>NC_086452.1:308633456-310075956 GCF_028390025.1 Pseudophryne corroboree | reverse complement strand
TTGTCAGATAAAACGCCTGTCAGACTGACCCTGCCAATATCTGGGACATACACTGCGAGATCTCTGACAGTACCTTATACCTTAAATCGGTGTCCCTCCCCCGGGGAGGAGACATTTCCCCAATCCTTCCCATGTGAAGGAACAGGGAAATGTCCGTTGGTTGGCCGCGGTAGGGCATACACTGCCCGATGCAGCCGACATGACACTTTGAAAATATTGAATTGGAGGGGCATGCTGGATGATCCGTCATATGTAAACAGTAGTTTTACTCTAGCGCAACAATAAATCACAGGATATAGCAATTTTCCTTTCTAGAATAAATACGTTTTTAATTTCACAAATTCATTATATATTCTGTTAAATATTGATCGAATATACAGTCCGGACTCTACACAGGACATACATTTGAAGAATTTGAGGTAAATTGATACCTGACCAATGCATTGGTGGTGATAACCAAAGGACTCTGAGATACTTACTCCAGTAAGGGATCAGAACAATAAAAGGTGATTTTAATTAAAAAACAATCTTGAAAAGTTGGAAAACAGCTCATCTAATGTGGTCTGGAAGTAAACCGCTCATAAAAGTATATCCCATTACCCATTAAGAGATATACGTGTTTTATGTTAAATGTTTAATTGTGAGTTAATTGTCATTAATTGTCTATATGGTTGTATACTGGTATTAGGATGTTTTTAAAGTAAAGTAGAAAGGACTGTATAATCGATCAATATTTAACAGAATATATAATGAATTTGTGTACTAAAAACTTATTTATTCTAGAAAGGAAAATTGCTATATCCTGTGATTTTTTTGTTGTTGCGCTAGAGTAAAACTACTATTTACATATGCTATAATCTGGAGGTTCTTTTGATGTATACCTCATCTACTCCAAGCAGCAACAACACTAATTAATTAGCAGAGACTAAGCACATAGTTTTATCCCATTGTATTTTGGATGATCCGGCATGCCTGACCGATCGATATTTTCAGGTCGTTCAGCCACATGCAATTATCTGGCCAATCTGCTGATATAGGGTGGATCGGACAGATAATTGTAGCGTGTATGCCCATCATAAGTAAACTTGTGTACAATATGGAATATCTTACTACAGTGGGCTGGAATCTTTAGAAACTGGGATATATCTCATGGATAAAATGTTTCCCTAAAGTCTGGAGTGAGCGAGGAAGACAGAAAAAGAGGAGGAGAGCGGGTACTGGAGAACATAGAAAAATGAAGCAGAGAGAAATTGTGCTAATTTAGAGAGACATGTTTTGTTGCTGTAGCAACGTTAGTCAAAAGGCAGCAGCAGGGTGTTGAGTTCTTTTCAGCTTCAAAATTTCAAGAAAAAAAAAAGAGAACAGAAGGAGGACGTTTCTGACAGGCACGGAGCGGTCAACAGCTGAAGCAGCTTGAAACACACAGTAGTACTGTGACAGGAAAGAAAGTCAAAAGACTAAAAATCCCTGTTCACCACATTATTCCATGCTCAACATGTTCTAACTTAAATAGCTATAAAGACTGATATGTATTACCAAACCATCAGCGCCTTCAGTTCTTTGCATCTACTTTTGGCCAAAGGATGTTACCTGTCTGTGGGGCAACTAGACAGGAATCATACAACTTTTACAGCTCTCCTGTAGTTGCTAGTTCCCAGTATGGCTTGTATACTGTATAATATGCATCCATAATCCTCATAAAAAGGATTACTTGTTTCAAATATAGTTCATATGTTGCATTATGATTTTAATAAAACAATGAAAACAAAACTTTGCTAATGCACGCCGTCTCTTCTGCCAACTGATTGCCTCCTCCCATTCCTACCTACAAGATTTTGCACATGCTGCTCCCTATCTCTGGAATGCTCTACCTCGTCCCATCCGACTCTCCACCTCTCTACAAAACTTCAAACGGGCTCTCAAGACCCACTTCTTCACCAAATCCAGCCAACTCTCCTCCTAACCCTATTGTCTATGCTCACTGTCTACCCCTTCTGTGTCACCCCGGTCTGTTAGCCCCTCACCTTTTAGATTGTAAGCTTGTAAGAGCAGGGACTTTATTATTTATTTATTATTTATTAACAGTTTCTTATATAGCGCAGCATATTCCGTTGCGCTATACAATTAGAACAACAGTAATAGAACAAAACTGGGTAAATACAGACAGACATAGAGGTAGGAAGGCCCTGCTCACAAGCTTACAATCTATAGGGAAATAGGCATTGAGACACAAGGATGGATGCTACCTATTGCATAATGGTCCACCAGATTGCTAGGTTCTTAATGGGTTGTATGATATGATCACCCAGCAATGTTGGCCAAGTGTCAGGAGGGTGTGAGAGTAAAGAATGACAAGATATGTGATGTTATGTGGACAGTACAGAGAGGATGTACTTAGATAGGGAAGCACTGAATGTTATGTGGGTCGGTCTGGAATTTGATAGGCTTGTCTGAAGAGGTGAGTTTTCAGGGAACATTTAAAGGTTTGGAGACTAGAGGTGAGTCTTATTGTGTGTGCGAGGGCATTCCACAGAGTGGGTGAAGCCCGGATAAAGTCCTGTAATTTTGAGTGTGAACAAGTAATGCGTGTGGATGAGAGACGCAGATCTTGTGCAGAGCGGAGAGGTCGGTTATGGAGATATTTTGAGATGAGTGAAGTGATGTATGTTGGTGCAGTTTGGTTAATAGCCTTGTATGCAGAGCCGGCGCTAGCCGCTCAGCAAAGGGATGCAGTGCAGGGAGGCGCCAAACTGAAGAGGCGCTCAGCCTCTCCCTGCTCTGCATCCCTTGCTGCTGCCAGCTGCCGCTGCGCCTGTCACCCTGGATGACAGGAAGCGGAGCTGGCAGCTTGCAGCGCGGCTCCCCCTCCTCCTCCCCAGAAAGTGTGCAGTGTGCACGCAGTGTGTGGCCACCCACAGCATACACAAAGCGCCGCTGCCGCTGCCATCCCGGCCCCAGCTGCCTAGAGGTTTGGGGGCGTGGCCTAATCACGGGAGCCGTGGTCACGCCCCTTTATGAAAACAAAATCGTTTTTTTTTAAAGTATTTGCTGTTCAGAGCAGGGTAGGTGTAGTCTCTGCTCCCTGAGACCCCAGCACTCAGCCCCTGAGCCCTCCAGCCAGGGTCAATTCAAGGGGGGACTGTGATCACTCTGATCACAATACCCCCATCCACCCATACAGGAACAAATAAGAATTTACTTACCGATAATTCTATTTCTCATAGTCCGTAGTGGATGCTGGGAACTCCGTAAGGACCATGGGGGATTAGCGGCTCCGCAGGAGACTGGGCACAAAAGTAAAGCTTTAGGACTACCTGGTGTGCACTGGCTCCTCCCCCTATGACCCTCCTCCAAGCCTCAGTTAGGATACTGTGCCCGGACGAGCGTACACAATAAGGAAGGATTTTGAATCCCGGGTAAGACTCATACCAGCCACACCAATCACACCGTACAACCTGTGATCTGAACCCAGTTAACAGCATGATAATAGAGGAGCCTCTGAAAAGATGGCTCACAACAATAATAACCCGATTTTTGTAACAATAACTATGTACAAGTATTGCAGACAATCCGCACTTGGGATGGGCGCCCAGCATCCACTACGGACTATGAGAAATAGAATTATCGGTAAGTAAATTCTTATTTTCTCTGACGTCCTAGTGGATGCTGGGAACTCCGTAAGGACCATGGGGATTATACCAAAGCTCCTAAACGGGCGGGAGAGTGCGGATGACTCTGCAGCACCGAATGAGAGAACTCCAGGTCCTCCTCAGCCAGGGTATCAAATTTGTAGAATTTAGCAAACGTGTTTGCCCCTGACCAAGTAGCTGCTCGGCAAAGTTGTAACGCCGAGACCCCTCGGGCAGCCGCCCAAGATGAGCCCACCTTCCTTGTGGAATGGGCTTTTACAGATTTTGGCTGTGGCAGGCCTGCCACAGAATGTGCAAGCTGAATTGTACTACAAATCCAACGAGCAATAGTCTGCTTAGAAGCAGGAGCACCCAGCTTGTTAGGTGCATACAGGATAACAGCGAGTCAGATTTCCTGACTCCAGCCGTCCTGGAAACATATATTTTCAAGGCCCTGACTACGTCCAACAACTTGGAGTCCTCCAAGTCACTAGTAGCCGTAGGTACCAAAATAGGTTGGTTCAGATGAAACACTGAAACCACCTTAGGGAGAAAATGAGGACGAGTCCTCAATTCCGCCCTGTCTGAATGGAAGATCAGATAAGGGCTTTTACAGGATAAAGCCCCCAATTCTGACACGTGCCTGGCCGAGGCCAGGGCCAACAACATGACCACTTTCCATGTGAGATATTTTAACTCCACAGATTCAAGTGGTTCAAACCAATGTGACTTTAGGAACCCCAAAACTACATTGAGATCCCAAAGTGCCACTGGAGGCACAAAAAGAGGCTGTATATGCAGTACCCCTTTTACAGACGTCTGAACTTCAGGTAGTGAAGCTAGTTCTTTCTGGAAGAAAATTGACAGGGCCGAAATTTGAACCTTAATGGACCCCAATTTTAGGCCCATAGACACTCCTGTTTACAGGAAATGCAGGAATCGATCTAGTTGAAATTCCTCCATCGGGGCCTTACTGGCCTCGCACCACGCAACATATTTTCGCCAAATGCGGTGATAATGCTTTGCGGTTACATCCTTCCTGGCTTGACCAGGGTAGGGATGACTTCATCCGGAATGCCTTTTTCCTTCAGGATCCGGCGTTCAACCGCCCTGCCGTCAAACGCAGCCGCGGTAAGTCTTGGAATAGACAGGGTCCTTGCTGGAGCAGGTCCCTTCTTAGAGGTAGAGGCCACGGGTCCTCCGTGAGCATCTCTTGAAGTTCCGGGTACCAAGTCCTTCTTGGCCAATCCGGAGCCACGAGTATAGTTCTTACTTCCCTCCGTCTTATAATTCTCAGTACTTTTTGGTATGAGAGGAAGAGGAGGGAACACATACACTGACTGGTACACCCACGGTGTTACCAGAGCGTCCACAGCTATTGCCTGAGGGTCCCTTGACCTGGCGCAATACCTGTCCAATTTTTTGTTTAGGCGGGACGCCATCATGTCCACCTTTGGTTTTTCCCAATGGTTTACAATCATGTGGAAGACTTCTGGGTGAAGTCCCCACTCTTCCGGGTGGAGGTCGTGCCTGCTGAGGAAGTCTGCTTCCCAGTTGTCCACTCCCGGAATGAACACTGCTGACAGTGCTATCACATGATTTTCCGCCCAGCGAAAAATCCTTGCAGCTTCTGCCATTGCCCTCCTGCTTCTTGTGCCGCCCTGTCTGTTTACGTGGGCGACTGCCGTGATATTGTCCGACTGGATCAGCACCGGCTGACCTTGAAGCAGAGGTCTTGCTTGGCTTAGGGCATTGTAAATGGCCCTTAGCTCCAAAATATTTATGTGAAGTGATTTTTTCCCTGTGTGACTGCTCCCCAGCCTCTCAGGCTGGCATCCGTGGTCACCAGGACCCAGTCCTGAATGCCGAATCTGCGGCCCTCTAGAAGATGAGCCCTCTGCAACCACCACAGGAGAGACACCCTTGTCTTTGGTGACAGGGTTATCCGCTGATGCATCGGAAGATGCGATCCGGACCATTTGTCCAGCAGGTCCCACTGGAAGGTTCTTGCGTGGAATCTGCCGAATGGAATTGCTTCGTAGGAAGCCACCATTTTTCCCAGGACCCTTGTGCACTGATGCACTGACACCTGGCCTGGTTTTAGGAGGTTTCTGACTAGTTCGGATAACTCCCTGGCTTTCTCCTCCGGGAGAAACACCTTTTTCTGGACTGTGTCCAGGATCATCCCTAGGAATAGAAGTCGTGTCGTCGGGATCAGCTGTGATTTTGGAATATTGAGAATCCAACCGTGCTGGCGCAGCACTATCTGAGATAGTGCTACCCCGACTTCCAACTGTTCCCTGGATCTTGCCCTTATCAGGAGATCGTCCAAGTAAGGGATAACTAAAACTCCCTTCCTTCGAAGGAGTATCATCATTTCGGCCATTACCTTGGTAAAGACCCTGGGTGCCGTGGACAATCCAAACGGCAGCGTCTGAAACTGATAGTGACAGTTCTGTACCACAAACCTGAGGTACCCTTGGTGAGAAGGGTAAATTGGGACATGTAGGTAAGCATCTTTGATGTCCAGAGAGACCATATAGTCCCCTTCTTCCAGGTTTGCAATCACTGCTCTGAGTGACTCCATCTTGAATTTGAACCTTTGTATGTAAGTGTTCAAGGATTTTAAATTTAAAAATGGTCTCACCGAGCCGTCCGGCTTCGGTACCACAAATAGTGTGGAATAGTACCCCTTTCCCTGTTGCAGGAGGGGTACCTTGATTATCACCTGCTGGGAATACAGCCTGTGAATGGCTTGCAATACTGTCTCCCTGTCTGAGGGAGACGTCGGTAAAGCAGACTTTATGAAACGGCGAGGGGGAGACGTCTCAAATTTCTTGAGACGGGCCCCCACCGTGCCTGAGACCGCTTGTAAAGCCCCAGCGTCATGCTGAGGACTTTGCGGAGGCGGGAGAGGGCTTTTGTTCCTGGGAATTGGCTGTTTCCAGTGGCCACCAGGTCTGTTAGACCTACCCCAAATAACTCCTCCCTTTTATAAGGCGATACTTCCATATGCCTTTTGGAATCATCATCACCTGACCACTGTCTTGTCCATAACCCTCTTCTGGCAGAAATGGACAGCGCACTTACTCTTGATGCCAGTCGGCAAATATCCCTCTGTGCATCACGCATATATAAAAATGCATCTTTTAAATGCTCTATAGTTAGTAATATACTGTCCCTATCTAGGGTATCAATATTGTCAGTCAGGGAATCCGACCAAGCCACCCCAGCACTGCACATCCAGGCTGAGGCGATTGCTGGTCGCAGTATCACACCCGTGTGAGTGTATATACATTTTAGGATATTTTACTGCTTTCTGTCAGCAGGTTCCTTAAGGGCGGCCGTATCCGGGGACGGTAGTGCCACCTGTTTAGACAAGCGTGTGAGCGCTTTATTCACCCTAAGGGGTGTTTCCCAACGTGCCCTATCCTCTGGCGGGAAGGGGTATGATGCTAATAACTTTTTAGGAATTAACAGTTTTTATCGGGGGAAACCCACGCATCATCACACACTTCATTTAATTCCTCAGATGCAGGAAAAACTACAGGCAGTTTTTTCTCACCCAACCTAATACCCTTTTTAGTGGTACTGGTATTATCAGAAATGTGTAAAAACATTTTCCATAGCCTCAATCATGTAACGTGTGGCCCTACTGGAAGTCACATTCGTCTCTTAATCGTCGACACTGGAGTCAGTATCCGTGTCGGCGTCTGTATCTGCCATCTGCGGTACCGGGCGTTTTAGAGCCCCAGATGGCTTTTGAGATACCTGGACAGGCACAGGCTGAGTCGCCGGCTGTCTCATGTCATCAATCTTTTGTAAAGAGCTGACACTGTCACATAATTCCTTCCATAAGCTCATCCACTCAGGTGTCGACTCCCTAGGGGGTGACATCTCTGTTACAGGCAATTGCTCCGCCTCCACCTCATTTTCCTCCTCATACATGTCGACACAACGTACCGACACACAGCACACACACAGGGAATGCTCTGATAGAGGACAGGACCCCACTAGCCCTTTGGGGAGACAGAGGGAGAGTATGCCAGCACACACCAGAGCGCTATATATATATATACAGGGATATCCTTATATAAGTGTTTTTCCCCTTATAGCTGCTGTATTGTTATACTGCGCCTAATTAGTGCCCCCCTCTCTTTTTTAACCCCTTTCTGTAGTGTAGTAACTGCAGGGGAGAGCCAGGGAGCTTCCCTCCAACGGAGCTGTGAGAGAAAATGGCGCCAGTGTGCTGAGGAGATAGGCTCCGCCCCCTTCTCGGCTGCCTTTTCTCCCGTTTTTCTGTGGAATCTGGCAGGGGTTAAAATTCATCCATATAGCCCTGGAAGCTATATGTGATGTATTTTCGCCAGCCAAGGTGTTTTTATTGCTGCTCAGGGCGCCCCCCCCTAGCGCCCTGCACCCTCAGTGACCGAAGTGTGAAGTGTGCTGAGGAGCAATGGCGCACAGCTGCAGTGCTGTGCGCTACCTTGGTGAAGACAGGATGTCTTATGCCGCCGATTTTTCCGGACCTCTTCTTGCTTCTGGCTCTGTAAGGGGGCCGGCGGCGCGGCTCTGGGACCGAGCTCCGAGGCTGGGCCTGTGTTCGGTCCCTCTGGAGCTAATGGTGTCCAGTAGCCTAAGAAGCCCAAGCTACCACCACTTAGGTAGGTTCGCTTCTTCTCCCCTTAGTCCCTCGATGCAGTGAGCCTGTTGCCAGCAGGTCTCACTGAAAATAAAAAACCTAAAACTAAACTTTCACTAAGAAGCTCAGGAGAGCCCCTAGTGTGCACCCTTCTCGGCCGGGCACAAAAATCTAACTGAGGCTTGGAGGAGGGTCATAGGGGGAGGAGCCAGTGCACACCAGGTAGTCCTAAAGCTTTACTTTTGTGCCCAGTCTCCTGCGGAGCCGCTAATCCCCCATGGTCCTTACGGAGTTCCCAGCATCCACTAGGACGTCAGAGAAATAACATTAGCAGCAGCCTCTCTGCCCCACTGCAGCACAGCACACTGCAGCATGTGCTGTGCTGCCAAGATGAGAGCTGCTGTTGCTGCTGCCCAGTAAGGTGGGAGGGGGTTGGGGGTGCAGGGGACCAGGGCCCCTTCATCAGTAATTAGCACCCGCTCCCGCCCCCTCTCGGGGTCACTGACAACATCCTACAGAGCCAGTGGAGTAACGGAGCCTGCGAGAAACCGGAGAAGAAGGGAGAGGAGGAGCAGCGCCCGAGCCGGGACCTCCTGCAGGTACCGGGGCCGCACTGTGGAGGGAATGAAGGCTGTACCTGACATAGGGGGTCATTCAGAGATAAACGCAGCCGGATCTGCGTTCACCTCTGCACATGCTCAAGACCGCCCAGCCGGATACTACTGTGCAGTGTAATGTGACTAGCGGACACTACTGTGCGGTGTTATGTGACTAACATACACTATTGTGCGGTGTAATGTGACTAACGGGCGCTACTGTGCTGTGTAGTGTGACTAGCGAACGCTACTGTGCGGTGTAATGTGACTAACGGACACTATTGTGCGGTGTAATGTGACTAATGGACACTACTGCACGGTGTAATGTGACTAACGGACACTACTGTGCGGTGTAATGTGACTAACGGACACTATTGTGCGGTGTAATGTGACTAATGGACACTACTGCACGGTGTAATGTGACTAACGGACATTACTGTGCGGTGTAATGTGACTAACGGACGATATTGTGCGGTGTAATGTGACTAATGGACACTACTGCACGGTGTAATGTGACTAACGGACACTATTGTGCGGTGTAATGTGACTAATGGACACTACTGTATGGTGTAATGTGAAGTGGCATGTGTAAAAGGGAACTCTACCTGGCTCAGTGTAAAAGGGAACTCTACCTGGAATAATGTGTGACTGGCTCTACCTGGTGCAATATGTAAAAGGGGGCTGTATCTGGCGTAATGAATATAAAGGGCACTACCTGGTGTAATGTACATAAGTGGTACTATTGTGTGGTGTCATTTTGAATAATGGAGACTATTGTGCATCATAATTATTTTACGACCTTATACTTTAGGTAATTTTTTTTATGACCGTATATTGATGGATCTTGAGGGGGGGGGGGGGGGGGGCACCTAAATGTCTAGTTACAGCTCTGAGGATGAGATCGGTCACATTTGTATTTGTAGAAAGGCGCGAAATTGATAGGTTGCAGGAGGGCGCCGAACACCCTAGCACCGGCCCTGCTTGTATGTCAGTAAAAGTATTTTATATTTAATACGGTAGAATACAGGTAACCAATGGAGGGACTGACAGAGCGTATCTGCAGACGATGAACGTCTAGCGAGGAAGATTAGCCTCACAGCTGCATTCAAAATGGATTGTAGTGGTGAGAGCCTATGTGTGGGAAGGAGACTATTACAATAATCAAGGCGGGAGATAATGAGAACATGAATTAGAGTTTTTGTGGTGTCTTTTGTAAGATATGGTCATATTTTGGATATGTTTCTTAGATGTATGTAACATGATCTTGAGACAGATTGAATGTGGGGAACAAAGAACAGTTCAGAGTCAAGAATGACACCTAGGCAGCGAGCTTGTGGGGTAGGAATGAATCAGGTTGGAAACTACTATTGGCCGATGGAAATATAATTAATTCTATTTTGGAAATATTAAGTTTGAGGTGGCGAGATGTCATCTAAGATGAAATGGCATAAAGGCATTCAGTGACACGGGCCAATACAGATGGTTACAGGGACTTCTTTCCTCATGTGCCTTTCCTTTTCTTACTTAAACAACCTTATACTCCTTACTCCATTTGATGGCACCTAAACCGGGTTTTCTATACCTGTCCTATATTGTCTTGAACTGTGAGTGCTGTTTTGTTGTTTGCTCATTTGATTATGTACTGTGTAATGGGCGCTGCAGATCCTTTGTGGCGCCATATAAATAAAAGATAATAATAATAAAAACTGAGCTACATACTATTGAAATATGCAAGCATGTCCACTCAAACAGCAGGTGATGCATGGTACTACGAATGTGATAGTGTTGAGACTTTGATGAAAAACTTTGGCACAATGGGGTGCATGATGGGCAGTACAGGTGGTGTAATGGTTAGCATTACTGCCTCACAGCACTGAGGTCATGGGTTTAATTCTAAACATGGCCCTGTTTGGAGTCTGTATATTCTCCCCGTACTTGCGTGGGTTTCCTCCAGGTACTCCGGTTTCCTCCCACAATCCAAAAATATACTGGTAGGTTAAAAGGCTCCCAACAAAATTAACGCTAGCGTGAATATGTGTGTGTGTGTGTGTGTGTGTGTGTGTGTGTGTGTGTGTGTGTGTGTATACATGTGGTAGGGAATATATATTGTAAGAATATTTCCTGTAAAGTGCTGTGGGATATGTGTGTGTGCTATATAAATAACTGGTAATTAATAAAATAATAACAATAAATAAATAATGTCCCTCATCTTGAGAAATTCAAGGAGTACTCGGGGGAGCAAGGCAAGCGCTCCCACCAGGATATGCCGGAGTTTGAACTCCGCTACAATGGACAGTATAACGAGAACATGATGGGAGACTACATCTAGGTGCTGATTCGTGAACGTGATGTACTGTATAATCGTAAATCTCAAAAAGCTACTCACTTCTAATTCTTTTGTTGTCATGTTTGTACAACTTTAGGCCTAGATTTATCAAGCCTTGGAGAGTGATAAATTACACTGTGATAAAGTACTAGCCAATCAGCTCCTAACTGCCATGTTACAGGCTGTTTTTGAAAAATGACAGTTAGGAGCTGATTGGTTGGTACTTTATCACTGTGCAATTTATCACTCTCCAAGGTTTAATAAATCTGGGCCTATATATGCTAATTTTAATACATACGTTGATTTTTTTTCTCTCATACTGGAAAAGAAAATAGACCATTTTCTCATCTGAAATACATTTCAATGGGGAAGCATTCGATATCCCGGCTGTCGGGATCCCGGCACTCAGCTTCTCGGCGCCAGGATCCCGACAACTATTCTCCCTCTTGGGGTGTCTACGAGGGAAAATAGTGTGGCGAGCGCAGCGTGGCGAACACTCATCCCACTGCTGGCATTCCAGCGGTCGGGATTCAGGTGCCGGTATGCTGGGCGCCGGGATTCCGACAGTCGTGATATCGTAGTAGACCCATTCCAAAGTACAAAATGTCCTGGTCACAAGAGCAAAGTTTGAGGGGAATAAATACCATTTTCCGTACCTTTGAGACATAAGCCATAAAGAAACAGCACTTACTATACATGGGGGAAAAAAATGTTACATAAACCCCCATTTATCAAGCCTTAGGGTGTGATAAGTAGCACAGTGATAAAGTACCAACCAATCAGCTCCTAACTTCCATGTCACAGGCTGTGTTTGAAAAATGACTGTTAGGAGCTGGTTGGCTGGTGCTTTATCACCGTGCAATTTATCACTCTCCAAGGCTTAATAAATCTGGGCCATGGTATTATTTATCGTGATAAAACCCTAATAGATAATAAGCCCCTTTCACTCTACAGTTGTTAGTGTTTACATATAGGTGCACTGCTTACATTGAACTTGATGTTTAATATGTGACGATGGGAAAATGGAGCTGTGACACAAGATTATGCCTTATGCATGGATAATAACAGTAAAAAGAAAATAATCAGTAAGATGACAGATTTGACTCTCATAAGATCAAATCCTGTTTTGTAAACTCGGGAGCAATAAGTAAGTAGTTTGCTGGTGAATTTCCCATGCAGTGTATACATACATATCACACTAGCCGTGAGAATGATGAATGAGGTTGCACTGAAGAGTAATGATCCCCAGACGTGTCTGTGAATAAAGCCCTGTAGCGGTGAATGATACAGATAATGGGAGAGGCCTCATCTCTCTGTCAGTGTTATGAGTAAGTGAAAACTCATTGCAGTAAAATCTACAACACGGAAAATAAATAAGACACCTTGGCAACCAGGGAGGTGGAAACAGCAGCCTCAGTAATATACAGTATGTATGATTTATTTATATACAGCTCACACACATAGACACACATTCAACCCAGCACAACAGCTATGCACTACCTAGTAGGCCTGGCCCAAGAAGTTGAGGTGACATTTAAGATAAATAATAGAAAGTAATAGCTTATAGACAATTAATAACAAACACTCCCAGAAAGTATGCTCGGCTGTGAGAGGCAGTTGCAAAGTACTGTACACAAGCAGTCTGGGGGACTGGGATCTTTCAAGGAGATGCAGGCATGCCGCCTCCAGTGGCCCCCACTATGCTTGGACAGCTTTCCTGACCACCCCAAATATATCAAAGAATGGCATACAGTGTTTGGAAAGACTTCCAACAAACATCAATAAAACCAATTACATTTATTGTATGGGGTGTATACAGAGAGACAAATGGCCAAAGATAAAAAAAAATATAGTTAAATTAAAGCAAGTGGGGCAGCCTCAGATATTTACCCCAACATTTAATTGACTAGCTCGTCAAAGTAGATTGTACTCACCTACTTTGAGACCTCTCCTCCAAGAGTTCTCAGAGGACAGGTCGAAGTGCAAATAGTGGTGGTGTGGCAGCACAATTTATTATTATTTCTTTATTAAGTTACTGTATTTACATAGCACACACATATTCTGTAGCACTTGAGTGAAAATATTTCAGTCATTCATATCAGTGGAGCTTACATTCTATAGATTCTATTTACTAAGCCTTGGAGAGAGATAAGGTACCAATGAACCAGCTGTCATTTTTCTAACACAGCCTGTGGCATGGCAGTTAGGAGCTGATTTGTTGGTACTCACTTTCCACTTTCTCTCTCCAAAGCTTAGTAAATAGACCCCTATGTTTCCTAGCACATGGACACACACATGCATAACATTGTGTGTGTGTGTGTGTGTGTGTGTGTGTGTGTGTGTGTGTGTGTGTGTGTGTGTGTGTGTGTGTGTGTGTGTAACACACGAGGACATGCACCAAAACTTGAGAGAGGTAGGTTTAGGGGAAACTTGAAGAAAAAAATACTTCACAGAAAGGGTAGTGGACAAGTGGAAAAGCCTCTAAGGCAGTAGAGCAATTTAAACATGCATGGGATAGGCATAAGGATATCCTTACAAAGATATAAGGATCAAATAGGGTTTGAGGCAACTGGGCCAAGTAGTGCTTATCTGTCGTCAATTTCTATGTTTCTATGTATAGCTGTATCTCTAGAGGGTGTCTGAGGTATGCTAAAGATACAGTAGTATACAGATGTAGCCATGCTCATCTTTGCTGTGGTGCAGCATGCTGTAACACGGCTTACTGCATGGCATGCCAGGCTGCAACAATTCACAGCAAGCAATTGCTCCATTCATTTCTAATAGAGTCTACTGAGTGATTGTCGGCTGCGAATAGTCACAGCCTGGCACCCCGTGCAGCATCGCAGTAAGATGAGCATGGCTGATGATGATGGACACCAATAATGCAGATGTGTCCTCATACATCTTGCTTCAATACGCCATGTAGCGGGAGATGCCTAGCATGACTAAGCTGACATATCCCAGGCAACTTCGTTAGCGTCTGGCATCTTTTCTTGCCGAAAGTGCATCTTATTCACATCTCTATGTGAATAAGATGCACAAGCAGACTCTGCTGATTAAAATAGTATGCAACATGCCTGTATCTGCATACGAAACTCAACATTACACTGTTTTCTAGTATTTCATATGCAGATACAGCCGCAGTTGTACGCAGAATATACAAGGCAATATAAGAGGCAAGATAAAGGTTGGTGCCCTCCATGCCTGCTAAGCACACTTTTGACAGGCTACCAAACAATGGGGGGAATTCAGAGTTGATCGCAGCAGCAAATTTGTTAGCAGTTGGGCAAAACCATGGAGGTAATTCCAAGTTGATCGCAGCAGGAATTTTGTTAGCAGTTGGGCAAAACCATGAGGGTGATTCCGAGTTGTTAGCTCGCTAGCTGCTTTTAGCAGCATTGCACACGCTAAGCCGCCGCCCTCTGGGAGTGTATCTTAGCTTAGCAGAATTGCGAACGAAAGATTAGCAGAATTACGAAAATAAATTACTTAGCAGTTTCTGAGTAGCTCGACACTTACTCTGCCACTGCGATCAGTTCAGTCAGTTTCGTTCCTGGTTTGACGTCAAAGCACGTATCATTTAATATGTTGCAGTACCTAATGTGATGAGCTGGGCATTGCCTGGGCTGGAGGATTGCACAGTAGGCAGGAACACCACACTTCATGAAGAAAGTGAAAGTAAACTACACCTCCAAGCAACCCTTGCTGCCAGGAGCTCCCGACAGCAAGGGCTTCTGGGAACTGTAGTTTACTTTCACATTCTTCACTAGTGCATTGCGGTGCCGAACACCGGCACCTGTTCCTGCCTACTGTGAGAACCTCCAGCCCAGACGGTGCCACTACTAAGTGATTCCACTCATTGGTTGAGGGTGGCACTACCGGGCGGCGCCCCCTACTCGGCTGGTGCCCCTGGTGAGTGCCATCCTGGCCAATGGGTAGATACACCCCTGCCACCAACCACTTACTCAGTTTGTCTCTGATAAACTCATCTCACTCTCACAAGACTTCTCCCACTTTGTTGCCCAGTTATTTCCCTACCACGCTCGATCTTCACCAAACTTCACATTTTCAAATACTCTTTCAAAACCTACCTCATTTGTGTTGACAAGCTCACTCCTCCTGGATGCTACAGTACATCCTGCTACTAACGCAACTCTTTGCTCCAAATTCCAGTTGCTCCCCTTCTCTCATGTACACACACAGGGAGAGGATTCCATTTTCCAAAACTCCCCCAATCCTCAGGTCATGATATCACTGGGATACGCCAATAATTCCTTTCAGCCTTTTCTCCAATGTAGGAGACATTTTAGTTGTACCAAGAGCATAACATTTACTTTATATGATGCATGAAAATGTGGTTTTGCTACATTACTTTGATGCCTCCAAAAAGGGTATTACCACGTCCAGGGTAGTAGAGAGCCTGGCTGGGCCCAGGTACTTTTCAGAGGGCATGGCCTAATCATGGGAGGCGTGGCCCTGCACAAAAAATAAATGACAATAAAAAGTTGTACTTTAAGTGCCTCCCCGGCCACACTGCAGCCCAGCACACAGCAGCATGTGCTGGGCCGGGAAGAAGAGCTGCAGCTGCCAGGTAAAGGGGGAAGGACTTGGGCCCCTCCATCAGGACTGGGCCCCGGTAAATAGTACCTGCTTCCTCCTTCCTCTCGACACCACTGACTTCGTCTGCAATGATTACTAACAAATCTCATTTGCGTAGCTTATCCTATGCTTCTGTCAGGCCTATATACACACACTGGTACGCAAGGCATAAGTGCTACTATGATGGTATGACTTGATGTACTTTTTCCCCAAACACCAATCGCACATACAATATGCATCCACCTCTAAATAAACCCCTTTAAGTACAGTGTCATTTGGAATATGGAAACTGAGGGGGTAATTCAGATCTGATCGCTGCTGTGCGTTTTCGCACAGCGTGCGATCAGATCTGAACTGCGCATGCATCTGAGACACACTGTGCCGGCGCGACAGACGGCTGCTATGGGGATCAGCGACCTGCGACGGGATGGTGCAAAGGATCCAGTCGCACGGGCGTTCGCAAGGAGATTGACAGGAAGAGGCCATTTGTGGGTGGCAAATGACCGTTTTCCGGGAGTGTCCGGAAAAACACAGGCGGTCTCAGGCGTTTTCAGGGACGGTGTATGACGTTAGCTTCGGCCCGGATCAGCAGGAATTAATCGCAGCGGTTGAGTAAGTCCTGGGCTGCGCAGAGACTGCACAAACTGATTTTTAGCACTCTGCTAATGAAGTGATCGCACACATGCACAGGATTTTCCCCTCCCCTGTAGGCGGCGACTATCTGATCGCAGGGCAGCAAAAAACGCAGCCCAGCCATCAGATCTGAATTACCCTCCGAGTACCATAATGTGTACAGGCAGTGGCGTCATGAGGCGGGTGCGGGGGGTGCGGCCCGCACCCGGGTGTCACCCTTCAGTGGGGTGACAGCAAACAAGAGCCTCACACCTGTCGCATTCCTACCATTACACTGACAATGTGTCAGAAAGCACGGACCCAGCCGCGGCGCACATGCACCTGCTCGGAGGGGGAGGGGGGGGGGGGGTTGCACGATCATAACTGTGCCGCGGCGTCCTCTTGTTATGATCGCATCCCCCTGCTGACTCAAATCGCTGCCTGAATACCGCCGCCGGGTCCGTACTGGCGGTTCCTGACAGTCTCCTCAGCCAGGATGCCGGTCGCTGTACGTCACTCCTCATGACGTCATCTTGCGCGCCGGCACCGCTTGCAGCTTGCCATTCTCCTCACTGCCGCCGGCCACGTTCTGCACACCGCAGCCCACTTCCTCCGCTGCCTAGGGCCGCCTACTACACCCCCCTCCGCTGCTCAGGTACTTACCCTGCTTCCCTATGTCCCTGTCACTGCTGTCACTCACTTTCCCTGCTGTCACTGTACCTCTGTCACTATACTTCAGTCACTGTCCCTGCTGTCACTGTCCCTGCTGTCACTATACCTCTCACTGTCCCTGCTGTCACGGTCCCTGCTGTCACTATACCTCTGTCACTGTCCCTGCTGTCACTGTCCCTCTGTCACTGCACCTCTGTCACTGTCCCTGCTGTCAGTATACCTCTGTCACTGTCCCTGCTGTCACTATACCTCTCACTGTCCCTGCTGTCACTATACCTCTGTCACTGTCCCTGCTGTCACTATACCTCTGTCACTGTCCCTGCTGTCACGGTCCCTGCTGTCACTATACCTCTGTCACTGGCCCTGCTGTCACTATACCTCTGTCACTGTCCCTGCTGTCACGGTCCCTGCTGTCACTATACCTCTGTCACTGTCCCTGCTGTCACCGCTGTCACTGTCCCTCTGTCACTGCACCTCTGTCACTGTCCCTGCTGTCAGTATACCTCTGTCACTGTCCCTGCTGTCACTATACCTCTGTCACTGCTGTCACCGCTGTCACTGTCCCTCTGTCACTGTCCCTGCTGTCACTATACCTCTGTCACTGTCCCTGCTGTCACCGCTGTCACTGTCCCTCTGTCACTGCACCTCTGTCACTGTCCCTGCTGTCAGTATACCTCTGTCACTGTCCCTGCTGTCACTATACCTCTGTCACTGCTGTCACCGCTGTCACTGTCCCTCTGTCACTGCACCTCTGTCACTGTCCCTGCTGTCACTGTCCCTCTGTCACTGTCCCTCTGTCACTGTCCCTGCTGTCACTCTCCCTGTCCCTGAATTTTGGATAATACTGTGTGCTTTAATGTGAATTTTGGCTCAGTCAGTGTGCTACAATGTTAGTTTCGGCTCATTCAGTGTGCTACAATGTGAATTTCGGATCATTCAGTGTGTTACAATGTGAATTTCGGCTCATTCAGAGTGCTACAATGTGAATTTCGGATCATTCAGTGTGTTACAATGTGAATGTCAGCTCATTCAGTGTGCTACAATGTGAGTTTCGGCTCATTCAGTGTGCTACAATGTGAATGTCGGCTCATTCAGTGTGCTATAATGTGAATTTCGGCTCATTCAGTGTGCTACAATGTGAATTTCGGCTCATTCAGTGTGCTACAATGTGAGTTTCGGCTCATTCAGTGTGCAACAATGTGAGTTTCGGCTCATTCAGTGTGCTATAATGTGAGTTTCGGCTCATTCAGTGTGCTATAATGTGAATTTCGGATCATTCAGTGTGTTACAATGTGAATTTCGGCTCATTCAGAGTGCTACAATGTGAATTTCGGATCATTCAGTGTGCTATAATGTGAATTTTGGATCATTCTGTGTTCTATGATGTGAATTTCGGCTCATTCAGTGTGCTACAATATGAATTTCGGATCATTCAGTGTGTTACAATGTGAATTTCGGCTCATTCAGAGTGCTACAATGTGAATTTCGGATCATTCAGTGTGCTATAATGTGAATTTTGGATCATTCTGTGTTCTATGATGTGAATTTCGGCTCATTCAGTGTGCTACAATATGAATTTCGGATCATTCAGTGTGCTATAATGTGAATTTCGGCTCATTCAGTGTGCTATTATGTGAATTTCGGATCAATCTGTGTTCTATGATGTGAATTTCGGCTCATTCTGTGTTGTATAATGTGAATTTCGGCTCATACTCAATTATGGACATTATTCTGGTTGCATTTAATTTTAGCAATAAAATTGCTAAAATGCGCCACGCTGACAGTGAGCATGCAATCAAAGTGCGGTCGCATCCCTGAGGGACTGCACTTTCATTGGGGGCCGGCGTAGCAGGGTGTGGTTGGGAAAGGGGATCAGAGCTTTTTTGGGGCGGCTATGTGACATCACACGCACCCACTGCAACCCGAAAAATGGCGGTGCATTGCCTGCATACGCAGCCTAGCTACGTCTGCAGGGGGTCATCCTTCGTATCTGCTTCAGCGATGTGATCGCAAAATAATTGAAATCGCATCGCTGGATGCCAATTAGCATCCTGGACGGACCCCAGCATGCTACAGAAACGATTGCAGATTCTGCTTTTAAGCAGAATATGCAAACCAACCTAAATAGGGTCCTATGTCACTACTATTGCCATCGCATTCAGTGATATACAGGAATTATGACTTACAAGTAAAACTAGTACAAAAACATTTCTAAGGATTGCGTGTGGTGTGATATGGGAGAAGGTCCATGGGGGGGGGTGACACCATGAGTTACCACACCGGGTGACACCAACCCTAGTGACGCCTCTGTGTACAGGAACTCTGTTTTCGAGCCCTGTCCTAATAACAATCTAGTTTTAATGTGGCTATTTCTACGCCGTCTGTATGCATCCAAGATTAATTAATTATATTTATATATTTCCATGACAACTGGTAAATTAGAGTTGCTTTATAGTACAGAGTGCTTCGTTTTCCCACTAATGTATCATCCTTTTGATAGTTATTTCACTTGAAAATAACAAAGATCTTACAAATCCCAAATGGATTTATCCAATTCTGTAACTGCAAGGAACATATATGGAAAGTCCACAGAGATGTAATATTCCTTTATTGGAACAATGTATGTGATGCAAGTGGGGCACATGGTCATAGTCTTAAAATGAATAGATACATCAGGCCTGTGTTTTAAATCTAATCATATAAGGCAGGAGTATTCGGTCAGAGAATACTAACCCTAAACACTAACTGAATCAGGCCATCTTCTGAGGATCTGCTGTCAGTTAAACAGACTCAAATACCCAGACAGCAGTGCTTGAGAATATGGCCTGACATACACAGATAGGAAAGTCACTTGTAAACTGTGGAACTTTTAGTCATTCTCCCCTCTTCAGTCAGTCATGTTTTATTGTGGACTGCTCAAGTTCTGAATTTACTCCAGACCCTCTTCTTAGATGCACCATTCATTTGGTCTCTATGAACACATCTGTGAATGTGTCTACTGATTGGTGACAGTAATGCCTGTACCTGCTGTCACCTCTAGTGTCACTGCTCTCAATGTAGGGATCCTTCATCAATATAAGATTTTGTCTCTTGAAAATTAAGTTTGTCCCCCAATGTCCTTTGCCTGCTGCATGGAGGTCTCAGCCCATTCAAATCGCAAAACCCCCCGTTTTTCACGGCTACTGCATTTTGGCAACTAATTGAATAGCCCCCATAGTCAACAAAGATCAAATACTAAGGTAAGTCAATACTGAAGGGAGAGTAGCAAAGGATCTTGTCACCAAAGGGGGAGACTGTCAATAGCAAGAGGCATCCTGCACAATACAGTATATTACTAACAATGACAATACTGTACTGTACATCCACGCACTATATGGCGAACAGTGGTTGTTTCACTGTGATATATCACAGCAGTATATAGCTGGAAATGGGGGGTAGTAGCACGAGACATGGCTGGCAATGCATGTTTTTTTGCATTGGTATATAGCTTTATTTCTAGGTAGGAGTATAGGTTTCCATTTGCTAATGTGTGTGTGCAGAGGGCAAGACTCCATGGGTATAAAGAAGGTGGTCATTTTTACGTTATGATAATATAATCAATATAGCGAGGATGAGATGTATGTCTCCAAAAAAAAAAAAAATTTTTTTTTTTACAAAAACAAACATTAAAACAAGAGGGAACAAATGTTACTTGGGGATAGTTCTGTTATTTGGGCAATTTAGCCATGAAAATTAAAACAGCAATTTATTAAAAGGCAAATTCAGGTTAGTTAGCCTTTGGGAAAAAAAACAGTTTTAAATCTCGTAGCTAAACTGCAGCAAGATTTATCACTTTCCAACTTTCCACATCTGCAGGCCCAGAAACTGGCCAAAGTCAAATTGCATTCTACAGTAAATGGCATGGTTACCGGTGTCAACATGTAAATCTGGACACAAATACATTAATTACACATTCTGCGTGGCTTCTCTGCAATACGTTCACATGTATTCTTCATTCCTATATAGTATAAATGTCCAGCATGCATGTTAACTAATTGCATATAACACCTGGGTGTAGTATGTTATGCCGGCGGTCGGGCTCCCGGCGGCCAGCATACCGGCACCGGAATCCTGACCGCCGGCATACCGACAGCTGGGCGAGCACAAATGAGCCCCTTGCGGGCTAGCTACGCTCGCCTTGCTGCGGGAACGGTGGCTCCCTTCAGGGGGGGCGTGGACCCCTAAGAGGGAAAAAAGCTGCTGGTATGCCAGCGGTCGTGATTCCAGCGCCGGTATGCTGGTCGTCGGGAGCCCGGCCGCTGGCAAACTGAAGACCACCCATAACACCTAACCTGTGCATTTATACTGAGGATAATATAACCCTATGCAAACTGCAGAGAAGTATAAATTGCCCAAATGTCCTGATTTAAACAGACAGTTACGGTTCTGGAGGCTGTCAAGCCATCCCAACAATCAGAATGTTTGTCCCAACTTCTGGGAATGTTGTAACTTAGGTATGTCCTTGCTCAATGCTATTCTGCACAGCAGTGGTGAGTGCGTACACTGTACGTGGCAACACAAAGATGTATTTTGTAGTAGGGACGTGCTGGAGTGATCTACTGATTCAGAGGTACTAAAGGAACAACCTCAGAGGGCATGACCATGCCCCCATCCTGATATCATTGAACTGAGAAAATAAATGGAAGGCAAAAACTGCCATGGATATAACACAGCCCAGCTGTGTTCTACATGTTGTTATCATCTGTATGCACTAATCAGCTTTTTTTGTAGTAAAAAATGAGTAAGAACTCCAAATAGAATATGAAGAGGGCTGAAAAATGCAGAAGGAAGGCCGAAATATATTTAGTAAAAGTTCAGAAAAATATGATTTATCCATGACTTTTCCTGAGATGATATCCCTAAATTCCATTAACCACTTGTGCTCCTGGCTTCCCCCTCGCATTAATTAGAGAACTGTGAATCTTTATTATTACAGTTCAGACTTTAGAGAGGAGGTTTGTGTAGAATTGGAGACGTCATTTCTTTGTGTATGTGGGAGCAAACCTCATGGATTGCTAAGCAACAGGTTTTAGTTCTATGTAGTGTTTGGGAACATAGCACAGCCCATGTGTTCACAGTTGGATACACATTCTGTTTTTTAAGCAATGGAATTAATAACTGAATGACCATAAATTGTATGCTAGTCAGGTTGCATAGGTATTAGATGTATGATGACAATGCATAAATATACAGGTATATTATTATTTGCATATCATTTGTTGTGTGTCTTGAAGTGTAAACAAACCTGACAAAACCAATTTTGGTATTATCAGTTTATAGACAAGTGTGACGGAACTTGTGAGTGGTGAGCTCAGGTGCAAACATATAACTTGGGCCCCCCTCCTCCACCCCAACCCAAATTCACAATAGGCCACTCGGTAGTAGGTGATAGCGTAAGGCAGGGGGAGGCAGAGAGTGACAACAGAAGGCAAGGGGAAGCAGAGGGTGACAGCGAAAGGCAGGGCGAGGCAAAGGGTGACAGGGGTACAAGCACAATGCCCTTCACGGTGTTTAGAACCCCCTGCATGTACCTTGGTGGGGGCAGGAACACAGCAGCCTATGTTCTGCCTGTGACAGTGGCCCACGTCCCTTGTGCTTTCCTCAGTTTGACACTCAGTCAGGAACACTGACACTGTCTATGAGATGACTTTAGTTCACAGACAGCAGTGAATCAGAAAAAAATGTACAGCTATCTATTAATTAGAGGCAGTATGTGGCTGTGATCATCAGCCGGCACATACAAAGTCAGTCCTGCCTCCCTATGGTAAGGGGCAGGCCCCTTAGGCAGTAATAACTCATTACTGTCTGGGCAGCAGTGGGCCCCTTAGTCCTCAGAGGCCCCCACTGCAATGCACCTGCTGTACCAATGGTAGTTCCACCTCTGAGGGTGAGGTTACCAAGCCATAACATATCAGATGTATCCACTGAGAATTCAAAAGTTGTATATTACACAAAGCCATATTTCTGTAGATGTCTCACATTCCAAATCAATTTTTTGATCAGCAAATAAGCTATCTCATTAATAGCAGCAGACTTTTTACTTCATTCACCATCTTGTTTTCAAGAAATAAACACACACAAAAATATAATAATTTCTATAGTTTTTTTCCTCAAGAGTCACATTATTTTTATTACATTCAGAAGTCCCGACAGGGCACGCTTGACATCGGGGTGTGAAAAGGTTAATTAAACCTATTGGGTCGGTCTAAAAATGACTAAACTACCCCTAAATATACTTCACCCTTACTATATAAACATAGCTTAAAAGTGGACACACTTGCTATCTCTTTAGTTACTACCTGACTCATCCCAATTGTTTTTCTTTCAGGAAATGACAACATTATCAGTGTACTTAAAATAAAAGCATATACTGGAATACAATTCTCCTACACACTCTTTATGAGGACTCATACATAGTGTGTAATACAGTAGAACAGAGAGGGGGGAAATGTATCAATTCTTTGTAAAGAGTGGAGAAATGGACAATTGTATTAGTTGCCCATAGCAACCTATCAGCCTATCATTTTATTTAATGCAATAGATACATGCTTGCTAACTAGCATCTAATTGGTTGCTATGGGCAACGTCTCCACTTTATCTCTCTCCAAGTGTTAGGTTTGGGATATGTCTCGGGCTAGGGCCACTGGGCGGGTCTGGTTAGTACTGGAGTGAATAGGTGAACGAGTGATGCTTCTCCAAAATCAGTCTTTCTCTTTTAAGGAGTAAAGGAGCAGGAGATGTGATAGGGAAACTCCAGTCTATGTATTACACACTAGATATATGTGCAATCTGCAATGACTGTGGACTGCTGTTAGAGACAGGTTCTACATACAGGTGACTGCAGACAGTAGCAGGAATAGCAGACTGAAAATTGAGAGCACTAAAAGACATACAGATTTTATGCAGACTGTATTGAATACTGCTCAATGGTGAGCAGTCTGGAGATAACAGCATACAATGGCAATGTAGGTGGCAGCTTGACAGCACACAATCATTGGGGCAGATGTATTAACCTGGAGAAGGCATAAGGAAGTGATAAACCAGTGATATGTGCAAGGTGATAAAGGCACCAGCCAATCAGATCCTAACTGTTAAATTTACATGGTGGAGCTGATTGGCTGGTGCCTTTATCACCTTGCACATATCACTGGTTTATCACTTCCTTAAGCCTTCTCCCGGTTAATACAGATGGAAACTGATAGCACACAATGATAACGCAGGCTGGAAGTGTTGTAAAGCAGGGTAAAGTGGTGTAAAGCTGAGTAGACACTAAGCGATGTGTACCCAGTCCAATATCACTGTTGACAGGCAGGCCCGGTGACATGGGAAAGGGGTCATAGAGGACAACTGTACCAGGGTCGACGTTATGTGGCACCCCAAGGTTCTGTACAGTAATCATGACTGCTGCAGGCTGCAGCAGTGTTGCGGCTGCCGCGACTAGCATGGATGGATTAGAATTTAAATGGATCGTGCAGTAGTTGACAACTCTGACTCACTGGCCCAGATCCCCTAGGGTAACTCTTCACTGGTTGCCCCCAGGTTACCTGTCCTGGAGGAATGATGTCACGCACATGCATGATGCAGCGCCCTCCTCCCCGCCTTTCCCTGTTCTGTGTCTGTGTCTCCACCTAAGAGGAGCAGGACTGCAACCAGTGCTGACTGCAAGAGAAACAGGCTCAGCCAGGTAGCGTGTGGAACCTGGAGCCTGGATAACGGTGGTGTGACAGTGTTGGTAAGTGTGGAAGCGGAGTCTCTATCATTATAATCAGCAGTCTGAGCAGACATTATAAATAAGAAACACATACTGTAATATTCACTATGCAAGCAGCAAATGCAATGTAATAGAAAAGTGCAGATAGTGCAATTTTGGTCCTCTGTGCCGAGTGTTCAGCAGTAGTGCAGCATATTTTTATTACATTGCATAGTGAATATTAATTATTTGTGTTGTTTTTTTATAATATAAACAAAACATATTCATTGTACAGTGTAAAAAATACACCACTACTGAGCACATGGCTAGCGCTATCTGCATTTTGGGGCTAATTCAGGTTGGATCGCAGCGTACGATTCAACCGAAATTTTTGCTGAAAAGATGCGGGAGCATGCGCAGCACCCGTCCTGCGCATGTGCCCGCATTATCTGAAGGGCTTTCGCAGAAAGCGCAATCGCCTCTGCCTGTCAGTCAGGCAGTCGTGGGGGGGGGGGGAGGGGGGTGTCAACGCTCTATTTCCATGGAAGAGATCGAGCGTTGTGGGGGCGGGGTGACCCGAACGGGAGGTGCGGCGTGAATGGGTGCGTGGTCACAGTGGCTGCATGATGTCACCAACAGCCGCCGTGACAGGTAAGATGGTGCCGGGACTCCTGCGGCCGCAGCTAAGCTGCGCCGGCAGGTGTCATCTTTTGTTTCTGCTGACAAGCATAAATTGCGAAGCAAATGCATCTGCTTGTTGAAGGGGGAAGGCAATGGTCAGCATGCTGGGCAGCCTTGCATGTGCCAAGTGTATATCATGCTTGCAACAACACCCATCAGCCCTGCAACATGGCTGAAGGGATGTCACTAACAACTCACAGAACGCATATCACTGGAACACATCAGACGATGTACCTTATATGTCGCTCTGATCCGTGAGATCAGACGACCTATTATAGTGTGTACCCAGCTTAAATGGAGTGATGTTGAGTGCAGGGCTTATAGCAGTGGGTCACTGGAGATAGAGCACATTGCTTGTGATGAAGTAAAGCTGTGTACACATGGTGTAATGTGCCTCACAGCCCGACATTGAGTATTTGACGGGGCCGGCCGATATAGTCAATGTTGGGTTGCCTGCACAGTCTATTTTTCCTTGTGATGCCGATCCCGCGGGACGGCGTATCGGCCGCCCAAGGACTATAGACACGGTGCGATATGCACTATATTTTACTTACAATTTTGACTATATAGTCACGTGTGAGACCGAGGGTCTTAAATGACCCGCTGGGCCGCACATCGATCGTTGTTTACAGCGTACACACTAGTCGATATAGTAAACAGCGTTGCTCACGAAGGGTCAAAATGAGCGACATCGTTTACTTTATCGACTAGTGTGTACAGGCCTTTAAAATCCATATGTCTCCCCTTGAGGGATCTTTTTTGGCTACCTAAATCTATGCGACCCTCGGATCTACGCCTTATCCCCTCAACCCGAGCCACTCTACAGGTCTGGGATAAACTGACCACCGGCTCATCTTCTCCCCTTCATACCTTGCCTCGAATTTCCCTACGCACAGTAACCGCCATAATCCCTAATCTTAATTTGACAGGTTGGCGTTCTAGGGGGATCAGTCTACTGGGAGACCTGTTCAACGGGCCCGTGCTTAGCTCCTTCTCTACCATCCAAGAATGCTTTGCTTTACCTGAATCTGAGAGGCTCAGATACTATCAAATACAACATTGGTGGAACAGCCTACACCTTACCCCCTCCCCATTGCACCCTACTATGTCTCAGGTCCTGGGTCATCTTTCTAAGGATGCTTCTGCAGGTGAGATCTCCTTTTGGTACAAGACACTACTAGCATTAGTTCCCGTTCTTAAAACTAGAGCCCAAATCAGGTGGGAGGTAGATATTGGCTGTACCCTTACCGAACCCCAATGGCAACACATTTTACTATGTCTAAATGCCTAAATCATTCCGACATGCACGTCAAGTTATTGCATAGGTCATATCTCACACCCGATAGGTTGCACACGATTTGGCCTGCATGCTCGAAGTTTTGCTGGCGTCTCTGCGGTGAGGTGGGCCATCTTTTTCATATTTTTTTGACCTGCCCCTCTATTAAGTTGTACTGGGTCTAGGTGTTTGGGCTGATTAATAAAGTACTTGGACTCACCCTGTCCCCCACCCCCCTCATCGCTTTACTAAATGTCTACCCGCGCACCGTAGGTGCTAATTTACAATATGTTTTAGGTCACATTTGCCTTGCAGCCCGTGCGGCCTTAGCTCAGAATTGGAAACAATCCATACCCCCCCCCCCCCCTTAATGAAAGTCATACATAAAATTCAGAAGCAATTCTTGATGGAGACTGAGTATATGCCTTGCTCCCTTTCTGCCAAGTCCCCTCTAGTGCGTTGGAAGCCTTGGCTGCTTTTTACCACGGAGGGTGAGGGAGCCAACTTAGTACGGCGATCTTCCTCCCTGGACATTCACCCTCACACCCTTCCCCTAGATGGAGACACCTCCTCTTCCTGAGCCTGGGGCCGCTCGGTGCTCTTGGTTGCAATTTGCATTATTGTGGACTCAGTGTTTCTTTTCTTTTTCTTTTTTTACTTTATTATGTACCCCTCACTACATTACGTCCATTGTACTCCTTCTGATACACATGTTTGATCAATTTTGAAATGTATGTATAAGTATACAAATTGTCTCTCCTATGTATTTACTGCTCCCCCTTCCCCCCTCCCCTTTTCTTCTTTCTGTAACCCTGCTTTGCCTAACAAAAAATCTGAATAAAAATTATTGATGATAAAATCCATATGTCTAGCTTGCTAGCAATGTAGTCAGAAATCCAGAACCCTCAATCTAACTAAAGGTGGGTATACACTAGGCGATGTGCTCAGTGAGTGACATCGCCTAGTGTCAGTAGCGGATCTTGCCACGGGCAAGCAGGACTTTTGCCCGGGGGCGCCGCCTTCCGGAGGGCGCCGCACCAGGGCAAGATCCGCTGCTGCTGTGCCCCCCGCTGCCCGTTGCCCCCCGCTGCCGCTGTGAGGAGAAACGCGTCTAGTTTCCCTTCGTGGAGAGGTCCTTTACTGTGCGGTGCGCGATGACGTCATCGCGCACCGCATAGCAAAGGTCCTCTCCACGAAGGGAACTAGACGCTACGCTTTGCTGTGCGCGATGACATCATCGCGCACCGCACATCATTTCAGTCTGTACAGGGGGCGTAAATGACCACGCCCCCTGTACGTAGCCACGCCCCCTATTGTCGCCCGGGACGCACAGCGCCCAAGAACCGGCCCTGCCTAGTGTACACCCTCCCGGCTCGGGCCGCCCGATGGCGGGCAGTCACACTGTGAGATATCACACAGTGATGTCATGCCGCGGCTGGTTTGTACATGCAGCTTTGGATGATGGATGATGAGTCCAAAATGGGCTGCATGTATGGCCGACACAGAGAGTGTCCTTAACGGCCTGCAGGGCCGCCCATCAGCCATTGTCAGCTGTATACACACTGGGCGATATACTCTAGTAAACAATATCGCCCTACACACTTACAGATCTAACTGAATGATATGAACGTCATTCATATCATTCACTGTGTAGGCACCAACGATGAACGATGTGCAGCTCCGCGCTCGTTCTTCGTTGGTGGCGGGTTGTTTATACTTGCATGCCAATATGGACAATCTCATCCATATTAGCATGCAGGGCTATGGGGCTGGGTGACGGGGGAGGTGCCCCCGTCATTCGTCATTCCTCCCCCCCACCGACAGGTTTCCCTCAGCGGCCAATCTCTAGTGTGTAGGGACCATAAGTGTGTATGCACATGTTCAGTAAGCCTGATTCAATTCTGTTAGATCTCAACAGAGCAGTATACAGTATGAATATATTCTTATTTTTTTGTGACCAACTAATGATAAAATCATGTACGGTGTTATGACAACAAATAATAAACCAACATTTGCTCACATCATAACATTCTCTTTTCAAATTGTTCCTGATTAAAGAAGCGTGGGAGGCAGAATGTTAAGTGATTGAAGGTTCTGCATATGATTAAAGATAAAAATTCCCAGATCTTTGGTCAATTTATATGAATAGACTCTTTAAGTGTTGCTCTGTAGTTTACCCAGTGGAAAGTTCTATTATGGAAACTTCCCCCAGGCTGGCAGTTGCTAAAACTATGGAAGGAAAACTCATTGACCAAAGAAAAAAAGAAAGTCTGTTGAGGTCCTATAAAGGACTCTTTATATTACCATTTCTCCTGCTTTTAGATCCCCAGTGAACTGTTCTCTTTTGCCCTCCATCTCAATGACCTAAAAATTAGATCTTGACAAGATTGTGCTTGAGAAAAGAGAAAGCAGCAGACAAGTACCCTGTGAGAGATACACTGTAATTTTAATGAAGGCTACAATGTTTCAATTCCAAAGAACGCCTTTGTCAAGGAGTCAAGAGGAAACTGTAGAAGTATACATAAACAAAGGGGTTTTCATCTATTATGTGGCATTGGGTAACTTATTATGTGTTAATCATTATACTAAATTAATTTATTTAGAAAGTACCATTGAAACTCCAGCATCTGCACACAGGGAGAACTTCAAAAATGTACTTGCTGCATGTAGAGCTTCTATCTCAGCCTACAGATGTCCAAATGGGATGCAGTTAAAATACCAGCTGTTTGGATCCCGGCGTTCTGGAGACCAACGCCAGAATCCCAACAGCTGATGGAATACCGCCAGATGGAATCCCGACCACTGCAGGTTATTCCCACTCTGTTGGTGGGTCCACGCCAGCAACTGAGTGGGAATATAACCTGCGGACTCGCTGCCAGGATTCCAACGGATGAGATGGCGCTGCTGGTAAACTGACGCTGGCCTCCCGTCTGCCGGTAAAACATACCGATCCCTTCCAAACACCACATGATTGTGAATGCATATAGTAGGTGACATGTGCATAAATCTTACATATGCAACCACTTGTGACTGGAGAAAGGGAAAGGGTAGCTTAACATTGGCTAGTACAGTATGGGACTGTACATGTAATTGCAAACAGGTACAGATGACAACATATGCAGATGTGTCCTTACACATCCTTACTCATAAGAGCTGCATGGCATGGCGTTTCTGTGATGCGTATGCATCGCGGGAATGGGCACCGCCACAATCTTATTGTCTGCAATTATTTGTGGGTGCATGGGCAGTACAGGTGGTGTAATGGTTAGCACTACTGCCTCACAGCACTGAGGTCATGGGTTCAATTCCCACCACAGCTCCAACTGTGAGGAGTTTGTATATTCTCCCCGTACTTACGTGGGTTTCCTCCGGGTACTCCGGTTTCCTCCCACAATCCAAAAATATACTAATAGATTAATTGGCTCCCAACAAAATTAACCCTAGCGAGAATGTGTCTGTGTGTACATGTGGTAGGGAATACAGATTGTAAGCTCCACTGGGGCAGGGAATGATGTGAATGGGCAAAAATATTCTCTGTACAGCGCTGCAGAATATGTGTGCGCTATATAAATAACTGGTAGTAACAATAATAATAATGTGTACACACACACCTGTGAATGCCACCGGGAAACATGACAAACAACAATCAATGGATAGCAGGAGTTTATTAACCCCCTACTGGAGCACATACACCCCTGCTTAGTCCCCCTCCATGTTTGTGGCAGCGGGAGTATATGCTTGATGTAAACTGGATATGCTACAGGTGCAGTCCTGGAAACTTCTTGCATTTTTTGCAAATCTGCATATGCATATAACTGCATATTTTTTTGAACTGCATTATGTTTTATACCTTTGGTCTAATCAGAATCAGGCACATTTGGTAAAGCTATTTTGTAAGTTGTACCTACAGTATATTCAGTTTCTAAATTATGCTTTGCCGTTGACAAGACCACTTTAAAAAGAGCACATTATGGTTTCTATGTCTTGTAACTACTAATTTCTTAACATTTACTCAGTGTTGTATCTAGGGTGGTAGAGCTACCCAGGGCCCAGGGTCATGGGGAAGCCAACGTCTGAGATGAAATTCAGACTTTTATTTTAGTATCAATGTGTTGGGCCTAGCGGCACTTGCTAGAGAGATGGGGGGGCAGGGTCTCCCACGACCCTGCCCCCCCCCCTCCCTCCACTCCACCTTGCACTATAGCAATAAGCAGCACATCTCTTCCTCTACTTTATCTGGTGGACCCTGCCCCTCCCCCCCCCCCTCCTCCCTCCACTCCACCTTGCACTATAGCAATAAGCAGCACATCTCTTCCTCTACTTTATCTGGTGGACCCTGCCCCTCCCCCCCCCCCCCCTCCTCCCTCCACTCCACCTTGCACTATAGCAATAAGCAGCACATCTCTTCCTCTACTTTATCTGGTGGACCCTGCTATTCACGGCCATGGCAGTTCTCACTTTCTACACACTATGGCCATGCTGTAAACCATGCTATGGCAGGAACAAATAGAAGAGAATCAGATTAGCAACAGGTGAGGAATAAAAGAAGGAATGGATATAGTTGAGAGATATTAGGGAAAAGGGTATTCATTATGATGATTGCTCTTAACCTCTTAAGTGGCTAAAATGTGTGTGGTCACATTTGATGCTACCATGCCAGGCAAGTGATTAATTAATATAATAATTATTTTTTTTATTATTATTATTATTATTATTATTATTATTATTATTTTGATTTATTTTTTTTATGAGACTAATTTAGGTAATTAAGGGATTGATGCATATGAATGAAATTGATGTGTGGGTTCATTAATAATAGGGATAAAGGAGAATGATTGAAAATGGGATAATAATGTTGGATAGGGTTGTCATAGTGATGCTGAAGTTTATTTTTGAGGGATAATTAACATTTAGGATGTAATATTGTACGGCGGTCACTAGAACGCTTTCTATATTGCATATTGGTTATAGGAATGCTCTCTGCATTGTATGTCAGTCAATAGTATGCTATTTGCATCGTAGTCCCCACCATACAATACAAATAGCATCCTAATGATCACCATACATTGCTAGTAACCTATAAACAATGCAAATCGCATACTACTGACTGCCATACAATGCAGAGAGCATTATCAATGTATGGTGATGATCAGGATGCTATTTGTATTGTATGGTGAGGACTAGGATACTCTGGGTATTGTATGGCACCAGTAGGCTCTATTGTAAAATTGATCACTAAGATATTATTTTATTGCAGATTGGTTGCTAAGGATTCTCTCTGTATATTGTAGTGTAGTGTAGTGGATGCTCTCTGCCCTGTATAAAGCTCACTATGATTCTCTGTATTTTATAGCATTAACTGAGATGCTCTCTGTATTGCATAGTGTTTACTAGGATTTTATTATTTTATGACTATTTATATTGTATATCAGATTCTAGTGGCAGAATGTAATGGAGTCCGAGATTATTGGAGGTGTGGGATGCTGGCCGATCCTGGACGTTTTTTTAAAGGGGCATTCACTTACAAGGCAAAACCATGCTTTGTATGTGAACCCGCCTTTAAAAATAAGTTTGAGATCTGCTGCATTCCGCACCTCCGGTAATCTTGGACTCCTTTACATCCCACCTCAGGATTTCATCTATATTATATTAGATTGCTCTCTGTATTTACAATCATTAACTGAGATGCTCTCTGTATTGCATAGTGGTTACTAGGATTGTATAACATTTGCTAAGATACTCTTTGTATTGTATATCAGACACTAGAGTTTACTCTATATTATATATCAGTTAGTAGGATGGTCTCTGTATTGCAAATAATAATATAATAGTTTTATTTATATAGTGCTCTTTCTCTAATAGGATTCGAGCCACTTAAATAGGCCACTAAAATATTATTTGTATCATATATTGGTTATTTGTGTTGTATATCGGTTACTAGGATTCTCTATTGTGTATTGATTATTAGAATGCTACGTGTAGTGTATGATGGTCACTGTCTTGTGCATTGGTCACTAGGATGCTCTCTGCCATGTATACTGGTTACTAGAATGATCTCTGTATTGAATGCTCTCTTTATTAAATATTGTTCACTAAGATGCTCTCTGTGTTGAATGGTGGCTAGGATGCTCTCTGTATGTCTTTTTTTTTTTACTTGTTTTTCTTTGTGCTTAACCCTGGAGATATTTTCTCAATAAATCCTAAAAATGTATCAGCGTTATCTCTGTGCTGTATATATTCACGTGCCTGAAAAGGCCCATGCTACATCAGTGTTATAACTGTGGCTTTTTAAGTCTGATTTAAGGGGGTCATTCCGACCAGATCGCACGCTAGCTATTTTTTGCAGTGTGGCGATCAGGTCAAAACTCAGCAAAACTGCGCATGCGTATGCACCGCAATGCGCAGGCTGTTGTACGGGTACAAAAAGGATCTGTGCTGGGCAATGGATTTAATGAAGAATCCATTCGCACAGCCGATCGCAAGGTGATTGGCAGAAAGAGGGCGTCTATGGGTGTCAACATACCGTTTTCTGGTAATGTTTGGAAAAACGCAGTCATGTCCAAGCGTTTGCAGGGCGGGTGTCTGACATCAATTCCGGGACCAAAAAGACTGAAGTGATTGCAGCGACTGAGTTAGTCCAGAGCTACTCAGAAACTGAAAAAAACTTTTTTGTACCGCTCGGCTGCAAAAGCGTTCGCACACTTGCAAAGCGAAAATACACTCCCCCATAGGCGGAGACTATTTGATCGCTGCACTGCAAAAAATAGCTAGCGAGCGATCAACTTGGAATGACCCCCTATGTGTCTGGCGATCTCAAGAGTGCTATTCCAATACTCCTCATGGTGGCAGCTTGAGTAATAACAGATGTGCGAGATGTATTTAAGTGGTGGATTGTGTTTCTGGTGAAGGATAAGTGTGTTGTGTTAGGACATGCAGTACAGGTAGCAAAACTTACCTCTGAGCTCTGAGGCAGCTGATCCTTCACTGATAGTTATAATCTTCACTCTGTTAATCCATGCATGTATGCATCATTAAGAGTGAAGACATTCTGGATATCCAAGAATTACAGAATAAAACACAGCAGGCGTTGTCACCTTAATCTAATGTGCCTAAGATTAGATTGTGCCCTCAACCTACAAACGTTTCAGTCCTTACAATGTTGACATTTTTATTCAAGCAGGGAATGTTAGCTTTACATTTTACAACAGATGTCAAGTAAAAAATTGGGGTTGGAAGGTTATTTGTTATTTTAAAGGCTAAACAAAATGGAACATATTGTTCTATATACTAACCGAGCCATATCTAAGGTGATGTGACATACCACAGCCAAAGGTGCCTAATAATGTTCCACCAAATGTGTGTGCATGTGGCAGTAGCGTTGACTTTCGCACAGGGCACAAGTTTCGGCTCTGCATTTACTAGTGTTAGTTGCACAGTTGGACTCACTACAGTTAATAAACAGGGTTAAACAGGTATCAAATATTGACAATGGAGGTACTCCTAGTGACAAGTGTACATATGTATGCAATTTTCTTCCTCCTGTTGGAATACCAATAAACAGCTGTAAATATGTAATGAAACATAATTGATTACATTTTAAGAATTATTGCTCTAAATTTTTATGAAAAAAACAACCCACTTGGAAAAGTGTTCCTTATTAAAAACGTGCAAAGTAAATATGTGATATTTATTATAAAAGTGCAATAATAACATTTAATACTGTTGATAGCTATGTTTGAACAGTTTAACCAAGTACTTGCTGTATGGATCAGCAGCATTCAGTATTTCTATTCCTGTATTTCTGCTGTCTTTATTCAGCAAGAGTTAAAACAAAAAAACACAAAAAACACAAACCCTCTGAGATTAATTAAGTACATAACTGGTGAACAGAAACATCCCAGCTGCTCTCCCTATGGAGATCTCCATTACTGGATTGCTTATCTTAAAGACCAGCAGACAGCACTTGGGTCAGTAGGTTAAAAGACAGAATGCTAGTGATCCCAGTTCTCTGGAGCAGCAGTAACATGATGGAAGGAGTGGAGTGTGTGCATTCTAGATCCAGAAAATCACAGCATAAAATCCATGCTGAGCATCTTTCTCTATTCACTGTCAAGGGACAAATGTCATTGTACCTTATATGTTGACACGTGTGACTTGCTTGTCTACTAATGCAATGGAATGTAGCCTACCCTAGCTTCTGTCACTGTTACATACCCACCAACTGTACCTTTTTGGCAGGTACAGTAACTGTTTTTTATGGTCTGTACCGATTTTTGGCTCTCCAAACTTCCATTCAAAGTATAGGAAAAGGGGCGCGACCACGCCCCCTTTACCCATGGCCACACCCCTTTTTTGAATTTGTACCGATTTTTATTTGTAAAATGTTGCAGGTTATACTGTTACCTACAATACTTAGGGGTACATTTACTAAGCAGTGATAAGAGCAGAGAAGTGAGCCAGTGGAGAAGTTGCCCATGGCAACCAATCAGCACTGAAGTAACATCTATATTTTGCATTCTATAAAATGATACAGAGCTGCTGATTGGTTGATGGGGAAATTTCTCCACTGGCTCACTTCTCCGTTCTTATCACTGCTTAGTAAATGTACCCCATAGTTACATACAGAAGGAGAATTTATTCTTCTTTATAAAACAGTTTACTACTTATGACTTCAACCTGCTTTCACCATGGCTTTACGCAAACCACTCCTATTTTACCATACATAAATCAAGGGTCAGTAAAAGTGTGGCTAGTGAAGAGAGAAATTCCACTTACATTGGGTTTTTTGTCCTGTATACACAGAAATGATCCAGAGTAGTGTTTCCACCTACTGGGTTTTATTACCGATTACAGGGAAAGTTGATTCTGACCATGAGAACATTTTCACTGAAATCAGGTAAAATTAAATTTTCAGCTGTTTGTTTCTTTTTTTATTCTTTACTTAATTTTGTTAGCTTTTATGTATTGACAGTGACTTTAAAGGCAATTTGACCAGGAAAAAAAGGAGCATTTGAAATTTGAAACTGGAAACAGTCAGGGTTGCCATTAGGGGATGCAGTCATGTTACCGGCGGTCGGGATCCTGGCGGACAGCATACCGACCGCCGGGATCCCAACCGCCAGAATGCAGGCAGGAGGCCCAAGGCTATTCCCACTTGTGGGTGTACACGACACCCACAGAGTGGGAATAGAACCGAGCCTGCAGCATGGCGAGCAGAATGATCCCGCAACGGGCTTCATTGCACGCACCCCCCTGCCGGAATTCTGGTGGCAGTATGCTGACCGCAGGGATCCCAACCGGTGGTCACCAGCCATTAGATGTGTATGAGGGAATAACTGTATATTGCTCCAGATTAGCAATGGGACCCTAAATCCGCCAATGATCGTAGTCCCAGGCCTCATAGAGTAACACAGTCACACCATAAATGTGGCATGGCCATGTTCCAAGCTGCACCTAAAGGCAAGAATGGAGTACGTCTATGTCCCCTGGTATTGGGTCCCAGATCTCCTAGCAGCACTGAATATACTGATTTAGAGGCATGTAATAAGAAAACAATAACACTGTCTTTCATCCCTATTGAGTAACAAGTGATAACAATGTATTTAACTAAACAATGTAAATATCACTGTTATACACTCATGCTCCAGTCTCATCACTTATATTGCTTGAATCGCTATTTATACCAATCACCTTTTCCATTGCAGTGAGAAGGGATTTTCTGTTATGTCCTACAAGGTATACTATGGTTTACTCCTTCTGTAGGATAAGTATTAACATCCCATAATATCCATGTTTTAGAAAGTTCTTTGTACACTACCCAGAGTCACCTGTGCTACGATGACTGTGATACAACTGAGATCATGGAGTTATAGCTTCTACTTTGTTTTCCATCTGTATAATCTATAGCAGCAATTGAATATGTTGAGTGTTAGATGCTCTATGTGGGCTAGATGCTAATGGAAGCAATAGGAAATCATTGGTGCTCTACAGGGTGTATGTAACCTCAGCTTTTCAAAACACTTTATGGAATCAAATCCACATCAACATTTGAATCTGTCTCTCTCCCACTGTGCATGTATGTATATATAGCAAGAGGCATCTTTACAAACAACTCTAGTCCGTGTTTGGGAAATGTCAGCTGATTTTAAGGCAATGAAGAAAAAGTTAACCTTTCAGCCCCTAAGGATTTAATATGAAAGCATTTTGTCATGCCTGAGGTCTGACTCTGACCAGTGGAGATCTCAGGCGTAGGGGCTGACTGGAATGTGAATCTGGGAGCTTTGATAAAGTTCTTATACATTAACCAGGATATGATAAACTTGAGCGTAGGCCCGAAGGCGTGACCAGAATGGAAGAGAATATAAAATAAGTATTTTATTCAGCACGCAAGATGGTACAGATAGCGGCAGATAGTATTAGACTCAATAATCGGTACCACAGATAATGCAGTAACATTGGTACAAGAACAAGGGTAATGCTGTAGCAGATGTACTGTAATATAAGATGCAGTGTGAACCACTGATAAAGTCCCAATATAATGAACATACAATAGCAGACACAGTTGTAGTGTAAACCACTGATGAAGTCCCAATATAATGAACATACAATAGTAGACACAGTTGCAGTGTAAACCACTGACGAAATTCCAATATAAAGGAATACACAATGTTACTGACCACTGGAGAAAATAAGGATACCGATGGTCCTGAATATTGATGGCAGAGCACCAATGTAGCTAGAGATCGATGACGGAACACCAATGGAGCAGGAGATCGATGGCTGAACACCGATAGAGCTAGAGATCGATGACGGAGCACTGATGGTGATGAGTATCGATGGTGGAGAACCAATAGTGATGAGTATCGATAGTGGAGCACCAATGGAGCTAGAGATCGATGGCAGAACACCGATGGAGCTGGAGGTCGATGGCGCAACACCGATGGAGCTGGAGATTGCTGGCGGAACACCAATGGAGCTAGAGATTGATGGCGGAACACTGATGGAGCTGGAGATCGATGACAGAGCACCAATGGTGATTAGTATCGATGTTGGCGCACCGATGGTGATGATTATCAATGGCAGAGCACCGATGGTGATGAGTATCAATGGTGGAGCACCGATGGTGATGAGTATCGATGGCAGAACACCGATGAGTCAGGCAGAGCTGCAAGCAGGATGGAACGCAGGTATCAGGGCAGAATGGAGCAAGGTAACCTGAGCTGAGAACAAACAACCATACAGGGTATGACAATCACAGCACTGGCTATTAGGCAGTCCTTACCCAGCATTCTTATAGGAGCTAGTGTGCAGGGATTGGCTGGGACAATCAGGTGATGCAGAGAGGCTCAGACAGCCACATGATTGGCTGTGCTGCAGTCAGGTGATCAGGACTTGACACAGTAGTACTCCATGCTTAGGCTCAGATGTGGATTGAGGCCTAGTAGGCCCAAGCAGTAGGAAGCAGACATTAAGCTGAGAGAGCTATGCAGGAACACCATGTACAGACTTTACTGCCAGCTGGGTGTGATGATCAGAGAGCCTGATTGCTGAATAAGCTGAGGTAAGTCACAGAACATGAGAAATACAGTCAGGATCGTGACACATTTGTGTTAATTCTTGCAGTAATACAGTTGGCCTCTAGTTCGAGGGCGGACAACAGATGGCACAAGAGCCACATGCAGACCTCAGAGTGGTTACTTAGAGTACCGGTGGTTACAGTGCAATCTACTGCATATAACAGATTAGGTCATGGCTGGATCGATGGTGAAAACATGGTTGGGTGAATGACGAGGCCATGGGTCAATTGATAATGAGACCATGGTTGGGTGGATGACGAGACCATGGGTCAACTGATGATGAAACCATGATTGGATGGATGACTAGGCCATAATTGGCTTATGATATTTTCTCACAAGCTTGATTATCCAGCTCTGGCTTATTGTACATTTCACGTTGTTGCTTTGATCTCAAAACACTCAGAAACCTAGGCAGTTTTATTATCAAGCTGTAATAAGGACTTCCTGAAGTAATGTGTGACCATAGTCCAATTCTCAGGGCCCTGAAAAGTATCATGTCCCACAACGTTCTAGTCCTATATTTTAATGTATATTCTACAGAAGTTTTAAAACTTATAAACCTACAGCTACTTGAAAACATTAATAAAAAATGTATTTGATGGAACAACTACACATTACAGTCTATTAAAAAAAAGTCTAAAAATTAAAAATATCCTTTTTTCCTGTTTTAGTCTTTAAAAGTAGCATCTTTTTGCCCTTAGCTTTCCTAAAAAAACATTTTATATTCATTCCATACTCCTAATAAAAATCACTAACATAACTTTGATGTTTTATTGTGTAACTATCAATTTTTATTCAGCAGTCTAACCAAAAGTATGCACAAAAAAATGTTGATAATGGGGGTAATTCAGATCTGATTGTAGCAGCAAATTTGTTAGCAGTTGGGCAAAACACTGGGGGTAATTCCAAGTTGATCGCAGCAGGAATTCTGTTAGCAATTTGGAAAAACCATGGGGGTCATTCCGAGTTGTTCGCTCGCAAGCTGCTTTTAGCAGCTTTGCACACGCTAAGCCGCCGCCTACTGGGAGTGAATCTTAGCTTCTTAAAATTGCGAACGAAAGATTAGCAGAATTGCGAATAGACACTTCTTAGCAGTTTCTGAGTAGCTCCAGACTTACTCGGCATCTGCGATCAGTTCAGTGCTTGTCGTTCCTGGTTTGACGTCACAAACACACCCAGCGTTCGCCCAGACACTCCTCCGTTTTTCCCAGAAACGGTAGCGTTTTTTCACACACACCCATAAAACGGCCAGTTTCCGCCCAGAAACACCCACTTCCTGTCAATCACAGTACGATCACCAGAACGAAGAAAAAGCCGTGAGTAAAATTCCTAACTGCATAGCAAATTTACTTGGCGCAGTCGCAGTGCGAACATTGCGCATGCGCACTTAGCGGAAAATCGCTGCGATGCGAAGAAATTTACAGAGCGAACAACTCGGAATGACCCCCCATGTGCACTGCAGGGGAGGCAGATATAACATGTGCAGAGAGAGTTAGATTTGGGTGTGGTGTGTTCAATCTGCAATCTAATTTGCAGTGTAAAAATAAAGCAGCCAGTATTTACCCTGCACAGAAATAAAATAACCCACCCAAATCTAACTCTCTCTGCAAATGTTATATCTGCCACACCTGCAGTGCACATGGTTTTGCCCAACTGCTAAAAAATTTCCTGCTGCGATCAACTTGGAATTACCCCAAATGTGCACTGCAGGTGTGGCAGATATAACATTTGCAGAGAGAGTTAGATTTGCTGCTACAATCAGGTCTGAATTACCTCCAAAGTGTTAAGAACAAAGCAAAAAGCAATTTAAGAAATGGTTTACAGATTGGCCATTTGTGTCAGTACAAGGGTGGATCCCCCCATTACAAACTTTACACATACGTATTTTAGTCCATAAACTACAGCTGATCAGTTTTAAATATCATCAACATATTAATGACCAATTTACAGTATAATAAACATATTTACACATAGGCTAACTTTAGTATTCTGTATGTAATGGCACACATTCTTGTGGTATTGATAATAATAATAATAATAATAATAATAATAATACAAAAAAGTGCACTAATGTAAAATCATATATCATTGCTAAGCTGTCTTAAGCATTTTCTCTTTTGATGGTTACATCTAAAATGTAATTTAGGCCAAAAAACTCTGCCTCCATGATTTTTCACCTAGTGGGAGTTACCACGCTTTATAAAGAAAAGTATCATGTAACATACTGAATATTGCTGCCAGTAACATGATTTATATAAGTTTGGATAAATAACTTTTGAAGTAGGACGTTTCCCGAAATATGGCAGCATTTAGTTAGCAACTAGAAAAAAATATATATATTTGAAGAAACAGAAGTTTGCAGTCTAATGTACCATTTACAGTATATGTATTTAGACTTTGCGCCTAACATAATTCTTACAATATACAATTATTATTTAACATGTTTAATGCTTCTCCGTACATGGGGGGTAATTCTGAGTTGATCGCAGCAGGATTTTTGTTAGCAGTTGGGCAAAACCATGTGCACTGCAGGGGGCTGGGGGGGGGGGGGGCAGATATAAAATGTGCAGAGAGAGTTAGATTTGGGTGGGGTGTGTTTAATCTGCAATCTAAATTGCAGTGTAAAAATAAAGCAGGCAGTATTTACCCTGCACAGAAACAAAATAACCCACCCAAATCTAACTCTCTCTGCACATGTTATATCTGCCCCCTGCCCCCTGCAGTGCACATGGTTTTGCCCAACTGCTAAAAAATTTCCTGCTGCGATCAACTTGGAATTACCCCCATGGTGCAATTAGTTGTCTGTAAATCTGCAATTATTCCACAAAATAGAATTAACATATTTCTACTGCTAGATCCCTGAAAGAACATTGAATTGATCCCTGTGTTATGAGATGTAAAGTGCAATACAAGGAAAGGTTCTAGGTTCTGCATGCATCTTTGTTCTGCTAGCCAGCCTGCTGCGTATACATAGGACACTCCCAGAGGAGACTGAAGTGGCAGCTTATACAAGGCAGGCTCTCCCTAATTAAGAAAGAGCTGATGGTCCCTGCCTGTTACATGAGGCGAGAGTTGCTGCCTTCTGGGAAAATAGTTTCCATAATTAATATGCTTCAATTTGGAGAAATGAGTGTTTAAACAAAGCCTCCAGTGTCTATCGGCACTCTGAAACTGCCTGCAAAATATATTGTGTCTAGGAACAAACAGTACAAAAGGCTAAAAGTCCTTGTGATTGTTTAGAAAGTTCACTATACATCCCTTAAGTAAACATTTAGATGTAAAGTAGCGTAATTGGTTTCTTCTTGAACATAACAGCTACAGCTTAATTTCGCCTACAGAAGTAGAGATCAAATAGTCTTTCACTTCTCTTTCTACATAATTCAGGGTTAGACAAAATTGCGGAAAAGCAGAAACATTATGAATAGAGAGTGGTATAAAAAAACCCAATTTCAGCAGTAAAAAATGATTAGCCCTGGCATCGTGGCACTTGGAAATGATCTCACTATGTCTGAATAGCCTGTACAAATCATAAAGATTTTAGGGAACAGCTGGTGTTTGAAGGCACAGACACATTACAGGCATTCAAAGAAAACTTGACATTTGACGAAAAATAGCCCTGCAGTTATTTAGCATGGCTCAGTGTATTACACTTCTTCTTTTTTCGCAGTACATTTTTATTCAATATTTTCATGTGTTCTTTCCACTTCCCATGGAAGATGAATACAGGGGGAAAAAACACGGATGTTGCCCAGTGTGAAAAATGTAATGAATGGTTAAAAGTGTAGTGCGAAGTGTGTCTGTCCCTATGTGTTTTCTATCCTTATGGAAGGTGTACCGGCAGATTTGCTTTTTGTTCTTGCAGTTGTTGTTTTTTTTATTATAAATATGTGTGAAGTGTGAATTCAATCTTGTTTCTGTAATAGTATATTTATTCCCATGCATTGGTCAGTGTCGAGCTTGCACATTTCCAGATGACAAGTGACATTGGCAGGCACCATTCACTGATAATACTGATAATACTGGTAGAAAAATGGAGAGGGTAGTTTTTACCAAGGAAATTAGACAACTTTATGTATATAATAGTGTGTTTATCCTCATGACCAGGTTCCTTGCACTCAAGCCCGGCGACAGGGGGGGCAAATGGGACACCTGTATGGGGCTCCAAGGGTGAGAGGGGCCCGAGGATCAGGGCACAATAAAACACATTGCTGCGGCCCTATCATTTTTTTTTATACTGTCCGACGGGTAAAAATGAACATGAAGATGAACCTCCCCTGCTCCCCCCCCCCCCCCCCCCCCCCTCAGGATACCTGTCACTTGGTCTGGTCCCGGAGGACATCATTATGCATGAGCTGCGCGGCACTTCCGTGTCTCCTTCAGCCCCCGCAGAGGAGTTCCAAGCAGCCCGACCCCTGATCCCTGCATGCACGACCGCCTCCCACAGTGATATCACAATGAAAGACAAACAGACTGCAGCAACAGCCGCCACCTGCAGCCCCACTACTGTCCCACGCTGGCTGTGGTGAGTGTGCTGAGTCCTGGTACCTTCACCACACATATATATATATATATATATGCAGCGGAGGGGTCAAGGAGATTTTTTGGGGGGCGGGGGCGCAGCGATATCTGTGTGCCGGCCCTGCTTGCACTGGCACCTATTGATTAGGCTCTGGGCACCAGCCCTCTATTGGACATGCCTTTCTCTGGTACTGGTGCCCACTGGCCAGGTACCTTGCATTTCTTCCCATTTCTAAATTACATTATCCTGGTCCCACTGGCCAGCCATATTCCGCTGGTGAGCACTACCCAGTCCTTTTGCATTTGTGCCCACTGCCCATTCGACTTACATTTGTGCTTATTGGCGTGACTTTTGCACTTGTCCTCAATGACCAGGTGCCTTGCACTGTTTTCTAGTGGCCAAGCATCTTGCACTGATCCATAGTTCCATGCATCTATTCTATTGCAAGACCCAATTCTTTAATACTGTAGCAGGCATATGTGAGGGTCTAGTTTTACTATTGCAATGAGACAAAACTTTATGTGACACAGTGATGGGCAAAGTATGGAAGATTGTCTCTAATAGTTGGTGGTTGTAAGTAGGCTATGTAATTATTATTGTTTAAATATGGGAGACCAGTCACATCATTTAGAATCAGTGGAACTGGATAGTGCTGAGCCTAGCTAGTGTGTTAAGGCTTGTTAATATAAAGTATTTTTCTTTTTCTTCAAGTTTGCCCGATTGGACAGACACGTTACCATTGCACACTCTCTAGCAAAGTGGTTCCCAACCACTGTCCTCAAGGAATATTAACAGTCCAGGTTTTAAGGCTATCCATGCTTGAACACAGGTGATTTAATTAGTATCTTTGTTATTTAGATTTAACTATCTGTGCTCAAGCATGGATATCACTAAAACTTGGACTGTTAGTATGCCATGAAGACCGCGGGTTGGAAAAACGTTGCTGTAGCGGGAGACACACACAGCAGCAATATCTATTCAGTTTCAGCTGCAAAATGTAGGTAATGGCGGTACTGCCACCAGATTCCTACATACTTGGGGGGAGTATTGATTTATTTTGATTTTACCTTATTTAAGTCAGATTTTGGGAGTGGTCTGCAACTATACTTTATACCTTGCCAAAGTATTACATTGTTTTGACAGCACGTTACTCCATAACTCACACATTTGGCATAGGTATAAATAAGGGAGAATGAAAACGAAAAATACTTATGTGGTGTGCACAAAACATGTTGCACACAAGATAATAATACAGACCCTGTGGCCAAAATTATGGATATGGCCAAAAAACTACTGAACGTATGAAATATTATTTAAATGAAGCCCAATCTGAAAAGTAGACAAGGGATTGCCTATTCTTATTACCAATCAGAGCTGGATTAACAACAGGGTAACCGGGACGATTGCTCAGGGGCCCCCACATTAGTCTACCATCTGAGGGCACTGTGTCATATTTATTTATTTATTACTTAGCAGTTTCTTATATAGTGCAGCATATTTCGTTGCACTTTACAATTAGAACACAGTTACAGAACAGAACTGGGCAAAGACAGACAGACATAGAGGTAGGAAGGCCCTGCTCGCAAGCGTCATATGTGGACTAGAGTTTCTGTGTGGCAAAATGTAATGTGAGTATTACAGTGTCTTTAATACATTTGTTGGCCTGGGAGTATTTTGAAAATATACTTTTTAATAACATTGCCAGCACGTCTTATTGACAATGGGGGCCCCATAAACCTTGATTCAACCCTGTTACCAATGTACAATGAAGAGAACATTCTAAAGATCAATATACAACATAGGCTGTAATCTAATTCCGAAAATACCACTATACTGTACAATGATGGACATGTTTTGGTGATCGCTACACACCACAAATATGCAATCTCTGGTAGTCATTCAAACTACACTAGTAGTTACCCAAAACTCTGATGGCTATACACTGGAGACTCAAATATCCAATTAAAATGTAAATGTCTGCTGGGCCTACTGAACTTCAACGTCTTCTCCACTGGAACAAGTCAAATGATAGTGAAAGAACTTGTTTTCCGGTCTGAAGAAATTTAGAGACTAGGGCCTAAATGTAAAAGACTCTGAGTTGCCGGAGTTGTGGGACATTGTGCAAATCTGCCCGCTTTTTTGAAAGCAGCAACTGTTTACAAGGCATAACCGGGTTGGTTTGGCCTTGTAAGTTATTGCTGCTTTAAAAAAATGGACAGACTCGCACAAAGTACAGCACCTTCGGCAACTCGGAGTCTAATACATTTAGATTCTAAAGGGGGTACACACGGAGAGGTCCGTGCTTAATTAAGCACGGATTTCTCTGTGTGTATGCCCATAGCGAAAGCAATGCTCAGTCCCATGCGTCGATATCGCCTGTTTTAGTCAGGTCGCCCCCCACTCCTCCGCTCAGCACACGCCGTGCTGAGCTAGGGTAGAGATGTGTGCTGTGCTGAGCAGGCTGTGATAGATCTTTTTACCGTGTGTACCCCCTTTAAATCACATGCAGGTTTGAATGCGTTCACATTTAGAGATTCTTAACATATAGCAAATGTGCTGAGGCTGCATATGCATCTTTGTGAACTTAAGAGCAATCAAGTGCTGAATGAATCTCAGTGGTTTCTCAGAGATGGCTAAATGGGCATTACCTGGTGGCAACAGGGTGTATTTATGGTCACATAAACATAGAAACATAGAATTTGACGGCAGATAAGAACCACTTGGCCCATCTAGTCTGCCCCTTTTTTATTTTATCCTTTAGGCCAGGGGTGGGGAACCTTTTTTCTACCAAGGGCCATTTGGATATTTATAAAATCCTTCGGGGCCATATAAAAATTATCAAAAATTAGCCTGCCCCCAGTAGTTATGCCCCAAGTCAGTAGTTATGCCCCATTTCAGTAGTTATGCCCCCAGTCAGTAGTTATGCCCCCAGTCATTTGTTATGCCCCATTAGATATGCCCCCAGTCAGTTGTTATGCTCCATTAGATATGCCCCTAGTAACGCCGCTTACACACACATATAAAAAAAAAAAAAATACTCACCAGCCCTGCTCCTGCTTCCGGACCGCTGCCCTCCGCCTGGCCGCCCGCTCCTCGGAACTATGGGAGAGCAGTCATGACGTCTCTCCCATAGCGCTGCACAGCCGCACACGTACACTGCCTGAGCCGGAAGCCGGAGCTCAGAAGTGAGCGCCTGCCTCCGGCTGCTGCTGAGGGGAAGGAGACGGGAGCCTGCTGGTAACAAAATCTCAGCGGATGCCCGGCATCTCCCTCGGTTGGGTGAGCCTGGCTGGGCCGGATCAAGTGGCTTTGAGGGTCTTATACGGCCCGCGGGCCTGAGGTTCCCCACCCCTGCTTTAGGCAATCTCAACCCTTTTTTAACCTTAATTCTTTGTAAGGATATTCATATGCCTGTCCCAAGCATGTTTAAATTGCCCTACAGTCTTAGCCTCTACCACCTCTGATGGGAGGCTATTCCACTTATCCACTACCCTTTCTGTGAAGTAATTTTTCCTTAAATTTCCCCTGAACCTCCCCCCCTCCAGTCTCAATGTATGCCCTCGAGTTCTAATACTTCTTTTCCTTTGAAGAATGTTTCCCTCCTGAACTTTGTTAAGACCCTTGATATATTTGAAAGTTTCTATCATGTCCCCCCTTTCCCTTCTCTCCTCCAAACTATACATGTTAAGATATTTTAGCCTTTCCGGGTAAGTTTTGTGATGTAGGCCATGCACCATTTTAGTTGCCCTTCTTTGTACACTCTCTAATGTATTTATATCCTTCTGGAGATAGGGTCTCCAGAACTGGACACAGTATTCCAGATGGGGCCGTACCAATGACCTATACAGTGGCATTATCACTTCTTTTTTCCTGCTACTGATTCCTCTCCCTATGCAACCAAGCATCTGACTTGCCTTTCTCATTGCTTTGTTTCATTGCTTTCCTGCCTTCAAGTCACTTGAAATAGTGACTCCTAAATCTCTTTCCTCCTCAGTAGTTTCCATTATAGTACCCTTGATACTATACTTAGCCTTTGGGTTTTTGAGACCCAAGTGCATGATTTTGCATTTTTTAGCATTAAACTGTAGTTGCCACGTTCTTGACCATTTCTCAAGCCTACCTAGGTCATTAATCATTTGTTTGACCCCTCCCGGTGTGTCTACCCTGTTGCATATCTTTGTATCATCTGCAAAAAGGCATATCTTCCCTTCAATACCATCTGCAATGTCACCAACAAAGATATTAAAGAGAACTGGACCAAGTACAGATCCCTGGGGTACTCCACTGGTAACATTTACCTGAATAGATTGCACTCCATTAACTACGACTGTCTGTTTCCTATCCTGCAACCAGGTTCTTATCCATTTAACTGATTTATAATCCACCCCCAGGCTTTCAAGTTTATTTAGCAGTCTGCGATGTGGGACAGTGTCAAATGCCTTACTAAAGTCTAGATATGCTGCATCTACAGCTCCCCCTTGATCTATTATTTTCATCACAGAGTCAAAAAAGTCAATAAGATTTGTTTGGCATGATCTCCCACCAGTAAATCTATGCTGTTTTGGATCCTGTAAGTTGTTTGATTTAAGATATTCCACTACTCTTTCTTTTAATAGTTTTTCCATTACTTTCCCTACTACTGATGTAAGGCTTACTGGTCTGTAGTTACTTGCTTCTTCCTTGCTTCCACTTTTGTGCAGTGGAACAACATTTGCTCTTTTCCAGTCCTCTGGAATAGCACCTGTATTTAGTGACTGGTTAAATAATTCTGTTAAAGGTGTAACCAGCACATCTTTTAGCTATTTGAGTATCCTTGGGTGTATCCCATCTGGTCCCATTGATTTATCCACTTTTAGTTTTGAAAGTTCTGTTAGGACCTTCTCCCCTGTAAATGTATTTTCATCTACCTTATTTTTATGAATGTCCTTGCAACTTAACTGCGGCCCCATCCCTTCTTCTGTAGTAAATACTGAGCAAAAATAATTATTTAGGTGATCTGCTATTGCCTCCACCAAATGCCCACTCTCTGTCTTAAGTCTTATTATTCCTCCATTTGATTTTCTCCTTTCACTTATATACTTAAAAAAAAGTTTTGCCCCCTTTATCTACAGACTGGGCCATTTTCTCCTCAGCTTCTGCCTTTGCACGCCTGATCACTTTCTTAGCATCCTTCCGTCTGTCCAGATACACCTCTTTGTCGTTATTATTTTGAGTCTGTTTGTATTTCCTAAAAGCCATCTTTTTTGCTTTCACACTAGTTGATACTTCTTTTGTGAACCACACTGGTTTCCTTTTCCTAGTGCTTTTCCTAACCATTTTGATACAAAGGTCTGTTGCACTTAGTATTGCACTTTTCAGTTTTTTCCACCTCTCCTGCACTCCTTCCAAGTTCCTCCAGTCTGCCAATGAATCACTTAGACATCTCCCCATTTTTGCAAAGTCAGCATTTCTAAAATCCAACACCTTTGTTTTTGTGTGACAGGAGTTGGATCCTGTCTTTATACTAAACCATACTGCTTGATGATCACTGGATCCCAGGTGCTCACCCACATATATATCAGATATCCTATCACCATTTGTAAGAATTAGATCTAATATTGAGTCTTTGCGAGTGGGCTCCCTCACCAATTGCTTGAGAGATGCTCCCTGTAAGGAATGTAGAAATTTGCCACTTGTAGCTGAACTTGCAAAAGACCCCTCCCAATTTACATCAGGTAAATTAAAGTCTGCCATGATTATGACTTCTCCCTTAAAAGCCATTTTAGAGATGTCCAACAATAGGTTCCTGTCCAAATCCTGCCCCTGGCCTGGTGGTCTATAGATCACCCCAATGCGAATAATGTCCTTTTTCCCAGTTTCTATGGTGACCCAAAGGGCCTCAGTTTTGGCTTCAATATTTTGTATTAAAGTAGCATTTATGCTTTTTTTCACATACATTGCTACCCCTCCTCCTATTCTTCCTATTCTATCTTTCCTAAATAAATTGTATCCTGGTATAGCTAAGTCCCAGTCATGATTCTCATTGCACCAAGACTCTGTAATTGCCACAAAATCCAGGTTATCCCTTGTCATTATCACAATTAGCTCTGGAATTTTGTCTCCTAAGCTCCTAACATTTGCACACATAGCTTTAAGAATTTTGTCTGTGCATTTGTTATTAGTAGCCATGTCCAGAGCGTACAAAAATAAATGACAAGTTTAAAGTTGAAATTACCTGTTTGGGGATGTTGCTCAGTATTTGTTTTCTTTTACTAATCAGTAATCATACTCTGTCCTTTACACCATGACTACACCTTACTAAATATAAAGATATAGTACACCTGACCACAATGGGTAAATGTTCAAAGGAGGTAAACACCAGTCAGTATGCAATAATAAACTGTTTCACCGAGCAACTTCCCCACACATGCAATGACATTTACAAGAAATCATTACATCAAGAAACATACATAAGTTTGCATAAGAGAGAACTATAGTGAGCAGATTGGGGATGCCTTTTCATAGGTTTTTAAAAACAGATAATATGCATAAGATGAATTACATACTTTTGAGGCATTAAGGCAGTCCTTTTGTGGTAGTGTTGGTGTGTTGATGTTTCCCTTCTGTTTTCCTTCGGTTTAACGCAGGTATAACGCTATTTTTATAATAACACTTTTATGTCAGCACTACCAGCCGATGGCTATCCAGCCGTATACTAGACTTCAAATAGGAACAATATCCATGTGAATGCAATGATTGCAAACTCCACCCAATACAATCCCCCTTTAAGCTAAGGCCATAAATTAGCTTAGAAAAACAGACATTACATACCAATAAGGCAGCCAACTATATCTTTACACAGAGAAAAACATACAAAAAAAAAAAAACTCGCTTTTTCAATATACCTAGACTATTCAATCATGATATTCATTTGACATAATCAGCAAATGCAGTACAACTTGCTGGTCCGTCTGTATGTGGTGGATGCGAATTACTAACTATTCTGAGCCGCACGCATACAAAGTATACACCAAATTCAGATACATTTCCTGCAGGGGGGAGGTGTAATGGTGCATACACACTTAGCGATAAAGTAAATAACGTAGTTCATTTTTCCCTTCATGAGTGACTTCGTTTACCATATCGGCTAGCGTCTACGCTGCCAAACGATGAGCGATGCCCAGCCCTGCGGGTCGTTAACGACCCTCTATGTCGGCCGTGCACGTAGCTCAATTTGGACTGTCGTCCAACAGCTGCATGCACAGGCCGGCCGTGGCGTGGCGTCACTGGGCAATATAATTTGCATATCGTTCAGTGTGTACGAACTGCCAACGACCACCTGACAGGAAAGGGAACACACACATCGCTCATCGAGCACATTGCCTAGTGTGTGTACCCACCTTAAGTTCTGATGATAGTGATGACACCTGTGCACAAGGAAAGGGAAGTATGTGATCTCACAGATGTGAACGTCTCAGAATATTCCATTTGCACTAGGTGTCTGGAATTACGCTTGCATTAGCAGCAACTCAGAATCAGACCCCAAGTTGAAAGTTGTGATACAGAGAAAGATGGTCACATGACAGACCTGTCCTGCCTACATTATGTCTCAGAACTACAAAAATACAGACACAGAAAAATTGACAATTAATTATGGAGCTATGAGCCCCCGTTTGCCAGGTCCAAGCTGTAGCATAAAAATAAAATGTAGCTGCAGCAGTTGATATTCTCCAGCATTATATAGGTCAGTATGTGTCTGCCTGGCTGTGACATTGATGGGTAAAGGCAATATGCAGTTTGATTTGGGAGCATGATACCCTGTTCTCGTACTTAATCAGAATTCTTACCAATGAATAAAAACACATTCTATACAGTGTTCAACACCAATCACAGATTATACCAAATTTGCCGTCTCATCTCTTTGCATGTGCTACTATTCTAGTTACAAAAGGCAGCTCAGGAAATCAGAAATGAAAACTGCATATTATACTCAATTGAGTAAGAGATGTCATAATAAATGTTCTTGTCTGAAAATCTATTTTTACCTTCAATGTCATTTTCTTTCCACACCAGTTCAAAGACTATGAACCTGCAATATTAGTTTTCAGATGAGCAAATTGCATGCAAAGATTTGAGTATAATTTTAAACGCCATAGCCCTTGCCATCATAAAAAGGCCTTAGTGTCCCACAATATAGCTATATAATGAAAATGGATTTAATAGGTAGTACAAAATATAATTTATGTGCAATTTGGTTTTCTCTATTTTTTATGAAAGAATAAATACAACCCTTTATATCAGCCTTTTTCAACATGTGTGCCGCGGCAGAGCAGTTGCCAGGTGTGCCGTCACGCTTCCCGTCAGAGATGCCCCCCCCCAACCCACCCCACAGACCCGCACACAGACCCGCCGCTGCCCACACACAGACCTGCTGCCACATAGACCCGCCGCCGCCCGCCACACTGACCCACCGCAGCCGACTGCCAGATATGCCTGCTCGCCGGGCAGCGCTGCACTTCCGCGATAGCCAGCCCGTGACCTATGGTGACTCATAGGTCACGAACCACATATTACGCTCCCCCCGCCTGCAGTGCACACTCACTCGCTGCTGCTCCTCCATGCTGCCTTGTCCCAACGCTCCTCACTCCCCACTGAGAGGGAAAGTTTTAAGATTACAAATACACACACATTACTATAGGAGGGGCAGGTGTGTGGAATTACTATAGGAGGGGCAGGTGTGTGGAATTACTATAGGGGGGCAGGTGTGTGGAATTACTATAGGGGGGCAGGTGTGTGGAATTACTATAGGAGGGGCAGGTGTGGAATTACTATAGGAGGGGCAGGTGTGTGGAATTACTATAGCAGGGGCAGGTGTGTGGAATTACTATAGGAGGGGCAGGTGTGTGGAATTACTATAGGGGGCAGGTGTGTGGAATTACTATAGGAGGGGCAGGTGTGTGGAATTACTATAGGAGGGGCAGGTGTGGAATTACTATAGGAGGGGCAGGTGTGTGGAATTACTATAGGAGGGGCAGGTGTGTGGAATTACTATAGGAGGGGCAGGTGTATGGAATTACTATAGGAGGGGCAGGTGTGTGGAATTACTATAGGGGGCAGGTGTGTGGAATTACTATAGGAGGGGCAGGTGTGTGGAATTACTATAGGAGGGGCAGGTGTGGAATTACTATAGGAGGGGCAGATGTGTGGAATTACTATAGGAGGGGCAGGTGTGTGGAATTACTATAGGAGGGGCAGGTGTGTGGAATTACTATTGGTGGCAGGTGTGTGGAATTACTATAGGAGGGGCAGGTGTGTGGAATTACTATAGGGGGGCAGGTGTGTGGAATTACTATAGGAGGGGCAGGTGTGTGGAATTACTATAGGAGGGGCAGGTGTGTGGAATTACTATAGGAGGGGCAGGTGTGTGGAATTACTATTGGTGGCAGGTGTGTGGAATTACTATAGGAGGGGCAGGTGTGTGGAATTACTATAGGGGGGCAGGTGTGTGGAATTACTATAGGGGGGCAGGTGTGTGGAATTACTATGGGGGGGCAGGTGTGTGGAATTATTATAGGAGGGGCAGGTGTGTGGAATTACTATAGGGGGGCATGTGTGTGGAATTACTATAGGAGGGGCAGGTGTGTGGAATTACTATAGGAGGGGCAGGTGTGTGGAATTACTATAGGAGGGGCAGGTGTGTGGAATTACTGTAGGGGTCAGGTGTGTGGATTGCTATAGGGGGCAGGTGTGTGGAATGACTATAGGTGGGGCAGGTGTGTGGAATTACTATATGGGGGGCAGGTGTGTGGAATTACTATAGGAGGGGCAGGTGTGTGGAATTACTATAGGAGGGCAGGTGTGTGGAATCACTATATGGGGGGCAGGTGTGTGGAATTACTATAGGAGGGGCAGGTGTGTGGAATTACTATAGGAGGGGCGGGTGTGTGGAATTACTATAGGAGGGGCAGGTGTGTGGAATTACTATATGGGGGGCAGGTGTGTGGAATTACTATAGGAGGGGCAGGTGTGTGGAATTACTATAGGAGGGGCAGGTGTGTGGAATTACTATATGGGGGGCAGGTGTGTGGAATTACTATATGGGGGGCAGGTGTGTGGAATTACTATAGGAGGGGCAGGTGTGTGGAATTACTATAGGGGGGCCGGTGTGTGGAATTTCTATAGGGGGTGCAGGTGTGTGGAATTACTATAGGGGGGGCAGGTGTGTGGAATTACTATAGGGGGACCGGTGTGTGGAATTTCTATAGGAGGGGCAGATGTGTGGAATTACTGTAGGGGGGGGCAGGTGTGTGGAATTACTGTAGGGGGGGCAGGTGTGTGGAATTACTGTAGGGGGGCAGGTGTGTGGAGTTATTGTGGGGGTGCAGGTGTGTGAATTTACTGTAGAGGGGCAGGTGTGTGGAATTACTATTGGGGGGCAGGTGTGTGGAATTACTGTAGGGGGGCAGGTGTGTGGAATTACTGTAGGGGGGGGGCGGGTGTGTGGAATTACTATAGGGGGGGGCCGGTGTGTGAAATTACTATAGAGGGGCAGGAGTGTGGCATTAATATACATCTGTTTTATTACCGTGGGGATAAAAAAAAAACTGATGGTGTGCCTTGCCAATTTTAAAATCTTGTTTAGTGTGCCACTAGTTTAAAGAGGTTGAAAATCTAGAGATGAGCGCCTGAAATTTTTCGGGTTTTGTGTTTTGGTTTTGGGTTCGGTTCCGCGGCCGTGTTTTGGGTTCGACCGCGTTTTGGCAAAACCTCACCGAATTTTTTTTGTCGGATTCGGGTGTGTTTTGGATTCGGGTGTTTTTTTCAAAAAACACTAAAAAACAGCTTAAATCATAGAATTTGGGGGTCATTTTGATCCCAAAGTATTATTAACCTCAAAAACCATAATTTACACTCATTTTCAGTCTATTCTGAATACCTCACACCTCACAATATTATTTTTAGTCCTAAAATTTGCACCGAGGTCACTGTGTGAGTAAGATAAGCGACCCTAGTGGCCGACACAAACACAGGGCCCATCTAGGAGTGGCACTGCAGTGTCACGCAGGATGTCCCTTCCAAAAAACCCTCCCCAAACAGCACATGACGCAAAGAAAAAAAGAGGCGCAATGAGGTAGCTGTGTGAGTAAGATTAGCGACCCTAGTGGCCGACACAAACACCGGGCCCATCTAGGAGTGGCACTGCAGTGTCACGCAGGATGGCCCTTCCAAAAAACCCTCCCCAAACAGCACATGACGCAAAGAAAAAAAGAGGCGCAATGAGGTAGCTGTGTGAGTAAGATTAGCGACCCTAGTGGCCGACACAAACACCGGGCCCATCTAGGAGTGGCACTGCAGTGTCACGCAGGATGTCCCTTCCAAAAAACCCTCCCCAAACAGCACATGACGCAAAGAAAAAAAGAGGCGCAATGAGGTAGCTGTGTGAGTAAGATTAGCGACCCTAGTGGCCGACACAAACACCGGGCCCATCTAGGAGTGGCACTGCAGTGTCACGCAGGATGTCCCTTCCAAAAAACCCTCCCCAAACAGCACATGACGCAAAGAAAAAAAGAGGCGCAATGAGGTAGCTGTGTGAGTAAGATTAGCGACCCTAGTGGCCGACACAAACACCGGGCCCATCTAGGAGTGGCACTGCAGTGTCACGCAGGATGTCCCTTCCAAAAAACCCTCCCCAAACAGCACATGACGCAAAGAAAAAAAGAGGCGCAATGAGGTAGCTGTGTGAGTAAGATTAGCGACCCTAGTGGCCGACACAAACACCGGGCCCATCTAGGAGTGGCACTGCAGTGTCACGCAGGATGTCCCTTCCAAAAAACCCTCCCCAAACAGCACATGACGCAAAGAAAAAAAGAGGCGCAATGAGGTAGCTGACTGTGTGAGTAAGATTAGCGACCCTAGTGGCCGACACAAACACCGGGCCCATCTAGGAGTGGCACTGCAGTGTCACGCAGGATGTCCCTTCCAAAAAAACCCTCCCCAATCAGCACATGATGCAAAGAAAAAGAAAAGAAAAAAGAGGTGCAAGATGGAATTGTCCTTGGGCCCTCCCACCCACCCTTATGTTGTATAAACAAAACAGGACATGCACACTTTAACCAACCCATCATTTCAGTGACAGGGTCTGCCACACGACTGTGACTGATATGACGGGTTGGTTTGGACCCCCCCCAAAAAAGAAGCAATTAATCTCTCCTTGCACAAACTGGCTCTACAGAGGCAAGATGTCCACCTCATCTTCACCCTCCGATATATCACCGTGTACATCCCCCTCCTCACAGATTATCAATTCGTCCCCACTGGAATCCACCATCTCAGCTCCCTGTGTACTTTGTGGAGGCAATTGCTGCTGGTCAATGTCTCCGCGGAGGAATTGATTATAATTCATTTTAATGAACATCATCTTCTCCACATTTTCTGGATGTAACCTCGTACGCCGATTGCTGACAAGGTGAGCGGCGGCACTAAACACTCTTTCGGAGTACACACTTGTGGGAGGGCAACTTAGGTAGAATAAAGCCAGTTTGTGCAAGGGCCTCCAAATTGCCTCTTTTTCCTGCCAGTATAAGTACGGACTGTGTGACGTGCCTACTTGGATGCGGTCACTCATATAATCCTCCACCATTCTATCAATGTTGAGAGAATCATATGCAGTGACAGTAGACGACATGTCCGTAATCGTTGTCAGGTCCTTCAGTCCGGACCAGATGTCAGCATCAGCAGTCGCTCCAGACTGCCCTGCATCACCGCCAGCGGGTGGGCTCGGAATTCTGAGCCTTTTCCTCGCACCCCCAGTTGCGGGAGAATGTGAAGGAGGAGATGTTGACAGGTCGCGTTCCGCTTGACTTGACAATTTTGTCACCAGCAGGTCTTTCAACCCCAGCAGACCTGTGTCTGCCGGAAAGAGAGATCCAAGGTAGGCTTTAAATCTAGGATCGAGCACGGTGGCCAAAATGTAGTGCTCTGATTTCAACAGATTGACCACCCTTGAATCCTTGTTAAGCGAATTAAGGGCTGCATCCACAAGTCCCACATGCCTAGCGGAATCGCTCCCTTTTAGCTCCTTCTTCAATGCCTCCAGCTTCTTCTGCAAAAGCCTGATGAGGGGAATGACCTGACTCAGGCTGGCAGTGTCTGAACTGACTTCACGTGTGGCAAGTTCAAAGGGCATCAGAACCTTGCACAACGTTGAAATCATTCTCCACTGCACTTGAGACAGGTGCATTCCATCTCCTATATCGTGCTCAATTGTATAGGCTTGAATGGCCTTTTGCTGCTCCTCCAACCTCTGAAGCATATAGAGGGTTGAATTCCACCTCGTTACCACTTCTTGCTTCAGATGATGGCAGGGCAGGTTCAGTAGTTTTTGGTGGTGCTCCAGTCTTCTGTACGTGGTGCCTGTACGCCGAAAGTGTCCCGCAATTTTTCTGGCCACCGACAGCATCTCTTGCACGCCCCTGTCGTTTTTTAAAAAATTCTGCACCACCAAATTCAAGGTATGTGCAAAACATGGGACGTGCTGGAATTTGCCCATATTTAATGCACACACAATATTGCTGGCGTTGTCCGATGCCACAAATCCACAGGAGAGTCCAATTGGGGTAAGCCATTCCGCGATGATCTTCCTCAGTTGCCGTAAGAGGTTTTCAGCTGTGTGCGTATTCTGGAAAGCGGTGATACAAAGCGTAGCCTGCCTAGGAAAGAGTTGGCGTTTGCGAGATGCTGCTACTGGTGCCGCCGCTGCTGTTCTTGCGGCGGGAGTCCATACATCTACCCAGTGGGCTGTCACAGTCATATAGTCCTGACCCTGCCCTGCTCCACTTGTCCACATGTCCGTGGTTAAGTGGACATTGGGTACAACTGCATTTTTTAGGACACTGGTGAGTCTTTTTCTGACGTCCGTGTACATTCTCGGTATCGCCTGCCTAGAGAAGTGGAACCTAGATGGTATTTGGTAACGGGGGCACACTGCCTCAATAAATTGTCTAGTTCCCTGTGAACTAACGGCGGATACCGGACGCACGTCTAACACCAACATAGTTGTCAAGGACTCAGTTATCCGCTTTGCAGTAGGATGACTGCTGTGATATTTCATCTTCCTCGCAAAGGACTGTTGAACAGTCAATTGCTTACTGGAAGTAGTACAAGTGGGCTTACGACTTCCCCTCTGGGATGACCATCGACTCCCAGCGGCAACAACAGCAGCGCCAGCAGCAGTAGGCGTTACACGCAAGGATGCATCGGAGGAATCCCAGGCAGGAGAGGACTCGTCAGAATTGCCAGTGACATGGCCTGCAGGACTATTGGCATTCCTGGGGAAGGAGGAAATTGACACTGAGGGAGTTGGTGGGGTGGTTTGCGTGAGCTTGGTTACAAGAGGAAGGGATTTACTGGTCAGTGGACTGCTTCCGCTGTCACCCAAAGTTTTTGAACTTGTCACTGACTTATTATGAATGCGCTGCAGGTGACGTATAAGGGAGGATGTTCCGAGGTGGTTAACGTCCTTACCCCTACTTATTACAGCTTGACAAAGGGAACACACGGCTTGACACCTGTTGTCCGCATTTCTGGTGAAATACCTCCACACCGAAGAGCTGATTTTTTTGGTATTTTCACCTGGCATATCAACGGCCATATTCCTCCCACGGACAACAGGTGTCTCCCCGGGTGCCTGACTTAAACAAACCACCTCACCATCAGAATCCTCCTGGTCAATTTCCTCCCCAGCGCCAGCAACACCCATATCCTCCTCATCCTGGTGTACTTCAACACTGACATCTTCAATCTGACTATCAGGAACTGGACTGCGGGTGCTCCTTCCAGCACTTGCAGGGGGCGTGCAAATGGTGGAAGGCGCATGCTCTTCACGTCCAGTGTTGGGAAGGTCAGGCATCGCAACCGACACAATTGGACTCTCCTTGTGGATTTGGGATTTCAAAGAACGCACAGTTCTTTGCGGTGCTTTTGCCAGCTTGAGTCTTTTCAGTTTTCTAGCGAGAGGCTGAGTGCTTCCATCCTCATGTGAAGCTGAACCACTAGCCATGAACATAGGCCAGGGCCTCAGCCGTTCCTTGCCACTCCGTGTGGTAAATGGCATATTGGCAAGTTTACGCTTCTCCTCCGACAATTTTATTTTAGGTTTTGGAGTCCTTTTTTTACTGATATTTGGTGTTTTGGTTTTGACATGCTCTGTACTATGCCATTGGGCATCGGCCTTGGCAGACGACGTTGCTGGCATTTCATCGTCTCGGCCATGACTAGTGGCAGCAGCTTCAGCACGAGGTGGAAGTGGATCTTGATCTTTCCCTAATTTTGGAACCTCAACATTTTTGTTCTCCATATTTTAATAGGCACAACTAAAAGGCACCTCAGGTAAACAATGGAGATGGATGGATTGGATACTAGTATACAATTATGGACGGGCTGCCGAGTGCCGACACAGAGGTAGCCACAGCCGTGAACTACCGCACTGTACTGTGTCTGCTGCTAATATATAGACTGGTTGATAAAGAGATAGTATACTCGTAACTAGTATGTATGTATAAAGAAAGAAAAAAAAACCACGGTTAGGTGGTATATACAATTATGGACGGGCTGCCGAGTGCCGACACAGAGGTAGCCACAGCCGTGAACTACCGCACTGTACTGTGTCTGCTGCTAATATATAGACTGGTTGATAAAGAGATAGTATACTCGTAACTAGTATGTATGTATAAAGAAAGAAAAAAAAACCACGGTTAGGTGGTATATACAATTATGGACGGGCTGCCGAGTGCCGACACAGAGGTAGCCACAGCCGTGAACTACCGCACTGTACTGTGTCTGCTGCTAATATATAGACTGGTTGATAAAGAGATAGTATACTCGTAACTAGTATGTATGTATAAAGAAAGAAAAAAAAACCACGGTTAGGTGGTATATACAATTATGGACGGGCTGCCGAGTGCCGACACAGAGGTAGCCACAGCCGTGAACTACCGCACTGTACTGTGTCTGCTGCTAATATAGACTGGTTGATAAAGAGATAGTATACTCGTAACTAGTATGTATGTATAAAGAAAGAAAAAAAAACCACGGTTAGGTGGTATATACAATTATGGACGGGCTGCCGAGTGCCGACACAGAGGTAGCCACAGCCGTGAACTACCGCACTGTACTGTGTCTGCTGCTAATATATAGACTGGTTGATAAAGAGATAGTATACTCGTAACTAGTATGTATGTATAAAGAAAGAAAAAAAAACCACAGTTAGGTGGTATATACAATTATGGACGGGCTGCCGAGTGCCGACACAGAGGTAGCCACAGCCGTGAACTACCGCACTGTACTGTGTCTGCTGCTAATATAGACTGGTTGATAAAGAGATAGTATACTACTAATATTATATACTGGTGGTCAGGTCACTGGTCACTAGTCACACTGGCAGTGGCACTCCTGCAGCAAAAGTGTGCACTGTTTAATTTTAATATAATATTATGTACTCCTGGCTCCTGCTATAACCTATAACTGGCACTGCAGTAGTGCTCCCCAGTCTCCCCCACAATTATAAGCTGTGTGAGCTGAGCAGTCAGACAGATATAATATATATATATAGATGATGCAGCACACTGGCCTGAGCCTGAGCAGTGCACACAGATATGGTATGTGACTGACTGAGTCACTGTGTGTATCGCTTTTTTCAGGCAGAGAACGGATATATTAAATAAACTGCACTGTGTGTCTGGTGGTCACTCACTATATAATATATTATGTACTCCTGGCTCCTGCTATAACCTATAACTGGCACTGCAGTAGTGCTCCCCAGTCTCCCCCACAATTATAAGCTGTGTGAGCTGAGCAGTCAGACAGATATATATAATATTATATATAGATAATAGATGATGCAGCACACTGGCCTGAGCCTGAGCAGTGCACACAGATATGGTATGTGACTGAGTCACTGTGTGCTGTGTATCGCTTTTTTCAGGCAGAGAACGGATTATAAATAAAAGTGGTGGTCACTGGTCACTATCAGCAAAACTCTGCACTGTACACTACTGAGTACTCCTAATGCTCCCCAAAATTAGTAAATCAAGTGTCTCTCTAATCTATTCTAATTCTAAACGGAGAGGACGCCAGCCACGTCCTCTCCCTATCAATCTCAATGCACGTGTGAAAATGGCGGCGACGCGCGGCTCCTTATATAGAATCCGAGTCTCGCGATAGAATCCGAGCCTCGCGAGAATCCGACAGCGTCATGATGACGTTCGGGCGTGCTCGGGTTAACCGAGCAAGGCGGGAAGATCCGAGTCGCTCGGACCCGTGAAAAAAAACATGAAGTTCTGGCGGGTTCGGATTCAGAGAAACCGAACCCGCTCATCTCTATGAAAATCACTGCTTTATATGTTCTACTTCCATTTTACCTGTATTGATTTCAGCATTAGATATGAATCTTACAGACAAATATATCCTGGTCAATGTCCTCCCTTTTAACCAAAGTAACCAAATAAGTAAAACATTCCATTGCTGTTTGAGAACTACCTAGACTGAGACCTGCTGTAAGCTGTTTGGAAAACAGGGTTAAAGAGTTAAAAGAGTGACTGGGTGCACACAATAATGGAAATTAGTGAACCAGCAGCAGCCTTCTGACCTGTGGTATTCCCCTGCGTCCAACGCGTTTTGGGACCTCTCCCTTCCTCAAGGCACACTGCTGGTCATCATACCGACGCCGGAATCCCAGCCTGCAGATGGGCGACGGGTGGGCGGGGGGAGGGTGGGTGCGTGAGCGGAGCCCCTTGCGTGCTTGGTGGTCATAGTCCCACTCTATGGATGTCGTGAATACCCGCAAGTGGGAATAATCCCTGTTAGTTGACATGCCGACTGTAAGGGGGGCGCGATTCCAGCATCGGTATTGTGACCAGGGCTCTCCTTACCGCCGGCCATGTAACTGCCTCCTGTTTTGATGACTATTGAAGGCTTCTGGGAATAATATCAAAAAGCAAATATATCCAGAGTATAATTTTTAAATGCAACAATCTACTCATTTTAATCATTGGTTAGAATCATGCTCTTATATAGAGGTAAGCAACGTTTGGCTTCCCAGCAGCTTTAGAACTACACATTCCAGCAAGCACTGCCACAGTTTTGAAGTTAGGCCAAGCTAACATCCCAGCAGGGCATGCTTGGATGTTTAGTTCCACAGCAGCTGGAGTGCCATACATTGCCTACTCACTGTAATAGAGTCCTTACTACACTGCTGAATGTGATGAAAATCAGCTTTCTCTGGTCACATAGCAGAGATCGCCACCCTCCACCCTGCTTCATCAAACCAAGATTAATCAGGTTTGGATTGTACAGCACAAAAAACTATTTGTGCTGAAAAATGTAAGTCTGCCAACATCAGCTGCATGGCGAGTGGGTGGGTATGGACGTAAATGCAACAGATTTAGCTGTATATTTATCAATTGCTGGGACTTTGTCCCAATAATTAGAATTTCTTATAGTCACTTATTGCAGCAATAAGAAATGGGGGATATGTACTAAGCCTTGGAGAGTAATAAAGTGGAGAGCCATAAAGTATCAGCCAATCAGCTCCTAACTGCCATGTTACAGGCTGTGTTTGAAAAATGACAGGATCTGATTGGTTGGTAGTTTATCTCTCTCTGCTTTATCTCTCTCCAAAACTTAGTGCATCTCGCCCTAAATAGCTAAGGCATTTTCCACATTTCACACACAGGGACAGGGGTTGCGAAAGGAGATCGTCCTTGCGATGTGTTAGCAGAAAATCATCAGACTGTGCATGTTCGAGCAGATATAGCAGGGGAGAGAGCCTACGGATTCCTCTGTTAGATGGTTTTGTGGAGTGTAGCGCATATGTTGTAATGGCTTTTGCCATCTTTTGGGTTGCGGGAGGAGACCAGAGTATGTGGCGAAAACCAGCACAAGCACAGAAAGGGCACGCAAGCACCACACAGAGTGGAGCCACACAGCTGTGAACTGACTCCTGGGGATACAGTCAGGATCCCGACAGTCAAAATACAGACAGTGGGATCCCGGTGGTCAGAATCTCGACAGATCCTGTAAGTAAGTACTGGCCTTGGGGTTAAGCTGCGTGGGTTGTGGAGGTTAGGGTTAGGCTTTAGGTCGGACGGCTAGGGTTAGGCTGCGGAAGTGAGAGGTTAGGGTTAGGCTATGGCAGGTTAGATTACTCCAATCCATCAGGATTCTGACGGTTGGGATCCCGACTGTAAGCATTTCATACCCAACACGACTCATGACCACAGTGCTGTGAGGAAACAATGCTAACTTCTGTGCCACTGTTCTGCCCCATCTTTAATATTCATGTTTTAACATTTTTCTGAAAAGCAAAAAAAGGATGACATGTGTATGTAAAATTGCCCTTCAACCATCTCTTTGCACATTATTCCACTGACTGAGAGCACAATGCAGCCCTGAATACAAATAAACCAAACCCTTGGACACAATCGCTGTTACAAAAAGAGAAAAACAAAAAAGTAATCTGATTTCCTCACAGTTTGATGTCACACTGAGTTTCTATTTCTCAAATATACAGAAGGAAGATATGAAAAGTCCACATTAATTAAAAATAATAAAGTTAATTTTCAAAAGAGCAGGGGATAGATATGAAAATGATGCCCTTCCACCGGGGACACTGACACACTATTGTCTTGCTGGAGGAAATTCATGCACAGGCAGTTACAATGATGCAGTCGCCTTGCGATGTGTGAAATGAGTATGGAATAACATTAGTATGTGTACAAAGCTGTAGAGGAGATCTGTGTCATTAATGAATTGGAAACAATTCAAAACAAGAAGGTCACAAGGTTCCTGATTACAACAATGTGGACACGTTCAGACTGGAAAAGAGGTGGAGAATGTAATCTATTTTTATCACTGGTATCCAGGAATGCATTGGTCTGGTGAACAAGTAGGACATTGAATCCCTTTCTACCAGCTAAAAGGGATGTAGGGAATTGGACTCCCTTAACCACATCCTTACAGCACAAACTGAAAAATGAGAACTTTTTGAAGTAATGCCTTCATGGTCAGTTCATGTGCCTAATATAAAGCAGTGTTGTTATTCAATTGAAGTCATTCACTGTGTTTCTCAGTACCAGCAACTTGACTGAAAACTCTTTGTGGCAATACGAAATACCACGACTTATTAGAAAAGCACCTATCATCTTGAGTGGTGAATCCAAGCACCTATCATCTTCAGTGGTGAATCCAAAGCCAGCCAATCAAAGAAGGTTAGATAGTCCTGGTGATCCTCTTCTTCCTCAGGCTATTTGTACCTGACCTCAGTCACCACCCAATTACTATGGTTTTTACAAGGGTATTTATGCATGTCACGAATATGCGTTCTATGCTATGCAAGCTGACAAAAGTCCTACTCTGCCTCATGAATCTGTTTCTAAGAGATCAGGATAAAATATTAATATTCAGAATTTCTAGTTTACACCAGGTAAAAAAAGATTTGTAGTATAAATGGGCTCAAATGGCATGTTGGGTTTTTTGAGGGTCTTAAAAGCATTTTGTGATAAATGGGAGGTCTGTGCACCATGCGTGGGCCCTGAGAGTCATTTAGGTACATATTGGATTTTTTTTTTTCCGTTCATCTTGGCTCTATAATCTGGAAACAGTGTTGTGTCACGTTACAAATATTTTCCTTATAAGTTTTATTATGTTTGTTATTTATGCAATATGGCATTTTATTAAGATTTTTTACAAGTCTTAATATAATCTGTTACCATTTTTCTGGCAATGCAATCTACAGTATGATATCTAAATAGCTTTTAACACTGTTGCTACATTTGCTAGGCAACTTTATCACCTGAAATTCTTTATTTATACTATTCTAATATGTAAGTAATTGCATTCCATGATAGAAATGGGAACATTACTTTATTTAAAAAAAATAATTTATTATATCTAAAATTAGAATGATTTATTCTAACCAGAAATAATCAAACACTAATATGACAAAATATCATACTACAGTAAATATATTCCATTTGTAACAAGCCCCAAGATCCTCATTGGCTCTTTACACTGATATAGCAGTCTCCCACTATTACTGTGCTTATAACTTAGACACCCCTTGTATTGCCTGCTGGGAAACTGGTTCCCAACATCTAGTAGAATGTACTTCACATGTGTCATTTGGGGCCTGATTCAGAGATGTATATAAATGTCATGTTAATGCACAAAAACGAGGGTGCACCAGCCCCATTTTTAAGATACGCCGAGGCCAGTGGCTGCATCTTCTGACGCAGCTCCACTGACCCCAAAAGCGTGAATATCCCGGCCATGCTGAGTAACCTGAGGGGTTACTCAGATGATCGATGTTCATGCAGATGATCCGACACTGCATCTTTGGACAAGCAAAGCATGCCGTGAGCGCCTGTCTTCTACAGAATATTTGTACAAAGACACAGCGGTTACAGCCATCTCTGAATCTGCTGCTTAGTCTTTTTGGCTCACATGCTTAGTTCTGTATTGAAGTTAAGGATGATGGAGGGATTATTACTTTGGCCTCCAAAGGAACTTTTCATTAAATATGGCCCCACATTAATTTTAGCAATTAGTTTTGCAGGTATATCATGTTTTCTTGTTTAATGACAAGTAAACTTAAAATGTAGAATGTTTGTCTTATTTTATTAAAATCAATGTATGATACCTGTATATACATTTTGTGAAAGTAGAATTTGGCAAGTCTTGCATTTCTGTCAGTTGTGTCTGTGGCTTCCATAACTGCATTCCTGACAACCATGCTGTCAATAAAGCTAATTAAACCACAGTGTATACAATCTATTATACTAAAAAATTGAGGACAATGATAGCCTGTGAACAAGCCTTATACCTAGACCTACTGTCAATTAATTTATCAGTAGACTCTTGTTTTAAGAGGAAGTTTTTCTTTCTCCTGAAATGAGCAATAATTTATTTGCAGCATAAGGATGAGTGGTACTTATCCTTAGCATTGTAGGAGGTCAAATTGGGGGAGTGGACATGATGCTGCCATTAAGCCCAGCTCACTCTACTGCCCTACTGGGCTACATATGGGTGCCCTACTGGTACCCTTGGCCTGTGAGTACTACTGGAAGATGTTATATAACATGCCCCCATAGATCTTAATAAATTTACCAGTGCCCTGTGAATTTAATTAAATACAGTAGTGCCACTAAATATGTAAATATAATAATGATGCCCTACTGTGTTTCATATTTATGTATCCACAAATGGTTTCATAAGTAATAGTATCACCATAAATAATTCTATATTTAATAGTGCCACCATAGTTTTATATATAATTGTTTATTTTAATAGTTTTATATCTGATAGTATCATCCTGCTGAATGTCATACTACAAAGTGGTCCATACGTGTGAAACACACTTCTAAAAAATAAGAATTTACTTACCGATAATTCTATTTCTCGTAGTCCGTAGTGGATGCTGGGGACTCCGTCAGGACCATGGGGTTTAGCGGCTCCGCAGGAGACAGGGCACAATAATAAAAGCTTTAGGATCAGTTGGTGTGCACTGGCTCCTCCCCCTATGACCCTCCTCCAAGCCTCAGTTAGGATACTGTGCCCGGACGAGCGTGCATAATAAGGAAGGATATTGAATCCCGGGTAAGACTCATACCAGCCACACCAATCACACCGTACAACCTGTGATCTGAACCCAGTTAACAGTATGATAACAACGAAGGAGCCTCTGAAAAGATGGCTCACAACAAGAATAACCCGATTTTTGTAACAATAACTATGTACAAGTATTGCAGACAATCCGCACTACGGACTACGAGAAATAGAATTATCGGTAAGTAAATTCTTATTTTCTCTAACGTCCTAAGTGGATGCTGGGGACTCCGTCAGGACCATGGGGATTATACCAAAGCTCCCAAACGGGCGGGAGAGTGCGGATGACTCTGCAGCACCGAATGAGAGAACTCCAGGTCCTCCTCAGTCAGGGTGTGCCCTGACCAAGTAGCAGCTCGGCAAAGTTGTAAAGCCGAGACCCCTCGGGCAGCCGCCCAAGATGAGCCCACTTCCTTGTGGAATGGGCTTTTACTGATTTTGGCTGTGGCAAGCCTGCCACAGAATGTGCAAGCTGAATTGTACCACAAATCCAGCGATCAATCGTCTGCTTAGAAGCAGGAACACCCATCTTGTTGGGTGCATACAGGCTTAAACAGCGAGTCAGATTTTCTGACTCCAGTCGTCCTGGAAACATATATTTTCAGGGCCCTGACAACGTCAAGTAACTTGGAGTCCTCCAAGTCCCTAGTAGCCGCAGGTACCACAATAGGTTGGTTCATGTGAAAAACAGAAAACACCTTAAGGAGAAATTGAGGACGAGTCCTCAATTCTGCCCTGTCAGAATGAAAAATTAAGTAAGGGCGTTTATATGATAAAGCCGCCCATTCTGACACACGCCTGGCTGAAGCCAGGGCTAATAGAATCTTCACCTTCCATGTGAAATATTTTAATTCCACAGTGGTGAGTGGATCACCAATGTGACTTTAGGAAACTCAAAACAACATTGAGATCCCAAGGTGCCACTGGGGGCACAAAAGGAGGCTGTATATGCAGTACCCCTTTTACAAACGTCTGAACTTCAGGCACTGAAGCCAGTTCTTTCTGGAAGAAATTTGACAGGGTCGAAATTTGAACCTTAATGGACCCTAATTTTAGGCCCATAGACAGTCCTGTTTTCAGGAAATGTAGGAAACGACCCAGTTGGAATTCCTCTGTAGGGACCTTCTTGGCCTCACACCACGCAACATATTTTCGCCAAATGCGGTGAAAATGTTTTGCGGTTACATCCTTCCTGGCTTCGACCAGGGTAGGGATGACTTCATCTGGAATGCCCTTTCAGGATCCGGCGTTCAACTGCCATGCCGTCAAACGCAGCCGCGGTAAGTCTTGGAACAGACAAGGCCCATGCTGGAGCAGGTCCTTTCTTAAAGGTAGAGGCCACGGTTCTTCCGTGAGCATCTCTTGAAGTTCCGGGTACCAAGTCCTTCTTGACCCATCCGGAACCACGAGTATCGTTCTTACTCATCTCCTTCTTATGATTCTCAGTACTTTTGGTATGAGATGCATAGGAGGGAACACATACCCTGACTGGTACACCCACAGTGTTACCAGAGCGTCCACCGCTATTGCCTGAGGGTCCCTTGACCTGGCGCAATATTTGTCTAGTTTTTTGTTCAGGCGGGACGCCATCATGTCCACCTTTGGTTTTTCCCAACGGTTTACAATCATGTGGAAGACTTCCCGCTGAAGTCCCCACTCTCCCGGGTGGAGGTTATGCCTGCTGAGGAAGTTTGCTTCCCAGTTTTCCGCTCCCGGAATTAACACTGCTGAGAGTGTTATCACATGATTTTTCGCCCAGCGAAGAATCCTTGCAGTTTCTGCCATTTCCCTCCTGCTTCATGTGCCGCCCTGTCTGTTTACGTGGGCGACTGCCGTGATGTTGTCCCACTGGATCAATACCGGCTAACCTTGAAGCAGAGGTCTTGCTAAGCTTAGAGCCTTGTAAATTGCCCTTAGCTCCAGTATATTTATGTGGAGAGAAGTCTCCAGACTTGATCACACTCCCTGGAAATGTTTTCCTTGTGTGACTGCTCCCCAGCCACTCAGGCTGGCATCCGTGGTCACCAGGACCCAGTCCTGAATGTCGAATCTGCGGCCCTTTCATAGATGAGCACTCTGCAGCCACCGCAGAAGAAAACACCCTTGTCCTTGGAGACAGGGTTGTCCGCTGATGCATCTGAAGATGTGATCCGGACCATTTTCCCAGCAGATTCCACTGAAAGGTTCTTGCGTGAAATCTACCGAATGGGATCGCTTTGTAAGAAACCACCATTTTTCACAGGACCCTTGTGCAATGATGCACTGATACTTTTCCTGGTTTTAGGAGGTTCCTGACTAGCTCGGATAACTCCCTGGTCTTCTTCTCCGGGAGAAAACATCCTTTTCTGGACTGTGTCCAGAATCATTCCTAGGAACATTAGACGTGTCGTCGGAAAAAGCTGCGATTTTGGAATATTTAGAATCCACTCGTGCTGTCGTAGAACTACTTGAGATAGTGCTACTCCGACCGCCAACTGTTCTCTGGACCTTGCCCTTATCAGGAAAGCGTCCATATTTCTTTTAGGAAGAATCATCATTTCGGCCATTACCATGGTAAAGACCCGGGGTGCCGTGGACAATCCAAACGGCAGCGTCTGAACTGATAGTGACATTTCTGTACCACGAACCTGAGATACCCTTGGTATACCAAAGCTCCCAAACGGGCGGGAGAGTGCGGATGACTCTGCAGCACCGAATGAGAGAACTCCAGGTCCTCCTCAGTCAGGGTGTGCCCCTGACCAAGTAGCAGCTCGGCAAAGTTGTAAAGCCGAGACCCCTCGGGCAGCCGCCCAAGATGAGCCCACTTCCTTGTGGAATGGGCTTTTACTGATTTTGGCTGTGGCAAGCCTGCCACAGAATGTGCAATGGTGAGAAGGGCAAAATGGTGAGAAGGGCAAAATTTGGACATGTAGGTAAGCGTCCCTGATATCCAGTGACACCATATCGTCCTGGTTCGCTATCACTGCTCTGAGTGACTCCATCTTGATTTGAACCCTTGTATGTAATTGTTCAAATCTTTTAGATCTCACCGAGCCGTTTGGCTTCAGTACCACAATATAGTGTGGAATAATACCCCTTCCCTTGTTGTAGGAGGGGTACTTTGATTATCACCTGCTGGGAATACAGCCTGTGAATTTTTTTCCAATACTGCCTCCCTGTCGGAGGGAGACGTTGGTAAAGCAGACTTCAGGAACTTGTGAGGGGAAGACGTTTTGAATTTCCAATGTACACCTGGGATACTACGTGTAGGATCCAGGAGTCCACTTGCGAGTGAGCCCACTGCGTGCTGAAACTCTTGAGATGACCCCCCACCGCACCTGAGTCCGCTTGTATGGCCCCAGCGTCATGCTGCGGACTTGGCAGAAGCTGTGGAGGACTTCTGTTCCTGGGAATGGGCTGCCTGCTGCAGTCTTCTTCCCTTTCCTCTAACCCTGGGCAGATATGACTGGCCTTTTGCCCGCCTGCCTTTATGGGTACGAAAGGACTGAGACTGAAAAGACTGTGTCCTTTTCTGCTGAGATGTGACTTGGGGTAACAAAAGTGGATTTTCCAGCTGTTGCCATGGCCACCAGGTCCGATGGACCGCCCCTTTATATGGCAATACTTCCATGTGCCGTCTGGAATCTGCATCACCTGACCACTGTCGTGTCTATAAACATCGTCTGGCAGATATGGACATCACATCTACTCTTGATGCCAGAATGCAAATATCCCTCTGCGCATCTCGCATATATAGAAATGCATCCTTAAAATGCTCTATAGTCAATAAAATATTGTTCCTGTCAAGGGTATCAATATTTTCAGTCAGGAAATCCGACCAAGCCCCCCCCAGCGCTGCACATCCAGGCTGAGGCGATTGCTGGTCGTAGTATAACACCAGTATGTGTGTATATACTTTTTAGGATATTTTTCAGCTTCCTATCAGCTGGCTCTTTGAGGGCGGCCGTATCTGGAGACGGTAACGCCACTTGTTTTTATAAGCGTGTGAGCGCCTTATCCACCCTAAGGTGTGTTTCCCAACTCGCCCTCACTTCTGGCGGGAAAAGGTATACCTCCAATAATTTTCTATCGGAGGAAACCCACGTATCATCACACACTTTAATTTATCCGATTCAGGAAAAACTACAAGTAGATTATTCCCACCCTACATAATACCCTTATTTGTGGTACTTGTAGTATCAGAAATATGTAACACCTCCTTCATTGCCCTTAACATGTAACGTGTGGCCCTAAAGGAAAATACGTTTGTTTCTTCACCGTCGACACTGAAGTCAGTGTCCGTGTCTGTGTCTGTGTCGACCAACTGAGGTAAATGGGCGTTTTTACAAGCCCCTGACGGTGTCTGAGACGCCTGGACAGGTACTAATTTGTTTGCCGACCGTCTCATGTCGTCAACCGACCTTGCATCGTGTTGACATTATCACGTAATTCCTAAATAAGCCATCCATTCCGGTGTCGACTCCCTAGAGTGACATCACCAATACAGGCAATTTGCTCCGCCTCCTCACCAACATCGTCCTCCTACATGTCGACACACACGTACCGACACACAGCACACACACAGGGAATGCTCTGATAGAGGACAGGACCCCACTAGCCCTTTGGGGAGACAGAGGGAGAGTTTGCCAGCACACACCAAAAACGCTATAATTATACAGGGACAACCCCTTATACAAGTGTTTTCCCTTATAGCATTTTCACATATGTAATCATATCGCCAAATAAGTGCCCCCCCCTCTCTGTTTTAACCCTGTTTCTGTAGTGCAGTGCAGGGGAGAGCCTGGGAGCCTTCCTCACAGCAGAGCTGAGCAGGAAAATGGCGCCGTGTGCTGAGGAGAATAGGCCCCGCCCCCTAAAACGGCGGGCTCTTCTCCCGGAGTTTGTGAGATCTGGCAGGGGTTAAATACATCCATATAGCCTCAAGGGCTATATGTGATGTATTTTAGCCATAAAAAAGGTATAATACATTGCTGCCCAGGGCGCCCCCCCCAGCGCCCTGCACCCTCAGTGACCGCTGGTATGAAGTGTGCTGACAACAATGGCGCACAGCTGCAGTGCTGTGCGCTACCTTATGAAGACTGAAAGTCTTCTGCCGCCTGTTTCTGGACCTCTGGACCTCTTCAACTTCGGCATCTGCAAGGGGGGTCGGCGGCACGGCTCCGGGACGAACCCCAGGGTGAGACCTGTGTTCCGACTCCCTCTGGAGCTAATGGTGTCCAGTAGCCTAAGAAGCAAATCCATCCTGCACGCAGGTGAGTTTACTTCTCTCCCCTAAGTCCCTCGTAGCAGTGAGCCTGTTGCCAGCAGGACTCACTGAAAATAAAAAACCTAACTTAAACTTTTATTCTAAGCAGCTCAGGAGAGCCACCTAGATTGCACCCTTCTCGGCCGGGCACAAAGATCTAACTGAGGCTTGGAGGAGGGTCATAGGGGGAGGAGCCAGTGCACACCACCTGATCCTAAAGCTTTTATTATTGTGCCCTGTCTCCTGCGGAGCCGCTAAACCCCATGGTCCTGACGGAGTCCCCAGCATCCACTTAGGACGTTAGAGAAAAAGGAAATGAGTAAGGAAATATTAATCCATTGTCTACACATATGATATGGGAGTGGGGGGGGGGAAACTTTTTAGGATATGTCACCAGTATGGCGGCCATCTTGAAATTGGCCATCTTAGATGCAACTCTATTTTTGTAATTGGGAAGGTAGTCGTGACATATCAAAAAGAAGCAGAATTATATAAGAAAAACAATGGTATTCTTTGTTTTAACATAACTTTATTCTTTCTTGAATATTTCCACACTTATGGACCACCCTGTATTTTTCATGTGTAATGCCCCCTAAACATGTCCATGATGTAGTAATTTTTTTTCTGATTGCTTGCAGCATTTACAAGTGTCACCACTCTGTGAAATACAGTGTTCTATGAGAACAATCACTAAATACATGCTGTAATGCCTTATTGAGCGCACTTAAATGAGCTTTTAAAAGTGCAAACCTCAAGATTTTGTCCACGTTACATGTACTGTAGCTTTGTTTTTTTAAACACCCCTGACTGTGAGCTCTAAGTCATATTTGTATTTTTCCATTGTTCACTCTGCACCAACCCAAACACGTCTAACTACATTATTGTACCAGAGGTTGACATGTCTGCTCTAAAGATAAACATGACTTGGAGAAGACTCTAAAGGAGTAGGAGAGAAGGAATAAATGAAATATAAGGGAGCATGTACAGTTGGTGCTAATGGACTGTGGGAGTGTATATATCAGTTGTCATAGAGGGTATAGCAAATTGTATGCCATAGCAGTGTTAGTTAGCCATCGCCGGTCACCCTGCCAGCATATAGCTCTAGGATACTATTTCACAATATTAAATAAATTATATTATTGGTGGAGTTAATTGATTACTGTTTTACTAAAGAGTTTTAAACAAGGATTTGCACTGTATACAATCAGAAATAAATTGACTGTTTCTCTAATGAAATCATATATGCAGCATATGATCGCAGCAGCAAATTTGTTAGTAGTTGGGCGTTTTGCACTGCACTGTGTACTGCAGGTGTGGCAGATATAACATTTGCTGAGAGAGTTAGATTTGGGTGGGTTATTTTATTTCTGTGCAGGGTAAATACTGGCTGCTTTATTTTTACACTGCAATTTAGATTTCAGTTTGAACACACCCAAATCTAACTCTCTCTGCACACGTTACATCTGCCCCCCCCCCCCCCCCCTCCAGTACACATGGTTTTGCCCAACTGCTAACAAATTGGCTGCTGCGATCAACTCTGAATTAGGCCCATAGTTCTGCAGGTGCAGACTGCACACAGGCTTGTCCCAGATCTGCAATCAATGTCCTCTCTTGCCGGTAGATTTGTTCAACATGCATATTAGTGGTAGATATTGGTGCTGTTAATGGTTCCAGTGCCCAGTATGTACTGTAAAAGCATTTCACAAGGAGTACAGAATTCTAAAAAGATTTCTGCATTTAGTTATCTGTCAAATACAGGCAGACTGGTTATTTTATGACTGTCCTTTAGTTATCCTCTACTTGCTCAGGAAGGTCCTGTAGGGATAGATCAGGGGAGAGGTTATGATCTTCTAAGTCTGTCTGCTTAACCTCCTCTTACTGCTGAGACACTTTAGAAGCTGGATCAGTACATGATCTGTCAGTGCAGCCTTGGGCAATTTGGAGCTTCACATAGATCCCACATAATTGCCAATATCAGAATATACTGAAAGAGCAAACCAAACTCCAGAATGCTTTACAGCTTACTAACTAGCCGACTCACAGTCTGTCTGTATTGAATGGGGATGATATGGAACATATCAATCACTCACTCAAACATGTGGAATAATACCTAAGACCAATGTGGTTGGTTTAACCATTCAAAGTATTTTGCTTTAATTAGAATGATTTAAGTGCAATATTTGTTAATTACATATACTACTTTAGATAGTTGGGACATGTTCTGTAGAAGAAAAATGAGAGAAGAACGGGAGGCAATCAAGTTGCCGGCTGCCAGGATCCCAGCGGTCAGGATACCGACGCCGAAATCCCGACACCCAGTGAAATACCAGCGGTCGGGATTCCGACCATGCCACCACCCGAGGGGGAATATAACTCTGTGGCGACCTAAGGTCATCACCGAGCCAGAAGCGTGGCGAGCGCATCGCTGGTATTCTGGCTGTCGGGATCCCAGCATCGGTCTCCTGACAGCCGGGATATCATATTGAATCCATAAGAAAACCCTCAATGGGATGTAATCACAAGGTCGACAATGCTGAGTTACTGGTACAATGTAATATCACGGTAACTTGCATTAAAGGGCATAATGGAGTAACATATGCAGCTGATCTTTGACTTTTTTTTAAAGGGAAATTACTTTCAGGGCAAAACCATGACTAATTAGTGAGTGCCCTTTAAAAAAGTCAGAGATCGGCCAACACCCTGCACCTCCAGCGATCCTGGACTCATCTACATCCCACTGATGGTCCTGCAGGACACAATATCATGGTAAAAGGATGCCTGAATAACATGTTTTTGGCTATCAATAATGAGTTTGACACCGAGTGCACACCAAGCTGAAGCCTCTATTCACATTTATTACTGTAACCGAGAGAATTAAATGAGTTCTGCAACTTTACATACCTACTTATAGAGGAATCTGGATGTTCTCCTAAAGCGTTAGTGATTGATACCTAAACTTTCTTCATAACACCCAGAAAAGGAAATGCTTGGGATCTTACACCAATATGACACTTATCTGTATGTCTCTCATACATTCATTATGGGGCATGTCGCGGCAATAAGGAATATTCTTTCATTGTAATGTATGAAGGTTGAGTGTCCGGGACACGGGCTCCGGTAAGAGCCAATCCTGGTAATCGGTATTACGTTGTCATGCCTTAGGTTATGGGTGTGTGTATGTATGTGTGCCTCCTCATTCCCTGATTTTCTATCTCTCTGTGTGTCTCTCACTAACAAGTCTGTCATCCAATACCTACAGTACATTAGTCCACAATAATTCACACGTTTAGCAGTAAGGAAATTATCACAGACCCATACTTTACAAATTGTGTTATTAAGATTTATTCTTCATGAAATTATAAAGTGACTTTTAATAAAAATGAATCAAATAAAAGTAATTTCCGTTTAATATATATTTTCTTGAATAACAGCAGAAGTTTGTGTTGTTAATCTGCACTTTCTCAGTCACCCATTCCCACAAACTCACAATTATAATTTGCACAATTACATTTTAATAAGTAGATATCTTCATGAACTGTGCGTGTTCCTCCATGTGAATCTTCACCATATAAAATTCTAATCTTGTAATGATTTATAGTGAATCCTGATCAGCATAACAAAGCTGCCATCTAAGGCTTTATTGTGCTGAGATAATGTCTGCTCTCAGTGCTTTACCTTACAATGGAGGCTATAAGTCTCTCATTTACTGTATACTGCAGCTGTAATGTGCCTTATCTCTCAATACACTTGTACAAACTACCACAATGGCAATGTAACAAGGGGCACAGGTTCCATACAAAAATAAATACTTAAAATGTCCAGTTTCCTCACACGCTATCTTGTACAATGCCAGGGACTGAGTCACAAAAGTATGCAAACTCGATTTTTTTGCAGTTCAGCAATTATAGCCAGTCTGTGCATGCGTCAAAGTCATACTGCGCATGAGTGTGTGATGGCGGTCATAGAGAGGATTTATTCACAAAGTGACTGTCAGTCAGTGATCGCTTGGAAGAGGTCATGTGGATTGGCGGCAAAAATGCAGGTGTTGTGACTTTTTTGGGGATATGTTTGAGGCTGTGACCCAGCTGCAATCAGTGCAATGCCTCCGGCATCTTACTTCATGCGGCCATGCTTCACTACCATAGGGATTCTCAGAACCTCAATAATCCCCTGATTAGCGGCTGATGCTGCACCTTTGTACAGAGCCACTGGGATTTGCAGAGCTGCCGGTTGGCATCTCAATACAAATCCAGGTGGCTGCAGCATTTGCATATTTTTGAACAGCTGCAGCATACAAATTTGCAGCTGAATTTGCGTACATCCCTGTAGCAGGCCCATAGTTTTCTATTTCATAGAGCTCTAAAATCTTGATTATTCCCGCTCTATTCATGGAGTAAAATTGTTCTTTTGGTGGCATTTTTTATTATTCATTTACCAATCACCCACAATAAGTGTAAACTAGCTATTCTCTCTGCAGAATCCATAAGGTTGCTTTTACATTAGCTACCGTAATAGTTGGGACAGTAGTAACAGAACCACATAATGTACACCATCGGCGGGATGTAATGTAGTCAGAGAGCGCCAGAGACTGATCTTGGACGTTTTTTAAAGGGGCAATCATATAACTATGCCTTGTACTCTATTACCCCCCGGATGTCTTGTACTCTATTACATCCCGCCACATATTTGCCAGAATATGACATAACCGCACTACGTTTTGCCTGCCTGCAACCAGAAATTGCAATAATATGGTATATGTGTGAGTGAAAATGGCGATGGAAGCATCCAGTAGTTAAGATGAGTAGTCCCAGCAGGCTGTAATGAGAGTGTGGGTATATACGGTATATAAGCTTATTGAGAGACCTATGAAAGCAAATGAGTGTATTCTGTCAACAATGCAGAGACAAAGGAGATTCCAAAGCAGAAGACAAGACGGGTGGATGTTATGGTGTAATCACCAGTGGATGGAGTAATTGCAGGAATGGAAGGGAGTAACTGTAATGGAGTAATGGAGTAATTGCAGGAATGGAAGGGAGTAACTGTAATGAAGTAATTGCAGGAATGGGAGGGAGTTCATGTGTATGTAGGTACAGTAAGAGCATGAGTTCTATTGTATCTACAATTAACTTCATCTATCTTTTAGACATCCATGAGCTAATAGCAGAGAGTATAAATGCTTCTGAGTGGGAAAAAAAAGTGTTTAGAGGTAGTAAAGAATAGTGGATGCGTAGAAACAATATTGTAACCCACTGAAGTGTATTATATATTTCCAAGAGAAGAAATATTAACTAAGAATAGTAGGGGATCGAAATACTGTCTTGCATCAGCCCTACAGAAAGAGAATTTGGGATTTGGATATTTCAAAATGGTCATAACGGATATAGATTACCAATTACCAGAAAGGAAGGATGAAAACCAAGAAAAGGCTTTCTACATAGGTACTAACCATAACTGCTACACAAACAAATGAATCCTACAGTAGAGAAGAAAAGGTGATAAACAATACAAATACAATGGACATATATTTGCATATACAGTAATACTGCTTGTAAATGACAATTGTGAGATTTGACATGTGAGCGACACAAATCAAATCAGGACAAAAAGGTACTGTACTTACTGTACCTACCTTTGAAAAAATGGCTGTGAATTATCTAATTTAAATCGCTCTTGGAGAAATTATATAGGAAGACTAGGGGGCTTATTTATGAAACAGTTGTAAGGGGCAAATCCTTTGAAATTGCCCTTTTCACAGAATTTTAGCAACATGAAGGATCAAAGCATTTATTACTATTACATGATATCATCCGCTATCATTTTAAAACCCTTGATATATATTTTTTTTTATATTCTGTGAAGGTTCTTTACAGCAGGTACCATTATAATAGCTCTTCTTTTCACCATCACTATCTAAGTCAAGTGTATTGCCATCAGTGGCTCATTCTTCTTCACATGCAAACTAGAATACAACTGACCTCTCACAGTTTTTCCCCCGTGGGATTTAGACCTGGACACATTGCTGACTACACCTGCAGCATAGCATCCCCAGAACATAACGGAGTCATAACTGAGAACATAACTGCAGTCACACATACCATGTTTGACTGCATGGGTAAAAAAAAATTCTTTGAAATCTTAAGGTGTGTACATAAATCTGTAAGATTTTGACTATATAGTCAAAATCTTATGAAAAGTTAGTGTATATCTCAAGGTGTTAGGCAGCTTGCGATACAGATTCGATCCCGATGTGCGCTCCCGTGGGGTCGGTAGGCAAGTTAATCTTGACTATCTAGTGCACAGGTTCTCAAACTCGGTCCTCAGGACCCCACACAGTGCATGTTTTGTAGGTCTCCTCACAGAATCACAAGTAAAATAATTTGCTCCACCTGTGGACCTTTTAAAATGTTTCTGTGAGTAATTAATACACCTGTGCACTTGCTGGGTTACCTGCAAAACATGCACTGTGTGGGGTCCTGAGGACCGAGTTTGAGACCCACTGATCTAGTGTACTATCTAGTACAAAGTATAGTCAAAATTGGCACTTAGTCAAAATCATACATAGACAAAATCTCAAGCACAGATAGTCAAAATCTGTGCTATCTGGGTTCTGGGGGAGTTCAAGGGAAATTGCATAGTCAAAATCGGGCATAGCAAGGATCTCACTGTGTGTACACACCTGTAATGTTATTTTCTGCAAACATGGGGATGATATGATTTACTGAAAAGCTCCAGTGTGTTTTAGCAATCTTCAGTCATGTTTAGGTTTCTCTTTTAGCAATGGGGCCATCTTGGACCTCCTACCACACAACCCTCTTTCACGGAGTTGTTGATAGATGGTGCAACTTGAAACTGTCATAACTCCTTGTCTGATTGTCAGTTAGGATTGGCTTGATGGTTGGTTGGTTGGTTGGTTGGTTGGTTGGTTGGTTGGTTGGTTGCTTGCTTGCTTCACCATTGACTAAATTTTCCTCCTGCGATCGCATACAGGGAGGATAGCTACACTGCCATGAGCCTTAAAGAGGTATCCTATTAGCCCTTTTATTATTTCAGCCAAAAAAAGAAAACAAAACAGGCTAATATCGCAATTTTAGCCTGATGGTGTACATCAGGCTATCCTTTAAAGCCTGTTTTAATGGCCCTTAAACTTCCTAACATTTCAATTCCCAATGGAAATGGGAACATCAAGGTCTATAGAAACCAATTTGTAGCCTTGAGATCGTCCATGCACATCTACAATCTACTGTCTGACCTCCTCAGAAAATTCTCTGGTTTTCTTGTTTTTTTTCTCCATGCTCATGCGGTGCAAACAGTTATACAAACAGGAACATTTGTTATTTTATCTAATCAAACTTGTTGAATGAATTATATACTGCAGGTACCTGTAACTCCAGGGCCGTCTTTTCATATGGGCTCAACGGGCTCTTGCCCAAGGACCCCATGAGTATAAGGGCCCTAGGCTGATAGCTGAGGGTCCCCTCTTTCCAGGGGTACCAGATTTTTTAAAATCGGACCTGGGGAACCGGAGATATCCCACTTGAAACAGTGGTCCCCATCCGAGCCTGAGTTTTTCTAAGGGTATACTCCAAAAGCTGGGACTCTCCCCTTTCACTTGACATTGGCAGCTTGTCTCTACTATGCCCAGAACCAGAGATATCAGCCTTCCAGCAGCTGGTCCCTGCTCCAGCTCCACACACCTAATATGTAGTTTTAGATTTTTGTTGGTGGATTGCTCTGGCTCCTGAACTCTGATCCCCAAATCCCCAGAACCTTCTGAAAGGTGAGACTCTCTAGATTTTTTTATCCCATTCAAAGCTAAGAAATATATTTTCAGGAACTTGAGATATCTGCAGTCAAGCAAGCTGCCCTCCCACTGGAAAAAGATAAATATTAAACCCACTCCACTATCCACCCCTTCCCTACGTATTAAACACCCCCTACCACCCTGGAAATCATGTACCAGGGCTTCTTCATTCAACCCAATGCCCCCTCTACAGTTTAGACCCATCTGTGCAGTAAAGGAGTAATTAGCAGAAATTACTGCTCCAAGTACTACACACTGAGCGGAAGATAGAACACCCCCTTCCGCCCGCAGGACATCAAAGCTGCCATTGATAGCACCCCTCCACCCCTACCGCTGGAGGATGGGTAGGGGGCCCAGTGCATTGCTGTGCCCAGGGGCCTACACTGCTGTTAAGACGGCCCTGTGTAACTCAGGTGAGGTAAGTACCAAAGGAAAGGAGAATCACTTGCTTGAAATGATTTCCGGACCATTTAAGGATTCTAGTGTATAATAGACAAATATGTTTTGTGTTTTATTCTGCTGCCAGCCAATGGGATTCTTATGTGAATACAAAAATATATTTTAATTTCAACAATTTTCTGTTAAGAATAGTGCTTTATTGGAGAAAACTTCAAGGGTGCCAATATTGTTGTCCACAATTGTATCAGTCCTCAATATTGAACAGTCTCAAAAGTCTTTCTTAGATCTATATGACCTACAGCAATGGCTCCACCTTGATCTACTAATTTACCTATTGCTGAAGTCACAAAGTCTTCTTTGACATAGTCCATATCTCCCAACTTTGTTATCTTTGGAAGAGGGACACATGCGCGTGCTCCCGAAAAGGGGGCATGGCTACGCGGGAGGACCCGCAATCACAAGCCATGCCCCCGTTTTTGTTACTGAGGAGGCATGCCCAGCATTCTGTGAGCCGCTGGCATGGTAGCGTCTAGTTTACCTTCGTGGAGAGGACCTTTCCCATAACCTCTGGGGTCCATGTCACAATCTATTTGGAATAGTAAAGTTGGCAAGCGAAGCGAGACACCGAGCCCGAAGCGTAGCAAGCGAAGCGAGCCCGCGAGGGTCCAATGCTGCATAGAAGAAAGAAAAAAAAAAAGAACGGAGAATGAAGAAAACATTTAGGTGCTGTAAGGGCGGAAGTTCTCTCTTGCCCTCTTGTTTTGTCTCTTCCAAGTCCTGAGCACGAAGGTAACATAGACACAACCCCGCTGGCATGCCCCTCTCCCTCTGACTCCAGTGAATAGACGCTGTGCGCATGTGCACAGCGTCTATTCACCGCTGCTCAACTAAGCAGGGCAACGAGAGACAGAGCCTCCCAACTGCCACCCCCCCACACACCCCACCGCGGGACACTGCGGCCCACGGATGGTACAGCGGGACAGTCCCCAAAAATCGGGACTGTCTTGCAAAAATCGGGACAGTTGGGAGGTATGCATAGTCTTCCCCTAGTAAGTACTTGATCTTGTAAGTTGTTGGACTTGAGGATAATTCAGTAATATTATTACTTACTGTATCCATCTGGCCACATTGACCTGTCTGTTTTCAGACTTAAGTGTTCTGTCATAACCCTGAGCTAAGATACCTTTGTATCCCTCCACAAGACGTTCTCTGTCCATCTGTTGATGGAGTGTTGCTTCTCTTTCTTCAGAAAAATAGTTTGTATCCTTAACTATACAACTGTGCCATGTTCTCATAAGCCAAAGCCTTACACTTGTTCCTTTCTTATTCTCCCGTTACAGAACCAGACACACTACTTGATCATTGTTCCTCTGTGCCAGCTTACATCTCATGAAAGCAATCTTTTGTTGTTTCCACAATGCTTACTACCTCCTTTGAGAGCCAAACTGGCTTTTACCTCTTTGTGTTTTCTAACTTGCTTGACATTAAGGTCTGTTGCTTTTAGAATTGTACTCTTTCCTTTTTCCCATTGCTCCTGAGCTCCATTCAAATTCCGCCACTCCGCCAAAGAATCACTTACATATTTCCCCTCACTACAGAGTGAATCCTCCTGAAATCAAAGAACTATATTTGTGTAATTTATGTTAGGTTTTTTTTCTGGTTTTATACTGAAATCCACAGCAACCTCTGATACTTTCACCATTGTATCAAGAATGACTTTGTAGCAAGTAGGATTATTCACCAATTGCCTGAGAGGAGCCCCAGTAAGGAACCTGGAATGTCCTTAGTTACCTGGTACCTGATGCAGATCACTGGGAGACTGAAATGAAAATATTGAAGTCAATTTTCTTTTTTCAAACATATTTTCTGTAGATATCTTAAATACAGATCCCTAAGATATTTATCTATATGGTTTGAAGTAATTTTATAATTCTGTTTTTCTCTTTTTCCTATCCTGGTATTCTCTGGAATTTGGTGCCAAAAAGCAACTTAATAGAGCTTTCTTTACACAACACATGCCATCAGAGACTTACGCCAATTTACATTTATATGCTGCTGTCATGTATGGAGATAACACACATACAATACAGTATGTGCTTTCTTCTCTCCTACATATGTAAGGGCACAGACAAAATCTAATACATTTCAGTGATAACAAAGCAATTCCTCTGTAGTTAATGAGGCACTATACAGAAATATCAGTATACCAGAAATAACACCAGATTTACCCAAAAGAAGTCAACAACTAGTCCCAGTGCTATAAGGAGATTAGGAACTTGGCTGGATTTTGCTGAACGCTTTGTACATTTATACATTTCCTTATAGTTTTTCAAAACCAATTAAACATAATACATTTTTGGGCAGCTACGCTGGAAAACTAATTGCTTATGCAATAGTGAGAAGCAATAAGTTTGGGTACACTAGGCTGATATCGGTAAGGTTTGCAGTACCAGAATGACAAATCGCGCATATTGTCTGATGTGTATGCTCAACTGTGCGCTCCAGCGGGTGGCATGAGACATCTACTGAACGGCTGTACTCCAGCAATATGCCCCTAAAGTGCCCTGATAATTTGTTACCTGACTCACCGCAATTTGCTAAGCAGCTGTTCCCATAATCCCAAACACTGCTGATTTTGCCACTAAATACTATGGTATACGGCGGTGTAAGTAAGTGTGCATGTGTGGACTGAGGAATGCATTAAGGGCCTACTTCAGCATGGGTTGTAGTTGTTTGATAAATCGCAAAACTACAACCCATTACACTAGCATGCAGGGGGACGCCTAGCACAGAGCAAGTCCGTCCCGCATGCTGGGTCCTCTCCTCCACTAACATGCGAACGCTTCGCTCAGCAACTAAGCGCTTGCATGTTATGGGCAGCCCGCTGCGCAGCCCAGCTGCAAAAGCAGATGGCTGCCTGTCATGTTTACGCCACCATCGACAGATGCGGATGACCCTGGGCTACTCAGATTAATGAGAATGCAGTCGCATGTTTTAAGTTGCAGCAATCGCAGCTGACGTCAGATGCACCCCCCGAAAATGTCCACAACACGCCTGCATTTTCCCAACTACTCCCCACAAACACCAGGTTACCTCCCACTGATGGTCACTTCCTGGCAATCACTATGTGATCACACTTTGCTGGGACTGCGATCAGATTGTGATGTGCGATGCAGACGCAGTGCATGCACATTTGTCCGATAATTGGACTATTTGCGATTTTGCAAGTAAACATGAATAAGGCCCCGAGTTTACGCATACCCACTGCCTGAGGGAACACAGCACAGAGGGGGCGGAGGGATCTGGATGTATCACTACTTCCAATAGGAACGGGCGGGGGACCGGGAACCAATGCCCTCTGAAGGTAGTGTAGGTTCCTGCAGTCAAACTCTGAAAACTAGCATTTCCACAAGTATATGGGACCATTTGTGATGATAAATAGGACCCTTTTTTTTTGTTGTCTCTGTAAAGAAAAGGAAAGTCTAATAAGCTTCGAGGTGATGTCATTCAGTTTTGGAGTGTTGATTTTTGTAAATTCGGGCTATGTTCAATTTCAGATTGCTTGAAGAAATTTTGTGTACATTAGGCTTCACCAAAATTTTCCTTTGTACTGGATTAACTGCAAACTTTAAACAAAACTAGAAACTAATTTAAATACTTTCAACGTAATACAAAAATGTAATAAATAATACCTAAAAAAATAAAATCTAAGTGCTAAATCACTAAAGAGAAACTCAACCTAATAAAAAAATAATCAAAGCACAAATACAGTGAAAAAAAGGAGGGGGGGGGGATTATACAGTATTTATTCATATTTAGTTAACTTTCAATGTCTGTACTTACTGTATTAACCAGATTTTTGATTGAAATGCTTTATCCAGATAAAAGGAATCTGGTTTCCTGGAATAGTCAGGACTGATGTCAACTTTGAAGCAACACCCCTAGTCTGCATGCTGATCAGCATACATTACTGTGTCTCTCCCAACCATCCCATTTCAGTGGGAAAGTACTGCCTTTCAAACACTGTCCCGCGATCCCACCCCCGAGCCCAATAAAATAATTGCAGGCGCTGTTTTAACACAGGGGGGCGGGGGGCGAGGAGGGCACCCGTTTCCTACCTTTCTTGATCTGGAAGTGGGTCCCTCCTCCCCGCCCAGTGCCATCTTCCCAGTGATATTAGTCACTAGAGAGCAAAGACTCTGGCACAGTGCCAGATTCTTTGCTTTCTATGTGCAGCACCATCGTCCTCACCGGGAAGATGGCACTGCAATAGGTGGGCCACAGCACAGGTATACTCCCGCTCCCCCTGCCTTCCCTCCTCGACGCCACTGTATGTTCCTGCCTAGCACTGCCAATTATATATACACCGATAAGCCATACCATTAAAAACACCTGCCTAATATTGAACAATGATGCATTATCCTGGTGAAAGAGGGCTCTGCCATCAAGGAATACTGTTGCCATCAAGGGATGCACTTAGTCTGCAACAATGTTTAAGTAGATGATATGTGTCAAAGTAACATCCACATGAATGCCAAGACCCAATGTTTCCCAGCAGAACACCACACTGGCTCTACCGGCTTGCCTTCTTACAATAATGCATCCTAGTGTCATCTCTTCCTCAGGTAAACGACGCACATACTCCTGGCAGTCCACATGATGTAAAAGAAAGCATGATTCTTTAGACCAGACCACCTTCCTCCATTGCTCCATGGTCTACTTCTGACGCTCACATGTTCATTGATGGTGCTTTTGGCAGTGGACAGGGTCAGCATGGGCACTCTGACCGGTGGCTGCATTGCACTGTGTGTGTTCTAACACATTTCTATCATAGCCAGCATAAACTTTTTTAACAATTTGTGCTACAGAGTCTCTTCTGTGGGGATGTAGTTATGTGACCGGCGGTCAGGAGACCGCTGGTCACAATACCGACGCCTGCATTCCGACTCCTCAAAATCCTGACAGTCGGCTTGCTGACTAACAGGGACTATTCCCACTTGTCGGTGTCGGGTGTCCAGAACACCCATAGAGTGGGAACAGAACCTGTGACGAGGGCAGCGAGCACATAAGGGGTTTCTTTGCCCCCCCCCCCCGGCATTCTAAACCCTGGGATTCCGGCATCGGTATGGTGACCAACAGGATCCCAAATGCCAGTCACCCATACCCAACCCCTTCTGTGGGATAGGGCCAGAGAGGCTAGCTTTTGATCCCTGCGAGCATTCATGAGCTTTCGGCGTCCATGACCCTGTTACCGGTTCACCAGTTGTCCTTACTTTGACCACTTTTGGTAGGTACTAACCACTGCATACATGGAATGCCTCACAACATATGCTTTATTGGAAAAGCTGTGATTCTTCTAGCCATCACAATTTGACTCTTCTCATTCACTCAAATCCTTACGCTTGCCCATTTTTCCTGCATCCAACACATCAAATTCAAGAACTGAGTGTTTGCTTGCTGTCTAAAATCTCCTACCCCTTGACAGGTACACTGTAATTACATAAACAATGTTATTCACTTGTCAGTGGTTTTAATATTATGGCTAATTGGTGTATATACAAGTAACTTGGATATGGTATACCCCAGTTCTGCCCAGAACCCCAGACTGCAACAAAACATTGCTTGTGCAGGTGTTGCAGAGTTTTTCTCTCTCCTCCAGCCAAAACCTTGTCCTGTATCAATCACTGCAGTGAGAACTGTTGGGTCGTGGCTATCAATGGCTGCCACTGCACATGAGAGACAGAACACAGGTCATCCACAATTATATTGTACAAATATATACTGTATCTAGATGAAAACATTATTACTATAGCAGCTACAGATGTGTCCGCCATCAGCTTTGCCGATAGCCACAACAATCGCAAGTCGCTTCCTGCGACTAGTGTGTCCACGGCCATGCGCCTGCACTGTGCATACTCCCGTGATCCATAGGATTGCATAGGTGCGTAGACTCCCATGAACCGGAAGCACACTGGCGAGGCTAGTTGCAATCGCGATGCGGGCACACATGCAGATAAGCTGGTGGTGGCCGCTTCTATAGGTAGATACCACTTTTCAACTGTTGTAGTAAGAAAAATGGATTTTACAAAAAAAAATTGATTTGTTATATGTTGCTGCCCTCCAAGACCTGCTGCCTGAAACAGCTGCCTCAGTGTTCCATATTATAGGCACACCCCCGGGCAGGTGTTATTAATAAGATGATGTCCCGCTTTTTTCAGTAAATTAGCAATATACAATACTTACATTTCAAAGCACAGTCTCTACAGCTATATACATCTAATTAATACACATTTGTGAATGTCATTAAACCTAATTTCATTTAAAAGTAAGATGTGTTTCAGTTTTTTAAGCTTAACTGATTTTCATGGTTATACTCCCCTGCAGCACATGTACAGAGAAAGCACAAACAGTTACACTGTACAAATTTACAGTTTTTGATAAAGGTAAGATCAAGATATGTAAACACTTAAGCTGGCAGTGGGCATACACTATACAATTATCTAGCAGATCATCTGACAGATCTGCCTGGTTGGAACGAAAATCTGGTAATGGATGAGAGCAAACGACAAATGGACAAAAACTGTTATTCATATATGTTGGCTAAATCTGTGAGTTAACCAATCTGCCAGAACAGGTTTTGTTCATTTTCCAGTGTTAGGGTGGGTAGTGTACACATGGCACAATGTGTCACTGAACGACACACCGTGCCTGGCGGGTAGCGAGAGGGAGGGGGGGGGGGGCTTGGCAGCATCGGCAAGTGCATACACTAGTGTTGAACGCTGGCGGGGGGGACTGGAGCATGGTATCACTAACGACAGCCCCAGATCTTCTTGCTTGTTCAAGAGATCAAGGGCTGTCGCTAGCGGGTGCACGCATCGCCATCAGTATCGTTCATACACACGGAACGATGTGTATGTGTGTGATTGGTAACTCCCACATCGTGGCTGTAATCATCCGTGTATGCACCTTTAGGGAAACTGCATGTCTTTTACATTTTTTTTACTGTTTCAGCACTTTTACAGACAGAAGCATGCACGGATCTCACTGACCTGTGCATGCTTCTGTCAAACTCACCAGCCAGAAGCGGGTCTAATTTTTGAGAGAGATTTTGGTAATGTTTTATATTGTCCAAGTTGTATGTGTGCAATGGCAAAACATCTGTATGCAAGTTTTGCCACTGTGAGTTTTGGGATTGCAGGAAACATGCAAGTTTGCAAGTCCCCGCACCCCATTACATTGGTCAAGTTTGCAAAATGTGTGAGTTAAACTCGTACAATTGTACAAACTCGCACCCCATTACATCCCGCCACAGGTGTGAGGTCATACTTGTTGGGAGCACCGCCAGAGCTCTAGCTGGTAGGGTGGGCTGCGTTCTTATTTACTGTATTGAAAGCTCTGAAATCCATGAGACTTTCTGATTGTTATGGGGGGCATGTTCACTGCTAGGTGCTAGTGTCCAGTGTGGCTGTTGGCTGGAAGTAAACAGAGAAGGTGTGCCTCTAACAGATGGCGCTAGCAGAGTGACTGTGGCCGCGCTCCCAGACCGCAGCTCTGAGGGCATAAATCATTCCAGACTGCACTTTCCGGCTAATTTAAGTCAGAAGGGGTTCTGACCTATTCAATAGGGGCTGTTTTATTTACGACATGTCAGGAATTCCCAAAAACACGTGGGTCGGTGGAATAGCCACGATCCGCGTGCTTCTGTCAGAAACTGGGCCAAATGCGACAGTATTTGGCCCCATTTCCGGCAATCTCAATACGACTTTAAAAAAAGTCGTATTGAGGAGATCAGACGGGGAGCGGGGCGAGGGAGGGAGGGAGAGAGAGTGCTTACTGGCCGGGGCAGCTGGAGCCGCGGTCGGTGAAAGACACTCTCCTCTTTGACGAGCATCACCCCCAGCCAGGCTCCTCTCTCTTGGCAGTGCTCCCCGGCTAGCAGGCTGCTAGTCTCCCAGCAGTGCTCCCCGGCTGGCAGGCGGCTACACAGCTGAGTGCGGCTCCCTCCAGCAGCTCCCTGTGATCTCACACACGGGAAGCTGCTGACAGCAGCAGCAGGACGGGACACCAGGAAAGGCCAAAATCCGACAGTCGGATTTGGCTACTCATTGAATAGGGATGGTCGGATCCATTCCGACAAATCCATGTCGCAATGGATCCGACTCTTATTGAATATACCCCCTGGTCTCTATGTAAAACTGTCTCAGCATTGTGCTATGCTCTGTCTACTCAGGGTGTACTGTAATTTATTAAAGCTTAATGCAACCATGTAAATGATATTCCCCCAAATGCTACTGAAATAGAGATGGAAATATGCACATTGCCACTGGGTTGTAGCTTGTGCATTCAAGTACCTGAGGCGGGTTTAGACCTCACTGGGCCCTAAGCAAGACAATGATTTGGGGTCCCCCTCCTTCAAACAATCCACAACACTAAACACGCACCCCACCACCACAACCATCACCACCATGAGCGCCCTCCACCCGGAATGTGGCAGGTGGATTTAGAAGCTGCACTCAACCTCAGAGATGTCGTAACGCACTAACTCCTGAGATACAGACCTCTGATGTTGGGAGCTATGGAAGAGCATATAAACTGCTTACCGACAGTGATACCGACTGCTCACCTCTTAGTGATACCCCCTGTGCTTTCCTATGGCAGTGGGAAAGAGGGCAAGCGGTTAGGCACTGTCGCTGCACTCTGCAGTGCAGGTTACCCCCAGGGTGGCACCTGACAGCTGTCACTACTGAGCAAATTGTCTGTTTGGCAGAGATTGAAACGACATGTTCCAGCAAACCCTGGAAGCCAGGACTAGGAGTCCCAGCAAGCCCAGCAGAGCACTTTGAAGCATCCTGATCTGCCACCAGCTTATGACATTTTCGAGAGGTTGGAGGTCAGTACCTGCTGCTCAGACGACCCACATGCTTCCCATTAGCTGTATGGGCAACGCACCCTGGCACCACCACAGTCACTTTGCTCGGCAGATGATTAATCAGCATAACTGCATTGCTGAGGATGAGGAGCCTCTGCTGCCATGTCCTATCCCCGCAGCTTCCAGGCCGAAAGCACCTTCCTCCTCACTCCATCAGCTAGGAAGTCACGGGAGACTGACAGCCGGCTAGTCTCAAACAATCAATGCACTGATAGTCTGCCAGGGCCTGGAAGTAGACATGCAGTGAAATCATCAGCTGTGACGGCGAGCGGCCCGGCTCTCTGGGATCTGCAGGGCCCTAAGCGGTCGCTTTGGCAGCATATCGGTAAAGCGGCTACTGCAAGTGACACGTGACACATACATATAACAGATTCAAAGTTGCATACAAATCAGCTGCAAATTTCGATGTAATATAGAGTGTGCAAGAAATAAAATGCAGATCTTTGCTCAAATGTAGAGTTACATGAATCTATATGGAGGCACTGCCCACATTCATCACTTGTGTAACAGGTAATTGTATTCTCTAGCAGCACAGAGAAAGATAGAGAGAGTGAGGAGAGTGAGAAAGAAAGAGGGAAAGAGGAAGGGAGAGGATGCAGTTAATATACCGGCCATCCGGACCCCGCGTTCAGTAGACTGATGCCGGAATCCCGACAGTCGGTGAAATACCGACAGACGGAATCCTGCCCACCTCTGATTATTCCCACTCGGTTGGTGGGTTCACGCCACAAACGGAGTGGCAACATACCCTGTGGCGAGCACAGAGAGGTACCGGGCCCGAAGTGCAGCGAGCCCGCCCTGGGACTTGCTGCCGGGATTCCGACTGATGAGATGCCGCTGTCAGTATATTGACAGCCGGTATCCCGTCTGTTGGTAAAACATATGTATTCCGAAGGGAAAGAGAATAAAGATACCTTGCATATTTGATTCCGAAATTATTTTAATAGTTTATAACATTTGTGTTTATATGATTTTATTTTGTATTTTATATATTTGTAGCTATGTATAATAAACCATTCTCATGCAAATCTCACAAAACAACAACAACAAAAAGTGAATCTGTTTGTCTTTGACAATTTGATGGATCAATGAGCAGGGATTTTCGAAATACAATAAAACAAAAAAGAAAGTCTGTAAATAATGGTTACATATAATAAATATTGAATTACAATTACACTGCCATATATTTAAAAGGGTATTTAAATATATTACCAATATTATTACGTATTGAAAGGCTGCAGACTTTACCAGGCCATCTGGCTGCCTGGGACACCTCTGAGGACAGATCCTAAAAAATGGGGACATCTGCTAACTATAGCTTAGTACACTGCTGCCTACTACACTTGCTGTTTTTGTGTTGCACAGTTGAGGAATGATACTGAAACTGAAATATGAACAAATTAAATGCAGAAAACACAGTAATGATGTTCAAACAGGATGTCAAAACATGTGTGACCTTGGATTACTTAAAGACATCATTCCAACAAGTCACACTGCAGCAAGATAAAACAGCCATAAACCAGCAGTCCTGTACAAGCAGACAGAAAAAGCCACTCACTGTGGCCATGCAGGAACAGCACTGAGAATTCTGAACACGCGTTTCACGCTGCCCTGGGATTCTGTGCTCTCTCTCCATTGATTTGTAAATTAAAATGCACAGATCTTGAAGCGTGGTGTCTGGCTGCAGCTCTGAGAACACTCTGTATGCAGCCCCTGACCTGCCACCACTGCACCAAGGACAGCGCTTGTTGTTTAGAGCCTGCAGAAAGTGCTTTGCTTACCAAGTAACATGCAATTTACATATGAAATCATTGTTTCTAGTCAAGAAGGCACTGCATCCAGTCAGACACAACCTTATTTTGGTTCTGCATTTATTAGAAATGTTCAGTGTTTGTCTTTATATACAAATATGCACCACCTAAACATTTCATTTTATGGTAGATACGCAAGATTGGCATATAAAGCCATAAACGTTAGATATACAGTACTGTACACATTTGCTGTATAAATGCAAAGCAATTCATTCACACAACTACCATGTGCCTTTTTTATGCAGCATGCACCTGAACTCATGTTATGTCAGTCACACATTACACTGTAAGTACAAAGGGGGGGATTTACTGTACCAATCTGTTGCGGTACATCCCGCCACCACATCGTGCCGGCACTAATCGCAAATGTACCAACATATGCTATTAGTGTTGCAAAAGACAGCTCTTACGATCAGAGCTGTCCTTCACGATGTGCTGCAGCTGCTGGACTTTCGGGTCTATGACCTGGGAGTCCATCTGCCCATGTGCAGACCAGCGACGGCCATAGAGGATGCTGGGACTCTCCACATCGCAATGTGGAAGAAGCCCCATAGGCTTTTGCTGGCGTTCCCCTGCATGGTGGAGACCTAGTGGACAGAGGTAACTACATATCAATATGCAGAAAAAATCCAGAAAACTGGGTTTTTACCTCAATTTCACTTTAGTACATCCTGCCTAATGCATTTAAAGGACTGAATCCTACACAAACATAGGGCCTTATTCAGACTTGATCACAACAGCAAATTTGTTAGCTAATGGGCAAAACCATGGCCCTCATTCCGAGTTGATCGCTCCCTGGCTACTTTTTGCAGCCGTGCAAACGTATAGTCGCCGCCCTTGGGGAGTGTATTTTCGCTTTGCAAGAGTGCGATCGCATGTGCAGCCGAGCGGGACAATTTTTTTTTTTGCAGTTTCTGAGTAGGTCTGAACTTACTCAGCCCTTGCGATCACTTCAGCCTGTCCGATCCTGGAATTGACGTCAGACACCCGCCCTGCAAACGCCTGGACACGCCTGGGTTTTACCTACCACTCCCAGAAAACGGTCAGTTGACACCCATATACGCCCTCTTCCTGTCAATCTCCTTGCGATCGGTTGTGCGACTGGATTCGTCGCTAGAAGCATTGCACAGCAACGATGCTGTTTGTACCCGTACGACGCGTGTGTGCATACGGTGCATACGCATGCGCAGTAGTAACCTGATCCCTGCGCTGCAAAAATCGGCAGCGTGCGATCAACTCGTAATGACCCCCCATGTACACTGCAGGTGTGGCAGATGTAACATGTGCAGAAAGAGTTAGATTTGGGTGGGTTATACTGTTTCTGTGCAGGGTAAATACTGGCTGCTTTATTTTTACACTGCAATTTAGATTTCAGTTTGAACACAACACACCTGAATCTAACTCTCTCTGCACATGTTATATCTGCCCCCCTGCAGTGCACATGGTTTTGCCCAACTGCTAAAAAATTTGCTGCTGCGATCAGATCTGAATCAGGCATATAGTTTTACTGTTTGGTGCTTATTGAATGCAGGTGTTAAAAATCACAAAGTATCTATGGTTATGATAAATAATATCAAATGTCATTATATATAAATATGTACTCTTTATATATATATATATATATATATATACACACACACACATATATATATAGATACATATAGATATATATTTCAGACAATTACAAATAAAATCTTGCAGTATATCATTTATATAAGTAATTAAATTGTTGTTTTCTAATTAATATTGAAATGAACTTTTTTTGTATTGAGATTAATTTGAGTACAGTATTGTAAATCTTTTTCAATGTACAGATTTGGGATCTCTTATCTGGAAATCTATTGTCCAGATAGTTCTGAAAGACATTAAAGAAGAATGTAATAAAAGGAAAGCACTTGTATTCAGGTTAGAAAAAAGAAGGAATTTCTGCAGAATATGATAAAATTCTCTTTGGCTACAGACTCTAAAAAGTATTGATCCATCTGACCAAAAGACCTACCAGTTTAAAACTAAACTCATAATCAAGGCAGGCATTTGGGAAAGTCAACTGTCCAAGACACCAGACCAACCAACTCGATGATATATGTATGTTCTGTGGAAGGGAGGGGTCAGCATCAAGGTTGTGTCTGCTTTACTGTGGAGTAACCCAGGGGTACATCCAATGTGCTCGATAGAGCTGTGGGAAAGAGGCTGCGGGAAGCAGCGGAGTAGCACATGTCAGTGGTCACACTTCCTGCAGTCTGTTCCTAGAGTCTAATTCAGATCTGATCGCAGCAGCAAATTTGTTAGCAAAAGGACAAAACCATGGTGGTCATTCCGAGTTGTTCGCTCGTTTCCGTTTTTCGCAAAGGGAGCGATTAGGTAGAAAATGCGCATGGTACGCAGCGCGCATGCGCCTAGTTATTTAACACAAAACAAGGTAGATTTACACAGGCTAGAGCGACGTTTTTTTCAACGCTCGAGTGATCGTAGTGTGATTGACAGGAAGTGGGTGTTTCTGGACGGCAACATGGCGTTTTCAGGGAGTGTGCTAAAAAACGCAGGCGTGCCAGGTAAAAACGCAGGAGTGGCTGGAGAAACGGGGGAGTGGCTGGCCGAACGCAGGGCGTGATTGTGACGTCAAACCAGGAACTAAACGGACCGAGCTGATCGCAATCTAGGAGTAGGTCTGGAGCTACTCAGAAACTGCAAGGAATTATTTAGTAGCAGTTCTGCTAATCTTTCGTTCGCTATTCTGCAAAGCTAAGATACACTTCCAGAGGGCGGCGGCCTAGCGTTTGCAATGCTGCTAAAAGCAGCTAGCGAGCGAACAACTCGGAATGAGGGCCCATGTGCACTGCAGGGAGGACAGATATAACATTTGCAGAGAGAGATTTGGGTGGGGTGTGTTCAAAACTGTCAAATTGAAGGTGGGGGTAATTCTGAGTTGATCGCAGCAGAATTTTTGTTAGCAGTTGGGCAAAACCAAGGGGGTCATTCCGAGTCGTTCGCTCGGTAAAAATCTTCGCATCGCAGCGTTTTTCTGCTTAGTACGCATGCGCAATGTTCGCACTGCGACTGCGCCAAGTAATTTTGCTATGAAGATAGTTTTTTTACTCACGGCTTTTTCTTCGCTCCGGCGAACGTAATGTGATTGACAGGAAATGGGTGTTACTGGGCGGAAACACGGCGTTTTATGGGCGTGTGGATGAAAACGCTACCGTTTCCGGAAAAAACGCAGGAGTGGCTGGAGAAACGGAGGAGTGTCTGGGCGAACGCTGGGTGTGTTTGTGACGTCAAACCAGGAACGACAAGCACTGAACTGATCGCAGATGCCGAGTAAGGTTGAAGCTACTCTGAAACTGCTAAGTAGTTTGTAATCGCAATATTGCGAATACATCGTTCGCAATTTTAAGAAGCTAAGATTCACTCCCAGTAGGCGGCGGCTTAGCGTGTGTAACTCTGCTAAAATCGCCTTGCGAGCGAACAACTCGGAATGAGGGCCCATGTGCACTGCAGGGGAGGCAGATATAACGTGCAGAGAGAGTTAGATTTGGGTGGGGTGTGTTCAATCTGCAATCTAACTTGCAGTGTAAAAATAAAGCAGCCAGTATTTACCCTGCACAGAAACAATATAACCCACCCAAATCTAACTCTCTCTGCAAATGTTATACAGTATCTGTCCTTCATTGCAGTGGGCTTGGTGCAATGCAGCAGCTGAATTGCTGCTAGACCCGCCCCTGTGTGTTACTGTATGTGTGCAACTACATGTATGCGCATTCTGTATGAGTGTGACTGTATGTCTACAGTATGTCTTTGATACTGTATGTGTGTGACTGTATTTTTATATGTGTGCTATCGCATATTTGATGCATGTGCATATTTAATGAACATCGCAACCATCTGCCGCGATGTTCATCTGCAACGCAGTCCTTGGCCTCGCCTCTCCCACTGTCCTCAACGCCGGCTGCCCCTGTACCTCCCTTCCAATGCCTCTGACTGTCAATCAGTCAGAGGCGTTCGTATTCCTGCGATGCAGTCGCAGTGTGCAGCTTCCCGACCATCTGGAAACTGCAGTAATGATGGCATAAGTAATCCTTACTGAATTAAGCCCACAGGCCGCAGTAGTGCAAAGTGTAATTGCAGCTTCTCATTTTAACAAGTATGTTTGCAACCTTTAAATCAAGTTATATCAGTTATGAAAAACATACTGTGGATGACCCTTTGCTTGTTCCTTAGCATAAAACTGAGAAGTATTATAACCATTATAGTGATGTAAAGAAACCACCTACCTTCTTTGTATACTGTTAGGGAAATAGGTCTCTCTTCAGTGAACATAAGGGGGTTATTCAGAGATGGGCGCAGATCGTTGCATCCGCAGCAAGATCTGCGTCCATCTCCTCACATGCTGATGGAAGCCCAGCACCGGGCAAGGCCGCCCAGCATGTGTGGCGCCGCCTCACAATGTGTCCACGCATCGATTTGTGGTTGACTTCTGTCTGTGCGGCCTGGCTGTGCTGGCAGGCAGTCCAGTGCCATTTTTTTCCGAAGCGGCTGCATGTAATGTCATGAAAACTGACACACGCCCATTCCCCCCCCATGCCCGCCGCTACCACTGTGCTGCCGCATCCTGCGAAGATGCACACACACTGCGGTCGGTGCGTGTGCGCAGACCCCCTGAATGAGTCCGCTGCATGCGAACACACAGCTGCGTCCAGGTCTGAATAACCACCAAGATCTGTTAAATAGTGCTTAACTAAAGTTGATTTTTGATAATATTTACAAAAGCAACTTATAATATGACAAATCTATGCTGCTGCAATACCCGGCAGCGCGAGGCTTAGGCTCCGCCCCTATTTGTAAGCCCCGTCTTCTGGCACTGCCACGATTAAGCCCTGCGTAGCCACTACCAGCCTTTCCCTGCCCTCCCAGTGATTGAGAGGCGATGTCACCGGGAGGGCAGGAAAGCTGGCTACACAGAGGGCGTGGCTTTGTGGGACAACAAACGGGGCGTGGCTTTGCGGCGGATCCCATCTGTGGTGCAGCCCATGATGTCGAGACTGGAGACTATAAAGGCTCAGGTACCCGGCGTCCTGCTTTAGAGATTAGTCAGAACTTCTAGTGAAGGAACTATGCAGGTGGGAAAATAGCTGGAGGGTAAGGGGACAATGCAGAAGAGAGACAGGCAAAGAATGTAGTGCTAGGCTGCGCAGTATGAAGGAGACTCAATAGTTATAAAAGTGTGTAGTAATAAGATATATACATATATATATACACACACACACACACACACTATACAACAGCAACATTCAGAGACCTGTTGGATCTCTATTTCAAGTTTGAAAAGCATTGCAGTTGTGTGAAATAAATTCCTATGATCTTTGCTCTTTCCTGGAGTGCTTTCTGATTTTTCCCCCCTTTATTACAGAGGTGATGAGGTTAGGCAGCGAAAGCCATCTCTTGGGGAAGACTGTAGCACACTTCAATAAAACAGACAGTAATACAGACAAAGTCTACCAACTTGCCCACAGCTATTTTAATGGGCAGGATACAAATGAGAAAAATAACATAACAACAACAAAATAAAATCTGATGCCTGTCCTGCTCAAAGTAAAACACTCAAAGTTTCTTATTCAACTATAGGAGAACTTAGGCTGAATATCCGCCTAAGGGGGTCATTCTGACATGATCGCACACTGCCGTACATCGCAGCGCAGCTATCAGGTCAGAAGTGTGCATGCGCCTGCGCATGGCTGACAGCCGACGGCTGTCGTTGCCTAGCGATCGCCTCTGCCTGATTGACAGATAGAGGCGGTCGCTGGGTAGGAGGGGGCGGCATGTCGGCGTTTGGCCGCCGTTTTGTGGGCGCGGTCCGGCCAACGCAGGTGTGGCCGGACCGTACGGGGGGCAGCGACAAGTAGCTCCAGGCCAGCACGCATAAGCTGCGCTGGCCGGGAGCTACTCCTGAAGTGTAAAAGCATGGGGGGCATGACATGAGGGCGCAATAGCCCTGTGCTGGGCGTCCCCCCGCATGTCAGTGTGCTTGATAGTAGCCCTGCAAAATTTTACAATGCTACAATCAGGTCTGAATTAGGCCCTAAGTGCAGAGCTATTTTGGATGTTTTCACAATGTTCCGGAAATGAGTACAAGTACGGGCCATACGGAGTCCAACACATTTTATTAGACTTGTGACTGAAAGGTATGTAAATGTCCTGTAATGGAGCATTAATACATAGGTAGGCTTCAGAGAGGGCACGTTGACGAAATTGAGGGCTATGCTCAGTTGGCTGAAAGCACAAATATACAAGTTGCCAGATGGATCTGTAGCACCTAGTACAGGGCTGGTGCAAATGCTTACAAAAACCTGCTGAGTAAGAGTTTGAGCCTACTGATTTGCTATAGAAACACTGGGGGTAATTCACAGTTGATTGTAGATGTGCTAAATTTAGCACATCTACGATCATTTACTCTGACATACGAGGGGACGCCCAGCACAGGGCTAGTCGGCCCCGCATGTCAGGCCCTAAATTGCGCTTTTGTACCTGGCGAGTAGCTCCCTGGCTGCGCAGCTCCTGCGCGCTGGCAGGGAGCTACCTGCAGCGATCCAGGTCGCAGCGGCTGTGTGTGACGTCACGCAGCCGCAGCCTGCCCCCCCCCCCAACGGTCTGGACACGCCTCCATTGTCCGGACCACGCCCCGCCAACAGCATTAGTACACCCCCTCCCGCCCCGCGACCGCCTCTGCCTGTCAATCAGGCAGACACGATCGCAGCCAGTGAGGTGCTGATAGCATCTCACTGAGCTCCCGGGATGCGCGGGCGCACTCCACAGAGTAATTCACCACTGCAGCGATCCAGTCTGAATTACCCCCACTGTGTGGATAAATCTGTGCAAGTGTCATAATATAGACAAATCTGTTGACTTTTTAGGGGATTGAATACTTTTGCAACTCACTGTGTGTGTGTGTGTGTGTGTGTGTGTGTGTGTGTGTGTGTGTGTGTGTATTTAGATATTTACACATGCATACATTTACATGCCTTTGTCTTCCCACTCCCGGGTTCGGATGTAATGCCGTCCAAGTTGGCCGCAGGTGCCGGTTGCTGGCCAAACATGGACTTTTTTTTACAGTGGCAATCATTTATAAGGCAAAACCACGCCTTGTAAATTATTGCCACTTTAAAAAAAAAGTCCTAATTCAGTCGGCAACCCACACCTCCAGCCAACTCAGACGGCATTACATCCGGCCCCCCAAGTCTTACTCTCTCTAAGGTGGTAATTCCAAGCTGATCGCAGCAGGATTTTTGTTAGCAGTTGGGCAAAACCATGTGCACTGCAGGGGAGGCAGGTATAACATGTGCAGAGAGAGTTAGATTTGGGTGGGTTATTTTGTTTCTGTGCAGGGTAAATACTGGCTGCTTTATTTTTACACTGCAAGTTAGATTGCAGATTGAATACACCCCACCCAAATCTAACTCTCTCTGCACGCTATATCTGCCTCCCCTGCAGTGCACTGGTTTTGCCCAACTGCTAACAAAAATCCTGCTGCGATCAACTCAGAATTACCCAAGTCTCTCTCCCCTCCCTCGTGTCCCTTTCCCCAGCACAAAAGTCTCTCTACTGATACCTAAACCAGTATCTCTCTCTTCCTACTCCCTCTGATTTCTTTCTGTTGTTTTGTTTGTATTCTGTACTGCAAATTCCAGAGCCTTCGTGTGTTAAATATACAGGTTGAGTATCCCATATCCAAATATTCCGAAATACGGATTTTTTTGAGTGAGAGTGAGATAGTGAAACCTTTGTTTTCTGATGATAAATGCACATAAACTTTGTTTAATACACACAGTTATTAAAAATATTGTATTAAATGACCTTCGGGCTGTGTGTATAAGGTGTATATGAAATATAAATGAATTGTGTGAATGTATTCACACTTTATTTAATGCACAAAGTTATTAAAAATATTGGCTAAAATGACCTGCAGGCTGTGTGTATAAGGTGTATATTATACATAAATGCATTCTGTACTTAGACTTGGGTCCCATCGCCATGATATCTCATTATGGTATGCAATTATTCCAAAATACGGAAAAATCCCATATCCAAAATACTTTTGGTCCCAAGCATTTCGGATAAGAGATTCTCAACCTGTAGTAGCACCTTGCGTGTGTGGCCACAACTGGCTGCATGACAACTCTACATGTCACTGACCAAAGATCTAAAAGTCGGTAACACAAATCTTAGTGTTCTGCCAAACCTGCATGTAATTGTTCATTTATGGGGACTCCTTCCTATAGCACACTGCCCCAGTGTTGCAAGGCCTCTTGAACCCTGAATGTACTCAAATGTATGCATCCTGTTGAGTATTTGTACCTGCTGACCCACAGTAGCCGTAGCCATATCTGACAAAAGTCAGAGACCCACGCCATCCGTGGCAGTGACTATGATCCCCTTGTGCGGTTGGTGACTTAATGGACGCTGTCCCTGGTGCAACTGTCACGCTAAAAGCAGTACTTTGTTGCCATCTTGTATGTGGTACCTTTAGCTACACTGTATAGGGGTTACAGCTGCCTGCCACAAATATGCAGGTGCGACACCTATCAGATAATGGACAAAGTCTCCTGTCTGCACCAGCATCCAGATGATTTACTGGAAGTCAGTGTGCATCCAATTGGATAATTAATGCATTTTATGCTAAAGTAAGTTGGACGAAAGACCCTATAGACATAAAGGCAGTTACACAAAGTTACTGCAGATTTATGGGCTGCACATACATGCTGTGAAAGTCTAAGGCTGGGTACACACCAGGACAACATCGTGTAAAAAAACCCTGATTTTGGCGCAATCTTATGGAAAAAGTGCCGATTCGTAACTGTTTCGCAAATGATTCCGATCTATTAAGCGTACCCGCCGCTCGTATGTCAAATTGGAGATCTAGACCTTCTGAGGTCAAGATTCGGCAATCTGACCTCCGACTGGGTGCCGATCGTGTGCTGATTGTGTGTGTTTGCATCGTACGACCGTCGTGCAATGCACGTCATTGGAGCGACATTTCTTGTAAACACCCACCGCCATCTTCTCCAGCGTCGTGTGGTGCACCAGCAGTCCAGACACACACTCTCTCCTCTGATTTGGGATACGCATCCGATTTCATCCTCTGGTATGTGTACTCCTGGCCACCAATGCTCTCCTATGCCCATACTGTCCATCATGCCAGTGTATGCCCACTGATTGTTTAATATATGGCCACACTGGCCACCAATGATTATGTGCCCACTAATTGCTTTACTATGCCCACGCTGGCCACCAATGCCTTTGTATGCCCACTGATTGGTTTATATATAGCCACACTGCCCACCAATGCCTTTGTATGCCCACTGATTGGTTTATATATGGTCACACTGCCCACCAATGTTTAGGTTCCCACTGATTGCTTTATTGCCCACGCTGGCCACCAATACCTTCATATGCCCACTGATTGGTTTATATATGCCCACACTGCCCACCAATGTTTATGTGCCCACTGATTGCTTTATTGCCACACTACCCACCAATGCTTTTATGTGCCCACTGATTGGTTTCTATGTGTGCCCCTGTCCCCCTATAAAAACACATTTATAAATAAATTTCTGTAAAGTACCCCAATAAAAATATTTCGAACCAAAAAAGTTTAGAACATTTATTGAAAGCAAACTGTTTAACTTTCTTTCCCAAGTCTCCTGCTCAGGAGAAAGAGCATGAGTTTGTGGAATCGTTTATTGAAAAGTATAGGATGAAGGAATGTCTCTGGCGCACGAAATCCGAAGAGTATACGAATAAGGTCAAAAGGATCAAAGCGTTTGAAAAGTTGGCAGCTTTCAGTAGGTCCTACTATCCTTATGCCACCATGGATTGGGCCCGCAGGAAAAAAAAACAGAACCTACGTACGATTTTCCTAAAGGAGCACAAGAAAATGGATAGCTCCCGGAGATCTGATGCTGAAGCCGAAGAGGTGTACAAGACCTTCCTCTGGTACTATGACCAGCTCACCTTTACTCTCAGCCAGGAAAAGCAGAGGTCTGGCATCGTGGTGATGGCCAAGAAGGAGATTGACGAAGTGGCAAATGTGGATAAACGTTCGCAGCCACTTTCGGTAAGTCGAGACACAGTATTTAAATGTCCTTGTGCAATGTTCAAGTTTGTAGTGACAGGAGAACAAGTATAGTCCACTCTACTTCACCTAATGGACTCCTCCCTCCAATCGACAGCACCCACTCCGTTGAAATACGTACTGTTCCCTGACTTGTTTGGCCTGTAGGTCAGTGATTTTAAACCTTTTTAAGCTTGTGGCCTACTAAACAAGATTTTAAAAATGCCAAGGCACACCATCAGTTTTTTTGTCCCCGTGGTAAAAAAACGGATGTATATTAATGCCACACTCCTACCCCCCTATAGTAATTCCACACACCTGCCCCCATAGTAATTCCATACACCTGTCCCCATATAGTAATTCCACACACCTGCACCCCTACAGTAATTCCACACACCTGCCCCCTATAGTAATTTTCCACACACCTGCCCCCCTACAGTAATTCCACACACCTGGCCCCCCTACGGTAGTTCCACATACTTTCCCCTCCTATAGTAAGTCCACACACCTGCCCCCCCTATAGTAATTCCACACACCCGCCCTCCCATAGTAATTCCACACACCTGCCCTCCCTATAGTAATTCCACACACCTGCCCCCCTATAGTAATTCCACACACCTGCCCCCCTATAGTAATTCCACACACCTGCCCCTCCTATAGTAATTCCACACACCTGCCCCCCCTATAGTAATTCCACACACCTGCCCCTCCTATAGTAATTCCACATACCTGCCCCTCCTATAGTAATTCCACACACCTGCCCCCTATAGTAATTCCACACACCTGCCCCTCCTATAGTAATTCTACACACCTGCCCCCCCTATAGTAATTCCACACACCTGCCCCTCCTATAGTAATTCCACACACCTGCCCCCCTATAGTAATTCCACACACCTGCCCCTCCTATAGTAGATCCACACACCTGCCCCCCCTATAGTAATTCCACACACCTGCTCCTCCTATAGTAATTCCACATACCTGCCCCTCCTATAGTAATTCCACACACCTACCCCCTATAGTAATTCCACACACCTGCCCCTCCTATAGTAATTCCACACACCTGCCCCCTATAGTAATTCCACATACCTGCCCCTCCTATAGTAATTCCACACACCTGCCCCCTATAGTAATTCCACACACCTGCCCCTCCTATAGTAATTCCACATACCTGCCCCTCCTACAATAATTCCACACACCTGCCTCTCCTATAGTAATTCCACACACCTGCCCCCCCTATAGTAATTCCACACACCTGCCCCTCCTATAGTAATTCCACATACCTGCCCCTCCTACAATAATTCCACACACCTGCCTCTCCTATAGTAATTCCACACACCTGCCCCACCTATAGTAATTCCACACACCTGCCCCCCTATAGTAATTCCACACACCTGCCCCCTATAGTAATTCCACACACCTGCCCCTCCTATAGTAATTCCACATACCTGCCCCTCCTACAATAATTCCACACACCTGCCCCCCCTATAGTAATTCCACACACCTGCCCCCCTATAGTAATTCCACACACCTGCCCCCTATAGTAATTCCACACACCTGCCCCTCCTATAGTAATTCCACACACCTGCCCCCTATAGTAATTCCACACACCTGCCCCCCTATAGTAATTCCACACACCTGCCCTCCTATAGTAATTCCACACACCTGCCCCTCCTATAGTAATTCCACACACCTGCCCCCTATAGTAATTCCACACACCTGCCCCCCTATAGTAATTCCACACACCTGCCCCCCTATAGTAATTCCACACACCTGCCCCCTATAGTAATTCCACACACCTGCCCCTCCTATAGTAATTCCACACACCTGCCCCCTATAGTAATTCCACACACCTGCCCCTCCTATAGTAATTCCACACACCTGCCCCTCCTATAGTAATTCCACACACCTGCCCCTCCTATAGTAATTCCACACACCTGCCCCTCCTATAGTAATTCCACACACCTGCCCCTCCTATAGTAATTCCACACACCTGCCCCCTATAGTAATTCCACACACCTGCCCCCCTATAGTAATTCCACACACCTACCCCTCCTATAGTAATTCCACACACCTGCCCCCCTATAGTAATTCCACACACCTGCCCCCCTATAGTAATTCCACACACCTGCCCCTCCTATAGTAATTCCACACACCTGCCCCTCCTATAGTAATTCCACACACCTGCCCCTCCTATAGTAATGTGTGTGTGTTTGTAAACTTTCCCTCTCAGTGGGGAGTGAGGAGCGCTGGGACAAGGCAGCATGGAGGAGCAGCAGCGAGTGAGTGTGCACTGCAGGCGGGGGGAGCGCGATGTGCGGTGCGTGACCTATGAGTCACCATAGGTCACGGGCTGGCTATCGCGGAAGTGCAGCGCTGCCCGACGAGCAGGCATATCTGGCGGTCGGCTGTGGCGGGTCTGTGTGGCGGCGGCGGCGGGTCTGTGTGCGGGCGGCGGCGGGTCTGTGTGGTAGTGGGCCTGTGTTGGGCGGCGGCGGGTCTGTGAGGCGGGCGGCGGCGGGCATCTCTGACGGGCAGCGTGACGGCACACCTGGCAACTGCTCACGTGTTGAAAAAAGCTGCTGTATGTCTTTGCTGCATGGCTTTGTGGTGGAGCTAATTGTGCAGGACACAGCACGCACTGACGACCCAGTCAATTTTGTCCACCCTCAGGTTGATGGCAGTGTGTAAGATGTGGAATCTGTTGCTTAGGATTCCAAAGGCACTCTCCACAATACAGCGTGACCTGGATAGCCTGTAGTTAAATATCCACTTCTCTTTGCTAAGGCCCCTTTGCGGATATGGTTTAATGATTTGCTCGTGCAGGGCGAATGCCTCGTCCGCCACGAACGCAAAATTTAGGCCATACTTTGTTTCCTGGACAGTTGGCAAGTGAAGGGTGTTGGAGGTGAGTCTCTTGCAGAATGGTGTATTCTTGAAAGTGCCACCATCCGATGCCCGTCCATTCCTGCCGACATGCAGAAAGATGAACTCATAGTTTGTATTAACCACTGCCATCAGAACGATACTGAAGTACCCTTTATAGATATAGCAGTATGAACCACTGTTGACAGGCTGGGTTATGCGGACATGTTTGCCGTCAATGGCTCCTCCACAATTTAAGAAATTCCAACGCTCGTCAAAATTCTCAGCGATGGCTTTCCACTCTCCCACACTTGTAGGGAACTAGAAAAAAAAAACAGAAAAAAAAAAGAAAGGTTATTAATAAATGTTTCTGTTTTTTGGCCCACATACTCACAGTGCAGAGCCAGAGCAAGAGACACCTAGGACCCCAGACCTAACTTTGGTAGTGGGCCACTCCTGGCTCGGCTAGCCCACCTGTCAAAACCACGACCCTGCCACAACCCCCCTCAAAGAAACAGCGGCAGAAGACGATTTGCTGTCACGTGCTGAGCTGGCACTGAGGAGGCCACCCGACCGCCAGGATAAAGCCGGCACCTATCTAGCCGATGGGCTCCGCCAGATGGATGCTGAGCAACAGCTGGAATTGGAGCAAATAGCAAGCAAACTGTTATTCCAAGGTCAAAAAGGGTGGCTTATGTCGCATACACAACTAGTGGGCCTTGCGCACACCAAGGCTGTACTTACGACGACAGTGAAGCCAACACCACCATTCTCCTGTCCGAGGACCTCCTCACCCCTTGCTCCAATGCCCTCCTTACCATCCCCCTCCTCATACCTCGCTCCACCAACCCACTTAACAGTCCCTTCCTCATATCCGCCAGCACCCTGTCCAGCATTGTCCTCACAACCTGCTCCCCCAGCATCCTCCTCACAACCTGCTCCCCCACCCAGCTACAGGCACCTGTATATGTCCTTACTGGAGGATGATCAGGAGTCTCCTCTGTTCGAAGACATTAAATAAAGTGTTCTCCAGTTTTATCATCCGCGTAGGTATGGAGGGGTATGATATACGCTGTTTCTGGCGCAGATAATCCAAGGCCCATGTACACGTGCTGCATTGTGCAGATCAATGGGGCCAGGACCATTGCATTGCCCTTTGCACCACATCTGCATGAACCTCTGCATATCTGCACCAGAAGCACCGTCTGTCATACCACTCCATTCCTATTGCGAATGGTAAAACTGGATGATACAAAGTGTTTACAAGGTTTTATATGTTTGCACAGTTTCTGTCTTTTATAAAGAAAAAAAAATCCTAGTGTGTTAAACAATCAAACAAACAAAAAATCACAGATTAATTAGTTTTAATTAAACAGTTTTTGTATTTACAACAAGCGTGTGGTGTATTTTTCCTTACCTTGCAATACTGGTACTGCAGCACCTTCACAATGGCTTTGCAGGTGTCCGGGATGATGAGGACCAAAGCTTGCGGGGAGATGAGGGATCCAAACTTCAGGTCAGACAGAGACCATCCTGTCGCCAGAAACCTCAGGGTCGCCACCAGCCTGTCCTCAGCAGGGATAGCCATGCGGTACTTCGTATCTTGCCTCTCGAAATAGGGGGTCACCAGACGCAACAATTCCTGGAAGTCGCGTCATCCATTCGCAGGAAGTTGCAGAAGTCGTTAGGATTGTTCTCTCGAATTTCTATCAGTAGTGGCATGTGAGAACGAGTATCCCTCCTCAGCAACCACTGCTTTGTCCAGCACAACCTCACCCTCCTACGCTGGGCCCTCTCACGTCTCAGCCTCAGCACAGCATAGGACAGGAGAAAGTGATTCTGTGAAGGATCCATCACTACACAGGAAAAGCACACTTTGTAATGCCAGGCAAAACAAAGGAGAGCACAATAGCTATGTACAGCATTCACCAGGTATAAACCAAGCCTCACTAGTCACAAAGTAGGTAAAGACCTAAAATGGCTGCTGCTATTTATACACCTTCAGCCAGTACTGACCGTTATTCAAATTTCAGGCCAATTGGCAAGATGGCCGCCTGGTGTTCTGTGTACCAACATGCATCGGATCCCAGTCGGATCGGAATCATTTGACAAAAATGCACCGTTTTTACCAAATCGTGAGCCTGGGCCTGTCCAGGAGCTCCCAGGAAGTTGAAGAAAAATTGTCTCACGATCAGCGACTGATCGCGATCATTCTGGTGTGTACCCATACTTATTCCACTACATAACAAAGGTGTTCCGTCATATTTGGATCTGCTAACTGTATTGGAATACTATGAATTCATTGTCATGTTGCCACCATCTTAAAATGATGTTTGATTTGTGACATGATGGTGATCTTGCTGGAAGTTGCCATTATAGTATGGGTAGACTATGGCTATAAAGGTATGCAAATGGACAGCCACAATACTCAGGTATGCCTACTGTGGGGGAGATGTACTAAGCAGTGATAAAAATGGAGAAGTGAGTAAGTGGAGAAATTGACTATGGCAACCTATCAGCTGCTCTGTATACTTTTACATTATGCAAGTTATAAATTATACTGATTGGTTGCCATGGACAACTTCTCCACTGGATCACTTCTACACTTTTATCACTGCTTAGTACATCTCCCCTTGTGTGCCATGAAAACTTTATCCACAATATTACACCACCACTATTGGCATGAAGCTTTAACACAAGGCAGGAAGGATCCATGGGTTGAATTCTATTCCCACCATCTGTATGTCCTAGCAGAAATTCATATTAAACAGACCAGGCAACTTTTCCGATATTCCAATGATCCAGTAATGGTGAACCCGAGTGAATGTAGCCTCAGTTTACTGTTCATAACTGACAGGAGTGTCACATGATGTGTTCCAATCCACCACAAAGTTGACGTGCTATAGTATGTGTCATAGATTTTCTTACTGTAGAACTGCTGTCAGCTTGATCCAATCTAGTTATTTTGTTGTCTTTCTCATTTCTCCTACACAAAACTGCCCTTCAGTGGATGTTTTTTGTTTTGCGTACCATTTTCTGTAATCTCTAGAGACTATTATGCAGGAAAATCCCATGACACCATGGTCAGGTTACATATGTTCCCTATTCTGGTTTTGGTTTGCGATGGGGAGTGGGATGGGCGCTTTACACATGGGGGGTCATTCCGACCCGATCGCTCGCTGCAGTTTGTCGCAGCGCAGCGATCGGGTTGGAACTGCGCATGCGCCAGCACCACAGTGCACCGGCGCATAACAGCTTTCATTGCCTAGCGATCGCCTCTGAGACAGAGGCGGTCGCTGGGCGGAAGGGGGCTGAACGGTGGCGTTAAGCCGCCGTTTAGGGGGAGCGGTCCGGCCAACGCAGGCGTGGTCGGACCGTTGGGAGGGTGGGCCGCGGCGGCTGCGTGACGTCTCACGCAGCTGCTGCGGCCAGTGGCAGCGACAAATAACTCCCGGCCAGCCGCAAGAGCTGCGCTGGCCGGGAGTTACTCCTCAAATACAAAGGCATCGCCGCTGTGAGATGTTTTTGTATTTGTGCGGGAGGGGCCGGCACTGACATGCGGGACGGACTAGCCCTGTGCTGGGCGTCCCCCCGCATGGGCGTCCCCCCGCACAGCTATGATCAACTCGGAATGACCCCCATGATGTCTTATGCAAACACCTGTGAGATACAGGCACATGCAGAATTTTGGAGAGTTTTCTACAGTGGCAACCATTTTAAAATGTAAAATCTGTTTTTAACATTACTAAGTGGTTTGTTTTGTTACAGGTGGCCGACAAATATGTGTATGTGCTGAACGGGTCCCATTAGAAGGATTAGCCTTGAGTGGAGAACTAATTTATAGTTGTTCTTTGAACAATGTAATACAATGTATCAGATTTATTTAAGCTACTGTATAGAAAAGTCTAAGCCAAGCAGCATTTTACAAAAAAACTAAATCAAAACAAAGAAAACCTTTACTGAATTAAAAGTAGTAAATGGTTGGACTGGTGTTTATAATGCATCTCCTAAAGATTTGCGGGTCCATTCCCAGACAGAGGTGCACTCTCTCACGCTGAGTTTGTGGAGAAAGTGTTTACACCTTGGTGTGCTTTGGGGTACATCATGGGGTACACAGCTTTCTAGGGTGTCAGGATCTGGCTGGGAGTCATGGAGTCTGCCCATCACATAATTAGTGATGTCTCTGAGCGATAAATCCTTGTTGTACTCAATGCAGTCAGGCGGCTGGGGAACTTCTAAGACGCCATCTCCGCACTTTCACCTTACTGGCTGGGAAGTGGGTAATTGGTGGTGGTGGTGGAGGCAGGGCCGGATCTACCATTAGGCAGCTTTAGGCGGCTGCCTAGGGGCGCCGGTTCCTGGAGCGCGCCACTGAATTCATCTAGCAAAAAACTGAAGGAGGTATGCGACCTCCTCCTTTTACACTGTGGCGGCTGTTGCTGCGGGTCTAACCAGGTGCAGCCGCCGCTATCAGGTTGTACAACATAATGTCTCAGCACTTCCTCCGTGCTGACTCCTGTAACAGTACATAGCAGGCAGATATAACAATGGCTCCCGAGGGGCATCCCCACGGCCGCTCCTCGTAGCCTTCACTCCAGGAGCAAGCAGCACCTGACTACATGTCTGAACCCAGCAGCATCGCTGTAATGTTGCTGCTGCCTGTAAGAGGAACCATGCCAGTTATGAGGGAAAACAAGGAAACTTTTAGGTAAGTAACCCATGGGGATTTCTCTGAAACCAAACACAGTACGGATCTTACAGCCCGATGGGTGGTTTGCACTCGTAAACAGCATAATAAGGAAAACACAGGCACTAGGGCACAATTCAGTACATATGGGGTGGGGGGGGGGCGTGTCAGTCATGAACCTACAGATGGGGGTATGGAGCACAATAAGGAGCATGCAAATTTATGTTAGTTAGTGGCCACCTGCATATTGTCTCCGGGAGGTTGCAGGTGGTTGGGTTGCAGGTTAGGGGGTGCTGGGCTGAAGCTTTGCCTAGGGTGTAGAGAGATCTTGCACCGGCCCTGGGTGGAGGTCAATAGGTAGAAGTTTTGCCTAGGGTGCCAAGAAGCCTTGCACTGGGGGTACAGGTGCAAAATTAAGGTGCTTTGCAGTGAATATTGGGTTCACGTCCACTGTCTTGTTTGCATTGTTTCAGATCAATCCTTGTTTTAGCTATAAAATACAACCACGTTTTTGCAGCCTGGAATCGGGTATAAAAACTAGGTTTACTAAGAAACAGAGGAGCACATCTCAACCTTTCTGTGCTTCAATAACAATACAGAGCAGATACACGTAGTCACAGTGAATTAATTATATTACATGCACTGTGTACAGTATTTCTCCGGCAGGGTCCACAGGTTATCCACAGGATAACAATGGGATATGATGAAGTGACAGTGGATTTGCACCAATCGGTCAAAGCTTTCCGCCCTCCCAGCATGCAACGGGACCGTCCATATATCCCTGCCTCCTGGCTCAAGCAAATCAGTTTTTTGTTTGGTGCGGCAGGAGCCGGACCATGGTCAGAGGGCCGCTGGTTTTTAGCATCCCTAAGCTTTCTTATTTTATTTTTATAGTCTTACTATTTTTCTGAGCAATCTTTCTAAACAGTGTCTTAAACGTACCTTAGAAAGAGTCGCTCCAACAACTCTCCGCCGGGTCGCGACAACGCTTACCCACAAGTACAGAGCTGTTTCAGCGGGTGTCTGTGTCGGATATACTAGCAGGTCCAGCAGACGAAACCAGGCTGTGGCCGAAGCACTGGAGAAGGTAAGGCATCGGTTCCGCTTAGAAGGGGAATACGGACACAGCCGCACTGTTTTGGGAGGAGACTACCAAACAGTCGCTGATACGGCTGCCACCTCGGGTGCACCAGCGATAGGCCTTAGGGATCATAGGCTCCAGAAATATTATGAGGCCTTGATCCCTAGGGTTGATGTCAGCCGTGGGGAGTCAGACGCTCTCCTGGTCGCCCCTCCCCCCGGTTCATGACCAGTTTCCTCCGAGTCTTACGCCATGAACTGTTTCCCACTTCCATCTCAGACACTGTACACGAAGGGGACACAGTCGCAGCATAGGCGGCTGTGTGACTGGTGCGTCTGTGTTCACTGAGCTTCTGTGTTCACTATAGGTTCATGGAGCGGCAGTGTACACTAGTAGCATCTGGATCCACTCAGCGTTCGCTAATGTATTGATCGGTCCTGGAAGCGAGGTCAGTGTCCCTGTATCCCACTCTACTGAGTATGGGTAATACAGCACTAACTCTCTATCTACCTTTTTTGAGTATGAATAGTTAGATAAGTGCCTGTTGCATATGAGTCTGTATACATTTACTGTTGTTTATTTCGCAATGCGTGAGAATACAGTAGATCTGTTTAAACATGATACAGTAATATGTTCTCCTACATACTTCAAACGTAGTTGTAGTTGATGATGTGCTCATATTGCTTATTATACTAATGTATAACATGTGACTGACTGCTACTGTGATTGCTGACTTTACTGTATTCTGTCAGTTTTGTTCTATTCCGATCCTCAATGCTGGTGCATGGGTAGGGTCGGATTGTATGTCACTTTAAAAAGCTTAAAGTGATTACAGTCACAAATTGTGTAATACACTGTGGAAGTGTGATTATTTATCATGTCTAAGATCGGCAAAGGTGAAGAAGATACACTCACAGCAACACCAACACTCATATCATGTTTGTCTTGCAAAACTGTGTTATCTTCTCAGGATCTGGTTCAGGATGGTTTGTGTGCAAATTGTTTTAGCTTTCACCAGGGGTGCAGGTTGATCCACTTTGGGCTATGTTTGCACAGACTTTATTCAGTAAGGATAATTCCTCCAGCTCCTGTACCGGGGATAGGTTACACGATTAACCCTTACATGCAGCTTCCCACCTGTGGTGTATCACTTCCAGCAGCTGCCTCTCAAAAGAAACAGGCTGATAAGCCAGTGGTAAGTAAATCTTCATCCTTACAGGTTACACATGGTTCAGTTGAGGATTCATTGGAGGATGAAAGCTCAATTAATTCTACTTCGGCATACGAAGAGGAGGAGGAAGGTCTCAGCTCAGTGGATTTAGCTCAGTTAAAGCAATGAAAGCCATTCTATCCTTAGAAGATTCAGCGGAGCCTGTGTTAAAAACCAAGGCACCTGTGTTTAAACATCCCAAAACAGTTAAGACTGAGTTTCCAGGGTCAGATCAGCTGACGGAAATCATGGAAGAGGCTTGGGCTTTGCCTAATAAGTTTAGAATTCCTAAGAAATGGAATTCCAATTATCCTCTTCCAGCTGGGGATTGTTTAAAAAGGGAGGTGGCTCCTAAAGTAGATACGCATGTGATTCGATTAGGGCGAAAATCTATATTACCTTTGCATTTAACGTCATTTAATTATGTCACGGATAGGAGAGTGGATGGTTTTCTAAAAAACATTTTTTTCCTGTCTGGGGCAGTCATAAGGCCAGCCATGGCTTCAGCTTGAATGACAAAGGAAGTGGCTGCCTGGGCTGATGCATTGGAGGGGGATTTTTCAACAGCATCTAGAGAGCAAAAATCCCATATAGCACATATAAAACAGGCTGCAATGTTCTTGGAAGAAGCAGCATTGGATATGGGTACTATTGCCTTCAGGGCATCAGCTTCAACAATAACTGCTCGTAGAGCAGTTTGGCTACGTACATGGAAAGCTGATTCAGAATCTTAGAAGGTTTTGGAATCTTTGCCATTTTCTGGAGATATTCTTTTTGGTAAAGAATTTACAAATATTTTGGAGTCAGAAACAGACTCCAAGAAAGTAAAGTTTCCTTCCACATACAATTTCAAACCTAAAGTTCAGGCTTTTCGGTCCTTTCGGTCTAAAGGAAAAGCTAAAGGTAAAAGTGATAGCAGGCCGTCCCAATACAACAAGTCTGGTAAGACTAAAAAGCACTGGGCTACAAGAGGGCTGGCTTCCAAACCAGAAGACAAGCCATCAGCCTGATGGTGCGGGCCTCCACCTGGGGGATCCCAGGGTGGAGGGCCGACTTCTTCAGTTTGCACAGATCTGGCAGCAGTCTACAACAGATGCTTGGGTGCAAGAAGCGGTATCTCTAGGTTATGTTTTTCCCTTCAAGAAGCATCCTCCTCGAAGGTTTTTTGTACCAGCCCATCTCGGGTAGAGACGAAGGCCAGGGCTTTGCAAGAGGCAGTTCAGAAATTGCTTCAGTCAGGAGTAGTCATTCTAGTTCCTCATGCACTACGAGGACAGGGTTTTTACTACAACCTGTTTTTAATTCAGAAGCAAATGGGTAATTTCGGCCCATTCTGAATCTCAAAGTGCTTGAACAAATACATTTGGGTACCTCGGTTTCACATAGAGACTTTACGTTCCATCATTTTGGCCATGGAGCCAGGGGATTATATGGTATCCCTGGATATACAGGTTGCTTACCTTCATGTTCCTATAGCACTGTCCCATCAGTGCTATCTCAGGTTCGCTATCCTCCAACAGCATTTTCAGTTCCAGTCCCTAACTTTTGGGTTAGACATAGCCCCCAGAGTATTTACCAAGATTATGGTGTTAATGGCAGCTTATCTCCGCCAGCAGGGGATAAGATTTTTCCTTACCTCAACGATCTTTTAATCCTGGCACAGTCACAGGAATTGCTCCTATGTTATCTGCAACAGACAATAACGTGTCTGCAGAAGCACGGGTGGCTCATAAATTGGGCAAAATTGTCTCTGGTTCCGTCACAGCGGATGACTCACTTGGAGGCTGTACTGGATTCAAGTCTTCAGAGAGTAATGTTACCTCTGAACAAGATATCCAAGGTTCAGTCAAGGATTCAGGACTTGCTACACCTTCAAAAGGTATCCATTCACGCAGCAATGCGTGTGATGGGTTTGATGGTGTCCACGTTCGACATGGTGGAGTATGCACAATTACACTCAAGGCCTCTGCAGTGTCTGATTCTTGCCAAATGGAATGGGTTGCATCAGACGATAAAAACACAGACTATGGTTCTTACGATAGAAGTAAGAAGGTCATTAGCCTGGTGGCTACAGACATCCCATCTGGACAAGGGGAGACCCTTTTGGATATCAGATTGGGAAATTCTGATGACAGATGCCAGTCTCCAGGGCTGGGGAGCAGTGTCAGGAAGGTTGTGTTTCCATGGGCAATGGACCAAGGAAGAAGGTTGCCTGCCAATAAATATATTGGAACTTCGGGCCATTACATGGCACTGATTCAGGCAAAGGACATTATTCAGGAAAAACCAGTCCAGATCCACTCGGACAATGTGACAGCAGTAGTGTACCTCAACCATCAGGGAGGAACTCGCAGCTGAAAAGCGATGAAGGAGGTAAGTCGCTAAAGTGGGCAGAACTTCATCATCCAGCCTTGTCCACAGTGTTCGTTCCGGGAGTCCTAAACTGGGAAGTGGACTTTCTCAGTCGACACACCATTCAGGCAAGCGAATGGGCCCTACACCCAGAGGTCTTCCAGACTCTAGTAGACATGTGGGGGTTGCCAGAGATAGATCTCATGGTGTCCCGTCGGAACAAAAAAGTTCTCGCATACGGATCAAGAACAAAGGATACCAGAGTGATCTTTGTGGATGCCTTGTCGGTGAGATAGGACTTTCATCTGGCTGATGAGTTTCCTCCAATCACCCTATTACCCAGGGTGGTGAGAAAGATAAAGCAAGGGAAAGGTGCCATGATACTAATAGCTCTGGCTTGGCCCAGAAGGCATTGGTACACAGATCTGCAGAGAATGTTGATGGATGCTCCACTTCTGCTCCCTCAACGTCCAGATCTACTGATGCAGGGTCCTTGTTATCACAGACATCTGGATCGACTGTATTTGACGGCGTGGCTCTTAAAACCTCTATCCTGAAGTCAAGAAGATTCTCACAACAGGTAATTCAAACTATGCTCAGAGCAAGGAAACCTTCCTCAGCTCGCATTTATCACCAAATATGGCAAACCTATATTCATCGGTGCAGTCAATGGAAAATGGATCCTAAGACTTTCAGAGTTTCCAGGGTCTTAGCATTCCTTCAAGCAGGAATGGATAAAAGTTTGAAAGTGGATACCTTGAGAGTGCAAGTGTCAGCATTGACTGTATCGTTCCAGAAGAAAATTGCCAACTTACAGGATGTGTGTACTTTTTTCTAGGGAATGCTGCGCATTCAACCTCCTTTTGTTCCTCCTACAGTGCCTTGGGACTTGGCACTGTGGGGTACATATCTGGCACTGTGGGGGCATTTATGTATCTGGCACTGTGGGGGCATTTATGTATCTGGCACTGTGGGGGCATTTATGTATCTGGCACTGTGGGGGCATATCTGGCACTATGGGGGCATTTATGTATCTGGCACTGCTGGGGGGCATGTCATGTGTATCTGGCACTGCTGGGGGCATGTCATATGTAGATGGCACTGCTGGGGGGCATGTCATGTGAATCTGGTACTGCTGGGGGGCATGTCATGTGAATCTGGCACTGCTGGGGGGCAAACCATGTGTAGCTGGCACTGCTGGGGAGCATACCATGTGTAGCTGGCACTGCTGGGGGGTATATCATGTGTAGCTGGCACTGCTGGGGGGCATGTCATGAGTAGCTGGCACTGCTGGGGGGCATGTCATGTGTAGCTGGCACTGCTGTGGGGCATGTCATGTCTATCTGGCACTGCTGGGGGCATATCATGTCTATCTGGCACTGCACTACTGTAGACATTATGTGTAGCTGGCACTATACTGGAGAAATTGTTTGTAAGGAACACTACTGTGGCTGTTATATGTAAGGCTGCTAAATGTGTGCGTAGAGGGGGTGTGAAAATATATTTATTTATAGTTTGATAATATGAAGTTGCGAGGTCACGCCCACTTTTCCAGGAGGCCACATCCACTTTTCAAGGAGCGCACTGGGGGGGGGGGGGGGGGGCGCTTTGATATTTTCTCGCTCACGGTGCTAGTAGGCCGGCCTGCATTAACATATTCATTAGACATTATGCCATGGATACCTTTGCCTCTCATGACGCTGAGTTCGGGCGAAGGATTCTCCTGTCCAATCAGGAGCGTGTCCTCCACGAAATTGCTTTGGGAAATCCCATTGTTATCCTGTGGATATGGACCCTGCCGGAGAAATATACGTTATGGTAAGAACTTACCGTTGATAACGGTATTTCTCCTAAGTCCACAAGATCCACAGGGATCCCACCCTGACGCACCTGATTTGAGGATCCTTTTACTCACTAACCTCTTCCTTCTTGTATGGAAGGGTGTGCATGTGTCTTCTTATTACCTGATTAGGGCTATCTATGATGCTCCTGCCTTGAGCTTTGGAATACAACTGATTTGCCTGAGCCAGGAGGCGGGGATATATGGATGGGCCCGCTGCATGCTGGGAGGCCAGAAAGCTTTGACCGATTGGTGCAAATCCGCTGTCACTTCATCATATCCCATTGTTATCCTGTGGACCCTGCCGGAGAAATACTGTACACACAGTGCATGTAATATCAGTAATTCACTTTGACTACGTGTATCTGCTCCAGTAGCGGTTCTTGCCACGGGCAAGCAGGACTTTTGCCCGGGGCGCCGCCATCCGGAGGGCGTCGGCGCCTTCCGGATGGCACCACACCATGGCAAGATCAGCTACTGCTGTGCCCCCCGCTGCCCGCTGTGTTCCCCGCCGCCCCACTGGTCCCCCGCTGTGAAGGGAACTAGACGCTACGCGTCTAGATTCCCTTCGTGGAGAGGACCTTTGCTGTGCGGTGCGCGATGATGTCATCGCGCACCGCACAGCATTGTGGGACTGACACAGACGCTAGGGGTCATAATTGACCTCTAGTGTCTGTCTATGCCAGATCCGAGGAGAGGTGCAGCGCCGGCGGAGGTCTACAGCTGTCGGGAACGGGGATAGTAAGTATTAATTATTTTTTTTCTTTTACAGCGGCGCTACTCTACTGTACAGGGGGCGTAACTGACCATGCCCCCTGTATGAAGCCACACCCATATTTCCCGCCCGGGGCGCCAAAAGGGCAAGAACCAGCCCTGATTTGCTCTGTATTGAGATGTGCTCCTCTGTTTCATAGTAAAACCTAGTTTTTATACCTGAATTCCAGGCTGCAAAAACGTGGTTGTATTTTATAGCTAAAACAAGGATTGATCTGAAACAATGCAAACAAGACAGTGGAAGTAATTTTGCACCTGTACCCCCAGTGCAAGGCTTCTTGGCGGGGATATATGGACGGGCCCATTGCATGCTGGGAGGCCGGAAAGCTTTGACCGATTGGTGCAAATCCGCTGTCGCTTCATCATATCCCACTGTTATCCTGTGGATCCTGTGGCCTTAGGAGAATAAGTTCTTACCATAACGTATATATTGAGTTAATAGGCTATTAGTGCGGGGGGGGGGGGGTTACATTATTATACAGATCTGTTTGGTATGTGGTATGTAGTATGTATTGTTGGATAATTCTGAGATTTCATTGCATTGTCTATGAATCCGTCACACACACACACACACACACACACACACACACACACTGATTGAAACAAGTACACATTGGCATATCTATAATGTGTGCAGTGTGTGCGAGGCACATGGGCCCCCAGGGTCCAGGGGGGGCCACCCCGCACACACTGCACCCATTTGCTTAATACTTACCTCTCTGGAGTCCCCCGTCAGAGCCATCCCTTCTCAGCAGCGTAATAGAGTTTGAACACTAGGGGGAACAAACTCTATTGCTCCTGCTGAAAACTCCGGAAAGATGGCACGGCGGCCATTTTTCCGGAGTTTCGCGCATGCGCAGTAGCAAAATCTTCGGGAAAATGGGTGCCGCGCCGTGTTCCCGGAGGTTTGCGCATGCGCAATAGAGTCTGATTTCAGACTCTATTGCCGCTGCAGAGAAGGCTGGCACCGCCGGGGGACCCAGGAGAGGTAAGTATTAAAACACCTGTGCATCAGTCAGAGAGGAGGGGGCCCCTGAAGCAGAAGGCTGCACACGGGTCTCCTCTTCTCTTAAAACGCCCCTGCAAGTACAGTGCTAAGTGTGACTCCTTTGTTAACAAATGGTCCATTTATCAATGTGGTAACAGTCTTCAATTTATCTCCTGCAAAGTAGCAGCAGGATGAAATGCTCTTAGGATTGTGGTAGACAAGCAAGATATTGACCTTGTTCAGCAGTGTTAAATCACTTTTTTGAGTACCTATCAAGGATATGAAGGTTCATGTCACAGCTACAAAGTGGCATCAAGCCAAAGCTCAAATGCCCATACAAACCTGGCCATACTGTCAGAACAATAGCATAAAAATGTTTAAATTCTTCCTAAACATGATATTGATTAAATTAAGATAAAACTGCTAATTAAACATTGGATGTTATTTCTTTATTAATAAACTGTATCTGTTAAGTATGAATTTATTTTCTACAGATTTTGTGGGTTACTAGCTATACGGAGTCATTTCCCGCATTGTGCTACTGTATCTTCTGTTGGTGGGATAGCGATGAGCTAGAGCTTTTGATTTTTTTGGACCGTGCCTGCTCATTAGGCTAAAGGAGGCGTACTTACAGTACTCATCTCTGCAGAACTACAAGACTAGTCAAAGTAACAGGGAAGACAGCTGGACTGGATCTCCATTTGCAGCTAAATGGGCAGGAGCACCGAGAGGCATGACGGGCAAGCACTAATTACCCAGGCCTGCTGGAGGGGACTGGCAGGGGCCCGGTCCTCCTGCTGAGGGGGACAAATATCTCCCTTTACAGTCTACATAGAATTTTACATGTTGTTTTTTTTCTGCCTCCCTGTTTTGGCCACGCCCATCCAGTATCACCAGGACCCTGTAGATTACTCAACAGTCCTGTGATGTGTGCGTGTAGATTGAATTGAGGCCTATTGAGAGGTAAGCATATGGAAACATCAAACTATTTCATAAGGATCTCTCGCGCCCAGGATAAGGCTGGTGCAAATCCGTGCTGACAGTGACAATGTCTGAGCATAAAAGCAGATATACTGTATACTGGTGTTGCAAATACATTCAGACAACTCTGAATACAGGTGAGAATCTGCAGCTATCTGCAAGCATGCAATAAGGAATTAGTCAGCTACCATGTAAGCACCCCGTTCAGAGTGCCTCTTGGGTGTGTTTTTGGTATTCCCTTATTTCCCCAACCCGAGCCAAAGCTCCTAAAAGCCTGATCTTTTGAAGTTCCCAAATGGCTTTCCCTTCAATGTACTAAGTAAGCTCAGTGCTTGGGTTGCCAATGTTGATCAAACTGTTCACCTGTATAGAAACTACTGTATGTATAGTTTAGCACTAAACGGGCAAGCTGTGTATTTTGCTGTATACTGTACCCGATGATGGTAATTTATTTAATACACGTTTACTGTAAGAGGTTTTACATGCAGCCCTGTACATATATTTATATTCCCTGGAGAAATATGTTTATTACATTTGTGGCAGGCCTGATTTAATGTATGGTAATGTATAGCATCAAGTGATTCATCAAGGACATAAAGATTCTAATTACGCATGTGAATTTCACTATAGCAAGCTGACAATAGCTAATCCTGTCTCATAGTAAAGGGAAGACTTTGTGAACAACTATCTCCTATTTATAAGCCCAGATCTGTCACTCTGTGACTATGTGGCTAACGCTGGGTGTGGCTAGGAGCTCTCATTGGGTTAGCAGCAAGTCTATCACACCCAGTCCACAGCTGATTGGGCGAGAAACGCCCTCCCACATAGGTTACATCCAATGGGAGGTTCTCAGAGCCGGCCATAGGCATAGGCAAACTAGGCAATTGCCTAGGGCATTTGATATGCCTAGGGGCATCAGCAGATTCTGCTGATTAAAATGATATACGGCATGCCTATATTCTGTGTTTAGCATTTCATATGCAGATACAGCCACAGCCTCACACAGTATATAGGCATGATGCATATCATTTTAATCAGCAGAAGCAGGTTGTGCATCCTAGCCACATAGCAATGCAAATAAGATGCCTTTTCATAAAAAAAGGTGCCCGACGTTAGCATTGAGGCAAGATTTATGAGGACACATCTGTATCCAAGCAGAGGCAGAGGTCACAGTGTTAGTGGCAGTGTGAGTGCTGTGTGCATGTGAGTGGGTTGGTTGTGCAGTATTGTTCAGAATATGTGTAAGGAGCATTATGTGTGTCATGTAAAAATGCATTAATAATGTGCAACATATGTGTAAGGGGCTACTATGTGTGTCATTATGTGTATAAGGGCATTAATAATGTGCGACATATGTGTAACAGGGTACTACTGTATGTGTGTCATTATGTGTATAGGGGCACTAATAATGTGCAGCAAATGTGTAGGGGGCACTATGTGTGTCATTATGTGTATAAGGGCATTAATAATGTGCGGCATATGTGTAACAGGGTACTACTGTATGTGTGTCATTATGTGTATAGGGGCACTAATAATGTGCAGCAAATGTGTAGGGGGCACAATATGTGTCATTATGTGTATAAGGGCATTAGTAATGTGCGGCATATGTGTAAAAGGGCATTAATAAAGGTTGTCATAATGTGTAAGGTGCATTATGTTTATAAGGACATGAATAATGTGTCTCATATGTGTAAGGGGCATTACGGTGTGGAATTATGTGTATAAATACATTACTAATGTGTGGCATTATGTGTATAAGGTGCTCTACTATGTGGCATTGCGTATAGAAAGGGCACTACTGTGTCGTTAATGTGAATAAAGAGCAATAGGGTGTGGTGTAATGTGAATAAGGAGCAATTCAGTGTGATGTAATGTGAATAAGGGGCTCTACTGTGAGGAGTAACGTTTATAAGGTAAAGTGATACTACTGTGGGATGTAATGTGAATTATGAACACTATTGCATGATCAAATGTGAATAAAGTTGCAGTACTATGTGGCGTAATTTGAATAGGGGTTACTATTGTGTGGCCATGCCCCTTGCCAGCAAAAACACACCCCTTTTTGGGCTGTGCGCCAAAAATGCGAACTGTTCCTATTTAAAATATAGGGGGTACAAACACCAAAATAAGGACTGCTATGGGTGAGGGATGATGGTGCTAGGAAAAAGGTGCAAGGTCAGAGGCGGAACTAGCGGTGGTGCTAGGGGGCACCATTCAAGATCTTGCCTAGGGCATCATATTGGTTAGGGCCGGCTCTGGAGGTTCTGCCCTTTGGCTGTTGTGTGTTCCCAGAGCAGGATTAACAATGGGGCTGATGGAGCTGCAGCTGCAGGTCCACACCCCAACATAGGCCCACTGCATCTGCAGCAACATATCCTCCAACAATTTACACATAAAAACCGGTAGAAATTCGAAAAGGGGGCGTGTCCATAGGTAAAATGACGTGACCACGCCCCCTTTCCTAAGCTTTCAATGGAAGTTTGGAGAGCCAAAAATCGGTACAGACCATAAAAAAGGTACTGTACCTGCCAATAAGGTACAGTTGGAGGGTATGCCACTGCATCTGTGGCAAGTCTCTGCGCTGTAGATAGGGGAAAAAAAAACTTTTACTGCAGCGTCCTTTGTCCTGCTGCCAGTCCGCCTGCCCCCTCCGGCATCAACAATCCCCACTTTTTAGCCGCGGCGCAGGTGGAACAAAAACGGTTGCGGCCACCGGCATAGATGTGTATGAAAGCGGCGCAGCGGAAGGCTTTCATAGCCCTCCCTGCGCCGCATACTCCCTGTGCCTCGGAGCCTCCTCTACGCGTGATGTCACAAAAGTGCCAGATCCCCAGAGGCCCTGACTCCGCAACACAGCACCTGGGCTGCCGGCTCCCTCCACCACCCGTGGTGGCTCCGAACCCCTTCCCCCACCTGCGGCACCCCCGCACCCGCCTCTCCCCCACCTGCAGCACCCACCCCTCCCCCACCTGCGGCAACTCCGCAACTGCTCCTCCCCCACCAGGGGTGGCTCCGGAGCCCCAGCAGCGGCACCCACGCACCCACCACTCCCCCACCTGCGTCACCACCGCACCAGCACCTACCCCACCCATGGTACTTCCGCACCCGCCCCTCCCTTCCCCCACCCGTGGGACCCCATCTGCGTCTCCCCCCACACCCGCCACTCCCCCAACCACAGCACCTACTAGGTGATTGATCAGGCCCTGTGTGCGCTGTTCACGCCGTTGCAAGGGGTTACGACCCCTTAACCATCGTACGCCCTTTCTCAGTGCAATATTTAACCACTCACACAATTATGATTGGAGGTAATACTACATATATAACAAATATTGCACGCCACAAGGGCGTGCAAAGGTTAAGGGGGCGTAGCCCCTTATGACGGTGTGAAGAGCGCACGTAGGGAGCAATGAATCGCATAGTTAACATGAATTAATAAATCTTAACTCAGTAGTTCATAAAAAACAAATATCTAAATGCCCACAAACATTGGCGTTTCTATCGGGATCCGGTCTTTAGGTCGACTGCACTTAGGTCGACACTCATTAGGTCGACCACTATGTGTCGACATTTATTAGGCCGACGTGGTCTTTAAGTCGACATGGTCACTAGGTCGACCTGGACAAGGTCGACATGGAAAAAGGTCAACATGAGTTTTTCACTTTTTTTCAACTTTTTCATACTTTACGTTGCACGTGGACTATGACTGGGAATAGTAACCTGAGCCGAGCGCAGCGGTAGCGGAGAGAGGCATGCAAGGGAACACGGTGCACTAATTGGGGTTTCCGGTCACTTTATGAAGAAAACAACACAAAAAAAGTAAAAAACTCATGTCGACCTTTCCCCATGTCGACCTTGTTCATGTCGACATCGTGACCATGTTGACCTATTTCAGGTGTCGACCTAGTCACTGTCGGAAAATAGTGGTCGACCTAATACTGTCAACCTAGTTACTGTGGACTCTATGATCCACACCCGTTTCTATCATGGCATGTTTTCAGAGACCTGTGCATGTGCAGCAGACTCCGGCACAATGCCGTAGAGAGGAGTGCCCCCCCCCCCCCCCCCGCCCCCCCCGAAGTCTGCACAAGGGTCCCCTCCTTACTTAGAATGCCCCTGCCCACAAACCATGTGTTACAGAGAGAGGGATAGTTGAATTAAGTGATATTGGAATTAGCTTAAGACAAATTGTTCTGTGTATTTTGTACCATTTTATCTCTGTTTATGCTCAAGATAATCAAAACATTCCTAATACAGTAAGGGCCAATACTCTGCACATGTTTAAGCTGGATATTAGTTTTACACATTGAAAGCGTCAGACTTTATTACTGGCAGTTCTCCAAGTTTATTTTGACTTGCAGAAGTCTCTCACAGCATAGGCTGGTCTTTTTTCATTACATCAACGGTACTGTGTAACATCATAGCTAGACTCTGTACTAAGTTACCTCACACAGTTAAGTTGCATTATTGTAAAAACTGTTTCACAGCTCATTAGGCCACAGGGTGATGAGGTTAATTTCAGAACATGCAGGAGCAGAGGAGGAATGATGTCCACGTCTGATGGATTCTGTATTAGATCAGGGGAGGTGTGGTGACCTTTTTCCACCAGGCTGAAACAAATTCTCATTCTCAGAGTCAATACCATGATGTTGGCTCTTAAACATTTAGCACCAAGCTGTATCCCTTCTATAATAACAGAAGAAATGCCAATGTGAATAGCTACTGCCACAATATTCAGTGACACGTTCTTCACAGCCGATGTCATAACATATTACGGCAAGTGAAATGTTTACACATTGCTTCACCTAAGACAGAATTGCTCAATAATGGTCTGTCTTCTATAGTTTAATAATTAGCTGGTAGAGCGGTTCAGTGGAAGGAGCACATATATTCATTATGCCAAATAGATTAAAAAAAATATATATAATGTCATGTAATTATTTGTATCCAGCCAATAGGCTGCATGTTAAACAGTAATGGCTTTAACGCTCACTTGCAATATCCTTAAAGGGTAATTACAAATCTATAATCACCAACATATAAAATAAAAACCAAGTGCAAAGATTCACAAGAGATCACTCCACAAGAAATAACTAGATAAGTGATAATACATAGTGTATAGACACCTTTCCATGTAGAAGTATGGATTGTGTTATATTTATTTTATTGTGCCAAACCTGAATGTGCTACAGTACTTGGAATGAAGAGAACCCTCTACTGGAATTTGTCAGGGCCGGAGCTTACCTCCGGAGCTGGGGTCCGGGGCTTACCTGTCCATCTTACACAACCGTGGTAAAGCTCAGCGGGGCTGGCAGCATTGATGGAGCGGCTGCCGTAGTGTGGGAGACGGGGCACCTGCTGGGTAAGAGGGAATGCTCCTGTGTGTCTACAACACTGGGAGCCGCCATGTTAGAGGCCAAGGTTCTCTGTGTCCAATTGCTGAGCTCTGTGGTATGCTCAGTCCAATGGAAGGCAGCTTTCTCTTACAAAAGGGGTCAACCCACTCTGTGCTTTAAGTTACTGCCTAGAGCAGAAGCTCCTGCTCTGGGCTCCCTCGGGTGTCCCCTGTGGTTTCCGTGACCCAAAGGGTGTCCAACTCCATTGTGCAAGCCTGTCTGTCACCTTCCACTGCACCTCTGCCGGTAGCTTCTCTGTTCCGCAGTCCGCAGCAGTTCGCCCTCCGGGCTGCAACCTGGGTGCCCTGCGACCGTAGAAGGGCTCCCTGTTCATCCGCAGTGCCTCCTAGCCACATCTATCTGCATTCATTCCTCAGTCTTCAAAGCAGCAACAGCCAGTGTCCCTTAGTCACGTCTCCGCAGCATTCATTCTTCAACAGTTATATTCAGTGTTCTTCAGTCACGTCTCTGCAGCATTCATTCTTCAACAGTTATATTCAGTGTTCTTCAGTCACGTCTCTGCAGCATTAATTGCTCAATAGTTATTCTCAGTCACGCCACTGCAGCATTCATTCTTCAACAGTCTGCTTCAGTTACGCATTTGCAGCAACCATTCTTCTATAGTTACAATCTGTGTCCTTCAGTCACGCCGCCACAGCATTCATTTTTAAACAGTATTATCCAGTGTTCTTCAGTCACGCCTCATCAGCAGTCAATCTTCAGCAGCGATCCTATGAGTTCTTCAGCTCAGGGACGTGCAGTCATTAATGATTAATAATATAAAGAAGATCCTTATTAAACATATTTTGAGTTATAAGTATCATCTTTATATTATGCAATTAATTTTAATACTTTAAATTGCTTTGGGAGGCACCGATAGCAATGCCTCCCGGTTGTCAATTGGAATGGGATTAAGTGGGGGGCGGGGCCAAGCACTTGGGCTGTAAAAGCCCATTCAAAAAAATGGTGAAAGCGGCACTTAATCTAGTGCCTCGCTGACAGGGACACCACCCCCATGTCAGCGAGGCAGCTGTGATTGGACAGCGGATCCAGTGCTGGATCACCTGTCCAATCACCCATACGCGGCGGACGGAAGTGGCAGCGGGACTTACCGGCAGTGTCAGACAGTGCACATGCCTCCTGAAAGCCTACTGCCCGTCTCCTGCATGAACACTCCACGCCCCCCTGGCCGCCGCTGCTCCTGCTCTTTGGTGACTTACTCGGGAGCAAGAGGTGAAAGTAGCAAAGGGGACTGATGGAGGTGGAAGTGCACCCAAAAAATTTTTGTGTTGTTTTGCGCTAGACAGACAGTGGAAAAATGCAGCATATACACCTCGGAAAAATCCACCAATTTTCCATATACAACTGTTTACAAATAAATTGGTGTACAGATTGCGCAAATTCTGTCCTAAATGATTACATAAAATAAAAGAGCGTTACTTCCCTTTTGTTTCTTTATGGGAAGGACAATAACTTCTCGGGTATCACCATATATTGAATTGTCTGAACTGTAAAAAATAACACAATAGTGCAGACATCCAATTCAAAAACACCAAAAGGTTTTTTATATACAGTATACACCACACTCACAATGTGTCAATGGGTTGAAGGCATATAATGAGTCTTTAACTTGAAGGAAAATGTTTCTATTGAATACTTCTGATATCCACCTCGGCTTTAGGCTGAAACAGAGTAAGGCGAAGCAATAGTGCAGACTCCCATTCAAAGGAAAAGGATTTTTTTAATAACAAATGCACTCACAAACAAAAGAAATGTAAAAGCATGTAATAACACTGGTGCTAGAGATGGCTGTATACTCATCGATCCAAAAAGGCCCACAGAGTTCCGGATACTCCTAGGAACAAGTTCAGGATCAGTCCTATACCTCAGTCTGGTGGACTGCTTTTAAATGCTTTTAAATTTCTTTTGTTTGTGAGTGCATTTGTTATTAAAAGAATCCTTTTCCTTTGAATGGGAGTCTGCACTATTGCTTCGCCTTACTGTGTTTCAGCCTAAAGCCCAGGTGGATATCAGAAGAATTCAATAGAAACATTTTCCTTCAAGTTAAAGACTCATTATATGCCTTCAACCCATTGACACATTGTGAGTGTGGTGTATATATAAAAAACCTTTTGGTGTTTTTGAATTGGATGTCTGCACTATTGTGTTATTTTTTACAGTTCAGACAATTCAATATATGGTGATACCCGAGAAGTTATTGTCCTTCCCATAAAGAAACAAAAGGGAAGTAACGCTCTTTTATTTTATGTAATCATTTAGGACAGAATTTGCGCAATCTGTACACCAATTTATTTGTAAGGAGGTGGAAGTGCAGGCAGTGCCGGCTTGACGCATACTTGAGGTACGCGGCTGCGTTGGGCGCCGGACTAGTGAGGGCCCTGTGTCCGTGAGGCGTACAGCACCAGGCCTGCAAGGGCACCATCTCCCACTGCCGGCTGGGTCATATGCGGCGCTACCCATGTGTAAACTGTTACCAGCTATCTCCTCCTTCTGAGGTGGCGACGGGTCTCTTCCTACGCCGCTATGTGGTGTTTCCCAGCACTCAGAGCCTCACTGTCCTCTCCTGATTCCTCGGGGCTGGCGGATGGCGGCGGCAGGACAGCTTGGTGCTCACATCCTGCTGATCTCTTCCATCTTGCGGTCATTACCTGGAGTGGCTCGGGGGCTGGATTTGTTAGGCGCCGAGGTCCGCTCGTCGGTGCGGCCCGGCGCCTAGCAACCAGGGACGCCGTACGCGTACAGCCGCCGGCTCCCTGGCAACGCTAGACGCCGGGAGCACTGAGCCGCACGGACCCTAGCAACGGGGACGCCACTGGCGGACCGCGTTCCCCGTTGCTGGGTCCAGTTAAAATGATTGTGCACCTGTTTCCTGGCCGTGCAGCAAGGCAGCTGCACGGCATTTATGTAATCAGCCCTGTCAGCAGCTGATTGGAGGACTCCTGTTTATATGCACTCTCAGGGCTTCTCACAGACGCCGGTAATAGCTTCCTGCATGCTGTCCTTGTTTGCTGAGAGTCTGTTTCCAGTCTTGCTGTATCCGGTCGTTCCAGTCTCCAGTAGTCCTGTACTCAGAAGTTGTCATCTTGTTCCTAGAGTCCTGACTGATCACCGTTTAACATCCAGTGGTGTTCGTGAGTCGCGGCTTTGCCGTGTGTTGCGGCTTGGCCGCTTTACCATTTATTATTTGTGTTTTGGAGCATTTTGCGGAGGGTTCCGCTTCCACAGGTCCACTCTGGTATCCGGCGGTGCTGGGTAGGAGTATTGGACAAGTGGATTTTTGGTTGTCCTTTTCCCTGGCGGTTTTTCCGCACATACTTCAGGTCTTTGCTAGTTAGCTTGTTGCCCCTGGCCTGTTGTCAGTCAGAGGTCCTCTTGTTATCATCCTGCCTCGGATTTCCCTTTGTCTTTCATTAAGACCGGGGGGCACCGGAGTTGGGCAGACATAATCCGCCCTTCAAACGTGGCTGCCAAGGGCTCAAGAAACCATAGTCTCGCAAGGGATTTCCGATAGCACGGGTGAGACAATAGAGTTAGGGCGCCAGGGGCAACTAGTCTTTCCTGCTCCCGTTACCAGCATTCCATTCCAGCGCTCTGGTCATTGTCATAAGATCTCCTCTGGTCAGGAGTGCTGGGAATCATAACATTATTACCGGCCATACCAAAACTTAAAATTAAACGGGGTTTAATTTTTTTCTCATTCAGTTTTGTAAGAGTTTATCGGCCTCATGAATCCAACAGGTTTAGGGCCAAATCCAGGTCAGCTCTTAGTCAGCCAGATTCAAGAACTTACTCAGATGGTTCAGGATCTTTCCCTTCGGGTGAAGTCGCAGGAAGATCTTTTGCGAACTTCCCCGAAGGTAGTCCCTGAACCAAAGATGCATTTGCCTGACCGTTTTTCTGGTGATAGGAAAGAGTTTTTTTAATTTTAAAGAATCCTGTAAACTTTATTTTCGTTTAAGACCGATCTCCTCGGGTACTGAATCTCAGCGGGTTGGGATTATTATTTCTTTGCTCCAGGGGGATCCTCAGACCTGGGCATTTGGTTTAAAAGCAGAGGATCCGGCCTTGTTGTCAGTAGACGCTTTTTTTGGGTCTTTAGGGCTATTGTATGATGACCCTGATAGAGAGGCATCCGCTGAAGGTCAGTTGCGCGCTCTCAGACAGGGTAGGAATCCTGTAGAGGTTTATTGTACGGAGTTTCGCCGTTGGTCGAACGACTGTGGCTGGAATGACCCAGCCCTGCGCAGTCAGTTTCGCCTCGGCTTATCAGAGTCTATAAAAGACAGTCTCCTTCAGTATCCCGCTCCTGAGACTCTCGATAAACTCATGGAGCTTTCTATTAAGATTGATCGTCGTCTCAGAGAGCGGAGGGCTGAAAAAGGAGCACCTGTCAGGTCAACTCCATGTGTATATTTTGCATTCCTGAGGACGTAGAGGAGCCCATGCAGATGGGTCTCTCCCGGCTGTCTCCTGAAGAAAGAGCCAGAAGGCAAAACTCTGGTCTTTGTTTGTACTGTGGGGGTAAGGGACATTTTGCTCGTAATTGTCCGAACAAGTCGGGAAACGCCTCGACCAGGTGAATTGTGAGGGGGTTCACCTAGGTCTGCAGCTTATCTCCTCGAATAACTCCCTTTTAGTCCCAGCTAAAGTTTCCTTTGGCAGCCTCAGTTCTTCGGTGTCGGCTTTTGTTGACAGTGGAGCTGCAGGAAACTTTATGGATTTAACTTGGGCTAAGGCCTTAGGCATTTCTCAGTTATCTTTGGGTAGGTGTGTCACCATGCATGGCTTAGATGGGAGTCCACTGTCCAATGGGGTTATTTCCCTCTGTACACCCCCTGTACTACTTACGGTAGGAGCTCTTCATTCTGGAAAAATCGAGTTCTTCCTTACCCATTGCCCAGCAGTTCCAGTGGTTCTGGGTCACCCTTGGCTGGCCTTTCATAATCCCACCATTGATTGGCGGTCGGGGGAGATTTCACAATGGGGTACCTTCTGTGATAAGGAATGTATTACGTTTCCAGTCAGAATAGCAGCTGCCATTCCTGAACTCATTCCCGTGGAATACCAAGAGTTTGCTGATGTGTTCTCCAAGGGCAATGCAGACATTCTGCCTCCACATCGGCCTTATGATTGTGCTATTGAGCTAATTCCTGGTGCCGCATTGCCAAAGGGAAGGTTATATGCTTTATCCGGGCCAGAAACTGCGGCCATGAATGATTATGTTAAGGAGAGCCTAGGAAAAGGATTTATTAGGCCATCAAAATCTCCTTTAAGTGCAGGCTTCTTCTTTGTGGAGAAAAAGGATGGCTCGCTTAGACCTTGCATTGACTTTAGAGCCCTGAATAAAATCTCAGTAAAAAATACTTATCCTCTGCCGCTGATTTCTGTCCTCTTTGATCAGCTGCGTTCGGCTGTGATTTTTTCTAAAATTGACCTAAGAGGAGCGTATAATCTCATCCGAATCAAGTCTGGAGATGAGTGGAAGACGGCCTTCAGTACTCAGTCGGGTCACTACGAGTACCTGGTGATGCCGTTCGGCTTGTCTAACGCTCCAGCAGTTTTCCAGGACCTCATTAACGATGTGCTCCGTGACTTCCTAGGGAAATTTGTGGTCGTTTACTTAGACGACATCCTGATTTATTCTGACTCAATTGAACAACATGTTACCCAGGTGCGTCAGGTTCTTCAAAAGTTACGTGAGAATCATCTATATGCCAAGCTGGAGAAATGTGAGTTTCATGTCACGGAGGTATCTTTTTTAGGGTACATTATTTCCCCTCGGGGATTTTTCATGGAACCTAAGAAGCTCCAGGCCATCCTTAGTTGGGCGCAACCCACCAATTTAAAAGCAATTCAGCGCTTTTTAGGGTTTGCGAATTATTATAGGAGGTTCATTCATTCTTTTTCCGACCTGGTTGCTCCCATTGTGGCTCTGACAAAGAAAGGAGCGGATCCTACCAACTGGTCGCGTGAAGCTGAGTTGTCCTTTCGGGCCCTGAAACAAGCTTTTGTCTCGGCTCCAGTCCTCAGACATCCCAATCCAGAATTGCCCTTCGTTGTGGAGGTTGATGCCTCGGAGGTTGGAGTGGGGGCTATCCTATCTCAGAAGGATCCGGAGTCTCTGGAACTACATCCTTGTGCCTTTATGTCCAGGAAATTCTCCTCCGCTGAATCCAACTATGACGTTGGTAACCGGGAGTTACTGGCAATAAAATGGGCTTTCGAGGAGTGGAGGCATTGGCTGGAGGGAGCAACACATACTATTTCAGTATTGACTGACCATAAAAACCTGCAATACATCGAATCAGCTAAGCGGCTGAATGCCCGGCAGGCTCGTTGGGCTTTATTCTTTACTCGTTTCAAATTTATTATCACTTTCAGGCCAGGTTCCAAGAATACCAAGGCGGATGCCCTGTCACGCAGTTTTCTTCCGGTTCACAATAACAGTCCTGTTACTCCCATACTTCCATCTTCAGTCATTTGGGCAGGCCTCACACAAGATTTATTTACCCAGTTAAAACAGCTTCAACACCAAGCTCCTGGAAATACTCCTGCTGGTCGTCTTTACGTCCCTGAGTTTTTGAGAGCTACTGTTTTGACTGAGTTCCATGATAACAAAGTTTCCGGGCATCCGGGGATCTCTAAGACTTTGGAGTTAGTCTCCCGCTCAGTATGGTGGCCTGGTCTTTCTAAAGACGTTAAGGAGTTTGTTTTTTCATGTCAGGTTTGTGCACAGCATAAGGTTCCCCGTTCCTTGCCTATCGGGCAACTTATGCCCTTAAATGTCCCCCTCAGGCCATGGTCTCATATTTCCATGGATTTTGTGGTAGACCTTCCCCTTTCAGCCGGATTCCGAGTCATATGGGTGGTAGTGGACCGTTTTAGCAAGATGGCTCATTTCATTGCTCTTCTCCGACTGCCATCTGCCCAAGGATTGGCAGTTTTGTTTCTCTGCCATGTTTTCAGACTTCATGGGTTGCCCACTGATATTGTTTCTGATCGGGGTCCACAATTCATTGCACAATTCTGGAAGTGTTTTTGTGCTTCATTAAAGATGAAATTGTCATTAACATCCGGTTACCACCCCCAATCCAACGGGCAAACCGAGCGAGTTAACCAATCATTGAAACAGTATTTGCGTTTGTACTCAGCCAAACTCCAGAATGATTGGTCCGAGTTTCTTCCATTGGCGGAGTTTGCTTACAATAATTCTTGTCATTCCTCCACTAATGTGTCTCCATTCTTTTCAGTTTTTGGTTTTCACCCCAGAGCTAATTCTTTTTTTCAACATTCCTCAGTTTCCTCGCTAACCTTAACCTCCCATCTCAGAGCCATTTGGAAAAAAGTGCACCCTGCTCTCAGAAAAGCGGCCTTTCAAGAGAAAAATTTTTCTGACAGGCTCCGACGTCCTTGCACTTTTAAGGTGGGAGATAGGGTATGGTTGTCGACTCGTAACATTAGACTTCGACAATCCTCGGCTAGATTGGGACCCAAATTTATTGGACCATTTCATATTATTAAAAAAGTCAACCCAGTTGCTTTCCGGTTACGTTTACCAAGATCTCTCCGGATTGGAAATACGTTTCATTGCTCCCTGTTGAAACCATACGTTTCTTCCAGTAGATTTCCTCGGAAGATCTCTCAGGGAAAATCTCCAGTGGATGTACAGGGACAACAGGAGTTCCTGGTGGAGAAGGTTCTCGATTCCAAATTGTCCCGGGGCAGGCTTTATTTTCTGGTTCACTGGAGAGGCTATGGTCCAGAGGAAAGGTCTTGGGTCCTGGATAAGGATCTTCATGCCCCGAGGCTCAAGAGGGCATTTTTTCGGGAATTTCCTCGGAAGCCTGGCTTTAGGGGTTCCTTGACCCCTCCTCAAGGGGGGGGTACTGTTAGGCGCCGGGGTCCGCTCGTCGGTGCGGCCCGGCGCCTAGCAACCAGGGACGCCGTACGCGTACAGCCGCCGGCTCCCTGGCAACGCTAGACGCCGGGCGCACTGAGCCGCACGGACCCTAGCAACGGGGACGCCACTGGCGGACCGCGTTCCCCGTTGCTGGGTCCAGTTAAAATGATTGTGCACCTGTTTCCTGGCCGTGCAGCAAGGCAGCTGCACGGCATTTATGTAATCAGCCCTGTCAGCAGCTGATTGGAGGACTCCTGTTTATATGCACTCTCAGGGCTTCTCACAGACGCCGGTAATAGCTTCCTGCATGCTGTCCTTGTTTGCTGAGAGTCTGTTTCCAGTCTTGCTGTATCCGGTCGTTCCAGTCTCCAGTAGTCCTGTACTCGGAAGTTGTCATCTTGTTCCTGGAGTCCTGACTGATCACCGTTTAACATCCAGTGGTGTTCGTGAGTCGCGGCTTTGCCGTGTGTTGCGGCTTGGCCGCTTTACCATTTATTATTTGTGTTTTGGAGCATTTTGCGGAGGGTTCCGCTTCCACAGGTCCACTCTGGTATCCGGCGGTGCTGGGTAGGAGTATTGGACAAGTGGATTTTTGGTTGTCCTTTTCCCTGGCGGTTTTTCCGCACATACTTCAGGTCTTTGCTAGTTAGCTTGTTGCCCCTGGCCTGTTGTCAGTCAGAGGTCCTCTTGTTATCATCCTGCCTCGGATTTCCCTTTGTCTCTCATTAAGACCGGGGGCACCGGAGTTGGGCAGACATAATCCGCCCTTCAAACGTGGCTGCCAAGGGCTCAAGAAACCATAGTCTCGCAAGGGATTTCCGATAGCACGGGTGAGACAATAGAGTTAGGGCGCCAGGGGCAACTAGTCTTTCCTGCTCCCGTTACCAGCATTCCATTCCAGCGCTCTGGTCATTGTCATAAGATCTCCTCTGGTCAGGAGTGCTGGGAATCATAACAGGATTCCAGTTCACACTGCATTCTCCTCCTGCACAGTGATCCCTGGGACACGTCTGTGCTGGTTCCAGTGTTGGTACTCTCTCCCTGCAGCTGCTACCTGATCATGGATGAGTCTGTCTACATGTTTCTGCCTACACTATCTGGTGACTATGCCCCTATATTCAGTTTACAGATTGCTTTACACTTTACTTCAGTTTATATCAGAAATTCTAAATAACACACACTCTCACACACACACACACACACACACACACACACACACACTCACTATACGAGCACACACACACATATTTAATATATCCACAGATTGTTATGACAATTTATGATCGCAAACAAGCAAAAAATACTTTATTAGTGAAACCTGGCAATCAAAACTATGACCCCAGTCACCCACTATGTGTACCCTGGCTGTGGCATTATGTCCCTGGCTAGTGGAGCCGGTGCTGGTTTTAAAAATACGGGGGACCCCTACATCTTTTGTCCCCCGTATTTTTGGAACCATGACCGAACTAAGAGCCCGAAGCTGGTTGTCTAAATACGGGGAACCCCTGTCCAATTTTTTCCCCAGTATTTAAACAACCAGGACCGGCTCAAAGAGCGCGAGGCTGGTTATACTTAGGAGGGGGAACCTCACGCATTTTTTTTTTACATTTTTTAACCCAAGACCCTTTTCCAAAGATAAGCATGCACGGATCTCGCTGATCCGTGCATGACTATCACAACACGCCAGCAAAAAGCAGGTCTATTTGAAAACTCAATTTTTTAACAAATTCTATGCTTTCCCGGCAGTGTTTGGCTATTGTCGGCAGTGATTGAGAATACAAATTCTTAGTAAATTACCGAGTTCTATTAAATAACAGCCGTGTTTGACCGATGGTCTATTGATTCGTATTTGTGTGGTCAGCAGTGTATCTCAATACGAATAGCCCCAACACCGCCGAGATTTGTGTTTAGTAAATTCCTGAGATCACACTTAGAAAAAAAAAGCCAACTCGAATGAAATCGGGACCTTAGTAAATATGCCCCAGTGAGTCCAGTCTGGCCAGAGGGGCTACGATCACCCGCTTCTCCCCTCTTCTCTCACTCTCTCTCTCCCGACCCCGGATTCCTGTTCAGGCTGCTCTTGTCACCGGCGATCCCCGCAGTTCTAAGCCCAGGTCCATGTAAGCAAATACCAATATAATTGTCATTCACTGTCTGTTCCCATTACCCTTTACTTCTCTCTTTTATACTCTCACCCGCTGCTACTGTTGTTACCCTTTCCCTGGCATCACACTCTCCCTGTCACCCACTACAGCCACTCTTTCCCCGGCGTCACCCACTGCTGTCACCCTTTCCCTGGCGCAACCCTCTCCCTGGCATCACCCACTGCTGCCACCCTCTCCCTGGCGTCACCCACTGCTGTCAACCCCTCCCTGGTGTCACCCTCTCCCTGGCATCACCCACTGCTGTCACCCCCTCCCTGGCATCACCCTCCCTGTCAACATCTCCCTGTTATCACCCACTGCTGCCACCCTCTCCCTGTCATCACCCACTGCTGTCACCCTCTTCATGGCATCACCCTCCCTGTCACTTTCTCCCTGGCATCACCCACTGCTGTCACCCTCTCCCTGGTGACCCTCTCCCTGGTAACACGCTCTTCCTGTCACACTCTCCCTGGTATCACCCACTCTCTGTCACCCTCTCCCTGTCACCCACTGCTGGCTATTTTGTTGTCCAGGACTTCCATTAACTTAATAGCACCACACCCACTGGGCTATTAAGTTAATAGAAGCCCTGGACAACAAAATTGCATTCATGTCCTCCTCCCACTCCCTCCCCAGTACCAAACACTAATTTTTATTTTTTTTCTATAAAAATGTACAATATATCACAAGTATGATTATCAGGCAGGCAGCAGGCATTGGCGGCATCAGACTGATATGCAAATTAGTGGCGGAGGGTTGGGTCAGTTGATGGTGGGCAAGTTTGTAAGCCATTGGCGGTGGCAGCGGGCATTGGCTCAGGGGCAGTAGCAGCCATTGGCTCGGCGGCGGTAGGGGTCATCGGCAGGATTCGGCAGACATTATGGCTGTAGTGCCTCACCAGCCACTGACCTCACCGCACACCACTGCTTCAGCTATGTTTCTCAGTGAACATTCTTACAGCTCTTTCCAGAGTATTGTGGCTTGGCCTTAAACTCAGTTCCGCAGATTCTCATCCCAGGACCCTGAGTTATATGAGAAGGAATTACATCCGGCCTCCCTAGTTCCTACCTGCTTCCACGGCCACTCCTCCAACGAACGCCCAGCCTTAGGATCCTCAACTTTAGCCCGTCTTGACAGAATTGAGTTAATAATAAATTTAATTTGGGTTTATTGGATTGTACTATAAACATATTTGAGAGCACTGATCCAGTGACATTAGACCATCTCTAGTATTGGATTTTGTCCGAGGTAACCATTGAAGTGGGGCCCTTCTCAGTACTTGCATAAAACCAACTTGTGTACATCAAAAAATAAAACTATTCATTAGCAGATCTACCACAGAGTTCAGTTTCACAGCAAAAGAAAAGTCTTACTTCACTGGGAGAGAAGGGCAGAAAACAACATTTGTGTATCCGCAATACTAATATCAGTATTGGGCACCATCAAAGAAAAACCCTCAAACACTATGACATAAAATATTGCTGGAAAAAGAGCAATACATAATTAGTTTAAAATGTACATTAATACTCATTACTGCTATTCTCAGTGTATTCTCACTGGCACTGCTAATCTCTTGTTATACTCACACCAATATCTAAATCACTTTGGGGCCTGTACTATCTTGCCTTTCCAATCAATTTGTTTAGTGACGTTTAGCCAGATAAGTGATTAATTTTCCCTGAGCTTCACAGGAACTGTTAGTTACTGTTCATGAGCACACATCAAGAGTATAAATTAATTTCTGTTGTGTCTTTCACACACTTTTTCCTCCTATGAGGTCTGACACTTAAACTAAACTGACAGCACTACAGGGATCATTTAAGAAATAAATAAATCCCAAAAGTCACCACCAAGGAATCTTTTAATAATTCACAAACTTTCTGAAAGTAGATGATAAGGGCTGTTTACACATTCATACCCAAGGATTCCACCTGTTATGCATCAGATACCCTGGAGGAATATCAGCGATTGCATAACCCAAGAACTAGTAATGCCAGCAATAACTATTCATTATTTCTTAGCTTACCCAAGTGAATTGTATAGTGCAGAAAGGTATGGACTACAACTTGGCATATGCCCACAGGAATGGGAACGGGAGATATTAGCAGTTTGCCAACTGTCATGATTCTGGTAGGACAATCTGATTGAAGGAACTGCTTTGATTGGCCAGGGTTGTGTCCCAAACGCATGCCCTGCATAATACTGCTCTGCTCAGGAACGGTGAGTCATGTAAATCTAACATTTATAATGGAGAAAGCTCCCTGTTAACCATGAATAGTTATATACATCCCACCCTCTTCAAAACACACAGGACATGGACGACATATGATATCGGGGATCCCGCCAGGTCAAGGTGCCGCAATGAACTACATCATCAGCCCTGCTGGCTGCAGCTTATGGGTCGCGGTTGTCTTTGTCTTCTGTTTATACTACGCAACAGCAACACTGTCACATACAATGTGCAGAGGAGCCAATGGCGGATCCAGGAGGTGGTTGAGAGTGAGGGTCATCGCCCCCCTCGTAACACCTCCATCCTGCCTACAGCTGTGCAGCACTTAAGGGCAAGAAGAGAGCAAGGACTCTCTCTAAGTTCTGCTGCTAGAGCCTAAGGCTGACACAGTGGGCCAGATGCATAATCGCTTGGAAAGTGATAAAATGGAGAGAAAATGTACCAGCCAATCAGCTCCTAACTGGCATTTTTTAAACACAGCATGTGACATGGTAGTTAGGACCTGATTGGCTGGTACTTTTTCACTCTTCATTTTATCGCTTTCCAAGCGATGATGCATCTAGCCCCTTATGACTTGCCTTATTCTACAAGAACGCATAGAAGAAAAGAGAGGGCTTACTGCCTGTAGCCTGTAAGTTACTTCCTACATAACATATACAGTAAGTGCTGTGGGAGAATACAGCAAAATGGGGTAAGAGGGGGCAGTGAGGAGGAGAGAATACAGCAAAATGGGGTAAGCGGGGGCGGCGAGGAGGAGAGAATACAGCAGGATACAAAAGTGGAGGGAGGAGGAAATACAGAAGGGAATGGCGGAATCCAGAAGGGCAGGGGAGTGAATACTGTAGAATACAAGGGGAAAGGAGAGGATAGAGCAGGATACAAAAGTGCAGGGAGGAGGGAATACAAACGGGGGGAGGGGAGGGGAGTTGGGAGAGAATGCAGCAGAATACAAAATATATGTGGCATAGTGTGGGGGATCTTCCTATACAGTGGTTCCCAAACTTTTTGGAATCACAGCACCCTCGAGTTTCAGAAATCTTTTCACAGCACTCCTAGGCCGAAAGTTTCTTATTGAAAAAATAAGATTTTACTCACCGGTAAATCTATTTCTCGTAGTCCGTAGTGGATGCTGGGACTCCGTAAGGACCATGGGGAATAGCGGCTCCGCAGGAGACTGGGCACAACTAAAGAAAGCTTTAGGACTACCTGGTGTGCACTGGCTCCTCCCACTATGACCCTCCTCCAGACCTCAGTTAGGATACTGTGCCCGGAAGAGCTGACACAATAAGGAAGGATTTTGAATCCCGGGTAAGACTCATACCAGCCACACCAATCACACCGTATAACTCGTGATACTATACCCAGTTAACAGTATGAAATATAACTGAGCCTCTCAACAGATGGCTCAACAATAACCCTTTAGTTAGGCAATAACTATATACAAGTATTGCAGACAATCCGCACTTGGGATGGGCGCCCAGCATCCACTACGGACTACGAGAAATAGATTTACCGGTGAGTAAAATCTTATTTTCTCTGACGTCCTAAGTGGATGCTGGGACTCCGTAAGGACCATGGGGATTATACCAAAGCTCCCAAACGGGCGGGAGAGTGCGGATGACTCTGCAGCACCGAATGAGCAAACTCTAGGTCCTCCTCAGCCAGGGTATCAAACTTGTAGACTCTTGCAAAAGTGTTTGAACCCGACCAAGTAACAGCTCGGCAAATTTGTAAAGCTGAGACCCCTCGGGCAGCCGCCCAAGAAGAGCCCACTTTCCTCGTGGAATGGGCTTTTACAGATTTAGGGTGCGGCAGTCCAGCCGCAGAATGTGCAAGTTGAATCGTGCTACCGATCCAGCGAGCAATAGTCTGCTTAGAAGCAGGAGCACCCAGCTTGTTGGGTGCATACAGGATAAATAGCGAGTCAGTTTTCCTGACTCCAGCCGTCCTGGAAACATATACTTTTCAGGGCCCTGACTACGTCCAGTAACTTGGAATCCTCCAAGTCCCAAGTAGCCGCAGGCACCACAATAGGTTGGTTCACATGAAAAACTGATACCACCTTAGGAAGGAATTGGGAACGAGTCCTCAATTCCGCCTTATCCATATAAAATACAGATAAGGGCTTTTGCATGACAAAGCCGCCAATTCTGATACACGCCTGGCCGACGCCAAGGCCCACAGCATGACCACTTTCCACGTGAGGTATTGTAGCTCCACGGACTTAAGTGGCTCAACCCAATGCGACTTCAGGAAATCCAACACCACGTTGAGATCCCACGGTGCCACTGGAGGCACAAACGGGGCTGCCTATGCAGCACTCCCTTAACAAAAGTCTGAACTTCAGGCAGTGAAGCCAGTTCTATTTTGGAAGAAAATCGATAGAGCCGAAATCTGGACCTTAATGAAACCCAATTTTAGGCCCATAGTCACCTCTGACAGTAGTGCAGACATCGACCTAGCTGAAATTCCTCCTTTGGGGCCTTCCTGGCCTCACAGCACGCAGCATATTTCCGCCATATGCGGTGATAATGGTTTGCATTCACTTCTTTCCTAGCTTTAAGTAGCGTAGGGATAACTTCCTCCGGAATGCCCTTTTCCTTCAGGATCCGGCGTTCAACCGCCATGCCATCAAACGCAGCCGCGGTACGTCTTGGAACAGACAGGCCCCCTGCTGCAGCAGGTCCTGTCTGAGCGGCAGAGGCCATGGGTCCTCTGAGATCATTTCTTGGAGTTCTGGGTACCAAGCTCTTCTTGGCCAATCCGGAACAATGAGTATAGTTCTTACTCCTCTCCTTCTTATTATTCTCATTACCCTGGGTAAGAGAGGCAGAGAAGGGAACACATACACCAACTGGTACACCCACGGTGTTACCAGAGCGTCCACAGCTATCGCCTGAGGGTCCCTTGACCTGGCGCTATATCTTAGTAGCTTTTTGTTGAGGCGGGACGCCATCATGTCCACCTGTGGCCTTTCCCAACGGTGTACAATCATTTGGAAGACTTCTGGATGAAGTCCCCACTCTCCCGGGTGGTCTCCCGGGTGGAGGTCGTGTCTGCTGAGAAAAGTCTGCTTCTCAGTTGTCCACTCCGGGAATGAACACTGCTGACAGTGCTAACACATGATTTTCCGCCCATCGGAGAATCCTTGTGGCTTCTGCCATTGCCATCCTGCTTCTTGTGCCGCCCTGTCGGTTTACATGAGCGACCGCCGTGATGTTGTCTGGCTGGATCAGCACCGGCCGGTGTTGAAGCAGGGGTCTAGCCTGACTTAGGGCATTGTAAATGGCCCTTAGTTCCAGAACATTTATGTGTAGGGAAGTCTCCTGACTTTTCCATAGGCCTTGGAAGTTTCTTCCCTGTGTGACTGCCCCCCAGCCTCGAAGGCTGGCATCCGTGGTCACCAGGACCCAGTCCTGTATGCCGAATCTGCGGCCCCCTAGACGATGAGCACTCTGCAGCCAACACAACAGCGACACCCTGGCCCTTGGAGAGAGGGTTATCCGCCGATGCATCTGAAGATGCGACCCGGACCACTTGTCCCACAGATCCCACTGGAAGATCCTTGCATGGGACCTGGCGAATGGAATTTCTTCGTAAGAAGCTACCATCTTTCCCAGGGCTCGCGTGCATTGATGCACCGACACCTGTATTTGTATTAGGAGGTCTCTGTCTAGAGACGACAACTCCTTGGACTTCTCCTCCGGGAGAAACCCTTTTTATCCTGTTCTGTGTCCAGAACCATACCCAGGAACAGTAGACGCGTCGTAGGAATCAGCTGCGACTTTGGAATATTCAGAATCCAGCCGTGCTGTTGTAGCACTTCCCGAGATAGTGCTACCCCGACGAACAACTGCTCCCTGGACCTCGCCTTTATAAGGAGATCGTCCAAGTACGGGATAATTATTTCGTCCATTACCTTGGTAAATACCCTCGGTGCCGGGGCCAGACCAACGGCAACGTCTGGAATTAGTAATGACAATCCTGTACCACCATTTTGAGGTACTCCTGGTGAAGAGGGTAAATAGGGACATGCAGGTTAGCATCCTTGATGTCCAGTGATACCCTGAAATTCTCCAGGCTTGCAATAATCGCCCTGAGCGATTCCATTTTGAACTTGAACCTTCGTATATAAGTGTTCAAGGATTTCAATTTTAGAATGGGTCTCACCGAACCGTCTGGTTTCGGTACCACAACATTTTGGAATAGTAACCCCGGCCTTGTTGAAGGAGGGGTACCTTGATTTCACCTGCTGGAAGTACAGCTTGTGAATTGCCGCCAGTACTACCTTTCTCCGAGGGCAGCCGGCAAGGCTGATGTGAGGTAACGGCGAGGGGGAGTCGCCTCGAACTCAAGCCTGTATCCCTGTGATACTACTTGCAGAACCTAGGGATCCACCTGTGGGCAAGCCCATTGGTCCCTGAAGTTCCCGAGACGCGCCCCCACCGCACCTGTCTCCACCTGTGGAGCCCCAGCGTCATGCGGTGGACTCAGAGGAAGCGGGGGAAGATTTTAGATCCTGGGAACTGGCTGTCTGGTGCAGCTTTTTCCTTCTTCCCTTGTCTCTGTGCAGAAAGGAAGCGCCTTTGACCCGCTTGCTTTTCTGAAGCCGAAAGGACTGTACCTGAAAATACGGTGCTTTCTTAGGCTGTGAGGAAACCTGAGGTAAAAAAAATTCTTCCCAGCTGTTGCTGTGGATACGAGGTCCCAGAGACCATCCCCAAACAATTCCTCACCCTTATAAGGCAGAATCTCCATGTGCCTTTTAAAGGCAGCATCACCTGTCCACTGCCGGGTCTCTAATACCCTCCTGGCAGAATGGACATTGCATTAATTCTGGATGCCAGCCGGCAAATATCCCTCTGTGCATCCTTCATATATAAGACGACGTCTTTAATATGCTCTATGTTAGCAAAATATTATCCCTGTCTAGGGTATTAATATTATCTGACAGGGTATCAGACCACGCTGCAGCAGCACTATTTATGCTGAGGCAATTGCAGGTCTCAGTATAGAACCTGAGTGTGTATATAGTTATACAGACTTCAGGATAGCCTCCTGCTTTTATCAGCAGGCTCCTTCAAGGTGGCCGTATCCTAAGACGGCAGTGCCACCTTTTTTGACAACGTGTGAGTGCCTTATCCACCCTAGGGGATATCTCCCAACGTGACCTATCCTCTGGCGGGAAAGGGTACGCCATCAGTAACTTTTTAGAAATTACCAGTTTCTTATCGGGGACCCCACGCTTCTTTACACACTTCATTCACTCATCTGATGGGGGAACAAAACACTGGCTGCATTTTCTCCCCAAAAATAAAACCCCTTTTATGTGGTACTTGGGTTCATGTCAGAAATGTGTAACACATTTATCATTGCCGAGATCATGTAACGGATGTTCCGAGTAGATTGTGTATATATCTCAACCTTGTCGACACTGGAGTCAGACTCCGTGTCGACATCTGTGTCTGTCATCTGAGGTAACAGGCATTTTTTGAGCCCCTGATGGCCTTTGAGACGCCTGGGCAGGCGTGGGCTGAGAAGCCGGCTGTCCCACAGCTGTTACGTCATCCAGCCTTTTATGTAAGGAGTTGACATTGTCGGTTAATACCTTCCACCTATCCATCCACTCTGATGTCGGCCCCACAGGGGGCGACATCCCATTTATCGGCCTCTGCTCCGCCTCCACGTAACCTTCCTCATCCAACATGTCGACACAGCCGTACCGACACACCGCACACACACAGGGAATGCTCTGACTGAGGACAGGACCCCACAAAGTCCTTTGGGGAGACAGAGAGAGAGTATGCCAGCACACACCAGAGCGCTATATAATGCAGGGATTAACACTATAACTGAGTGATTTTTCCCCCAATAGCTGCTTGTATACACATATTTCGCCTAAATTTAGTGCCCCCCCTCTCTTTTTAACCCTTTGAGCCTGAAAACTACAGGGGAGAGCCTGGGGAGCTATCTTCCAGCTGCACTGTGAAGATAAAATGGTGCCAGTGTGCTGAGGGAGATAGCCCCGCCCCTTTTTCGGCGGACTTTTCTCCCGCTTTTTCATGGATTCTGGCAGGGGTAATTTATCACATATATAGCCCTGGGACTATATATTGTGATGATTTGCCAGCCAAGGTGTATTATATTGCCCTCAGGGCGCCCCCCCCCAGCGCCCTGCACCCATCAGTGACCGGAGTGTGAGGTGTGCATGAGGAGCAATGGCGCACAGCTGCAGTGCTGTACGCTACCTTGTTGAAGACAGAAGTCTTCTGCCGCCGATTTTCCGGAACACTTCTTGCTTCTGGCTCTGTAAGGGGGCCGGCGGCGCAACTCCGGGAACGAACACCAAGGTCGGGTCCTGCGGTCGATCCCTCTGGAGCTAATGGTGTCCAGTAGCCTAAGAAGCCCAAACTACCACCAGTTAGGTAGGTTCGCTTCTTCTCCCCTTAGTCCCTCGCTGCAGTGAGTCTGTTGCCAGCAGATCTCACTGTAAAATAAAAAACCTAAAATATACTTTCTTTCTAGGAGCTCAGGAGAGCCCCTAGTGTGCATCCAGCTCAGCCGGGCACAAGATTCTAACTGAGGTCTGGAGGAGGGTCATAGTGGGAGGAGCCAGTGCACACCAGGTAGTCCTAAAGCTTTCTTTAGTTGTGCCCAGTCTCCTGCGGAGCCGCTATTCCCCATGGTCCTTACGGAGTCCCAGCATCCACTTAGGACGTCAGAGAAAATTTCAAAAAAATATGAAATTAAGTAAGTTGTTTTTAAACAGTATGTCATCCTTAGGTTCAGTTGTGTGGTGAGGGACAAGATTTGCTTCTGTTTTGCCATATATTTTATGGCTGGCAGCCACCAGCACTGGTTATGCCTCGACAATAAATCATTTTAATTGGTACTCTACCACCAACCCAGGTTACCCCTGCAAGTGTCCAAGGCACCCCAAGATGCCACGGCACACAGTTTGGGAGCATCTGGCAATATTTTGAGCTAAAATGGTACGATTCTGGACAAAGTAAGGAGCATTTATTTGCTTTATCTACCCCCAAAACATAGTAAAATTGTTCTAAACTTTATTTTATTAATTAGTTTTTATCATTAAACATTTTTTAACATTCATCTTCCAAGGAGGTGGGTGAGTCCAGGACCAAATTTGCCATAAGTGGTACTGATCCTCACAACTAGCATTACCAATCTGGCCATAGATACCCACATATCATCATCTACTGACAGTTTGATTCTAACAAGAGTAGAAATAATAATTTGTGGAATATTGCGGGCCTGCAGTGCAAAAGATATTTGTGTTGCATTGTGCCTTTTTTAAGGGAATTAACTCTATTGTGTGCTACTTGCATGATGTTTGCATATGAAAATGACAGCATTTGCTGGGTGCAGCATTTAGCATGTTCTTAAGGAAGGAACTGATTGGTTCAGGCTGTTAATAATGAAATGTGGACACTACACTCAAATTACAGCCACATGCAGGTAAAAAATGATGTTATAGGCAAGATATTAAAATATTTACCATGTGGTGAAACTGCATTTAAAAGGTGTTGGTAGTCTGCAGACTTGGCAAGGTAAGAAACTGGAAGGTGGAATATTGCTGTCCGCAGCTTGATAATTCATCCTACTGTATAATGGTTCCCTATGATGAAATATATTCCAGAGCTAATGATTACTTTGGTCCTCTGGCCAAGAGACCTGTATCGAAAAAGTCCAAAAAGTACAAAGTAGTTGTGGCCATACGTAGCTATGTATGGCACTAAGGGCCTAATTCAGACCTGATCGTAGATATGCTAAATTTAGCACATCTACGATCAGTCACACAGACATGCGGGGGGACGCCCAGCACAGGACTAGTTCGCCCCACATGTCAGGCCCTACCCGCCCGTACAAGTACAAAAGCATCGCACACTGCAATGCTTTTGTACTTTAGGGGTAGCTCCTGCGCACTGGCAGGAGCTACTCATTGCTGTGAGGGTTGCAGCAGCTGCGTGTGATGTCACGCAACTGCCGCGGTCCGCCTCCCCAATGGTCCGGGCACGCCTGTGTTGTCCGGACTGTGACCCCTAAACGGCGGCCAAACGCCGGCGGCCCGGACCGGCTCCCTCCCGCCCAGCGACCGCCTCTGCCTGTCAATCAGGCAGAGGTGATCACAGGGCTGAGACGAGCCGTCACCTGTCTGGCATGCTATAGCATCATTTACCCTAACCTTCTGGCTGGGCATAAATTTGTTTTTAGAATTCCAGCCAGCAGCTGGGAGCGTGTCTCACAGCATTACTTTATTGACTTCATCTCATCTCCCTCATTGGCTTACACAAGGCCTGTGGATAAATGCCTACAACTATTTGCGTAGTAATGTTGCGCATTACTGCTCTCAGGGAAATGGGGCTGATGGGTAGATAAAGAGCTGAAGTGCCCAAGTAGACTGTTTCCCCCTTATATACTAAATCCTGTCACCATCATCAGGCTCCCGCTTCATTTGGCACTTATATAATGCTTATGATTAACTAAAGCCATATGGGCAGTACGGATGGTGTAATGGTTAGCATTACTGCCTCACAGCACTAAGGTCAATTCCCACCATTGCCCTGTGTGGAGTTTGTATATTCTCCCCGTACTTACGTGGGTTTCCTCCGGGTACTCCGGTTTCCTCCCACAATCCATAAATATACTGGTAGGTCAATTGGATCCCAAAAAATTAACCGTAGTGTGAATGTGTCTGTGTGTACATGTTATAGGGAATATAGATTGTAAGCTCCACTGGGGCTGGGACTGATGTGAATGGGCAAATATTCCCTATAAAGCGCTGCAGAATATGTGTGCGCTATATAAATAACTGGTAATAAATAAATAAAGCCTTTTGATTTTATATATACATATATATATATATATATATATATGATTGGACACTGATGAAACCGCTTACGTAAGCAAGGAGGCGGAGAAATGCGTCTGTGAGGATCTCTGTACACGGAGCGCAGCTGTCCGGATCTCCCTACACGGGGCACAGCTTGTTACACAGCACGAGTATACCGGCCGGCCGGTGAGAGCATCGGAAAGCCCCAGTGCTAAGGGTTTACTGGTGAGCATTTATCTCCAAGTACCCACGGGACTCCAGATAAGGCTAAAATTAAAAGCACTAGCAGGGAGGGGAACGGAGGTTTGCCCAGAGGAAACACGGGCAAAGAGACATTGCTACAAGGTAGCTATAATAATACATTGGATACACGGTGCAGTGAAGCAAAGACCGATATTTGCACAAGAGTATTATAATGCTGCAAAAACATCATTACATGTGAATGGGAAACTCACAGGTGTGAGAGGGCACGGACTACCATATATGCATAGGAATGCCTGAATTGCTTAACGGAATATAGAAATATCTGGATTGCCTTAACATTGGTCAAATAAACAGGTTTTATTCCTTAAAGAACACATTTTATTGAGTGAATATATATATATACCTTGAATTGTATATGTGTATAGCAATTGTTTTTTAGATTTACGATACTGGCCGGTATCAATGTGATGTGTATTGTTTTATATAAATATTAAAAATCATATCAGATTGAGGTAGCGCATTCTCATTGTTTTTGTAAAAAAACATATTTCTTTTTCTTGGCTTGACCAATTACCCCTGAGAATTGCGGCACTTCACCTGATTAATCACAGCGCCAGGAAGGTTGGGGTATTTTTGTTTCAACAGATGCTGAACTACCGTCCCTACACCGTAAAAAATTGATGCCTAGTTAGACTCGATTGAAAAAATAGGATTTTAATTACCTACCGGTAAATCCTTTTTCTCGTAGTCAGTAGAGGATACTGGGGTTCATTTAGAACAGTGGGGTACAGACGAGTCCACTAGGAGCCTTGGGTACTTTAAGAATTTGATAGTGTGTGCTGGCTCCTCCCTCTATGCCCCTCCTATCAGACTCAGTCTAGGAAATTGTGCCCGAGGAGACGGCCATACCTTGAGAGAAGGATTTAAAGGACAGAGGTGAGATTCGAACCAGCACACACAAAACAAGAGGAAAGCCATGCTAAACTTGAAGAGGAACAGCAACAGCTGAACCAACAACAGTACTTAACAAGATACAGTGCAGGAAAACATGAAGCACTGGGTGGGCGCCCAGCATCCTCTACGGACTACGAGAAAAGGATTTACCAGTAGGAAATTAAAATCCTATTTTCTCTTACGTCCTAGAGGACACCGGGGTCCATTTAGTACCATGGGGATGTACCAAAGCTCCCAAACCGGGTGGGAGAGTGCTGAGGTTCCTGCAGAACTGATTGACCAAACTGAAGGTCCTCAGAGACCAAAGTATTGAACTTGTAGAACTTAGCAAACGTGTTCTATCCAGACCAAGTAGCTGCTCGGCAGAGCTGTAAAGCCAAGACACCTCGAACAGCCGCCCAGGAAGAACCCACCGACCTAGTAGAGTGGGCACTACAGATCTTGGAACCGGCAAACCTGCTGTAGAATAAGCATGCTGGATAGTAAGCCTGATCCAGCGAGCAATAGACTGCTTTGAAGCAGGACACCCAATTTTCTAGAGAACAATCAGCGAGTCAGATTTCCTGTGACAAGATGTCATCTTCACGTAGATCTTCAAAGCCCTCACAACATTCAAGGACTTTGAAGTAGCAGAGGTGTCGGTAACCACCGGAACCACAATAGGTTGGTTGATATGAAATGCAGACACCACCTTAGAAAGAAATTGCTGATGAGTTCTGAATTCAGCTCTATCTTCATGAAAAATTAAATATGGACTAGTTCTGACTTACACCTTGCTGAAGCTAAGGCCAGCAGTGTGACGGTTTTCCACGTAAGAAACTTTACGTCAGCCTCCTGTAAAGGCTCAAACCATTCTGATTGTAGAAAACTGCAACACCACATTGAGATCCCAAGGTGCCGTGGGAGACACAAAGGGCAGCTGGATGTACAGAACACCCTTCAAAACCGTGTGAACCTCCGGGAGGGAAGCCAATTGTTTCTGGAATGCTCAATTTCCATGCCGTCAAACGTAGCCGTGGTAAGTCTTGATAGACGAATGGCCCCTGTTGCAGAAGATACTCACGAAGAGGAAAGGCCACAGGTCCTCTGAGAGTATCTCCAGTAAATCCACGTACCAGGCCCTTCAGGGCCAGTCAGGAGCAATGAGTATTGCTTGAATCTTTTCCTCTTTTGAGAATTCTTGGGATCAATGGAAGTGGTGGAAACATGTACACCATCTGGTAAACCCATGGAGTCACTAGAGCGTCCACCACCACTGCTTGTGGGTCTCTCGACCTGGAACAATACCGCTTGAGCTTCTTGTTGAGATGAGAGGCCATCATGTTGATTTGAGGAACCCCCCACCGATGTGTCAAGCACCTGAACACCTCCGGGTGAAGGGCCCACTCTTTGGGGTGGAGGTCGTGTTGTCTGCTGAAGAAGTCTGCTTCCCAGTTGTCTACTCCCGTAAATAAGAATTTACTTACCGATAATTCTATTTCTCGGAGTCCGTAGTGGATGCTGGGGTTCCTGAAAGGACCATGGGGAATAGCGGCTCCGCAGGAGACAGGGCACAAAAAAGTAAAGCTTTACTAGGTCAGGTGGTGTGCACTGGCTCCTCCCCCTATGACCCTCCTCCAGACTCCAGTTAGGTACTGTGCCCGGACGAGCATACACAATAAGGGAGGCATTTTGAATCCCGGGTAAGACTCATACCAGCCACACCAATCACACCGTACAACTTGTGATCTAAACCCAGTTAACAGTATGACAACAGAAAGGGCCTCTTAAAGATGGCTCCTTAACAATAACCCGAATTAGTTAACAATAACTATGTACAAGTATTGCAGATAATCCGCACTTGGGATGGGCGCCCAGCATCCACTACGGACTCCGAGAAATAGAATTATCGGTAAGTAAATTCTTATTTTCTCTATCGTCCTAAGTGGATGCTGGGGTTCCTGAAAGGACCATGGGGATTATACCAAAGCTCCCAAACGGGCGGGAGAGTGCGGATGACTCTGCAGCACCGAATGAGAGAACTCCAGGTCCTCCTTTGCCAGGGTATCAAATTTGTAAAATTTTACAAACGTGTTCTCCCCCGACCACGTAGCTGCTCGGCAGAGTTGTAATGCCGAGACCCCTCGGGCAGCCGCCCAAGATGAGCCCACCTTCCTTGTGGAGTGGGCTTTTACAGTTTTAGGCTGTGGCAGGCCTGCCACAGAATGTGCAAGTTGAATTGTGTTACAAATCCAACGAGCAATCGACTGCTTAGAAGCAGGTGCGCCCAACTTGTTGGGTGCATACAATATAAACAGCGAGTCAGATTTTCTGACTCCAGCCGTCCTTGCAATGTATATTTTTAAGGCTCTGACAACGTCCAACAACTTGGAGTCCTCCAAGTCGCTAGTGGCCGCAGGCACCACAATAGGTTGGTTCAGATGAAATGCTGATACCACTTTAGGGAGAAAATGCGGACGAGTCCGCAGTTCTGCCCTATCCGAATGGAAGATTAGATAAGGACTTTTATAAGATAAAGCCGCCAATTCAGATACTCTCCTGGCAGAGGCCAGGGCTAGTAACATAGTCACTTTCAATGTGAGATATTTCAAATCCACCTTTTTCAATGGTTCAAACCAATGGGATTTGAGGAAATCTAAAACTACATTTAGATCCCACGGTGCCACCGGAGGCACCACAGGAGGCTGTATATGCAGTACTCCCTTGACAAAAGTCTGGACCTCAGGGACAGAGGCCAATTCTTTTTGGAAGAATATTGACAGGGCCGAAATTTGAACCTTAATGGATCCCAATTTGAGACCCATAGATAATCCTGATTGCAGGAAATGTAGGAAACGACCCAGTTGGAATTCCTCCGTCGGAACCCTCCGATCCTCGCACCACGCTACATATTTTCGCCAAATGCGGTGATAATGTTTCACGGTGACTTCCTTCCGTGCCTTAATCAAGGTAGGAATGACTTCTTCTGGAATGCCTTTCCCTTTTAGGATCTGGCGTTCAACCGCCATGCCGTCAAACGCAGCCGCGGTAAGTCTTGAAAAAGACAGGGACCCTGCTGTAGCAGGTCCCTTCTCAGAGGTAGAGGCCACGGTTCGTCCGTGAGCATCTCTTGAAGTTCCGGATACCAAGTCCTTCTCGGCCAATCCGGAACCACTAGTATTGTTCTTACTCTTCTTTGCCGTATGATCTTCAATACCTTTGGTATGAGCGGCAGAGGAGGAAACACATACACTGACTGGTACACCCAAGGAGTTACCAGTGCGTCCACAGCTATTGCCTGTGGATCTCTTGACCTGGCGCAATATTTGTCCAGTTTCTTGTTGAGGCGAGACGCCATCATGTCTACAATTGGTCTTTCCCAACGGTCTATTAACATGTTGAAGACTTCTGGATGTAGACCCCACTCTCCCGGATGAAGATCGTGTCTGCTGAGGAAGTCTGCTTCCCAGTTGTCCACGCCCGGGATGAACACTGCTGACAGTGCTATCACGTGATTCTCCGCCCAGCGAAGAATCTTGGCAGCTTCTGCCATTGCACTCCTGCTTCTTGTGCCGCCCTGCCTGTTTACATGGGCGACTGCCGTGATGTTGTCCGACTGAATCAACACCGGCTTTCCTTGCAGGAGAAGTTCCGCCTGGCTTAGAGCATTGTAGATTGCTCTTAGTTCCAGAATGTTTATGTGAAGAGACTTTTCCAGACTCGTCCATACTCCCTGGAAGTTTCTTCCTTGTGTGACTGCTCCCCAGCCTCTCAGGCTGGCGTCCGTGGTCACCAGGATCCAATCCTGAATGCCGAATCTGCGGCCTTCTAATAGGTGAGCCTTCTGCAACCACCACAGAAGTGACACCCTTGTCTTTGGTGACAGGGTTATTCGCAGGTGCATCTGCAGATGCGACCCTGACCATTTGTCCAACAGATCCCTTTGGAATATTCTTGCATGGAATCTGCCGAATGGAATTGCTTCGTAAGAAGCCACCATTTTTCCCAGGACTCTTGTGCATTGATGTACTGACACTTTTCCTGGTTTTAGGAGGTTCCTGACCAGATCGGATAACTCCTTGGCTTTTTCCTCTGGAAGGAAAACCTTTTTCTGAACCGTGTCCAGAATCATTCCTAGGAACAGCAGACGAGTTGTCGGGATTAAATGGGATTTTGGAATATTCAGAATCCACCCGTGTTGTCTTAGCACCTCTTGAGATAGTGCTAAAGCTGTCTCCAGCTGTTCTCTGGACCTTGCCCTTATTAGGAGATCGTCCAAGTATGGGATAACTAATACGCCTTTTCTTCGAAGAAGAATCATCATCTCGGCCATTACCTTGGTAAAGACCCGAGGCGCCGTGGACAATCCGAACGGCAGCGTCTGAAACTGATAGTGACAGTTTTGAACAATGAACCTGAGGTACCCCTGGTGTGCGGGGTAAATCGGAACGTGTAGATACGCATCCTTGATGTCCAAGGATACCATAAAGTCCCCTTCTTCCAGGTTCGCTATCACTGCTCTGAGTGACTCCATCTTGAACTTGAACTTTTTTATGTAGAGGTTCAAGGACTTCAGATTTAGAATAGGCCTTACCGAGCCATCCGGCTTCGGTACCACAAATAGAGTGGAATAATACCCCTTTCCTTGTTGTAATAGGGGTACTTTGACTATCACCTGCTGAGCGTACAGCTTGTGAATGGCTTCCAACACCCTCTCCCTTTCGGAAGAGACGGTTGGTAAGGCAGACTTCAGGAAACGATGAGGAGGATCCGTCTCTAATTCCAACCTGTACCCCTGAGATATTATCTGCAGGATCCAGGGGTCTACCTGCGAGTGAGCCCACTGCGCGCTGTAATTTTTGAGACGGCCCCCCACTGTCCCCGAGTCCGCTTGAGAGGCCCCAGCGTCATGCTGAGGTTTTTGCAGGAGCCGGGGAGGGCTTCTGTTCCTGGGAAGGAGCTGCCTGTTGGTGTCTCTTCCCTCTTCCTCTGCCTCGTGGCAGGTACGACAAGCCCTTTGCTCTCTTATTTTTGTAGGAGCGAAAAGGCTGCGGTTGAAAGGTCGGTGCCTTTCTCTGTTGGGGAGTGACTTGAGGTAAAAAAGTGGATTTCCCGGCAGTAGCCGTGGCCACCAAGTCTGATAGACCAACTCCAAATAACTCCTCCCCTTTATACGGCAAAACCTCCATGTGACGTTTTGAATCCGCATCGCCTGTCCACTGTCGTGTCCATAAGGCTCTTCTGGCTGAAATGGACATAGCACTCACCCGAGATGCCAGTGTGCAAATATCCCTCTGTGCATCACGCATATAGATAAATGCATCCTTTATTTGTTCTAACGACAGTAAAACATTGTCCCTATCTAGGGTATCAATATTTTCAATCAGGGATTCTGACCAAACTACTCCAGCACTGCACATCCAGGCAGTTGCTATAGCTGGTCGTAGTATAACACCTGCATGTGTGTATATATTCTTTTGAATAACTTCCATCTTTCTATCTGATGGATCCTTAAGTGCGGCCGTCTCAGGAGAGGGTAACGCCACTTGTTTGGATAAGCGTGTGAGCGCCTTGTCCACCTTAGGGGGTGTTTCCCAGCGCGCCCTAACCTCTGGCGGGAAAGGGTATAATGCCAATAACTTTTTTGAAATTATCAACTTTTTATCAGGAGCAACCCACGCTTCATCACACACGTCATTTAATTCTTCTGATTCAGGAAAAACTGTTTGTAGTTTTTTCACACCATACATAATACCCTGTTTTACGGTATCTGTAGTATCAGCTAAATGTAACGTCTCCTTCATTGCCAAAATCATATAACGTGTGGCCCTACTGGAAAATACGTTTGAATTTCTACCGTCGTCACTGGAATCAGTGCCCGTGTCTGGGTCTGTGTCGACCGACTGAGGCAAAGGGCGTTTTACAGCCCCTGACGGTGTTTGAGGCGCCTGGACAGGCATTAATTGATTGTCCGGCCGCCTCATGTCCTCAACTGACTGTTTAAGGGAAGATAAACCATCACGTAATTCCACAAATAAAGGCATCCATTCTGGTGTCGACCCCCTGGGGGGTGACATCTGCATATTTGGCAATTGCTCCGCCTCCACACCAATATCGTCCTCATACATGTCGACACCACGTACCGACACACACCGCAAACTCACAGGGAATGCTCTAATGAAGACAGGACCCACTAGCCCTTTTGGGGAGACAGAGGGAGAGTCTGCCAGCACACACCACAAAGCGCTATATATACAAGGGATATCCTTATATTAAGTGCTCCCTTATAGCTGCTTTAATATATATATATATAGCCATTAATGTGCCCCCCCTCTCTGTTTTACCCTGTTTCTGTAGTGCAGTGCAGGGGAGAGACCTGGGAGCCGTTCTGACCAGCGGAGCTGTGACAGAAAATGGCGCCGTGTGCTGAGGAGATAGGCCCCGCCCCTTTTTCGGCGGGTTCTTCTCCCGCTATTTTTCCAGTCAGGCAGGGGTTAAATATCTCCATATAGCCCCTATGGGCTATATGTGAGGTATTTTTAGCCTTGTATAAGGTTTATATTTGCCTCTCAGAGCGCCCCCCCCCAGCGCTCTGCACCCTCAGTGACTGCCCAGTGAAGTGTGCTGAGAGGAAAATGGCGCACAGCTGCAGTGCTGTGCGCTACCTTATGAAGACTGAGGAGTCTTCAGCCGCCGGTTTCCGGACCTCTTCACGCTTCAGCATCTGCAAGGGGGTCGGCGGCGCGGCTCCGGGACCGGACTCCACGGCTGGGCCTGTGTTCGATCCCTCTGGAGCTAATGGTGTCCAGTAGCCAAGCAGCAAATCCACTCTGCATGCAGGTGAGTTTACTACTTTCCCCCTAAGTCCCACGTTGCAGTGATCCTGTTGCCAGCAGGACTCACTGTAAAGAAAAAAACCTAAACTAAACTTTCTCTAAGCAGCTCTTTAGGAGAGCCACCTAGATTGCACCCTTCTCGTTCGGGCACAAAATCTAACTGGAGTCTGGAGGAGGGTCATAGGGGGAGGAGCCAGTGCACACCACCTGACCTAGTAAAGCTTTACTTTTTTGTGCCCTGTCTCCTGCGGAGCCGCTATTCCCCATGGTCCTTTCAGGAACCCCAGCATCCACTTAGGACGATAGAGAAATGAAGATTGCCGACAACGCCACCGCGTCTTTCTTCCCAGAGAAGAATCTTTGTTACCTCTGACATTGCTGCTCTGCTCTTCGTTCCGCCCTGTCGGTTTATGTACGTTACCGCCGTCACATTGTCCGACTGAACCTGAATGGTTTGATCTTGAAGATGTGATGCCTGTAGAAGGGCGTTTTATATGGCCCTTAATTACAGAATGTTGATTGGAAGAATGGTTTCCTGACTTGACCATTTTCCTTGGCCCTCGGTCAGGTGAGAAGTCTGATGCCAACACAGAAGAGAAATCCTGGTTCTTGGCGACAGACGTATCCTCTGGGGAATGTGGCAATGTGATTCGGACCATTGGTCCAACAGATCCAGCTGGAAGGGCGTTGTATGGAACCTTCCGTACTGTAGTGCCTCGTAAGTGGCTACCAACTTCCCCAGAAGGCGAATGCATAGATGCACCGATATCCGGGTTAGTTTCAGAACATCCCGCACCACTGACTGGATCACCAATGTCTTTTCCAATCAAAGAAATACCTTCTGTGCCTATCCAGTGTCATCCCTAGGAACGGAAGCCTCCGTGTTGGTTCCAGGTGGGATTTTGGTAGGTTCAGAGTCCACCTGTGATCCCGAAGTAGTCGAGTTGAGAGGGCAATGTTATCCAACAACCTCTCCCTGGATGGTGCCTTTATCAGCAGATTGTCCAGGTACGGAATTATGTTCACTCCCTGTTTGCGGAGGAGAAACATAATCTCTGCCATTACCTTGGTGAACATCCTTGGTGCCGTGGAGAGGCCAAATGGCAGGGCATGGAACTGGTAGTGACTGTCCTTTAATGCAAACCTTAGATAAGCCTGGTGAGGCGGCCAGATTGGAAAATGAAGGTACGCATCCTTGATATTAAGAGATACCAGGAATTCCCCCTCCTCCAGACCTGAGATTACTGCTCTCAGAGACTCCATCTTGAATTTGAACACCCTTAAGTACGGGTTCAGTGATTTGAGGTTCAAAATGGGTCTTACCGAACTGTCCAGCTTCGGTACCAAGAACAGGTTGGAATAATAACCCTTGTTTTGCAGCTGAGGTGGAACTGGAACAATGACCTGAGTCTGTACCAGTTTTTGAATTGCTTCCTGTAAAGTCACACTTGCGTCCGGAGAAGCTGGTAAGCCTGATTTGAAGAATCTGTGAGGTGGGAATTCTTGAAACTCCAGTCTGTTACCCTGGGTGATAAGATCTTTGACCCAGGGATCCAGGCATGATGTCACCCATATGTGACTGAAATCTCTCAGTCGGGCTCCCACCTGCCTGTCTTCCAGGCAGTGTGGTCCACCGTCATGCTGAAAGCTATGAGGAAACACAACCTGAGTTCTGTTCCTGTGAACCTGAAGTTGCTGGTTTTCTGGGTTTACCTTTATTACCTTTGAAGGTTGTAGAAGAACCTCTGGTTTTATTTTTCAATTTGGCTGTCCGAAATGTAGACTTACCCTCCGTAGCCTTGGATATCCATGTATTCAGTACATCCCAAAACAAGGCCTCACCTGTGAATGGTAGGCTTTCCCCACCCTTTCTGGAATCCGCATCCGCAGTCCACTGGCGCAGCCATAGGCCCCTGCGTGCTGACACTGCCATGGCCGTGGTGCGTGCGCTAAGCAAGCCTATTTCTTTTATGGCATCCACCATAAAATTTGCAGGGTCCTGTATATGTTGTAGTAAAACTATCTGCCCTCTGGAGAAGGAATCTAACCCCTCAATTAGGTTACCTAACAATTTTGCAATGGCCCTAGTGATCCATGCACAAGCTATAGTGGGCCTTTGGGACACCCCCGCAACTGTGTACAGAGATTTGAGAGTGGTTTCAATCTTGCGGTCAGCCGTGTCTTTTAAAGAGGCTGCCCCCAGGACAACCTAGATACCGATGCATCAACAATCGGTGGGCTTTCCCATATCTTCCTATCATCCTGAGGAAAAGGGAATGATGCGAGCAACCTTATAGGGATCTGAAATTTCTTATCAGGATTAACCCAAGTTTCTTCAAACAGGGAATTCAACTCCTTTGATGCAGGAAAAGTAGCAGAGGATTTCTTTATTACATTAAAATAAGATTCCTCATCGTCCTCTGTCACCTTATCAGGAATGTGCAGAATTTGTCTAATAGCCTCTATCAGAGCCTGTATCCCCTCTCACAGAGCTGCACCCCCCCCCCTTCCTGAGTCCACCTCATCCTCCTCCGCATCATCAGTATCAGCCTGGAGGACCTGAGCCATTGTACGTTTCTGTGGACAAATGGTAGGGGTCTGAGACGCTGGTATGGGAACTGAATCTCTATTCATCAGGTCATCCACAGACTGTCTTAAGTATTGCGTCTCTTTCTCATTTTGGGACAATTTATGTGAAATATTTGAGATCATCCCTTTTAATGAATCCAACCATACTGGTTCGGACCAACTAGCCTGTGAATGTGTACTATCCTGAGTACACTGCAGTGATTCCCCTGGGGAAGAGTAAACACTCTGCCGTGCATGAGACACACTCCTTTGACATTGTAATGTGAAAGAACACACACACAGGAAAAACATAAACACAGTTAACCCACACAGAGCCCCCTAGGGAGACACAGAGTATGATGGAGCCAGCCACACCACGCCCTTATTGCTAATGCCAAGCTTAGCTGGGTCGCAAACTAAGCACCCTTAATAGGGGCTTAGTATTTTAATACTGCTCCCCCTTCCTTGCTATGGCCCCCTGGTACTGCTGAGGTAATCTGGAGTCCTTGTGGAGGAGCCGCACTTCCCTGCCAGGCTGTCTGTGTGAAGCTGCAGAGGGAAAATGGCGCTGGTGAGCTGGTGGATCCGCTCATAGTGAAGCCCCGCCCCCTGAATAGCCCACGGTCTTGCCATTTTTTTATACTGGCTGAGGTGATGTTGGTGCTTAACAGGGGGTCAGAGCCCCTGTAAGCACTGTGCCAGTGTGGGTGTCATGTTTAAAACTGCTCAGCTCGCTCCTCAAGCGGTGCACCACTGCTGATCTGAGCCCGGAGACGCAGCCTGCACTCAGAGCTGCGCTCCTACTCGTGTGTCTCCATAATAGCCGGCGACCTGCTAACCGGGATGCTGGCATAGTACTCACCACTCTTCTATCTTCTGGCTCTGTTAGGGATGGCGGCGTTCTGCGGGAATGTACGCTCACCGTGAAGGGGCTTGCGAATGGTTCCCTCAGGAGCTCAGTGTCCTGCCAGCGGGGAACGGGACCATTAACCCTATAGGAGGTTGGACCCCCCCAAAGTCCCACGAAGCAGACAGGCTCCTCCTCCGGGCACATTTTCTAAACTGAGTCTGGTAGGAGGGGCATAGAGGGAGGAGTCAGCGCACACTATCAAATTCTTAAAGTGCCCATGGCTCCTAGTGGACCCGTCTATACCCCATGGTACTAAATGGACCCCAGTATCCTCTAGGACGTAAGAGAAATATATGAGACATAGTGGTTAAGACAGATATCACTAATTTTAAGAGTAAGCCCACACATTTTATGACTAGAAAAAACGGGTTTCATAAATGTCTTGGCTGCACCACATGTACATACATGTCCCCAGGAGACAACATTGCACGTCCCTATTCAGGGAAAAAGTTCCCGATCAAGTGGCCACTTACATGTAGCTCCAAATACGTGGTCTATGTAATTATGTGTCCGTGGCACGTGCGGCACATATTACGCTGGGAAGACGGAGTGCCAATTCAAGACCCGTATGGCACAACATAGACAAGCTATTAGAAATGCTTTAACATCTGGCACAGCTGAGCAACCAGTAGCACATCATTTTTTAGAACAAAAACATGGTATGGCCACATTAATAGTGATGAGCACCGGAAATTTTTCGGGTTTTGTGTTTTGGTTTTGGGTTCGGTTCCGCGGCCGTGTTTTGGGTTCGAACGCGTTTTGGCAAAACCTCACCGATTTTTTTTTGTCGGATTCGGGTGTGTTTTGGATTCGGGTGTTTTTTTCAAAAAACCCTAAAAAACAGCTTAAATCATAGAATTTGGGGGTCATTTTGATCCCAAAGTATTATTAACCTCAATAACCATAATTTCCACTCATTTTCAGTCTATTCTGAACACCTCACACCTCACAATATTATTTTTAGTCCTAAAATTTGCACCGAGGTCGCTGGATGGCTAAGCTAAGCGACCCAAGTGGCCGACACAAACACCTGGCCCATCTAGGAGTGGCACTGCAGTGTCACGCAGGATGGCCATTCCAAAAAACACTCCCCAAACAGCACATGACGCAAAGAAAAAAAGAGGCGCAATGAGGTAGCTGTGTGAGTAAGCTAAGCGACCCTAGTGGCCGACACAAACACCTGGCTCATCTAGGAGTGGCACTGCAGTGTCACGCAGGATGGCCCTTCCAAAAAACACCCCCCAAACAGCACATGACGCAAAGAAAAATGAAAGAAAAAAGAGGTGCCAGATGGAATTGTCCTTGGGCCCTCCCACCCACCCTTATGTTGTATAAACAGGACATGCACACTTTAACCAACCCATCATTTCAGTGACAGGGTCTGCCACACGACTGTGACTGAAATGATGGGTTGGTTTGGACCCCCACCAAAAAAGAAGCAATTAATCTCTCCTTGCACAAACTGGCTCTACAGAGGCAAGATGTCCACCTCATCATCATCCTCCGATATATCACCATGTACATCCCCCTCCTCACAGATTATCAATTCGTCCCCACTGGAATCCACCATCTCAGCTCCCTGTGTACTACTTTGTGGAGGCAATTGCTGCTGGTCAATGTCTCCACGGAGGAATTGATTATAATTCATTTTAATGAACATCATCTTCTCCACATTTTCTGGATGTAACCTCGTACGCCGATTGCTGACAAGGTGAGCGGCGGCACTAAACACTCTTTCGGAGTACACACTTGTGGGAGGGCAACTTAGGTAGAATAAAGCCAGTTTGTGCAAGGGCCTCCAAATTGCCTCTTTTTCCTGCCAGTATAAGTACGGACTGTCTGACGTGCCTACTTGGATGCGGTCACTCATATAATCCTCCACCATTCTTTCAATGGGGAGAGAATCATATGCAGTGACAGTAGACGACATGTCCGTAATCGTTGTCAGGTCCTTCAGTCCGGACCAGATGTCAGCATCAGCAGTCGCTCCAGACTGCCCTGCATCACCGCCAGCGGGTGGGCTCGGAATTCTGAGCCTTTTCCTCGCACCCCCAGTTGCGGGAGAATGTGAAGGAGGAGATGTTGACAGGTCGCGTTCCGCTTGACTTGACAATTTTGTCACCAGCAGTTCTTTGAACCCCAGCAGACTTGTGTCTGCCGGAAAGAGAGATCCAAGGTAGGTTTTAAATCTAGGATCGAGCACGGTGGCCAAAATGTAGTGCTCTGATTTCAACAGATTGACCACCCGTGAATCCTTGTTATGCGAATTAAGGGCTCCATCCACAAGTCCCACATGCCTAGCGGAATCGCTCTGTGTTAGCTCCTCCTTCAATGTCTCCAGCTTCTTCTGCAAAAGCCTGATGAGGGGAATGACCTGACTCAGGCTGGCAGTGTCTGAACTGACTTCACGTGTGGCAAGTTCAAAAGGTTGCAGAACCTTGCACAACGTTGAAATCATTCTCCACTGCGCTTGAGACAGGTGCATTCCACCTCCTATATCGTGCTCAGTTGTATAGGCTTGAATGGCCTTTTGCTGCTCTTCCAACCTCTGAAGCATATAGAGGGTTGAATTCCACCTCGTTACCACTTCTTGCTTCAGATGATGGCAGGGCAGGTTCAGGCGTTTTTGGTGGTGCTCCAGTCTTCTGTACGTGGTGCCTGTACGCCGAAAGTGTCCCGCAATTCTTCTGGCCACCGACAGCATCTCTTGCACGCCCCTCTCGTTTTTTAAATAATTCTGCACCACCAAATTCAAGGTATGTGCAAAACATGGGACGTGCTGGAATTTGCCCATATTTAATGCACACACAATATTGCTGGCGTTGTCCGATGCCACAAATCCACAGGAGAGTCCAATTGGGGTAAGCCATTCTGCGATGATCTTCCTCAGTTGCCGTAAGAGGTTTTTAGCTGTGTGCGTATTCTGGAAAGCGGTGATACAAAGCGTAGCCTGCCTAGGAAAGAGTTGGCGTTTGCGAGATGCTGCTACTGGTGCCGCCGCTGCTGTTCTTGCGGCGGGAGTCCATACATCTACCCAGTGGGCTGTCACAGTCATATAGTCCTGAGCCTTCCCTGCTCCACTTGTCCACATGTCTGTGGTTAAGTGGACATTGGGTACAACTGCATTTTTAGGACACTGGTGAGTCTTTTTCTGAGGTCTGTGTACATTTTCGGTATTGCCTGCCTAGAGAAATGGAACCTAGATGGTATTTGGTACCGGGGACACAGTACCTCCAACAAGTCTCTAGTTGCCTCTGCAGTAATGATGGATACCGGAACCACGTTTCTCACCGCCCAGGATGCCAAGGCCTCAGTTATCCGCTTTGCAGCAGGATGACTGCTGTGATATTTCATCTTCCTCGCAAAGGACTGTTGGACAGTCAATTGCTTGGTGGAAGTAGTAAAAGTGGGCTTACGAGTACGACTTCCCCTCTGGGATGACCATCGACTCCCAGCAGCAACAACAGCAGCGCCAGCAGCAGTAGGCGTTACACGCAAGGATGCATCGGAGGAATCCCAGGCAGGAGAGGACTCGTCATAATTGCCAGTGACATGGCCTGCAGGACTATTGGCATTCCTGGGGAAGGAGGAAATTGACACAGAGGGCGTTGGTGGGGTGGTTTGCGTGAGCTTGGTTACAAGAGGAAGGGATTTACTGGTCAGTGGACTGCTTCCGCTGTCGCCCAAAGTTTTTGAACTTGTCACTGACTTATGATGAATGCGCTGCAGGTGACGTATAAGGGAGGATGTTCCGAGGTGGTTAACGTCCTTACCCCTACTTATTACAGCTTGACAAAGGCAACACACGGCTTGACAAATGTTGTCCGCATTTCTGTTGAAATACTTCCACACCGAAGAGCTGATTTTTTTGGTATTTTCACCAGGCATGTCAATGGCCCTATTCCTCCCACGGACAACAGGTGTCTCCCCGGGTGCCTGACTTAAACAAACCACCTCACCATCAGAATCCTCCTGGTCAATTTCCTCCCCAGCGCCAGCAACACCCATATCCTCCTCATCCTGGTGTACTTCAACACTGACATCTTCAATCTGACTATCAGGAACTGGACTGCGGGTGCTCCTTCCAGCACTTGCAGGGGGCGTGCATATGGTGGAAGGCGCATGCTCGTCACGTCCAGTGTTGGGAAGGTCAGGCATCGCAAACGACACAATTGGACTCTCCTTGTGGATTTGTGATTTCGAAGAACGCACAGTTCTTTGCTGTGCTTTTGCCAGCTTGAGTCTTTTCATTTTTCTAGCGAGAGGCTGAGTGCTTCCATCCTCATGTGAAGCTGAACCATTAGCCATGAACATAGGCCAGGGCCTCAGCCGTTCCTTACCACTCCGTGTGGTAAATGGCATATTGGCAAGTTTACGCTTCTCCTCCGACAATTTTATTTTAGATTTTTTAGTCCTTTTTTTACTGATATTTGGTGTTTTGGATTTTACATGCTCTGTACTATGACATTGGGCATCGGCCTTGGCAGACGACGTTGCTGGCATTTCATCGTCTCGGCCATGACTAGTGGCAGCAGCTTCAGCACGAGGTGGAAGTCGATCTTGATCTTTCCCTATTTTTGGAACCTCAACATTTTTGTTCTCCATATTTTAATAGGCACAACTAAAAGGCACCTCAGGTAAACAATGGAGATGGATGGATACTAGTATACTTATGGATTGACGAGCGACTGCCGACACAGAGGTAGCTACAGCCGTGGACTACCGTACTGCGTCTGCTGCTAATATAGACTGGATGATAATGATATAAAAAATATATATATATATCACTACTGCAGCCGGACAGGTATATATTATATAATGACGGACCTGCTGGACACTGTCAGCTCAGGAAATGGTGGTGTATCTGCACACTCACAGTTAACCAAAAATAATTGTTTCGGAATCAAAAGTTCCTCTCAAGAATTACCATTAAGTTTTATGGATGAGTGGAAATCAATCCACTGCTTATGTGCATTAACAATACAGCCCTTTTTTCTTCTTGCACTGTCAGCTCAGCACTGCAGACTCCTAAAGTAAGCTACTAGTAGTATCAAGAAGATAGAAAAAAAAAAAAAAACACCACAGGTAGGTGGTATACAATTATGGATGGACTAGCGACTGCCGACACAGAGGTAGCTACAGCCGTGGACTACCGTACTGCGTCTGCTGCTAATATAGACTGGATGATAATGATATAAAAAATATATATATATATCACTACTGCAGCCGGACAGGTATATATTATATAATGACGGACCTGCTGGACACTGTCAGCTCAGCACTGCAGACTCCTAAAGTAAGCTACTAGTAGTATCAAGAAGATAGAAAAAAAAAAACACCACGGGTAGGTGGTATACAATTATGGATGGACGAGCGACTGCCGACACAGAGGTAGCTACAGCCGTGGACTACCGTACTGCGTCTGCTGCTAATATAGACTGGATGATAATGATATAAAATATATATATATATATATATATATATATATATCACTACTGCAGCCGGACAGGTATATATTATATAATGACGGACCTGCTGGACACTGTCAGCTCAGCACTGCAGACTCCTAAAGTAAGCTACTAGTAGTATCAAGAAGATAGAAAAAAAAAAACACCACAGCTAGGTGGTATACAATTATGGATGGACTAGCGACTGCCGACACAGAGGTAGCTACAGCAGTGGACTACCGTACTGCGTCTGCTGCTAATATAGACTGGATGATAATGATATAAAAAATATATATATATATCACTACTGCAGCCGGACAGGTATATATTATATAATGACGGACCTGCTGGACACTGTCAGCTCAGCACTGCAGACTCCTAAAGTAAGCTACTAGTATCAAGAAGATAGAAAAAAAAAAAAAAACACCACGGGTAGGTGGTATACAATTATGGATGGACGAGCGACTGCCGACACAGAGGTAGCTACAGCCGTGGACTACCGTACTGCGTCTGCTGCTAATATAGACTGGATGATAATGATATAAAAAATATATATATATCACTACTGCAGCCGGACAGGTATATATTATATAATGACGGACCTGCTGGACACTGTCAGCAGAATGCGTTTATAGAATAAAAACACCACACGACGAGTGTTTAACTTTTTCAGGCAGACAATCACAATATACTGGTGGTCAGTGGTCACTGGTCAGTCACACTGGCAGTGGCACTCTGGCAGCAAAAGTGTGCACTGTTAAAATATGTACTCCTGCTATAACTGCTCCCCAGTCTCCCCCACAATTAAGCTGTGTGAGCAGTGAGCACTCAGCACAGTCAGATATACAGTATTACATAGATGATGCAGCACACTGAGGGCACACTGAGGCTGAGCACAGATATGGTATGTGACTGTGTCACACTGCTGTGTATCGTTTTTTTTCAGGCAGAGAACGGATTAAACTGGTGGTCACTGGTCAAACTATCAGCAAGTAGTACTCCGTCCTAATATGCTCCCCAAAATTAGTAAATCAAGTGTCACTCTCTACTCTCTCTCAAGTCTACAGTCTAAACGGAGAGGACGCCAGCCACGTCCTCTCCCTATCAATCTCAATGCACGTGTGAAAATGGCGGCGACGCGCGGCTCCTTATATAGAATCCGAGTCTCGCGATAGAATACGAGCCTCGCGAGAATCCGACAGCGGGATGATGACGTTCGGGTGCGCTCGGGTTAGCCGAGCAAGGCGGGAAGATCCGAGTCTGCCTCGGACCCGTGTAAAAAGGCTGAAGTTCGGGGGGGTTCGGTTTCCGAGAAACCGAACCCGCTCATCTCTACACATTAAGACACAGAATCATTGACCACATTCCTGAATGTGCTAGAGGGGGGAACCGTGGCAAAAAGTTATTACAATTAGAGTCACAGTGGATCCACAGGCTACAGACTATGCACCCTAAGGGGTTAAATAATTCTTTGGGTTTTATTCATTTTTTATAATATGTTTGTTTAGTGCTATGTGCACCTGTGATGTAGAATAAGGATTTGTTGCAGCAGTCTTTGATGCAGGAGGAGATTGGAGGATTTTCTGTTAAAGTATTAGAACATAATTATTGTTATGATATATAAACTAGTAATGTGCACCGGAAATTTTTCGGGTTTTGTGTTTTGGTTTCGGATTCGGTTCCGCGGGCGTGTTTTGGATTCGGACGCGTTTTGGCAAAACCTCCCTGAAAATTTTTTGTCGGATTCGGGTGTGTTTTGGATTCGGGTGATTTTTTACAAATAACCCTCAAAAACAGCTTAAATCATAGAATTTGGGGGTCATTTTGATCCCATAGTATTATTAACCTCAATAACCATAATTTACACTCATTTTCAGTCTATTCTGAACACCTCACACCTCACAATATTATTTTTAGTCCTAAAATTTGCACCGAGGTCGCTGGATGACTAAGCTAAGCGACCCAAGTGGCCGACACAAACACCTGGCCCATCTAGGAGTGGCACTGCAGTGTCAGACAGGTTGGCAGATTAAAAAAATAGTCCCCAAACAGCACATGATGCAAAGAAAAAAACAGGCGCAATGAGGTAGCTGTGTGACTAAGCTAAGCGACCCAAGTGGCCGACACAAACACCTGGCTTATCTAGGAGTGGCACTGCGGTGTCAGACGGGATGGCAGATTAAAAAAAATGTCCCCAAACAGCACATGATGCAAAGAAAAAAAGAGGCGCAATGAGGTAGCTGTGTGATTAAGCTAAGCGACCCAAGTGGCCGACACAAACACTTGGCCCATCTAGGAGTGGCACTGCAGTGTCAGACAGGATGGCACTTCAAAAAAATAGTCCCCAAACAGCACATAATGCAAAGAAAAAAATAAGATTTTACTCACCGGTAAATCTATTTCTCGTAGTCCGTAGTGGATGCTGGGAACTCCGAAAGGACCATGGGGAATAGCGGCTCCGCAGGAGTCTGGGCACAACTAAAAGAAAGCTTTTAGACTACCTGGTGTGTACTGGCTCCTCCCACTATGACCCTCCTCCAAGCCTCAGTTAGGATACTGTGCCCGGAAGAGCTGACACAATAAGGAAGGATTTTGAATCCCGGGTAAGACTCATACCAGCCACACCAATCACACCGTATAACTCGTGATACAATACCCAGTTAACAGTATGAAACATAACTGAGCCTCTCAACAGATGGCTCATAACAATAACCCGTTAGTGAACAATAACTATGTACAATTATTGCAGACAATCCGCACTTGGGACGGGTGCCCAGCATCCACTACGGACTACGAGAAATAGATTTACCGGTGAGTAAAATCTTATTTTCTCTAACGTCCTAGTGGATGCTGGGAACTCCGAAAGGACCATGGGGATTATACCAAAGCTCCCAAACGGGCGGGAGAGTGCGGATGACTGCAGCACCGAATGAGAGAACTCAAGGTCCTCCTCAGCCAGGGTATCAAATTTGTAGAATTTAGCAAACGTGTTTGCCCCTGACCAAGTAGCAGCTCGGCAAAGTTGTAAAGCCGAGACCCCTCGGGCAGCCGCCCAAGATGAGCCCACCTTCCTTGTAGAATGGGCTTTAACTGATTTAGGACGTGGCAGTCCAACCGCAGAATGCGCCAGCTGAATTGTGCTACAAATCCAGCGAGCAATAGTCTGCTTAGAAGCAGGAGCACCCAGTTTGTTGGGTGCATACAGGATAAATAGCGAGTCAGTTTTCCTGACTCCAGCTGTCCTGGAAACATAAATTTTCAAGGCCCTGACTACGTCCAGCAACGTGGAATCCTCCAAGTCGCTAGTAGCCGCAGGCACTACAATAGGTTGGTTCAAGTGAAAAGCTGATACCACCTTAGGGAGAAACTGGGGACGAGTCCTCAATTCTGCCCTATCCATATGGAAAATCAGATAAGGGCTTTTAAATGACAAAGCCGCCAATTCTGATACACGCCTAGCCGAAGCCAAGGCCAATAACATGACCACTTTCCACGTGAGATATTTTAGATCCACGGTCTTTAGTGGCTCAAACCAATGTGATTTTAGGAAATTCAACACCACGTTGAGATCCCAGGGTGCCACTGGAGGCACAAAAGGGGGCTGAATATGCAGCACTCCTTTTACAAATGTCTGAACTTCAGGTAGTGAAGCTAGTTCTTTTTGGAAGAAAATCAACAGAGCCGATATCTGCACCTTAATGGAGCCTAATTTTAGGCCCATAGACACTCCTGCCTGTAGGAAGTGCAGAAATCGACCCAGCTGAAATTCCTCTGTTGGGGCCTTATTGGCCTCACACCAAGCAACATATTTCCGCCATATGCGGTGATAATGTTTTACAGTTACATCTTTCCTGGCTTTAATCAGCGTAGGAATGACATCCTCCGGAATGCCCTTTTCCTTTAGGATTCGGTGTTCAACCGCCATGCCGTCAAACGCAGCCGCGGTAAGTCTTGGAACAGACAGGGCCCCTGCTGCAGCAGGTCCTGTCTGAGCGGCAGAGGCCATGGGTCCTCTGAGATCATCTCTTGAAGTTCCGGGTACCACGCTCTTCTTGGCCAATCCGGAACCACGAGTATTGTCCTTACTCCCCGTTTTCTTATTATTCTCAGTACCTTTGGTATGAGAGGCAGAGGAGGGAACACATAAACCGACTGGTACACCCACGGTGTCACTAGAGCCTCCACCGCTATCGCCTGAGGGTCCCTTGACCTGGCGCAATATATCTCTAGTTTTTTGTTTAGGCGGGACGCCATCATGTCCACCTGTGGCCGTTCCCAACGATTTACAATCAGTGTGAAGACTTCTGGATGAAGTCCCCACTCTCCCGGGTGGAGGTCGTGCCTGCTGAGGAAGTCTGCTTCCCAGTTGTCCACTCCCGGAATGAACACTGCTGACAGTGCTAGCACGTGATTTTCCGCCCATCGGAGAATCCTTGTGGCTTCTGCCATTGTCGTCCTGCTTCTTGTGCCGCCCTGTCGGTTTACATGGGCGTCCGCCGTGATGTTGTCTGACTGGATCAGTACCGGCTGGTGTAGAAGCAGGGGTTTTGCCTGACTTAGGGCATTGTAAATGGCCCTTAGTTCTAGAATATTTATGTGTAGGGAAGTCTCCTGACTCGACCATAGTCCTTGGAAGTTTCTTCCCTGTGTGACTGCTCCCCAGCCTCGAAGGCTGGCATCCGTGGTCACCAGGACCCAGTCCTGTATGCCGAATCTGCGGCCCTCTAGAAGATGAGCACTCTGCAGCCACCACAGCAGAGATACCCTGGTTCTTGGAGACAGGGTTATTAGCCGATGCATCTGAAGATGCGATCCAGACCATTGGTCCAACAGGTCCCACTGAAAGATTCTGGCATGGAACCTGCCGAAAGGAATTGCTTCGTAAGAAGCCACCATCTTTCCCAGGACTCGCGTGCAGTGATGTACCGACACCTGTTTTGGTTTCAGGAGGTTTCTGACAAGAGATGACAGCTCCTTGGCTTTTTCCTCCGGGAGAAACACTTTTTTCAGGACTGTGTCCAGAATCATTCCCAGGAACAGTAGACGTGTCGTCGGAACCAGCTGTGACTTTGGAATATTCAGAATCCAACCGTGCTGGTGTAGCACCTCCTGAGATAGTGCTACTCCTACCAACAACTGCTCCCTGGATCTCGCCTTTATTAGGAGATCGTCCAAGTATGGGATAATTAAAACTCCCTTTTTTCGAAGGAGTATCATCATTTCCGCCATTACCTTGGTAAACACCCTCGGTGCCGTGGACAGACCAAACGGCAGCGTCTGGAATTGGTAATGGCAATTTTGTACCGCAAATCTGAGGTACTCCTGGTGAGGATGATAAATGGGGACATGCAGGTAAGCATCCTTGATGTCCAGGGATACCATGTAATCCCCCTCGTCTAGACTTGCAATAACCGCCCTGAGCGATTCCATCTTGAATTTGAATTTTTTTATGTATGTGTTCAAGGATTTCAAATTTAAAATGGGTCTCACCGAACCGTCCGGTTTCGGTACCACAAACAGTGTGGAATAGTAACCCCGTCCTTGTTGAAGTAGGGGCACCTTGACTATCACCTGCTGAGAATACAGCTTGTGAATTGCCTCTAGCACAGCCTCCCTGTCCGAGGGAGTTGTTGGCAAGGTAGATTTGAGGAAACGGCGGGGGGGAGACGCCTCGAATTCCAGCTTGTACCCCTGAGATACTACTTGAAAGATCCAGGGATCCACCTGTGAGCGAGCCCACTGATCGCTGAAATTTTTGAGGCGGCCCCCCACCGTACCTGGCTCCGCCTGTGGAGCCCCACCATCATGCGGCGGACTTGAAAGAAGCGGGGGAGGACTTTTGCTCCTGGGAACCAGCTGTTTGTTGCAGCCTTTTTCCCCTACCTCTGCCTCTGGACAGAAAGGACCCGCCTTTTCCTCGCCTGTTTTTCTGGGTCCGAAAGGACTGTACCTGATAAAACGGCGCTTTTTTAGGCTGTGAGGGAACATGGGGTAAAAATGCTGACTTCCCAGCTGTTGCTGTGGAAACGAGGTCCGAGAGACCATCCCCGAATAACTCCTCACCCTTATAAGGCAAAACTTCCATGTGCCTTTTGGAATCTGCATCCCCTGTCCACTGCCGAGTCCATAAGCCTCTCCTAGCAGAAATGGACAATGCACTTATTTTAGATGCCAGCCGGCAGATCTCCCTCTGTGCATCTCTCATGTATAAGACTGAGTCTTTTATATGCTCTATGGTTAGCAGAATAGTGTCCCTGTCTAGGGTGTCAATATTTTCTGACAGGGAATCTGACCATGCAGCGGCAGCACTGCACATCCATGCTGACGCAATAGCTGGTCTAAGTATAATGCCTGTGTGTGTATATATAGACTTCAGGATCGCCTCCTGCTTTCTATCCGCAGGCTCCTTCAGGGCGGCCGTATCCAGAGACGGAAGTGCCACCTTTTTAGACAAACGTGTGAGCGCTTTATCCACCCTAGGAGGTGTTTCCCAACGTGCCCTATCCTCTGGCGGGAAAGGGAACGCCATTAGTAATTTTTTTGAGATTATCAATCTTTTATCAGGGAAAGCCCACGCTTCTTCACACACTTCATTTAATTCTTCAGATGGGGGAAAAACTACGGGTAGTTTTTAGTGGTACCTGGGTTTATATCTGAAATGTGTAACACCTCTTTCATTGCCTCGATCATGCAACGAATGGCCTTAGTGGACATTAGATTAGACTCATCGTCGTCGACACTGGTATCAGTATCCGTGTCGACATCTGCGTCTGGCATCTGAGGTAGCGGGCGTTTTAGAGCCCCTGATGGCCTTTGAGACACCTGGGCAGGCACGAGCTGAGAAGCTGGCTGTCCCGCATTTGGCATGTCGTCAAATTTTTTGTGTAAGGAGTCGACACTCGCACGTAATTCCTTCCATAAAACCATCCACTCAGGTGTCTGCCCCGCAGGGGGTGACATCACTTCTATAGGCATCTGCTCCGCCTCCACATAATTTTCCTCCTCAAACATGTCGACACAGCCGTACCGACACACCGCACACACACCGGGAATGCTCTAACAGAGGACAGGACCCCACAGAAGCCCTTTGGGGAGACAGAGAGAGAGTATGCCAGCACACACCAGAGCGCTATATAATGCAGGGACTAACTGAATTATGTCCCATATAGCTGCTATAATATTTACTGCGCCTAAATTTAGTGCCCCCCCCTCTCTTTTTTACCCTTTTCTGTAGTGTAGACTGCAGGGGAGAGCCAGGGAGCTTCCTTCCAGCGGAACTGTGAGGGAAAAATGGCGCCAGTGTGCTGAGAGAGATAGCTCCGCCCCTTTTTCGCGGACTATTCTCCCGCTTTTTTAAGGATTCTGGCAGGGGTAATTATCACATATATAGCCTCTGGGGCTATATATTGTGATTGTTTTGCCAGCCAAGGTGTTTTTATTGCTGCTCAGGGCGCCCCCCCCCCAGCGCCCTGCACCCTCAGTGACCGGAGTGTGAAGTGTGTATGAGAAGCAATGGCGCACAGCTGCAGTGCTGTGCGCTACCTTGGTGAAGACAGAAGTCTTCATGCCGCCGATTTTCCGGACTTCTTCTTGCTTCTGGCTCTGTAAGGGGGACGGTGGCGCGGCTCCGGGACCGAACACCAAGGCCAGTTCCATGCGGTCGATCCCTCTGGAGCTAATGGTGTCCAGTAGCCTAAGAAGCCCAAGCTAGCTGCAAGCAGGTAGGTTCGCTTCTTCTCCCCTTAGTCCCTCGTTGCAGTGAGCCTGTTGCCAGCAGGTCTCACTGTAAAATAAAAAACCTAAAATATACTTTCTTCTAAGAGCTCAGGAGAGCCCCGAGTGTGCATCCAGCTCGGCCGGGCACAAAAATCTAACTGAGGCTTGGAGGAGGGTCATAGTGGGAGGAGCCAGTGCACACCAGGTAGTCTAAAAGCTTTCTTTTAGTTGTGCCCAGACTCCTGCGGAGCCGCTATTCCCCATGGTCCTTTCGGAGTTCCCAGCATCCACTAGGACGTTAGAGAAAAGAGGCGCACTGAGGTAGCTGTGTGACTAAGCTAAGCGACCCAAGTGGCCGACACAAACACCTGGCCCATCTAGGAGTGGCACTGCAGTTTTCAAGCGAGAGGATGAGTGCTTCCATCCTCATGTGAAGCTGACCCACTAGTCATGAGGAACATAGGAGAGGGCCTCAGCCGTTCCTTGCCACTCCGTGTCGTAAATGGCATATTGGCAAGTTTACGCTTCTCCTCAGACGATTTTAATTTTGATTTTTGGGTCATTTTACTGAACTTTTGTTTTTTGGATTTTACATGCTCTCTACTATGACATTGGGCATCGGCCTTGGCAGACGACGTTGATGGCATTTCATCGTCTCGGCCATGACTAGTGGCAGCAGCTTCAGCATGAGGTGGAAGTGGATCTTGATCTTTCCCTATTTTACCCTCCACATTTTTGTTCTCCATTTTTTAATGTGTGGAATTATATGCCAGTAATATATTTATCAATAGCAATGGCCTACTACTATATATACTGCGCACAAAAACTGAAATGCACCACAGGTATGGATGGATAGTATACTTGACGACACAGAGGTAGGTAGAGCAGCGGCCTACTGTACCGTACTGCTATATATTATATATTGTATATACTGGTGGTCAGCAAACTGTGCAAAACTGAAATGCACCACAGGTATGGATGGATAGTATACTTGACGACACAGAGGTAGGTAGAGCAGTGGCCTACTGTACCGTACTGCTATATATTATATACACTGGTGGTCACTGGTCAGCAAACTGTGCAAAACTGAAATGCACCACAGGTATGGATGGATAGTATACTTGACGACACAGAGGTAGGTAGAGCAGTGGCCTACTGTACCGTACTGCTATATATTATATATACTGGTGGTCAGCAAACTGTGCAAAACTGAAATGCACCACAGGTATGGATGGATAGTATACTTGACGACACAGAGGTAGGTAGAGCAGTGGCCTACTGTACCGTACTGCTATATATTATATATACTGGTGGTCAGCAAACTGTGCAAAACTGAAATGCACCACAGGTGTGGATGGATAGTATAATTAACGACACAGAGGTAGGTAGAGCAGTGGCCTACTGTACCGTACTGCTATATATTATATATACTGGTGGTCAGCAAACTGTGCAAAACTGAAATGCACCACAGGTATGGATGGGATAGTATACTTGACGACACAGAGGTAGAGCCGTGGACTACTGTACCGTACTGCTATATATATAGTTATACTGGTGGTCAGCAAAATTCTGCACTGTCCTCCTACTATATACTACAATGCAGCACAGATATGGAGCGTTTTTCAGGCAGAGAACGTATAATACTGGCGGTCACTGGTCAGCAAAACTCTGCACTGCCCTCCTACTATATAATACTGCTGGTCCCCAGTCCCCACAATAAAGCAATTAGCACACTGAGCACAGATATTTGCAGCACACTGAGCACAGATATGGAGCGTTTTTCAGGCAGATAACGTAGATATTTGCACTTGCAGCACATTGAGCGCAGATATTTGCAGCACACTGAGCACAGATATTTGCAGCGCACTGAGCACAGATATTTGCAGCACACTGAACATAGAAACTGAGAGGACGCCAGCCACGTCCTCTCACGATCATCTCCAATGCACGAGTGAAAAATGGCGGCGACGCGCGGCTCCTTATATAGAATACGAATCTCGCGAGAATCCGACCGCGGGATGATGACGTTCGGGCGCGCTCGGGTTAACCGAGCAAGGCGGGAGGATCCGAGTCTGCTCGGACCCGTGTAAAAAAAGGTGAAGTTCGGGGGGGTTCGGATTCCGACGAACCGAACCCGCTCATCACTAATATAAACATATGTTTAAGTGGTTTACAGTATATTAACTATAGGTTCACAAATTGCAGTAATGACTTTTTTGCATCATCAGCTGAATCACAGCAATATGTCTTTGTTTAAATAATTTTTTTAAATTATGTCTTGGGGAAATTAAGTATATATGTGTCACTATTTATGAATCTGTGTATGCACTTACACTATATATAGACAGAGTGAGGTTTAATTTGAATATACTGTATATGCCAGTCTTCTTTTATGTTACTTGAGAAATAGCAAAATTTTGTAGCACTGCACTTTAGTTCACACAGGGAACACAATGTTGTGATGAGTCGGTTTTAATGCATGCTTTTTATTGGTTTTATGTCTTTGTTGTCAACGTTGCCAAGGTCACGCAGCCGGGAGCCGGGATGTCACTTCCGCCAGCTGCGAGAAGTCGGAAGTGCTCGGCCGGAGCTGCGGGCGACGTGACTGAGGGCAACGCCGGTGGGGGAGGTCTGAGGGGTAAGCTTTAGCTATTTAATGCACTTTTTGTTCACTTGATGTTTCGTCTGAAGAAGGGGAGCACGTCCCCGAAACTTTACCACGTAAATACAGATTTTGATGATTTAAAGACTCAGAGTGCCGCCTCGTTATTTTACAATATATATATATAAATATATATATATACAATATCGGATAGGCACTCACCCTTCCTGGAAATAGAGCCCCGGTGCCTTCTGGAAACATTAACACATTCAGCGATTCCTAGCATGCAGCGGCACTCAGGGACAAACTCATGGATGATTCAAAACAAGCAGTGTTTAATCCATGTCAAAACAAAACGGTTCCATCCAACGTTTCGGGGCGCAAACACCCCTTTATCAAGGTGAACAAGTTCACCTTGATAAAGGGGTGTTCGCGCCCCGAAACGTTGGATGGAACTGTTTTGTTTTGACATGGATTAAACACTGCTTGTTTTAAATATATATATATATATATATATATATATATATATATATCTTAGGTCCTAGAGGATGCTGGGGTCAACATTAGTGCCAAGGGTATAGATGGGTCCACTAGGAACCACTGGCACTTTAAGAGTTTGAGAGTGTGGGCTGGCTCCTCACTCTATGCCCCTCCTACCAGACTCAGTTTAGAAAATGTGCCCAGAGGAGCCGGTCACAGCTAGGGGAGCTCTACAGAGTTTCTCTGGTAAAAGTTTTTTTTTAGAGTTTATTAATTTACAGAGAGGCTGCTGGCAACAGTCTCCCTGCTTTGTGGGAATAAGGGGGGGAGTGGTGTCCGCCCTGCGGGGTCTGAGCCACTATCTCCGCTGACAGGACACTGAGCTCCTGAGGGGATCGAACGTTCTCCGCCACAGGGGATCGCTCACCTCAGCAGCATGCCGCCACCCCCTTACAGAGCCAGAAGATCAGTGGCGAGTTAGTCACTGGCCCCTCTAGCAAGCGGGGAGCCGGTGTGAAGATAGCGGCAACAGGGTATGGAGCGCAGTACTAACTGTGCTCCGGGGCTCAGCGGTACATAGTGCAGCGCTGTGAGGGGCGCCCTGAGCCAGCGCCTACACCCTAGACTGACCTCCAAGCCTGTCAGGGTCCCAGGATCGCTGACAAAAAAAATGGAACAAGCCAACATAGGTTGGAAGGGGCGCTGTGGGTGTGATTCCAATTTAAGGTGTACAGCAGCTGCCTGGATAGGTTAGTTACACCTATATAGAAATACGAACTAAATACAACAACAATAAGGCTGCGCTTAGAGGGATGAATTGTCTGAATACCAAATAAAATTTATTATACTTAAAATCAGTCTATTAGACAATTAAAAATGAATATACACTGTGATGAATAACCTCTAATCACCATTTAAACAACACATAAGCTTGTTCCAAATAAACCATGGAACCCTGTATGCTTAGAACCGATTGTATCCTGGGGCTATAGCATAGTCCCTGGGCTGGAGAAATATGTCCCAACGCTGGAGGATTAGCAATTCCAATAATGAAGCATGTTTTAAGGAAAGTCCTCACCAGTTGTGCGTTTTGATGAACAAAAGTCCAGTCCTTGGTTGCGGATATGGATCAAATTGAGCAATTTGCAGGGTCCACGGTGGTCCAAGCTGAGGTGGTGAGTTGTAATGGGATGATAAGAGGGCTCACACCTCCCAGGATCGCTGCCAGCACAATTCCTCAGGTCAGTATAATCTTCAGAAGAGCGGGAAGACAGCGCCATGTAAGGGGGCGGAGATTCTCCTCAGAGCAGACCCAGCAGCGTTCAGCGCCATCTTCCTGCCTGCAGAATCGCTGACCGGGAGAGCAGTCCCTCCAAGTCAACTCCAGCTATCTTATACGATACCAGGGGGTTGTAGAAGGGGGAAGGGGAGGCTATGTAAAGTCTGTGTAGTCTATTAAGGTACCCAGACAGCGCTGGTAGTTTCATTAGTTCTACCTTAAAAAGCGCTATGTGTGGGTTGGCTCCAATCTCTGTGTCTCTCTGGGGCATACTTGGGAGGGAAACTGTGTCTGACATTTCCGTGTGTGTGTGTGTGTGTGTGTGTGTTTACTATCTCACATAGCCAGGTCTAGGACTCTGTCATATGCTGCAGAAGAGATTTCCTCTCAGGAGGGATCCATTCCATGTACACAGGATTGTAATGTTTTGTCTCAGAACCAGTGGCGTGCGGTGAGGTCAGTGGCTGGTGAGGCACTACAGCCATAATGTCCGCCAAATCCTGTCGATGACCCCTACCGCCGCCGAGCCAATGCCCACTACTGCCCCTGAGCCGATGCCCGCTGCCACCACCAATGGCTTACAAACTCGCCCACCATCAACTGACCCAGCCCTCCGCCACTAATTTGCATCTCAGTCTGATGACGCCAATGCCCGCTGCCTGCCTGCTCATCATACTGGTGATATATTGTACTTTTTTATAGAAAAAAAATAAAATTAGTGTTTGGGACTGGGAAGGGAGTGGGAGGAGGACATGAATGCAATTTTGCTGTCCAGGGCTTCCATTAACTTAATGGAAAAGGGTCTGAATGATTTAAAAAATGGGGGAAAAAATGCGTGAGGTCCCCCCTCCTAAGTATAACCAGCCTCGGGCTCTTTGAGCCGGTCCTGGTTGTTTAAATACAGGGAAAAAAATTGGACAGGGGTTCCCCGTATTTAGACAACCAGCACCGGGCTCAGTCCGGTCCTGGTTCAAAAAACATGGGGGACAAAAGATGTAGGGGTCCCCCATATTTTTAAAACCAGCACCGGGCTCCACTAGCCAGGGACATAATGCCACAGCCGGGGGACACATTCATGTAGGTCCTTGCGGCCATGGCATTACCCCCCCAACTAGTCACCCCTGGCCGGGGTTCCCTGGAGGAGTGGGGACCCCTTAAATCAAGAGGTCCCCCCCCTCCAGGCACCCAAGGGCCAGAGGTGAAGCCCGAGGCTGTCCCCAGCACCCCTGGGCGGTGGGTGCCGGGCTGATAGCCATAAGTGTGTAAAACAAAGGAATATGTTTTTTTGTTGTGGAACTACAAGGCCCAGCAAGCCTCCCCCGCTTGCTGGTACTTGGAGAACCTCAAGTACCAGCATGCAGGGAAATAATGGGCCCGCTGGTACCTGTAGTTCTACAACAACAAAAATACCCAAATAAAAACACAACACACACACCGTGAAAGTAAAAATTTATTAACACACACTTACACACTCACACATACTTACCTACATCCCACGCCGGTCACGTCCACTTGTCCAGTAGAATCCAATAGGGGTACCTGTAAAATGAGAGAGAGATTACTTACCTTCATCCCACACCGATCACGTCCACTTGTCCATGTAGAATCCATTAGGGGTACCTGTAAAAATGAAAATTATACTTACAAACTTTATTCTAATCCAGAGGAGGGGAGAGAGAGAGAGAGGGGGGGGTGAGAGGGGGGGGGGAGTGAGAGGGGAGAGAGAGAGAGACGGGAGGGGAGAAAGAGACAGGGGAGGGGAGAGAGAGCGAGAGGGGGGAGGGAGAAGGGGGATTGATTCTGCAAAGGACAGAGAGCCGACGGAGCATCTGGCATAGAGGTGCAACAGAGGTGAAGTGTCGAGAGAGGAAAGTGATCACAATTGAAAAAAAAAAAAAAAAAATTTCAGGCAGAAATGCTAGTTTCATGTTCTCCGCGGCTCTGCCTGTGGTTCCTATTAATAATTTCTAGGCTACTAATGAACTGGTAATGAGCTGGGCTGCAGGGAGCTATACGGGAGAGGAGAGGTCTCACCTGCCTTACACATGTAGTGTGTATCCCTACACAGTGCCAGATTAAGATCCTCATGGGCCTGGAGTTAAATTTCTGCAGGGCCTATTACATACCTCCCAACTGTCCTGGCAGGGAGGGCAAAGAGAGACGCAGGGCGGCATTGACAGCATAGAGAGACGTGGGGCCGTAGGGAGGGTATATAGACACGGGGTGGTAGGGAGGGCAGAGAGACGTGGGGCAGTAGGTAGGGCAGAGAGACGCGGCGCGGTAGGGAGGGCATAGAAATGCGGGGCGGCAAAGGGCATAGAGACGCGGGGCGGTAAAGAGGGCATAGAGACGCGAGGCGGTAAAGAGGGCATACAGACGCAGGGTGGTAGGGAAGGTATACAGACGCAGGGCGGTAGGGAAGGTATAGAGACGCAGGGCGGTAGGGAAGGCATAGAGATGCAGGGAGGTAGGGAGGGCATAGAGATGCAGGGTGGTAGGGAAGGCATAGAGACGCAGGGTGGTAGGGAGGGCATAGAGACGCGCGGCGGTAAAGAGGGCATAGAGACGCGGGACGGTAGGGAGGGCATAGAGACGCGGGACGGTAGGGAGGGCATAGAGACGCGGAACGCTAGGGAGGGCATAGAGACGCGGAACGGTAGGGAGGGCATAGAGATGCGGGACGGTAGGGAGGGCATAGAGATGCGGGACGGTAGGGAGGGCATAGAGATGCGGGGGGACGGTAGGGAGGGCATAGAGACGTGGGGCAGTAGAGAGGGTATAGAGATGTAGGGCGGTAGGGAGAGCCTAGATATGAGGGGTGGTAGGGGGGGCATAGAGAGATGTTGGGCGATAGGGAGGGCATAGGGAGAAGCAACAGTAAAGCACTCACCTGTAATATCTGTGCGGCGTCCAAACATCACCTCCCCGCAGCGGCACCCGTTCCTTCTCCATCACTTTGGTCAGGTGCTGGGATGTGGAGTCCAGGGATCTGGGCGCGCCGGTGGCAGTGACATCACACGTGGGGGAGAAGGCGCCGGGTCCCAGTGAGTATGCGGCGCAGGGAGGGCTATGAATGCCTTCCGCTGCGCTGCTATCACAAACTGGCCGTGGCGCAGCAGTAGTTGTTACACTGCCGCCGCGGACGGAGAGCGGGGGTGTTAATGCCGGACGGGCAGGGGGCACTGACAGCGGGGCCTAGGAGACAGAGACGCGGGGACAGATCGAGTCAGACACACACACACACTGACTCGTCCACTTACCAGACGCTGGCTGCTCCAGACGCTTCCATTCTGTGCAGGTCGTTTAGATGTTCCCCCGTACAGCACTGGCAGTGACAGCCGGATATAGTCACTGTCAGTGCTGCCCAATCACAATGCCCCTGCTGTTCTGCGGCACTTACATAGGTGCCGCTTGCATTACTATTTTCAATGGGCTTTTACAGCCCTTTACATGACCCCGCCCCCTGCTTCCGCCCACTTACAGTGCACAGCGGGAGGCACTGTTCTCGGTGCCGCACAAAAGCATTTACAAGGCAATTTTACTTGTAAAAACATTAACATGATATAAAAAAGATACTTATGACACACAATATGTGCCATAACTATCTTCTTTGTATTCTTTTAATCAGGAATGACAGGGGAGGCACTGCCTCCCCTGACTGCACGTCCCTGCTCAGAACCCTATTGTTGAAACTGATACTGAGACTGAAACTCCGGTGTTAAAGAAGTCTATGGCAGTTTGGTCAGGCTCTGTCCCTATTCCTGCAAAACCCCCTAGCATGTTCCCACGGAAACGTGCACTTGTCCAAATTATGCATGATGACACGGATACCGATTCTGATACTTCAGACGGTGATGGAGACGTGCTGAGCGGGGCGGCATCCCTTGCAAAGGGGGTGCAGCTCATGATTGAGGCCATTAGAGATGTGTTAAACATTTATGACACTACACCTGAACAGGTTGAGGAGGCTTACTTCACTGATAATAAGAAAGCCCCGCTAACTTTTCCTGCGTCTAAAGAATTAAAAGCTATATTTGAAAGATCCTGGGAAAACCCGGAGAAAAAATTCCAGATCCCAAAAAGGTTTCTGGTTGCTTTTCCCTTCCCTAAGAAGATAGAAAAAAATAGGAAAACCCACCAATTGTTAACACATCTGTCTCCAGACTGTCTAAAAGGGTGGTTTTACCTGTCCCTGGTTCTACCGCGTTGAAAGAACCGGCTGATCGTAAGATTGACACTACACCGAAATCCATATACACTGCTTCAGGAGTGGTCTTAAGGTCCACTATTGCCTGTGCATGGATTTCTAAAGCCATAGTAAAGTAGTCAGGCACATTACTAGGGGATTTGGACGCAATGGATAAAAGTGACATTGAATTGTTTTTACGCCACATACAGCATTCTGCGGGGCTCATGGTGGAATCCATGAAAGACCTGGGTACGCTGACTGCACGGATATCCTCCATGTTGGGATCAGTTAGCAGGGGACTCTGGCTACGCCAATAGTCTGCAGACGCGGAATCCAGGAGAAGTGTGGAGAACCTACCCTACACAGGTCAGACTCTATTTGGGGAAGCGTTGAACGCGTGGATTTCCACGGCAACCACGGGTAAGTCACCTTTCCTTCCCTCTGCTACTCCTTCTACGAAGAAAACGTTTCTATAGCTGTGCAGCAGTCCTTTCGGACCGCTAAGAATATAAAAAAAGCCCAAGCCTTCTACCACTTTTTTTAGAGGTGGTCGGGCAAAATACAAAAAGCCTGCACCCGCAGGCTCCCATGACCAGAGACATGCTTATGGTTCCTCAAAATCCTCAGCATGACGGTGGACCTCAAAAGCCTGGAGGACGGGCTGGTGGGTGCGAGACTCAGACGTTTCAGCCATGTCTGGGTGTCATCCGGCCTGGATCCCTGGGTACAGGATATTGTGTCCCAGTGGTACAGACTGGAGTACAAGAACTCCCGCCTCACCGATTCTTCAAATCAGGCTTGCCAGCTTTGCTGGCAAACAGGGCTATCCTATGAAGCCATCTTAAAATTGGGGAAAAGCACAGGTCATTGTCCCAGTTCCACCTCATATGCAAAACAAGGGTTATTATTCAAACCTTTTCGTGGTACCGAAACCGGATGGTTCGGTCAGACCAATTTGGATATTCAAAATGGAGTCTCTCAGAACAGTTATTTCATGTCTGGAGGAGGGAGAGTTTCTGATATCCCTGGATTATCAAGGATGCGTACCTCCACATTCCGATTTGGGGCATTATCATTCAGCCTCTTCACAGCACCGAGGGTGTTCACCAGGGTGATGGCAGAGATTATGTTTTTCCTCCGCATACAGGGGGTGAACATAATCCCATATCTGGACGATCTGCTGATAAAGGCAGCGTCCAGGAAAAGGTTGTTGCAGTCCATTGTTCTCACGACTCATATGCTCAGGGAACACGGGTGGATCCTGATGTTCCCAAAAACACATTTGGAGCCGACCAGGAGGTTGTATTTTCTGGGAATGATCCTCGGCTGCATGACGTCAAATGTACATGATGGCCTCTCGTCTCAACAAGAAGCTTTGGCGGTATTGTTCCAGGTCGAGGGACCCTGAAGCCGTGATGGTGGACGTCCTAGTGACTCCGTGGGTGTTCCAGTTGGTGTACGTGTTTCCTCCACTTCCACTCATTCCAAGAGGTCTAATACTCATAAGGAGAACAAGTGTTCAGGCGATCCTTATTGCTCCGGACTGGCCAAGAAGGGCTTGGTACGCGGATCTTCTGGATCTACTGCTGGAAGAGCCGAGGCCTCTTCCTCTTCGGGAGGACCTGCTGCAGCAGGGGCCATTCGCTTATCAAGATTTACAGCAGCTACGTTTGATGACATGGAGGTTGAACGCCAGATATTAGCTCGGAAGGGCATTACGAGCAAGATTATTCCTAACCTGATACAGGCTAGGAAAGGAGTAACGTCTAAACATTACCATCGTATCTGGAAAAAATATGTATCTTGGGGTGAGTGCAAGAAGTTTCCTACGGTGGAGTTTCAACTGGGATGGTTTCTCCTCTTCCTGCAAGCAGGTGTGGATGTGGGCTTGAGCTTGGGACCTGTACAGGTCCAGATTCTGGCCCTATCCATTTTCTTCCAGAAACGGTTGGCTTCCCTACCAGAGATTCAGACTTTTCTGAAAGGGGTTCTGCACATCTAGCCTCCCTTTGTGCCGCCTTAACGTGGTGTTACAGTTCCTCCAATCGGTTTGGTTCGAACCTCTGCCGGAGTTTGAGGTCAAGTTTCTCACGTGGAAGGCGGTCACTTTGTTGGCCTTAGCTTCTGCTAGGCGTGTCTCGGAGTTGGGGGCTTTGTCTTGTAAGAGCCCCTACTTGATCTTCCATGAAGATAGAGCTGAGCTCTGGACACGTCAGCAGTTCCTTCCGTAGGTTGTGTCGGCATTTCATATTAACCAACCTATGGTGGTGCCAGTTGCTACTGACTCCTCAATTTCATCAAAGTCCTTGGATGTTGTATGGGCTCTGAAAATCTATGTGAAGAGGTCTACTCGTCAAAGATAATCGGACTCTCTGTGTGTCCTGTATGATCCCAAGAAACGTGGGCGTCCTGCTTCTAAGCAGACGATCTCTCGCTGGATCAGGTTCACTATCCAGCATGCTTATTCTACGGCAGGATTGCCGTGTCCTACATGTGTTAAGGCCCACGGGGTGTCTCGGCTTAACAGCTTTGCCGAGCAGCTACTTGGTCTGGGTCGAACACGTTTGCAAAGTTTTACAGGTTATATACTTTGGCCTCTGAGGACCTGAAGTTCTGTCAATCAGTTCTGCAGGAGCCTCCGCGCTCTCCCTCCTGTTCTGTGAGTTTTGGTACATCCCCATGGTACTAATGTGGACCCCAGCATCTTCTAGGACGTAAGAGAAAATAGGATTTTAATTACCTACCGGTAAATCCTTTTCTCGTAGTCCGTAGAGGATGCTGGGCGCCCGCCCAGCGCTTCTTGATCCTGCAGTGGTTATTTAGTTCAGTACTGCTTAGTTCTTGGTTACGTACTGTTTTGTTACTTGGTAAGAATTCTTATTCAGCCGTTGCTGATGTTTCAAGCCAGTTAGCTTGGTTTGCCTTGTGTGTGAGCTGGTGTGAATCTCGCCACTATCTGTGTAAAATACTTCTCTCGAAGTTGTCCGTCTCCTCAGGCACAGTTTCTAGACTGAGTCTGGTAGGAGGGGCATAGAGGGAGGAGCCAGCCGCACTCTCAAACTCTTAAAGTGCCAGTGGCTCCTAGTGGACCCGTCTATACCCATGGTACTAATGTGGACCCCAGCATCATCTACGGACTACGAGAAAAGAATTTACCGGTAGATAATTAAAATCCTATTATATAATACCTAGAGACGTGCAACTGTGTGTCTCTCTCTCTGTCTCTCTCTCTCTCTCTCTCTCTATATATATATATATATATATATATATATATACACACACACACGCATACACACACACACACACACACACACACACACTTGCACATCTCTAGGTGCAGTATAATAAAAAGAGATGCCCTGTTTATTACTGCCACCACTAAGAATGCAGACCATAAGCTATTTGAGAACCTAGCAACAATCCATATAAAAGAAAGTAAGAAATGTAAGCAATGTTGGGCTAAACATAAATAATGCTCTAAATAGGAGAGCACAAACCCCAGTAAAGCTATGGCTGTAATTTCTTTTAAATGAAACAACACCACTGACGTTAAACATATTGTACTGATGTTACAGTCAGAACAGGTAATTTGACATGAACAGTGATCTCAGCGCAGGGCCAAGAATAAAAAGATGTTGATGCCTAAGATGAGCCTAATATTGTGTCCTGTTACTGGGATTCCCTCCTACGTCAGAGGATGCTTAAAACATGGACTTACATTGTCCTCCCCCGCACAAACACATGCACACATTCATCTGCCCTCCTGCATCACAATCTCTTGGCTAGTGTCACAAATTCCCACCTGTTTCTTCCGTTTTTTTTCTTGTTTTATGTTGCTCAAGGTCGCCCACTCTATTCCCACCCCCAGCCTGTCTTCCTGAGGAATGTGGGGTTTCTATGGCAACAAAATCAGTGTTTCCTGCTAGAACGATAACAATCTATTCAATTAGCAGATAGTGGATGCTCATGTTAAAATAGAACAGGGGGAAATCACGTCTTACAAAAAGAAAAAGTAAAAGAACCCCCCCAACAGTTTCCACCGGTACTCTGATCTGCTTTCCCTGTGACTTGTGTTTTGTCCTTTTTATGTGACATCATTTCCATATATCCATGCTACTCCCTCCTTTTCTGTGGAATGTGCGGCGTGAAGTGAGCCATGCAACGTAAATGTGGGTATCACTCACTGATTCGGTGACTTGAGAGTAATTACATCCCAACAGATAATCAACCAGATAACCAGTGGCACCACAAACTATAAGCAGAAATGCATGAAACATTATGTCATTATTGTGCTTCCGTCTAAACATTTGCAACAATGCAGATACACTGAATCAGTTTTTTTATTTTAATTTCAATTAGAGTTGTCATCGAAGTAATGTCAACATGAAAAGCAGACATGTTTTCACATCTATAGTATCTAATTTCTCGGCCTCTATCGCTGCCCGTTTCTTCAGAAGGAATGAAAGTTTCATTCCTTCTGAAGAAACGGTCAGCATTAGAGGCTTCCTCTACGGACATTATCAGCTGCCAGCATTTGTACTTTATAGAGCTCCACTGCTGAGGCTCTGGTTTCCATCCTGTAAAAACACTTTGCTAAACATCATTGTGAGACCTTTTCCGTCCTCCACTCGCTGTCTATCATCCAAAGACAGCCCTCTGTAATTGCCCACTTACACCAACGAGGGCACTCCCACAGTGAACGCAGCTGACTGCATGCCGCTAGGCAACCCACACCCTGCTTAGTGCAGCTGGATCCGACCAGTCCTCCAGCCCGTATACGTACGGCTGGATAAAGATTCCTTCACCAGGAGCGTCTTTTTCACTTTTATCACTATCACTTCACATTCACTTAAGAAGTGTTCAGCGGGAGGACTATTACCCTGTGTGGGTAGGATACCTTTAACATCTAAGCACTATCACTTAACTACTGGATGTCTCTGTCTGTGTGATTTCACAATTGCTTAATCAGTCCGAGACTCTGTACTCTCATACAGCCAAAGTGTTACAATTCATTCAGTACTTTGCTGCCAGCACTAAGATACTATATTACCATTATTTGTCATTGGTCACTGTATCAATATTTTATTAATTGTGTTACATTCTGTGCATAATGTTTTATTACATTTATATTTTGTGATATCCTCTGTTAGCGCTCCCGCTCTTTTCTTTTCCACATTCAGGGGTTTGCCCGCCCCTACTTGGTGAGCAGCTTCTAAAGTACTGTATATCTGGTCGGCTATTTGATTCTGTTGAAGCACCAGTTTCTATACATACCATCGAAGGATAACCCACCGATGACCATCCCTATAAGGGTTCAGCTCTAAGTAGAAGTTCTTGTGCACATGCTGTGACCCCTAGACATCTGTTCCTCTTCCTGAGCACTACTATTCCTCCACCATATGTTACTATCATGTCTCATTCTCCTACAGATGTAGCCAACTGTGTGGGCCCCACAGCAACACATTCCTGAGACAATATTATTATTATAATCCTTTATTTATATGGCGTCACAAGGGTTCCGCAGCACCCAATTACAGAGTACATAATTAAAACAGGAAAACAGTGACTTACAGTTGAAGACAATATAGGATAAGTACAGGGTAACTAAACACAACTACGTACATCAGCAGATGACACTGAGATAAGTACAGTATAAGGGTGGCCGAAAACTTCAGGATTTGGGGCAGTTGAGGATTATTAAAGTAAGAAGAGGATAAGCACATGAGGGAAGAGGGCTCTACTTGTGACAGCTTACATTTTAAAGGGGTGGGGCAGACAGACAGGGGTGACACAGATGGGGTACATAGAGAGTGTAGAACAGAGGGTTAGGATGAGATTTGGCTGGGTTTGGTAAAGAAGTGGGTCTTAAGAGCCCGTTTGAAGTTCTGTAGAGTGGTAGAGACTGTCAAAGTTGAAAAATATCGTTATTCTCATGCCTTGTACTAACCCCATGCGCTTGCCCGCTGCACGTGCACATTCTCTCCCGTGCGTGCGCATATTCGCAGTTGCGTGACGGCGCCTCCACGGACATGCGCTCAAGCGCGTGGTATGTGCATTTACGGTAGAGTTTGTGTGCGTCTGGCGGGCGACTCAATTGTCACATAGTTAATCCAAATAGTGCATTTTGTAGGTTATGGTCTCCTTAATAATATCAGTAAGTTTGTTTAGTGTAACTGGTTCATGGACAGAGAAATCCCTCTTTACATGATACGAAGGGTCAGACAGGTTTTGAGCAGTGGTGTTTGGTATGCAACGGTAGAGTATATTATTAGTAACATTCCAGTGTTGGTTTGAGAGAAATTAATCGCTCCTGCGAATAGTTATGTCTATAAGAAGTTTATGGACATTTACTATATTTGCAGTTCATTATCCATGCGGCGGGAATCCTGAGATTCCCTCCCACCTGAGCAGTATGAAATAGTCACAGCCCACCTGTTTGAATCAACCTATGACCTTTTGTTATAATGTGAAGACAGATTCCTGTGTCCAATGAACAATGAGATTGTAGGCCCCTTTGTAGTGTACTGTATGCAGTGTATATAAGGCAGCCAGTTTGGGCCAGCTCAGTCTACTCTCCACAAAAGGTTTTCATCACTGACTAACTTGAGAGCTGGTGACCAGGGCTGCGCAGCGATCATTCCCCAGTGTGTAAGTTTTTCTCTGTAACCAACTTGTTCTCTGTTTGTATTTGCCATACTCTCTCTCTCTCTCTCTGTTATTGTTACGCTGTTGTATATTGTATATGTGTAGTTATTATGTTTAGATATTGATGTTAGTCTGTAGTGTATAAAATGTTAACTGTATTTTCCTTTTTTTACATAACTAAATCTCGTTAGTAAAGGTTTTGGAACCTTAGCAAGGTATTGTGTGTTTATTACATTGCTGAGAGTATTCAGAGAGTCTCAATCGCTCAAGAGGCTTTTATATAATAGAGGTTAATTAGCATTGCATTGTGTTCACATTACAAAACCAAGGTTTACAGTATAGGCTCAGCCTTTCATTGTGTTGCATACAAGGTTTACTGTGTGTCATCCTGTGAGCGTCTGCGCTGCCCGTGTTCCTCTTGTGGGCACAGCGTCCGCTACGCTAGTAGCGTAGCATTACGGTACTCGGACCGCACAGCGTGCTCGATACCCAGCGTAAGCCGTGAGCGAACGTGTCGCTCGTGCGTCTCGACCACGGCCTAGCGTCTGCTACGCTAAGTGCGTACCCTTACGGCACCCCGTACGCCCATTGCGTACTGAGTCTCTTACCAATATATAGTGAATGTTATAAGATAAATATTTAGCTTTATCAATTGGCGGCTCGTCCGTCCTCCACATATCTGCTCTAGCGAACACAAGCAGACTTTATCTGTCAGCAAAGGGCGGGAAGGCGTATCCCTTTGTATCCGTGTTGGTGGTGAGGGATACGGTAGTGCTGACTAGATAAGCGTCTGCATCGCTACGCTGTAGGAGTGCTGGTGGAATCCGGAACCGGAAGGTAAGAACAGTACGCTATTGTCTTTTAAAACTGTTTTATATCTGTTTGATACGCATTGCGTACGCAACACACGCACACACCTGCATTTGTCATTTGTGTAATTTTCACATCTCGCCTTCCTGTTTTGCCATTTATCATTGATAACGTGCTGAGAAAGATTTGTTGCTATTGGTAGTTAAAAGTAAAATTAATACGTAAGGTAGTAATTTGTAAAACACGCGCACGGCTTGCCTAAGATACAAGGAAGTTCTGTGTGGTGCTTGGTAGATGATTACAGTTAAAGATCATTTACATTGATATAAACGTGTTACTTGTGTTACTGTGGACGTGTCTGGCCTGTGTACACGTGTCCCTAACAAAGGGCGGGACAAGCGTACGTGACGCAAGGGCTGACGCACGTAGCGTATATTACGCAACGGAGCGTATGGGTACGCCCACGTAATACAAATCACATGATAGTATTGTTTTAGTAGGCGATACGGAGGCAACGCGATAATAGCGCAAGTCAATCTCAGTGTCCTAAATTTTAGCGTAAATAATCCTTCTCTAGTTGTAACTCCTTTCGGGACTAGACTGTGATACTGAATGAAAGGGATTTCTGCGCAGAAACGAAAGTAAAGAGTATATGAGGTGAAAGAGTGTGTATACATATATATAAGTTTCTCATTTTTGGGTGGAATCACAGGAAATCGAGTTCTCGTGAGGTACATACGTGAAAGTGACAGCACGGTGGCTTGGGAGGCATCCCTTGTTAACATATTAAAATAAGAGCATTAGAGATAACGGACCAGGAGGTCCAGAGACAGACCAGGAGGTCTAGGTACAGCGGACTAGGAAGTCCGCTACAGATAGAGTCAAGAAGCACAACACCAGGAGGGTTGGTGCAATACCCATATAGGCCATTAAGCTCTGGCTGAAGGAATTCGCAGCCACAATTTTCGATTCCACTGGTCGTTCCGCACAAAAGATTAGTTGCTTATGTGCAGAACGATTGTACCGCATGTAATTGTGTGCATTAGTTAGTAACTTGACCCAGTACCATTTGCGTACGCTAGAGGGGTCATAAACGCTATTTGTACATTCTAACGTGATTTGTGTAATTTTTTTTATTTTAAGGGAGGTTCGCTGGTCACTCAGGAATTCTCCAGCAACTGATGTTTACTGGGAAGGGTTAAGTGCACTTCGGATCACACCCACATGTTCCAGTAAATAGAGGTTCAGGTCGCAGGGGCCCTAGGTTGAGTACGCCAGCGCTAAGGCAGTGTGTGGGCGTATTGGTCGACGTGGGCGGAGTGAGTGGAGGTACTCGGTAAACTTTCACCGTCAGTCTACCCCGGACATCTTGGTTTTTGTAAGGGTTCGCTGAAGACCCTGATTTGAAGGTCAGAGGTAGCGAAAGCAACACCTGCAAAGATGGGGGCCAGTTGTTCAGGTAGGGGGCGATCAACCCTGGTCCAAGTTGATTCAGTAAACCGACCAATCGGGTCGGCAAGGTATATCATGTGTGAGAAATACGGTTCACACACAGAGGTTTTGTGCGATGAATGGGAAAGAATGACTGTGCATGACGGGGAAAAGTTCCCACGGGTAGGCAGTTTTAGCCCCGAGGTGTTACAAAATCTAAGGAGAAGGATATGTCTCATTAAATCTGCAAAGAGACGGATCAAACATTATGATTATTTACAATTATGGCAACAGGAAGGTGAAATACAGAGAGGATTGGCTCAAGCGGCTGGATCTAACCCTATCAGAAAACTGATAGCCACCGCTCCACCACCACCATACATAACGGGAGAGAAAGTGGTTACAGAGAATGGCACACTGGTGTATGATAAACATGCACTTAGTAACTGTATAGATGTTAAGAATAATGTAACTAAGATTGTTGATGCTAATACTAACTCGTGCAAGCTGTACCCTGTTTTAAACTTTCCCCAGGATTGTAACCAAGAGGATGAACCCACAACAATATCGGCACTCTCTCTAGCAGCCACCATAGCAGAAACAACAGTGGGCACGTCCCAACCAGTAAGAGCAGTATCAAAGGCCCCTAGTGGAGGGACAGGTGAGGTCGTATCAACTGGTAAGTACGGCACTGTACACTATGCTGGAACCATTACACCACATTACACCACATGTTGTAGAATCTACTCAGAATGATGTTATTGAACTTAATCCCGTTAGGGTAATTGCAGTACCAAATGGGAAAACTGACACTTCAGGAGTCAGTCCTGTCAGAAACATCACCATGCACTGACCCTTTTCCCAAACGGAATTAAGATCAATGGTGTCTGAATTCCCTGATCCTAGCAAAGATCTAGTTGCAAGTCAGAAGTACATTAGAGAGCTAGGACATACTGTAGAGCCCAATAACAAAGATTGGCGGACATTGCTGAGGGCATGTTTACCCTCCAATGTCGGCTCAGCGAGTTTTATAACTGACTGTAGACTAGACGAAGAATTACCCCTTACTGAGGAGTACAATCAAGATAATGTGAAAAGAATTAATTTGCAGCTGGGAGTATATTTCCCAGCTGTTGCTAAATGGAACAAAATTTTCTCCATCAAGCAAAAGGAGGGAGAAACAGCTGCTGATTATTTTCATCGGGCACTACAGGAAATGGCTAAGTATACAGGGATAGAAGACATTAAGACAAATGTGAATCATAGAGAAGTAGCAGTATCTGTGTTAATGGATGGTTTAAAGGAAGTTTTGAGGACGAGGGTACAGACCACCCAACCATGTTGGCGAGGTTTGTCGGTGGCTACTTTGAGAGAGGCCGCTATTGATCATGATCGGAACATCACCAGACACAGGGAGTCGCAGAGTGATAAGCTGATGGCTGTAAGTATACAGGCCCTTACCACAAGGCCAACTCAGCATAAGTCTCAGACCCCTGTGGGTAAGTCAAATGTGGTAACTTGTTATTACTGTCATAAAGAGGGACATTTTGCACGAGACTGTAGATTTAAAAGTGCACAAAACTCATATCAACCCCCTAGACAACGACATGACACACGAAATTGGGATCAAGGACCGCAGAGACGGAGTTATGAGCCACACGCAGGGGAAACAAAAAGGTATCCCCCAAGAAGAGACTGGCAAGTCTCTGATAGTTCCCATTTACCCCCTTCACAGGTAATAGCTGCCAGCGCAATGCAGGGAGGTCACCACATACAATAGGGGTGGGGCCACACCTGTAATCTGCAGCCAGTGAAATTAATTGCGAGCCTTGGAAGTGAACCCGAGGTCACAATTGATGTAGCTGGTAAATCTCTAAATTTCCTTGTAGATACGGGGGCGGCCAAGTCAGTGATAAATTCGACCGTGGGCATGAGAACCACTGGTAAAACAATTCCAGCCATGGGAGTAACAGGAGTAGTACAACACTACCCTTTAAGCAAACCTGCAGAGATTACGATAGGGCCTTTGCATACCAAGCATTCTTTTCTGCTGGCTGCATCGGCTCCGACTAATCTCCTAGGGAGAGATTTACTATGCTAAATGGGATGTGTCATATATTGTACTCCTGAAGGTGTGTTCTTGGACATACCCGAAAACCACGCTCAGGAAGTGCAGGATATGCTAGACTCCCCAACAAGATTAATGTCACACACTGTTATTGTAAATAGGTGTCCGTCCAAGGTAGAGGAAATGATTTCTTAGATACCAGAATCACTTTGGACCAAGGATGGACAAGACACTGGATTAATGGCAAACGTAGCCCCAGTAGTTGTACCAGTAAAAGATGGTAGGATAGCTCCAAAAATCCCACAATACCCTCTGAAGCCAGAGGTGGAGTTAGGAGTTTACCCTGTAATAGAGCGCTTGCTACAACAGGGCATTCTGGTAAGGACGTCCAGCACTGCCAACAGTCCCATCTTCCCTGTTAAAAAGAGTGGGGGGAGGGGTTACAGATTAGTGCAGGATCTAAGAGGGATCAACAAAATAGTTGAGAGTCAACTCCAGCTGTCATCCTTATGCCAAATGTCAACTCCAGCTGTCATCGTAGTGCCAAATCCAGCTGTCATCCTTATGCAAATCCCTCCCACTGCCAAATTTTTCACTGTGATTGACCTCTGCTCCGCCTTCTTCTCGGTACCTCTGCACCCTGACAGTCAATACTTATTCACATTTACATACAGAGGAGTTCAGTACACCTGGACTCGATTACCACAAGGTTTCATTGACAGTCCAAGTATTTTCTCACAGGCCTTGCATGATTGTTTACAGTCTTTTCAACCTGAGAGTGGATCAATATTAATACAGTACGTGGATGACCTACTGCTGTGTTCAGATTCACTGGAATCATCTCTGAGAGATACGAAACAACTCCTGTTTCATCTTTCAAACACCGGACACAAAGTTTCCAAAGACAAGTTACAATTATGCCTGACCAGGGTAAAATACTTGGGACACTGTCTGACACAAGGACTGAGACACCTCACCGCTGATAGAATTCAAGCAATTCGTGACATGACCCTGCCAAAAACCCAGCAACAGATTAGAACGTTTTTAGGAATGTGTGGGTATTGCCGTAACTGGATCCCAGGTTTTTCCATACTGGCGTTGCCTTTACAGGAGATGGTCTCCTCAAACAAACCTGATCGGATTTCGCACACAGACGAGTCTGAGATGGCATTTGAGAGACTTAAACAGTGCCTAACGCAGGCACCAGCATTAGGCATGCCAGATTATGGAAAACCCTTTGAGCTGTACGGAACAGAGAGTGCTGGGTGCGCGGCAGGTGTCTTAATCCAGAAGCATGGTGATGCCAGCAGGCCGGTAGCCTACTATAGCGCTCAGCTAGACACGGTAGCGCGATCCCTCCCCACATGCTTGCGAAGTGTTGCAGCAATAGCATTGCTAGTAAGTAAAAGCGAAGATGTAGTGCTAGGACACAACCTCACAATTCATACACCACATGCAGTGTCAGCCTTACTAAATTCGGCCCAAACCAGACACGTCTCATCAGCACGGTTTACAAGATGGGAATTGGCGTTGATGGCCCCCGTAAACATCACCATAAGGAGATGCAGCGCACTAAATCCTGCAACATATCTCCCAGGTGTGCCTGGACAGGCACAAAGGGTGGAGGATGAGAGTGATGGTGAAGGAGGATTTAGTAAGGAAAATGACACACATGATTTTATGGAATATTTGGCCCAAAATTTCACGGCAAGGCCTGACATCAGTGACAACCCACTGGAAGATGTAGATTTTACTTTCTACACTGACGGCAGTTGTCACAGACAGACGGACTCGGGAGACTTGTGTACTGGATACGCAGTCGTAGATGACCAAGGTACCATAGAAGCGGAACCCCTAGGCCAGTGGTTCCCAAACTGTGTGCCGTGGCACCCTGGGGTGCCTCAGGACACTTGCAGGGGTGCCTCGGGTTGGTGGTCCAGGACCAATTAAAATGATTTATGGTTAATGTAATAGGCAAAGCCAGTGCTGGGGGCTGCCAATCATAACATGTGTGGACAAACAGAGGCAAATCCTGTCCCTCACCACACAATTGACTCTAAGGGTGACATATAAGCACAATTTACTTAATTTAATATTTCTTTCTTAATTTATCAATAAGAAACCTTTGGCCTAGGGGTGCCGTGAAAACAATTCTGATGCTCTAGGGCGCCGTGCTTGTAAAATGTTTGGGAACCACTGCCCTAGGCCCACCACACTCAGCACAAGTTGCTGAACTGGTTGCCCTAACCAGAGCATGCGAACTGACTAAAGGCAAGTCAGCCAATATCTACACAGATTCTAGGTACGCCTTCGGAGTAGTCCATGATTTCGGGGCCCTATGGCGCCTCAGAAATTTCATGACGGCAGCTGGCACACCCGTAGCACATGCAGCCCACATCAAAAGACTTCTAACAGCGATACAGGAACCCGACAGAGTGGCTGTTATCAAGTGCAAAGCTCACACGTATAGCCAAGACCCGGTATCACTTGGTAACAGCCGAGCAGACGAAGCTGCTAAATCAGCAGCCAGTAACCCCATACAGACAGACAGCACACAACTGATGGCATTTAATACTGTAAACACACAGAAATTATATGAAATGCAAAATTTGTGTTCACCACAAGAAAAGGCAGTGTGGAGGTCAAAAGGATATGGCCAGGAGTCCTCAGGACTCTGGACAGATGGACAGGGTAAGCCAGTGGCACCCAGAGCATACCTTCCAAGTCTAGCGGAAGCGGCACATGGACTGACTCATCTAGGCAAAGAAGGAATGTGTAAGTTGGTAAGAGCTTATTGGTGCGCCCCAGGATTTTCTTCCCATGCGGGTAAAAGAGCGATGACATGTCTCACCTGCTTGAGGAAGAATATCAGAAAGGCAATACCAACAGAGCCATCCCATATCCCTCCTACAGATGGTCCTTTCCAGGTAATACAAATTGATTTCATACAATTGCCACCTTGTAGAAATTTAAAATATGTATTGGTTTGTACTGACGTGTTCTAGAATTGGGTTGAAGCATTTCCCGCGGCCACAAATACCGCTGTGTTTACTGCAAAGAAAATTGTGCAGGAATTTGTGTGTAGGTACGGTATCCCTAGAATCATTGAGAGTGATAGGGGTACCCATTTTACAGGTGAAGTTTTTCAAGCAATGTGTAAGTTGATGGGAATTAATAGTAAGCTGCACACTCCGTACCGCCCCCAGGCGAGTGCGAAAGTGGAAAGAGTAAACAGCACTATTAAAAACAAATTAAGCAAGGTAATGGCTGAAACAGGATTGTTGTGGCCCGAAGCTTTGCCAATCGTATTATACAGCATCAGAACCACTCCCAGGTCCCCTCTTAATCTGTCTCCTTTTGAAATTATGTTTGGTCGACAACCCCATGTTATGATTAACCCCCAGGATGATTTGAAATGTAACAATGAAGTAACTGTAAAGTATTTGGTTAAAATGAGTAAGCAATTGAGGAATCAGAATGATAATCTAAAGTTGGTGATTCCTGATTTGCCAGACAGTAATTGTCATGACATTGAACCTGGGGATTATGTAATGATACAGAATTTTCTACGCTCAGGTTGCCTTATTGACAGATGGGAAGGACCATATCAAGTCTTATTGACCAGCACGACAGCATTGAAGGTTGCCGAGAGAGAGACGTGGGTCCATTCATCTCATTGTAAAAAGGTTGCTGACCCAGAGAGGTCCCGTGATAAAGAACAGACGGTAGAGGTTGTATCACTAGAGTGTCTGTTCCGGGAAGGTTGAGACGACACCTGAGCGCTGAGAATAATAAGACCGGAGGCGATTGTCGAGCCAGATTTCTTTTTCCCTTTTGTTATTTTCTCCAGTTCCCATCTCCCTCCTATTCTCCTTCCCCCTTCTTATTTGTCTCCTTTTCCTCCTATAAGATGGACTTGCCCCAAAAGACTGTTATCCGGATTTTCCTGTTGACCATGATGTTGACCAGAGCAGTCTGTTTCGGTGAGAGTACCATGGAGGTCGAGAAAGTATCTGGAATGGGTTCTGATGACCAGGATGGGGGCGTAGTTTTCCAAGAGCAACATAATCACCGAGTAAAGGCGAGTATCAGAAAACGATCTGGTAGCATTGACAATAGAAGGAATTGTGAAGGATTGTTAGCTGAAGAGAACTGCATCTGTAGGCATTGTGACAATATAGTTGAGGATGGGTGCATCAAGAAATGTCAGTCCAGTTTTAATGTCCACATGGACCGGCATCCATTGAGTGACTATCACTCCTTAGTGGGTAAAGTGTTAAATCAAACAGACTGTTGGGTATGCTCTCAAGTACCTCAAGGTCATAGCAAATCAGGACTAGTACCATTCCCTTTAACTGTAGGAGAGGTACTTGAGTTAAGTGGTGGGAGGCCGGTGGACAAGAGGTTTAATATCTCTAGTCCTCCTAGTTTGAAGCTCCACCAGTATCACGTGGATAAGTCCTTAGTATGCTTTAAGATTTCCAATCCCCGAAAGCCGGGAAATTGGGAAGTGTCATGGAGTAATCAAACCATGACATTTTCATATAGAGCCGATAGAATGCCCATAGACACAGAGCTTATACGCCAGATCGCCAACAGTGGAAAATATTTCCGGTATAGGTATACTCTAGGAAGTAGGACCATGTGAGTTGGAGAAGTATCACCAGGATACTGTGCACATATCGTACAACCTGATACGTGTACTAGACAGATGGGAGAGTTAGGGTTAGGAGATTTCACATGGAAAATTTGTAACATGGTAATGTCATACTCTGTCCCATATGTTCTCCCCGATGATGCATATTTCATATGCGGGAGAAAGGCGTATAAGTGGCTTGCCCCAAACTCAGAGGGATTGTGTTACATTGGAAAAGTACTGCCTGAAGTAATGACTGTATCCCATAACAAAATGAAAGACATTCACTGCGGTGCCCAAGCTCCTTATACTCACACTCATTACGAGCACGTCGTTAAAAGGCACCTGATAGAGAGGACAGAGCACTCGGCCTCTGATCTGATCCATGAATCCACCGGGATTCAATTCCTACTCGCGTTAGATCTCACTCGTACTGCCAGAGGAGTGATAAATTATAGATATATATCTGCGCTAGCGAACTTGTTAGACAATATCACCGAAATGTATGACGACACGTTCAGGTACACTAGGAAAGAGTTACAAGCCTACAAAACAGAGCTGGTTCAGCATAGGATGATTCTCAATTATCTCACAGCAGTGACAGGCGGGTATTGTGTTACCCTAGCAACTCAGTATGGTGTAAAGTGCTGCACGTATATTACAAACAGCACTGAGGACCCGGCCGAGGTCATAGACCAAAAGATGGATGACATTTTGCAATTGAAGTGGGAGTTTCGAAGGAAACACAATCTCACACTCGCTGCTGTGGGTAATGAGCTGACCAATTGGGTGTCATGGTTGAACCCACGAAATTGGTTCTCTGGTTTAGGAGAATGGACCCAAGGTATTATAATGGATGTAGGGAAATTTCTCTTGTGTATTCTGGGAGTCGTCATATTGGTTGGCCTGATATTTAGATGCGTTCGGGCTTTAACGAAGTGTAAAGGTAGTACCAGAGTGATGAGTCTGAGGAGCGAGGACACTGTAATAACAACAATTAATTTGATTTATGACCCAACGATAGAGACAATGTTATGATGAAAATGTGATTCCACGGTCCGTTTCTTTCACCCGTTTCTCCTTTGTTTTCCTCCAAGGTACAAAGACATCCGCTTGGAAGAAGAATTTGACAACCTCTTTTATACAGACCATTGATGAACTATGCCACAAGCCCCCAATATCCCTAGTGACTTTAACTTTTACGATAGCCCAATACTTTAGAGACTGTAATTTTATGGACAATGGAAAAGCTTTTGCTCGCTATTTATAGCAAAAGCACCGAGAGACATCAGACAACATGTACATCAAGACAAGACATCAGACAAGACCTCAATCGGCGACTGTTTATATAAACTCACATAGTTTACGACTGCATTTATAACGATTGTTTCTTATCTTCATCTCTACAACCTCCAGGTAATGACACACATAGTCGACAGGGAATATAGACACATATATCAGCATTCACATGTTCCCCCCTTCATGTATCATCAACTAAATGTGCTCCCCCATTTGTTGCAACCAAAAGCCGAAAAGAGCTCGGTAGAGTTTGACAGCCCATCCACAGACCCTTGATAAGGGATAAGAAGGATTCAATATATACTTCGCAATACCTCGAAGCTTGATTTAAAACACGCACGGCACGATGATACATGACCCCTCAAACATGGATTTCATACACACATGCTTTTACTATCTCACTAGGTCATACTTTTCCTACCTTCTCCTCTCCTCCCCTTACCCAATCATAAAAAGGTGTTTACATGATGACATATATTTTTCTGTTTTGTTTAGGAAGTGGCAGTTATTGGTGACTGCCAAAGGGTGGACTGTCAAAGTCGAAAAATATTGTTATTCTCATGCCTTGTACTAACCCCATGCGCTTGCCTGCTGCACGTGCACATTCTCTCCCGTGCGTGCGCATATTCGCAGTTGCGTGACGGCGCCTCCACGGACATGCGCTCAACCGCGTGGTATGTGCATTTACGGTAGAGTTTGTGTGCGTCTGGCGGGCGACTCAATTGTCACATAGTTAATCCAAATAGTGCATTTTGTAGGTTATGGTCTCCTTAATAATATCAGTAAGTTTGTTTAGTGTAACTGGTTTATGGACAGAGAAATCCCTCTTTACATGATACGAAGGGTCAGACAGGTTTTGAGCAGTGGTGTTTGGTATGCAACGGTAGAGTATATTATTAGAAATATTCCGGTATTGGTTTGAGAGAAATTAATCGCTCCTGCGAATAGTTATGTCTATAAGAAGTTTATGGACATTTACTATATTTGCAGTTCATTATCCATGCGGCGGGAATCCTGAGATTCCCTCCCACCTGAGCAGTATGAAATAGTCACAGCCCACCTGTTTGAATCAACCTATGACCTTTTGTTATAATGTGAAGACAGATTCCTGTGTCCAATGAACAATGAGATTGTAGGCCCCTTTGTAGTGTACTGTATGCAGTGTATATAAGGCAGCCAGTTTGGGCCAGCTCAGTCTACTCTCCACAAAAGGTTTTCATCACTGACTAACTTGAGAGCTGGTGACCAGGGCTGCGCAGCGATCATTCCCCAGTGTGTAAGTTTTTCTCTGTAACCAACTTGTTCTCTGTTTGTATTTGCCATACTCTCTCTCTCTCTCTCTCTCTCTCTCTCTCTCTGTTATTGTTACGCTGTTGTATATTGTATATGTGTAGTTATTATGTTTAGATATTGATGTTAGTCTGTAGTGTATAAAATGTTAACTGTATTTTCCTTTTTTTACATAACTAAATCTCGTTAGTAAAGGTTTTGGAACCTTAGCAAGGTATTGTGTGTTTATTACATTGCTGAGAGTATTCAGAGCGTCTCAATCGCTCAAGAGGCTTTTATATAATAGAGGTTAATTAGCATTGCATTGTGTTCACATTACAAAACCAAGGTTTACAGTATAGGCTCAGCCTTTCATTGTGTTGCATACAAGGTTTACTGTGTGTCATCCTGTGAGCGTCTGCGCCGCCCATGTTCCTCTTGTGGGCACAGCGTCCGCTACGCTAGTAGCGTAGCATTACGGTACTCGGACCGCCTATAGCGTGCTCGATACCCAGCGTAAGCCGTGAGTGAACGTGTCGCTCGTGCGTCTCAACCACGGCCTAGCGTCTGCTACGCTAAGTGCGTACCCTTACGGCACCCCGTACGCCCATTGTGTACTGAGTCTCTTACCAATATATAGTGAATGTTATAAGATAAATATTTAGCTTTATCAGTCTGAGGGGGAGAGGTTGAGAATTCCAGAGTAAGGGAGCAGCACGTGAAAAATCTTGGAGATAGGAGTTGGAGGAAGTAATCAGAAGACAGGAAAGTTGGTGTTCATCAGCAGAGCGAAGAAGACGGGTGGGAGTGTAAAGGGAGATAAGGTCAGAGATGTAAATGGGAGAGGAGTGGGTGAGTGCTTTGTAAGTGAGTGTGTGAAGTTTGAATTGGATTCTGAAAGGGAAGGGAAGGCAGTGAAGGGCTTGTAGGAGAGGGGAGGTGGACATGTGCGTTTGGTGAGGAAGATAAGCTGGGCTGCATCATTGAGGATAGATTGGAGTGGAGAGAGGTAATTGTCAGGGATGCCAGTTAGGAGGGGATTGCAGCAGTCCAGTCTGGAAATGATCAGTGAGTGGATAATATTCTTGGTGGCATCCCGGGTGAGAAAGGGTCTAATCCTGGAAATAGTTTGGAAATGTAAATGACAGGTTTGTAAAAGGTGCTGAATGTGTGGTTTGAAGGCGAGGGAGGAGTCAAGGATTACGCAAAGACAGCGTACTTGGAGGCAAGAGGAGATAGTCGTGCCATCAATAGATAATGAGATTGTAGGAGGTGAGGTTGTGCGGGAGGATGGGAAGATGATCAGCTCAGTCTTGGACATGTTGAGTTTAAGAAAGTGCTGGGACATTCAGGAAGAGATAGCAGAGAGACAGTTGGAGGTACGAGTGAGGAGAGCCGGGCAGACATCAGGGGAGAAAAGGTAGATTTGAGTGTCATCAGCATAGAGGTGATATTGGAAGTTAAAAGAACTAATGAGTTCACCTAAAGAGGACGTATAGAGAGAGAAAAGGAGAGCACCAAGAACAAAACCTTGGGGGACACCAACAGTTAGTGGACGTGGGGGGGGGGGTAGCGTCATGAGAAGAGACAGCGAAGGAACGATCAGAGAGGTAGGAGGACAGTCAGGAGAGGACAGTATCATGCAGACCAAGAGAGTGAAGGATCTGCAGAAGGAGAGGGTAGTCCACAGTGTCAAAAGCAGCAGAGAGGTCAAGAAGAATAAGCAGAGAGTAGTGGCCCTTAGATTTGGCTGCATGGAGGTCATTGCAGACTTTTGTGAGGTCAGTTTCAGTGGAGTGAAGAGAACGGAAACCAGACTGGAATGAGTCAAGCAGTGAGTGGGAGGAAAGAGAGACAATGAGGTAGTTATAGACAATACGCTCAAAGAGTTTGAAGGCAAAAGAGAGGAGAGAGATGGGTCGGTAGTTGGATAGGGTGTTTGGATCAAGGGAAGGTTTTTTTAAGACAATAGCATGCTCAAAGGAAGAGGGGACAGTGTCTGATGAGAGGGTGGGCAAGAGAGGAACAGGAGGAAGGTAGCGGAGGAAGAGGGATGGGATGGGATAGGGTCAAGTGGGGAGGTGGTGGGGGGTGAGGAATGGATGAGGGCCATGACTTCCTCACCTGATACATGGGAGAAAGATGTCAGAGATGGTGAGAGGGAAGTGGAGGGGTGGTAAGGAAACTGTGGTGGCTGGTTGCTGGTCTGGTGGGATGTGATGTCCTGCTGTATGGAATCAATCTTGGATGTAAAATAAGTGGCAAAGTCAAGAGCAGACAATGAGGAGGTGGTTGTTGCGGGCAGAGGAGGGAGTTCACAGTGGCAAAGAGGCGCCAGGGTTTGGAAGACTGGAAGATGAGAATTTTGAAGTATGATTGTTTAGCGAGTAAAAGGGCAGCACTGAAGAATGAGAGGCAGGTGATTTTGTGGGGTTATCAATAGGGATGTTGAAATCACCTAAGATAATGGAGGGAATGTCAGAAGAGAGGATGTGAGGTAGCCAGGAAGCAAAGTTGTTGAGGCATTTGGAGGAAATGCCAGGGGGACAGTAAATGACAGCAACTCGAAGATTAGTAAATCGGTAGAGGTATATAGTATGGACCTCAAATGTAGAGAATGTAAGGGATGGTTCTGGAGGTATAAGTTGGTATATGTAGCTAGAGGGTAAAAGGACCCCAACACCACCACCATGGCGACCCCGGGTCGGGGTGTGTGTGAGAATGTGAGGCCCCCAGCAGAGAGGGCAGCAGGAGAAGTAGTGTCAGCACTCTTTTATTCTTCAGCATACTCTTGAGAGCAGCAGTTATTCATTTTATGCCCCATAATAGTGCTCTAGTAAATTTTCAGAACCAAAGCAGTGCCCTAGTTAATATTATACCCCATAGTAGTGCCCTAGCTTATTTTATGAACCATCATACAGTAGTTCCCAAGTTTATGTGACATTGTTGGGCTGCCAGTACACATTATGCCTCACAGTACACCCAATTCACATTATGACATAGTGTCCCCAGTTCATATTACGCCACATTACGGTGCCCCCAGTTCAAATTATAATGGACATTTTAAGACAATGGCGGGGACCAGGGGGCCTTATAACTTTACGGATTTGATTGTTCCTGCGACCAGCTGTTACTGAAATATTAGGTCACTTTTATAAGAAAATCTCTGTTATAGACTTATTTTTCTCTACCTCGCTCACCTCAGGATTTAACCATTTTTAAATATTTTAACATTTACTGGCACCCAGCATTTTTACTGCCATCATAATATCAAAATATTACTAAAATTTACAGAAGCTATACCTACAACACAAGGGGCTCAGGCAATTAAATAAGGGGTTCAATGGCATCACATGCCCCTTAGCATTTTCCACATGCCGCACCTAAAGGACAATATGAAGAGAATTCTGTTTATTTCTATTTAGAATAATAGGAAGTTTCTCTTTAATAAAGTTGCTGAAACAAAGCTTACGATATGTAGCTTTTTTTCTCCACTCAGCAATTTACTGAGTGGAGAAAAAACGCTATTTATCCTAAGCTTTGTTTCAGCGACTTTATTAGACTCACGCTATCGATTTGTATTTTAATGACATTTCTGTACTGATACCCTGTTCATTTCGGATATTTTAATTATTATCTTCGTGTTCATTCTCAAAATGAGATCAACAATACTCTCTAATTTCTAGTAGACCCCTGGGGAAGTCCTATGGATGAAATGCGTTGGATTATTATCTACAGATCCAATATATCTCTGAAATTAAACTGAATCAGAGTTTTATGCTTCACAATCAAATGCAATCAATATATTGGTTTTATTACTGTTAAATATTTATACGATTTCAATGTACAATATTGATTATACAAGTTATAATTAATTTCTGTATGCTTGTACATTCTTTGTATTATGAATACATTTTTTAGTGAACGGGTTGAGTCAAACTCGCAACAATTTAGGTGGTTCAAAATACACATCTCCTGTCATACATCAGCTCCCTTAGGAATATATATGTGTACAATCTGCCCAATCCCAGTATTTTGAAATATTACATACTATGATGCATCAAAAAATAGTTTGCAATAAGTTTTCAATAAAATAATGCTACAATTAAAATATAAGAATCCTTTTTTTATTTTTGAATATGTCATAAACTAACTTCTCACTGTTAATTCCCAGCAATGTGTGGGGATCTGAGAGTAGGCTGAGGCAAGTCAGAGTCAGTTTCCAGTCCAGGTATAGTAGCTGCAGCATGCCCTTTGACTGCTCACATAATGACTTGACTAACACAATCTCTCTGCACTCTGGGGGTCATTCTGACCCGTTCGCTCGCTGCTGTTTGTCGCAGCCGAGCGAACGGGTCTCTATTGCACATGCACCGTAGTGCGCCGGCGCATGCCAGCCGGCCGAAGGCAGTAGCAGGGATGCGATCGCCTCTGCCTGATTGACAGGCAGAGGCAGTCGATGGGCGGGAGGTGGCGGAACGGCGGCGTTTGGCCGCCGTTTCGTGTGAGCGGTCCGGCCAACGCAGGTGTGGCCGGACTGAATGGGGGACGGGCCGCAGCGGCTGCGTGACGTCACACACAGCCGCTGCGGGCCGGGGAGCGATGAGGAGCTCCCGGCCAGCACGCTAAAACTGCGCTGGCCGGGAGCTACTCTTGAAGTGCAAAGGTATCGCAGCTGTGCGATGCCTTTGAACTTCTGCGGGGGGGCCGGCACTGACATGCGGGGCGGACTAGCCCTGTGCTGGGCGTCCCCCACATGTCAGTGTGAATGATCGTAGCTGTGCTAAATTTCGCACAGCTACGATCAACTCGGAATGAGCCCCACTAGTCTGTTTTCCCCACTCTGAAAAGATCTGCTGGGAGAACAGTCTCTGATTGGTCTAATCTACTGCTGATCTCGGGAATAAACAGCTGCCAGGTCCTAGCTCCTGTCCTTCTAGTGGCGGGCTGCCGGGCTCCTTTTGCTCATTTGCCTGTGAACACAGCAGCAGCACATGTGAATGCAGCTGCATGGTTTGATGGGGAGCAGAGAACAATCGTGTGTGGCCCCCTAGACTTGCTCTTTTCTCCAAGTAGTGCCCCCTATGTCCTGACGCCCAGGGCACATGCCCTGCTCGCTCTGCCCTCGTTACACCACTGCATTACAGTGCCCCAGTTCTTATTATTTAACATTATAGTGCCCTCCACATTACAATGAGCAGATCAGATTATGACACATTACAGTACCCTCCAGTTCATAATGTGCCACATTACATTAGCCTTCAATTTAAATTGTGTCACATTACAGTGTACCCTTACCGTTATAACATCCACTACACACACCTCTCGCTGAAAATGTAATATCACACAATTCAGGCTGGGCAATGGATCAGAACCAATTGCTTAGCAGGCAAATCTGGGAAATTGGTATGCAATTTAATACCTTGGGTCCAGTCCCCCCTAAGCCGCTGGGCGCTATAGCAGTGGCAGCCTTTGCCTTCACTATAGTTACACCCATGACTCCATGGGCTAGCCAGACCTTCTGCTCATGTTCTTTATCCCTGCTATTTAATGGGACGCTAACCACTGCATTCTTCCAGATGGCCCTTCATGTCCCCAGCATCCGTACTATTTACTGGGACACTAACCACTGCATTCTTCCAGATGGCCATTCATGTCCCCAGCATCCGTACTATTTATTGGGACACTAACCATTGCATTCTTCCAGATGGCCCTTCATGTCCCCAGCATCCGTACTATTTATTGGGACACTAACCACTGCATTCTTCCAGATGGCCCTTCATGTCCCCAGCATCCGTACTATTTATTGGGACACTAACCATTGCATTCTTCCAGATGGCCCTTCATGTCCCCAGCATCCGTACTATTTATTGGGACACTAACCACTGCATTCTTCCAGATGGCCCTTCATGTCCCCAGCATCCGTACTATTTATTGGGACACTAACCACTGCATTCTTCCAGATGGCCCTTCATGTCCCCAGCATCCGTACTATTTACTGGGACACTAACCACTGCATTCTTCCAGATGGCCCTTCATGTCCCCAGCATCCGTACTATTTATTGGGACACTAACCACTGCATTCTTCCAGATGGCCCTTCATGTCCCCAGCATCCGTACTATTTATTGGGACACTAACCATTGCATTCTTCCAGATGGCCCTTCATGTCCCCAGCATCCGTACTATTTATTGGGACACTAACCACTGCATTCTTCCAGATGGCCCTTCATGTCCCCAGCATCCGTACTATTTATTGGGACACTAACCACTGCATTCTTCCAGATGGCCCTTCATGTTCCCAGCATTAGTACTATTTATTGGGACACTAACCACTATATTCTTCCAGATGGCCCTTCATGTTCCCAGTATCCGTACTATTTATTGGGACACTAACCACTGCATTCTTCCAGATGGCCCTTCATGTTCCCAGTATCCGTACTATTTACTGGGACACTAACCACTGCATTCTTCCAGATGGCCCTTCATGTTCCCAGCATCCGTACTATTTATTGGGACACTAACCACTGCATTCTTCCAGATGGCCCTTCATGTTCCCAGCATTCGTACTATTTATTGGGACACTAACCACTATATTCTTCCAGATGGCCCTTCATGTTCCCAGTATCCGTACTATTTATTGGGACACTAACCACTGCATTCTTCCAGATGGCCCTTCATGTTCCCAGCATTCGTACTATTTATTGGGACACTAACCACTATATTCTTCCAGATGGCCCTTCATGTCCCCAGCATCCGTACTATTTATTGGGACACTAACCACTGCATTCTTCCAGATGGCCCTTCATGTCCCCAGCATCCGTACTATTTATTGGGACACTAACCACTGCATTCTTCCAGATGGCCCTTCATGTTCCCAGCATTCGTACTATTTATTGGGACACTAACCACTATATTCTTCCAGATGGCCCTTCATGTTCCCAGCATTCGTACTATTTATTGGGACACTAACCACTATATTCTTCCAGATGGCCCTTCATGTTCCCAGTATCCGTACTATTTATTGGGACACTAACCACTGCATTCTTCCAGATGGCCCTTCATGTTCCCAGCATTCGTACTATTTATTGGGACACTAACCACTATATTCTTCCAGATGGCCCTTCATGTTCCCAGTATCCGTACTATTTATTGGGACACTAACCACTGCATTCTTCCAGATGGCCCTTCATGTTCCCAGTATCCGTACTATTTACTGGGACACTAACCACTGCATTCTTCCAGATGGCCCTTCATGTTCCCAGTATCCGTACTATTTACTGGGACACTAACCACTGCATTCTTCCAGATGGCCCTTCATGTCTCCAGCATCCGTACTATTTATTGGGACACTAACCATTGCATTCTTCCAGATGGCCCTTCATGTCCCCAGCATCCGTACTATTTATTGGGACACTAACCACTGCATTCTTCCAGATGGCCCTTCATGTCCCCAGCATCCGTACTATTTACTGGGACACTAACCACTGCATTCTTCCAGATGGCCCTTCATGTCCCCAGCATCCGTACTATTTATTGGGATACTAACCACTGCATTCTTCCAGATGGCCCTTCATGTCTCCAGCATCCGTACTATTTATTGGGACACTAACCATTGCATTCTTCCAGATGGACCTTCATGTCCCCAGCATCCGTACTATTTATTGGGATACTAACCACTGCATTCTTCCAGATGGCCCTTCATGTCTCCAGCATCCGTACTATTTATTGGGACACTAACCATTGCATTCTTCCAGATGGACCTTCATGCCCCCAGCATCCGTACTATTTATTGGGACACTAACCACTGCATTCTTCCAGATGGACCTTCATGCCCCCAGCATTGCCTCTAATGTTTCAATTTCACTTGCACTTACTGACTATGCCCCATGACCTGCTACAATTCAGTACATGTGGGATGAGGGCACCATAGGATGCACTTGCTGTGAGCACCATGGCTCTACACTATGGGGGTAATTCTGAGTTGATCGCAGCAGGAACTTTGTTAGCAGTTGGGCAAATCATGTGCACTGCAGGGGAGGCAGATATAACATGTGCAGAGAGAGATAGATTTGGGTGGGTTATTATTTTGTTTCTGTGCAGGGTAAATACTGGCTTCTTTATTTTTACACTGCAATTTAGATTGCAGATTGAACACACCCCACCCAACTCTAACTCTCTCTGCACATGTTATATCTGCCTCCCCTGCAGTGCACATGGTTTTACCCAACTGCTAAGAAAGTTCCTGCTGCAATCAACTCAGAATTACCCCCACTGCCTCTGAGAACAGAAAGTGCAAACTTAAATTAGTTCATCTTAAAAGAAAAGTTATAGCGTTCACTATAATCTTGCAAGTTTTGCTAATAAAACTGTATTCTACAGTATATAGCAGATGGACTGTAGTCTTGGTTATGGCTTTTCAATTAATTTGGAAATTCTATAGTTTATACAGGACAACAAATGTTTTGCTTGCAATCGTATGAAAGTGATTTATTTCACGTCACTGATTTATTTTCAATCTACAATCTAGTTTTCCTGGCAAATGTTACTGATATAAATCATTCAGTTGCAATGCAATACAAGTCTAATACATTGTTGTGGACATGTGTAGCAAAGAGGTGTTTGTGATAATGTGACTCAGGAAGTAAACAAAGTGGTGTGTGTTAAACTGTTAAAACTTGAAATACAAAACAGGAAACATTAAATGGCAGTGAAGGGAGTGTTAGACCACAGAGACAAATGGTATCCGGTCTCTAGGTCGATAAGACTTAGGTCGACAGTGTCTAGGTCGACCACTATTGGTAGACAGTAACTAAGTCGACAGGGTTTCTAGGTCGACAGGTCAAAAGGTCGACATGATTTTTTAAAAAATATATATCTTTTTTTTATTTTTCATACTTTACAATCCACGTGGACTACGATTGTGAACGGTAACCTTGCTCGAAGCATGGAGAGTGAAGCGAGCCATGCGAGGGGACATGGTGCACTAATTGGGGGTTCCCGGTCATTGTACAGCAAAAACGACACAATTAGGAAAAAACAAAAAACCTCATGTCGACCTTTTGACCTGTTGTCCTAGACCATGTCGACCTAGAGACCCTGTCGTCCTAGTTGCTGACGACCAATAGTGGTTGACCAAGACACTGTCGACCTAAGTGCGGTTGAACTTGCATACCACACCTGAGACAAACACATGCCATAATATCTTCATTGCATTTGTTCTTCCCACTCACCAGGTTTCAGGGGAGACTAAAGGCCCATACAGACGGGCCGATGCGGGAGAGATGTGTGCTGAGCGAACCGCTCAGCACACATCTCTCCCGCCGCTCAGCACAGCGCGATCTGTGCTGAGCGTGCGGGGAGAGACGGGGGGGGGGGGGGCTCATTTCACCCAGGCCGATCTAGCACCAGCGCTATCGCTGTAGGGGGTACACACGGAGCGATAATGCTCAAATTCTAAGCAATCTAGTCAGATTGCTTAGAATATCGCTCCCTGAGTACCCCCCTTAAGGAGCAGACGTATTAACTAGAGATGAGCGGGTTCGGTTTCTTTGAATCCGAACCCGCACGAACTTCACTTTTTTTTTCACGGGTCCGAGCGACTCGGATCTTCCCGCCTTGCTCGGTTAACCCGAGCGCGCCCGAACGTCATCATGACGCTGTCGGATTCTCGCGAGACTCGGATTCTATATAAGGAGCCGCGCGTCGCCGCCATTTTCACACGTGCATTGAGATTGATAGGGAGAGGACGTGGCTGGCGTCCTCTCCATTAGAATAGATTAGAAGAGAGAGAGAGAGAGAGAGATTGTGCAGACAGAGTTTACCACAGTGACCAGTGCAGTTGTTGTTAAGTTAACTTTTATTTAATATATCCGTTCTCTGCTATATCCGTTCTCTGCCTGAAAAAAACGATACACAGCAGTCACACAGTGTGACTCAGTCTGTGTGCACTCAGCTCAGCCCAGTGTGCTGCACATCAATGTATAAAAGCTTATAATAATTGTGGGGGAGACTGGGGAGCACTGCAGGTTGTTATAGCAGGAGCCAGGAGTACATAATATTATATTAATTTAAAATTAAACAGTGCACACTTTTGCTGCAGGAGTGCCACTGCCAGTGTGACTAGTGGTGACCAGTGCCTGACCACCAGTATAGTAGTATATTGTTGTATACTATCTCTTTATCAACCAGTCTATATTAGCAGCAGACACAGTACAGTGCGGTAGTTCACGGCTGTGGCTACCTCTGTGTCGGCAGTCGGCACTCGGCAGGCAGTCCGTCCATCCATAATTGTATAATTATATACCACCTAACCGTGGTATTTTTTTTTCTTTCTTTATACCGTCGTCATAGTCATACTAGTTGTTACGAGTATACTACTATCTCTTTATCAACCAGTGTACAGTGCGGTAGTTCACGGCTGTGGCTACCTCTGTGTCGGCAGTCGGCAGGCAGTCCGTCCATCCATAATTGTATTATTATAATATATACCACCTAACCGTGGTTTTTTTTTCATTCTTTATACCGTCATAGTGTCATACTAGTTGTTACGAGTATACTACTATCTCTTTATCAACCAGTGTACAGTGCGGTAGTTCACGGCTGTGGCTACCTCTGTGTCGGCAGTCGGCAGGCAGTCCGTCCATCCATAATTGTATTATAATATATACCACCTAACCGTGGTTTTTTTTTCATTCTTTATACCGTCATAGTGTCATACTAGTTGTTACGAGTATACTACTATCTCTTTATCAACCAGTGTACAGTGCGGTAGTTCACGGCTGTGGCTACCTCTGTGTCGGCAGTCGGCAGGCAGTCCGTCCATCCATAATTGTATTATAATATATACCACCTAACCGTGGTTTTTTTTTCATTCTTTATACCGTCATAGTGTCATACTAGTTGTTACGAGTATACTACTATCTCTTTATCAACCAGTGTACAGTGCGGTAGTTCACGGCTGTGGCTACCTCTGTGTCGGCAGTCGGCAGGCAGTCCGTCCATCCATAATTGTATTATAATATATACCACCTAACCGTGGTTTTTTTTTCATTCTTTATACAGTCATAGTCAGTCATACTAGTTGTTACGAGTATACTACTATCTCTTTATCAACCAGTGTACAGTGCGGTAGTTCACGGCTGTGGCTACCTCTGTGTCGGAACTCGGCAGGCAGTCCGTCCATCCATAATTGTATTACAATATATACCACCTAACCGTGGTTTTTTTTTCATTCTTTATACCGTCATAGTCAGTCATACTAGTTGTTACGAGTATACTACTATCTCTTTATCAACCAGTGTACAGTGCGGTAGTTCACGGCTGTGGCTACCTCTGTGTCGGCACTCGGCAGGCAGTCCGTCCATCCATCCATAATTGTATTACAATATATACCACCTAACCGTGGTTTTTTTATACCACCTAACCGTGGCAGTCCGTCCATAATTGTATACTAGTATCCAATCCATCCATCTCCATTGTTTACCTGAGGTGCCTTTTAGTTCTGCCTATAAAATATGGAGAACAAAAAAGTTGAGGTTCCAAAATTAGGGAAAGATCAAGATCCACTTCCACCTCGTGCTGAAGCTGCTGCCACTAGTCATGGCCGAGACGATGAAATGCCAGCAACGTCGTCTGCCAAGGCCGATGCCCAATGTCATAGTACAGAGCATGTCAAATCCAAAACACCAAATATCAGAAAAAAAAGGACTCCAAAACCTAAAATAAAATTGTCGGAGGAGAAGCGTAAACTTGCCAATATGCCATTTACCACACGGAGTGGCAAGGAACGGCTGAGGCCCTGGCCTATGTTCATGGCTAGTGGTTCAGCTTCACATGAGGATGGAAGCACTCAGCCTCTCGCTAGAAAACTGAAAAGACTCAAGCTGGCAAAAGCACCGCAAAGAACTGTGCGTTCTTTGAAATCCCAAATCCACAAGGAGAGTCCAATTGTGTCGGTTGCGATGCCTGACCTTCCCAACACTGGACGTGAAGAGCATGCGCCTTCCACTATTTGCATGCCCCCTGCAAGTGCTGGAAGGAGCACCCGCAGTCCAGTTCCTGATAGTCAGATTGAAGATGTCAGTGTTGAAGTACACCAGGATGAGGAGGATATGGGTGTTGCTGGCGCTGGGGAGGAAATTGACCAGAAGGATTCTGATGGTGAGGTGGTTTGTTTAAGTCAGGCACCCGGGGAGACACCTGTTGTCCGTGGGAGGAATATGGCCGTTGACATGCCAGGTGAAAATACCAAAAAAATCAGCTCTTCGGTGTGGAGGTATTTCACCAGAAATGCGGACAACAGGTGTCAAGCCGTGTGTTCCCTTTGTCAAGCTGTAATAAGTAGGGGTAAGGACGTTAACCACCTCGGAACATCCTCCCTTATACGTCACCTGCAGCGCATTCATAATAAGTCAGTGACAAGTTCAAAAACTTTGGGTGACAGCGGAAGCAGTCCACTGACCAGTAAATCCCTTCCTCTTGTAACCAAGCTCACGCAAACCACCCCACCAACTCCCTCAGTGTCAATTTCCTCCTTCCCCAGGAATGCCAATAGTCCTGCAGGCCATGTCACTGGCAAGTCTGACGAGTCCTCTCCTGCCTGGGATTCCTCCGATGCATCCTTGCGTGTAACGCCTACTGCTGCTGGCGCTGCTGTTGTTGCCGCTGGGAGTCGATGGTCATCCCAGAGGGGAAGTCGTAAGCCCACTTGTACTACTTCCAGTAAGCAATTGACTGTTCAACAGTCCTTTGCGAGGAAGATGAAATATCACAGCAGTCATCCTACTGCAAAGCGGATAACTGAGTCCTTGACAACTATGTTGGTGTTAGACGTGCGTCCGGTATCCGCCGTTAGTTCACAGGGAACTAGACAATTTATTGAGGCAGTGTGCCCCCGTTACCAAATACCATCTAGGTTCCACTTCTCTAGGCAGGCGATACCGAGAATGTACACGGACGTCAGAAAAAGACTCACCAGTGTCCTAAAAAATGCAGTTGTACCCAATGTCCACTTAACCACGGACATGTGGACAAGTGGAGCAGGGCAGGGTCAGGACTATATGACTGTGACAGCCCACTGGGTAGATGTATGGACTCCCGCCGCAAGAACAGCAGCGGCGGCACCAGTAGCAGCATCTCGCAAACGCCAACTCTTTCCTAGGCAGGCTACGCTTTGTATCACCGCTTTCCAGAATACGCACACAGCTGAAAACCTCTTACGGCAACTGAGGAAGATCATCGCGGAATGGCTTACCCCAATTGGACTCTCCTGTGGATTTGTGGCATCGGACAACGCCAGCAATATTGTGTGTGCATTAAATATGGGCAAATTCCAGCACGTCCCATGTTTTGCACATACCTTGAATTTGGTGGTGCAGAATTTTTTTAAAAACGACAGGGGCGTGCAAGAGATGCTGTCGGTGGCCAGAAAAATTGCGGGACACTTTCGGCGTACAGGCACCACGTACAGAAGACTGGAGCACCACCAAAAACTACTGAACCTGCCCTGCCATCATCTGAAGCAAGAAGTGGTAACGAGGTGGAATTCAACCCTCTATATGCTTCAGAGGTTGGAGGAGCAGCAAAAGGCCATTCAAGCCTATACAATTGAGCACGATATAGGAGATGGAATGCACCTGTCTCAAGTGCAGTGGAGAATGATTTCAACGTTGTGCAAGGTTCTGATGCCCTTTGAACTTGCCACACGTGAAGTCAGTTCAGACACTGCCAGCCTGAGTCAGGTCATTCCCCTCATCAGGCTTTTGCAGAAGAAGCTGGAGGCATTGAAGAAGGAGCTAACACGGAGCGATTCCGCTAGGCATGTGGGACTTGTGGATGCAGCCCTTAATTCGCTTAACAAGGATTCACGGGTGGTCAATCTGTTGAAATCAGAGCACTACATTTTGGCCACCGTGCTCGATCCTAGATTTAAAGCCTACCTTGGATCTCTCTTTCCGGCAGACACAGGTCTGCTGGGGTTGAAAGACCTGCTGGTGACAAAATTGTCAAGTCAAGCGGAACGCGACCTGTCAACATCTCCTCCTTCACATTCTCCCGCAACTGGGGGTGCGAGGAAAAGGCTCAGAATTCCGAGCCCACCCGCTGGCGGTGATGCAGGGCAGTCTGGAGCGACTGCTGATGCTGACATCTGGTCCGGACTGAAGGACCTGACAACGATTACGGACATGTCGTCTACTGTCACTGCATATGATTCTCTCAACATTGATAGAATGGTGGAGGATTATATGAGTGACCGCATCCAAGTAGGCACGTCACACAGTCCGTACTTATACTGGCAGGAAAAAGAGGCAATTTGGAGGCCCTTGCACAAACTGGCTTTATTCTACCTAAGTTGCCCTCCCACAAGTGTGTACTCCGAAAGAGTGTTTAGTGCCGCCGCTCACCTTGTCAGCAATCGGCGTACGAGGTTACATCCAGAAAATGTGGAGAAGATGATGTTCATTAAAATGAATTATAATCAATTCCTCCGCGGAGACATTGACCAGCAGCAATTGCCTCCACAAAGTACACAGGGAGCTGAGATGGTGGATTCCAGTGGGGACGAATTGATAATCTGTGAGGAGGGGGATGTACACGGTGATATATCGGAGGGTGAAGATGAGGTGGACATCTTGCCTCTGTAGAGCCAGTTTGTGCAAGGAGAGATTAATTGCTTCTTTTTTGGGGGGGGTCCAAACCAACCCGTCATATCAGTCACAGTCGTGTGGCAGACCCTGTCACTGAAATGATGGGTTGGTTAAAGTGTGCATGTCCTGTTTTGTTTATACAACATAAGGGTGGGTGGGAGGGCCCAAGGATAATTCCATCTTGCACCTCTTTTTTCTTTTCTTTTTCTTTGCATCATGTGCTGATTGGGGAGGGTTTTTTGGAAGGGACATCCTGCGTGACACTGCAGTGCCACTCCTAGATGGGCCCGGTGTTTGTGTCGGCCACTAGGGTCGCTAATCTTACTCACACAGCTACCTCATTGCGCCTCTTTTTTTCTTTGCGTCATGTGCTGTTTGGGGAGGGTTTTTTGGAAGGGACATCCTGCGTGACACTGCAGTGCCACTCCTAGATGTGCCCGGTGTTTGTGTCGGCCACTAGGGTCGCTAATCTTACTCACACAGTCAGCTACCTCATTGCGCCTCTTTTTTTCTTTGCGTCATGTGCTGTTTGGGGAGGGTTTTTTGGAAGGGCCATCCTGCGTGACACTGCAGTGCCACTCCTAGATGGGCCCGGTGTTTGTGTCGGCCACTAGGGTCGCTAATCTTACTCACACAGCTACCTCATTGCGCCTCTTTTTTTCTTTGCGTCATGTGCTGTTTGGGGAGGGTTTTTTGGAAGGGACATCCTGCGTGACACTGCAGTGCCACTCCTAGATGGGCCCGGTGTTTGTGTCGGCCACTAGGGTCGCTTATCTTACTCACACAGCGACCTCGGTGCAAATTTTAGGACTAAAAATAATATTGTGAGGTGTGAGGTATTCAGAATAGACTGAAAATGAGTGTAAATTATGGTTTTTGAGGTTAATAATACTTTGGGATCAAAATGACCCCCAAATTCTATGATTTAAGCTGTTTTTTAGTGTTTTTGGAAAAAAACACCCGAATCCAAAACACACCCGAATCCGACAAAAATAATTCGGTGAGGTTTTGCCAAAACGCGTTCGAACCCAAAACACGGCCGCGGAACCGAACCCAAAACCAAAACACAAAACCCGAAAAATTTCAGGCGCTCATCTCTAGTATTAACCTGGAGAAGGGATAAAGAAGTGATCAAGCAGTGATAAGTGCAAGGTGATAACACACCAGCCACATATTTGAAAAATGACAGGAGCTGACTGGCTGGTGCGTTATCACAAAAAGACGTTACCTAGCAGCAAAAAGCCCAGCTTCTCAATGCTTGACAAATTGCCTAATTCTCTAGTGTCAGTAAACAGGTTTCCTTAGCATTAACCCTTTGATAAATGGCACCACTACTTGTAATAGGACCATATTCCGTCCTTCTGCCTACCCTGCTCCCAAACATGCAGTATCACACAGAGGTGGCAGAGCCACGACACCAGGATGAATGGTTGTCGAATCACTTTCCTGGCACAATGCAAGCCAAAAGCAGGTGCCGTGCAGGAGCGACAGTGCTACTCCCAGGGCCCTGAAGACTCAATGGTAGCACAGCTTGTACACCCTTAGTTATGGCCATGAACGGCACAAAGTGCAGAACAGTTTATTTTTCAATGGTTCCATATTAAGTATCGTCATAGTGGGCAATGCATTTTCTGTATATTGGCGTAATAGGTATGTCATAGGTAAATTCTGTGACTTGTGGAATTATGTGGTTTTCTTTTATGACTCTGTACAAGAGAAATTTTCATAATATATTTCTGGACCTGGTCCAAGAAAACATGGACTAGAAAAACCAAAATGTTGTAGAGCACTGAAATATTGAATTCACACAATGTGATATAAAATAAATGGTATCTTAATTACAGATGTGCTTGAACCTCCGTGTTTTGGGATTGGTTTTAATTAATTATCGTGTTTTGGTTTTTGACAAGGTGTTTTGATTCAGATTCGGTTTTTGGCTGCAGTTTTGGATTACTTTAAAATCAATTAAAATTAATAAACAGTGATTGAAAAAAAAACCCAGCTAAAATCATGTAATTTAACTGTAAATAAACTGACAACAGACCCGAACTGGGACTTGGTTCCACTTGGAACCGCAAAGTGATTACGAACTAGGACTCTATTTGACCCAGAAACCCAAAGTTTGGGTTTATGCGGATTTCAGGAAAACAGAACCACACATCTCTAATCTTAATCATGCAGTTACAAGGAAGTAGCAAAACATACTGAAACAAAAACAGAAAGAAAAATACCTGGTTATACCTATACTACCGTTCATGGGGGGCCATTCCGAGTTGATCGCACGTAGCAACTTTTTGCTGCTCATGCGATCAACTTGACGCCGCCTATGGGGGAGTGTACTACTTTAGCATAGTAGGGCTGCGATCGCTTGTGCAGTCCTGATATGCTAAAAAAGTTTCAAGCAAAACAAGAGTAGGCCTGCAGTTATTAACCCAGTGCGACGGATCCAGCGATGATGGTCCCGGCTCTGACGTCAGACATCCGCCCTCCAAACGCCTGGACACGTCTGGGTTCACCTTACCACGCCCGGGAAATGGTGAGTAGACGCATCGATCCTCTTTCCCGCTGTCAATCTTCTTGCGATCACACCTGCGATCACTTTCGCCGGTCCTGGCGTCGTTGCACGGTGACGGTCATCGCTGGGCAACGACATGCGTGTGCAATGTGGACGCCGTGTAGCCACAGTTCCGACCCGTTCGCACCGCAGCGAAGAACTGCTGCATGCGAACACGTTGGTATGATCCCCATGGTACCAGCTGCGTGGCAGTGTTAATGCCATGGATGTATACAAAACTTAGGAGTTTTGCTATTGGCGCTAACATTAATATGCTGCAAATCTGGGTGTACAGTGTCTAGAAAGTAAGAGCAGCAGATTCTGTTCAAATTTTGATCAAACATTTAAGCTTGCAGACCATTGTCAAGGTACCCGAATCTCTGTAAGAGCTAATATAATTTATATTGAATACAATAGAGTATGTGAGTCTACCGTTTTCAATATAAAATTATTTTACTTGCACATAAAGCTATTAATCAAACTGCACCAACATACATCTCTTCTCTTATCTCAAAATATCTCCCTACCCGACCTCTATGCTCTGAGCAAGATCTGCGTCTCTCATCCACACCATTACTTGCTCCCACTCCCGATTACAGGACTTTTTTCGGACTGCACCCACTCTGTGGAATGCACTCCCACACACAATAAGACTCTCCTCTAGTCTACAAACCTTCTAGTGTTCCCTCAAAACGCACCTCTTCAGGCAAGCAAGCTTATCATACAACCGCCACAAAACCTTCAGAAGCTTCCCTATTTACTTACTCTGTACAGTCCCCACATAACTCCACATATTTTGTCTTTTTTCACTTTCACGTCCTCCTGACCCTACAGTAATTCAATATTGCGGTGTGTCTCTCTGTTATTACCCAGTTTTATTCTATTACTGTTGTTCCAATTATAAAGCGCAACAGAATATGCTGTGCTATATAAGAAACTGTTGATAAATAAATAGATAAATACACTGCTCAAAAAAATAAAGGGAACACTAAAATAATAAATCCTAGATCTGAATGAATGAAATATTCTTATTAAATACTTTGTTCTTTACATAGTTGAATGTGCTGACAACAAAATCACACAAAAATTATCAATGGAAATCAAATTTATTAAGCCATGGAGGTCTGGATTTGGAGTCACACTCAAAATTAAAGTGGAAAAACACACTACAAGCTGATCCAACTTTGATGTAATGTCCTTAAAACAAGTCAAAATGAGGCTCAGTAGTGTGTGTGGCCCCCACGTGCCTGTATGACCTCCCTACAACCCACACAAGTGGCTCAGGTAGTGCAGCTCATCCAGGATGGCACATCAATGCGTGCTGTGGCAAGAAGGTTTGCTGTGTCCATGGGTTAATAAATTTGATTTCCATTGATCATTTTTGTGTGATTTTGTTGTCAGCACATTCAACTATGTAAAGAACAAAGTATTTAATAAGAATATTTCATTCATTCAGATCTAGGATGTGTTATTTTAGTGTTCCGTTTATTTTTTTTTGAGCAGTCTACATAAATAAATAAGGGGTACATTTACTAAGCAGTGATAAGAGCGGAGAAGTGAGCCAGTGGAGACATTTCCCCATTAAACAATCAGCAGCTCTGTATCATTTTATAGTATGCAAATTATAGATGTTACTTCAGTGCTGATTGGTTGCCATGGGCAACTTCTCCACTGGCTCACTTCTCCACTCTTATCACTGCTTAGTAAATGTACCCCTAAATGCCTAATACACCATTAAATAGTCATTAAATGCACTCACCTCTCAGATACAGAGAATACAAGATCTGGCTTGGGGATGCAGTCAATATACCAGCTGTCAGGATCCCGGCATTCAGGAGACACATGCCGGAATAGCGGCCGCCGCTGAATTACCGACACCCGGAATCATGATACCCGCTGGATATCCCCACTCAGTTGGTGGGTCCAAAAATACTACTTGCATTACAAGTTAAAGCCATAGATGCGAACAGTAGTATAATAATAATAATAATAATAACAACAACACACAACTGTAACAAATCCTGACCTTTTACTCTGATACAAGTAAAAAAAAATCATCTTAATAGCTTCATATACGCTTGTGTGACATATCACAGTCAGAATTCCTGAACACATGGCTGCAGAAATCACGTTTTTATTCTGCGCAGTGTTTATAACCTGACCGTCAAAGGTAAGAATGATACAGCAGTTAAAAAAAGAAACTCCATAGTACCATTGTAGTCAACTCTATGTCCGTGGCAATTCTAATTACGCTATTATTTAGCTATGTATAACGCATTTTTACATAAGAAAAATAATCCTTACCAAGGAGGATAAGAGAATAAACAATTAGCATACATTTATATAATTAAAAGATAAACTTAGCATTGTTAATTTGAGATAAGGAAATTTCTCTGACATCAAAGCACTTGGAGTGTACAAAGTTAGTGTTACTGAAACCCAATTAATAGCTATATTCCTGCAATGTAATTAAAGGGAGATAAAAGTGCAAGTCAACCTGAGATCTAGGAGAACAGAGCACTTGTGTGTGATCTAATAGTGATGTCTGGAGGATGTGGGAAGTGAAGAGCGATATCGTTTCGAAAATATGATTTACAGTAAACTGAAAATATGACATTGCCTTTAATTCTCTGCAATCTGCATTTATGGTGTTCCGCTGCGCACATCGCCGAGTACAGCAACATCGCACATTTTATAGCTATGGGGTGCAAGGGAAAATTAGCGATATTGATGTTTGCAAGGTGTGGGCATCCAGCTGTTCCCATGGCATTTGAGTGGTACCTTGTGTACATCGACAAGAACATGATTAACCTCTTAGGCATGTACTCAATAACTGTCGGAATTCCGGACTTGTCGGAAAAAATAGGATTTTCATTACGTACCTGTAAATCCTTTTAGTCCGTAGAGGATACTGGGGTCCACATTAGTACCATGGGTATAGATGGGTCCACTAGGAGTCTTGGGCACTTTAAGAAATCAATAGTGTGCACTGGCTCCTCCCTCTATGCTCCTCCTACCAGACTCAGTCTAGAAACTGCGCCCGAGGAGACGGACATACTTTGAGAGAAGGATTTAAAAGAACAGTGGTGAGATTCGAACCAGTACACACAAACAAGAGGAAAGCCATGCTAACCAAACTTGAACAGGAACAGCAACAGCTGAACCAACAACAATACTGAACCAAGGAACAGTGCAGGAAAACACGAAGCACTGGGCAGGTGCCCAGTATCCTCTACGGACAACGAGAAAGGATTTACCGGTAGGTAATTAAAATCCTGTTTTCTCTTACATCCTAGAGGATACTGGGGTCCACATTAGTACCATGGGGATGTACCAAAGCTCCCAAACCGGGTGGGAGAGTGCTGAGGTTCCTACAGAACAGATTTACCAAACTGAAGGTCCTCAGAGGCCAAAGTATCGAACTTGTAGAACTTAGCAAACGTGTTCGAACCTGACCAAGAAGCTGCTCGTGAGAGCTGTAAAGCTGAGACACCTCGAGCAGCCGCCCAGGAAAAACCCACCGACCTAGTAGAGTGGGCCTGTACAGATCGTGGAACTGGCAAACCTGCCGTAGAACAAGCATGCTGGATAGTAAGCCTGATCCAGCGAGCAATAGACTGCTTTGAAGCAGGACACACAATTTTATTGGGATCATAGAGAACAAACAGCGAGCCCGATTTTCTGTGACGAGCTGTCCGCTTCACATAGATTTTCAAAGCCCTCACAACATCCAAGGACTTTGAAGTAGCAGAGGTGTCGGTAACCACCAGAACCACAATAGGTTGGTTGATATGAAACGCAGACTCCACCTTTGGAAGAAGTTGCTGACGAGTTCTGAGTTCAGCTCTATCTTCATGAAAAATCAAATAGGGGCTTTTGTGAGACAATGCCCCCAGCTCTGAAGCCAAGGTCAACAGTGTGACGGCCTTCCATGTAAGAATCTTGACATCAACGTCCAGTAAAGGCTCAAACCATTCCGACTGCAGGAACTGCAACACCACGTTGAGATCCCAAGGTGCAGTAGGAGGCACAAAGGGTGGTTGGATGTGCAGAACCCCCTTCAAAAATGTCTGAACCTCCGGGAGGGAAGCCAATTGTTTCTGGAAGAAAATGGATAAGGGCGAAATCTGGACTTTTAAGGAGCCCAAAACGTAGGCCCACATCCACTCCTGACTGCAGAAAAAATAGAAAACGTCCCAGTTGAAATTCCAGCGCAGGAAAATTCCTGTTCTCACACCAAGAGACGTATTTTTTGCAAATACGGTGGTAATTTTTAGACGTTACCCCCTTTCCGGCATGGACCAAGGTTGGAATAACCCTGTCCGGGATCCCTTTCCGGGCTAGAATTTGCCGCTCAACCTCCATGCCGTCAAAAGTCGTGATAGACGAAAGGCCCCTGTTGTAGAAGATCCTCGCGAAGAGGTAGAGGCCACGGGTTCTCTAGGAGAATCTCTAGTAAATCTGCGTACCAGGCCCCTCTTGGCCAGTCCGGAGCAATAAGAATAGCTTGAACCTTTTCCCTTTTCATTCTTATGAGAATTCTTGGGATCAATGGAAGTGGTGCAAACACGTACGCCACCTGGTAGTCCCATGGAGTCACCAGAGCGTCCACCGCCACTGCTTGTGGGTCTCTTGACCTGGAACAATACCGCTTGAGCTTCTTGTTGAGACGAGAGGCCATCATGTCGATTTGTGGAATTCCCCACCAACGTGTCAAGCACCCGAACACCTCCAGGTGAAGGCCCCACTCCCTTGGTTGGAGGTCATGTCTGCTGAGGAAGTCTGCTTCCCAGTTGTCCAATCCCGGAATGAAGACTGCCGACAATGCCACAGTGTGCCATTCTGCCCAGAGGAGAATCCTTGTTACGTCTGACATTGCTACTCTGCTCTTCTATCCGCCCTGTCGGTTTATGTATGTTACCGCCGTCACATTGTCCGACTGAACCTGAATGGTTTGATCTTGAAGAAGATGTGATGTCTGTAGAAGGGTGTTGTATAAGGCCCTTAGTTCCAGAATGTTGATCGGAAGAATGGTTTCCTGACTTGGCCATTTTCCTTGGAACTGTCCCCCTTGGGTGACTGCTCCCCAACCTCTGAGGCTTGTGTCTGTGGTTAGCAGAATCCAAATTTGAATCCTGAACCTTCGGCCCTCGGTCAGGTGAGAAGTCTGAAGCCACCACAGAAGAGAAATCCTGGCTTTGGTGACAGACGTATCTTCTGGTGCATGTGAAGATGCAATCCGGACCATTTGTCCAACAGATCCAGCTGGAAGGGCCTTGCGTGAAATCTTCCGTACTGCAGTGCCTTGTATGAGGCTACTATCTTCCCCAGGAGGTGAATGCATAGATGCACCGATATCCGGGTCAGTCTTAGAACGTCCCACACCATCGACTGAATTACCAATGCCTTTTCAATGGAAGGAATACCTTCTGTGCCTCCGTATCCAGTATCATCCGCAGGAACGGAAGCCTCAGTGTTGGTTCCAGGTGAGAATCCACCCGTGATCCTGGAGTAGTCGTGTTGAGAGGGAAATGTTGTCTAACAACCTCTCCCTGGATGGTGCCTTTATCAGCAGATCGTGCAGGTACAGAATTATGTTCACTCCTTGCTTCCGGAGGAGAAACATCATCTCTGCCATTACCTTGGTCAGGGGTGGGCAATTAATTTCTATGGGGGGCCACATGAAAAATCTGAACTGTGTTGGAGGGCCAAACCAATGATGCTGATGTTACTTGCGGTGGTTTATACCGCCACTGTTAGTACGTGATTCTATACTTAATTGTATGTGGTTGTACTAATAAATTTGTGGTTTTATGTACTGAGGTGCACACCCCTTCTTTTTAATTGAGTTGCACACATTACCTGACGGTGGATACGGGAATAAGGGGAAGACGCCAACCTAATTAAGAAGGTCTTAAGTGCACCAGATCCAGCGCTGGGTATTTATAGGAGAAAATTAAGAGACAATCGAACCTGGGACTTGTAGTTCCACAAGCAGTACTTGTGGTGCTGACTGAGCGGCGCGCTGTCAGGCAAGGAAGGACGACGAACGTATAAGGAGGCGCCTTGGGAATATACTGGCGGTGACTGACAGGGGAGGCGGGCAATGGGGAACGATTGTGTCCTGCAGGATGCGCTGTGAGTAACTCGTCCTGTGTGCGCCTCAGCCAATTGCATTTCAGTATTGGCTGAGGCACACACAGGACTGTGATTCACAGCGCGTCCTGCAGGATCCGAGCATCCATGGTGCAGGGAGCCTGTGGGCGGAGAGGGGCCGGACAGGGCTGGTCAAAGGGCCGTATGTGGCCCGCGGGACGTACTTTGCCCAGGTCTGACCTTGGTGAACACCCTCAGTGCCGTGGAGAGGCCAAATGGCAGGGCCTGGAACTGGTAGTGACAGTCCTGTAATGCAAACCTTAGATAAGCCTGATGAGGCGGCCAAATCGGAATATGAAGGTACGCATCCTTGATATCCAGAGACACCAGGAATTCCCCCTTCTCCAGACCTGAGATCACCAATCTCAGAGACTCCATCTTGAATGTGAACACCCGTAAGTACGGGTTCAGTGACTTGATGTTTAAAAATGGACCTTACCGAACCGTCCGGTTTCGTTACCAGAAACAGGTTGAAATAATAACCCTTGTTTTGCAGTTGAAGTGGAACTGGAACAATGACCTGAGTCTGTACCAGTTTTTGAATTGCTGCCTGTAAAGTCATACTTGATTCTGGAGAAGCTGGTAAGCCTGATTTGAAGAATCCGTGAGGTGGGAGTTCCTGAAACTCCAGTCTGTAGCCCTGGGTGATAAGATCTTTGACCCATGGATCCAGGAATGATGTTGCCCATATGTGACTGAAATATCTTAATCGGGCTCCCACCTGCCTATCTTCCAGGCAGTGTGGTCCACCATCATGCTGAAGGCTTTGAGGAAGCAGAACCGGAGGTCTGTTCCTGTGAATCTGCAGTTGCGGGTTTTCTGGGTTTACCTCTATTGTCTTTGAAGGCTGAAGAAGAACCTTTTTTTGCTGTCCGAAAGGACTGCAGAGTTGGAGCAGAGTAGGTTTTCCTAACTGGGGGTGCTGCGGAAGGAAGGTATGTAGACTTACCCGCCATAGCCTTGGATATCCACGTATCCAGTTCATCTCTAAAAAGGGCTTCACTTGTGAATGGTAGGCTTTCCACGCCTTTCCTGGAATCCGCATCCGCAGTCCACCTGCGTAGCCACAAGCCCCTGGGCACTGATACTGCCATGGCAGTGGTGGGGGCGTTGAGCAACCCAATTTCCTTTATGGCCTCCACCATAAAATTAGCAGAGTCCTGTATATGCTGTAGGAGCAAAATTATCTCTCCCCTGGATAAGAAATCTAATCTGTCAATTAGATTACCTGACCATTTTGCAATGGCCCTAGTGATCCATACACAAGCAATAGTGGGTCTCTGGGCTATCCCAGCAGCTGTGTACAGTGATTTGAGAGTGGTCTCAATTTTGCGGTCAGCCGTGTCCTTTAATGAGGCTGCCCCAGGGACAGGTAAGACTATCTTACGTGACAACCTAGATACCGATGCGTCGACAATCAGTGGCTTTTCCCACTTTTTCCTATCATCCTGAGGAAACGGGAAGGACGTGAGTAACCTTTTAATGATCTGAAACTTCTTGTCTGGATTAACCCAAGTTTCTTCAAACAGAGAATTTAACTCCTTTGAAGCAGGGAAAGTAGCAGAGGATTTCTTTTTTACATTAAAATAAGATTTCTCATCCACCTCCGCCACCTTGTCAGGAATGTGCAGGACTTCTCTAATAGCTTCTATCAGGGCCTGTAATCCTTGTGATAGGGCAGCATCCCCCCCCACACGAGTCCACTTCACCCTCCTCCACATCTGAAACGTCATAATCAGTGTCAGCCTGCAGGATTTGGGCCAGAGTACGCTTTTGTGGACAAATGGCAGGGGTCTGAGATGCTGGTATGGGAACTGAATCTCTAGTCATCAGGTCCTCCACAGACTGTCTTAAGTATTGCGTCTCTTTTTCATTATGGGATCATTTATTAGAAATATGTGAGATCATCCCTTTAAGGCAAAGGTTCTCAAGCTTGGTCCTCAGGACCCCACACAGTGCATGTTTTGCAGGTAACCCAGCAGGTGCACAGGTGTATTAATTACTCACAGACACATTTTAAAAGGTCCGCAGGTGGAGCTCATTATTTCACTTGTGATTCTGTGAGGAGACCTGCAAAACATGCACTGTGTGGGGTCCTGAGGACCGAGTTTGAGAACCTGTGCTTTAAGGGAATCCAACCATGCAGGTTCAGACCCACTAGCCTGAGAATGTGTACTATCCTGTGTACACTGTAGTGAATCCCCCAGGGAAGACAAACACTTTGTTGTGCAGGAAACACACTCCCTTGACATGGTAATGTGAAGGTACACACACACTAACACACAGTAAAGGTGAAAGCACAGTTAACCCACACAGAGCCCGCAGGGAGAAACAGAGAAGATGAAGCCAGCCACACCGCGCCCTTTATGCTGAAGCCAAGCTCATCTGGGTCGCAAACTAAGCTCCTTAAGAGGGCTTAGTATTCTAACATCGCTCCCCTTCCCCCTTACTATGACCCCCTGGTACCGCTGAGGAAACGTGGAGTCTTTGTGGAGGAGCAGCGCTTCCCTGCAAGTCCTGTCAGTGTTAGCTGCAGAGGGAAAATGGCGCTGGTGAGCTGCTAGATCCGCTCATAGTGAAGTCAAATCCTGGCTTTGACGACAGACGTATCTTCTGGTGCATGTAAAGATGCGATCTGGACCATTTGTCCAACAGATCCAGCTGGAAGGGCCTCGCATGAAACCTTCCGTACGGAATTGCTTCGTAAAAAGCCACCATTTTCCCCAGAGGTGAATGCAGAGATGTACTGAGATCCGGGTCGGCTTCAAGACGGCCCAAACCATCGACTGGATTACCATTGCCTTTTCCAAGGAAAGGAATACTTTCTGAGACTCTGTGTCCAGTATCATTCCGAGGAACTGAGGCCTCTGCATTGGTTCTAGGTGAGATTTTGGAATGTTCAGAATCCACCCATGATCCAGGAGTAGTCTGGTTAAGAGTGTAATGTTCTCCAACAGCTATTTCCTGGATGGTGCCTTTATCAGACGATCATCCAAATACAGAACTATGTTCACTCCCTACCTGCGGAGCAACATCATCATCTCCGCCATCACTTTGGTGAACACCCTCAGTGCAGTGGAGAGACCAAATGGCAGCACCTAAACTGGTAGTGGCAGTCCTGCAGTGCAAACCGTAGATAAGCCTGTTGTGGCGGCAAGATCGGAATGTGAAGGTACGCATCCTTGACATCCAGAGACGCTAGGAATTCCCCCTCCTCCAAACCTGAGATTACCGCTCTCAACTACTCCATCTTGAATTTGAACACACGTAACTACGGGTTCAATGACTTGAGATTCAGAATCGGTCTTACCAAACCGTCCGGTTTCGGTACTACAAACAAGCTGGAATAGTTACCCTTGTTGTGTAGACGCAGTGGAACTGGAATAATGACCTGGGTCTGTAACAGTTTTTGAATGGCATCTTATAAGTTTACAATCGCCTCTTGTGAAACTGCTAAGCCTGATTTGAAGAATCTGTGAGGTGGGAGATCCTGGAACTTCAGTCTGTAGCCATGGGATATAAGGTCTATGACCCAGGGATCCTGAGACGATCGTGTCCAAATGTGACTGAAGAATTTTAGCTGGCCTCCCACCATCATGTCTTCCAGGCATCGCGGTCCACTGTCATGCGGAAGGTTTTGAGGAAGCGGAGCCTGAGCCCTGTTCCTGTGAACCAGCAGTCACTGGTTTGCGTGGTTTACCTCTAGCACCTCTGGCCTTGCCCCTAAACTTGGAAGTCCAAAAGGACTGTAGATTGGGTCCTAAGTAGGCCTTTCTAGCTGGTGGAGCTGCAGAAGGTGGGTATGTGGACTTACCTGCAGTAGCTCAGGAGATCTATTTGTCGAGTTCATCTCCAAATAAGGCCTCTCCTGTGAAAGGTAGGCCTCCTACTCCTTTTCCTGGAGTACGCAACAGCAGTCCACTGACGCAGCCATAATCCTCTGCTTGCCGACACTGCTACAGCTGTAGTGCGTGCATTAAGCAAACCTATTTCTTTTATGGCTTCCACCATAAAGTTTGCAGAGTCTTGTATATATTGCAGGAGCAAAATTATTTCCTCTTGAGATAAGGTGTCTAACCCCTCAAGTAAATTACCTGACCATTTAGCAATGGCTCTTGTAATCCACCAGGCAGCAGTATAAAAAGATTTGAGCTAGTCTTAATCTTGTGGTCAGCCACATCAGGCACAGGTAGTACAATTTTATGTGAGAGCCTAGACACTGATGTATCCACTATCGGTGGATTTTCCCATTTTTTTCCTATCCTCAGGAGGAAAAGGAAATGATAATAACAACCGCGTGGGAATTTTAAACTTCTTATCTGGATTAACCCACGGTTCTTCAAACAGGGTTTTAGTTCCTTTGACACAGGAAAAGTGGCTCAGGATTTTTTTATTAATATTAAAGTAAGATTCCTCACTCTCCTCTATCACCTTATGAGGGATATTTAGAACTTCTCTGATAGCATCTATGAGAGCCTCTACACCCTCCCCTACCTCTGTGTCCACCTCACCGTCCTCCATTTTTGATCCTGCATCATCGGAGTCAGAATGCAGTACATGGGCCAAGGTACGTTTTTGCGGACAAGTGGTAGAGGACTGAGACGCTGGTCTGGGTACTGAGTCCTTTTTTTGAGTCCAGATATGCCGGTTCTGCCCCACTAGTCTGGGAAGGGATGCTACACTGAGTACACACTAGTGAACCCCCTGGAGAAGAGGAACACTGTGCCTTGCATGAAACACACTCTTTGCCTGACATACTGCAGTAGTGACAACACACACACAGGCAAAGGTTAAAAGCACAATTAACCCACAAAGAGCCCTTCCAGAGAGATACAAAGAGAGTATGGAACCAGCACATGGCGCCCTTATCACTAACGCCAAGCTTAGCTGGGTCTCAGACTAAGTACGTAGATTAGGGACTTAGTACACTAGAAATCGCTCCCCTCCTGCTATAACCCCCTGGTACCATTGAGGTAAACTGGAGGCTTTCCGGAGGAGCAGCGTGTCCCTGTCATTCAGCTGCAGTAGGGAAAATGGCGCTTGTGAGCTGCTGGATCCTCTCATAGTGAAGCCCTCCCTGCCCCTTCAGGTCTTCCTGCTCTTCTTTATACTGGCTTTGTGTCTTGTGTGCATAAAATGGAGTAAGCCCCCTTTTATGGCTGTAGTGCACTATAGTGTACTTAGGAGACTCAGTCCACCCCGTTTAGATGCTGTGCGTCTCGGTACCCTCATGCCGCCATAATGGCCGGCGACCCGCTAACTGGGACTCCGGCTTAGTACTCACCAATCTTCATTCTTCTGGCTATGTTAGGGGTAAAGGCATGCTGCGTGAATGTACGCTCGCTGTGGTGGGCTTGCGAATAGTTCCCTCAGGAGCTAGCGTCCTGTCAGCGGGGAAAAGAACATTAACCCTTAGTGGGGTAGGACCGTTTTCCCCCTCCCCTATGTCCCACAAAGCAGGCAGGCTGGCGCCATCCAGTCCTGCCTGAAAATAACAAACTTTTAAAATAAATGCAGGAAACTCTTCAGGAGCTTCCAGAGACGTGACCGGCTCCTCCGGGCACATTTTCTAAACTGAGTCTGGTAGGCGGGGCAAAGAGGGAGGAAGCAGCACACACAATCAAACTTCTATAGTGCCCATGGTACCTAGTGGACCCGTCTATACCCCATGGTACTAAATTTGATTCCCAGTATCCCCTAGGACGTAAGAAAAATAAAAATTTGACATTAACTTTTAGACTTTGATAAATAGCACATCATCACCATCACTGGACTTGGCTTTCAATCAAAGCATCACCCAATATTGGCTTAATCTCTCCAGCCAATAAGAGAAGATTAGCACTGATGACACCTCTTATTTTTAGCTTTTTGACACAGGGAAATGAAATTACTGCTCTGCAATTATTTTTTGAAAGGTATATTTTTGTCTATATTGGTGAACTACAAATAATGACTGAATACATTAACATGTAAAAATACACTTTTGAACTAAAGCCAACTATATCTCCAGTAAGTCACAGAAAATCATGTGGTCTATAAATGGATAACTTCAAAAATGAGCAAAAATGCTACAGTATGTTAACGTGGATTTTAATTGCAAATGGAGTAAAGGAACAGAGCACACTTAATAAATTCATATACTGTTCATATAAATTCATATACATAATATTAGCTCTTGTAACAACGGATTAGAAGACAGACGCACAGTTTCGCTTTACTATGCCTTATGAAATAAGCCTAATAACTTACTACTGGTAGTATGATATTTTCACCACTTAAAAATTGGTTTGAATGTGAACCAAAGTCTTCTAACCTAGCATATAATGTGGGGAATCTGGGAATTTGACAGTTTTCGTTCCTGTACTCTAACAGGATTGTTGTTAACTCTACTGTGATGACAAATGAGTGACGCTCAACTTGACATACAGTACTTCAAGGCTCACATGTGTGGCCCTCCATCCTTCAAATGGGCTGTACATTACACTTTATTTTACTAAATAAAAAACAGCCCCCACACATCTCATCCCATGAATTATGCTACAGTACATGCCAATCAGACCCCTCACTTGCCACAAAATTACTCTCAGCCACTTTATTTCCCATAAAATGCCCCCATACGTCCTTACTCAGACTCCCTACTAGCCGCTAATGCCGCGCAGACCTCCTCACATGCATCTGATTGGATGTGCGACACAACCTCACTGCAGTATGTAGAGGAGGTCATATGACATGTAAGCCAGCTGCTCCTGTTCAGTCTTATTCTCTGCTTCATTAGTAAGTAAAAAATAAGTCACATATAGACAGTGGCGGCTGCAGCGCACATTACAATGTGCAGGAGGGAGCAAATTAGCACATATGAACATACATGCAGAGATGTATTTAACATATGTTCTAGCTACAGGTCCCCGGGATCGTCAGTTCTGCGTGTTGTCTTACTGCAGCTGCTGAACCAGGAGCCCACCATTCGGCATAACTCCTCCACTTTCCTGCTAAGCCCACCCACTGGCTCCCATTGGCTGCAGGGCGGAGCTGGCCAGGACATATGAACATACATGTGAAGTTGTATGTAACATATGTCCTGGCTTCCTTACCCTGGAATCAGCAGCCGCCGCAGCATGTGACACACTGCTCAGCTTGTCAATCTTCATTTAGCCCGCCCCCAGACTCCCATTGGCTGGTTTCACAGGAGTCCGGGGGAGGGCTAAATGACGACTGACAGGTTGAGCAGTGTGTGGCATGGTGCAGCGGCTACTGATTCCCAGGGAAGGAAGCCAGGATATGTTACATACAACTTCACATGTATATTCATATGTCCTGACCAGCTCCGCCCTGCAGCCTTTGGACGGTGATGCCAAAGAAAATGATCGCAGCCAACGGTCTATCATTAGCAGGCCAGTGTGAAACACATACAGGGCCTGAGTGAGCGTACCGACATGTGCACAGTTGACTGATGTTTTTTGTCTGAGTCGCACAACACATGCATTGTCTGCGCACAGAGACGCTGCACAGAATTAGATGCAGGGTCTGTGAATTTTAGTGGGCGTTCCAGGGTGGTAACAGGTGGGTGGCAAGGCCGATGAAGTGTAGCACAGATGTGTCACAGAAAACGGTTGCATTCAAAGACACACAGCCATTAACACTGGAGGCCATACTCTGAGAAACTGCACCTACCATGGAGCTAGTGCAAGTTTCGATGGTGCGACCAATGGCGAGTCTACCAATGTACCAGATGACAGACACGCACTGAAGTAAGACAATGCAAGTAGGCGTTCTTTACAAACTGGAGGCGGCATTAACAGAAAAATGCTGATGCGATCTGTGATTGATTGAAAAGTGTTAAATGCTGTTCTTACAAATGATCTGCCATTGGCTTGAGCTCAGATGGAAGTACTATATGTTCATGTTGTCTATTTACAGAGTGTTACTTCCTCAGTATAATGCCCATTTTTGTAATAATTCTTTTACTGGTAATCACAGTTTGTGACGAGCTCTGTCATGGAATATTGGGTTAAAAATATAACTCAGATTGAACACTGTCAAAGATGATCTGCAATGAATGAGTAATACCACCCACATCGCCCCTTTAATTAAAAACAAATTATGCTACATTACACAGCAAGGTGAAGGAATTTATTAGGCTAGACCTTGGGCAACCTATTAGTTGTAACGACTGACCTCTTGTTATCGGTGTAATAGGGTAGAAATTCTTGGTGGTAGGAACACGAGAACATTCAATCTGCAATATATTTATTAGATGTCTCCGATGTTTGTGTCTACACCTATGCATGCTAACCAGACACTCCTGAACAATTATATATACAGTATTTAACAGTAAGTACACATGCAATAGATCTTTAACATAAACAAATCAGAATGAGGTAGGAATGGTCAGCGCTAAATATATACAGACACATATTAAAGTCAAACAGGCACACACAAACACATACACATATATGTTATATATACACACACACACACACACACACACACACACACACACACACAGAAATCGGATGGGCATGCCGAAGCCAACGTCTGCGTCTTCGAATGCAGATTAACTGGCCTCAGCATTTTTGTTGCAGTGGCAATTCTGCATCCCAAATGTTGCTCTTAATGGCGCCCTAGCCTTAAGTGCTCCATGCCCCTCAAAGCCGTAATCCAGCTCTGACCACTGCCCATGGGACACACGGGTGGGTCCGTGGGACAGTGCCTGAAAAGCAAGACTGTCCCCGCTGAAATCGAGATTTGCAGTTACGTATATACAGTTACACAGACACATATACACAATGATGCAGATACATAATGCAGACACATATATAGTATGCAGTTACGCAGACATGGGATTATGGGTTACACAGACACACATTTCGTTACACAGACTGGGGCAATACAATACAGTTTAATGTCCCAGCTTCCTCATATCGTAACTCACAGGCTGGGTAATTGTCACCGGCAGTGGACTGTGGCAGCCCTATTCCCCCTATCTCCCATAGTACATTGCAGGAGTAAGGACAGTACCCAATGCTGGACTGCCCAACCCTCTGCTCAGACACTGCCCCCTCACTCTCTTCTACTGCCTACAGAAATACACTTCAGCTCAAATAATGATGGAGGGTTGCCCCTTGATGGAAGGGGGCCCAGAACACATGCCAACAGAGACCCCCTGCTTCATCTTTTGTGACCCATCATACTCTCAGCATGTGCATCTGCCAGGTCCTTGTCTGGGAAGCAGAGCTTGCCCATGCCTGACTGGAGGAGAAGGAAGGGAGGGCCACAGTTTCACAGCACACAACTTGTAAGGGGATTGTTAAAAACTGGAACATTCCGGGCCCCGGACTGGACCAGCTCCCTGCAACAAACTCTACCATTGTGGAGCTTAAAGTGCACGTCCCTACCTATGTGGTGTTCTGTCTGGGGTGGTGTTGCTGACAGCTGTCACCAGGGTAGCAGGGAGGGAGAAATTACAGCCTCTACATATGGACCCTCATTCCGAGTTGATCGCTCGCTAGCTACTTTTTGCAGCCGTGCAAACGTATAGTCGCCGCCCACGGGGGAGTGTATTTTCGCTTTGCAAGTGTGCGATCGCATGTGCAGCCGAGCGGGACGAAAAGGTTTTTTGCAGTTTCTGAGTTTCTGAACTTACTCAGCCCTTGCGATCACTTCAGCCTGTCCGGTCCCAGAATTGACGTCAGACACCCACCCTGCAAATGCCTGGACACGCCTGCGTTTTCCCTACCACTCCCAGAAAATGTTCAGTTAACATCCATACACGCCTTCTTCCTGTCAATCTCCTTGAGATCGGTTGTGCGAATGGATTAGTCGCTAGAAGCATTGCACAGCAACGATGCTGTTTGTATCCGTACGACGCGCGTGCACACTGCAGTGCATACGCAGTAGTAACCTGATCCCTGCGCTGCGAAAAATGGCCGCTAGCAATCAACTCGAAATGAGGGCCATGGTCCTAGGATGGTGTAAAAACTGGAACAGTCTGGATCATGTGGTGGAGGCTGTAATCTCTCCTTCCCTGCCTCCCTGGAGACAGCTGTCACCAAACCCTTCCACCCCCCACCCCCACGACATATTACCCCCTGGAAGGGGACAGACAAGGACTAGCACTACAAGATCCAGAATGGCAGAGTTTGCTGCAGGGAGCAATTCCGGTTCGGCGTTCCAGGGTCCTGACCCTTTTTTTTTTTTTACCTAATCCCAATTGTAAGTGCTGTTGTGACCCAGAGCAGGAGAGAAATGTGAGATAGCGGCGGCTTGGGCTAATAAGATCAGCTGCCTTTGCCAGCTTCATGTAGAAGAAGGATCCGAGACAGCCTTCATTTTTGTGGTAGGCGGCCCCAGCGGCACCCCTAAGGTCCTGGACCCCTAGGCTCTGAATGTAAACATATATTGCAGCAGAACAAGCCATTTTACATAGTGCTGGCATTTTTATTTTGCCGTTTCGCAGAATACCATTTGAAATGATATATTAGCATTTTGCAGTGAATGAGTAGTTAGGTTGACAGTCACTACTTCATTCGGCAGTGAGGGGTGGTGTTGGAAGGACTACAAACACTTAAGGACAAATTCTTTCCCCAAAACCTTAAAAAAATGTAATGTTCAAATGTGGGGATATGATAAATATATTTTGAAGCATCAGTTTTTGTAAATGTGCCTAATTTCTCTAAATAACTTCTTAAGAAAATAAAGTAAATCTGTTTTTTTCTCTCCTAATAACTGCACGCTAAAAATGTTATTATAAAAAAACAAATCTGCCATATTACACATATCGTATAGCCAGGTGCAAGGAAATTACATTTACATAAATTAAGGAATTCAGAAAAAGTACAAGGAAATGTCATTCAGAGGGTTTGAGAGCAATATGCTGCAGTTTGTACAGATGAGTAGTGGCAGGCTAAGAAACACTTATGATCCCAGCACAGGTGGCTGATATAGGTCAACGAAAGGTAGATGAAACAGAAGCTGACATTTTATAACATGTGATAAGATTGGAGAGGCCAAGCAGCCACAGAAAAAAAAACATGTAATAATCCATTTTCCTTTATTTATTTATCTTAATATTGTGCTTTTAACAGTTATGCATTACTACACATCGTCTTCAAATTTCCAGTGAACGATTTAGTATATGAGTTATGGGGAACCCGCACTGGGGCTTGAATAAAATGTAGTTTGATACACTGGGCACTTAACAACTGAGCCACAGTTTCGTTCATAGTGAAGCTAGGGTTGCCACCTCTCCCTGATTTCCTGGATTCTCCAGGATTTGGTGTCAACCCTCCAGGAAGCTTTTCCCTTCACCCGGATTCCTGGATTCTCCAGGAATAAGGGGACCCTGGGAGCACCAGCATTGCTCCTTGGCAGCCGAGGAACTCAGTGAACTACATTGACTGTCTCGCGAGATGATGACATAAAATCTTGCGAGACTCTGTTCAGCCCAGACTGAGCCGAAGCTGCCATTGGCAGCTCCTCCTCAGTGTTTCCCTGGGCTGCGCCTGCGGACTGCAGACTGTGCCGAAGCTGCCGCGACGCTGCAATCTGCAGCTCTTCCTCTGCGTTTCCCGAGGCTGCGGTAACGCCAGCCCGGCTCATGTGAGAAGAGCAACGAGAGATGACAGGCATGTCACACATATATTTATAATATAATGAGCATACATAAAACAAATAGAGGTTCAAGTTATATATAGATATATGTACATTTTTTAATCACTAACAGACACCTTTTAGTAGTGCATTTGTTTGTTTAACCTGTTGAAGCTTGATATTGATTAGGTTGTGTGCAACACTTAAGGGCCCTACACACTGGCCGACATCAGCCAAAGATATGAACGATCTCGTTCATAAATGAACGAGATACCGTTCATATCTTTGAGTGTGGAGGCTCCAGCGATGAACGATGCGCGGCCCCGCGCTCGTTCATCGCTGGTCCCCCGTCGGCTGTACATGCAGGCCAATATGAACGATCTCGTCCATATTTGCCTGCACTTCAATGCAGCCGGGTGACGGGGGGGAGTGAAGAAACTTCACTCCCCCCGTCACTGCCCCCCCGCCGCCGGGTCGCCCGTCGGCCGTATCCGCCGTCGGGCAGCTCGGCGGCGGATCGGCCAATGTGTAGGGCCTATTACACTTCCATGGTTCTTCCCTCTTTCACACAATCTAGTTTTACGGCACCAAATGCCTGTACTCTGTCCAAGCGGCGACTATTATATTCCTATTTATATAGATACACTGTTCCATTTAGATTGTTTGTACGTAAAATATTTTATAAATATGGTACATCCTTTTATTTACATGAACATTGCTTGGTGTCGCGGGAGGGGGGTTGGGATTGGGTGGGTGGATCTCCAGGAATCAATGATGCATGAGGTGGCAACCCTAAGTGAAGCTCCCATCCCACATTTCTTATGAACAAACTCAGATGGCCACACACTCAGCCATTCTGCTATTTTGCCAAAAATTACAGAGTCCAAGATATGACTTATGATAAACAGGGTAGTTTGTCCCAGTCTCTTATCAAAGAGAACAACTGAGAATCTGTAGACTCATGTTAATGACAGGGTTGATTCCTCACATATCCCTGCATAAAGATGCACAGATACACAGGCGGAGCACTTAGATGTGATTGATCAGCTAGGTAGTGCTTGGGAAGTAGACATAAGGCAGTGCCACACTGGACGACATGAATGATGAACAATATCGTTCATTATTTTCCTGTGAACATCCCAGACTCCCGGATGAACGATAATGAACAAGATAGAGCGGCCACACTAAGCAATTTCATGAATGACTGAACAATATGCACCATGTCGTCAATGATATAGCCAGAATTGAGCTGCATGGGCAGACAACGGACTACCTAGTTTACGACCCACCAGAGTGCGCATCTTTCGCTCCAGCCACACTGGGCAATATATCAAACTATGTCGCTCAGAAGGGTGAAAATGAGCAATATAGTTTAAAATATTATCCGGTGTGGCACTGCCTATAAGTAGCTTTTCTTGTGTTGGGGGAAGGGTGACAGACACCAAATTAGTTGGCCGGTGACTAGCGAGGAAATCATAGTGTCTACTCAGATACAGGGTCGTGGGAATACTTTATGCTGGTGTGATGCTGGAACCAGTGCTGATGCTCTCTGTGCCATCCTGACAATCATGAATAATCTACAGCAAGCTAGTTCAGCAAGACGTGTGTGAGCATTCAGTTATTACCTGGATTGCCACAGCTGGTTAGTGTGTTACTGTTGTGGTAAGGACATGACTGCACACAAGTAAATGGCTGCCTTCTAATCATGTTTACCAACATGTTCAATGATGATCCAATCAGTTTTGCTAGAAGAATTCAAACAATGCAGTCAATACAGAGCCTCAGATGCAATATTAAAGTGTGTGTGGCCTGCGTTACTCACTAGTCAAAGCCATTTTGTCTTCCTTAAAACCGATATGATATATTATTATAAAAAAGCAAACATCCCAACACTCCTAGTTTGAAGGCTGTGCTCCGCTGTCATGACTGGGACTGCATAGTTGTGATCGCAGAGCAGTTGGAGAGGTACAGTATGTCCATTCCCAGCTGATCTGCATAGCAGATCAACAGTAACCAGGTGCCACTGCAAGTAAAGGTGATAAGCGGGGTGATTGGGCAAAGGGGTCACCTGGTGCTACACAAGCCAAGTAATGGTCACACCAACTCCATGTTGTAGCCTTGCCCTGTCTGTAAGGTGTCCACACCCACTGGTCCAATTCGCTCACCTTCAATGTTGGGAGGTATAAAACACAGGCACAATATGTGTCTTACATGAAACAAAACAAAAGCTGAACATTATAAATCCTATAAACAATATAAGATTGCAGATCCATAACTAAGGGAGGAGTGACTCTGTATTTGGTTGCAGAATGCCTTGAAAGGTTAGTCAGCCACTGAAGAGATGCCAGAGCATCCACAAAACGCCACTGGAGATCAGCTGCTTGCTAGTCTCGCAGCTCAGCCCCCTCAGTGTGAGATCGTGGTGTAACATCTTCAGGGGGCATTGCGGATTCTTACCCTGCTACGGCGCTGTGAGACTGTCCTTTGCAGAGGATGTCACGGTGCGCCTCGTTTCCATAAGTATGCAGTCAATATAACATACTCGGATGCATTACAAGAAATATTAAAAAAAGACCTGCGTTCTTGATGGTGTGTACGTATCATTCTACACAATTGTAAGTGTGTATCTTTAGCTTTTCTATCTGTTTCTGCTTTATGACTTTTGATTTAACACGTCTTGACGGTAGGCTGTCTCCTGTATAAAATGCGTATGTCTAGCTGCACTGTTGAATTTGACTTTGCAGAAACAGCTGGTGACAAAAGCCTGCACAGTCCAGCTCCTAAAATATAAATCTCTGACAGCTGTGGAGCAGCATGCAGGATAAATGAATACGATTCCTTGTCAGACGGAATGACCTTCGCTTCCTCTCTATATGAACACTGCATTTTGTCTGCATGGAAGACAGTACGTTTTTGAGAGTCTGGGAATGAATTGGTTTACGCAGACTGCATGAGCAAAATCAACATTAATGCTTGAATCAAGAAAGAATACATTAAAATATCTCGTCCATGTGCTTGCACTTCTTTATATACCAAGCAGTCCCAAAACGTCAATGTGAGTACCCACTTATAATAACTTGATGCACACGTTAGGGGCCTACCTATCGAACTGACGCTTAGAGTATGGCAACAATGAGTGTCAATTTTTGTCATCACAATAAGTATTATTTGCTACGTTTTGCCAATTTCTCACCAGGACAGCTAAGCAATGTTACTCTGCTGTCATAGAGATGGGATAGGATAATGGCCCTCATTTCCGATTTGTTCGCTCGCTGCTATTTTTAGCAGAATTGCTAATAGGCTAAAATCCGGCAGTTCTGCGCATGCGTATGCACAGCAGGGCGCACGTGCTAAGTATTTTTACACAAAACTATACTATTTTACTCACGGGCGAACAAAGCTTTTCAATCGCTCTGCTGATCGTAGTGTGATTGACAGGAAGTGGGTGTTTCTGGGCGGAAACTGGCCGTTTTCAGGGAGTGTGCTAAAAAAAACGCAGGCGTGTCAGGTAAAAACGCAGGAGTGGCTGGAGAAACGGAGGAGTGGCTGGCCGGACGCTGGGCGTGTTTGTGACGTCAAACCAGGAACTAAACGGACTGAGGTGATCGCAATCTAGGAGTAGGTCAGGAGCTACTCAGAAACTGCAAGGAAATACTTAATAGCAGAATTGCTAATCTTTCGTTAGCAATTCTGCTATGCTAAGATACACTCCCAGAGGGCGGCGGCTTTGCGTTTGCATTTCTGCTAAAAGTAGCTAGCGAGCGAACAACTCGGATGAGGGCCAATGACGACTTTTTATACCTCGGTGCCCCAGTTCTCATCTACGGAGTGGTGCAAGCATGAAGCTGTAAGTCTGAACTGAGATTCTGGTAGTATAAAGCCAAATAAACAAAAAAAACATAAAAGAATGAATGAATGAATCAATGAATGAATGAATGAATCAATGAATGAGAATCCATGCTCCTTGTGATCTGTAACAAATGGACAACTGGTATCAAATTTCAATAAAGTGGATTCCCTCCTTTGGCTTATCTTGGAGATTTGGACATATATACAGTATGCACATCAATATACAAGCAGATTCCTGTGGGAGCATCCATCTAAACCACTCAGACACTTCAATACCAATCATAATAAATAAGTATTATCAGAAATGGATCAGACAAAAATATAAACTTAAAGACAAAATGGGATTCACATGCAATAGATCGACAGGTAAAAGGTCAACTGTGTTTATGGCCAACACACAAGTTTTGTTGGATTTTTTTCAACTTTTTCTTCATTTACATGGTGCAGGTTACTATTGGGAATAGTAACCTGCACCATATGTAGCAGTATTGAACGGAGGCACCTTGCCTAAAACACAGCGAGCATCTATGTTTGCACTAACTGTGGTCACTGACTGTGAAATGGACAAATTCTACCCACAAAAAACATTAAAAAACTTGTGCCAACCATTTCCAGGTTGACCTTTTAACCCTGTTGACCTTTTGTACCTGATGACCTTAGACACAGTTGACTTTTTGACTGTCAACATTTTGATCATGTTGACCATCTGGACATGTTGAACATATGGGGTTGGCCTATTGATTGTCTATAACATTTGGATAGATCTATTATACCACAACCAGACAAAATATACATTTTATCATAAATGATTTTAACAGAGGGCAAATAATCAATTATCTATAAAAAGATTAATAAGTAAAGCAGTTGATTTATTTATATGAAAAGCATGATTAACACTTAGAAACGAATGATCATTACTAAGGTACCCATTCTTAACTTAGAATTTGTAATTTTTATTATATTTCAAAATGATATAAGTATGATAGAAAAGTTATTAACCTCTAGTACTATGAAGATCTGATGACAAATATAGTTAGATTGGAAATGGTCCCTTGGGTAAATCAGAATGCTAGGTCCCACAAAATAGATAATAACAACAGAAGAAAAATGTCAAGAATGAAAATAATATTATTTGGAAGGTGTGTCAATATAAGCTCCTTAGGCATTTACTTATTGCATTTGTTTAAATGAAGTAAATTAAACACAGTACACACTCAAGAGAAAGAGGCATATGCTTAAAATATAAGAACGTGTTCTGAGAGAGGAAAAAGTATATGCGGCAGTGAGAAGTTTTACAATAAAATACATGTCACAGTAACCCCGAGGGGGTATCCAATTACCCGCAGTCATTGACCACAGGCTATCCAATGAACCCCGATAAGCCGGCGCTAGCCGTGGCTTATCAGGGATTTTATTTCACCTGCCTCTGGCAGGCGAAACCAAATCCCCGAGAGCAGTCCCGTTTGACAGGTGAAAACACATACGTTTCACTGAACCTGTGTGTTTTCATAAGAAAATATATTTATTTTTACAGGTGATCAAATTAAATAGCCTGTAAAAAATATCAGTATAACATCAGGTAAAATCAGAAAAAAAAAGAAGTTTTTTGCACCCGATGTTTTATCGTGTATAAATGCATACCACCCTAATATTTTAAATATATTGGTAGCATCATCCAGGAAAATATCTAATTTAAAAAAGTTAATGGTACAAAATGAATTATGGAACAAATTTGTGGATTAAAAATAAGTTAGAACTTTTTTTTGCTATAAAACAATAACTAAAAACGTGTTAATAATATATAGAAAGTGGATTATTATAACAAAATCTTAATTCAGCCCTTTAGGTGACCTGAGAGGTGCTCACCCTTCTTATATTCAAATTCATGCAGTTCAGTTGTTAAGGTGCCCACACACTAGAACCACCTGCAAAATATGCAAGTTGTTAAGATTTCCCTTGACCGCCCCAGCAGCTCTCCTGCAGTCCGGAACCCATGACATAGTGCAATACACATTAGTGAGATCTTAAAGATCTTGCAAAAGATCCCACATCCAGGAGAATGCTGTCCTTAATGATATAGTAGCTTCAGATCATCCCTGAAGCAGGGAAGATCTAAAGATACATGACCGCGCATCAGATCGTTATCGTTAGTGAAATGCAAATGATTTGCACTTTCACTAAAGATATATCTATCCAATATATCAACACTGTGCACATTGCCTCGGCAATCGGTCTAGTGTGTGGGGGGCTGTAGACTTTCTATATCAAAATGATGATACTTTAGGGATTAGTTGTGGGGTATGCTGCCTAGTAAAGCAATGGGAAGGCCAGGGAAGAAGTACAGTAAACTCAGTCTCATAAAGATAACACTCTCGTAATTTGAAAAGCCAAACTTGTATTGTATATTTGTGTAAAAAGTAGCATTATATCTGTGTAAAAATTAGCATCCACATTTTTTTTCTAATTTTCCCAAAACAAGTTCTGTCATACTTTGTATACAGACTCAAATATGCACACAGATATATAGTCAAAATTAGAAAAAAAACTGTAGGTGCTACTTTTTATACAAATATACAATACAAGTGTAAATATTCAAATTACGAGAGTGTTGTCTTTATAAGAGTTTACTGTACTTCTTCCTAGGCCTTACCATTGCTTTAATAGGCAGCCTCCCCCACCCACAATTCATGTAGTTCAAGTGGAGGGTCAACATATGAGATCAACAGCCGATATACGGAAGATAAAAGACCTCTCGGCAAAGAGCGAGAGAAGCAAAGAGACTCGAGAGGGGTACTCTTCTAAAAATTGTCTGTTAGAGTAAACCATAGAATACAGGTACTGTCTTCTATTTTACCTGGTACAAAATGATACTGTATTACGGTTGGTTTAAGTAACAGAAGTGTATTGCACTATGAACTGCCACCTTTAATTTAGATTAATCTTCCCACAGAACCAGCATGTTACAGTATAGCTACAAATAATTTGCACTCAGCCTCTAGACTTCTGCTATAATGAATTTAGGATTATTAAATAGATCCCACCCAACAAAAAGTATATTTATTTTCTGAGGACAGGGCATTCCTGACATGGCAGTATTCATACAATAATCACCAGGAAAAGATTAGCACATCATTATAAACAGCAGTAACTAACTGTATACATTTAAAGGTCAAAGACAAAACTGACTTATCACCAAGCTTAATAAGTAAGACCATCACTAATTTTTTTCTGAAATGCATAAATACTTTTGCTGATACAAACTATCTTACAGTATGTAGCAAAATGTCAGTGATTCAACACATGTTGGTCCTATTACTACTCTTCTTATCATTTATTTACCAGCTACCACAAGAGTTCTGAAGCGCTGTACAGCACAAACATAATTACATAAAGCATGGTTTGGAGCAAATACAGGATTTGTGTGTGGGGGTGGGGAGAGAAACTCCTGATATGCATGTGTGTATTCTGTGTATATGTATATATATATATATATATATATATATATATATATACAATTTGCAGAGGTGCGGCACTCATACCAAATAACGGAGATTCAGAGACGTATTCACTTTTGCATCAACGTTTCAATATTTACATATTGTCATCAGGATACAGAATAAAAGTACAACATACCTTTTAAGCATGTCCACCACACGTGAAATGCTGGCGTCAGGGCCGGGACTGCACACCCACCCCGCCGTCGCGCTAATTGGTGACGTCATCCCAATCGGACCGTACACCTGTGCACAAAATCTTAACCATTCACCATAGGGAAAAAATTGTAATGCCGCTACGGTGATTATAGTACAAACACAATATAATAGTAGATGCAGAGAAAGATGCAGGACAAAACAAAGGGCAGTTGCATGATATAATCTTAGTCAAATGAAGACATATAGTGGGTAATATTATTCTGAAAAAAACAAAATCATGACAGCCTCACTCTAGTGAAACAAGCTCTAAGATACAGATCCATTTAGAATATATTTAACGTAAAGCTGCATAGGAGATAGTATCATTTAACCCTTTGGGATAAATAACATTTAGATGGTGAATCCATCGTGCTTCGCATCTTAATAACTGCAACGAGCGGTTACCTCCTCGTCTGTTAAGTGGAACCGTATCTATCATTCTGTATCTAAGGCTTGATAAGGAGTGCCTAGCCTCTGCAAAATGACGTGCGACCGGTTGGTCGCTTGTGCCTGACATTAATGCTGCCCGTATGCAGCTCGATGGTTACCCATACGCTCCTTAAACTTGGACTCGGTCTTACCGATATAACAAAGCCCACATGGGCAGATAATTTGATACACAACAAAGGAAGAATTGCAAGTAAAGTAATGTAAAATTTTATATGTTTTACCAGAATGGGGATGACTAAACGAGTCACCTGTGAGCATAAACTGGCACGTCGTGCAGGTACATTTAAAGCAACCCACACGATTATTGCTCAAAAATGTGGCTTGCTTTAAAGATTTCCTTGTGGTATCTGTTTTAACCAGGATGTCCTTCAAATTACGGCCTCGTGCATAACAGGGCATTAATCTATGATCTTTTAAATTAAGCTTAGGGTCGCTCTGAATCATTGGCCATAATGTTTTTGCGGTTGAGATGATGGCTGGTGTTGCCACATTGAACTTATTCACCCATGGTAGCACTTTAGGATGTGTGCTACTTGTGGATGTGGAAACATTCACAAGTGAATCTCTATTCAAAGATAACACTTTTTGTTTGCAAATTGCCAAAGAGCTAGCGCTATAACCGTGTTCCAAAAATTTTTGAACCATCAAATCAATCTGTTCAATGGCCTTGCCAGGGTCACTGTTAATGCGAAAGGCTCTCAACATTTGAGAATAGGGGAGTCCGTTAATAAGGGACCTTGGGTGACAACTTTGTGCTTTCAGTAAGGTGTTTCTATCAGTGGCCTTCGAAAACAGGCTGGTATGAATGACCTGATCTGTAATGGAAATATGTACATCCAAAAAATCCAGTGTTTCCCTACTAAAAATGTACGTAAATTTGATTGGGTGATCGGTCGCATTATGTGTCATAGATGACCTTTTTGTGATTTGGAGGGGCGATACTGATATTCTTCGTTCGTTGCTTGAGACACATAATGCGACCGATCACCGATTATATTTCAATAATACACACACACACACACACACACACACACACACACACACACACACAGGTATATAGATAAATACACACGCTGGTATATAGATAAACACACACACACACATACTGTATATGTACACAGATAAATAAACAAACTAAATGAGACTGTGGGAAGAGGAGTTCTTAATAACATTGTACAGATATGGGCTATATTGTGCAAAAATTGTGTATGGTAAGTTTTGTAGTTGCTACAACCATTGTGAAGCCATATTTGTTGACACAAATCAGGCAAATGGGTGGTATTCATGTGACCGCCGGTCAGCTGACCGACAGTCACATGACCTCCTCCACGAGCCCGACGGCTCACTATCCCGATGGTCGGCATGCCGACCAACAGGGACTATTTCCACTCGTGGGTGTCCACGACACCCATAGAGTGGGAATATAACCCGTGGCGACCGCAGGTCGCCACCGAGCCCGCAGCGTGGCAAGCGCACCGAGCCCGCAAGGGGCTTGCTGCACGCGCCCCTCCCCGCCGGGATCCCGGCGTCAGTATGCTGCCGGGATCCCGGCGTTGGTAAGCTGACCGGCGGTCAGGAGACCGCCGGTCACCAGTACTACACCCAGGCAAATCCAGTATTCTACTGATTACTGCTATAATATAGCATGTACATCATATGATACACTTGCCGACCTGGAAGCATCTTAAGTGTACGGCCAGCTCTGAAAGCTAAGCAAAATGAATGTTTTTTCGCGACACAATTGCAAATTCTCCAACTCTACATGAGCCCCTATAAATGTAACTTACAATTGTTAAAAACACACCCATAAGAGACAGTCTGCGGTTTCTTATAGAGCAAAAGAGGTATTCGCATTGGGCAAATTATTATTATTTTTTTTGTGAAAACTATATCCAACAGCCTCGTAAAAATAAAAGGATTATTTAGGTACTGATTAGTAGTGACTGAGGAATTCTCAAGCATGCATGAACAAAAAGCGGCTGAAATTACCATTTGACAATAGGAATGCTTATAGGAAAATTAGCTACAACTAGATTACTTCTAGCAGCATAATATATCAAGTTCTTAAGTGATAAGAACAGATGATAAAATGATTCAATGCAAGACTGCAAGTGGAAGATACTGTATGTAAAAAAATGGGAGTAAACCATTGTGTACCCGATGAAATGGATCATGCTACAACGTGTACAGATAACTGAGTGGATGAGCCAGGATTACCACAGAAGACCTACTGCACAGTGCTCTTGTTGACACAAAGAAGCCAATAAAACAGAGATAAAATAATATCCTTACATTATGTAACTTTATTACTTATTACTACATTACGGGAATACTCTTACCACAACCTTCCTTCAGTCACTCCACGGGTCCTGCAAACCCTCTCCCACTCCTAAATTTACTATCAGTAAATGTTATCTTGATACCCACCACCCTGCCACCTTCTTTTCCTCACTTGAAACATTTCTCTATCCATCAATCTCCCTGACATGCCCTACGCAGACTGTCCATTTAAAAACAGACACTCACCAAAACCCTTGACTAAGTGCAATCCAGACCATAACAGTGACCTGTAAAAGTGATGGAAGAAAGCCTCTTTCAACACCTGCCTTGCCCTCCTATTCAACTTGTTTTCCCACTTATTCAACTTTTTCCACTGCAGCAGCATTTTTTCCCCAGTCCTTAAACATTCTTGTGCCTCACTCATCCTCAAAACAAATTCTCTCAACTCTGCATTTCCTTCTAAAGTACAACCCATCACTAGCCTTCTATTCACTTTCAATATGCTTGAACTGCTAGACCACCTAGCAAGATTATTCTTCTCTGACGTCATCCTCAACCTACTCTAGTGTGGTTTTCGTCCCCTCCACTCTACAGAGATTTCCCTTTTTAATGTCAGTAATTATCTACTCTTTGCCAAGTTGAAGGGACAATTCTCACCGCTCATTGTTCTGGACCTCTCTGCTGCTTTTCAATATGGTAGGCCTCCCTCTCCTCCTGCACACCCTGCCATCCATCTATTCATTAATGTCTCAATGCTATCAATAATTCCATGACTAAATAGTAAAATATCTTCCCTCCCTCTGTATCACTCTACCTCTTCCTTACTGTGAACGACACACATTTTTTCTCTGTTCCCCATGTCTGCTGCCTGAGTGTTAACTTAGACTCCTCATTCCCTCTTCCCCACCAACACACGCACACATCCAGTCTCCCGTCTAATATGGTCACTTCCACTTACGCAACAGGTGCCATCAGTAGCAACTTGCTCACTCTGGTTGCTTCTAAAACCCTTATCCACTGTCTATTTATCTCCACCTGAGACACTGCAATCTCCATCTCTCTAGGTTTCCTCTCAGCTGCTTCTCCCTACTTAAATCCATCCTCAACAGTGTTTCAAGATTGAATTTCCTCTCTCACTGCTCCTTATACCCAACAGAATCCAATTCAAATTTGTTACCTCCACCTACATAGTTCAAAGTCTCTTCACATCCTAACAAATCTCAAAGCTCATCACACACCCCACTCCTTCCTACCCTCTCTGCTCTGCCAGTGAGCACTACCTGTACTCTTCACTTCACTGATGTCTCATTTCCATCTCCAAAACTATTATGGTGATACTCCACTGCTATGGAATACACTTCACCCCCTATGCAGACCCTCTACCAGCCTCCAAACATTGATACATTCCATACAAGCTTGCCAAGTCATCAAATCTTATTAGTCTTCTACTGAACTCTAATCTCCCTTCCCCCCTTCCTCTCTCTGTGTCACCCTTTAAGGTGTGTCTACCCTCTTCTAGATTGCAATCTCTCATGGACAGGTGCTCTTTCCTTTGGTTTTCTCATCTGATCCCTCTTTGTTCTTGCCTCTTGCATATTCTTTGTGTTTCCTAGTATATACCCTGCCTCTTATGTCTTGTGCACTGCTTTTCGCTTTACCCCCTTGACTATTTGATGTATTAAGCTTCTTTCTAGGCTGTGCTGATTTTGTGGTGTCTTATAAATAAATTATAGTAATAATAAAGTCAATAGCTAAAATTGGAACTATATACCCTTACATTTTACAATTATTATACAGGGTTTGTATGTGCACAATATGGAAAACCTTTGCTTCTTAGCTGAACAATTTTTGTGACTCTATTAACAAACAAAAGTACTACAAGGGATGGACCAATTGAAAGCACATATTAGCATTTCCCCTCTTCCATCCTGTTAATTAGCTCTATGAGTTTCTGTTAACATAAGCAAGAACTGGCAGCACAGAGCTGCTATCAGCGCCAGTACAGCATCTACAATGAGTTTTTGAATTCACGATATGGCATGGTCACAAGGCCATGCCCCCTCTGTACTAGTGCCAACGTCTCTCATAGCTGCCCTGCATAAATGCATAAGAAATATTAAACTACTGGCTGGTCTACCTGTTCTTCACACAGGAGTTTCTGATTTTTATGGCTGTAAATATGAGTGTTAAAAATTTGGTAAATCTACAGAGATGTAAATTTGAGACGTCTTAATGTAAGTAAATATTAATCCTTGGTTCTTGGCATTACCTGAGGACCACCTGTAGTAGATACGGTAAAAAGTGACAGGACCATTTTTGTAGTTTATTAAATTCTACACACTGGAGGTGCAATCCAAATTTTGATCCGATTGTCGTTTTGGCGGTATCGTTCAGGCAACGCAAGACACGCATCGGTAATGATGTCATTATATCAACCCCCTATTTATCCACTTAGGGGAGGTTTATTACAATTCTAATTATGTAGTTTTCCTATTTCCTACCTGCAGAATACCTATGTTAAATTTCAGCTTCTTAACATATCGGGAAGTAAGAGAATTAGTGATTAGTCAGTGAGTGAGTGAGTGAGTGAGTGAGTGTGTGTGTGTGAGTGAGCAAGTGAGGGCTTTCTCATTTTTGTAGTTTATTAAATTCTACAAACTCAAGATGCAATCCAAATTTTGATCAGATTGTCCGTTTGGGTGTTCACGCAACACAAGCCATGCATCGGTAATGGCGTCATTATGTCAACCCCCTTTCCATCCCCTTTGGGGAGGTTTTTATAAAATTCTAATTAAGTAGTTTTCTTATTTCCCAGCTGAAGAATACCTATGTTAAATTTCAGATTCCTTATACAGTATATCCGGGAGTAAGAGAATTAGTGATGATTAGTGATTAGAATCAGTCAGTCATAATAAGTGAGTGAGTGACGGCTCTCTCATTTACACTGTATATATAGAAAATATAAATGTTTCCTGATTATGTTAGCAATAACAATACTAATATATTTATAATATCCCTATGATTAAAAATTATTTGCAAAATGATAGATTTATTTTTCAATCAAAATATTTTTTTTATATATGATACCATAAAGTTTCCATAGTGGCGTATATTGGGAATAAAACAAACATAAAAAATACAAAGAACAAACTGAACACTTACGCTGCTTTCACATCGCAAACCCTGCTTTTGAAATGGTTCTTTAAACGGTTCTTAAAACGGGTCTGAGCAGTTAAACCCCCTTCACATCGCATGTTGTAACTGGCATATTACCGTTTCATTACCATTTTGGTACCTTTCACACCGAACCCGTTTCTCCCATAGAAAACAGTGGTTGTCATTTTAAATGGACTTTTCTGGCTCACACATTATTAATAATTATTAATTAATTATTAATAATTTGGCTAGTCGTACGATGGAACCCAGCAGCTTCAAGCATCTTTACCATGTTTTTATAGATTACTGCATCCTTCACTGTCCCAGTGATTTGTCTAGCAATTTCTTCATCCCCTCTCATCCTAAGCAGCTCCTAACCTCCTCATCACTCCAATTTGCCATTTTAAACTGTATTCTGTATTTAAAAAAATGCTTCTTCACTCTCATGTGTTTCCTCCAGTTTATTTCCTGCTTCTGCCTGGTGACATCACGCATGGAGACAGCCTATCACCTTCTGTGGTTTGGAAATACCATTTCAGAGCCTTTCACATTGCACAATGAAATGGGTTCGAACCGTGTAGGACCCTGCTCTTTACCCGTTTTAAAATACCAGTAATCTGTAAACAGTAAATTCAAAGTGGCCCTTTCACACCGCAGCTAGAACCGTTTTGGAAGGCTTAAAAAACGGCAATTTACCAGGTTATAGCTGCGGTGTGAAAGGGGTATTACTGACAATTTCACAAATGTACACATATACAGGATTACAATCTGCAAGTTACATATTTATGTAGGGACCACCTAAGGAGAGAAGGCCTTGCTCGCAAGAGATAACATTCTAGAGGGGCTGTGGCTGGACACAGAGGGAGAGGACAGCAGGGTTGTGGAGTGCAGAGGCTACTGAGTTAAGAGGAGCGTTGGTTGGCACATGGAATACAGAATGTGTCCTGCTATTAATAGAGAGCAGAATATCTCCAGAGCTCAACTGTCTATATAATAAAATGCATTATTTCTGTGGACACATCTAACGGCATAAGATGTAAAACATGAGTTTTGCTTCCTTCTAATTAGATATTAGGAATACACACAGTGTTTGGTACAGAAATTTCTTCAGGGCTGGATTAAGGACCACACGGGCCTGGGGCTGAAAATATTCAAAATCCTATATTGAGAAGCAAAGGAGGTGTGACCGAAGCTGTGTGGGTATGTACACCGACTACACTATCACCCCAATGACTCCCTAAATATGTCAAAGTATCAAAATGTAATCATATTATGTGGAAAATAGAGGTACTATTTTAATGGCCAGTCATCATCATGCTGTTATGATGATAAGTCTGATTTTTTGTGGGGGCCTGGAGCTGCAGTCTTACCCGCCCCATTGTTAATATGGCCCTGAACTGTTTGCAATTAATACTGGACATGGTTACAGATGAAGATAATAAAACAAAAAAAAATTAATTTTCATAATTCTGCTCCAAAAGCTCTGACACAATATGTCCAATACAGTATTCTGCGGCACGTTAAAGGGTGCAGACTGCACAGTTTTAGAATCTTCCTGATGTAGCATGGCCTGTCTTTTGCATATACTTTGAAGTGATGATAATCCAGCCATTATTTTCAATGTGATGTGCCTTGCTGGTACAAAAGACATTTTATATAGAAAGAGAATTAATATGCGCATATAAACTAATGTAATTAAAACATTAAAATGTTCAAATGTGACTCAAAGAAGTCAGTTCTGCTGTCCCTTTACTCACATGACTTATTATTTAAGAAATAACTAAAACACTAATGAGAAGAATTTTATGAGATAACAAAGCTGAAGGTCTAATTAATATGGTGTTTCAAATGTAATTATAGGCTGGGCCAATGCAGGGGAGCACCCTTAATACAAACCTCTTCTCCCCTACACAGTACAAACCCAACTCTCTTGAAGCTTATCAAATCCTGCATGCCTTTGGCTAATAGTGGCATTGCTTCTCTTCACTAAAATCTAGCAATAGAATACAGTGCAGGCCAACAAGCAATGAAATCAGAAGCAACAGAGGTGTCGGTAACAACCGGAACCACAATTGGTTGATGTGAAACGCAGACACTACCTTAGGAAGAAATTGCTGACGAGTCCTGAGTTCAGCTCTGTCCTCATGGAAGATTAAATAGGGGCTCTTGTGAGACAATGCCCCCAGCTCCGACACACGTCTCGCTGAAGCCAAGGCCAACAATGTGACGATTTTCCACGTAAGTTATTTTACGTCTACCTCCTGTAACGATTCAAACCAGTCCGATTGGAAGAAATTTAGCACCAAATTGAGGTCCCAAGGTGCCGTGGGAGGCACAAAGGTAGGCTGGATTTGCAGAACCACTTTCAAGAACGTCTGGACTTTAGGAAGAGATGCCAATTGTTTCTGAAAGAAAATAGACAAGGTCGAAATTTGGACTTTTATGGAGCCCAGACGTAGGCCCACATCCACACCCGACTGCAGAAAAAGCAGGAAACATCCCAGATGAAATTCCACCACAGAAAATTTTCTGCTATTCTTCCAAATATGGTGGTAATGTTTAGACATTACCCCCTTCCTGGCTTGGATCATAGTCGGGATGACCCTGTCAGGGATACCTCTCCTGGCTAGAATCAGCCATTCAACTTCCATGCTGTCAAACATAGCCATGTTAAGTCTTGATAGACAAACGGCCCCTGTTGCAGGAGATCCTCGTGAAGAGATAGAGGCCATGGATCTTTCAGGAGCATGTCCAGAAGGTCCGCGTACCAGGCCCGTCTTGGCCAGTCCGGAGCAATGAGAATTGCTTGAACTTTTTCCCTTTTTATTCTTTTCAGAATTCTTGGGATCAGCGGAAGTGGAGGGAACACGTACAACATCTGATAGGCCCATGGAGTCATTAGAGCGTCCACTGCCACTGCGTGCGGGTCTCTCGACCTGGAACAATATCGCATGAGTTTCTTGTTGAGACAAGAGGCCATCATGCCGATTTGTGGACATCTCCATCGACGTGTCAAGCACCTCAACACATCCGGGTGAAGGCCCCACTCCCCCGGGTGCAGGTCGTATCTGCTGAGGAAGCCTGCTTCCCAGTTGTCTACACCCAGAATGAAGACCGCTGACAACGCTACAGCGTATTTTTCTGCCCAGAGGAGAATTCTTGATACCTCTGACATCGCTGCTCTGCTTTTATTTCCGCCCTGTCGATTTATGTACGTTACTGCCGTCACATTGTCCGACTGAACCTGAATGACCCGATCTTCAAAAAGATATAAGGCCTGCAGAAGGACGTTGTATATAGCCCTGAGTTCCAGAATGTTGAATGGAAGGACGACTTCCTGACTTGACCATCTTTCTTGAAACTGCACCCCCTGGGTAACCGCTCCCCAACCTCTGAGGTTTGCGTCTGTGGTTAGCAGAATCCAATTCTGAATCCTGAACCGTCGGCCCTCGAGTAGGTGAGAAGTCTGTAGCCACCACAGAAGGGAGATCCTGGCCTTTGGCGACAGACGGATCCTCTGGTGCATGTGAAGATGCGAACCGGACCATTTGTCCAACAGATCCAGCTAGAATGGCCTAGCATGAAACCTTCAGTACTGAAGCGCCTCGTAAGAGGCCACCATTTTCCCCAGAAGGCGAATGCATAGATGCACCGATATCTGGGTTGGCTTCAAGACATCCCGAACCATTGACTGGATTACCAATGCCTTTTCCAATGGAAGAAAAACTTTCTGTGACTCTGTGTCCAGTATCATTCCCAGAAATGGGAGCCTCCGAGTTGGCTCTATGTGAGATTTCGGGAGATTTAGAATCCACCCGTGATCCAGGAGTAGTTTGGTTGTGAGACCAATGCTGTCCAACAACCTTTCCCTGGATGGTGCCTTTATCAGGTACGGAATTATGTTCACTCCTTGCTTGCGAAGGAAAAACATAATCTCTGCCATCACCTTGGTGAACACCCTCGGTGTCATGGAGAGACCAAATGGCAGGGCCTGGAGCTGGTAGTGACTGTCCTGTAATGCAAAGCATAGATAAGCCTGGTGAGGCGGCCAGATCAGAATGTGAAGGTACGCATCCTTGATATCCAGAGACACTAGGAATTCCCCCTCCTCCAGTCCTGAGATCACTGCTCTCAAAGACTCATCTTGAATTTGAATACTCGTAAGTACGGGTTCAACGAGTTTAGATTCAAAATCAGCCTTACCGAACCATCCGGTTTCGGTACTACAAACAAGTTGGAATAATATCCCTTGTTTTGCAGATGAGGTGGAAATGGAACAATTACCTGATTCTGTACCAGTATTTGAATGGCATCCTGTAAGGTTAGACTTGCCTCTTGTGAAACTGGTAAGCCTGATTTGAAGAATCTGTGAGGTGGGAGCTCCTGAAACTCCAGTCTGTAGCCCTGGGAAATAAAATCTATGACCCAGGGATCCTGGCATGGTGTTGTCCAGATGTGACTGAAATTTTTTAGTCGGGCTCCCATCTGCCAGTCTTCCAGGCCTCGCGGTCCACCATCATGCAGAAGGCTTTGAGGAGCAGAACTGGAGCTCTGTTCCTGAGAACCGGCAGTTTCTGGTTTGCATGGTTTACCTCTAGCACCTCTGTTGGCAGTAGAAGATTCTCTGACTTTGCCCTTAAACTTGGCAGTCCGAAAGGACTGTACGGTAGGTCCTGAGTAGGTCTTCCTGGTTGGGGGACTGCAGAAGGAAGATATGTGGACTTACCCGCAGTAGCTTTGGAGATCCATTTGTCCAGTTCATCTCCAAATAATGCCTCTCCTGTGAAATGTAGGCCTTCCACGCCTTTCCTGGAGTCCGCGTCCGCTGTCCACTGGCGTAACCATAAGCCACTGCGTGCTGACACTGCCATAGCAGTGATGCATGCATTAAGCAAACCTACTTCTTTTATGGCTTCCACCATAAAGTTTGCAGAGTCCTGTATATGTTGCAGGAGTAACACAATCTGCCCCCCTAGATAAGGAATCCAACCCTTCAATAAGGTTACCCAACCATTCAGCAATGGCTTTAGTAATCCACGCACATGCCTCTGGGTCTCTGAGCCACCCTAGCAGCTGTGTACAAGGATTTGAGTGTAGTCTCAATCTTATGATCAGCTGTGGCTTTCAGGGAAGCTGCACCAGGGACGGGTAACACAATCTTCCGTGACAACCTGGACACAGATGCATCCACTATCGGTGGACTTTCCCATTTTTTCCTATCCTCAGGAGGAAAAGGAAAAGATGAGAGTAACCTTTTAGGGATTTGAAATTTCTTATCAGGATTAACCCACGGTTCTTCAAACAGGGTATTCAATTCCTTTGACACAGGAAAAGTGACTGAGGACTTCTTTTTTACATTAAAATAAGATTCCTCACACTCTTCTGTCGCCTTGTCAGGAATTTGTAGCACATCTCTGATAGCTTCTATAAGAGCCTCTATTCCCTGTGACAGATCAGCGTCCCCCCTTCTGAATCCACCTCCCCCTCCTCCATGTCTGACCCCTCAGCGTCAGAGTCAGACTGCAGGATATGAGCCAGAGTTCGTTTTTGTGGACAAATGGCAAGGGACTGAGACGCTTGTTTGGGGACTGAGTCTCTGTTCATAATCTCATCCACAGACTTAAGTAACATAGTAACATAGTATCTAAGGTTGAAAAAATACAATTGTCCAAGTATTGTGTCTCTTTCTCATTGCAGGACAATTTATTAGAGATATTGGAAATCATTCCTTTGATGGAATCCAGCCACGCTGGTTCAGTCCCGCTAGCCTGAGAAGTTGCACTACACTGAGTACATAGTAATGAGCTCCCTGGGGAAGAGGAACACTCTGCCGTACATGAAACACACTCTTTGCCTGACATATTGTAAATGTGACAACTCACACACACAGGAAAGGTTAAAAGCACAATTAACCCACAAAGAGCCCTTCCAGGGAGACACAGAGGTATTTGGAGCCAGCACACCGCGCCTTATTGCTAATGCCAAGCTTAGCTGGGGCGCAGACTAAGTACCCAAATTGGGGACTTAGTACACTAATAATCGTTCCCCCCCTGCTATGACCCCCTGGTACTGCTGAGGTAATCTGGAGTCACATAAGAGGAGATGTGTGTCCCTATCAGTCAGCGTCTGTGTCCACTGCAGAGGAAAAATGGCGCTGGTGAGCTGCTGGATCCACTCATAGTGAAGTAGTGAAGCCCTGCCCTTTCAATGGCACGCGTTCTTCCAGCTTTTTTTATACTGGCTGAGGTAATTTGTGCTTAAAATGGAGACAGAACCGTTTTAAGGCTTTGTTTGCCAGTGTGGGTACTGAGTCTGGAGACGCAATCCACCCCAGTTAAAAGCCGTGCATCTCCGTACCCTCATGCCGCCATAATGGCCGGCGACCCGCTAAGCGGGCCGCCGGCTTAGTACTCACCACTCTTCTTTCTTCTGGCTCTTTTGGGGTGGCGGCAGTCTGGTGCCATCCAGTCCTGCCTGAAAATAACAAACAGAAAAATAAATGCAGAAAACTCTTCAGGAGCTTCCATAAGCGTGACCGACTCCTCTGGGCAAATTTTCTAAACTGAGTCTGGTAGGAGGGGCATAGAGGGAGGAGCCAGCCCACACTATCAAATTCTTAAAGTGCCCATGGCTCCTAGTGGACCCGTCTATACCCCATGGTACTAAATGGATCCCCAGTATCCTCTAGGACGTAAGAGACATTTTTATTTTTAAGCGCATCCCTGGCCACACTGCAGCCCAGCACACAGCAATATGTGCTGGGCTCAGGAGAAAAGCTGCAGCTGCTGCTGCCAGGTAAGGTGGGGGGGGGACCAGGGCCCCTCCATCAGACCTGGGCCCGGGGGGCCGTCTTTTGCATGGGCTCAATGGGCAGTTGCCCAAGAGCACCAGAAATATAATGGCCCTAGACTGATAGCCGACGGTCCCTTTTTTCAGGGGTGCCAGATTTTTTTTAATCGGCCCTGTGGAACCGGAAATATCTGACTACAAAGCAGTGGTCCCCATCCCCACTTGTTAATTGCTCTTACCAGCCATATATCTCGGGTTCTGTCTGACTTAGAGTTTTTCTGAGGAAATACTCCAAAAGTTGGGTCTCCACCCTATCAGTGGACACTGGCAGCTTGTTTGTACTGTGTCCAGAACCAGAGATATCAGCCTTCCAGTAGCTGGTCCCTGCTCCAGCTCCACACACCTGGTATGCAGTTTTATATTTTCGTAGGTGGATTGCTCTGGCTCCTGAACTCTGATCTCCAAGTCCCCAGTACCTCCTGAAAGGTGGGACGCTCTAGTTTTGTTATCCCATTGAAAGCTTAGAAAAATGATTCCAGGAAATATTTCCCTATCAACTCTTCTCATGATCTGTACTGTAGCGTGCCATTTTAAAGGACCACTTAACAGAAAATACAATTTACTTTATATAAAATATAACAAATTTTATTCACAGATGTATATGAAAATATATAAGAAGTTTAACATATATTAAGATAATATAATCTCACAATCTTACTACCCCTTTAACGGCTAGCCTTAAAAATTAGATTATATGTCTTGAAACACGTTGGACCAGGAGACACTACCCAGTGGAGACCATATACTGCCACCCATGGAGAGAGGTAGGACCCTCAATGCGACTCCCTACATAGCTGCCACTGAATTAACATTGCAGACCCACGGGAGCGACTGAGCGCCGGCACCCAAGGCATGTTAGCTTGCGAGCAGGGCCTTCCTACTCTGTGTATGTCTGCTTTTACCCAGTTTTGTTCTATTACTGTTGTTCTAATTGTAAAGCGCAACAGAATACGCTGCGCTATATAAGAAACTATTAATAAATAAGGTATAGCGCCAACGAAACATTACAAGTACACAAGAGGACACATCTGTATATAATTTAGAATAAAATTCTTATTTTAAACCAAAGCTATTTTTAATCATATGACAAAGAAACCATTACAGGGTTAATCAGCAGAATCTACTTGTGCGTCTTATTTGCATAGTGATTGAACTAAGATGCATTTTCGGGGGGAAATAACACACAAAAAGATACCCGGTGTTAGTAAACGCGCTCACAACTAGGCGCAACTAGAAGGGCTGTTTAACATGACTGCAGCAACGATGAGAGATGGGCACATCTCTATGATAAAGACAAAATTATTGTATGTACCACCTCTACGTAGAGGCGGAGACAGACAAACTACAGCTACAACATGAGCGCAGACTCAAACATCAGTTTATTTGTTTGACACCAGCAGGACTTAATGAAGACCTAAATTTGACTTTATTTAATAGTATTTTTTCTGCACTAATTATACACATACAGTATGTCTTTTGTCTGCTTTGGCATTCTGTGGGTGGTGCAACATGGTTAAGATACACAAAGCACTGGTAAAAATACACAAAAAGAGGCAGTCAGCACATTGCTTTATATAGTAGTATGACAGCAGAGCAGCTTGCAGTTCAAGCTGAAGGGCCAGCCCCATGTGATCAGACGCTTGTGACGTCAGATGGACCGCGTTTACACAGGCATGAACGTTCATTATTCAGGTGCAGCTTATTACTTTGAATAAAGTTGCGGCTGCCTTAATGGCTGGAAACTGCTGCAGGTGGAGGTAAAAGTAGTCTACTTCCCTATGTTTAATATGGACTCCATGAGGAAGGTGGACGCCAGCATTGAAAGGGCTGTCGGGACTTACATCGTTATGATGATGTATTACTCCATGATACTGCAATAAGTACATTTTTTACGTAAAAACCATGCTCGTCATTTCTATTCCTTTTGATTAAAGCATAGGTTACAAATTGGACTAATTAAATCAATAAATATAAATGTATGTGTGTATGTGCACTGTGTATATATATATATATATATATATATATATATATATATATATATATATTTATATATACAGAGTCCATAGCAGCCGGCACTCCTATTCAAATAAACAGCGTGTCTCCGTGCACGAGTATGTAAAACTGCATATACCCATCAAAAGACATGGCACTGGAGACTGTTTGAAAAAAGAAATCACTTGTAATGCAGGTAAACGTTTCGGAGCTACCGCCCCGTCCTCAGTACCATACAGTATATCACAATGTACACAATTGCTCACTCAAAAACAGAAGAAAAAAATAGGGCACTCACCATTTTTCATAAAAAAACAACAACTTTTTTCTGCCTTTTAATTACATGCTGTTTAAGGGCTTGATTCATGTTTGAAAGGAATTGCACAGCTGCATGGAAACGACTGTGCAATTCCATGTCATTACAATTTAAATGCAGCAGGAGGCATCTGTGGGAGATGGACGCCTCCTGTTAGTATTTGCAAGATGTGAATACTGCATCAGAGGTCGCGTCCTGGGATCACTATGGTGACGGTGGGTCACGATTCATGATGGTTTCAGACACCGGCTAGCTTGCATAAGCTGAAGCTTACACAAGCTGGCAGTAGGATCCTGACACCCAGGTTCAGGATGTCTATGTGTGACAACACAGACCCTGGACCTGTCACACCTTCGAAACGTTTTGAAGAATGGTGCCACCTACCAATCATGATGGGTCTGCAAGTGATATCACAAGACCTGTTCTGTACATGCGCATAATGGGTGTTGCACCTGCGCAGACCCCCAAACATCTAATTTGTAAGCAAACCATTGGAATTGGGCCCAAAATCCACTGCAGTATCACTGTCAAACCAATCTGATCCATGTGCTGTTTAGTATTCCTGCAAACCTGTGGTAATTACAGTATTGGATCTAGCAGCTCTAGAATGCACCTGTGAATATCCTATTTAAACCCTCTAAACCAGTTCATGGTGTCAGCTTCCTGGTGTTAGTTCCTGTGTCAGTCTCCTTGTGTTAGATTCCTTGGGTCAGGTTCCATGTGTCAGATTCCTGTGCTATGTGGAAATCCTGCTACAGTGTTGCTTCACAGTATTCTGCTCTGGTGTTATCCAGAAAACCAGTACAAGCAACTATTTCTGGACATATCTACTACAGTGAGTTACCTAGTTAATATATCTGTTCCAGTGTCCCTTACCTTACTTCTTCCTAGCAGCTCAGCATTGTATTATTGACTTAGTGTATTCCTGGACATTCTTGTGTCAAACCCCAGTGGAGTTTGAGTTATCCATTCCTGACCATTCTGTTTATACAACGAATAGTAAAGTAGAAATCATTACTGACCTTTCAGTCCCCATGTGGGACCTTTGTCAAGAGCAGCAGCCAAATTGCAGCAGTCCACAGTAAAATACTGATAAAGTGTCAGCATACAGCGTGGACCAGCCCATGCTCTTATACCAGAACTTATAACATCCATTAGGTACAAAGGTCCTAATCAGCGTCCACATACAAGAACCACTCTGGAACGCAATGCCAAAGAGTCAGACCAGAAGCAGAAGTCAGAACATCCATCAACATGATATTTGTCCGGATGTCACTATGCTATGAAGCATGAGGAATACTTTATTCATCATTACAGCAGCCAAACTACTATTGGCCAATTGACAAGGATGTGTTCCAAACTGCAACACAATACGAAAGAGCCACATTTGTATAAGTGTCAGCACTACCCCTGATTACTTATAGATCTTAAACTGATACAGGCTTACTTATCAATATGTAATAATAGCTTAAATATGGATAGACCAATATGAACTGTATTACAGACTGTACTTGTCTGAACAGGAGCATGGGTAAGTATAACCAACACAGAGAAAAAAAAAAAAAAAAAACAATACATATTACAACACAATTAACATGACCAATAAAACAAAAACAAAAAAACAAATAAACAAATGCAGAAAGTCTGAATCATTGCCATTCCAAAACAACATATATATATATATATATATATATATATATATATATACAGAGAGAGAGAGAGAATTTTTATTATTATACATTTTTTATTTTTTTTGGAGGGGGGGGGGCAGAATTTAGGACTATACAGAAATTGTTACTGGAGAAAAACATTAACAGAATTGGATTCATTCACTACTCTTGGTGACACCGTATTCAGATCGAAAATCCAATTAACTTCCCTCAATTTAAATGCCAATTTTCTATCACCTCCAAGATCCAAAGACATTTGCTGATCGATTATTATACAGTATTAAGCTGCCAATGAGTTCCCCTTATCAAGAAAATGCTGAGCGCCTGGATTAATGGCCACACTAGTCCGAATGGTCTGTTGCACCGAGAAGCGACGATTGGCCATTCTCTCATGGAAAAGCCTTGTGGTGAGGCACATATAGATCAGGGCACACAAACAAGTTAATATATATATATCTAAAATGTAATAAGTTGTACAGTACATGTCTGCTTATGTATGATGTTCATTTTATTCCCAGTACAGGGTAGTTTAAATGAACTCCCAGTCTTTATGCTACTACAGGTTGTACAATTAACACATCTAAAGCAGCCCACCTTTGGGGTCCGTCTATTCATGAAGCAGTGAAAAGTGTGGCGAACTGAACCAGTGGAGAAGTTGCCCATGGCAACCAATCAGCACTGAAGTAACATTTATAATTTGCATACTGTACAATTGTACAGAGCAGCTGATTGGTTGCCATGGGCAATTTCTCCACAGGCTCACTTCTCCACAATTTTCACTGCTTCATGAATAGACCCCTCTGTCTCTTTGGGTTTGGTCAGTTGCTTCCAAAGGGTAGGGATTTGTATAACTTGACAATATTCCAAATCTTGTCAATGGCTTTTTTGATACTGATGGTATGTGTTTCATATAAACCAATACAAATGATATGATTTTGTAAATTTTTTCACTTACAGCGTATATGGCCATGATGGGGGGTTTTTTGTGTGCTTTCACCAGGCAATACATTATGGTATCTAGTGAACAGCCCCATTGCAGAAAACATTCTTTTATTCCCTCCAACAATGGCAAATCCTATTTTAGAGTTATTTCTGAGCATCCTGCGAAATTGCGAAATTGACAAACTTCTCATAAGATGTTCTGGATAACGATTTGGTGTCACTTTTCTAAAAAGAGTAGTGAAAAGCTTAGATCCTTTCCGGAACACTGTTAGGGCCAAAAATCAACTTTATCATGACTAATTGTGTAGGTATATTTTTAATGAGATGGTAACTGATTCAATGTTGTCATTATTCCAATAAAACTTACTTTGTTCCCTGACAAAATAAAAAATATATTAATATATTGTTTAAATAAAATATATATTTACCATAGTTGGGGAAGATACAGATGTGTCCTCATACATCTAGCCTTAATACACCTTGCAGCGTGAACCGCCAGGTCCCATGCAACTCTGCTAGCAAAAATCAGATGCGACTAGGACGCGTGAGGAGACTGTGCTGATTAATGCAATAATATAAAGCATAATTACTGATTTTTTTTTCAACCTGTGACAAAGGAGAGGTAGAGATGTCTACCTGTAGAGGGTAGGTATGTGAGGCCCATTTTCAGAGTGTACCATGGTAGTGCTGGGTAGAGAAAGTACAGTATATACAGATGCATCCTCATACATCTAGCCTCAATACACCATACGGCGTTTGAGCCACTAGGTTCCATGCAAATCTGCTAAAGTTAAGGGATTTTTTTTTTATTACAGAAATGTGTCTTAGTTGCAACACAATGTAACTTTTATGTATACGGAGCAGAACAGAACTTGTATTGGAAAACAAGATGCGGTTGCTACATTGTAGTACTTCATATGCAGATTCAGAGACTTAGTCGCACACAGATATCCAAGTGTGGAGACGCATTTTCAGCAAGAAAGACGAAAAAAAGATGCCCAGCGCTAGAAGATTCTCGTACGACCTGGCGTGCCAAGAGGGGCTGTTTGGCGCGACTGCAGCAAATATGTATGAGGACATATCTGTATTAGCCAGTTAAAAAAAGTGCATAAAGACATCAGCATAAGTAGGCGCAATATTATAACCCATTAGGGTTCCAGATACTTTGACAGAATATTTATCTTTATAACAGAAATGATATTCATTAACACACCTTAAAAGAGCCAGTAAAAATGTAATTAAGGGCATTTTTAGCATGTCTATGATGGACAATAGTGCTTTTCTGGTTGTCTCTATACCAACATCGTGAAGGCTATATGATGATGGTATAGAGGGAACCAAAATCAATTGTTACCAACAGTGCATTTTCAGGAATAAGTACCCAAACTTTCCAACTCAGCCATAAAGTAACCCATGTGCCTCAGTTAGGTGTGAACACTACATAGACATTCCAGATGGTAACCATCCAATAATTGGGCAAATCAGTTGGAAAAGAGACCTACAAGCTGATATAAAGCATTGTGTGGACTTTTAGTAGTGAACAAACGGATCTGTTCAACTATTTAATGTCCCTCCATCAAATATGCGAACTAACTTGTAAATGTTGTACATTGAATTATTCAGTAATGAAGTATTGAAGCACAATGGCTCCTCCCTTATCTGTGGGGCATATTATCAAATTAACATAATTACGTAAAGACCTAAGAACCTGTCTTTCTGCTTAAATTGGTCAATTACAAAACAAAACTATGTCTTCATGCTCAAATTGGTTTAGGGAGGATCAAATGTACTATTTTTTTATGTTTGTTTGTGTTTTTTTAAATTAGATTGGATCTGTGTAGAGGTGAACTCGTGTTTATTCGCAAAATACTTCCTGAGTCTTAATTGCCTTCCCTTTTTGTAATGGTCTATAGCCCATTGAAAGTTATTTTGTCTGTTTGACACAAATGATAATCCCTTGTTCAACAGAAGTCTCACAGGGGTGAGGATATATGATGAAAGATTAAAGATGAGCTCCACATCCTCCTATTTTTGTGCCTCCTCTCCTTGGGTGTGGTCTAACCCTCTTATAGACCCTGGATCCACAGGGGTTTTGGTGGTCACCCCTAAAAAAGGATGGCAATGGGCAGGGCCGTAACTACGTGTGTGCCAAGTGGGCTTGGCACACAGCGCAGTTGCCCTGAGGGCGCACGGCCAGCGGCATGTAATGAGTCAAATTGACTCATTACATGCCGCCTCTGAAGTCTGCGCCGTGCGCCGCAGTCACGCTGGAGGAGAGAGAAGCGCGGTTCCTCCATCCCAGCATCCACAGCAGCGCCAGGCAGCCTATACGGAAGGAGAGGGGGATGCTGCAGCGGCGCTTACTACCAATGACATAGCGCTGCTGCGGCTCCAGTCCCCCTCCCTCCTCCTCCTTGTCCGATGCCTGCACAGTCAGAGGGAGATGCCAGCACGAGGAGCCTGTCAGCGGGGAGAAGGTAAGTATATCCCTCTCTCTCTTTCTCTCTCTCTCTCTCTCTCTGGGGGACACTGTCTGCCATAATGTGTAAAAAGGGATCCTGGCTGCTGCAATGTGTAAAAAGGGGTCCTGGCTGCCGCAATGTGTAAAAAGGGGGACTGGCTGCCGCAATGTGTAAAAAGGGGGACTGGCTGCCGCAATGTGTAAAAAGGGGGACTGGCTGCCGCAATGTGTAAAAAGGGGGACTGTCTGCTGTAATGTGTAAAAAGGGGGACGCTGTCTGCTGTAATGTATAAAAGGGACTCTACCTGGTGTAGTGGCGCTACTGTGCAGCGTAATTTGAATAATGGAGACTACTGTGCACCGTAGTATGAATTGCTATTATTTTGTGGCCATGCCCCTTCCCCATGAAGCCATGCGCCAATGTCGTTTCTTGCACACAGCGCTAAAATGCCTAGTTACGGCACTGGCGATGGGGGCAAACTTTCAAAGGACTCAGATGCTGACAGTGAAGAATATGAGCCTGTTTATAGAGTTGATGAGAGCTTATAGTGTAGTTCAATGCATAAAGCTGTAGCAAATCTTAATGCTGGTTATACTTGCCCTTGCTCCTGTCCAGACAAGTATAGTCTGTACATTCAGTTCCTATTTACAGATGTAGCTATGCTGGTTGTGGCTGCGGCAACTGTAGCTGCGGGTGCGACCTGATTGGCGCGATGCGCGCTTATGCCGCTGTGTGTTATTTTTTCCACAATATAAGAAGGTGGCCTGGATCACTTTATATGCTGATGCCTTGTCACTATCTTCACTGTCACTGTGGATTGCTGCAATTTTGCTGTTGACCTTGACAAAGGTGCCACAATGGGACTGAAATGCCCTCTATTTTCACACACACATACAGATGTGCCCTCATACATCTTTCCCTTTTTGCTTCATTTGGCTTGAAATGTTTAGCATGGCTAAGATGCTCCACCATGAGTAGCAATTGGATAGATTCCCAATTTTTTTTTGCTGTAAAAGAATTTGTATAAAGCAGCAGATTAAAGTAGAAAATCTTACTAGAAATCACAAGGCATGGCTAACTCGCAGATTCCATTGCATGGCTAATTTGGCCATCTGGCTTAATGGGGAAAGGTGTATGTGGAAACATCTGTATATAGCTATAACTATAGATATATTCTCTCTCTCCCTCGATAGAGAGAGAGAGAGAGAGAGAGAGGTAGAGAAAGATGTATATATATATATATACACATCACCAACACATGGCCCTGTCATGTAACTCCATGCACGTGACAGCTGTCATCTTCTGGCCAGATAGACCAACATATCAGGTGACGATGTTAATGCCTTTAAAAAAATGGTGAACAGGTCCATTTTGATGCCTCATGCACTGTAAAATATGACCACTGCCTGATATCAATGCCAACATCACAGAGAGTGTGGCTGGCATTTCTGTCTTCTCAAAAGGATTGATAATAGAAAGTACAGTAGATAAGAGGATTACATACAATATGATGTACCGATTGATTATACCTTATCCAAAATTAAAAATCCCACATTTTTGGGTCCCCTACTGAGATAATGACACACACACACATATAGATAGATAGATAGATAGATAGATAGATAGATAGATAGATAGATAGATAGATAGATAGATAGATAAAGATAGTTATTATATTACATATCTATGTAATATATCAATATATACACATAATATATATATATGTTATTATCTCAGTAGGGGACCCAAAAATGTGGGATTTTGAATTTTGGATAAGGGATACTCAACCTGCATATGAACTACTGTTAAGTTATGGTAAATGTCACATTGTTTTTGAATATCATAATGTTTGTCAAATTTATATGAATTTCAGTTGTTTCTTTTATGGTCTGCTTTTCCTATATTCATTGTCAACGAATGTTAGTGTTTCATCAACTTCTTTATAATTGTTTTGCTGTGGTTAATTTTATCACACCTGCAACGATCCTCTTCTTAACGTTCTAATTCATAATACAAGAACTGAAGCACAACACAACACAACACTTTCAGGACCAGTACTTACTCACTATAAAATAGAATCTCAGAACTTGCTATATAATACAATGACCATTTTCTGATGAGCCCTATATTTGCAGGTACTATAGACACATTTCTCCATCACCCATTGGTCACATGGAAAAATAAACATAGGGCAGTATCCAATTAGCCGCAGTAAATTACTGCGGCTAATTGACTTGCCGGGGGCTATCCAACTAGCACCGATAAACCGGGGGCAATCCAATTAGGCCTGAACGCAGCCCACTGCTGCCACCGAAAACACAGAGGTTTCAGTGAACCTGTGTGTTTTCAGGAGAAAATTCCTTTTTTTTTTGGGCGATCTAATTGGATAGCCTGTAAAAAAATATCAGTGAAACATCGGGAAAAAGAGCGAAAAACAGATGTTTGTTGTACCCAATGTTTTACTGCTGCTAATTGGATACCGCCTAGAATATTTTCCTGTCATCTTATCAGCTTTTAAAACAAAACATTGTTATTTTAATATGTTAATAACAAAAATTGTGATTTAGGAAAATAAGACCTCACAGTAACAACAATAGTGTATCTTACCTTGTCAGCCATAATCATTGAAGATCCACCATGAATGCCTAGGATGGGAGTGAGTGTATGGGCAGAAATGAAGTCCAAAATTTGAGCAATGGCCTCCTGGTCAGTATCATCACCGAATATAACCCCCTGCACCTTCTTGTCAGACATGAGGTCACAGATACGAGTGATGATACTTTTCGGATCAGATTCATTCATCTTAACGTGAGTAACCCTTGGTGTTACTGACAGATTTTGGAAGTCATCTTTTTCGTGGACATCTTTGATGTCTACCTCTTCTGAGGTGCCTACGAGAATGACTGCAATGTCCATAGTGGGTTTTTTCAGGGCGTAACAACCCATGTAGAAAAGAATCAAGAGGTTGATTTTTAAGAAGAAGCGGGCTTCCGTAGGCCTCATCTTCAACTCTTACTCTCCCTGGAACACAAAAAAAGTAAAAATTATCAGTATTATACAATACAGACATTACATTATCTTATCATAAGCTACAAATTATTTTGTGTAGTCTGCATAATGTTATTCGACCTACCATTCAATTAGTACCCTGTACTTTATAGTACCATATATAATACAGACAAGAGAAGTGTGATTATTGTTAAACCAAAACTTAAAATGTAAGCAGGTAAAGTTTATGGAGCATATTTATCACAATCTGCATTTTTAATACGGATGGGATAATAATTTTTTGCATAAAGTTGCAACATGAAAATGTATATTTTATGCAAATTTATTATTTGTCTCTTACTCCGATAAGAGCCCATGTTGGAAAAGAGCAGGAAGCATTGTGATAGCTTAATGTTCTCACACTGCTTTATGGTTCGGAGTCTCTCGCAGCCAATATGCATGTGTGGCCACGGTGGCTGCCGGAGAGAAATCCAGATCTCTCTCCGGAATAATTTGCGAAAAATTAACCAACAGACCAACTATAGGCCAGCGCTATATAGAGATGACGTTACCAATCGGGTACCCCCGACATATCCGTGACGAACATGATGATCAATGGATGTGACCAAAATAAGGCTATATTGAATTTTAAATGCATCTTTATTAAGTTCTGACTTGCAGAACATACTGGATATGGACATATACAAATAATGGTATTTAGCAACCAAACAGAAGAAAATAGTACACTATGGGGTATATTCAATTAGGGTCGAAAACTGCCGTCTGTCGAAAAGACAGCAGTTTTTTACTTTTTAAGGTCGAATAGTGATTCGACCTATTCAATCCCATCAGTTTTTATTCGACAAGTCGTGGAATTCGACTTGTTGAATAGTACGTGAATCGGCGGTATAGCTGCCGATTCACGTACTTTTGAGTGAAACTGGGCCAAATTGGACAGGATTTTGCCCCGTTTCCAACCATCTCAGTCCGACATAAAAAAATGTCAGACTGAGATGTGGGACCCAGAGGAGGAGAGGGGGGGTGCGGGGAGACGGGGGACAGCCGCGGGCATACAGGGGAGAGCAGCGCTACAGCACAGCGCTGCAGCAGGATGTCACACAGCCACGCCGCTCATGGCAGCGTCCACCCAGATCCAGCAACTGAGGTCACGCTTGTTGGAGCCGGGTGGACACTGTCGTGAGGTCTGGCATTTCCATTCAACAATGTTTTTGCTTCAGACGGCTTCTGCAATCCATGGGCGAAGAAAAGGAGGTCATGTGTGCCCTATGGGTGTGTCATGGGCGTGTTTTAGCATGCAGCTGCAATCTCATTTGCAACACCACAGCCACAGTGGTCATATCTTAAGGAAGTTACAAGGAAAACTACATGCCAGGTAGAGGCTGCTTGAGCAATCTATGTTGCAACCAATGGTGTGTTGATGGTGGAGAGTTTGTATTCACCTGTGCACTTGAGCAAAGCTCAGATAAGAAAAGTGAATTGTGCACAAGGGGAATGCTTAAACTGGCATTTGCATATTTTCGCACTTGAGAATATGTGAATAATCCCAGCTGCACACATACTGCAGATTTATTAGCGTGCGCACAGTATGCAGAAATCTGTGAGATCTGTGTGACTCAGAATCAGAACCACAGTATGCACCACAAAGCACAGAATACAAAGAATTCCTGAATTACATGAGAAGAAGTATGTTGCAGGAGGTTCCATTGCAGAACTCTAACCATTATCGTTGCAATTTCCATTTAACCAATGAAACATTTCATCAAGACCAAATGTGGTTTCACTTTCTTGTAATAAACGTGTTTGTGTGTTTGCCAGCATATTACCTATACCTGGCATGAATATTTATGCATACGTGATATTTATCAGAGGATAAGGAATAATGGAACACAAAAATGTTGTCAATTTAAAATATAGTTCATAAGTCCACCAAAGTTAATTAGTCAATTAGCAATGCCCATCTTAGCTTATTTCATGGTAGATAATCGAGTTGATACGACAGCAAAAATGTTGCAAGCATTTTCTTAGCAGTTATATATATTTTTTTGCTCAGGAAAAAGGGGGCTTTATTTCAATAACAAACTTTTTTCCTGTCTTCAGCAATACGATAGCGATAGGAGGACAGTAATGGTACTTGTAGTCAAGGGCGTACCTACAATAGGTACAGGGAGTGCGGCTGCAGGCCCAGGCTGCCTCCAGGGCCCTGCCCTGCACCTAATTGTGCTGCAAGTTGCTTTATATTTCTTAGCAGTGCATACCTCGCAACTGTCCGGATATTCGTGGGACAGTCCTGTTTTTTTGGTACTGTGCCACTGTCCCTCCCGCGAGCCACTGTGGGGGTGGGCAGCTGGGATGCTCCTGTCAGTAGCTGTGAATAGATGCTCTGCGCGGGCTGATGGGTCTATAATTAGACTGCTGCTGGGGGGGGGGGGGGGGGGGGGAACAGGTGGAGGGAGAGAGTTGAGCTTGTCAGCATTTGGGGGGGAGGGTTTGTGTGGGTTGGAACCATGAGTAGTATGCAGGGGGTGCGGCTGGGAGGCCTCTGAAGATTTTGCTATGGGGCCCCCATAGGTGTAGCTGTGCTTGTTACACACCTTAATACATGTATTTCATGGGCTTCCCCATGTTTTTGTCAGAGATCTCCAGCAAAAACTATTGCCAATACCTGACGACAATCATGACCGTCCAGAGAGGTTGGTACTTACTGTATGTATGTAGATACCCTATCTCTGGTGAAAATGTGTAAATACTGTACACATATATACTGTAGTTGGTGTGACTATTGTGCTATGAGGCATATAAATTATGCTGGAGGACTGAACTGAGAAAGTGGAGAAGTCTGAGGAGAGAAATGTGCAGCAGCGGTAGATTGCAGGCCAAAGATAGTGCTGGGGATGAATTGTGCTGAACAGAGGTTAATGTGCTGCAGCCAGGGAGGATTAATATATTAGAGGGGATAGGGCTTGTACAGCGATAGAAACCAAAGGAAAGATGCAATTAATACAATGTCATAATTATTGTGTATTAATATTCTGTCAGTTTTAAGATCAATAAACTTTGCTAATTTTGCAAGTTTGTTGAGCTTCTTATTAATTCTTGCAGGCCATGACTTTCTGATGATAATGTGGGAATTGAGGGTTGGGAGAGCTATGCCAAATGGGTGGCACAAGACATGCCTCCAGTGGCGTTGTGCCACTGAGCAAGTAGTACCTGTGTACCTGTTTCAGCTGTGAAGGTCTGTCTCTCACATTGTTAAAAGTATCACATGACAACGTATAGTATGGTATCAGCCCTACACTGAACACATGCAAGGGTGTCACTAAGTTTTGCCTAAGATGACCCTTATCACTTGTCAGAGCCCAAGGTGCTTCTATAGTCAATGCAGCATTTTTCCCTCACAGGTTCTTTTTCCTTTGTCTTCCCCCACCTTCTCATCTCTCTCCTCATCCTTCCCTTCTTCCTCCCATGTCCCTCTCTTTCCCTCTTTCCTCAATCTCTCTTGCCTATGTCACCATCATTATCCAACAACTCTCTCTTCTCATCTCCCTGTTTCCCCAGTCTCCCTCTCCCTGCATTTGCCTCTCTCCCACACTCTTCCCATTTCTTTCTCCCCCTTTTCCTTCCATCTTTCTCATCCTCTTACTACCATCTACCTCTCTCTCCAACTCTTCCAATCACTCAACTCCTTCATGACACATCTCTCCCTCCTGCTCCCATCTTTATCTCCTTCTGTGTCTCGTTCTTCTGCCTACAGTATACCTCTCTTTCTCTCTTCCTTCCAGCATGATGGTTGTGTCAGTATACATGCACATTATGTACTGTATGGCCACTTTCAGATGCTTCTTTAAAATAAATTTAAGTCAGAAAACTGTAAGAATTAAATATTCATGTAGTTTTCATTTGCAAACACTTGTTGATGGTAGAAATGGATTGAGTAAGGGTCTGGCAGGAGTCAGTGACAGCTGTGAAGGGAGGGGCAGGTCCTCCCTTCAGCTCTTACGCATTCCCTTTCACTGTGACCACCAGAGGTGGCCATGTGTACAGTGCCCTGACTGCCTGCGCTAGACTGACACCATACTGAATTATATAATACGATGGTACTGATGAATATAAATTGCATCTCTCTGGGGGTCATTTATAAGGAACATTTGCAGAGAGGCAGAGCATATTTCTTTAGCCATTACACATATTTGCCTATTTTGTACATATACCATACATGCACACAGCAACAATTCTTATCTGAAGTGTATTTGTGCAGGATTGCGATTCATCATAGACAGCAAAACTGAAAAACTTTGTCAAGAGTAATGGGACATTAGTTACAATTATTTGACACAATGGGCCTAATTCTGAGTTGATTGCAGCAGCAATTTTGTTAGCAGTTGGGCAAAATCATGTGCACTGCAGGAGGCGCAGATATAGCATGTGCAGAGAGATTAGATTTGGGTGAGGTGTATTCAAACTGAAATCTGAATTGCAGTGTAAAAATAAAGCAGCCAGTATTTACCCTGCACAGAAACAAAATAACCCACCCAAATCTAACTCTCTCTGCAAATGTTATATCTGCCCCCCATGCAGTGCACATGGCTTTGCCCAATTGCTAACAAACTTGCTGCTACGATCAACTCAGAATTACCCCCATATGTCATATTTAATTACATTGTTGAAAGTAATGGGTGATGACTGAACACAGTCCTCTAGAAGTGCAAAAAAATCATACTTCAGTGGTCACACCATAAATTATAGAAGCCTCAAAAAATTAGCAGTCATGTTAAATTATTTAGAATATATTTACCTACAAAACCACATATTTTCCGCCATAGAATTTGTTGTTGCTGCATAAAGTCCTCTTCATATGCTTAGCCATTACAATGTCACAAAAGAGGAAAAATGTATCTTGCTTCTAAATGATCCTTATAATGCCTACTGACCATGAAGGGAGAAATCCCATACAAAAAAAAGCAGAAAGCCCTCATTTTTTTTTCAAGTTTCCATGTAACCACTTTAGAAAGCTACAACTTATATTTCAACATCTATAAACCTTAGTTGCGCTCCACATATCAGTTTAAAATACCATGCCAAATTATTTTACTGCTATTAACTTTGAAAGACTATAAATGCCTGATAAAGGCAAACACAACAAAAAAAACACAACGACAGAGAATTGAGACACTTGATGTGTCAGCTTTAAAGTCATTCTAATTATATTAGCACAACCTGCATCTGCACACTACAAAGTGTGAGGGGATATGCTACATGCGTGTTTGTTAGCCTTGACATTCTGTTATGGCAATCCACTTTATTCCCTCCTACTCTCTACACAGGAAGCTGCAGGAGTTTATTTTACTTCCTGTCTCCACTTGTTACTTTCTCCCACTCCGTGTTCAGGAAAATGCAGAAACAATGGAAGTCTGCATGTTCTTGTATATTATTTCCTCCCACTTCCCAACACAAGACACTGCGGGGACTGGAACTGAGTGTTTAAAATCCTGGGTGCCTGCAATGTTTGTCATTGTACATAATCAGTCTTATTGACTGTGAAAAAATGACATTTCCAGTAAATAAGCTTCTAGAACATTAAAAAGAACTCATGCTTTGAATTTAATAAACTGAAATAAACATTATTTCTCTAACGTCCTAAGTGGATGCTGGGGACTCCGTCAGGACCATGGGGAATAGCGGCTCCGCAGGAGACAGGGCACAAAAATAAAGCTTTAGGATTAGGTGGTGTGTACTGGCTCCTCCCCCCATGACCCTCCTCCAAGCCTCAGTTAGGTTTTTGTGCCCGTCCGAGCAGGGTGCAATCTAGGTGGCTCTCCTAAAGAGCTGCTTAGAAAAAGTTTTTAGGTTTTTTATTTTCAGTGAGTCCTGCTGGCAACAGGCTCACTGCATCGAGGGACTTAGGGGAGAGAATTTCAACTCACTTGCGTGCAGGATGGATTGGATTCTTAGGCTACTGGACACCATTAGCTCCAGAGGGAGTCGGAACACAGGTCTCACCCTGGGGTTCGTCCCGGAGCCGCGCTGCCGACCCCCCTTACAGATGCTGAAGATTGAAGGTCCGGAAACAGGCGGCAGAAGGCTCTTCAGTCTTCATGAAGGTAGCGCACAGCACTGCAGCTGTGCGCCATTGTTGTCACACACTTCACACCAAGCGGTCACGGAGGGTGCTGGGCGCTGCTGGGGGCGCCCTGGGCAGCAATATTTAATACCTTTATGGCAAAAGAGGCTATATGTATGTATTTAACCCATGCCAGATATCTAAAACTCCGGGAGAAAAGCCCGCCGAAATAGGGGGCGGGGCTTATTCTCCTCAGCACACAGTGCCATTTTCCTGCTCAGCTCCGCTGTGAGGAAGGCTCCCAGGACTCTCCCCTGCACTGCACTACAGAAACAGGGTAAAACAGAGAGGGGGGGCATTTTTTGGCGATATTTTGATATATTTAAGCTGCTATAAGGAACAACACTTATATAAGGTTGTTCCCATATATATTATAGCGCTTGGGTGTGTGCTGGCAAACTCTCCCTCTGTCTCCCCAAAGGGCTAGTGGGGTCCTGTCTTCGATAAGAGCATTCCCTGTGTGTCTGCTGTGTGTCGGTACGTGTGTGTCGACATGTATGAGGACGATGTTGGTGTGGAGGCAGAGCAATTGCCGATAATGGTGATGTCACCCCCCAGGGAGTCGACACCGGAATGGATGGCTTTGTTTATGGAATTACGTGATAATGTCAGCACATTACAAAAATCAGTTGACGACATGAGACGGCCGGCAAACCAGTTAGTACCTGCCCAGGCGTCTCAGACACCGTCAGGGGCTGTAAAGCGCCCTTTACCTCAGTCGGTCGACACAGACCCAGACACAGACACTGAATCTAGTGTCGACGGTGATGAAACAAACGTATTTTCAAGTAGGGCCACACGTTATATGATCACGGCAATGAAGGAGGCTTTGCATATCTCTGATACTGCAAGTACCACAAAAAGGGGTATTATGTGGGGGGTAAAAAAAAATACCTGTAGTTTTTCCTGAATCAGAGGAATTAAATGATGTATGTGATGAAGCGTGGGTTAACCCAGATAGAAAAGTGCTAATTTCAAAAAAGTTATTAGCATTATACCCTTTCCCGCCAGAGGTTAGGGCGCGCTGGGAAACACCCCCTAGGGTGGATAAGGCGCTCACACGCTTATCAAAACAAGTGGCGTTACTGTCTCCTGATACGGCCGCCCTCAGGGATCCAGCTGATAGGAGACAGGAAACTACCCTAAAAAGTATATACACACATACTGGTGTTATACTGCGACCAGCCATCGCCTCAGCCTGGATGTGCAGTGCTGGGGTCGTCTGGTTGGATTCCCTGACTGAAAATATTGATACCCTGGATAGGGACAGTATTTTATTGACTATAGAGCAATTAAAGGATGCTTTCCTTTATATGCGAGATGCTCAGAGAGATATTTGCACTCTGGCATCGAGAGTAAATGCGATGTCCATATCTGCCAGAAGGAGTTTATGGACGCGACAGTGGTCAGGTGATGCGGATTCCAAACGACATATGGAAGTATTGCCGTATAAAGGGGAGGAATTATTTGGCGTCGGTCTATCGGATCTGGTGGCCACGGCAACTGCCGGAAAATCCACCTTTTTACCTCAGACCCCCTCCCAACAGAAAAAGACACAGTCTTTTCAGCCGCAGTCCTTTCGGTCCTATAAGAACAAGCGGACAAAAGGACAGTCATATCTGCCTCGGGGCAGAGGAAGGGGTAAGAGAGGGCAGCAAGCAGCCCCTGCCCAGGAACAGAAGCCCTCTCAGGGTTCTGCAAAGCCCTCAGCATGACGCTGGGGCCTTACAAGCGGACTCAGGAGCGGTGGGGGGTCGACTCAAGAATTTCAGCGCACAGTGGGCTTGCTCACAGGTGGACCCCTGGATCCTGCAGGTAGTATCTCAGGGTTACAGGTTGGAATTCGAGAAGTCTCCCCCTCGCAGGTTCCTAAAGTCTGCTTTGCCAACGTCTCCCTCAGACAGGGCGACGGTATTGGAAGCCATTCACAAGCTGTTTTCTCAGCAGGTGATAGTCAAGGTACCCCTCCTACAACAGGGAAAGGGGTATTACTCCACGCTATTTGTGGTACCGAAGCCGGACGGCTCGGTAAGACCTATTCTAAATCTGAAATCTTTGAACCTGTACATACAAAAATTCAAGTTCAAGATGGAGTCACTCAGAGCAGTGATAGCGAATCTGGAAGAAGGGGACTTTATGGTGTCCCTGGACATAAAGGATGCTTACCTGCATGTCCCAATTTGCCCTTCACATCAAGGGTACCTCAGGTTCGTGGTGCAAAACTGTCATTATCAGTTTCAGACGCTGCCGTTTGGATTGTCCACGGCACCTCGGGTCTTTACCAAGGTAATGGCCGAAATGATGATTCTTCTGCGAAGAAGAGGCGTATTAATTATCCCTTACTTGGACGATCTCCTGATAAGGGCAAGGTCCAGAGAACAGCTGGAGGACGGAGTAGCACTAACCCGACTAGTGCTGCAACAACAAAGGGTGGATTCTGAATTTTCCAAAATCTCAGTTGACCCCGACGACACGTCTGCTGTTCCTGGGAATGATTCTGGACACGGTTCAGAAAAAGGTGTTTCTTCCGGAGGAGAAAGCCAGGGAGTTATCCGAACTTGTCAGGAACCTCCTAAAACCAGGGAAAGTGTCTGTGCATCAATGCACAAGAGTCCTGGGAAAGATGGTGGCTTCTTACGAAGCGATTCCATTCGGCAGATTCCACGCACGAACTTTTCAGTGGGATCTGCTGGACAAATGGTCCGGATCACATCTGCAGATGCATCAGCGGATAACCTTATCGCCACGGACAAGGGTGTCTCTTCTGTGGTGGTTGCAGAGTGCTCATCTGTTAGAGGGCCGCAGATTCGGCATACAGGACTGGGTCCTGGTGACCACGGATGCCAGTCTGAGAGGCTGGGGAGCGGTCACACAGGGAAGAAACTTCCAGGGAGTATGGTCAAGCCTGGAGATGTCTCTTCACATAAATATACTGGAGCTAAGAGCGATTTACAATGCTCTAAGTCTGGCAAAACCCCTGCTTCAGGGTCAGCCGGTGTTGATCCAGTCGGACAACATCACGGCAGTCGCCCACGTAAACAGACAGGGCGGCACAAGAAGCAGGACAGCAATGGCAGAAGCTGCAAGGATTCTTCGCTGGGCGGAAGATCATGTGATAGCACTGTCAGCAGTATTCATTCCGGGAGTGGACAACTGGGAAGCAGACTTCCTCAGCAGACACGATCTACACCCGGGAGAGTGGGGACTTCATCCAGAAGTCTTCCACATGATTGTGAACCGTTGGGAAAAACCAAAGGTGGATATGATGGCTTCCCGCCTCAACAAAAAACTGGACAGGTATTGCGCCAGGTCAAGAGACCCTCAGGCAATAGCTGTGGACGCTCTGGTAACACCGTGGGTGTTCCAGTCAGTGTATGTGTTCCCTCCTCTGCCTCTCATACCAAAAGTACTGAGAATTATACGGCAAAAGGGAGTAAGAACGATACTAGTGGCTCCGGATTGGCCAAGAAGAACTTGGTACCCGGAACTTCAAGAGATGCTCACGGAGGATCCGTGGCCTCTACCTCTAAGACGGGACCTGCTTCAGCAGGGACCGTGTCTATTCCAAGACTTACCGCGGCTGCGTTTGACGGCATGGCGGTTGAACGCCGAATTCTAAGGGAAAAAGGCATTCCGGAAGAGGTCATTCCTACACTGGTAAAAGCCAGGAAGGAGGTGACTGCACAACATTATCACCGCATTTGGAGAAAATATGTTGCGTGGTGTGAGGCCAGGAAGGCCCCCACGGAGGAATTTCAACTGGGTCGATTCCTACATTTCCTGCAAACAGGATTGTCTATGGGCCTCAAATTGGGGTCCATTAAGGTTCAAATTTCGGCCCTGTCGATTTTCTTCCAGAAAGAATTGGCTTCAGTTCCTGAAGTCCAGACTTTTGTAAAAGGAGTACTACATATACAGCCCCCGGTTGTGCCCCCAGTGGCACCGTGGGATCTTAATGTAGTCTTGGATTTTCTCAAATCCCATTGGTTTGAGCCGCTCAAATCGGTGGAGTTGAAGTATCTTACATGGAAAGTAACCATGCTACTGGCCCTGGCTTCAGTCAGGAGAGTATCAGAATTGGCGGCTTTATCATATAAGAGCCCATATCTGATTTTCCATACGGACAGGGCAGAACTGCGGACGCGTCCTCATTTTCTGCCTAAGGTGGTGTCAGCGTTTCACCTGAACCAGCCTATTGTGGTGCCTGCGGCTACTAACGATTTGGAGGATTCCAAGTTGTTGGACGTGGTCCGGGCATTGAAAATATATATTTCAAGAACGGCGGGAGTCAGAAAGTCTGACTCACTGTTTATATTGTATGCACCCAACAAGATGGGTGCTCCTGCTTCTAAGCAGACGATTGCTCGTTGGATTTGTAGCACAATTCAACTTGCACATTCTGTGGCAGGCTTGCCACAACCTAAATCTGTCAAGGCCCATTCCACAAGGAAAGTGGGCTCATCCTGGGCGGCTGCCCGGGGGGTCTCGGCATTACAACTCTGCCGAGCTGCTACTTGGTCAGGGGCAAACACGTTTGCAAAATTCTACAAATTTGATACCCTGGCTGAGGAGGACCTTGAGTTTTCTCATTCGGTGCTGCAGAGTCATCCGCACTCTCCCGCCCGTTTGGGAGCTTTGGTATAATCCCCATGGTCCTGACGGAGTCCCCAGCATCCACTTAGGACGTTAGAGAAAATAAGAATTTACTTACCGATAATTCTATTTCTCGTAGTCCGTAGTGGATGCTGGGCGCCCATCCCAAGTGCGGATTGTCTGCAATACTTGTACATAGTTATTGTTACAAACAAATTCGGGTTGTTATTGTTGTAAGTAGTGATGAGCGAGGTTCGGTTTTACTCGGTTTTACTCGGTTTTACTCGGTTCTCAAAACGGCATCTTATTGGCTATCCAAAACACGTGACATCCGTGAGCCAATAAGATGCCGTTTTGAGAACCGAGTAAAACCGAGTAAAACCGAGTAAAACCGAATCCGCTCATCACTAGTTGTAAGCCGTCTGTTCAGAGGCTCCTACGTTTGTCATACTGTTAACTGGGTTCAGATCACAAGTTATACGGTGTGATTGGTGTGGCTGGTATGAGTCTTACCCGGGATTCAATATCCTTCCTTATTGTGTACGCTCGTCCGGGCACAGTATCCTAACTGAGGCTTGGAGGAGGGTCATGGGGGGAGGAGCCAGTACACACCACCTAATCCTAAAGCTTTATTTTTGTGCCCTGTCTCCTGCGGAGCCGCTATTCCCCATGGTCCTGACGGAGTCCCCAGCATCCACTACGGACTACGAGAAATAGAATTATCGGTAAGTAAATTCTTATTTTTTTTGTAGAGATGGTGGTTAGCTAAATAAATGAATCAAAATACTGCATGTGTTCTAATACACTAAAATACTCTCACCAGGCATTTGGTGTTTATCAAAGTGCTAAAACGCTTTTTGCTTTGAAGTAAATTCTAACATTTGGCAAAATCCAGACAATATTAGAAAAACCCATTTACCCATACATGAATAATTATAATTCATAATTTTTCATACATTTCCTAAAGGTTGATGACTCCTGATTCCTCATTTACATTAAACATTAACATATAAGTCAACAATAACTAAGAATAAAACCAGACAACTGGGTTAGTGTTGAAAGGTCAATTGTACTGACAAATAATACTTAAAGTAGTTTGGTGGACCCACACATGCGGGTGCTGTCACCAATCCCCAGTTGGGTAGCATTGGCAATAGAAGACACTTTATTTTGAGAGCTCACTCAACACTTTATAACAGCAAAACTGACGTTTTATTCTATGTCCATAGAAAACATGCAAACAACTACTCAAGCCACAACATGGGAGGAAGGGTGGGAGACATTTAGTCACAAAGAGGCCTAGAAAAAGCTGAGCATCACTTGTATTTACAATCAAAACCTACCCCCTGTAGCACCTACCTTAATACACATTAACCAATTAACAGCTGTCAATCATCAGACCAATATTTCAAAACCTTACAGGCCAATAACACTTATGCATTCTGTCACACACAGCCTCAGGGTTTAAACGCCATCAGACTTACTGTAAAAACAGCCATCCATTATTCTTTCCTGAGTTGGAACTACACTAACAGACACAAAACCTGCTACAACTGTATTATATTCATCTTCCTGCATAGTATGAACCAATTCTTGCTTTACCTAATCCAAACTGACACCCTTCTTTTTCTTTTAATGGAGAACCGTTACATTACATGAACACAGGCCCTCATTCTGAGTTGATCGCACGCCGCAACTTTTTGCAGCCCGTGCGATCCACTAGATGCTGCTTATGGGGGAGTGTATTTTTGCATAGCAATGCTGCGATCGTTTCTGCAGCCCTACTATGCAAAAAAAGTTTTGTGTAGAACAAGACAAGGGTAAGAGTTACTTACCCTGTGCGATCAATCCAGCGTTGCAGGTCCTGGAATTGACGTCAGACATCCGCCCACCAAACGCCTCGACACGCCTGCGTTTGGATCCCCACGCCCAGAAAATGGTGAGTTGACGCCCGGTTTCACCTTCCTCCTGTCAATCTTCTTGCGGTCGTTGCGGCGACAGCTTTCTTCGTTAGCGGCGTCGCTGCCCAGCGACGAATGATGCGCCTGCGCAATGCGCCCCAAGTGCATGCGCAGTTCTGATCCGAACGCATGGCTGCGAAGAAGTGCAGCGTGCGATTGGGTCGGAATGACCCCCATAGTATTTAAGCCATTTGGCGATTTACGCAATATTTGCCTGTTCTCCTGGACCACTGAATTTTGGTAAGAGCTCCTGCACTCCTGGGCCAGTAGACCAGCGTACTGTACACTGATTAGTCCCTCCATGAAGTGGGTAGTCCAGGGGCCTGATGATGCATATTGAATCAAATCTCAATATAATACCCCTCCCGCAGTTGCTGCAAATCACTGCATTGCACTTTTCCTGCATCTTACATTTATATCTCCCCTCTAGAGTGGAGATTTGATAGTACACTAGACAACTATCAGGTCTGTTCATGAAGCAGTCCAAAGAGTGGAGAAGTGAGCCAGTGGAGAAGTTGCCCATGGCAACCAATCAGCATTCAAGTAACATTTAGCAAGTGCATTCTATAAAGTTATACATAGCAGCTGATTGGTTGCCATGGGCAACTTGTCCACTGGCTCACTTCTCCACTCTTTTCTTTTCATGAATAGACCCTTTTATGCAACTATGCTGTATGCAGTGTTTCTCCTTGTGGCATTGCTTTACCACACTCCTTAGCAGCCAAATAATTTCTGAAAGCATCCAAATCTAAATTTTATTTCACGTGAAATGTTTAATTTTCTTTATTATACAATAGCAGGCATCTATTTGTCCTCATCACACCTAGGGCGGGATGTACTAAAACGGGGGTTTTACCGCATTTTCATATTTACTAAGACCCTACCGCAGCGTTTTCGGCGTCCTATGGGCTTCTTTTCGCCGACCGCCGCAACCCGCCGACACCGTCGACCCCCGCCGCAGACGCCGACCCCCCTTCCTTACCTTCCTCCAGGCTGCCCTGGACCCGGAAGGTAGTGCCCTCCTCCCCCTAGCAACGCAGCCGGACGTCCTTCCGGCTGCAGGGGGGAGGAGGAGGTGCCGGGGGCAGCCTGCTGCTGCTTCCCGGCATCTAGCCAGTGTGGGGACCCCGGGGAGGTGACGGAGACCCCCCGCAGACCACCTAACAGGTATCGCGGGGGGCCTCCGTCACCGCATCGCGATGTTGATCGCATATGTTAGTACATATGCGATCAACATCGCTGCGGTAACCGGCGAGGGGCGGCGATGTATGTTAATACATCCCGCCCCTAATCTTTTTACAATAAAAAATAGTATTTAAGGTATAAACTGGTTAGATTCAGAAATAATTGCCATCTTCAGGAATGCCAGCTGAATTCAAATAACTGCAAGGCAAATACTTTAAAATTATAATCTAATGTTGTTGAAATAAAATACACTTCTATATACAGGTGGGAAGAGTCATTAGGAATATGCTGTAAGTATTCCTTTTCTGAACCTCTTGAATTCAGGGTCCTAATCTTCCTTCATGAAAAGCTCTTCAGTATATTAGCACCATCCGTTCATACATAGGCAGGTCTCATTAGTATTCATTTTCCACTAATGTGCAACAGGCGGATTTAATTGTAGCAGACATTTCGCATGGCCCCGTGTTAACATAGTTAAACTAATAGAGGAAGCTCGCCAGTCAATTAAAGAATTGGACACACAATTTAACTGACTCTACTATCTTTAGAAAATATTATGTCCATTGAAAAAGTTGGGACCCACAGCATCTCACCAAATTCAAGACAAAGGCCCTCATTCCGAGTTGTTCGCTCACTAGCTGCTTTTAGCAGAATTGCACACGCTAGGCCGCCGCCCTCTGGGAGTGTATCTTAAGGTGGGTACACACTATTAGATATATCTGCAGATCAATTGATCTGCAGATATATCTATGTACGGATCGGGCAGTGTGCTGTGCATACACACAGCCCGATCCGTCGGGGGACTAGTTCACCTGTCAATCACCGCCGGCCGCCGCAGCATGTGTACGGGCGGTCGGACGACCGCCCCGTACACACACAGCGACGCGCCAATATATCGTTAGATATATTGACTGTCGGCTGTGCTGCGCGGCCGACACGATACGTCTGTGAACGACGGAGTTCACAGACGTTTCGCCCGTACACACTGGCCGACGGTCCCGCGATGTATCGGCCGTTCAAGAGAACGGCCGATACATCGACCAGTGTGTACGGGCCTTTAGCCTAGCAGAATAGCGAACGAAAGATTAGCAGAATTGCTACTAAATAATTCCTTGCAGTTTCTGAGTAGCTCCAGACCTACTCACAGATTGCGATCAGCTCAGTCCGTTTAGTTCCTGGTTTGACGTCACAAACACGCCCTGCGTTAGGCCAGCCACTCCCCCGTTTCTCCAGACACTCCCGCGTTTTCCCTGACACGCCTGCGTTTTTAGCACACTCCCAGAAAACGCTCAGTTACCTCCCAGAAACGCACCTTTCCTGTCAATCATTTACCGATCAGCAGTGCGACTGAAAAGCGTCGTACGAACACCAGCAAAACTGCTAAGTTTTCAGTTAAATAACTTAGCACATGCGCGCTGCGTACCATGCGCATGCGCATTTAGCACAGCAATGTGCAGCAAGCAAACTTTCCACTGAAAGAATTAATGTAAGCATACCAAACCTTCTATGTTTCAGTATTATTTGAAAAGGATGTGACGGCCTTTATTTTGGCCTGGTAACCTGTAGTATCCATCTATCTATAGCACAGAGACAGGATCTTACTATTATTTCCACTATGAGGGTCATTTAGGGTAGGATGCAAAGGACGTTTCTTTTTTAGATCTGCTTTTAAGTTCTGTACATGTGTCCATATGATGTTTTTGTGCTTACAGGGGGATAACAGTGCATGTTAATATATTGTGGACCAAGTACAGTAAAGGCATGTTCATGTACTGGCATGGTACTTAAGTGTGGAGAAAGCCTCTATGTCTACCATTGGAGCAAAGATGATGATGATGATGATGATGATGATGATGATGAAATTGTCGCTATCAGCCCAGGCTATGAGCGTTGATACTGGTGTCACCTTCGTCGCTGCTGAGACATGCAAGGGGTGCGCAGTCATGCTGGCTATATGACCTATTACCCCTTCAGTGGTGAGGTATTCACAATGGGATACTCATAGTACCAAGGGCCCAAAGAACTCTTGGAGGCACTCTGTATCACCTTTTTTTGGGGGGGATGATGGGAAGTTGTTGTTTATTTGGGAGTGGGGGTGTACATAGACTACTATTCATATGTATAAAAGTGATAAACTGATTTATATTAGTGTATATTCCTCTTACACTTACAATGATCTCTTATATAGGTAATAGACGACAAATTAGCTCTGTATTGCTGATTCTTGGTATTGCATTATTTTTTTTACTTATTTTTTTATCTCCAACTTCCCACGCAATATCATGTGGATGCCAAACACCTGAAATACTCCCTAAATTTCAGCAACTTCCTAATACAAAAATAAATAAATCTGTAAATCTTTTTTATTTATATAATGTGAACAGTGGGGTTATAATTTCCTACCGCAACATACACTGGGCTGTGGGTGTGGTATTAATTACCATACACTGGGCTGTGTGTGTGGTGTTAATTACCATACACTGGGCTGTGGGTGTGGTGTTAATTACCATACACTGGGCTGTGGGTGTGGTGTTAATTACCATACACTGGGCTGTGGGTGTGGTGTTAATTACCATACACTGGGCTGGGGGTGTGGTGTTAATTATCATACACTGGGCTGGGGTGGTGGTGTTAATTACCATACACTGGGGTGTGGGTGTGGTCTTAATTACCATACACTGGGTGTGGGTGTGGTGTTAATTACCATACACTGGGGTGTGGTGTTAATTACCATAAACTGGGCTGGGGGTGTGGTGTTAATTACCATACAGTGGGCTGTGGGTGTGGTGTTAATTACCATACACTGGGCTGTGGGTGTGGTGTTAATTATCATACACTGGGCTGGGGGTGTGGTGTTAATTACCATACACTGGGGTGTGGGTGTGGTGTTAATTACCATACACTGGGGTGTGGGTGTGGTGTTAATTACCATAAACTGGGCCTTGGGTGTGGTGTTATTTACCATACACTGGGATGTGGGTGTGGTGTTAATTACCATACACTGGGGTGTGGGTGTGGTGTTAATTACCATAAACTGGGCTGTGGGTGTGGTATTAATTACCATACCCTGGAGTGTGGGTGGAGAGTTAATTGCAAGAAAGGTTCTTGACCACGGTAACTAATAGGATCCTGTTGCTAACACAATGGTAATAGGCCCAGTAATATTACTGAGGTGGTCACAATGTAATGCAGAAATCAGAGAGAACACTTATGTGGAAAATCTGTCTGTTTCACCATTTCTAGTTAATAGTACATCAGACCATTTGATGTGGCAGCCACTATGCATACTGTACATTTTTTGTATGCACAGATGTAGCACCCGCGATCGAATCATTCATTTCCTATGGGCGCTTGCGTTACCATTAACGGGCATTCTTTTCACAATCGCTTTGCCACGATGCACAAAGCGGAGCATTGCTACATCTGTATTCCCTAAAATAATCTGGTGTTTATACAATTAGGATTAGGACTGTTTTGGTAGTAATGAAGAGTGTACTGCATGCACAATGTAATCTAATTCTCTCCCAGTCTCTATGTACTCTATGAAATACATCAGTGTTACCCTACGTCTTTCTCCTAAGTTCGGCCCTTGGTTATATAACTTTATCTATATATAACCCAAGCCTTGTCATCTCCAATTGCCGAACTACAGCATGAAAAGCCTTTTTATACAAACTTCCACTGATTTGTTTCTAGGTAGAGGACCTAAAATGATATAATGGTATTTTTGGTTTTAAAAGCAGTCGATTATAAAACACTTATTTGCTTAATTGTGCTTAAGGCAGGGGATGCAAAAACTCAGTCTGATACACAGTATTATCACAGATACAGTGTTGCTCGAACATTTGTGAACCCATTACAATTGTCTGTATATTTGTATAAAAGTGACCTTAAGTGTGTGTTTACATCTTCACTCTGAGCCAGGCATTCCCAACCTCGGTCTTCAAGGCACACTAATGGACCCTACACACTGGACGACATGACTGCACGATATGAACGATCGCGTTCATTAATGAACGAGATACCATTCATATCGTGCGTTGTGGAGGCTCCAGCGATGAACGGAGTGCGGCCCCGCCCTTCTTTCTTCGCTGGTCTCCCGTTGGCTGTACATGCAGGCCAATATGGACGATCTCGTCCATATTTGCCTGCACTTCAATGCAGCCGGGTGACAGGGGGAGTGAAGAAACTTCACTCCCCCCGTCACTGCCCCCCCCCCCCGCCGTCGGGTCGCTCAGTTCAGCTGTCAATCACCGCCGGCCGCCGCAGCATGTGTACGGTTGGTCGGCCGACCGCCCATACACACAGAGCGACACGCCAATATATCAGTAGATATATTGGCCGTCGGCTGTGCTGCGGGGTCGACGCAATATGTATGTGAACGACGGAGTTGACAAACGTATTGGCCATACACACTGGCCGACGGACCCGCAATATATCGGCCGTTCAAGAGAACGGCCGATATATTGGCCAGTGTGTACCCACCTTTAGACTATTTCCAGCTCCATACCCCGTTCAATGGCACGTAACCCTCAGTTTCTGCCACCCTGATGATTATTTTGGTGTCTTGTCCCTTGATGCAGCAATGTTTATATACTATGTACTTGTCCTACATTGTTCTTGTACTGTAAGTCCTTTTCCTGTTTTGCTTATTTGTTTATGTACTCTGTTAAGGTGGGTACACAGTCACACTGGGCGATATATCGGCCTTTCTCTTGAACGGCCGATATATTGCGGGTCCGTCGGCCAGTGTGTACGGCCGATGTGTCTGTGAACTCCGTCGTTCACAGACGTATCGCATCGGACCTGCTGCATCCCCGACGGCCAATATATCTACCGATATATTGGCGCGCCGCTGTGTGTGTACGGGCGGTCGTACACATGCTGCTGCGGCCAGCGGTGATTGACAGCTGAACTGCGTGGGCGTGTGTACACGCCTGCCCAATTCATGACGTCAGTCCCCGACGGATCGGGCAGTGTGTATGCTCAACACACTGCCCGATCCGTCCATAGATATATCTGCCGATCAATTGATCAGCAGATATATCTACCAGTGTGTACCCACCTTAAGTGCTGTGGAACCCTTGTGGTGCCATATAAATAAATAAATAAATAAATAATAATAATAATAATAATACTGTGTCTCCTCAAGACAATCAGCATACCAGAGAATCATTTTAAAGCATGTTTGTAAAGTTGCCTGTACAGTTTGTATGGTAAACTGCTGACCCCACTTAATAGACAATGGGGTATATTTACCAAAGCTTGTCGAGAGATAAAGTACTAACTAATCAGCTCCTAACTGTCATTTTAAAGGCTACGTTTGAACATGTCAGTTAGGAATGGATTGGTTAGTACTTTATCTCTCTCCAAGCTTCGATCTTGTACACATGGGACAGCTCCGTGTGCAGGGACTGACTGGGGTCTCTTTCCGGCCCTGGCATACGTGTGCGTGTACATGAAAGGTGGCGCGCACGGATATTGCAAATGGGGGCAGGCCGTGAGCCAGGGGGAGTGGACTCGCGGTATGCCCTCATATTGCTAAGCAATGGGGCACTACGGGCGGCGGCGGCAGCAGCGGGGGAAGGAAGAGAGAGCCGGGAGCCTTCCCGGCTCTCTGTGGACCGGACCGGACCGACCCACCAGCCCATCGGCCCTTCTGGCATTTGCCAGATGGGCAGTCTGGCCCTGTCCGTGTGGCAGAGTTGGAAACTGAACCTGCAGCAGTTGCAACATTATCCTTTGTGCCACTGAGGAGAGACTGACTTTGTTAATCAGTGTACACAGCTCTACACTACGGAAGCTTCAAGGCGCTTCTCTATAGACACAACCCGGCCTTCTTGGAAAGAAAGAGGAATTTCAGATTGTAAAATAACACTCTAACTGGGAGCAAATGCTGTACAGCTCCCACAGTTCTGGGAAAGGAAATTAACAACGAAGATGTAATAGGATCTAGAATATAAACTCAATCCATAAACTCAGGCTCCACATGTGCCAGTGCTAAACCCCGAGAGTCTCAAACGTGGTCCTCAAGGCACCCCAACAGTCCAGGTTTTAAGTTCCTCCAAGGCTCAGCACAGATGGTTAAATCAAATAGACCGTGGTACTAATTAAGTCACCTGTGGCCAAGCGTGAATATACTTAAAACCTGGATCATTGCGGTGCATTCCCAACCCCCTTTCTCAAGGCACACTAACAGTCTAGGTTTTAGTGATATCCATGCTTGAGCACAGGTGACTTAATTAGTACGTCAGTTATTTTGATTTAACCATCTGTGCTGTAGCATGGATATCACTAAAATCTGGACTGTTAGTGCGCCTTGAGGACCGTGGTTGGGAATACCTGCTCTAAAGACTGCACTAAAACCCCTGAAGGATACAAAGAAGTTAATTAATCAGTCATTTGTACTGTATGTCTGGCTGATATATGTACATCAGTGACGTGCGGTGAGGTCAGGGGCTGGGGAGGCACTGCAGCTAAACACCCCCCCCCCCCCCCCCCAAAAAAAAAAAAAAAAAGTGCAGTCCCCCCACACCACTGAAACCAGCACCAGGCAGAACCAGCCAGGGGGGATAATGCCATAGCAGGGGAGACACTCAGTGTGGGGTCCCCCTGCCATGCCATTAAACACCCCCAAACCAGTCAGCCCAGGGCTGGAATTCCTCGGAAAGTGGGGCCCCCAAAAAATCAAAATGGGGTCCCTCCTCCCGAGCAACAACCAGCACTGGGCTGATAGCCAAGTGCTATGCCCCGCACCCCTGGTGGCGGTGGGTGCGGGGTTCATTGTATGCTTATACTGTTCTTTACAGGTGGCCTACAGATCCCAGCAAGCCTGCCCCAGCACGCTGGCACTTGGAGAACCACAAGTGCCAGCATGCCCGGACATAAATGGCCCACTGGCACCTGTAGTCCACCTGCAAAGAATAGTAATATTGTTCTTTACAGGTGGCCTACAGGTCCCAGCAAGCCTGCCCCAGCATGCTGGCACTTGGAGAACCACAAGTGCCAGCATGCCCGGACATAAAGGGCCCGCTGGCACCTGTAGTTCACCTGTAAAGAAAATATAAAAAAAAAAAACTACACATTCTTTAAAAAAACCTTTATTAAACTGGGTCTTCACCTGGGGGCGGCGGCCTTTAAGCTCTTTTGCATGGCCGCCGCCTTCCCAGGGCTTCCGGCGTCTTCACCTGGGGGGGCGCCACCTCCCCAGGGCTTCTGGCGTCTTCCTCCGGCGTCTTCACCTGGTGGGCGGCGGCTGCTAAGCTCTTTTGCATAGCCACCGCCCATCCAGGACTTCCAGCATCTTCACCTGGTGGGCGGCGGCTGCTAAGCTCTTTTGCATAGCCGCCGCCCATCCAGGACTTACACGACGTCTTCGATCTTCAGGAGCTCTTCTCTGCTCCTCCTCTGTCGTCGGACTGACAGCCGCTGCCTCGCGCTGACTTATATAAGTCAGCGGGAGGGGGCGGGGCGATGACGCGGCGAGCCATGATTGGCTCGCGGTGGCCATTTTGAATTTCAAAAATGACGCTGAGGCGCCATTTTTGAAATGGGTACCGCTTCCGCTGCCAAACTCTGCACAGTGTGCAATAAGCCTGAATGCCGCGTCCCGCCGCCGCCCGCATCTCCGCCGCCTTGCCCGCCGCATCCCGCACCTCCGTCACCTCTGCCGCCACCGACGCCCACACAGTGATTGACAGCGGATGCAGTGACGGATCCGCTGGCCAATCACTGTGGCCTCACTCACAGGGACGTGCTTTCATAGGTTGAAAGCACGTCCCTGTAGGAAAGCGGCACCTCTAATGGTGCCGCTTTCCCATGTTATTTCAATGGGCTTTTCCTGCCCATTGCTAGGCCCCGCCCGCGCCTGCCCCCCGCTCCCATATCTTTTCCCAATCACTACGGGAGGCACCACGATCGGTGCCTAGCAAACTGATTAGGAACACTTTAATGATGAGCAAAATAATAAAGAAGATACTTATGTGTCATAAGTATCTTCTTTGTATTATTTTACTCATTAATGACAGGGGAGGCACTGCCTCCCCTGACTGCACATCCCTGATGTACATGCAAAATAAGCAGTGCTGCCTGCACTCCTAATATACAGCTGTGTTCCTATAGCACACAGGTTCTCAAACTCGGTCCTCAGGACCCCACACAGTACATGTTTTGCAGGTCTCCTCACAGAATCACAAGTTAAATAATTAGCTCCACCTGTGGACCTTTTAAAATGTGTCAGTGAGTAATTAATACACCTGTGCACCTGCTGGGTTACCTGCAAAACATGCACTGTGTGGGGTCCTGAGGACTGAGTTTGAGAACCACTGCTATAGCACATAGGTCTGCAAACTCATAGGTCTGTCCCTCTCCAGGAGGGACACAATGTTCTGCTTCTGGACTTTCTTCTTAATTTATGATTACCGACACCTGTTTTGAACAGGTTAATGGATAAGAAAGGTGTTTCAGCACATGTGATGGCAATCATATATTAAGAGGGGAGTCCAGAAACAGAGCAATGAATAGGGGGTCGATATGAACAAGGTCGACATGCAAAAAGGTTGATATGAGTTTTTCAAATTTTTTTCTTTTTTTGAGCTTTTTCATACTTTACGATCCACGTGGACTACGATTGGGAACGGGAACCTGCGAGCAAAGTGAGCCATGCGAGGGGACACGGTGCACTAATTGGGGTTCCCAGTCACTTTACGAAGAAAACGACACAAAAACCCCCCATGAAAAACTCATGTCAACCTTTTTTCATGTCGACCGTGTTCATGTCGACCTAATGGCCGTGTCGACCTAATTGGTGTCAACCTAGACATTGTCGACCCTGAGTCCCATACCCCACATAAACATATAAGGCCACTTTAAAATGTGTGAGAAGCACAAATTGACACCCCATTTAATCTATCATAATAATGGCATTTACACTTCTTACAAAATATAGAAACACTGCTGTCTGAAATAAGGAGCCATATTTCCAATTTATATACAACCCTTCCAAACTTATTAGGTCTCATGAGTACGACATGTATACAGTGACTGCTGTAAGTAAGGCTTGGAGACTGCAGGCAACAGCCATGTCACTTATGCTAGTTACAGTAAAATCAAAGAGGCCCAGTTTACCCTGCAGGGTTAGAGCTGTATTTCAGCCTAGTATGTGCTTGAATATTTATACAGCAGTTAACACTCTACAAAAGGACAATTACGTAACAAATTGTCCAAACACTTTCACCAGGTAAGAAACTACCGACAAATGTGTGCTCATACATCTAGCCTAAATACGCCATACGGTGCTAGATGCCTGGCACGAGTGAAACACATGAAGCACCTTAATTGCAATGCCATGCAACCAGAGCCAGATTATGACCATGGGGGGGCCCGGGGTACTTAAGACAGTGGAGCCCCTATTCAGAGAGGGGGGGGTGTATATATATATATATATATATATATATATAAATATATACACACACACACACACACACACACCACATACATATATATATATATATATATATATATATATATTCACACATATATATATATATACATACACCCACACGTGTGTGTATATATATATATATATATATATATATATATATATATATATATATATATATATATATATATATATATGATAGATATATATATATATATATATATATTATATACACACACGTATTTATATATACACATATATATATATATATACGATATATATATATATTATATACACACACATATTTATATATACACATATATGTATATATACACATACATATATATACACATTATATGTATATATAAGTTGTAACACTGTAGGGGTGCAAGGTGCCTTTTCCTGGGGAATATGGCAGCATGCAGCAGCTGAGGAACAACACAAGTCCAGTTTCTGGTACAACTGACCCCGGCCAGTTTTATTGAAACAGAAAATAAAACAAACCCCAAAATAAAAATACCTTGCCTGTCCGGCACTAACTAAACATAAGATGTTCCTAACTGTCACTAAACAAAACACAGAGTTCTTCAGTACATACTGTTTAGCTTACTTGCATCAGAAAGCGTGTCTCTCACACACAGATCCTGCAGCCTTCCCAGGCAGTCTGCCCATACTAATCAGGTTAGAAGCACTATATCACTCTTACACAGCTGAAACCCTGATTAGCCCTCTGTGAGGCCAAAGACCCGAACTGGGCCCAATGTCTAGAACTCGCCTTATCTCTCTCTCAGAGCCTTTACCCAGCTTTTACAGCAAACTGAAAAGGTTCAGACAAAACAAAAAGCATTTTTCCTAGAAGTTAACATTTTCTAAAACATGTAAGACAAGAACCTGGGACAAATATACCTGCCCTCAAACACTATCCCAGTGTTCTTGTCACATATCCCCCTCCCCTGTTTCGACCTAGGGGCCGGAACACTTGTAGCCCCCAAACAGAAGATGCGAGACAATGCATCTGCGTTGGCCAATTGTGTTCCCGGTCTATGTTCGACCGTAAACTTAAAGTCCTGCAACGCTAGAAACCATCTAGTTACACGAGCATTCTTGCCTCTATTTACATACATCCATTTTAAAGGGGCATGGTCTGTCACTAGTCTGAATTGTCTACCCAAGAGGTAATATCTCAAGGTATCTAGTGCCCACTTAATGGCCAAAGCCTCCTTTTCCACAATGGCATACCTTTTTTCATGCTCATTGAGTTTCCTACTCAAATAAATGATAGGGTGTTCGTCCCCATCTCTGGTTTGGGACAGCACAGCACCTATCCCAACCTCTGAGGCATCTGTCTGTACCACAAATTCTTTTGAAAAATCTGGTGTTATCAACACCGGTTGTGAACACAAAGCCACTTTTAACGCTTGGAACGCCTTTTCTGCATCAGGGTTCCATTTCACCACATTTGACTGCTTCCCTTTGGTAAGGTCTGACAACGGCACCGCTGTTGTCGCAAAATTAGGAATAAACCGTCTATAGTACCCAGTAATTCCCAAAAAAGCCCTTACCTGTTTTTTATTCACTGGACGAGGCCAGTTTTGAATAGCATCAACTTTATTCAATTGGGGCCTAATCAGACCTCTGCCTATGGTGAAGCCCAAGTATTTGACCTCCTCCATTGCGAGGCAGCACTTCTTTGGGTTAGCAGTTAACCCTGCCTCTCTGATTGAGTCCAGTACTGCTTGTACTTTAACCAAATGTGACCCCCAGTCTGTACTGTGAATTACCACATCATCCAAATAGGCAGCTGCATATTTTCTATGGGGCCTCAAAATTTTATCCATCGCCCGTTGAAAGGTTGCTGGAGCCCCATGCAACCCAAAGGGTAACATCTTATACTGGTACAGCCCCTCCGGAACCGAAAAGGCTGTTTTTTCTTTGGCGCTATCAGATAAAGGTATTTGCCAGTAACCTTTGGTCAGGTCCAATGTGGTGAGAAACCTGGCTGTTCCCAGCCTTTCTACAAGCTCATCCACACGGGGCATGGGGTATGCGTCAAACTTGGACACCTCATTTAACTTACGAAAGTCATTACAGAAGCGTATGCTACCGTCGGGCTTCGGGATGAGCACTATGGGACTGGACCACTCACTGTTAGACTCCTCTATGACTCCAAGTTCTAACATGGTTTTAACTTCCTTAGAAATAGCTTCTCGCTGAGCTTCAGGAATCCTATATGGCTTTAAATGAACCCTGACCCCTGGTTCTGTGACAATGTCATGTTTTATTATGGTCGTTCGGCCAGGCAGCTCTGAAAATACCTCCCTATTTTGGATGAGAAATTCTTTAACCTGATTGTTCTGATCAGCTGATAATGTCTCTGACACCTTCACTGCGGGAAGCAACCGGGGTGAAGACACCGAAGGGCAAGGCTCCGCTGACAGAGACAACCTATCTTTCCAGGGTTTGATTAAGTTAACATGGTAGATCTGTTCGGGTTTTCTCTTTCCCGGCTGGTATACTTTGTAATTAACCTCATTCACTTTTTCCCTAATCTCAAATGGACCCTGCCATTTAGCTAGGAATTTGCTTTCCACAGTGGGTACCAAAACAAGAACTCTATCTCCAGGAGCAAATTCCCGTATCTTGGCACTCCGGTTATAGACCCTCTGTTGAGCACTTTGGGCCTGTTCCATGTGCTCTCTGACAACAGGTACCACGGCTGCAATCCTATCCTGCATTTGTGTTACATGCTCAATAACGCTTCTATAAGGAGTGGGCTGTCCTTCCCACGTCTCTTTGGCAACATCCAACAGCCCTCTGGGGTGTCTACCATACAACAAATCAAATGGAGAAAACCCCGTAGAGGACTGAGGAACTTCTCTGATGGCCATTAACAAGTAGGGCAACAAACAATCCCAGTTTTTTCCATCTCTCTCAACAACCTTTTTTAACATACTTTTTAATGTTTTATTAAACCTTTCCACCAACCCGTCAGTTTGGGGATGGTAGATGGACGTCCTGAGGTGAGTGACCTTAAATAACTTGCACAATTCTTTCATGATCCTTGACATAAATGGAGTACCTTGGTCAGTCAAAATTTCTTTTGGTATTCCCACTCTACTAAATACCTGCACCAGCTCCCTAGCTATCGCCTTGGTTGTGATAGTGCGTAAAGGGACAGCCTCAGGATATCGAGTGGCATAGTCCATAATTACCAGGATATACTGATGGCCCCGAGCAGACTTTAACAAGGGCCACACGAGATCCATGGCTATTCTGTCAAACGGGACCTCTATAATAGGCATGGGAACTAGTGGGCTCCTGAAATGGGGTCTAGGGGCATGATACTGGCATTCAGGACAGGAAGAACAATATTCAGACACTTCTTTATAAACCCCTGGCCAAAAGAACCTTTGTAAAACTCTTTCAGTGGTTTTTTCTGCCCCTAAATGTCCTGCGGTAACGTGACTATGAGCTAAATCTAGTACCGTTCTCCGATAAGGCTGGGGAACTACCAGCTGTTCCACCACATCCTCACCCCTTTTGACAATGTGGTACAAGAGCTCATTACAGATGGCCATGTGGGGATACGTAACCCTGTCACCTGGTACCACAGGTTCCCCATTAACAATCTTAACATTCTCTCTAGCCTTTATTAAGGTAGGATCCTTTAACTGTTCAGACGCAAACAGATCCTTCTTTACCTCCAGGTCAGGCACGCTTTCAGTTCTAACTACTATGTCTCTGTTCCCGGCAAGAGGGTCCTCACTGGACTCCCCATCTGTCACTTCCCCAGCCAAACTAGCAAAAGGCAAAGGGCCAGAAAGTTCCGAAGACCCACGTACATCCATAAAATCACCGGTATTATCAACTGGCTTTTTACTTCTCACATCTGTTGATAACCGTGATTCCCACAGTTTCCAAAAATGAGGAAAATCCCTCCCTATTATGGCCTCATGCACCAAGGTAGGGACCAGTCCCACTTTAACCATTGCTGACCCACAACAAGTTTCTATATTCACCTCAGCAGTGGCATAATATTGGGTATCCCCATGTATGCAAGTTACCCCAATAGGTATTTGCTGGACCTTTAAGGGGTTCACTAACCCAGCTTTCACGAGGGTAACTAAACTTCCTGAATCTAGCAAGGCCTCTACCCGGTTACCTTCTAAGAACACATCACACATTTGTTTTTCCAGCTCAGGTGAAGGTACCACAGTACAGGCTAACCTAGCAAAGAAAGACATTCTGCGACATTCAAAGGCAGCATCACATTGCATGGGTTCTTGCGTGACTGGGCAATTGGCAATAACATGACCTGGCATACCACACCTAAAACATTTAACCACACGATTATCAACCCATTTGGGCAGCATAGACCGTTCTAGCCCCATTGGCCTGTTTCCAGGGCCAGTGTTTACAGTCTCTCCAGCCTTGCGTTCTCTTAACCGCCCAGCAACGTTTTCCCACGGAACAGTCTTACCAGTCTTTACTGAAGGGCGCTGTCGAGGATCTATGGGTTGCTGGGTGGTCATCAGTAGTTCCTCTGCTGCCAAATACCTCTCTACCATGTCCACTAATTGGTCAGCAGTACCCGGGTTTCCATGGCTCACCCACTTGCGCAGGACCATGGGCAAAGATCTCAAGTAGCGGTCCATGACGACTCTTTCCACCATCTGGGGACCAGTTAATGTCTCTGGCTGCAGCCATTTTTTTGTTAGCTGAATAAGGTCGTGCATCTGGGAGCGCGGAGGCTTCTCCATGGCGTACAGCCAACGGTGCACCCGTTGTGCTCGTACTGACAGCGTGACTCCCAGGCGGGTCAGGATCTCAGTCTTTAGTTTTTCATAGTCCCGAGCCTCAGCAGGGCTTAAATCAAAGTAAGCTTTTTGGGGCTCACCTGACAGGAAAGGTGCCAGCAGACTGGCCCACTGTGCTTTCGGCCAGTTCTCACGCTCGGCAGTCCTTTCAAACGTGGTCAGATAGGCCTCCACATCATCAGCCTCTGTCATTTTCTGCAGGAAGTGACTGGCTCGTATAGAACTAGAGCTGGTTGGAGCACTGACGGCCACATCTCCAACCCGAGCTGCAAGTCTCTGCACCACTTCTGCTAAGGCCTCTCTATCCTGACGCTGTTGCCTGTAAAGTTCATCAACAACTGCCTGCTGTTGTCTCTTATTTTCCTCCATTGCCACCTGCTGCTGTCTGTTGGCCTCCTGCTGTAGTCTCCAATTTTCCTCCATTGCCACCTGCTGTTGTCTCCTATTTTCCTCCATTGCCACCTGCTGCTGTCGGTTGGCCTCCTGCTGAGCCGCTGTAGCTTGCAGCAAGGCTTTAAGCAGATCCTCCATGTCAACAGATTTTTCAGGCGGCTTTGCAGCTGCTTTCACCCAGGACATATATCAAACCCTCAGGGGTGAGTCTCAGTAACTTCACACTGGGCTGTATCTGCATAAACCACCGTTTTCTGCAGACCTCACAAAGCTGCTGCTTTCACTTATGCGCAGAACGGCCTGCTCGCATTCTCCACCAAGTTGTAACACTGTAGGGGTGCAAGGTGCCTTTTCCTGGGGAATATGGCAGCATGCAGCAGCTGAGGAACAACACAAGTCCAGTTTCTGGTACAACTGACCCCGGCCAGTTTTATTGAAACAGAAAATAAAACAAACCCCAAAATAAAAATACCTTGCCTGTCCGGCACTAACTAAACATAAGATGTTCCTAACTGTCACTAAACAAAACACAGAGTTCTTCAGTACATACTGTTTAGCTTACTTGCATCAGAAAGCGTGTCTCTCACACACAGATCCTGCAGCCTTCCCAGGCAGTCTGCCCATACTAATCAGGTTAGAAGCACTATATCACTCTTACACAGCTGAAACCCTGATTAGCCCTCTGTGAGGCCAAAGACCCGAACTGGGCCCAATGTCTAGAACTCGCCTTATCTCTCTCTCAGAGCCTTTACCCAGCTTTTACAGCAAACTGAAAAGGTTCAGACAAAACAAAAAGCATTTTTCCTAGAAGTTAACATTTTCTAAAACATGTAAGACAAGAACCTGGGACAAATATACCTGCCCTCAAACACTATCCCAGTGTTCTTGTCACAATATATATATATATATATATATATATATATATATATATATATATATATATATATATATAAAAACCCAGTACATAATGTAAATTACACAGCCTTACTTTTTTTTAGGAGTCTGAGAGCTGGCTAGCCTGGCTAAGAAAGGGTGCTGGGCTGGCTGCTGCCTCCACGGAGTCCTCACGCGGCTGTCCTCCCTACTCCTTCCCTGCAGCCTGCGCGCCCAGCGGCAGCCAATGTCTGAGTCGCAGGCTGCTGCTGCTCCTCACGTTATTGGACAGCTGAGCCGTCACTCAGCTGTCCTTCCATCACAGCCTGTGAAGCCGCCGCCGGGAGCCAGAGCCGCCAGGGACAGCCCTGCCACTGCGTGTGTCGCCGGTTCCCGGGAGCACAGCGCAATACCGCAGATCGGATCTCTGTTCCGATCTGCGGCGGCGATGGGGGGCCCTTTCCAAAAAGGGGGCCCGGGGTACTTATCCCCGGGACCCCCCTCTTAATCCGGCTCTGCATGCAACAAAACCACTTCAGGAAACTGCACTGATTAATTAGTTAGGGTTCCAATGTATAGATAGACAGTTAAAAGATAGACAGTCATTAGGTCGATACCATATGGTCGACAGTCAAAAAGACGACAAGGTCAAAAGGTCGACAGGGTCAAAAGGTTGACACATGGTTGTTGTAGGTTTTTTATATGCTCTTACAACATTTGCCTCATTTACTATCCATGGGGGTCTATTCATGAAGCAGTGAAAAGTATGGAGAAGTGAGCCAGTGAAGAAGTTGCCCATGACAACCAATCAGGTGCTATGTATAATTTTATAGAATGCACTTTAATAATGTTACCTCAACACTGATTGGTTGCCATGGGCAACTTCTCCAATGGTTCACTTCTCCACACTTTTCACCCCCAAGTAACAAACTATTACCTTTAGTAACCTTGTGGTGAGCGAAGCGGAGCGAGCCACCAAGCCCGAAGCGTGGCTTGGTGTAAAAAAAATGTGGATAAAAAAAATGTTTAAAAACACAAAATAACAAAATAAAAATTTTGTGTTGACCTTTTGTCCCTGTCAACCTTTTGACTGAAAACCTTTTGACCCTGTAGACCATATGGGGTCGACCTACTATTTTTTAACTGTAGAAAGAGTTAGATTCGGGTGTGGTGTGTTCAAACTAAATTGCAGTGTAAAAATAAAGCAGCCAGTATTTATGCTGCACAGAAACAAAACAACCCACCCATATCTAACTCTCTCTGCACATGTTACATCTGCCCCACCTGCAGTGCACATGGTTTTGTCATTAGGGGAAAATGTTATTTTGCAATTAACCTTGAATTAGGCCCTATATTCATTATTTATTAGCTCAATGCTCAATATTGTTCTTTAAACATTATAATATATTCTCTACTAAATTTGATTAATTTATGAGCAACAAAACTGAAATTCCCAGGTGTAAAATAAGAGTTGCAGCCTTGACACGGTTCAATATGTAAATATTCGTCACATTGTTTGTTGGCATGCAGCCTCCAGATGGACGAGCCTTAGACATGTCACGTGCTGGCACGGACCAAATACACATTAAGGATCTGCTTAAACAAAGGCTTGGGGCAGACAGTCTGGATACTCCATACCCAACACAGTGGTCTCTCAGCATCCCCACTTGGTTTCCCTTCATAGCAGAATACACAGCTTGTGTGCCAAAAGACTTACAGTCTGTGTCTGTGAAGCAGAAAATAATATATGGAAACAGAAATTCAATGGGGGGAATTCAAATGTTTGAAAAGTAAGTTAGGTGTCTGTTTAGCAGTGGCGCACGCAGGGGGGGTTTCCGAGTACCTGGAAACCCCCCCTGATGAGACATTTTTTTCATTTTTCAGACGGAGACAGCAGTGTCTCCGTCTCAGTAAAAGGCGCGACCGCGATCGCGACCGCTTACTGTAGCTGCTGGCTGCTGCAGCAGCATAGAGCAGAGAACCATGGAAGGGGGGGAGCTGCTGGCGGTACATGCTTAGCCAAAGCAGCTCCCTCCGTCCTCACACACACTGCCGTCCATCTGCTCCTGCCTCTGTCCCAGCCCCAGCTCCTGCCTCTGTCCCAGCCCCTGGTATGTATAAAATATACAGTACTGCATGTACTGTATATGAAGTTTGTGTGTGTGTTTGTTTGTGTGTGTAGGTATGTATGTGTGTTTGTATGTATAAATTAATGTGTGCTCTATGTAAGTATATTCAGTATACTAAGTAAAAAAATAAATAAAATATATATATATATATATATAGAGATATATATATAGAGATATATATATATATATATAAAGATATATATAGATATATAAAACGTGAAGGCGGCACTCAGATCAATAATGCAACAACAGGCAGTTGTAAATACAACTGCCTGTTGTTGCATTATTGATCTGAGTGCCGCCTTCACGTTCTGTATATTGGACCCACAGTGGTTTCTAAGAGGGCACCAGCTTATTTATCACATGTTGGGAGTGCTGCTTTCTACACGTTTATGTATATATATATATATATATATATTATATATACATATATATATATATATATCTTATATGCACACACTACACGTGGAAACCCCCCTTACTAAATCCTGCGTTTGCCCCTGAATAGACAGGAAGAATAGACACCCAACCGACTTTTCAAACATTTGAATTCCTCCCAATGTGTTTAAATTTCATTCCTGCCTGTATGGCTACACTTGGGTAAATGTACTACAGTACGTCACATACTGTAGCATGATTTGCCTAGCATTGTCTGGCATGAACTGTGTGTCGTGTGTTCAGCCCCATGCCAGCTAACAAATATTCCTGCACACGTTTTTTTTTTTGTTACATTAATATAATAAATTTAAATTAAAAAAAAAAAGTAAATTGTCTGCGTTAAATTGTGGGTTGATACAGTGTGTAGTATCCTTTAATTTACCAGCTCTGTGGATCCATTATATAAGCTTAGTGGCTGCAGTCTACGCCACAAGGTAACATGGCGAAAGACTAAACCCCTTTTTTTAAGTTGAAATACTATGCCAACCTCAATTTAATTACATTTACATAACTGACCCTCAACACTTTTTTTGTGTATGCAATTATTTATATTTGGTATGTTGTATTATTAAATGTGATCATTTCAAATAAATTTAGAATTACATACATAAATATCTGCAGACGCTGCATTGTAGCACTTCATATACAGATTAATAGGCCCTACACACTGGCCGACATCACTCAAAGATATGAACGATCTCGTTCATTAATGAACGAGATACTGTTCATATCTTTGAGTGTGGAGGCTCCAGCGATGAACGATGCGCGGCCCCGCTGTGCATGCAGGCCAATATGGACGATCTCGTCCATATTTGCCTGCACGTCTATGGAGCCGGGTGACAGGGGGAGTGAAGAAACTTCACTCCCCCCGTCACTGCACCCCCGCCGCCGGGTCCCCCGTCGGCCGCATCCGCCATCGGGCAGCTCGGCGGTGGATCGGCTAATGTGTAGGGCCCTTTAAACTTATTTGCACACATATATTTATGTTGTAAAGCAAATTAATCAGTGCAGGCTCCTTAAGCTGCTTTGTCTCATCCAACTGTTCAATTTGTGGGTCTAAAGCTGTGTACACATTAGGCGATTTGCTCCATGACCGAGATCGCCTAGTGCTTCCCCTAGCCTCCTGGGCGAACAATATAGTGCGTACTGTGGTGAGAGGGCTCACCACAATTGCCCACATTCTGGTGGAATCAGCTCCCTTCAAGGGAGAAGAAAACAAGGCCTGCACATTCTGCACCTGCAATGGAGATTTATAATTCCAGGCTTTCTAGACTGCACAGCTGCAACTGGAGAAACAGAGGTCCATGTTTTCCAGCTCACCCAGAGACAGCAGGAAGTCAGGTGCAGGAGAGAGCTTTAAAAATCCCATTTACCCACAATACATTGCGCTGATGCCTATTAGAGGCCAGTGAGCAGGGATCAGTTTATAGCTCCAGGGGCTGTGGACATTTTGGTCGTGCCTGGAGAGCATTGCATGTGTGGCTGCAAGACACTTCAGAAGAATGACTTGAGCACGGGAAGTGCTCGGACCTCATATGATTGTTGCTTTATTTTCTATATGTACCTGTGTGACCAGGCCGAAGCCTGAGTATGCTGTTCTACAGTGTCTGATGCCAGTAAAGACACTGTGGTTGTAACCGGAAAACCTGCCTGAGAGTCCTTAATTACAGTATCCATGTTACAGTACACACTGAACGATATCGCTAACGATAAGTCCAAATTGACCTACCGTGCACAGGCGACGGAGGGTGCCGATAACGATGCGCGGGAGGGTGCATCGTACCTAATTAGTAGTGTACACACTGTGCAATATTTTAAACAATGTCATTCAGAAGGGTGAAAATGAGCGATATCGCTTACAATATTGCATAGTGTGCACGCACCTTAAGAAGAATATTCGATCGATAAAGATGCTCAGCAGAAGCCAAGTTGCAATGCACCTGGTGCACTGAGACAGTTTGCCTGGCGTGCCTGAGGCAAGAATGTATGAGGACATATTTATTGCAGACCTGTCAGAGAGAGAGAGTCCCCCCACCCCCGTATTACTTAAGATGGCTCTTTAGTCCATGAACCTACTAATGCAAGATGTTTTACCATGTGCGTGACTATGCATTGAAAATATATCCTGCATTCTACTATTTTCTAGTATCTTAAAGGACCCCCTCTAACTTAGACAATTAGCCACTGGTAGCACAGCATACTTTCCCCTAAATATTGCGTGGTTGTCACATCGTTGCCACATGAAAAGCCACTAACAATATACCAGGGTCGCTAGGTTGCAAGTTTTGTGGCAAAGAAATTAGTATAACATACAGTATGTACAAAGCATATTAAGCATAATGGAATGCGACAAGAGTAATGGCTGCTTTTACACAGATTTGCGACTTAATCGCACACATATGTACAATTATAGCAAGCTCCATTGGTCACTGTATGTTAGCAATGTAGTTTTGTTGCTTCTTGTTTTCACAGTGCAAATAAGAGGCAAATTTTAAGAAAAATAAAGAGGCTTGCCACGTCTAAATTTTGCACACCTAGAGCAAAGGTGTAATTTTGCACACCTAGAGCAAAGGTGTAGGAGGACACGTATGCTGTATACTATTGTGTTTAGTCACCTTTTACAAGTACAGTATGCCACCTTCTACTAAGGTATGAATATTAATGAGTATTGTTGGTGACTGAACTCGCCTATGTACTGTGACATCATCAAGGTTGCTTTCAGTGCATTAGTGCTAGATAAACACATTAATGTGCACAGATGAGTGAAATTGCAGCAAAATACAATTTTGAGTTCCATTTGTAAATTCACATTTTAAATGTATACTCTATAAAGAAGGCTGGGAAGACAAAGGCAGGGCCAGCTCCAGGCTTACTAGCACCCTGAGCGAGAAAATTTCGAAGTGACCCCCCACATGCGCGCGCCGAAGACGGGCGCTCCAGGGAAAGTGGGCGTGGCCTCACAACTTTATATTATCAAACTATAAATAAATATATTTTCACACCCCCTCTACACACACAATTAGCAGCCTTACACATAACAGCCACAGTAGTGTTCCTTACACATAATGTCTCCAGTATAGTGCCAGATACACATAATGACACCAGTAGTGCAGTGCCAGGTAGACATGATATGCCCCCCAGCAGTGCCAGATACACATGATATGCTCCCCAGCAATGCCAAATAGATATGATATGCCCCCCAGCAGTGCCAGATACACGTCCCCACAGAGCCAGATACATATATGCCCCACAGTGCCAGATACATATGCCCCCAGTGCCAGATACACATGTCCCCACAATGCCAGATACATATATGCCCCACAGTGCCAGATACATATATGCCCCCACAGTGTCAGATACACATGTCCCCACAGTGCCAGATATGCCCCCAGTGCCAGATAGACATGTCCTCACAGTGCCAGATATGCCCCCACTGCCAGATACACATGTCCCCCCAGTGCCAGATACATATATGCCCCCAGTGCTAGATAGACATGTCCCCACAGTGCCAGATACATATATGCCCCCAGTGCCAGATACACATGTCCCCACAGTGCCAGATACATATATGCCCCCAGTGCCAGATACACATGTCCCCACAGTGCAAGATACATATATGCCCCCAGTGCCAGATACACATGTCCCCACAGTGCCAGATATGCCCCCAGTGCCAGATACACACGTCCCCACAGTGCCAGATATGCCCCCGGTGCCAGATACATATGTCCCCACAGTGCCCCCCCCCCCCCCCCCAAAGTGCTGTTCACCGCGCTGCTGCTGACTTTTCTTGAGGAGAGCGCAGCATGTGCCTCTCCTGCCCCTCAGTCTCTGGCGGTGGCATCTAGCTCCAATTAGGCGCCGGTCTGCGAGGCAATCAAAGCTCGCGGTCCAGCAGCCATTCAGGAGCCTTAGCTGCCGGTCCACGAGCCCTGATTGGCTCACGGGCCAGCGCCACTTACATGAGGGCTGTGCGATGCAGTTAGAGGCGGGCCGTGGGACGGACGCTGCAGCAGGGACCTGGCTCCAGGACAGGCTCCAATATGGAGGCGAGAGCTAGTGGTGCCCATTAAGTGTGGCGCCCTTTTCGGCCGCTCTATTGGAACGTGCCTGGAGCTAGCCCTGAACAAAGGTCAATTAATTTTGCTGTGAGGTGAGGAGAGGTTAGTATTGCATTAGGTAGCCTTTAGGCCAAATTCTACAATTGAAACATGCTAAATTGTCTGGCCAAATAAAGAATAAGGCATATATTTTGTGAACAATTTTGTTACATTGAAATAATTTGACAGCAGATAAGGACACTTGGCCCAACTAGTATGCCCCTTTTTATAAACTTGGAGGTAACCTCAACCCTATTTGATCCATAGGGGCAGATGTATTAAGCCTGAAGACGGCATAAGGAAGTGATAAACCAGTGACAAATGCACCAGCCAATCAGCTTCTGTTAATTTACATATTGCAGCTGATTGGCTGGTGCGTTTATCACCTTGCACTTATCAATGGTTTATCACTTCCTTATGCCTTCTCCAGTCAGTTGGGTGTCTGTTTTTTCCTATTTAAGAGACAGGAAAAAAACAGACACCCAACCTACATTTCAAACATTTGAATTCCCCCCTTAGTCTTTCTGGGTATGTTTTGTAATGTAGGCCATGCACCATTCTTGTAGCTCTTCTTTGACCCTCATTCTGAGTTGATCGCATGTAGCAACTTTTTGCATGCCCTCATTTGTGATATTGATAGGGCAGCACTGCTCCCAATAGTAATGCCAGAGGCACTTACACAGACAAGCTAATTGAATTGGACCTTAAAACTATGTCACATTATTTCTACGTCTCAAATGTCTTAGACATCATTTAAATTAGCTGCTGGTGTGGGCAGAATTCCTGTGATAATAAAAACTAGAGGTGATCAGGTGTGCAAAGGCAGAAGCTGAGGAGAAAATGACACAATCAGTTGATAAAGGGGGCAATTTTTTTTTTCAAGTACAGGTTGAGTATCCCATATCCAAATATTCCGAAATACGGAATATTCCAAAATACGGACTTTTTTGAGTGAGAGTGAGATAGTGAATTTTTTTTTTACTGATGCCTCAATGTACACAATCTTTGTTTAATACACAAGGTTATTAATAATATTGTAATAAATGACCTTCAGGCAGTGTATATAAGGTGTATATGAAACATACATGAACTGTGTGAATGTAGACACGCTTTGTTAAATGCACAAAATAATAAAAAATATTTGCTCTAATCACCTTCGGGCTATGTGTATAAGGTGTATATGTAACATAAATGCATTCTGTGCTTAGATTTAGGTCCCATCACCATGATATCTCATTATGGTATCTAATTATTCCAAAATACGGAAAAATCCCATATCCAAAATACCTCTGGTCCCAAGCATTTTGGATAAGGGATACTCAACCTGTATATAAATGAAAGGAGAAAATCAAGTGGAGGAATAATAAGACTTATGACAGAGAGTGAGAGTTTGGTGGCTTCTCGGCCTTTTGGCTAAGATCAAGTGTAGTATCTGTTCTTATCAGTGGAGAATCACCGGGCCGCCTATCCCTGCGTCGTGGGGGTAATTGTCCCCCTACGATGTATAAGGGAACGGCCTGGTGTAGTATCCGCGGTAGAGAAACACAGGGTGGAGTACCTGTTCTTACACTAGGAGCGTGAGAGGTTCCTAGATGTGGAATGGAGAAACACCCTGTGGAGTATCGTGCCGGGGTGTGGCGGGCCCCTGGTCGAGAGTGGAGAAAAACTGGGCTGAGTATTCCTATCTTCGTATGGGCTGATGGAACCCTTACGTTGTTTAGGAACAGCCTGGTCTAGTACCTACTCTTGTACTGGGGGTTGACCCTGGCATAGAGCAGTACGAAGCTTGGTCTGGCTGAGAGGCTGGAAGCTGCTTAGAAGCTCGAGGTGAAACGTGCCCCTGGTGTTCTGGATGCCAGGGGTGCCTGAACCCGCACTGGTGAACGGCTCCCACCACGTGCACAGTAAGGCACTTTGCACCGCTCACCTCCCCAACTTCTGGTGCACCACATCCTTTGCCCTGGCCTTTTGGCTAGGGCAAGGATAATTTTTTACCCCCCCCCCGGCCTTCTGACTGGGGCTTATTTATTTATTTATGCCCACATTATGTTTTGCACTTGCACCTGCACTTGCACAGCATTTAGCACTTATTTTTGTTTTTCGTAGTGTGTCACGTTCACGTTTTCGTTTGGGGTTTAGGTGAGACCCTTATGGGCCGCCCTCTCCTCTACGTTGCTGAGGTCCTCTCCACGGGGGGAGGACCAGACGCAGTTATCGGTCCCCAGGGGGACGCTTCGGCCAACCCTGGGGACACCCGAGGGTTCCCCTGCGCTTCGGCAAAGGGGGACCCACAGTCCCTTTGTTCCCTCAGTAGGCCTTTTGGCTCTGAGGGTTAGAGGAGTAACGGGGCCCTTCTCCTTTGGGAGAGGGTCCAAGAACCTATGCCCCCAGCACGTTTGGTCACAGACACTGGGTGATGAAGCACCGCACCTCGGGCTTCAAGTGGAAAAAACAAAACAAAAAAAAACAAAAACTTTTTGCTGCTCGTGCGTTCAACTTGACGCCGCCTATGGGGGAGTGTATTTTAGCATAGCAGGGCTGCGATCGCTTGTGCAGCCCTGCTATGCTAAAAAAGTTTAGTGCAAAACAAGACCAGGGTCAGACCTACTTACCCTGTGCGACGGATCCAGCAACGAAGGTCCCGGGATTGACGTCAGACATCCGCCCTCCAAACGCCTGGGTACGCCTGCGTTTGGATCTCTATGCCTGGCAAATGGTGAGTAGACGCCCCGGAATGCCTTCCGCCTGTCAGTCTTCATGTGATCACTGCTGCGATCCCTTTCTGCACTGGCGGCATCGCTGCCCGGCGACCACTATCGCCGGGCAACGACACGCGTGCGCATTGCGGCCGCCGCGCATGCACAGTTCCGACCCGGTCGCACCGCAGCGAAGAACCACTGCGTGCGAACGGGTCGGAATGACCCCCTTTGTACGCTCTCTAATGTGTTTATATCCTTCTGAAGATATATCCTCCAGAACTGTACTCAGTATTCCAGATGAGGCCGTACCAATGACCTATACAGTGGTATTATTGCTTAGTTTTTTCCTGCTACTGATTCCTCTTCCTATGCAACTAAGGGATCGGTATGAAATACCTACAGTAGCAGTTTTTTTCATGTTACTGATTCCTCTTCCTATGCAACTAAGGGATCAGTATGAAATACCTTCAACTAAGGGATCGGTATGAAATACCTACAATCAAAATCCCGACGGTCAAAATTCCGACAGCAATTGACCGACGGTCAAAATCCCGACAAGGTCAAAATACAGACATGGACAAAATACAGTGTCATTAATGGGCTTCTCCGAAGCCCTCCCTTTTAATGTGAAGAGATACCACATCTATTCACGCAGCGACGGCATGGCAGGCTGTTTTAGCAGGGCGCCGGTAAAGGGGCAGAGCACATTTTGCCCTTTAAAAATCATGCAGCGTTTGGCGCCCTTCTAAAACAGCCTTATATGAAGACTATGTTACTTTGAAAAAAACATGTAGTCATACATGCATACTCTCCCAGAATGTGTGGGAATTTTGAGGCGCTCCGACAGAGTAGAACAGCGTCCCAGCCACTCCTTAAGTCCAGGGGCCATTTCTGCTCTGTGCCGTTCTGCCATAAATCATGGTAATGAGCACCCGGGGGAGGGTAAGTTTTGTTGATGCTATTCGTACCCTTCTACATAGATGTCAACCGAGATCTCCCAGATGGTCATCTTAAAATAATAATCATTGTGTCTTCTGCACATTAACTAATACATACTAGGGTAACCTATCAGGTGTTAAGAGGCCTACAATCCACCAAGCAGTGAAAATGTTAAACAAAACTAATCAGCCGCATTGTATGCTTATACCACGATTACTTTAGATTATACAGTAGAAGTTAGTTGAACTGATAAAAGTGCTGCAAAAATAACTTTTATACCACGTTCACACTGCCTTGAAAAAATAAGATTTTACTTACCGATAAATCTATTTCTCGTAGTCCGTAGTGGATGCTGGGGACTCCGTCAGGACCATGGGGGATATAGCGGCTCCGCAGGAGACAGGGCACAATAATAAAAGCTTTAGGATCAGGTGGTGTGCACTGGCTCCTCCCCCTATGACCCTCCTCCAAGCCTCAGTTAGGATACTGTGCCCGGACGAGCGTGCATAATAAGGAAGGATATTGAATCCCGGGTAAGACTCATACCAGCCACACCAATCACACCGTACAACCTGTGATCTGAACCCAGTTAACAGTATGATAACAACGAAGGAGCCTCTGAAAAGATGGCTCACAACAAGAATAACCCGATTTTTGTAACAATAACTATGTACAAGTATTGCAGACAATCCGCACTTGGGATGGGCGCCCAGCATCCACTACGGACTACGAGAAATAGATTTATCGGTAAGTAAAATCTTATTTTCTCTGACGTCCTAGTGGATGCTGGGGACTCCGTCAGGACCATGGGGATTATACCAAAGCTCCCAAACGGGCGGGAGAGTGCGGATGACCCTGCAGCACCGAATGAGAGAACTCCATGTCCTCCTCAGCCAGGGTATCAAATTTGTAGAATTTAGCAAACGTGTTTTCCCCTGACCAAGTAACTGCTCGGCAAAGTTGTAAAGCCGAGACCCCTCGGGCAGTCGCCCAAGATGAGCCCCCTTCCTTTTGGAAAGGGCTTTTACCGATTTTGGCTGTGGCAGGCCTGCCACAGAATGTGTAAACTGAATTGTATTACAAATCCAGCGAGCAATCGTCTGCTTAGAAGCAGGAGCACCCATCTTGTTGGGTGCATACAGGCTAAACAGCGAGTCAGATTTTCTGACTCCAGCCTTCCTGGAAACATATTTTTCAGGGCCCTGACAACGTCAAGTAACTTGGAGTCCTCCAAGTCCCTAGTACCCGCAGGTACCACAATAGGTTGGTTCATGTGAAAAACAGAAAACACCTTAAGGAGAAATTGAGGACGAGTCCTCAATTCTGCCCTGTCAGAATGAAAAATTAAGTAAGGGCTTTATATATGATAAAGCCGCCAATTCTGACACACGCCTGGCTGAAGCCAGGGCTAATAGCATCGTCACCTTCCATGTGAGATATTTTAAGTCCACAGTGGTGAGTGGTTCAAACCAATGTGACTTTAGGAAACTCAAAACAACATTGAGATCCCAAGGTGCCACTGGGGCACAAAAGGAGGCTGTATATGCAGTACCCCTTTTACAAACATCTGAACGTCAGGCACTAAAGCCAGTTCTTTCTGGAAGAAATTCGACAGGGCCGAAATTTGAACCTTAATGGACCCTAATTTTAGGCCCATAGACAGTCCTGTTTTCAGGAAATGTAGGAAACGACCCAGTTGGAATTCCTCTGTAGGGGCCTTCTTGGCCTCACACCACGCAACATATCTTCGCCAAATGCGGTGAAAATGTTTTGCGGTTACATCCTTCCTGTCTTCGACCAGGGTAGGGATGACTTCATCTGGAATGCCCTTTCAGGATCCGGCGTTCAACCGCCATGCCGTCAAACGCGGCCGCGGTAAGTCTTGGAACAGACAAGGCCCCTGCTGGAGCAGGTCCTTTCTTAAAGGTAGAGGCCACGGGTCTTCCGTGAACATCTCTTGAAGTTTCGGGTACCAAGTCCTTCTTGGCCAATCCGGAACCACGAGTATCATTCTTACTCATCTCCCTCTTATGATTCTCAGTACTTTTTGTATGAGAGGCATAGGAGGGAACACATACTCTGACTGGTACATCCACAGTGTTACCAGAGCGTCCACCGCTATTGCCTGAGGGTCCCTTGACCTGGCGCAATATCTAGTTTTTTGTTCAGGCGGGACGCCATCATGTCCACCTTTGGTTTTTCACAACGGTTTACAATCATGTGGAAGACTTCCCGATGAAGTCCCCACTCTCCCGGGTGGAGGTCATGCCTGCTGAGGAAGTCTGCTTCCCAGTTTTCCACTCCCGGAATGAACACTGCTGAGAGTGTTATCACATGATTTTTCGCCCAGCGAAGAATCCTTGCAGTTTCTGCCATTTCCCTCCTGCTTCTTGTGCCGCCCTGTCTGTTTACGTGGGCGACTGCCGTGATGTTGTCCCACTGGATCAATACCGGCTGACCTTGAAGCAGAGGTCTTGCTAAGCTTAGAGCATTGTAAATTGCCCTTAGCTCCAGTATATTTATGTGGAGAGAAGTCTCCAGACTCGATCACACTCTCTGGAAATTTTTTCCTTGTGTGACTGCTCCCCAGCCACTCAGGCTGGCATCCGTGGTCACCAGGACCCAGTCCTGAATGCCGAATCTGCGGCCCTTTCATAGATGAGCACTCTGCAGCCACCGCAGAAGAAACACCCTTGTCCTTGGAGACAGGGTTATCCGCTGATGCATCTGAAGATGCGATCCGGACCATTTTTCCAGCAGATCCCACGTAAAGGTTCTTGCGTGAAATCTACCGAATGGGATCGCTTTGTAAGAAACCACCATTTTTCACAGGATCCTTGTGCAATGATGCACTGATACTTTTCCTGGTTTTAGGAGGTTCCTGACTAGCTCGGATAACTCCCTGGCTTTCTTCTCCGGGAGAAAACATCCTTTTCTGGACTGTGTCCAGAATCATCCCTAGGAACAGTAGACGTGTCGTCGGAAAAAACTGCGATTTTGGAATATTTAGAATCCACTCGTGCTGTCGTAGAACTACTTAAGTGCTACTCCGACCTCCAACTGTTCTCTGGACCTTGCCCTTATCAGGAAAGCGTCCATATTTCTTTTAAGAAGAATCATCATTTCGGCCATTACCTTGGTAAAGACCCGGGGTGCCGTGGACAATCCAAACGGCAGCGTCTGAACTGATAGTGACAGTTCTGTACCACGAACCTGAGGTACCCTTGGTGAGAAGGGCAAATTTGGACATGTAGGTAAGCGTCCCTGATATCCAGTGACACCATATCGTCCCCTTCTTCCTGGTTCGCTATCACTGCTCTGAGTGACTCCATCTTGATTTGAACGCTTGTATGTAAGTGTTCAAATATTTCAGATCTCACCTAGCCGTCTGGCTTCAGTACCACAATATAGTGTGGAATAATACCCCTTCCCTTGTTGTAGAAGGGGTACTTTGATTATCACCTGCTGGGAATACAGCCTGTGAATTGTTCCCAATACTGCCTCCCTGTCGGAGGGAGACGTTGGTAAAGCAGACTTCAGGAACTTGTGAGGGGGAGACGTCTCGAATTTCCAATGTACACCTGGGATACTACGTGTAGGATCCAGGAGTCCACTTGTGAGTGAGCCCACTGCGTGCTGAAACTCTTGAGATGACCCCCTACCGCACCTGAGTCCGCTTGTACGGCCCCAGCGTCATGCTGCGGACTTGGCAGAAGCTGTGGAGGGCTTCTGTTCCTGGTAATGGGCTGCCTGCTGCAGTCTTCTTCCCTTTCCTCTACCCCTGGGCAGATATGACTGGCCCTTTTGCCCGCCTGCCCTTATGGGGACGAAAGGACTGAGACTGAAAAGACTGTGTCCTTTTCTGCTGAGATGTGACTTGGGGTAACAAAAGGTGGATTTTTCAGCTGCTGCCATGGCCACCAGGTCCGATGGACCGCCCCTTTATACAGCAATACTTCCATGTGCCGTCTGGAATCTGCATCACCTGACCACTGTCGTCTGGCAGATATGGACATCACATTTACTCTTGATGCCAGAATGCAAATATCCCTCTGCGCATCTCGCATATATAGAAATGCATCCTTAAAATGCTCTATAGTCAATAAAATCTTGTCCCTGTCAAGGGTATCAATATTTTCAGTCAGGAAATCCGACCAAGCCCCCTCAGCGCTGCACATCCAGGCTGAGGCGATTGCTGGTCGTAGTATAACACCAGTATATGCGTATATACTTTTAGGATATTTTTCAGCTTCCTATCAGCTGGCTCCTTGAGGGCTGCCGTATCTGGAGACGGTAACGCCACTTGTTTTTATAAGCGTGTGAGCGCCTTATTCACCCTAAGGTGTGTTTCCCAACTCGCCCTAACTTCTGGCGGGAAAGGGTATACCGCCAATAATTTTCTATCGGAGGAAACCCACGTATCATCACACACTTCATTTAATTTATCTGATTCAGGAAAAACTACAAGTAGTTTATTCACACCCTACATAATACCCTTATTTGTGGTACTTGTAGTATCAGAAATATGTAACACCTCCTTCATTGCCCTTAACATGAAACGTGTGGCCCTAAAGGAAAATACGTTTGTTTCTTCACCGTCGACACTGGAGTCAGTGTCCGTGTCTGTGTCGACCGACTGAGGTAAATGGGCGTTTTTACAAGCCCCTGACGGTGTCTGAGACGCCTGGACAGGTACTAATTTGTTTGCCGGCCGTCTCATGTCGTCAACCGACCTTACAGCGTGTTGACATTATCACGTAATTCCTAAATAAGCCATCCATTCCAGTGTCGACTCCCTAGAGAGTGACATCACCAATACAGGCAATTTGCTCCGCCTCCTCACCAACATCGTCCTCCTACATGTCGACACACACGTACCGACACACAGCACACACAGGGAATGCTCTGACAGAGGACAGGACCCCACTAGCCCTTTGGGGAGACAGAGGGAGAGTTTGCCAGCACACACCAAAAACGCTATAATTATACAGGGACAACCCCTTATACAAGTGTTTTCCCTTATAGCATTTTTATATATGTAATCATATCGCCAAATAAGTGCCCCCCCTCTCTGTTTTAACCCTGTTTCTGTAGTGCAGTGCAGGGGAGAGCCTGGGAGCCTTCCTCACAGCAGAGCTGAGCAGGAAAATGGCGCCGTGTGCTGAGGAGAATAGGCCCCGCCCCCTTTTCGGCGGGCTCTTCTCCCGGAGTTTGCGAGATCTGGCAGGGGTTAAATACATCCATATAGCCTCAAGGGCTATATGTGATGTATTTTAGCCATAAAAAGGTATTATACATTGCTGCCCAGGGCGCCCCCCCCAGCGCCCTGCACCCTCAGTGACAGTTGGTGACTGTTGGTGAAGTGTGCTGACAACAATGGCGCACAGCTGCAGTGCTGTGCGCTACCTTATGAAGACTGAAAGTCTTCTGCCGCCTGTTTCTGGACCTCTTCAACTTCGGCATCTGCAAGGGGGGTCGGCGGCACGGCTCCGGGACGAACCCCAGGGTGAGACCTGTGTTCCGACTCCCTCTGGAGCTAATGGTGTCCAGTAGCCTAAGAAGCAAATCCATCCTGCACGCAGGTGAGTTTTCTTCTCTCCCCTAAGTCCCTCGTAGCAGTGAGCCTGTTGCCAGCAGGACTCACTGAAAATAAAAAACCTAACTTAAACTTTTATTCTAAGCAGCTCAGGAGAGCCACCTAGATTGCACCCTTCTCGTCGGGCACAAAAATCTAACTGAGGCTTGGAGGAGGGTCATAGGGGGAGGAGCCAGTGCACACCACCTGATCCTAAAGCTTTTATTATTGTGCCCTGTCTCCTGCGGAGCCGCTATATCCCCCATGGTCCTGACGGAGTCCCCAGCATCCACTAGGACGTCAGAGAAATCCGGGTTATTGTACGTGAACGCGCAGTAATCCGGGTTTATGTGCAGTGTGAACGGGGGTCCTGACAAATTCCCGGGTCGTCTGACCCGGTATTTCAACCCGGGAATAAAGAAGGGTTATTCCCGGGTCAATACCGGGTCAGGTGCAAGTGTGAACGGTGTTAAGTGTTCCCGGGTCGATGCGATCCGGGACACTTCAACACTATTGGAGCAGGCGGTGCTTGTAGATCATCTGATCTCCAAGCGCCGCCCCCGCATGTGACCCGGTGACGTCATCGACACGGCAATATGCCGTGTCGGGGCCGCCAGTCTGAACGGGGTCTCAAGCGGGTTGCACCTGGGAAGGTCTCGTGCACGAGTCCCGGGTGCAACCCGCCATTTGACAGTGTGAACATGGTATTAGTATCTGATGTCAGCTGAACCTTTTCACAGAGCACCGTCATTTGGCAGTACACCTTTACAAGGCATTTTCTGACTATGGAACAAGTCCATGATTCCTCTCTCTTTGTTTAGCGTTAATGACCAGTAAATGGCAGGGGTCCCTCACTGATTTCAATCTGCGTTCACAGTACATTAGCAGAGCGCACCAGACCATACCTACTCTGAGACTCCATGACAAGCTTCTATGCTCTTATCTGCTCTGTCTACATCTGGATATCATCAGAATCTGACCTCCCCTAACCAACACTTATCATATTATCATCTAATGCCGACCTTCCCTTTTAACACATAAATGGAGGTAAGCAGCAGAGGTATTAGATTGATGGAGTTGGAGAGCAAAGTCAGAAGGCTCAGCTCCCCCCAAACCCCACCTCCCTCACTACTTGTTTTTCTGCAGGATGGTTACATTTACACCCAGAGCAGGTACAGACTCTGCAGTTCCAAATCATGACCCACAGGAGAAGATAAAATAGGCTGCTGCAGAGACAAAATCCTAAACACACTCAGTTCTCCTGCAATCGGAGACACTTACAGAACACAATATTTCGCATTTTCAAGAGCAAAACTGATTATTCAAAGACTAAGATAATACTGAAGGATACATTTGCTAATCTGGAAATAAAGGAAATGCCTGATGCATACAGATGTAGTAGACTTCAGTGTACTATATACTGATATCGCTGTCCTTATTTTGCTTGCGTCCTTTCTATAGAAACATGTCTTCTGATTAACCTTGATATTAGCACCCTAATTGTTGTGCATTGTCTATTACAGTATGTGTGAAAAGGTGTCTGATGCATCAGTATGTAGAAGGGTGATTCTGTACAACTAATTAGTATACTCAGGTAACAGGTCACAGATGATGGGGCCTGTGAAAGTGAAGAAAATAACATTGTAGAGTGATTGTACACAAATAAAAAGTTTATTCTTATCCTGAACGTAGGCCTAGTAATATTGTTTCAGCAAACTGTATATAACTATATATATATTTCAACCCACCCCTTCTGCAGTCCAACCTTAACCCCCCTTCCTCCCAGAGCCACCCCCCCCACCCCCCCTACTGCAGCCAAATGATATGCCACCTCTGCAATAGTAGCATATGCGGCAGGAGAAACAATTGCATATGCACTTGGTTTACACCAGTAACAAAACCATAGAGGCTTGACAGTGTTAGAATTAAAAGTTAAAGTCACATAAACGAAGTTGTACAGTGGACAGGAACATATACATGGTAAACTTAGTTTATGTGCGATGGCATATCTTGGCATTTCATATCATTTGTCGGGATTCCGGCGTCGCTATTTCAGCTGCCGGGATCCCGACAGCTGGGATCCTGAACGTATACCCATTTGATGTATACAGCTCATGTAATTGCATTTGATGTATATTGTATATATAATTGCGTTTTTTTTCTTGATGCATTTTATGGCTCAGTTTTTTTTTTTTATAGAAAATGCGTCCAAATCTACAAGTAACAAGGAGCTGGAAGATCTAAAAGTTTAGACTGTCTGAATTAGTTGCTAATCAAATTGAAGAAATCAGGGACTAGAGATATCCCATATGGAAGGCACTCGATATCCTGGCTGTCGGGATCCCGGCGCTCTGCATAAAGACGTCGGGATCCCAACTGCGGGATCCCGACAACTATTCTCCCTCTTGGGGTGTTCACGACACCCCTGGAGGGAGAATAAATAGCGCGGCGTGCATAGCGCGGCGTGTGTAGCGCGCCACCGTGCCCGCAAGGGGCTCTTTTGCGCTTGCCCCGCCACCGGCATTCTGGCGTTTGGGATCCCGGCGCCGGGATCCCAAGCGCTGGTATATCGTAGCACACCCATCCCATATGCTAGTTATGGCCAGAAAATTACTTTATGATAAATGCACTGGAAGTAGACCTAAAATCTAGACCACCAAAAACTCATCTCCGCGCTGCCTCTCCCTCTGTAGTGAACGGGTCCCGGGCGAACCCGTTCACGCTGCTACTGACCCGGTATTCAACCCGGGAATAACACTGCTTTATTCCTGGGTTGAATTATCGGGTCAGGCCACCCGGGAATTCAACCATGGCCCTTTCACACCGTACACTGATCCTATGCCGGGTCGATACCAGGTTATTTGTGTAGTGTGAAAGGGGTATTACTGGGGGCCCAACTTATTATACTACTGTAAGAAAAGCCATATATCCAGCAAAAAATGGGTTCTTTGGCCGGAGATTGGGCTCCTGTTGTTTTTTTTTTTTTTGCATGCCTCAGAAGTGTGCGAAAAGAGCGTAACCTCATTGCCCGCAAAGCCATGCCTCCTAATGTGTGATGTTTTGAGTCATGACTATGTGTCACACCCCTATTTTCATCATGCTTGTGGCTTGTCCAGCGCTCTGGGAGCTACTGGGCAGCCCCCAACCTCTACAGGATCATTCATACATCATTCATCACCGCTGCTCAGTGACATCTTCTGAGGGGTTTGACACCAAAATAGCAGAGCAGCTCTGCTACTTTGGTGTCATCCTCTCGGATGGTGTCACTTGGTACAGCATGCATCCTCCTAGATGACACCACTGATTAGAAGACCATGTCCTCACATGGTAATCCCGTGGCTAGCGCATGTTAACCCATAGATTCTGGGTTAAGTGCCCAAAGGTATGGGTTATAAGCACAGGCGTGCGCAGACGCGGGGGTGCCGCTCCGGACTACCCCCCTCTGCCGAGTAACGGACTACCTATGTCCTGGATGGGGGAAGGGGGAGCAGACTATAATGCGGCGGAGGAGGTAAGTCCGGAGTTGGAACCCTGTGCTACGCTTGGGGCACCTATGGTAAGGACAGAAGCCGCCATCTACTGCAGATTTCTATTTGCACCTCAGGGAGGTGCCAACAGAAATCTATGCTAAGTGCAGCCTCTGCCTGGGCACATAACCCAGTCCCAGGTAAATTAATCTGTCCCTTAGTTGCTCTGGTGATATTTTACTTGTATATTGCAGCAACAGTGACAATATGCAGTGACAGAACATCTGCGTTGTTGTCGCATGTTAATAAATTCTTAAATTTGCTGCCCTAAACGGACAGGTCAATACTAACATGACTGATATGATTCAAGATGATTGTGGTGAATGCAAAAGCCACACCATGATGTTTAGCATCTGGTGCAGCTGTAAATCAATAGAAATCAATAGAACAGCCTCAGAAGAGTGACATTAGGCAATGAAAAAAGGATGGGTTTTGAGGAATAAAATAAGGAGCACTCTAGGTAATAGTTCTTTATTATTATTACATTTCTTTTCCTAACCTTCGTATTTTACCCACAACTCCCTACCCATGAAAAGGGCGTAATGTGTGGTATCACGGGGACACAGGAAAAACTGTACTTGGGAAAAACCCTCTTTACTCAGAACTCACATACATTGGGCATACATGTACGCCAGATATTCAGCACAGCAAGCATTTTTGTTGCATAATAAATATTAATGACAGCTATATAAATAAAATGTGGACATTCAGCATTGCCAAAAACAGCGTACACTGTCACTAACATGGAAACTAGTACTTAAAATTCCGTGCATTGTCTCATGATACTAATAAAATTGCTATTATAGCTCTAAATATGCTATAAATCATATTCTATCTGACTCATAATAAGTATAGTCAGAGCTGTAATATATAGTTTTATGATTACAGGCCTTTGCAGTTCTGCTTATCACACACTTACTAGTAGGAAGGTCAGACTGAGAGCAATATAATGCACGTAGGCAACAGTGGGGAATCACCATTGCTATCTTCCTTCTGCCACATTTCTCTACTCTCCACTTTGTTGTAACCTCTGCGCCTAATGTAGGAAAGGGAGGGGCCATAGCGATGAGTGAGAAACTGGAATAAAACTAGTTTGTTTAAAAAATGTAATAAAACTGCTCACCTGATCACACAGTACATGTGAATATGCTAATTACTAGTCACTTTTTTGTCATTTGCAGCTTATAACGATTACATTGTACTCTTGGGTAGTATAATAACTATCTTATGAGATCTGCTCAAACTATACGACATGTTATTTCATATGCCTTTTTAGCAATGTGATATAATTGCATTTATATTGTTCTATGACATCAAAGCCTTGAAACACATTTCACACATTGGGCCTGATTCATGTTAGGTTGTTAATGCGGCGCATGCGGCAAACTGCTGATGTTTGGAACTTTGCCGTACTGCGCATGTGCAGAATGGGTTTGCGACGTCTGTCGTGCTACGTAATCAGACCATCAGTGATTGACAGTCTGATGCCATTTGGCGGAAGAGAGGGGGCGGCGACAGCCTGCGTTTCTCCAAATGGAGGCATGTCACCACAGTTGCGGGGCAGGGACAAGGCCAGGATCTCAGTCAGAAGATGTAGATTTCTTGGCCTCTTGGTAGGTCGGCTTGCGTGATCCCCGACCAATGGTTTTGGAAATGATCCGATACTGCATCCTAGGACGCAGCTTGAATCAGTAATGCATGCAAGAGGTGTGATGCTTCCTCCTGCTGCATTACCATATTTGTGCTATCCCTGCAACTTCGAAATAGCTACTCCAAGTACATCTGAATCAGGCCCGTTGTTTGGTCAAGTGTTGGAAAAAGATATGACCTGATTTAACATATTATTACTATTTAACCACATGCCTAGCATAGTTGCATCAGATGCGACCACACCAGCAAGTCCTTTATCTGACCTCTTCGGGAAATTTCCCGCTGAAGCAGCTCTCCTCCCTGTACCCTCCCCACATGGCAGCTGCAGTCAATAGCAGCCGATGGTGAAGTCTAAATTAACACAGACCCCGCCCCTTGCCAAGCTCCCCTGCCCCCCACATACCTGGTGGCTGTTCCGGCTGTTAAAATGAAAGTTGCGAAGGTCACAATGTTTTCGATGTTCCTGATGTTCCAATGCTGCCTACTAATGCTCCGATGATTGAAAGAATCCTTTTTATTTTTATTTTATTTTTAATAAATATTAAAAAAAAAATCTTGTCAATTTCTGAGTGGTTTTTTAAAACATTTTTTGTCAGTTAAGTGGTTAATCTGCATATATGGTTAAATTGTCTCAGTCTGAGAATGTCATTATTAGTTACTTATTGTACATGGGGAATATTGGCCCTCATTCCGAGTTGTTCGCTCGCAAGCTGCTTTTAGCAGCAGTGCACACGCTAAGCCGCCGCCTACTGGGAGTGAATCTTAGCTTAGCAAAATTGCGAACGAAAGATTCTCTAAATTGCGAATAGAAATTTCTTTGCAGTTTCTGAGTAGCTCGAGACTTACTCTGCCACTGCGATCAGTTCAGTCAGTTTCGTTCCTGGTTTGACGTCACAAACACACCCAGCGTTCGCCCAGACACTCCCCCGTTTCTCCAGCCACTCCCGCGTTTTTCCCAGAAACGGCAGCGTTTTTTCACACACACCCATAAAACGTCCAGTTTCCGCCCAGAAACACCCACTTCCTGTCAATCACACTACGATCACCAGAACGAAGAAAAAACCTTGTAATGCCGTGAGTAAAATACCAAACTTCTTAGCAAATTTACTTGGCGCAGTCGCAGTGCGAACATTGCGCATGCGCGGTTAGCAGAAAATCGCTGCGATGCGAAGAAAATTACAGAGCGAACAACTCGGAATGAGGGCCCTTGTGCCTGGTATTGAATCCCATTTTACTGATAAGCGTTTCTTTCTTTTACTTCTCTCTATGGATTATACATGTCATAGTCAATCATTCTCCATGTCTTATATTTTTACTTGTTTGTTTTGATATTGTTTTACTGCCCTATAGTAGCTAAATACTATTTACTTTTAGATAAAGTCTGTGTGTATGTTGTACAAGACATGGCTGTGATGTAAAAACTTTCTGCCTGGAAAGTTTGCTGCAGAATAAAAATGAGATTGCAAGATTTTTGTGTCTTTCTTTTTTCTCTACCCCTCCGGGTAAATATATTAATTCCAATTCCATTCACTTTCTCATATCACAGAGTTTATTTTCTGGTAATAAGAAAATTAATAAACCTCACAAGGCCCCCTATGCCTCGGGGGCCCCTCTATTCCTAATGACCTACAGCAATTGCATGAGCTACTCAGATTGTTCTTATGACACAGGTAAGGTGTTAGTTAAAATGAGTGAATCAATAAACCAGCAGAGCCAGGGCAGAGTAGCTTAATTGGGACATGTAGACGCATATTTGGTGTATGAGAACCCCAGCCAGTCACAAGCTACAGACATTTCACACTGCACAGACAAGCCCTGACATTGAGCACGCATCTACTGACCCTCTCCTGACATTTCACCATATTTACACACATCAGTTTCATTCAAGTTAAATGACTTTTCTCAGCTCCACTGAAGAATTTACTTTACTGGGAGACAACAGAATTGTGTAGAGAATTGTCCAACCTTCAATCACCCCTAGGAACATCTGGGTTGGGCAACCGTTGCCGGCTGCCGGGATCCCAGTGGTCAGCATACCAACCCCAGGATTCTGGCAGCAGAATGCGGGGGGGGGGGGGGGGGGGGGAGATGGGTGTCTGGGGCACAACAAACCCCTTGCAGGTTCGCTGCCCTCGCCATGCAACGGACGTTGGCATGGGGACCACCAGGATCCTGAGCGCCGGTCACATGACCGAAACCTGAATATCCTTACTGTGCATAATGTATAATACAAGGCCCATCTGATATACTAATTTTTAATAGATTCTTTAATAGGTGGGTTGGGCCATAACTATAAAGATGGGAAAAGCTTAATGTTTAAATAGGGAAAATATTGCAATAATCCTCCACTAAAGAACCATTTACTTTTTCAGGTTTTTTTTCATATGTTTTGATAATAATTGATGATTTTATTATCACCTGAATAATTAAGGTGGAAACGCTGTAAATACTGTAGCTGTCAACATTCCAGATTACACAATGACACGAATGGTCAGGGAGCAGGCAGATTGCTTTGTGCTCTCTGTTGTCACGTGACCCTCCCTCACTTTTATCATATTTCCTCACTTGGAGGAAGTTAAACTGTTTGTTATCTTTTCACCCTGTCATGCAAATGAAGGGTGTCCTGTTGGATGTAACTGTTGGATCCATGTTGTGTGTTATGAAACACTACAGGGTACCAATGCTTTTCTCGGTGACTGTGCTGTCAAAACAGTGGTACTTCGCAATCAGCAACTTCACCAAGTTTCCTTATTTTATCTTGATACTCGAAGCCAAACATTGTGGCCCACATCACAGATAAATGAATATGGGCCTATAACTAGGTGTGTTACCAGTATAGAAAGTCATCCATACAAAAGTTTCAATTGGTTTCCATAGATGCGTCAATCACATGCGATACTGTATGGGTAGGACTTGGAGAACTAATACTGTATTGGTAGGACTTGGAGAACCCATGACCTGCCTCCTGGGCATCCTCACTCACCTCTGTAAAAATCACATTGCTGCTCTGTCATTTACAACTATTACTAACAGGTGCCCAAATGTCATTACAATGGGACAGCACCTGAAAACAAAAGTAATGAAACATACTGTAATGTCTGCAGTGCCAGGCCTCACAGGGGAAGGAGGGGCCATCTTGGCTAGGATTCTTGGCCTCCATTGCCACGGTGATATGATATGTCTCTGAAAGATAACGGACAGCTTGTACAGTCACACCTCCATGTGACCACACAGCCTGTCTTGTGTTTGTGGCCCTGTCCTGCAGTCTCCAATCGACAAGATGTAGCAGGGCTGCCTGAAGTGACCCCGTAGATGCAGAGTCCATTTAATATTAACAAAATAATAGGGGCTAACAAGAAAAAGGACAGTAAGACAAAACAATGTGGATAGGACGCACCAGGAGACTGTAGTAAGTGATTTTATATGCAGCTCTGTGTGTGGTCTGTATACGGAGCACAACAGAATTTGTAAAGGGGGGCAGCTCGCTCTTCCCAAACATGAGACAGGCGCCAAAACTAGAGGAGTGGAAGGCGGTCAGGTAAAATACAGCTGCCACGCTCAGAGCCGCCCCGACCATTACGCCGGCTTAGCAAAGGAGCCTCAGTCGAAACTCAGCAGGGCCACTGTACGGCTGCCAGATGGGTAGGCACAGGGTGTGGGGGCTGGCCGGAATCACTGTAGGAAGCTGGCTGACACATTGCTGCCTTCAAGTAGGCAGGGCCACCAGTACTGATGGGGGTGCCAGCACAGTAATGTATTTTGCCCATGACCTTTAGCCCCACCCCCAAGATGGCAGGACAATGAAGAGGCTTCTCTATATTAAAGAGTTGGACCCCACAGCTATCCATGCTGGAAAGACTCTGATTAAACCTGGCTGACCTGTGCTCCTCCTCCCCTCTGTGCTCAGTTCCTGTCTGGTCACTTCTGCCCCTGACCACTCCCTTTACTTCACACTGTAGGTTTGTCTGTCTTGCCCAGTCACCAGTGCATATGTCTCCCCGTCCCTCCGTGTGAATATCTAAAGCCCCCCTAGTCACCAGTCTGCATGTCTTCAGATCCCCCTGTTACCAGTGTATATGTCATCCCCAGGCCCCAGTATGTACGTCTCCAGCCACCTGCCCAATCACCAGTGTATATGTCCCTCCAGGCCCCAGTGTGTATGTTTCCAGCCCCCCGCCCAGTCACCAGTGTATATGTGCCCCCAGGCCCCAGTATGTATGTCTCCAGCCCCCTGACAAATCACCAGTGTATATATCCCCCCAAGCCCCAGTGAGTATGTCTTCAGACCCCACTGTCACCAGTGTATATGACACCCCCAGGCCCCAGTATGTATGTCTCCAGCCCCCTGTCCAATCACCAGTGTATATGTCCCTCCAGGCCCCAGTGTGTATGTTTCCAGACCCACACCCAGTCACCAGTGTATATGTCCCCCCAGGCCCCAGTATGTATGTCTCCAGCCCCCTGACAAATCATCAGTGTATATGTCCCCCCAAGCCCCAGTGTGTATGTTTCCAGCCCCCCGCCCAGTCACCAGTGTATATGTCCTCCCAGGCCCCAGTGTGTATGTCTCCATATGTAAACCCCCCCCCCCCCCCCCCACACACACACACACACACACACACACACACACACACACAGATCACCGGTGTGTGCTCCCCTGTCACCAGTGTATATGTTCCCCCAGTTACCAGTGTGTATGTCTCCACATCCCCCCTCTGGCCACAGTGTGTATATCTCCATGTAACCCTCACTCACTGGTGTGTATGTCTCCAGCCCCCTTGCCACCAGTGTATATTTCCCCCCTGGCCACAGTGTGCATGTCTCCATTCCCTCACCCCCAGTCACCAGTGTGTATGTCTCATTTCCCCCCTCTGGCTGCAGTGTTTATGCTAATCCTTATCTGTTCTTCTTAAGCCTACGCCAGCTATTTTGCTCTTTTCTTTTCTGTACTAGCCTTTCGGCCTGTTACCGACTGCGCCAGTCTCTCTGCTCTAGCACTTGCTCTGCCGGTGGAAACTTCTCTACTCCAGCCCTATCAATGCCAGCCTCTCTGTCCTTGCCCTGTCTGCGCCAGTTTTTCTTTCCTTCCATTTTCGCCATCCCACTCTTTATGCCTGCTCCTCTACCCTTCCCCTATGTCAGTGTACCTCACTGCCCTCTGCCAGTGCCATTTTCTCTCCATCTGTTTCCATTTTGCGTATGTCTGTTCCTTCCTTTCCCCATATTTGTGCATTTGTCTCTTATTTTGTATGTACATCTCTGTCTTCCAGTCTCTCTCTTTGCCTCCCTGCCATTGTGCATCTCTGCATTGTGTGTCTGTTCTTTCTCCCCCTTTGTATGTTTGTATGTCTGTTTCCATTCACTCCTCTTATATCTGCCCTCCACACCAGCTTCTACATTTGTACAATTACCCATTTTACCTCTGTTTACAAGTAATACAGAATTAGCGATCCGTCTAAGGTGGCCAGATGCTAGAGGTGCCAAGATGATATCTTGCATCTCCCCCCCCAACCTAAAAACATTCTGACGCCCCTGTTCATAACCAATGTACTAACTGGCAGGACTTAAAGGTTCTCATAATTAACCGGTAAGGACAGGGTTTTAAGAGATCAAAGCTTGGAGATAGATAAAGTACCAACCAATCAGCTCCTGTTACTTTACAGGCTGTGTTTGAAAAATTATAGTTAGAAGCTGATTGGTTGGTACATTATCTCCTTCCACTTTATTTGTCTCCAAGATTTGATCAATCTCCCCCCAGGACAGGTATGGACTCATCGGATGCTGGAAGGTAAAAATGTAAGTGTGTTTTCCTTATAATAGTGCAGAAAGAAACTAAAGACTATTCATATATAAATATGTGACATGACAATGTGACTGTGGTTTTCTCCATGATGGCAACTATATGAGCATTACATCAGAACAAAAACATATCATAATGACAACATTTTTATCCTTTGAACCATTTTCAGAATGGCCAAAAGCAACATTCTAGCCTCGCACAGGAGATATACACTTGTCTGGAGTCTGCAAGGTTTGTCAGTTCAACCTGTCACAAAACCATAATCCGGATAAATAGCAAAAGTCATTGTGTTGTTAAAGTAAAATAATATACTGTAACAATAAACTTGCAGAACGGAGATATACTGTGAATGTTTTCTAGCGTGGCTTTGTAGTGCAAATGAGGCAATAGTGTACATCAGACTGTGACTTCTATTTCTTTCTTTTTTTTTGGGGGGGGGGGGGGGGGTTCAAGGCGAGGAAATTATGTGATCTACATAAAAATGCAAAGGCCCTCCTTAGAGTGATAGAGAGACTTCTGCACCCGACATGCTGAGTCGATATCCACTCCGGGCCCAGGATAGCTTGTGAATATTGATGAATTTGGGCATTCTGCCAAGAAGAGAAAACCTTCCTTTTCTGAGCATTATGGAAATCTTGCAGCGTTTATACCCAACTGTGCACACAACATGCTGTGGAGAATACGGCAAATTCTCAGCAAACAAAACCGTGCTAAATACTGGTTTACATAACCCATTTTTCTTATGATAGTTAAGCACATCTCAACCGCCATATGTAGCCATTGCACAAACATATCCTTCGGCAGAGTAGTGGAGTTGTACACTGGCTAGGATTGTGCTTCCAATATTTGTAACACTTAAAGCAGAGGTACGGTATCAGTACTGACTTCTGAGTACGAGGTAGCCAGACTTTGCTAAGGCCGACGGTTCACAAGAAATGGAACGCTATAGTGTGCCTGTCCTATGGATTATGCAAACTAAAGAAGAATTATGGTAACAAAATGATGGCATGCCGCATGACATGTACTGGCATTACATCTATTCATACTTTCTTACCCTACCGACCAGCCCAGTAGACCACTTTAAAAAATGTGGGGAAAAAAGCAGAAGTCCTAGCTGTCATTAGTTCAATAATCACTGCAAGTTGGAACCTCTGGAAGATCGCATTGTTCATTAGCCTGGATGGCTAGTGCTGCTATGATGCATACAAATGCCACTTCTGCACGGAGCTACATATTGCCTTGAGAGAGGCTAGTCATGGCATTATGTGACAAGTGATATGCTATGCACTGTACGCTTTGTATGTGACAGGTCACTGGGGCCAATGCTACAGGCTCATAGAAATCACAGTATTTGCTATGCTCATGTTACCCATGGTATGAGGACCAAGCTTGATGCCACCTTAAAAAGAAATTGCAAGATTTGACACTGGAAGCATTTATGCCTCACACTCTCCTTCCTGGAGTTCTGTTCTCTTTGCGCTGACTCTGGCACTAAACAATCAGCAAAAAACATTAAGAAGGAATTAGAGCCATTTCTCAGGAAGGTTACCTCACAGCAACAAACAACAAAACAAAAATAACTTATAGATTGTACCTGATTTAATCCTTTGCAGTTGAATTCACCTATACCATCTGTCAACCTGTCCATTTTTGGGACTCACCTGTGTATTCGGTAAACCTGTAGCCATAGAAACTAATGAGAGAGCTAGGCTCATTATTTTAATTGTATATTAAATTATATTGTTTATTAATACCACATCTTACATCTGTACATCTTTTTATTTTAAGACTTCAGGACTAGTACACGCTCTGGGCCGTAACTAGGGGTGTCGCTGCCCCACGGTCCTGTATCTGACAGGCAGGATGCCTGGAACCTTATCCTGCAGCCAGTATCGATGCTGCAGTGCCATCCAGAGCATTCTTTGGATACTCCAGACATGCACATTGCAGCCTGCATAGCCTCTTGGAGCATCCTGAGGATGCTCCGGGTAATGTTGGTCCTGTTAATGGTGTAGGCGACCCTGCACCCTAGACGTGACACTGTTACGGCACTGTTCACACTCATATTCTAAGAAAATGAGTATATATGCAAGAAAGTGTAGACAGATTAACTATGCACTTATGATACATTGTGCTTTTACCAATGCTATTATTCTAACAGTGGATAGACGTGAGCAAGGCCTAAGCTTATCATCCAAATATCAGAAGGTCACAAATAAAAAGTGCAGATAATTTTGAGGGGTATAAATTATGTTGTTGAAAGACAGGAATTACAAGTTGCATCTTTGGAGAATGTTACGTGAAGCAATTGAAGTGAATTAATCATCTGTTAAAAGTGATCCAACCTGCAATCAAAAGGACTAATACTGTATCTACTGTATATGACTATGGATTTGAGGGTTACATTACATAATAACGAATTGGAGGAGGAGTGCAGCACAAATCTCCTGTGCTTCTTCCTGCAATACCTGTGGTGTAGTAACTAGCAGCCTGAGAGCAGTAGGGCGTATTCTCCCTCACCTGTCCTTACTACACTTCCTATGTCTGTCACTACACTTATACAAATAACACCTAGGGACCTCTGGCTTTAGTGGATTATTGCTAGTCACTTATGAAATGGAGATTAAGATATTTTTAGAGCCCCTACTGCTTTCACCACAAAATCAAGACACACATGTAACCAAAAGTTTACCTTTGTACATTTATATTTGTAGGTAAATAACCTACCAATCCTGTCAGTACATAGCTTCAAATGTGCACTAAGAACTCACCTGCTCATCAAAGCGTACCCTAACACCACTTAACCTTGTCGCCAGGTCACTCACCCCGCACTCCTACTGTACCTCAGTCATCTCTACCTCCTGCTCTCATGCCCTATCCACATGCTCACCTCTCATGTCATCTTTCAGTCTCCCCTCTACCCTAGATTATAAGCTTCTACGAGCAGGGATATCCTCCTACCTGTTCTCAGAGCCCTCTTTTCTAGCACCTCAATGACTCAGTGGCCATTTAGCCTGGAATTGCTCTCGATCACAGCCGTTCATCTCTTCCAGTGGCTCTACTCCTGCAATTCGTGCTATCACTATTGGAGACAGGTTCCACCTTTCGCTGATGATTGCTCCCTCACTTACCGTTCTTCCCAGCTGTATTGTGTACTGAGAATTGGGGTGCGAATTATTATCTGTGTTCTGTTTATGTCTTGGTTACTGTAATGTTATGCAATGTTCTGTGTACCCTGTATGTCCTACTGTTATTGTATATGTACGGCGCGGCGAACCACTTGTGGCACCTTATAAATAAAATATAATAATAATAATAATAATAAGAGAAAACTGCTACTATAAAGCAAAATGGCAGAATCCTTTTTTTAAACCTGTTTCAAAGGAGAGGTGCGTCAGGGTGCCTCTCCCAGACGATTGCACAGTGCCCTTCAAGCAGTAGCCGGAGCTGTTACAACTTTGCCCTTCTATCCTCCCAAAACTTTGAGAGGATTGTTTTTCAGGACTTTCAGCACCAAGCAAAGGTGTTAATGATCTGGACAAGGGCAAGTACCCTCGTTGTTACCATTAATCATTACAGGAACAACAACATATATATGTTATTTGGAGATTTATTTATCCATCGGAACATTACAGCATAATTATATAGAATCCGATGAACTGTTACTATCAAATTAAGGAAACATCCATGTGAATTGTGTCTTTATTACATATACCAAATGAACTAACAACTTTGAGGATTCTATTTACCTTTAGTAGCAACAAGTTGCAACTGTGTATTCTTTATTGCCAATGGTTGATGTGCATAAATAATACAAGTGTATATTAATAATTTTGTCTGTGGAATTATCAAAGGTTTTAATTACCTTCTTAAATGTCTAAATTTTATATATTAACTCTAGTCTGTTTGCGCTCTTTATTCTCTCGCTTTTATCTGGTATTTCACAGGGTTTGCTAATACCCTGGTTTATGAGAGCAGCAAACAGCACATTAGCAGAGGTTTCTGTTTTCATATGCGCCTTGTTCTTTCTTGGAAAGTGAAAGTACAGTATATACAGATGTATCCTCATACATCTAGCCTCAATGCGCCATGCGGAGCAAGATGCCTGGCGTGTGATCCGCTAGGTCCTGTGCAAATCTGCTAACATTGGGCATTTTGTATGATGAAAATGCGTGTTTGTTGCAACGCAATGCGACTAGGGAACATGAATTACTGATTAATTTGTTATACAGGTATAACACTTGTATACTGTATGTGACTGAGTCTCTAATGTAGCAGCTGCAGGTGCTCCCACCGGTCTGGTTATGCTGCTGGTGGTCACTTACGAGTAAAAGCCAGGTCTGTATAATGCACGGAGGAGGCGGGAGTGCCTTGGGGTTATGGAGGCACTCATTGCTGATCTCCGCATATGTGCCCTGGTGCAAATGCACTAAAGGGATCTCTCCGGAAGCCACCACCAACTGAGCTCTTGTCAGCGGGACAGGCTCAAGGTGTCCCTTTCCATTATGGGGGATCCAGCAGTAGTGTAGCTTCCAGGTGATGTACTGGGGGAAGGCCTCAATACGCATGTCATTCTGGTAGGAACACAGGCTGGCTGTAGCAGCAGGGGATAAGGAAAGCATCTTGCTGTAATGCTGGCTCCTCCTCAGTGACCAGGAGCCAAGAACTGCACTGTGACGTTATGGTGCAGTGCCCACTCCCAGCTTCCAACATTTTGGTGTCACCTGGTGCAGTTTGCACCGCTCTCACCTCACTAGTGACGCCACTTCTTTTATTAGAATGGGGCCTATCCATCGTTGGGGCCAGATGGTCACTCTGCGGAAGAGGCGGTAGGATCAGTTTGGATGCGTTTTCTCATTCCCGGACCTCCTTCCCATAGGAAGGAAAGGGGCTACGGAAATCAGCACCAACTGAAGATGGCATTGTTTCTCGCAAGCAAACTCAGTCAGCTTGGCCGCAATGCGTTTGCGACAGTGACTATTTACACCTGCTCACAAATTGTCACGGGTGCGCACGCACTAATGCATTCCCTATGGAAGCAGGTACATACGCACGTGCCTGCGCACAGCCATCGCGACAAACGACCAACGATTGTGCATAATCACAGGTCAGATGACCATGATCACATCTGTACTACATGGCGTTTCCCCATGTGCAAAAGGCCCATTAGTGATGAGGAAGAGGCCACAGTGTTTAGAAAATGTTAAAATAGCAATTTTACAATCTATATACTGTAAGACAAACATATCTTCATTTATATTATAACATTAAGATACAGACATGCAGCATTCTTTACAATAATCTGATTCATGTAAAATAATGAGGAATAATTGATTGTGATGTTACTGATACTGGGAAATGATGCTCCCGATAATCCTTGCACTGCTGAATATGGGCTTGGAATCTCTGTGCGTGAAGTGTGAGAGGCATGTATGCTTCCCACAGAACCACAGGCACCTAAATTGGAAGCTATGACGATGTGCAGATTGAAGTCGCCCACGGCTACCAGCCGTTCACATGAAGCAATCTGCACAAGGAGAAGATCTGCAAGGAATGAATTCTGGCTGCTCTACAGAGCCAATAAGTGACACTTGCCTGACTCCTACTGCATAATATCATTGCCGTACTAAAAACCTTACTAAGCTTATGATTGGCCAGATGTTTAAGTTCTAGCTGAGGATGACTTTAGACTAAATTGGGCTTTCTGGTATGCCAAAGTAACCATAAGTGTGCTGCAATAAAGAATGAACTATATAGCTCTAAATGATATGCAAAATGCATAGAATGGAGAACTAAAATAAAAATATTGTACATATAGACACAAGCACACACGTACAGTTAAAGAAATGTAAGGGAAAAGGAAAGTCAGTCACTGGCTTCTAAACAACGGCACCATCCAAAAAGATTACAGTGTTGTGTAGTTTGTCAATAACAATCTAACTCATCTCAATTGCAGAAAGTGAAGAAGAGAATTCCACTTGTCAAAGAAATTTCCTCCCCCGGGGACATCAGCCTATGTCCCGTGTCACTGACTTCAATTAATGCATTGCCTTGTTAGCCCATTACACGCTACAGCAAACTTTCCTTATTTTATATATTTCTAGCACATTACTGTATTGTGGTCCCTATGGGTGCAACAGTAACTAGTGCCCAGGAAGAGGCTACACACTGTACAGTGTACATCTGGCTGCACTGCATAGAAAGCACTAATGTGCTCTGCATGGGGGGTAAAAATAGAAAGGAGGTCATATTCCAACTCAGCAATATCCCAGGACCATAGACAGGCCGGAATCATGTGGCAGATTTTGGGAAACAATGTAGGAAATGAAATCCAAAACAAAGCAATTTGTTTGTCCTGTTAAAGAGTTTTCGGTAGAAATGAAGTGTCAGGATTTGACTTCACTTATACACACGTTTATGTCGTTTTTCAGTATAGGATTAGATGGACATAATTTCACATGCCACCACCGGCAGCAGGCAGAGAACCACGTCACTTTTACCTTTATCCTATTAAATTGGCGATTACATAAATGATGCTTATTTTATCATTCTAATCATCTTAATATATTGAACGTGCCCTGATTGTGAAAAAGGAAAATATGGCATAGTGTATTACTTTACATATTTTAGTGCCATCTACATAAACGAGACTACTTTCTGTCTCCACTTCTAGGTCATTAACAAACAAGATAAATTAACTGCTGAACTTTCTGGTACTTCACAATCAACTTGTCAAATCTGAAAAGGTTACGTACACATCTAACAAAGCTCAGTTTAATTCAAATACAAATGTTTTACCTAGTTACTCTAGCAGCATATTAACTCCTTAACATCCACATGTAGTAAAAAGCACATAGCCTTAAACCTATGTGACGTGTCTTGATGAGAACGCCAGTCGCACACTGTCACTGTCAATGACAGCCAAGGAGACCAGAGGGATGGTATGAAACTGCCATGAGCAGTTCCTGGCTGTTCAACCATTTCTGCGTTCTACTGCAACACTGTAATTCTACTGTACATCATGTGACCAGCAGGGCCCCCTACAGGGAAGACTGGGTACTCAGTATAAATGAAGGTACAGTACCTTATACAGACCTATGTTAGAGACTGACACTTGTATATAGTAGGTTGTATTATACTATATATATATTTAAATTACTTTTTAGAGCCAGATATTTACTAAAGGTATTATAAATCGAAAACTCTGTGTTGGCTTATTTACTATCAATATAAACACAGTACATCGTGACTAGAATGGGAACATTTATCAAATACAGAAACCTATAAACTGCAGGATGGTATAGTTGTGGATATCAGGACTTCTATTAATAAATGTTAACTATGTATAGGTTAGTATCAGAAAGCTTTTTATTAACAGTAAGGGTGATAAAACATGTTTTAATCGGGTAGCAGTTGATTTACCGACGGACACAATACCGACGGTCATAATCCCGACAGTCCATGTCGACCTATGTTGACATTGACACACAACCCCTGAAAAACCCATGACGGTATTTTGAAATGTCGGCAATTCAAATGTCGGTATTTTTACTATGTCGGCATTTTGAACATGTCGGTATAATGATTGTCGGTATTTTGACCATGACGATATTTTGCCAGTCAGTCAATGGCTGTTGGGATTATGGGGGTCATTCCGAGTTGATCGTAGCTGTGCTAAATTTAGCACAGCTACGATTATTCACACTGACATGCGGGGGGATGCCCAGCATAGGGCTAGTCCGCCCCGCATGTCAGTGCCGCCCCCCCCCCCCCCACCCCTGCAGAAGTGCAAAGGCATCGCACAGCGGCCATGCCTTTGCACTTCAAGAGTAGCTCCCGACCAGCGCAGCTTTAGCGTACTGGCCGGGAGCTACTCGTCGCTCCCCGGCCCGCATCGGCTGCGTGTGACGTCACGCAGCCGCCGCGGCCCCCCCCCCCCCCAACGGTCCGGCCACGCCTGTGTTGGCCGGATCGCGCCCCCTAAACGGCGGCTAGGCGATCGCTAGGCAACGATGGCTGCCATTCGCCAACGTATGCGCAGTTCCGACCCGAACGCTGCGCTGTGAGAAACTGCAGTGAGCGATCGGGTTGGAATGACCCCCTATGTCCATTAGTAAATCATACCGAAGCTGTTTTAATCATAGTTATTTCTTTCTTTATGCAATCTTTCTATTTTGCAGTTTTTGTTCATACAGGTTGAGTATCCATATTCAAATATTCCGAAATACGGAATATTGCGAAATACAGAATTTTTGGAGTAGAACTGAAATAGTGAAACGTTTGTTTTATGATGGCTCAATGTACAAAAACTTTGTAAATACAAAAAGTTGTAAAAATTATTATATTTGATGATCTTCAGGCTGTGTGTATAAGGTGTCTATGAAACATAAATGAATTATGTGAATGTACACACACTTTGTTTAATGCACAAAGTTATTAAAAATATTGTCTAAAATTACCATCAGGCTGTGTGTATAAGGTGTATATGAAACATAAATGCATTCTGTGCTTAGACTTGGGTCCTATCGCCACGATATCTCATTATGGGATGCAATTATTCCAAAATACAGAATAAGCCAATATCCAAAATACTTCTGGTCCCAAGCATTTTGGATAAGAGATACTCAACCTGTATTATAGGATTCATGGGTCAAGATCATTTTCTAATCATCTGAAAGCATGCCAATAAAGAATTAATATTTTAATATTTTAAGTGCACCTCATGCAAATGACTCTGTTTTTCTTCGTTTTAATTAGGTCAAAGGACTCAGGTTTGCTCTCAGTGTTAAATATTTTAAATAAAAAATAAATGTATTTGCAGTCTACCCAAAAGTCTACTTGGATGGTACTATAAACATTATAGGGCTGATTCAATCGTTTTGTGGCCGCCCAAACGTATTGGGCGCCCACTGGGTCTATTGTACTGTTGTCCCCGTTGGGCGTGCATACCCCGTTTCCCATGCCCATTAGTATAGAGTTTAGCCACACAAATGACTACACCTGTCTAAAGTACAGGTTTGAGCTCTCTTAAGCACATTACAGCTCATGCCTCAGGAGGCTGCGAGCTGAAATGTGTCTCCCCTGCTGCATGCACGCCTGAACGAAGCAACAATTGAATTGCTCTATTGGTCACAATCTACTGGCAGCCGGGGAGACTAACAAATGAATCGGTCCCTATGTAAAATCAAATCGAATTTGGAAAACATTTACCCTCACTCCTCGCCACAATCATTTTACCTAAACTAGAGAATATTACACTGTAAGTAATTGGTAAACAGGGAAGACATAAAGGGATGCTTCTATTGGTACACTATTTGCTCTTATTTAATCATGTATATTATCATAGAGAAGCAGATGGGTAACAGCACGGCAGCGCGCCCTGTGCTGTCCCTGCCTCTAAACGTAGGACATGATGTCATTGCCCACTGGGGGGCAGGGCCACCACTGCCGAGGGGGGGGGGGGGAAGTACTCTTTACCAGAACCGTTGGCTCCCCTGAGAGCCGCCAGCTAGGGGAAGGGCAGCACTGCTCGGAAAGTGCTGAGTATGCTCCGGGCGCAGACTGCAGGGTGCATGCCCGGAACCTCCAAGGGCACTCTGGACGGCACTGCAGCAGTGACACTGGCTGCAGGATGCCGTTCCAGACACCCTGCTATCCAGAGGCAAGGGCCGTGGGGGAGGGACAGTGCCGCCCACCATGATACTAAAAACTAGTAAAATGTGTTTATAAAGTCATTAAGTTATAATAAACCAACTTCCAGAGCATATCTGTTTTAAAAACTGAAATAATCTCTATATAAATAGAAACAAAGGCGGCGATTCAGAGATGGACGCAGTTTAGGAAGAATATCAATGGCTGCTTTTCGGCCATCTGCGCACGCGTAACCTATCATGACGCGGAAAGATGTGATTGCATTATGATTGATAGGCAGTGGGCGTCTCAGGGTGACGACGCTGCGTTATAGGGGAGTGGACCATAAAACGCAGGCATGTCATGCCCGTTTTTGGGGCAGCCCGATTATATTGCTTTTTATTCTGCAATCAGAAGCATGGCGGCCGTGCGCATACGTACGCAGCCATGCTCAGGATGCAGGGGTCAACCTCTGTTTGAGGTTTTTGCAATGCGATCGCAATTGAATTGCGATCGCATCACTGGGCAGCACTACACATGCTGGGCGGCCTTGCCTTGTGATGGACAGCACCCAGCATGCGATTTTAATGATAGCAGTTTTTGTTTAAATAGCAAATCCTGCGACCAACTCTGAATAACACCCAAAGTTCAAAAATTAGTCATACTACTTACAGAGTATTTATAAAGAAAAAGAGAACACTTCATGAATAGTGATTACAGTACTGCAGATCAGAAGAATGCAGGTTTAGCAGCAGCAGCAAGGTTTGGAAACAATTACGTACAGTAACTGTTGTTCTTTAACCACTGAGCTGACAATTTTTCCCGACAAAACTGCTCAGAAATTGTCGTTTTTTTCTTAAATTACACAATAATGTTTAAAAAGTATTTTTAATAATATATTCAAATATTTTATTTAAAAAAAATATATCTAGGGAGTGTTTTGCATCCCCCCCCCTCCAATGTTCATTGGACACCATTATAAAATAACTTCCCACCCCCCACTGGCAACAGATCCCCCCAGTGGTTGTTAATCCTTATTCCAGGACTCCCCACAGCCCCTTAGTAGTGAAAAACTAAATCCATGTTTTATAAACCAAACACCCCCTCACGTCAAACATAATTTAACTTTATTTTATGCCTTCTCCAGCCACAACTAGTGATAGTTCTCCCCCTGGGGGTTATCCCCCAAACCCCATGGGCATATACCCCCACCACTCGCCCACATGCTGAGTGCAGCGGACCGTGTGTCATTCGGGATGAATAATCAGTCCCCCCTGCTGCAGCTGATCTCTGCACTTGTAGAGATCAGCCAAATTGTGCTGGGTGAGTTGCTAAGTCCCCCTCCCCACGCTGTGATCCCCGGCACATGTACTCCGGAATGCCTGTCGCACGGCATTCTGGGACGCGATTCCAGCAGTGATGTCCAGGGAGCCAGAGGAGATCCATTCTACACAAGCCAGACACACAGAGGGGCAGCGCATGTGACGCAGGCTGGCCAGGTTATGTACACCTGGCTCCGGTCACATCACATGCGACATAGTCAGGCAAGTGGTTAACTATAGTTGACCTTTAATAAACATGCTTCAGAAATATAATGTCCATGTTGCACAGGTACTTTTTAATTAACAATTTGCATCTGGCACACAAGTTTACTGAACATACCCTGTAATGAGTCATGCAGGGAGCACACACAGGTGCTACTGCTGTGATAGTACCATAGTAAGATCTAGCCAAGTACTTGGCAAAGTGCAGATCTTTATAAAACAGTATTACCAAACACTATGTATATATAAAATGCTGTTTTCACCTTGGATCTTTGGAATGTCACTTTAATTTGCCTTTCACAGGACACCTGTAGCCTTTCCCCCTGTGTCCATAACTACCAGTTGAGAAAAGAACAGCTATAGAAACAACATGCCGGAAGAAGAATTCAGCTCCTAGCCGGCACAGGTTTTACACAACTTTGTTTAGCGCTTCCAAATATTTAACTGGTTGTATGACTCTCTCTGACTACTCTGATGCTTATTAGAGATGTGCGGCTGGCACTTTTCGTGTTTTGTGTTTTGGTTTTGGTTCTAATTCCACTTTCGTGTTTTGGTTTTGGCTTGGTTTTGCCAAAACCACCCTTTCGGGTTTTGGTTTTGGATCTGGATGATTTTGGGAAAAAAACCATAAAAAAGGCTAAAATCACAGAATTTGGGGGTAATTTTGATCCTACGGTATTATTAACCTCAATAACATTAATTTTCACTCATTTCCAGTCTATTCTGAACACTGAACACCTCACAATATTGTCTTTAGGCCAAAAGGTTGCACCGAGGTGGCTGTATGACTAAGCTAAGCGACACAAGTGGACAACACAAACACCTGGCCCATCTAGGAGTGGCACTGCAGTGTAAGACAGGAGGGCAGATATTAAAAAAAGTCCCCAAACAGCACCTCATGCAAAGATGTGGAAGAGGTGCAATGAGGTACAATGAGGTAGCTGTATGACTAAGCCAGCGACACAAACAATTGGCCCATCTAGGAGTGGCACTGCAGTGTCAGACAGGAGGGCAGATATAAAAAAAGGCCCCAAATAGCACCTCATGCAAAGATATAGAAGAGGTGCAATGAGGTAGCTGTATGACTAAGCCAAGCGACACAAACAATTGTCCTATCTAGGAGTGGCACTGCAGTGGCAGACAGGAAGGCAGATATATAAAAAAGGGCGCCAAACAGCACTTCATGCAAAGATGTAGAAGAGGTGCAATGAGGTAGCTGTATGACTAAGCCAGGCGACACAAACAATTGGACCATCTAGGAGTGGCACTGCAGTGGCAGACAGGATGGCACTTTTCAAAAACTAGGCCCCAAACAGCACCTCATGCAAAGATGTAGAAGAGGTGCAATGAGGTAGCTGTATGACTAAGCCAAGCTACACAAACATTTGGCTCATCTAGGAGTGGCACTGCAGTGGCAGACAGGAGGGTAGATATAAAAAAAAAAGCTCCCAAACAGCACCTCATGCAAAGATGTAGAAGAGGTGCAATGAGGTAGCTATATGACTAAGCCAAGCAACACAAACAATTCCCACTGGAATTATACAGCAATATCACTGGAATTATACGGCAATATCACTGGAATTATATGGCAGTACCACTGGACATATACGGCAGTATCACTGGAATTATATAGCAGTACCACTGGACATATACGGAAGTGTCAGACAGGATGGCACTTTAAAAAAACTAGTCCCCAAAAAGCACATGATGCAAAGAAGAAAAAGAGGAGCAAAATGGACACTTTAACAAGCCAATCATTTCAGCGACAGGGTCTGCAACATGACTGTGGCTGAAATGACTGGTTTGTTTGGGCCCCCACCAAAAAAGAAGCAATCAATCTCTCCTTGCACAAACTGGCTCTACAGAGGCAAGATGTCGACCTCATCCTTCGATTCCTCACCCCTTCACTGTGTACATCCCCCTCCTCAAAGAGTATTAATTCGTCCCCACTGGAATCCACCATCACAGGTCCCTGTGTTCTTTCCGGAGACAATTGCTAGTCAAGGTCTTCCTAGAGGAATTTACAATTCATTTTGATGAACATCATCTTCTCCACATTTTGTGGAAGTAACCTCCTACGCCGATCGCTGACAAGGTTACCGGCTGCACTAAACACTCTTTCGGAGTACACACTGGAGGGGGGCAACTTAGGTAAAATAAAAACTTTTTGTGCAAGGGCATCCAAATTGCCTCTTTTTCCTGCCAGTATACATACGGACTGTCTGACGTGCCTACTTGGATGCTGTCACTCATATAATCCTCCACCATTCTTTCAATGGTGACAGAATCATATGCAGTGACAGTAGACGACATGTCAGTAATCATTGGCAGATCCTTCAGTCCGGACCAGATGTCAGCTTTCACTCCTGACTGCCCTGCATCATCGCCAGCGGGTCGGCTAGGAAATCTTATCCTTTTCCTTGCAGCCCCAGTGGTGGGAGAAATTGAAGGAGGAGCTGTTGACGAGTAACATTCCGCTTGACTTGACAAGTGTCTCACCAGCAGGTCTTTGCACCTCTGCAAACTTGTGTCTGCCGGAAATAGAGAAACAACGCAGGCTTTAAACCTAGGATCGAGCACGGTGGCCAAAATGTAGTGCTCTGATTTCAACAGATTGACCACCCTTGAATCCTGGCAAAGCGAATGAAGGGCTCCATCCACAAGTCCCACATACTTTAGCGGAATCGCTCCATCTTAACTCCTCCTTTAATTTCTCCAGCTGCTTCTGCAAAAGACTAATGAGGGGAATGACCTGACTCAAGCTGGCAGTGTCTGAACTGACTTCACGTGTGGCAAGTTCAAAGGGTTGGAGAACCTTGCACAAGACAGAAATCATTCTCCACTGCGCTTGAGTCAGGTGCATTCCCTCTCCTTTGCCTATATCGTAGGTGGATGTATAGGCTTTAATGGCCTTTTGCTGCTCCTCCATCCTCTGAAGGATATAGAGTGTTGAATTCCACCTCGTTACCACCTCTTGCTTCAGTTGATGGCAGGGCAAGTTCAGGAGTGTTTGCTGGTGCTCCAGTCTTCGGCACGCAGTGGCAGAATGTCGAAAGTGTCCCGCAATTTTTCGGGCCACCAACAGCATCTCCTTTACATCCCTGTCATTTTTCAAAAAATTCTGTACCACCAAATTAATTGTATGTGCAAAATATGGGACATGCTGGAATTTGTCCAGTTGTAATGCACGCACAATATTGGTGGCGTTGTCCGATATCACAAATCCCCAGGAGAGTCTAGGTTGGGTAAGCCAATGCGCGATGATGTCCCTCAGTTTCCGTAAGAGGTTGTCAGCGGTGTGCCTCTTATGGAAAGCGGTGATACACAGTGTAGCCTGCCTAGAAACGAGTTTGGATTTGCGAGATTCTGCTACTGGTGCCGCTGCTGCTGTTGTTGCTGTGGAAGGCAATACATCTACCCAGTGGGCTGTAACAGTCATATAGTCCTTAGTCTGCCCTGTTCCACTTGTCCACATGTCCATGGTTAAGTGGACACTGGATACAACCGCATTTTTTAGGACACTGGCGACACTTTTTCTGACGTCTCTGTACATTCTCGGTATCGCCTGTCTAGTGAAGTGGAATCTAGATGGGATTTGGTACCGGGGACACAATACCTCCATCAATTGTCTAAATCCCACTGCACTAATGGCGGATACCGGATGCACGTCTAACACCAACATAAGTGTCAAGGCCACAGTTATCTGCTTTGCAACAGGATGACTGCTGTCATATTTCATCTTCCTCACAAAGGACTGTTAGACAGTCAGTTGCTTAATTGAAGTAGTACAAGTGGTCTTCCGACTTCCCCTCTGGGATGACGATCGATTCCCAGCAGCAACAATAGCTGCGGCGGCAGCAACAGCAGCAGTAGGCCTACCACTCAAGGATCCTCCCGAGGAATCACGGTTAGGAGAGGACTCGTCAGTCTTGCCAGGGACATGGCCTGCAGGACTACTGACGTTCATGGCTGAGGAGGAAGTTAACGTTGAGGGAGTTGGAGGTGTGGCTTGCAGGAGCTTGGGTACAACAGGAAGAAGGGATTTAGGTGTCAGTGGATTGCTCACGCTCTTACCCAAAGTTTCCCAACTTGACACTGACCTGATGAATGCGCTGCAGGTGACGTATAAGGGAGGATGTTCCTAGGTGGTTAACATCCTTACCCCTACTTATTACAGATTGAGAGGCAACACACAGCTTGACACCTGTTGTCCGGATTTGTGGAGAAATAATTCCACACCGAAGAGGTGGCTTTTTTGGTATTTTGCCCAGGCATCACAATGGGCTTCTTAATCCCACGGACAACAGGTGTCTCCCCCGATGCCTCATTTAAACAAACCACATCACCATCAGAATCCTCATCGTCAATTTCCTCCTCAGCGCCAGCAACACCCATATCCTCATCCTGGTGTACTTCAACAGTGACATCTTCAATTTGAATATCAGAAACTGGACTGTGGGTGCTACTTCCAGCACTTGCAGGGGGCGTGCAAATGGTGGAAGGAGCCACCACTTCCCGTCCAGTGTTGCGAAGGTCAGGCATCGCAACCGCCGACACACTTGGACTCTCCTTGGGGATTTGTGATACCATCTCAGATCGCATATTTCTTTCTGTGCTTTTTTCAGCTTAACTCTTATCATTTTTCTAGCGGGAGGATGAGGGCTTCCATCGTCATGTAAAGCTGAACCACTAGTCATGAACATAGGCCAGGGCCTTAGCCATTCCTTGCCACTCCGTGTCGTACACGGCATATTGCCAAGTTTATGTTTCTCCTCAGATGATTTAAATTTGTTTTTTTTGGGTCTTTTTACTGAACTTTGGCTTTTTGGATTTTACATGCCCTCTACTATAACATTGGGCATCGGCCTTGGCAGACGACGTTGATGGCATTTCATCGTCTATGTCATGACTAGTGGCAGCAGCTTCAGCACTAGGAGGAAGTGGTTCTTGATCTTTCCCTATTTTATCCTCCAAATTTTTGTTCTCCATTATTTTTCTGGAGTTATATAATACAATATGCGGCACAGTAGCACTGGACATATGGCAGCAGAGGATACCACTGTGACTGGTCACTGGACTGACTGATGCACAGGACCCTACCACTGGACTGATGCAGGACAACACAGCAACACTGTAAGGGATTGTTATTATTGTTATTATACAGCAGCACTGGACATATGGCAGCAGAGGACACCACCACTGTGACTGATCACTGGACTGACTGATGCACAGGACACTACCACTGGACTGATGCAGGACAACACAACAACACTGTAAGGGACTTGTTATTATACAGCAGCACTGGACATATAGCAGCAGAGGACACCACTGTGACTAGTCACTGGAATGACTGATGGCTGATGCACAGGACACTACCACTGGTCTGATGCAGGACAACACAGCAACACTGTAAGGGACTTGTTATTATACAGCAGCACTGGACATATAGCAGCAGAGGACACCACTGTGACTGATCACTGGACTGACTGATGCACAGGACACTACCACTGGTCTGATGCAGGACAACACAGCAACACTGTAAGGGACTTGTTATTATACAGCAGCACTGGACATATGGCAGCAGAGGATACCACTGTGACTGGACTAATGCGGCACAATACACCTCCACTGAACTGATGCAGCGCAACACAGCACCCTATACAGCAGCACTGGACATATGGCAGCAGAGGACACAACCAATGTGACTGAACAGATGCAGCACAAGACACAGACACTGAGAGAACAGAGACACGTCCTCTCTGTACACTCTCCAATGTCGGAATGAAAATGGCGGCGACGCGCGACTCCTTATATGGAATCCAAACCCTGCAAGAATCCGACAGCGGGATGATTACGTTTTGCCTCGTTCTGGTTTCCGAGTCAGGCGGGAAAACCCGAGCATGACTCGGACCCGGGCTTGGAGCGTGAAGTCCGGTAGGGTTCGGTTCTCTGAGAAACGAACCTGCTCATCTCTACTTAAGATGGCAATTGACATTCTTTACATAAACAACCATAAACATATCTAATACGTGTACAAAGCCAATATTGTCTACAGCAAGTTACAAACCATTTATTTACACCTTTGCAGAAAGAACATTAGTGTTCTTCAATTAAATACATTACATTTGCTTTTTTCCTTTGTAATATATTTGAATACACACACCAATCATGCTGCCCCTGTCTGATTCATTATACTGTAGGAGTATGTGTACAGAACTGTAACAAGCTTTTTTAAGTTCCCTATTATAGTTGATTCAGAGACAAAAGGGGAATTCATCTGCCAGAAAATCCTTTGCCCAGCCGAATCTGTGTGGCAGCAGGTGCACTTTATGGCAGTGGGAACTCGCAATAAAGTGTTTGATACCCCATAGGGCAGCAAGCACTATTATAGGATTCGGGTTCCCGCTACTGTAAAGTGTGGTGGCTGATGCTCAGATTCAGCCGGCGAAGGATTCCCCCCAATGAACGTGAAACATCACCCATAATAAATAACGTATGCCCTTCTTAAGTCCTCCACTTAGCTTACATTGCAGAATTTGTTCAACTTTGTTAATACAGCACAAATACAGGTTGAGTCCCCGATATTGTATTTTTTGTAACTTTTGTAATACCTGGTGGTGGACGGTGTTCGGCAGGTGTTGTGAAGTCTGGTGGTTGTCGTGGTAGGGGTCATCCAGTGGGTGTCGCATGGGGGGGAGGGGCAGCAGCAGTCAGTATGTCACTTGTCTGAATCTGTCAATCTAGCTAGGAGGGACAAGCACCACAGCATGCCACTGAATCTCCTGACAGCCTGGGCTTGGGCTGCTTTCAATTTACAGATTTAAAAGGTCCTCCACAGCAGGTTGAGTGGAGTACACTGGCTGAAGAAGAATGTGGCGAACAAGTAACAAGGATCACTGAGCGGCTGCTCACTCATGCCTCAAGAACGTGATGATGTCATGCAGCTTTATGTATGATGAGAAGACGCTCAAATCAGACTTTAATATCCAGGTAGTTGGTGGGCATCGTTGACTGTGAAAATGAGTGCAGCTACACCCCCAGCCCCAGCTGGGTGACTGCAGCTGTACTCCCAGGCTGCAACACCCCATGCAATAGCCCTGCCAGCCTGCAACTTGAGTCACCCTGTCTGTAAAATGTAGTACAGTATGTGTACAGTGAGATTTGCAAGCATCTAACCTACTCGCTTAGAGATGTAATCAGGGGTGCCAGAATGATTTCATGCTGGGGGGGCAAGTTAGAATATCATTTTGGCACCCCTGCTTCTTCTACCTAATACCCCCTCCCCATCAGTGCGGGGGAGTCCTTACTTCTGCTTCCCCGTGGGCGGCTTCAACTTTAAAGGTAGTCTGCTGCCGCACGGTGTGGTGTCCCCTCTTCTGTACGAGCTGGCTGTCTCTTCATTGATGCATTACTGGGAGGAGGCGTGGCATTCCGGGGCCACAGCCACGCCTCCTTCCAGTAATGCAGCAGCAGCATCAGTGAAGAGACAGCCTGCTAGTACAGAAGGGACCCCGCACCCTGCCTGCAACAGTAGACTACTTTTAAAGTAGAAGCCGCTCATAGGGATGCGGAAGCAAGCGCTCACCTGCACCTCCATCATGTTTGGGGGGTCAAGCTGCCCCCTTGCCCTACCCCATTCTGGTTGTAATGTAAGATTGTCAGCACACAGGCAAGTATGCATTTATCAGCATTTTTTGCATGTGCCAAGTCTTCCAGTATTTCAGAAATGGCAGGGATATTTTAGTTGATGGAATGATAAAATTAAATATATGAATTAACTTGATTTAGCTGACATTTTAGAAAGCTTTGCTAGAATTATTTACTATTAACCCTAAGTAGTTTCATTTACAGGTAAAAAAACAGAATTCCACTTTTTTCTTTAAACTACTGTAAATCTGCAATATCAAAATAGTAATAAATTCATCCTGTTTTACAATAAAAATTAAAAAAGTTTTTCATGAAATAATACAACCTCCACCTGCGATAATATGGCAGCCTATATAAATGTGTCACCTCAAACATTAAAACTGAACATTAGCATAAAATAAGCTATACTGAAAAAAAGAGTTTTGCTTATTGCATGTAGAGATCTGTGTTGCTAAGCAACCGACCCTTTGAAACTACTCAATAACGTCGAACACGCTAGATTCATGTTCCAATGTATAGTAAAGACAACAGAGTGGTTGAATATACTGTATAAGTGTGCGTACTATATACTGTATATATACATATATATATACAGGCACATGTGGAGGCAACCTGTCTGTTTTTACCAACCTCTGTTGTGGATCAATTAATTAGATCTTTGGTTAAGATTTGAATTACTACATCTATATTGATTATGTCATGTATTGAATATCCATCATCCTGTGAAAAAGTTTTGTAAAAACCTTAATGTGACTGTCCACCCTTCAATTGGTGTTGTGAATGTCTTCTCTTCAATTGATTTAATCCCTGATGAAGTCCTTGTGACGAAACGCGTAGGGCTGTGATTTAATGTCCACGTCTTCACAGAAAAAGCTTCTGCCGGCAGAATAATTCCCTCTACGAACTAACATTATCAAGTGTTGGAATTTACCTTGAACATTTCTGTTGTGAAAAATTGTGGATGCATATTCCTCTTTATGACTGTAGGTGGGTCGAATTTTATCTATATGATAGTTTTAGAATATCCCACAAATTAGTAGTGAATACAGCGCCCCCTGATATTGTATTGCATTTTTCTTTGTGGTAACCCTAGTAACAGGGTGTCTATCAAGAGGTGCTGCTAAAAAGCTATTAGTGCAAGATAAGGGCATTTTCCTATTTTTTCCATATCTCTCTCTCTCTCTCTCTCTCTCTCTCTCATATATATATATATATATATATATATATATATATCTATCTATATCACCCAAAGGAACAATGAATGGCACTCCAGAGGCAATATTTCAGTTGCAAAAAGTGTCTATTTGAATCGACGTTTCAGGGTATATACCCCTTTCTCAAGACATTGTAAGGGGTATAATGTCTTGAGAAAGGGGTATATACCCCGAAACAGCTGTCGGGCCACAGTTGTTGGATGTATCACTAATGGATTTGTATTGAAGAATAAATCCTCTTCTGCTTTAAACTGAATCGTGAATGCTGGTTTTTTGCATTTTATCTCTATGGGAAAGTGAGTGGTATTATAATACTTTTTGACCTGGCACCACACTAATGCTTAAACTTTTTTTTGGACTGAGTGCTGCCATTTTCTATGTATGTATGTATGTATGTATGTATATATATATATATATATATATATATATATAATTTTTTTATATATATATATATATATATATATATATATATATATATTGACAGACGTTTGCAGCGTTGTATGTCTCTAAGGTTCCACAAGCTTAAAAAGCAGCAGAATGTACAGTATCTGTCATACAGAGAAGTGATTCATTGTCTTGTCACTTCTTGTCATTATTTATAACTTGTCCATTCCATCATAATACTTCATAGTTGATTAAAAGGTCAATGGCTTTATATCTCAGCTGTTTGGAGGCAATTATAGTATGACAAGTGTGTTTAGGGTTGATCTCTCTGTTTGAAGAATTCTTGTGAATGACACAGGAAGTAGAATGTGCTGCTAGCCAATCAGATTTAAGATAACTTGTGGTAATAGTTCTGAACCAGGTTTCTGGTATATGATTTGATGGAAAATTCACCCTATAAGAGCTAATTCAAACTAACACCACAGCGAGCAAGCTCCTCTTATTGCAGTAATAGATGCTCAGGTTTTTGCTCTTATTGTGGTAATTGTTTTACTTTTTTGGTGGGAGGTAAGTTGTCTTTATCGGATGAACTAAAAAATTAAAGTTAAAATGGCTTGCCCAATTCAAAACCTTTTGCGACCCTTGTAGTGCTCAAGTTGAAAATTAGGACTCAAACACCATAGTTGAAGAATGAGTTAAATGTTTATTTTTTCTAGTTCTGACAACATTATTCTGAATATATGAACCTTCTGTGAACCAAGTGAAAAAAATAAACATGGCGAACTATGTGGGGTATCTCATACCCCATGCTATACTTCACCCATAAGTATACTAATTTTAGTACAACAGTAATTCTGACTGTCATAACATAATTTTTTGGTCCCATAAGGTATAAAAATAAAATGAAATAATAAAAAGGGAATAACCACTTTAATCTTTCAAAACAAAACAAAAATAAAAAAATATTTACGAACTAAACTTATAAGTCTTCTAGTAAAAATTTCTTTAAAAAAGATCTTTGGAACACATTTGAATCACAATTGTTAATAAAAATAAAACTTATGAATAATTAGAAATAATTAAAATACGCTGAATCAACTCAATCTTGATGAGATCGCTCTTGGCTGACATCAAGGCAGTTTGTTGATATGTGCCGAACTACAGTAGGTTAGGTATGAGATGCCAAAACGCACTTTTCACACGTGTACTCGCCATGCTAACGATTGCCGCACTAAACCACAGTCATTTTACAAATTGGAAACATCACAACTCCAGCTGCACGAAATAAACAACTTGTGCGCAGTATTATTTTTGTTTTTAATTTAAATCTGGGGTATGTCACTAGTTCAGTGAAGGTTAAACAAACACAGGACCAAGGACAGGTCACGTAGATAGTAGATACTGTTCTCCACTGGTTACCAGACATTCATGTCTCCTTCGGAAAAACCTTAATGTTTTTGAGTATGATCCAAGGATTTTCAGTTTGTGGATTTCTTTATTGTATCTTACATTATTCTTACTTAACTGTAAATGAGTTATGTTCACTGATCTACTCTGATTTAGCACTTTGGGCCTAATTCAGACCTGATCGCAGCAGCAAATTTGTTAGCTAATGGGAAAAACCATGTGCACTGCAGGTGGGGCAGATAAAACATGTGCAGAGATCTAACTCAAATCTAACATGTGCAGAGATCTAACTCAAATCCACCCAAAACTAACTCTCTCTGCACATGTTATATCTTCCCTCCCCCCCCTCCGCAGTGCATATGGTTTTGCCCATTAGCTAACAAATTTGCTGCTGCGATCAGATCTGAATTAGGCCCTTTATTTGCAGAGCCAGAAAAAAAAGGCCACTAGTTGTTTTTTTCGACATACTGTGTGCCAGATTTACGATGACCTGATACAAGTAATTCCACTGATTTGTTTCTTTTAACCACTTATAGGCTGTGCTCTGTAATCAGCCAAGAGAAGTTGGTATCTGTGCTCTTCTGGGAGTGCCGACATTTCCAGTGCAGCTCCCATTGAAAATCCAGTAAAGGTGTTAGGAACTGAAAAAAACATGTTTCAATCCTTAGGAGTTTGTTTTGCCTCCACTGTTGGTATAATGGCTATTAGTCTTGCTGGCTCTTCGTTCATTTTAGAGGGGTACCAATGGAGCCCAGAAATCTTTACCTCACTCTACATTAGCACTAAACTGAGTTTGGGAAGCACCAAAATTGCTCAGTTATGCATTGTATCATTCATTTGTGCTTCCTAAGCCAATGTTAATGTGCGTTCTTTCAATCTTAATAAAGTTCACTGCTTTAAAAGATACCTGTGCAAACCCTGACATGCTTATTTTCCCTCTCACAGATTAGCCAATCATTGGCTAGGACAGTATGTGCCCTGCCAGACTTAATAGTACGGAACTTGGGGCCTAATTCAGACCTGAGCGTAGATGTGCTAAATTTAGCACATCTACGATCAGCTTCCCTGACATGCGGTGGGACGGCCAGCACAGGACTAGTCTGCCCCGCATGCCAGCCCCTACCCCTCCACTGCGCTGGTAGGGAGTTACTCTTCAAGTACACAAGCACAGCGGCGATGCTTTTGTACTTGAAGAGTAACTCCGTACCAGCGCAGCACCTGGTCGCTGGCAGGGAGCTACTCGACGCTCTCCGGGTCGCAGCGGCTGTGTGAGACTTCACACAGCTGCTTCAGCCCGCACACCGCATGGTCTGGGCACGCCTGCGTTGTCCAGACCGCGTCCCTAAAACGGCGGACAAACACCGCCCCCTCATGCCCAGCGAACGCCTCTGCCTGTCAATCAGGCAGAGGCGAACGCAGGGCTGAGATGGCCGTCGGCCGTCTGGCATGCGCCGGTGCACTGTGGCACTGGCGCATGCACAGTTCAGACCTGATCGGCTGCTGTGCGAAAAACGCACAGCAGCGATTAGATCTGAATTAGGCTCTTTATCCCTCTGCAATTTCTCCATTATCCTTTTATTAAAGATATTTGGGCTGAGGCAGAGGTGAATTTTGCCCCAAATCGTAGGTAACATGTGTTCACTAGAAAAGCAACAACTGCGTGCACACTGCATGCACAGCTGCAGCTCTGGTAAAATGCGTGCATGTGTGCACTAGTATCACATGCTCTATGTTTACATTAAGCGTTAATTTTCTTGCTGTATATGCATTTGTTATTAGTCTTCAACAAAACAGAGTGTATTCATAACCAGCCAGTCACATGTGGCTTGCCGATGTTACTCATCATCATTGTCATGTATTTCCTCTTCCTGTTGACCACCTGAATACCACTTTCACAGCTGTATATAGGCATCTGTGTGCCGATCTGCACATGCTTGCAATTTCCTGAGTATACCCATACTATAATCAGCTGGCATTAGAACACCCCTTCCCTCTCTGTAGTTATTTCTGATAGAATGCTGTCAAGAGCTACTGACAGCTTATTTAACAAGCATCATGGCAATGCATGTACCCACACAATGCTTGCTCTGCTAAAACTGGAAAAAAATCAATGGAAAAATGGTGTATCCTTTGTATACAGCACTATTTCAAGGGTCACTATTTTCTTCAGATACTCTGTACAATCAACTAGCAAGATAACGTACAGCATACGCATACACCCTTAGAAAGGGCAAACCACTATTATCTCATATGTATTGATAAGTTGTGGGATAGGTTATTTTTCATCACTGTGATAAGTGACAACAGAAAATCAGCTTTGTTATAAATAGATCCCTGTACCGGATACAGGCATACAATAAGGTCACTAAAGACAGTTTCTTATATTCAGACGTGCTAGCCATTGCAAACAATTGTTATTGACGAGTTTACCAAAGTAACATAAAAACTGAGACAAGGGGGGTTTTTGGTTTGCAAGATGACAGTCCTACATAATGTCAAAATGACTGGTATAAACTGTGTAAACACAACTCTCCTTTTCTTACTGACAAATTAAAATATGATTACAAGTGCAGACATAATAATTAAAGACTGGTAGCCAGGGTGTAATAAGAAACAAAAACAGGCAGACAATGCAACTCAGACTGTGTATTCTAATACTGGAGCTTTTGCAATCCCAGTGTGTTCTATAAATCTGGCTGCACAGAAGTAGTTTGCCCCATAATGCATGCTTTGGACTTTTCTGCAAGCCCGGTATTGAATGGTGAATGACAAATTGTAGGTAAATCTGTGAGCTTTCGTACAGTGGAGCATATAAGTAACACAAGTACTGACATGTGGAAATGATGAAAGGAAATTGGAATGAGCAATGAGGATAGTCAAGAGCAGGGTCATAACTAGGGGTGTGCAATTGGTGCTATTGCACAAAGTGCAAGGCCCTGTGGACGTCACAGTCTCTGCTCCATGGCTCTTGCTTCTTGCTAGCAGGACGCTCCAGGCATGCACTCTGCAGTCTGTACAGCCAATCGGAGCATCGTCAGGACACACATGGCAGTACTGTACTTCCTGGTGCTGGCGACCCCACCCTCTCTGCACAAGGTCATGCGTTCAGGGGCAGGGCCATACAGAGCACACTGCTCCCCTTTCACGATGCTGGATAAGAGTCATTACCATTAATTAACTATGTACTGCCCTTAAACATCACTTAGGTGTCAATGCAGAGTTGCAAGTAAGTCGACATAATTACATGTGTGCATGGAACTAATTATTTGCAGGTATTTGTCCATATCTGCAGCCAGTCTGCTTCTATCTGTATACTCGGTTTGGTAGCTGACATCATTATCAGTGGCACTATCACTATCCTTGTATTAGATCAATCTGGAAAAAGGTGTATTTCCGAGTACACACAACAATTCCATCAACACGCCTTCAACATGTTGCTGATAAACTTTCATACGTTGCTAAATACTTGTGTTTCCTGACTACAACCTACCACCAGCAAAAATATTTAAATGTTGGTGTCACGACTCGGTCCCTGATGGTCTCAGCTGGTGAGTTGAGAGGAGGAGTTAATAGTTGGGAATTTGGCAGCAGATGAGGAGGACGTACGTAGGACTTCTTCATGCGTCAGCTAACCCTGGATGTTGGCGAGACCTGACCAAAAGCGCAGAGTGTAAACTGACGGTTGTATTCACCAGTGACCCCCTTCCCAGGGGATTTGGGCTTCGAGGCACCCCGCAAGCAGGTCGCGGCTCCCTGGTCAGGTATCCAGTAGTTAGAAGAAGTACAGCAGATGACAACTGAAATTAGTTGACGCTGGAGATCTCTGAAGTTAACCAATGGTAGTCGGAACTGAGAGCACTTGAAGATAATCAATGCATATTCAATGTTGGTGATCACTGGTGATAGCTGATGGCACACAACACAGGAAACATGTAGAAGGATCTATGTTTAATCAATGGTGAGCAACATGGAGATATCTGATAGCACACAGCACTGGAGACACGTGAAAGAACTGATGTTTAATCGATGGTGAGCAACACTGGAGATAGCTGATAGCACACAGCACTGGAAACACATGGAATGATCGTTGTTTAATCGATGGTGAGCAACACTGGAAATAGCTGGTAGCACACAGCACTAAAGACATGTGGCGAGAACTTGAGATACACTGGTGAATACTTAGAGCACTGGAGAATGCTGAAAGATGCTGGAATATAGAATAGCACAGGAGATACAAATGAGGACGCAGCAGAGAGCCTTAGAACATCTAACAGGAACATGCAGTCACTGAAAGAAGAAGTTGTTCAGGCAACTTCCTGTTCCCGGGGACCTGCTTTATACCCTTAGGTAGACTTCCATTGGTGGATAAGTCAGCTGAGAGTAACCAGGACTCCCATTGGTGAAAAGTCCAGTCAGTTGACCAGCCAACATGGCTGTTCCCATAACCTCTGCACACATGGAGCCTCGATTGCGGCGTGACCCGCAGAGCACCCCTTGACTCTGGACATGGGAAAGCACGCCATTGCCCTGCCATTGCATCCTGCGTCTAACTGCCCATCCGACCAAAGGAAGCCGATGCAGCGGTGAGTGACGGCCGGAGCCAGCCCGATTCCTGACAGTTGGATTCCACATTCATGTAGTTTTGGTTGTCTAGTTTTTCGTTTTCTAATATGTTGGTTATTACACTAATGTTTCTACAGTATATAAAGAAAACAAAGTATTATTTAGAATGTTACTTATCAGTTGTGCCTCCCTTATTGAAGTAAATGAAATGAAGAGTGATTTGTCCAAATAGATAATTTTTCTGCCATTTCATCTTGGATGACATGTCGCCACCTCCAACGTAATATTTCCAAAATAGAATTAATTATATTGCCACCGGCCAATTGTAGTTACCAACCTGATATCTCTATCACTGTTGATAACTCAGCAATCACCCCTACCCCACAAGCTCGCTGCCTAGGTGTCATTCTTGACTCTGAACTGTCCTTTGTTCCCACATTCAATCTGTCTCAAGATCATGTTACATACATGTTAGAAACATATCCAAAATACGCCCTTATCTTACACAAGACACTGCTAAAACTCTAATCCATGCTCTCATTATCATTGATTATTGTAATAGTCTCCTGACTGGTCTTCCCAAACATAGGCTCTCACCACTACAATCCATTTTGAATGCAGCTGCGAGGCTAAATGTTCATTGTCTGCAGATCCACTCTGTCAGTCCCTCCATTGGTTACCGGTATTCTACCGTATTAAATGTAAAATACTTTTACTTACACACAAGGCTACTAACCAAACTGCACCAACATACATCTCTTCACTCATCTCAAAATATCTCCCTACCCGACCTCTCCGCTCTGCATAAGATCTGCATCTCTCATCCACACGCATTACTTGTTCACACTCAAAATTACAGGACTTTATCCTGGCTTTACCCACTCTGTGGAATGCCCTCCCATGCACAATAAGACTCACCACTAGTCTCCAAACCTTTAAAAGTTCCCTGAAAACTCACCTCTTCAGACAAGCCTATCAAATTCCAGACCCACCCACATAACCTTCAGTACTTCCCTATCTAAGTACATCCTCTCTGTACAGTACACATAACATCACATATCTTGTCTTTATTTACTCTCACACCCTCCTGACCCTTGGCTAACATTGCTGGGTGATCATATCATACAACCCATTAAGAAGCTAGCAATCTGGTGGACCATTATGCAATAGGTACAGTAGCATCTATCCTTGTGTATCAATGCCTAGTTCCCTGTAGATTGTGAGCAGGGCCTTCCTACCTCTGTGTCTGTCTGTTTTTACAAAGTTTTGTTCTATTACTGTTGTTCTAATTGTAAAGTGCAACCGAATATGCTGCGCTATATAAGAAACTTAATAAATAATAAATACATTTTTGTCAAATGATTTCTAGTAGTGATTTCTTTAAACGCAGAAACAGGTTGGTACTGCTTTCAAGTGTCACCAGAAATCAACAAATCTCTATTGCTGGCCTATTCACATCTATTGGCTCATCACATGCCCTATGATGAGCCAATAAATTGACTTAAGTAATTTACATCACTGGCTGGCTTGAAAGGCATAGATGAAATTAGCAGTTGGAGGTTATGCTGATCCTTGAGGTACCATTTGGAGTTTTTGCTGTGCCTCCAGGTGAGTTAGCTCTCCATTTAGAAATACATAGACATGTATTTAAGTAGTACCTGATTAAATTTAAGTCTGTCTACTGTTTTTATCATATGGTAATTACCAGTATATATAGCGTTTTTTTCACGCGCCTGTGAGATTGTCATTTTATCATATGCATCTCTATCATGTATACATTTATACTGCTGTATACAGTATATTGATACTAGGGAGAGATTCAAATGTTTGAAAAGTCAGTTGGGAGTCTGTTTTTTCCTATCTTATAGACAGGGGAAAAAAAATAAGACACCCAACCGACTTTTCAAACATTTGAAATTCACCCTATGTGTCAATTTTTTTAATGTTTTTGGAGCACTAACGGTTTTTATAATGAGAGTATTGATTTCATATATCATTGGTGTATGTGTTATGATTGGTTAAAACCGATCACGTGACCGGAACATTTTAGGATAAAGCCGGGATTTCTGCCCTGGTTAGTTACTTCTTGATAAAGGGGAAAGCAATCCCCGAAACGCGTGGAAGCTTGTTCATTGAGTGACGGACCATCTGACCCATGATCCACGGGGGATCCTTTCTGCGGCACCTCCATCCAGACGGGACAGCACAGTGCGGAATCACGCTAATTTCCTCCATTCCTGCGGTGTGGGTCTGTGTCTCTCTTCATTTTAATTGAACTTTTTCCCGGTCTGTTTTTATTGGATGAATAAATCTTCTTTCTGTGGAGTACATCGTCCTGCCTGATCTTGTCCACATTACTTGGATACAAAGATACCTTTCCATGCATCCGTGACAGAATTGAAATGTAAGTGTCATCCTTATAGCCTGTTCTTCTTGATGAGCGGACAGCTGTTTCTACTACATAAAGATACCTTTACATGAAAGCGAGTTAGAATCTTAATGTGTCTTTCTTATCACGTGGAAACACCTGACCGCCGTTCCGGATCAAGCATTTAATCTTTGGGTTTTATTACCTTTTGAGAGCGCTAGTTTTTAAACATTTCTTATTTTTGGTCCTGTATATTTGGCATTCTTTAGGGTGAATTCCATGTGTTAAAAGCTAGCTGCTGTATAGAAGCGCAAGGCTGTAAATAGCTATTTATTTTTTCCCCCAATGTATTTAAGTAGTGTTATTATTATGTAGCTTAGGACCACCAGACTAGAGATGCCTTGCCATGGCTGTTGGCTTACCTTTTGTTTGCAAATGTATGTAATTGAGATCTTTGCATTTCTATTACTATGTAGGATGTACATCTCCTTTGCTGTCCTATTCAGTGTGCTGGATGAGTCTGTTTGTTTTTCTTGTCTAGAATTAACCCATTCCTTACATGCAACTATGTTAAGCCAATAAACTGATTTGAGCTACTATCATTCTGTGTATCACAGGACCTGATTCCTGCTTGTAAGTAAAGCAAAAAAATCAAGTATCTGGGTAAAACCATGCATATTATTCTAGAAGTGTAGGTCAGATGTAACAAGTGCAGAAATTTAAATCAAATCTAAACTGCCGTGTAAAAATAAAGCTGTCTAACATTTGTGGGCTACAGGTACATGCAAAAGCAGCTAGTATTTACCCTGTACAGAAAGACCCCTTGCATGGCAACATGGTTTGTTCCAGATACAAAGGGGGTAATTCAGATCTGATCGCTGCTGTGCGGTGGGCGATCAGATCCAAAGTGCACATGCGTATGCACCGCACTGCACCGGCATATCACACAGCTACAACGGCCTTCGCCGGTCAGCATCGAAATGGTGCAAAGGATCCAGTCGCACGGGCGTTCGCAAGGAGATTGACAGGAAGAGGACATTTGTGGGTGGCAACTGAGTTTTCAGGGAGTGTCTGGAAAAACACAGACAGGCTCAAGCATTTTCAGGGAGGGTGTCTGATGTCAGCTCCGGCCCAATCAGCAGGAATCACTCACACGGGAAGAGTAAGTTCTGGGCTGCGCAGAGACTGCACAAAATTAGTCTGTGCAGCTCTGCTACACGTGATCGCACACTTGCACAGCAATATAACCCCCCCCCCCCCCACACCCCACCCCCGTAGGCGGCGACTATCTGATCGCAGGGCAACAAAAATACGCAGCCCAATGATCAGATCTGAATTAGGCCCAAAGTTACTTGCTTATTATTGCTTTACTTACAAACATGAATTAGTCCCACCGTTCTCATTCTACATTATTTCATCTCAGTTTTTCAAACGTAAAGTGAGAAATACATATAAAATTCCATACCGCATTACAACCCAAATGAATTGTCCACAGAATAGAAGTGAATGTATAATAAATTTCTAGAATGTGATAGCAAGAATTACAATACCCATTGGAGACTAAACAAACAGAGGTTTTGTTTGGCAAATACAAATTTTGTTTTACTTGCGAGAATATCAACCTAGTGATTTACAAAAGGAATTCTGGAGCGTGCTTTCATGAATTAGTAAAACACCTCAAGTCCAGTCATACCCCTGAGGCCAGCAATGTTATGGATCTTATCTCACACAGCAGTGTCACCTGCCTGCAAACAAACCAACCAACCACTAGTAGAATACCATTATTAAAGTGATCAATAGAATCCTGCCATTTTGGTGTTTGATGTAGTGAAAGTGCTTTTAATATTTATATCTTTTTACTTAGACTAATATAAAATGGGTGCTTTGTACCACAGCGGATTTTATGTAAGGAACTTGCAGTAATTCACTGTATTTACTGTAACTACACAACAGACAGTATAAGGACAAGGACAATGAGCACTCGGAAGACAATAGTTACATAGGCAAGTATCCAAAAATACACAGCACAAGCGGAAAAGGTAGCTAGTGGCACAAAAAGCGTAAAAAGATTTTTTAAAAAAAATTAAGTAATTCGGATAGCCAACATGTTGGCACAGTACGGATGGTGTTATGGTTAGCATTACTGCCTCACAGCACTGAGGTCATGGGTTCGATTCCCACCATGGCTCTAACTGTGCAGAGTTTGTATATTCTCCATGTACTTGCGTGGGTTTCCTCCCACAATCCAAAAATATACTGGTAGGTTAACTGGAGCCCAACAATGAATGTTTGTGCACAGGGCCGGATCTAGACCCTGTGGCGCCCAGGGTGAAAAAATAGGGGCGTGGCTTCATGGAGAAGGGGCGTGGTCAGTTATGCCCCCTGCAGCTGTGCCCTCGGTAGTTGTGCCCCAAGTACTGTGCCCACAGTAGTATTGCCCCCAGTACTGTGCCCCCTGTAGAGTATTGCCCCCAGTACTGTGCCTCATGTAGAGTTGTGCCCCCTAGTTGCGCCGCTTACAAAAAAAATAAAAATAAAATAAAAATAAATGAATACTCACAATCTCTGCTCCTGCTTCCCGACTGCTGCTGCCCTCTGTCTCCGGCCGCCGGCGCCGCTCCTCGGATCTATGGGAGAGACGTCATGACTTCTCTCCCATAGCATGCATAGACACTAGAGGTCAATTATGACCTCTAGCATCTATGTGCCGCTCCCACAATACAGTGCGGTGCACAATGACTTCATCGCGCACCGCACAGCACCGCATCTACACTGCACCGGGCAGCACCAGTAGCGATTCTGGCCACAGCGGCGGTGCCCTCCGGACGGCGGCGGTGCCCTCCGGAAGGCGGCACCCAGGGCAAAAATCCTGCTTGCCCGTAGCAAGATCCGCAACTGTTTGTGCATATACATGTGATAGGGAATATCAATTGTAAGATCCAGTGGACCAGGGAAAGATGTGAATGGCCAAATATTTTCTGTAAAGCGCTGCGGAATATGTGTGTGCTATATAAATAACTGGTAATAAACACATAATAAATAAATAAATAATGTTGTGTTCTGCCTCATCCGCTTTCTCAAGGCTATGTTTTCAGTGGTTGACTTTGTGCTTTTTGTACTCACTTGGCATTTTATTCTACTTGTGATGTGTCTCTTTGGATGTGTAACAAGAGAGAATTGAGAAACTCATAAAGACGCTTAAACAGCGGTTCCAAAACTTTGTTGAAGCATTGTTTTCACGGCACCCCTAGGATAAAAGTTTATTATGGATACATTTGGGAAAAAAGTAAATTGTGCCTGCCTGTCATCCTAGGTTCAGTTATGTGGTGGTGTACAGTTGTGCTGCTAACTGTCCACGTGTTTTATGATTGGCAGCCACTAGCACTGGCTTTGCCTGTCACTTTGACCATAAATAATTTGATTTGGTCCTGGAGCACATACCCGAGACACCCCTGCAAAAGCATTGTGGCAGACCAGGGTGCATAGGCCCACAGTTTGGGAACTACTGTGCTTAAATAAAAAATGGGTTTAAAAGTATATTCCTAATATGTGATTCACATGGATCCCTGGACTCAGTTCTCAGCCACCTGATGTTAATGATCCGTGAGAGATTCTAAAATGTCAGTGATGGATAAACCTTTCCCTGGTTTATGAGTTTCCACACTTTCTTCACACTTTCAACTCTTTTGCTTCTTATGAAGATATCCTTCCAGTCCCAACATATAATAATGGAACAGAAACGGTGATAAAATGTAAAACTATTATAATAAAATCATCCAAGCATACCGAATGGGTATGAGACCAAAGCCTCAGTAACAGCCGTGGTTAAAGATGTTATACCCAGATATGGGGCGTAGCCAGAAGTTTATGGGCCTCATAGCAACATTTTGAAGGGCCCCTGCCCAAATGCTTCTAGAGCAGCCGTGGCCAACCAGTGGCTCTTGAGCCGCATGCGGCTCTTTCTTTATTCAAATGTGGCTCCCGACACTCAGTCACCTGACCACAACAGATCCTGGAAACTGGTGCACTCCAACCAGACACACAGCAGCACTATGGCGACTGAAAACTGAGGAGCCAGATACTGTGCTGTAGTGACATATGAGGGTGGGCTGGAGTGACACAAGGGGGAGCTGGCTGGAGTGACACAGAAGGATCCTTGCAGGAGAGACCTAATGGGGGAGCTGACTGGAGTGATGCAGGAGGGTGCTGGCTGGAGTGACACAGGAGGGTGCTAGCAGGAGTGACACAATGGGGAGCTGGATGGAGTGACAAAGGAGAATCCTGGCAGGAGAGACACAATGGGGAGCTGACTGGAGTGACACAGGAGGGTGCTAGCAGGAGTGACACAATGGGGAGCTGGCTGGAGTGACAAAGGAGAATCCTGGCAGGAGAGACACAATGGGGAGCTGACTGGAGTGACACAGGAGGGTGCTGGCTGGAGTGACACATTGACACATGGGGGAGGGAGTGACATATTGACACATGGGGGAGCTGGCTGGAGTGACACATGGAGGAGCTGAAGTGTATTATGTGAATATGGCTTTTCAATACATTTTATGTGGATCTGGATTTTTAAATTATTTTATGTGGAAGTGTATTTTTCAATGTATTTTATGTTGATTCCACAAAGTCCTTTTGGGGAGACAGAGAGAGAGTATGCCAGCACACACCACAGCGCTATATAACACAGGGATTTTCACTATACTGAGTGATTTTTCCCAATAGCTGCTTATTAACACCAATTTGCGCCTAAATTTATGTGCCCCCCCCTCTCTTTTTTACCCTTGTCGTACTGAATACTGCAGGGGAGAGTCTGGGGAGCGTCCTTCCAGCGGAGCTGTGAAGAGAAAATGGCGCTGGCTGTGCTGAGGAAGATAGCCCCGCCCCCTCAGCGGCGGGCTTCTCCCGCTTTTTATAATGTTAATGGCGGGGGTTTTTGCACATATACAGTGTTATACACTGTATTATGTGCTATTTTTGCCAAAAGGTAAACTAATTGCTGCCCAGGGCGCCCCCCCCCCCCCCCCCCAGCGCCCTGCACCCAACAGTGACCGGAGTGTGTGGTGTGCTATGGGAGCAATGGCGCACAGCTGCAGTGCTGTGCGCTACCTTAATGAAGACAGGAGTCTTCAGCCGCCGTTTTTCATCTTTATCTTCCGTCTTCTGGCTCTGCAAGGGGAACGGACGATCGAGGTCGGGCCCTGTGTTCGATCCCTCTGGAGCTGATGGTGTCCAGTAGCCTTAGAAGCACAAGCGAGCTGCAAGCAGGTAGGTTTGCTTCTCTCCCCTCAGTCCCTCGTAGCAGTGAGTCTGCTGCCAGCAGATCTCACTGAAAATAAAAAACCTAACAAATACTTTCTTTTCTAGTGAGCTCAGGAGAGCCCACTAGGTGCATCCAGCTCTGGCCGGGCATAGATTCTAACTGAGGTCTGGAGGAGGGGCATAGAGGGAGGAGCCAGTGCACACCAGATATAGTACCTAATCTTTCTTTTAAGAGTGCCCAGTCTCCTGCGGAGCCCGTCTATTCCCCATGGTCCTTACGGAGTTCCCAGCATCCACTAGGACGTCAGAGAAATGTATTTTATGTGGATCTGGCATTTTCTTGTCTTTTATACCAAGCAGGCACAAGGTCACGCCCCATTTTTGCACACGCACCTTCGGCTTGATGTCGGCTCTTTGACATACCTAACAAGATTTGTTGGCTCTGTGTCTCTGACTGGTTGGCTACCCCTGTTCTAGAGGGACACCTCTACACAGCAGCTGTTAATGTTATGCCCCATAGTAGTGTCTTAGTTTATTTGTATTAACCATAATAGTGCCCTAATTCACGTTATGTCACATTATAGGGCTTCCAGTACACATTATGTAGGACAATACCCCCAATACACATTATGACATACAGGATCCCCAGCTCATATTATGCCACAATACAGTGCGTGTTGGGTATACGCTGCCAGCGGCAGGGATCCCGGCGTTTACCATACCGAGCCGAGATCCCGGCCGGCAGATTGTCTCTATTGCTTTCAGAAGTAGAGCAGGAATCCCTTATAATACACAGGGGGGAATCCATTTCTCCACTTATCAGCATCATATTTAATATATACAGTGGTTAAGACATAGACTAAAGTGGTTGACAAATAAATTACTATGTTTTCAGAAGTACAGTATGTAGATAACGAGATTTATGGAAAGAACTTACCGTTGTTAAATCTCTTTCTGCGAGGTACACTGGGCTCCACAGGGAATAACATCGGGGTGTAGAGTAGGATCTTGATCCGAGGCACCAACAGGCTCAAAGCTTTGACTGTTCCCAAGATGCATAGCGCCGCCTCCTCTATAACCCCGCCTCCGTGCACAGGACCTCAGTTTTTGTTAACCAGTCCATTGCAGTAGCAGGTAAAAGAGACAACAATCGTTAGTAGCCACATACACCACCCACTCACGACAGGAGAGGGTGTCAGCGGCTAATGCCATACCAATCCAAAGAAGCTAAGTGTGTCAGGGTGGGCGCCCTGTGGAGCCCAGTGTACCTCGTAAAAAGAGATTTAACAACGGTAAGTTTTTACCATAAATCTCGTTTTCTGCTGCAGGGTACACTGGGCTCCACAGGGAATAACATCGGGGATGTCCTAAAGCAGTTCCTTATGGGAGGGGACACACTGTAGCGGGCACAAGAACCGGCGTCCAAAGGAAACATCCTGGGTGGCGGAAGTATAGAAGGCATGGAACCTAATGAACGTGTTCACTGTGGACCACGAAGCCGCCTTGCACAATTGATCAAGGGTCACACCACGGCGGGCCGCCCAAGAAGGTCCAACAGACCGAGTAGAATGGGCCTTAATGGTAGCAGGAGCTGGAAGACCAGCCTGTACATAAGCATGTGCAATCACCATTCTAATCCATCTGGCCAAGGTCTGCTTGTGAGCAGGCCAGCCACTTTTGTGAAAACCAAACAGTACGAAGAGAGAGTCAGACTTCCGAATGGAAGCAGTTCTCTTCACATAGATACGGAGAGACCGTACCACATCCAAAGACCGCTCTCCAGAGGACAACTCCAGAGAATTAAAGTCAGGAACCACAATCTCCTGGTTAAGGTGGAAGGAAGACACCACCTTAGGTAGGTAACCAGGGCGTGTTCTAAGAACTGCCCGATCACGGTGAAAAATCATATAGGGGGACTTACAGGATAAGGCACCCAGGTCTGAAACCCGTCTAGCAGAGGCAATGGCTAGCAGAAACAAGACCTTAAGGGAAAGCCACTGAAGATCTGCGGATGCAAGAGGTTCAAATGGAAATTCTTGCAAGGCCTCCAAGACCACCAACAAATCCCAAGGGGCCACAGGTGGGACATAAGGAGGCTGAATACGCAACACACCCTGAGTGAAGCTATGAGATGCAATTTTTCTCTGAAACCATACCGACAAGGCAGAAATATGAACCTTGAGGGAGGCTAGATGAAGACCTAAGTCCAGGCCTTGCTGTAGAAAAGCCAAAAGTTTGGCTGTACTAAACTTGTAAGCATCATGATTGTTATTTGCGCACCAAGCAAAGTAAGAATTCCAGACCCTATGGTAAATCCGAGCAGAAGCCGGCTTACGGGCCTTCAACATAGTTTGAATGACCGCCTCTGAAAAACCTTTGGCCCTCAGTATGGAAGCTTCAAGAGCCACGTAGTCAAAGCCAATCGGACCAGATCCTGGTAGACACAAGGGCCCTGAACGAGGTCTGGTCATTGTGGAAGTAGAAGGGGACGCCCTAGTGAGAGGTCCGAGAGGTCTGAGAACCAATGGCGCCTGGGCCATGCGGGAGCGATCAGAAGTAGTATGCCGCCGTCTTGTTTGAACTTCCTTATCACTCTGGGCAGTAGAGACACTGGAGGGAACACATATGGCAACCGAAAGTTCCACAGGATTGCCAGTGCACCCACGAACGCTGCTTGAGGATCCCTTGTTCTTGCTCCAAAGACCGGAACCTTGTGGTTGTGTGAGATGCCATCAGATCTACGTCTGGAGTGCCCCACTTGTCCACGAGGAGTTGAATACTTCTGGATGGAGGCTCCACTCCCCGGCATGCACGTCCTGACGACTGAGAAAGTCCGCTTCCCAGTTGAGGACCCCCGGAATGAACACCGCCGATATGGCTGGTAGGTGGCGTTCTGACCCATTGAAGAGTCCTTGATACTTCCCTCATTGCCATGTGGCTTCGAGTGCCGCCTTGATGATTTATGTATGCCACTGTGGTGGTGTTGTCCGACTGTACCTGAACAGGTCTGTTCTGGATTAGATGCTGGGCCAGGTTCAGCACGTTGAACCGCCACCCGCAGTTCCAGAATGTTTATTGGGAGGCGAGATTCCTCCTTGGTCCACCGACCATGAAGGGAGTGTTGCTCCAACACCGCGCCCCAGCCTCTCAGACTGGCATCCGTCGTCAGAAGGACCCAGTTGGAGATCCAGAAGGGACGACCCCTGCTCAAACGTCGGTCCTGCAGCCACCAGCGCAGTGACAGATGGACCTCTGGAGACAAGGAGATCATGTGAGACCTGATCCGGTGAGGCAGGCCGTCCCATTTGGCAAAAATCAGTTTCTACAGAGGGCATGAATGGAATTGAGCGTACTCCACCATGTCGAAAGCCGACACCATGAGACCTAGCACTTGCCTCGCCGAATGTGTTGACACTTGCGGACGAGATAGGAAGTATTGAATCTTGTCCTGAAGCTTCAGGACCTTTTCCTGAGACAAGAACAACCGCTGGTTGCGGGTGTCCAACAATGCTCCCAGGTGCACCATGCTCTGCGCATGGACCAGGGAAGATTTCTTCCGGTTGATGAGCCACCCGTGGGCTTGCAGAAACTGGATAGTCAGATCCAGATGGCGTAGGAAAACTTCTGGGGAATTTGCCAGGATCAACATGTTGTCCAGATACGGTAGGATCCTGACCCCTTGACGGGGTAGTACAGCCGTCATCACCACCATGACCTTGGTGAAGACTCGCGGAGCCGTGGTCAAGCCAAAAGGTAACACCCGAAATTGGTAATGGAGGTTGACCACAGCAAACCTCAGGTACTGCTGATGCGACATTGCAATAGGAATATGCAGGTAAGCATCCTGTATGTCCAGGGAGACCATATAATCCCCAGGTTCCAAGGCTAGAACAATAGAGCGAAGGGTTTCCATACAAAACTTGGAAACCCTGACAAATTTGTCCAAGGACTTGGGTTGAGAATAGGCTGGGACAACCCATTTGGCTTCGGGACTAGGAACAGCGGTGAATAGTACCCCTTGCCTCTCTGAGCCAGAGGTACTTGTACTACCACTCCTGTGTCCAGGAGGGACTGTACCACCGAATGAAGAGTTTTTGCCCTCACCTGATTTGAAGGTACGTCTGTCAGGCAAAATCGATGAGGGGGACGTTTCTTGAAGGATACGGCGTAACCCCGAGTGACGACTTCCCTTACCCAGGCATCGGAAGTGGTCTTCAACCATTCCTGGGTAAACCCTAGAAGTTGGCCCCCCACCCTGGGATACCCCAGGGGGAGGCCCGCCCTGTCATGCGGCAGGTTTGTCAGTTTTGGAAGCAGGCTGACGGGCAGCCCAGGCCCGTTTGGGTATGGGCTTAGTAGGTTTGGAAGTGTGACCGTGTTTCGGGTAAGCCTGACCTTTTGCTTTTCCCAGAGGACGAAAGAAACGAGGGGAAGTACTCTTAGCCTTCGTCGCCGAAGGAGCAGTACTAGGTAGACATGCCGTTTTGGCAGAAGCTAAGTCAGCCACTATCTTGTTGAGGTCTTCTCCAAATAGAATTTCTCCCCTAAAAGGCAGCACCTCCAGGGTTTTCTTGGAGTCCAGATCAACGGACCAGGACTGCAACCAAAGAATCCGGCGAGCCAGGATAGATGTAGTAGAAGCCTTGGCTGCCAGAATACCGGCATCAGAAGCCGCCTCCTTCACATAATGTGAAGCTGTGACAATATTCAACAGACATTGTCTAGCGTGATCAGAAGCATTGGAAGGCAACTCTGCCTCCAACTCCTGGGCCCACGCCTCAATGGTCTCTGCAGCCCAAGTTGCTGCAATAGTGGGCCTATGCGCAGCACCAGTTAGGGTGTAAATTGCCTTTAAACAACCCTCCACACTCTTATCCGTCGGTTCCTTCAGAGATGTGACGGTAGTCAAGGGCAGAGCTGAGGATACTACCAGCTGCGCCACTTGCGAATCCACTGGCGGGGGTGTTTCCCAATTTTTACTTAGCTCCGCAGCAAGAGGATAGCGAGCCAGCATCTTCTTGTGAGGTGTGAATTTCTTATCTGGAGTTTCCCAGAATTCCTGACGTATGTCCACTAAGCGGTCAGAGTGAGGTAAAACTCGCTTAACCACTTTCTTACGTTTGAACCTGTCTGGTTTCTTAGGAACGGCATCAGGCTCTGCATCATCAGTGATCTGAAGAATCATCCTGATCGCCTCCAACAAGTCAGGAACATCTACCTGCGACCCAGCCTCCCCATCAGAACTATCAGGATCAGGATCTGAGGGGTCAGTATAAACACAATCCTCATCAGATGAGGTGTCTGGGACAGTGGTAGACTGTGAGGAAGTAATGTCCCGTTTAGATGACCCCTTGGTCTTAGGCGGGCGAGAGTCAGATTTCTTTTTAGACAGTGATTGGGTTAATTGCGGTAACTGACTGGAGATTTGATCTGCCCAGGGCGGATTAACTGCAGGGACCATAATCTGTTGTACCAGCACAGGAGGTCCCATAGGGGGCGTAAATTTAGTTACAAGCGTAGTTAATATAGAGGAAAATGTAGCCCAAGGTGGGTCATTATGAACCGCCGTTGCCACTATTCCACTGGGGGGTAGGGAACCCACAGAACCTGAACTCTCTGCTGCCAAGTTTTCCTCAAACATGCCTGCAGCGTCACCTCCACACACTGTGGGATCAGCTCCAGCTCTGTTGCCCCCTGTAGCTGACATAGCTAAAAGCACAATCTCAGGCAACACAGTACAATATCAACAGCAATATACCTGACAAGCACCCCCTGTGCAGCTTATATAGTCCACAAACAGGGAATTCAAGAGTTATATGGTGACTAAAGATCACAAAGAAACATACACAATGAGTATATCTTGTGAGACGCCTATATCAGATAATAAACATGACGCACTGAGCACCCTCAGGTCATAGAATATAGGGATAGCAATCTGAGTGAGAGACACGAAATGGAGGTCACACAGCAGCTACATGCACACACACATAGTCACATTGTACAATGCAGAAATTATGACATGCAATAAATCTACACTGGACTAGCAATACAAAGTAATACTCAATATAGCTAGCTATATAATTAGTAGATATACCAATGCACAGTAAAGACTGGATGTATATCACAGGGTACTTGTACTATATAACCCTGACCAAATGCACTGTTTCTTAACCTACACTGTCAACAGACATGTAGAATACTTAAGTGTCTTGTAAAATGCACAGCGCTGACAGGCAGGCGGCTTTACAAAAGAGGATTTGCCCAAACAGTCCCAGGAACAGTGCTGCTCTGTGTAATGGCGCCCAAACACTGACTGGGAGTGAGGGAGAGAGATATATGCAGCTCCAGGGCGGGATCATTATTGTAAATGGTGCCCTGGGGCTGGGGGAGGGGCTACAGGTCCAAGCCTTACCCCCCTGCTGGCCTCACCACTGGTACTATGAACTGTAATAAAAACATTTTTTATGAGGAAAAAAACGGCCTGTGCCCTTGCCCTGGTGGTTTAGTGGAGTCCCTGCCCGACCACAGTGTCCACGCCAGCGCGCGCGGCCCACCTCACACCGGCCGCGCTGGACCGCGATTTCAACAGGACCCGCTTAGGGGACCCACTTACCTCCTCCCTGAGTGCGGCCATGCGATCCAGGAGAACTTCGGCGAGTGTGTGACTAACGGGGAGCAAACCGGAGCCTCCGCTGTAAGTACCCAGCAACTAGGGCGCGGGAGTATACAGCGCGCTAGGGGGAGGTGAAGGAGCTGCAACAGGAGATGTCAGACTGACATCTATCACTGCTGCAGCCCTTGAAGTCTTCTATCTTCACTTAGAAAAGCTCTCTCTGGAGCAGCCCACATGTTGCATGCCTGCTTACTGCATGGCACCAACTACAAAACTGAGCTCCTGTGCACGGAGGCGGGGTTATAGAGGGGGCGGCGCTATGCATCTTGGGAACAGTCAAAGCTTTGAGCCTGTTGGTGCCTCGGATCAAGATCCTACTCTACACCCCGATGTTATTCCCTGTGGAGCCCAGTGTACCCCGCAGCAGAAAGATGGTTATTTGCGAATTGGTATATATATATGTGTATATATATATATATATATATATAGTTAATTGCACTTTTTACATGTGTTCTCTCATGTTTTTCTGTATTGTGTATTTTAAACAAAAATTAAAGATTTTTTATTTTTTTTAGCTACTTCACTTTTTGAAAAAATATCTATCAGCGATCTTTCTGTGTTTCATGAATTTAGTTGAGACATCTAAATAACCCAGATTCGTTCAATTTACAAAACTGGATAAATCATTTTGCTTATCTCCAGCCTCTTTGTATACTGTCTCCGCAAGCATTTTTGTATCATGTGCTTCATGAGTGTTTCAAGAGATCAATGTACATAACTGAATGTTTTATTCACGAGATCAGTGTGCATATGTGCATGTTTTATTCAGGAGATTAGTCTGCATGTGTGCTTCAGGAGATGGGAATTTCAGTGTTATATGAAGAAGCTTAAGTTGCCTCTGCTTTAAGAAATGAGTGTGCAAATGTTGTTTACAAGCTCCTGATATACTTTCCGAGGAAGTATGCATTGCCTTCTCATTTCCTTACCTTTAAGGGCTGATTCCAAGCAGCAGTCAACTGTAGACCTCTAGCTAACAAAAATATTTTGATAACAGTAGAGCAAACTGTGCAGTCATCTTTCATCAGATTATCCGAATAACTATCTAAAATGCTGATTTATCAAAATACTAGTTACCAGCCCGTCAAAATGACGGAACAACATAACAGTAATACCATACCTCCCAACATTGTGGCCTCTGAAGTAGGGATTCCTTTGCGTGGTGAAGCTGCATTGCCCGAAAATGGGGAGGGGTCAGTGGAACATGGGCGTGGCCTCATGTGAGATACAGCGACCACAAGCCATGCCCCATTTTTGGCACTGTGGGGTCATGCTCTGCGCTCGATGAGCTGCTGGCATTCCCCCAGAACTCCCTGTCTCTGGTGAATAGATGCTGTGCTATTGTTTCACTATTTTCAGGATTGTTGGCGATCTAGGGTGGGATTTAATGGGAGCCGATAATGCTGCCTGGGAAATTATCGCACCACATCGGACATTACAAATGTGCATCTATTTCCCGGAACTTGGGCAATGTAATGGAGTGCATCTATGTCCCGGCTTCTGCGTATCGGATCTGAGGTGTCGTGGTATTTAGACTAGAAAAAGTCCAATATTTACGGACTGACCAATATGCGTCTTTTAGTATAGTACAACCACAGTGTCAGAGAAAGTCACCCGTTGTGTCCCAAAAGTCCCATGATTAAAACAACACACATCCTAAATAATCTCCAGTCCACCAGGACACAAAAGAACCTTCTGCTGATTTAACTGATATGTGGCATGGCTACTGTATATTCAGTGTGTAATTGCGACAGTATCATAAGCTGCTTGTGTATCCTAATACATCTATTTGTGTATCAGACGCATTTACTCGCAAAATATGCAAACATTACATGTACACAACACAGACAACTTTTACTGATCAGTTTTTTTCTGTGACAAAATGTATTGAAACATGTTTATTTACTGCAAATGTGCTTGAAAAGTGTATTTCCAATTGTTTTTCTAAATTTTTATAACCAACTCTGCAAAAAAACACCCCTAAATTCTTTGAGAGTTTTAGAGCTGTTTTTGTCTGACTTGCAATATCGGACTCCATTATATCAGCCGAGTTGTATACTTACAACGGTCAAACCATGTGGATCCGACTTTTTATCGGGCTCTCTACTTTAGAGCCGAAAGCATCCGAAAAATTAGCTTTGCGGCCGCTAATATATTAGTGACTTTGCAAAATGCCCGATATTTGCGGCAATAGCCACAAAGATCGGACATTTTGCCATTATCAGCTTTCATTACATCCTGGCCATAGTGTGGGTCTATAACAGTGATAATGGCCAGGATGTGGCCCTCTATGCCTTCACTAGCAGGCACCACCTCATTCCTACTTTGTTGTCATACAGTATTTGCTTGTTATAACTTAAAATGCTTGTTTAAGAAGCTTAAGGTGGGTACACACTAGGCGATGTGCTCTATAAGCGATGACGCCTAGTATTTCCCCTCCCGGGCCAGGGCGGCACTGTGCACACACTGAGCGATATGCAAACGATATCGCTCAGTCACGTCACGCCATGGCCGGGAATGCAGTTTTTGGATGACAGTCTAAATTGAGCTGCATGCACTGCCAACAGCGAGGGTCATTAACGACCCATGGGGCCGTGCTACGCTCGGCAGTGGCGGCATACACACTTAACGATAAAGTAAACATTGCTCAGGAAGGGTCAAAATGAGTGACGTTGTTTCATTTATCGCCTTTACATATATTTTATTACAGATAGTTGCCTCTTTCATTGATTAAATATATTAATTTAAGTTGCTACTAAGGGGGAATTCAATTGTGCCTGTTAAGTTTTTGTGCAGAAAAAATCCAGGCTTTTACAGCTTTTTTTGCCCGATGGTCATTATCGGGCAATTCAACTGTAGCCCGTTTTTTTTGCCCGAAAACACATGGGGGGTCATTCCGAGTTGTTCTTTCGTTATATTTTTCTCGCAACGGAGCGATTAGTCGCTAATGCGCATGCGCAATGTCTGCAGTGCGACTGCGCCAAGTAAATTTGCTATGCAGTTAGGTATTTTACTCACGGCATTACGAGGTTTTTTCTTCGTTCTGGTGATCGTAATGTGATTGACAGGAAGTGGGTGTTTCTGGGCGGAAACTGGCCGTTTTATGGGTGTGTGCGAAAAAACGCTGCCGTTTCTGGGAAAAACGCGGGAGTGGCTGGAGAAACGGAGGAGTGTCTGGCCGAACGCTGGGAGTGTTTGTGACGTCAAACCAGGAACAAAACTGACTGAACTGATCGCAGTTGCCGAGTAAGTGTGGAGCTACTCAGAAACTGCTAAGAAGTGTCTATTCGCAATTCTGCTAATCTTTCGTTCGCAATTTTGATAAGCTAAGATACACTCCCAGTAGGCGGCGGCTTAGCGTGTGCAAAGCTGCTAAAAGCAGCTTGCGAGCGAACAACTCGGAATGAGGGCCATGGATCTGAGATAAGTTCCCGGATCAATGTGTTTTTGCAGCCACTATCATGAAAATAGACCAGTTATCAGGGCTTTTTATTTTCACCTGCCTCTGTGCCGCTATTTGGGGATAATTGGATTGCCCCCGAGGGATCAGCCGCGGTAATTGAATTCCCCCCTAAGAGTAATGAGCAGTCCCTTTGATGTGCAGCCCCTAAACTGTATCAGGTTGCTTACCACTGGTCTCCACATGGAGTATTGCATATTTTTTTCCACATACTACAGGTCTGTAATGATGAATCTAGATACATGAGTGCTTGTGGTGCTGGGGTGCAGAAGCTAAAGAGGGACAACATTTCCTGTCAACGGCCCATCTGTACATGTGTGTTTTTCACTATTGGCCAGTACATGGTAGCCTTTAAAAAAATTGCTATGGGGTCCACAAATGTCAAGCCGTCTAAGTTTTATACAGCAACAAAATGTAAGATGTCAAATTATAAAAAGCCTTGTGCTACTAAAGCCCACATTAGCAGCTTCAATTTAATTGGTAAATGTAATTATGATTAAAGTGGTGATATCTGTCTTATAGTATACCCCATATATATACAAAAATGTTGAATAATTTATTTAAGGAATGATAAGGGCACCATTTCAGTTGTTGCCTCAGGCAGTATAATGATTAGGCCTCTCCGGTGAGACATATAGTAGCTCTTTTTATTGTATAACATATATGTTAAACTTTGCTATTCATCTGTCAGGAAAAAATAACCTAAAGAATAATAAAAATCAGTGGTAGTGAGGTCGGTAAGTGTTAATGGCTGTAGGGAGTTTGGATTAGGAATCAGGAACATGATTTACCTGAATTCAGAGTGAAAATTCTGAATGTTTTATGTTAGTGGAGGTGACACAGCTGTCAAAATGTAAATTTTTATCTTTTTAAACAGTAAATGGTGCTCTCATTATGACGAATGGTGATTGCCACATGCAGATTTACATAAGTTGAGTCTGTAGGCACACAGCCAGTGGTTACATTCAGTGGAAGGGTGACAACACTGCACAAGTTTACAAAAAAGGACAATCAATGTAATTATTTATGAAAAGACCTACAGTAGTTCCCATTTTATACTAATACACTACTACTGCACACAGCCCAAAGCTCCAACGCATACACTACCCTGACCGTGGACAAATGCCTAAATGCTGTTTGTTAGCAAACCAAAAAAGCACACTAATGGGCAAAAACATGTTGAACTGCAGGTGGGGCAGATGTAGATTTGGGTGGGTTACATTGTATCTGTGCATGGTAAATACTTGTTGCTTTATTTTTACACTGCAATTTAGATTTCAATTTGAACACACCCCACCCAAATCTAACTCTCTCTGCACATGTTACATCTGCCCCACCTGCAGTGCACATGGTTTTGCCCATTAGTGTGCTTCTTTGGTTCCTAACAAACCTGAATAAGGCCCTATGACCGCAAATAACGTATTTACGGCGGTATACTATTAGCCCCGATGTTGCTTCGGCCGATCAAAACAGCCAGATATCCCGATCTATGACCGATAGTCATTATCACGGTATCCAATTAGAGGCCATTTTGATCGTCCGAATTTGGATCTGCGATCGCATGAAAACACATGGGATTGGGGATAAGTACTATTCAGTCTATTCAGCTTCTACAAACTATTATCATGGTTCTGCTACCTGCTCAGACTGAGGAAGATTTGTCACTGCAAGTCTTCATCAATCAGGAGTCTGTCATACCACACCAGGCTTATGGATGCGAAGACCTTCACTTTTATAACTCCCTCCTGCTTGATAATAGACCGCGGCAAGATATTCAACATACAGTATATGCTTTTTCAACCATGTGGAAAAACTAACTTAAATATGTGTTTAGAAATTTGAAAACCACTTACAGTTCCTTAAACAAGCATACCACACAACAGTGTCACCATGAAGCTCAGAAATTGAGAAAATATCATTTTTGCACAAGAAAACCATTTTCTGTAATAAAAACAAACAAGCAAATAACCACACTGACAGCAAAATAAAAACAGAGGAGCACAGATTGCTCTATTAACGCATTTCCCAAAATGCAATACTACCTTTAATTTGAAGCAAGTGTGACCATCTTGGTTTCCTTGCAGGAACAGGTGAAACAACCATTCACTAGAAAGCCATTGTAAGAATTTGTAGCCTTGCTATACAAGCAGATTTGGACACTAAGGGGGTCATGTTCTAAGCAGTGATGAAAGTGGAGAAGTGAGCCAGTGGAGAAGCTGCCCATGACAACCAATCAGCTGCTCTGTATACTTTTATAGTATGCAAATTATAAAAATGTTATGTCAATGCTGATTGGTTGCCATGGGCTACTTCTCCACTGGCTCACTTCTCCACTTTTATCACTGCTTAGTACATGTCCCCCTAACTCTTAAGGGCCGTATTCACGGCCCAATTTGGGGAGAAATGTGTGCTGAGCGAACCGCTCAGCACACCTCTCTCCCCCTTCTCAGCACAGTGCGATGTGTGCTAAGCGTGCGGGGGGAGACGGGGGATTACATTGGGCATGTGCACTTTTGCTGGGCATCGCTGAGCACTATAGCACAGCACTGCCCGGCTGTATGGCCCAGGTGGTAGTGGGGTGTTTCAAGCTTAGGCGGGCAGCCATGAACACATACTTACCGCGTCGGCGGCATTTCAAGTGTGTGTCCATGGCTGTCCGGCTAATAGTAAGTATTGCTACCTTAACCCTCCCTCACTGCTCCCTACATCCTCCCTACACCTACCTTCCCTGCTCCATACATCCTCCCTCCCACATTGGTCCCTACATCCTCCCTGCTCTCTACACCCTCCCTCCCTGCTCTCTACATCCTCACTTCCGTGCTGCTCCCTACATCCTCCCTCCCGCACTATTCCCCACATCCTTCCTGCTCCCTACACCCACCCTTCCTGCTCCCTACATCCAACCTCCCTGCTCCCTACATCCTCAGTCCCGTGTTGCTCCCCACATCCTTCCTGCTCCCTACACCCACCCTCCCTGCTCCCTACATCCTTCCTCTACCGCGCTGGTACCTACATCCTCCCTGCTCTCTACACCCACCCTCCCTGCTCTCTACATCCTCACTCTTGTGGTGCTCCCTACACACTCCCTCCCGCACTATTCCGCACATCCTTCCTGCTAACTACACCCACCCTCCCCGCTCCGTACATCCTCCTGCACTGGTCCCTACATCCTCACTGCTGTCTACACCCACCCTCCCCGCTCCCTACGTCCTCACTGCTGTTTACACCCACCATCCCTGCTCCCTACACCCATCCTACCGTGCTGCTCCCTACATCCTCCCTCCCGCGCTGCTCCCCACATCCTTCCTGCTCCCTACACCCACCCTCCCTGCTCCCTACATCCTCCCTCCAGCACTGGTTCACCATCCTCCCTGCTCTCTACACCATCCCTCCCACGCTGCTCCCTACATCCTCCCTCCCGCGCTATTCCTCACTGCTTTCCTGCTCCCTACACCCACCCTCCCATGCTGCTCTCTACACTCACCCTCTCTTGCTGTTCCCTACACCCTTCTTCACTGCCCTCTACTTCCACTCTCCTTGCTCCCTACACCGATCCCTACTGCAATCCCGGGATTAAACGTTTTTCAATCCCGGGATTGAAAAAATGGCTCGGGACTAGCCTCCCTATACTAGAAGGTACAGGTCATAGAAATTGAAAGGTACACACAATATAATTTATCATTACATTGTTCATACAGCCACTTCAAAATTTTGCATACCCTCACTTCAAAATGCCCACTTGACCACTATATGTATTATATATATATATATATATATAAATCAATTCTAGAAACTACAGCAAGCAAATCCATCCTTTGTAGATTTAGTCCATATCTCCACACTAGTCAGACATTTCAATGTCAAACAGTTTGGAAAAATAAATAAATAATCATATTTATAAGAAGAGATGTTTCCAGTTACCTACCCTTGTGTATGTCTAGGACAAATACCAGATACAATCACAGCATCAGCAATTTCTAAACACTGTTATTATAGTCCCCCATTGGAGGCAAGTGGTTCCACCGATATTCTCCATAGCTAGAGAAGCAAATCTGAGCATAATATACAAGCTTTGTACATGTCTTTCAGAATAACTTTTAATTTTATTACGGCAGCTGTGAAAATATATTATAAGAGGTCTAAGATCAATTAGATACTTTCATTTTTGATTGGCCTTATAATGGAAATATCAATACGGCAAAGGCAATTAGTAACAAGACTTTGTGTAGATGATCTGTATCTTCAAATGGAAAAGTCCAACTCATTTAGATGCTATAGAATTAGCATGAAAAATTACTTACCTAGGTACTGTTATTGTTTTTATAGTCAAGTACCTTTGTATGCATGGTGTAGTCTTTGGCCCGATGAAATATGCTTCTACTGAATCTAAATTACATCCCTTCGTAGCCTGCTATCTGAAAGCCGAACGGAGGCTGTTTGATTTATGGGAATGTGAAAAAATAAGATGTTGAAGGACAGAGCAGTAGAGATGAGCAGGTAAGTGAGATTGAAGAGAGCTGAACGGGTTGATGAAAGGAAACCATTTATATCAGCTGCATAAATAAATAATAGAATGGAACATGTTAGAACTGATAATAATATATATGATAAAAAACAGGAGCATGATGAGAATGTAACGTGAGCCATAAAAATGCTTCTAAGGCAATCTTCAAAAGCAAGTCAACAAATCGTATTGTGTTTTCTACTACATATCATAGAAGATATTTTTGTACAGACATTGTTACAAATTATTTGCAACTTTTTAATACCTAGTTGTTGTTTTTTTGCAGTTTAAGTCAGATTACTGAAACAATCTGAAATCGTAAAAGAAAAACAAGTGGGTGTTGGATTAGTACGAAAAAAGTAGCAAATACTGTATCAATTCAATAAAAATCTAGTTTATTTCAGAGCATTGGTTTATTCCAATCTAAAGACTAGCACATTGTTCATTTCGCTTAACCCAGATCTCCAGAACAATGGCAAACAGGATCAAAAAGAATCCACCCATTGGAGAATTTTTCTAGAAACAGTCCCATGGGGTTGTCGACCCTGATTACATACAATATGTTGAATATGCTTTGATATACTTTCAACTCATCATCATCATCCTTATGAAAAACCACTTTAAGACCAATAATTATTTACACTTAAGTTCCGGATGCAAAATGCTTTAAACACTAAATGAGGCCCAAAGCTCAATTCGCTAGGAACAATGGCCCTCATTCCGAGTTGTTCGCTCGCTAGCTGCTTTTAGCAGCATTGCACACGCTAGGCCGCCGCCCTCTGGGAGTGTATTTTAGCTTAGCAGAATTGCGAACGAAAGATTAGCAGAACTGCTACTAAATAATTCTTTGCAGTTTCTGAGTAGCTCCAGACCTACTCACAGATTGCGATCAGCTCAGTCCGTTTAGTTCCTAGTTTGACGTCACAAACACGCCCTGCGTTCGGCCAGCCACTCCCCCGTTTCTCCAGACACTCCCGCGTTTTTACCTGACACTCCTGCGTTTTTTGCAAACGCCGGGAAAACGCTGAGTTATCACCCAGAAACGCCCCTTTCCTGTCAATCATTTACCGAACAGCAGTGCGACTGAAAAGCGTCGTACGAACACCAGCAAATCTGCAAAGTTTCTTGTTAAATAACTAAGCACACGCGCCCTGCGTACCTTGCGCATGCGCAGTTTGCAACAAATCGCAGCATAGCGAAAATCGTCAACGAGCGAACAACTCGGAATGACCCTCCATGTGTAGTAGATTATCAAAGAATTGCAGATTAGCTCATTATTTATGATTTGGTATATATAGTTTAAACCTATATATCATATGTTACTGAAGTTCTTAATACACCTAGAGATGTGTTTCCCAACCTTGGTCCTCAAGGTAGTCTAACAGTTCAGCTTTTAGTAATATCCATGCTTGAGCACAGATGATTAAGTCACACACACTATCCTATGTGCAATGTACGGTAAATGCCTACCACATACCTATATAATTTAAGCCCCACTTTATGGTATTTAATTGATTCTTAAATGCTACAGGGTTTAAAAAAAACAAAAAACGATATAATAAAAAAGCATGCAAACCCCCCCTCCTCCAAGACCCATTCCCATATAAAAAAAAGTAGCTAAGGCTGATTACAAGTTACCATATTAGAACTGGAAAACCACAGCAGAGGCTTACCCTGTTACCCTAAGAAACAAACAGCCCCTGTCAGTGAGTTTTGGGTAATAAAGGTTTTAAGTAAAAATAAATATTATCTTAAATGTGACACTAGTGGTCCCAGAAAACTCTGCCAACCAGAAATTGCTATGGCATGCGGCCACTTGTAGAACTGGTTCTTGCCAGTGCCTTGTTTGGGCAGGTGTTCCTTAGGTGGTTCCATTTTTTCCTTGTTTTCTTGCTTTTGCATGTTTAGCTATAAATTAGTAAATACAATAATAAGAAGATGCACTTTGGCAGCATAATTCACTTATGGAACACGCAGAATGAGAGACTAGTCGCCAATGGGAAAAAATATATATTATTGCCTTCCCTGATTCAGCCATACATTTTGTTGTGTAATATTTTAATTGTATTTTATTGTGGGCAGAGACAATATTAATACAGAACATATACAGAGACTAAAGGCAAGTGGTGGTGCACTAAATGGGAAAATGTGGACACTATTGTTACTGACTATTTTAAGTCTATTGTACTCTCCCAACATGACAATGCAATATGAAGTCTTACAGATCCTTATACGTGATGGTGAATTTTTCACTAAGGGGCTTATTCAGAGTCATTGCATCCGGAATCGCAAAATGGAATCCATTGGTATCTTTGCAACCTATACAGAGCGAGGCGCATATGCATATCTCATGCTCTTATTCACTCCCCTTGCATGCTACCCACTATCCCAATTGTGGCCACTTCATAGGGGGGTTGTGAATTTCCATGATAGAGATGCTAGAAAGTAAGCACTTTACTACAGCACTTTACTACAGCAGAGCAGTGGGTGAAAAGATGACATGCACATGCAACATGGCCACTCCCCTTTCAGAACACATTCGTTCTGCGAGCGCAGTGGGTCCCGTTTCCATATGCCCATAAATTGGGAGGTATGGACTGGTACAAAAATAAAAAGCACATTCCTAATGTAAAAATTCACTATAGAAAAGGTTTGGAAGCTTGTTTCTGCCATAGTACAGTAGGTGTAAAAATTACATTAAAAGTACAGGGTGCACTATGGAATATTTGAACTAGGGCTTCTGTCTGACATAATGTGAACAGAGGGATGCGTGTTTTGTGGTGCTCTGTTTTTCTACATATTCTACTTTTTAATAATGTCACCAGCATATCATATTATCAATTTTATTGGTAGGGGCCCTCATACATTTGTTGCTCTGGGGACCCCACAAAATGTAATCCAGCCCTTTATGTCTGACTGATTTCTCTGCAGTATATAGAAGCACATACTGTATGTATGTATTGGAAATCATGTTACTATTCATGAGAACAATTTCCATGCAATAGACACTGCAATCATTTGACAACTCAGTGACAAGTGCTTTCATTGAGTGGTTGTGGATGGTACCCTCATTCTACCACCAATGTATTCTACATACTGTAGTAAACCATAAATTATAGTAGGACGCATATTAACAGCACTCCTAGATCGCATAACTGTAAGTATAGAGTGACAGTTTAAGAAAACACATGCCAGGGACTTCCCTAGGCAATCAGAAAGGGAAGATGAGTGTCAGGAGGCAATGGAATGAATGAAATACAAGGACCGGGGGTGAGGGGTGGGCTTAATCCAATCTTGCATTGTGAGACTTTCCCTGAGAATTTTGGTAGGTTATGACTAAATCTCCCAAGTTCGTTAAAGGACCTCTGACGTCACCACCATGTGACCTGCAAAAAGAGGGGGAGGAGCAAGGTCAGATCTTGAGACCCGAAATATTCGCTAGCCAGGCTTCGGGCTCAGTGGCTCGCTCCACTTCACTCTCCATCGGGTTACTAAAGAAAGCCGTTGTTGAAGTGGATAGTGAAAGTGATATCCCGCCAGCCTTGCTCCTCTGCCTGACATCAGAGGTCCTTTAACCCACTTGGATCTAGCATCTACCCTCTCCACCCCCCAGTCCTTATCTGCTTCCACCCCCCCCCTCCTCTCTTCCCAGCCCCCTCTCTCCATATGCAGCAAGTGTGAAAAAGTCAGATCAGTATTATTAATATTAGCAGCAGCAGGGTAGGAGGCTGTAACATGCATTATTAGATTTAGTGTTTTCCTACGTTACTTCTGTTCTGTAGAGAGTACTAAAAAAACCTCAGGGCTAAATTCAATTAGCCATGAGTTCTGTAGTGTGAAGTCCTGCACTAAATTAACATGCACTTCATTAAATATCTTCATGAAGCGCGCTCCCAATAAACACACATTACTCATTTGCAAACAGCATCAGCGGGATGTAATGCAGTCCGAGATCGCCGGAGGTGCAGGTTGTCGGCCGATCTCGGATGTTTTTTTAGGGACAGTCACTTACAAAGCATGGTATTGCCTTGTAAGTGATTGTCCCTTTAAAAAAAAACGCACCTCCGGTGATCTGGGACTGCATTACATTCCGCCACATATCTAAGAAATGTGACGCATTAACTGTGCAGTGCGCAACCTATATGAAGTAGATTAAAGAGTGGGCAAAGCACCCTGGAACCCTAAAAAGTTGCAAATGCAATAGCAGGATAGTGTACAAGCTTTTAGTCCCATGAGCAAATTATTGGTGGCAGTTATATGGTGTCAAATGGTTGATATTTGTTACCTTTTAAAAAGGATGGACAAAATGATACCCAGCAAATTTATTTCAGAAAATAAAATGGCCTACAGTATTGTGGAGTACATTAAATATCTCTATGGTATTGTATAAAAAATCCAAATAGAATATGTAAATATTTATTGTAATTGACATTGGGCAGCAGTGCTGGGGGAAGGATGGTTAGAGGCAGAGGCGGATTTATACCCCATGGGGCACTAAGCAGGAAACCAATTTGGTGCCCCCCTTCCTCAAACTGTTTGTAGTATGCCCATCGATCATAGCATAAAGCTGCAGTAGCACTGTAAACTTTCCCCTCAGTATCATAACTGTCTGCACTACATTCCCATACACACATAATGGGTCTGGTTCAGAGGTGTAAGCAGCACCGATATCAGATATAATCGGCCGATGTTTTCCATCTGCAGATGCATTCCAATTGTTACCGCTGGTGGGTGAAGGGCAAATTTGGACACAGACAAAGGCAATTTTGGGGGTATTGCTGGTAGGTAACAGGCAGGTGTGTCCTGGCCAGCAACTATGTCCAAAGATACAGTTGTACTGGCATCGGTGGCCATGTTCCGATGGACGTTCTGTACCTCCATGGGGCTGCTCTAGTGTCCGATGGTACGCTGGTGCGGGAATTTGTGATGCAGCAGGTGGGAGTCTCAGTAGGAAACTCAGTGGTTGTGGTATTAGAATAATGTTGCAGATGGTCTGAAGAAGACGCAATCATGGCTAAAACTGCCTTCACCACTGAAACAGGCCCAATATATCTATATGAAATAGAGTAGAGTAGTATAGAGAGTAACTCCATAAATAATAAAATATAGTGCACAAAATATAGGCATAGTGGTAAACCATATACTCATATAACACACAAACACACACACACACACACACACACACACACACACACGTAAACATGTAATACATATACTGTATATAGTAGTCCTGGAGAGGTGGTGCCCCACTGCAAACTATAAATTTGTGCCCTACCTCCCATATACTGTAATTGAACAGTGCACGCTGAATGCACGTGTCACAAAAAGGGGTGTGATGTCACAAGGAAGGAGCATGGTCACACAATAATACCCACAATTCAAATTACACCACACAGTAGCACAACCGTATTCACATTACATCACACTGCACTGATTCATGTTACGCCACACAACAGTGCCCCTTATTCACGTTATGTCACACAGTAGTGCCCCTTGTTCACATTATGGAAAAAAGTAGTGCCCCTTATTCACAATTCCTACAGTAGTAGTGCCGCTTATACACATAATGCCCACAGTAGTAGTGACCCTTACTCATAATGCCCACAGTAGGGCCACTAAAACACATTGCCCTACTCCCCATGCCCCCCCATATACATCCAAATCCCTTTAACCCACTCACACACACCCCTTAGTCCCCCACATACAACCCATATGGCTGTCTCCCCACCAAACACACCCTTCTTCCCCTGTCCCCCCACATACACACTCCATATCTTCCCTGCACAGCCTGAACCTGGGAGATGGCCTTCTCCATCTTTCAGTTGGGCTGGAGCTCCTGCAGCTGCCGCATGGTGATGACAACTGGTAGCCTCTCTCCAGCACGGTCATCTACACACAAAGCACCTCTGGGGAGCCAAGCAGGACATGCATGTGATTAGCCATGGGCCTGATTCAGCTGCAGAGTAGGGAGCACAGTAGTGCCCAGCTGGAGGTACTGCTCTCAGCACTGATCCTACTTCTTCTGGGTTTGAAAGGTGCCAGACGTATGAGGTTCCGGGGAGAGGGTGCTGGTACAGAGCAGCAGATGCATGAGGTACCAGAGGGGTGTGTGAGGTGCCAGGTGTGGTAAATATTTTGATGCTGTGGCTGAACAAGGTTCAAATTACATCTGACGGAGGAACATTCTGGCCCACTTTAACCCCTGCATATATTATATATCTATATCAGGAGGGCACAGGTTATATGTAATATATGGGATGGCACAGTGAGTGTGAATAAGAGAGTGTGTGTGTATATACAGTATATATATATATATATATATATATATACATACTTATACACACACACACCTCTCCCCCCCTTCCCAGCAACAGCAGTCTACACATAAAACATTTCCCCACAGCACTCAGTAGCGTCACTATAGCCCCCCCCCCCTTCCACCCCAGATCAGTGGCTGCTATCTCTCTCCCCCACCACCGATCACAGTGACAGATGACTCTCTCTCTCCCCTCCTACCCGATTACTCGGTCATAGTGGCGGCTGCTTCAACCACTCCTACTCTCAGTGGCGACCCAACTGTCTGCTTCTTGCCTCTTCCCCCGCCCCATAAAATGATCACAGACTGTGGCTTTCTCTCAGCACACCCTTACTGTTGATCACAGTGGAGCCTGTCACCTGTCAGCCCATCGTCCACAGCTAAGTTTTGGTCCGATTGCAGCAGCCAGCACCACTGGTGGAATCACCATTTGCTCCAGTCCCTCCACTATGACTCTGCAGTCTGCACGACATGCCCCCGCCACTGGTCGCCACGTCCCCTCCAATAGCGGAAGTAGTGAGTGGTGGGCCCAGGTGCAACAATTTGCTTTGGGCCCCCACCATCCCAGTTACTACCCTGAACCCCAAATTAGAGACTCTTTGTGCGCGCTGAAATCTGAAGGGTGATTGGCGTCACTGCATACAGGGCATCAGTAGTATTCATGCACAGCGCAAAACAGTCTTCAATCAAATCAGGATAAGACTATTTTGCATTGTACATGAATAATATTGATACCCTGTGTGGAGTGAGTGCTGCATATTTAGGTAATGGGTCGGATGGCACAGCAGAAGTGCAAATGGAGTACTTTATTGTACTAATCTTCACCCACGCCAGAACTGCAGCATGTGGAGGGCACCTCCTCCCAGTCCTTCGTTTTTGTGTGGAGATGGTAATGAGATTGTGACTTAAAATTCCTGGTGCCAGTGGCAAGAGCAGGACCACCTGAGAAGGGTAGAAAGGAATAGCCAGAGACTTGGAGAAATGAGGTCAGGGGGATCCTCCTTATCATCCTCACCTCAAAGTAGCCTTTCTGGCACAGTCTCACATGGTGACCCTTGTCCCAGTGGATAGCAGTCACCCTTTACATATATGATCACCATATACTACAGTCAGCATTAGTGACCACCATATGCTACACACAGCATAAGTGTACGCATTATAATGCAGACAACATAAATGACCACCATATACAACAGACAGTATAAGCGACTGCAATATAATACAGACAGCATTAGTGACTACCATATACTACACACAGCATAAGTGACCACAATATAATATAGACAGTATGTGAGCACCATATACTACACAAAGCATTAGTGACCACTCTATACTACACACAGCATAAGTGACCACCATATACTACACACAGCATTAGTGACCGCCATATACTACACACAGCATAAGTGACCACCATATACTACCCACAGAATAAGTGACCGCAATATAATACAGACAGCATTAGTGATCCCCATATACTACACACACAATCACTCTCAGTCGGGATGTAGTTATCATCCCCGTGGTCAGCATACTGACGCTAGGATCCCGGGCGCCAGAATGCCGGCAGGGGGGAGAGGGCTATTCCCACAGCCAGCCACCGACCACGCAGCATGGAGTGCCGACCACGCAGCTGTGTCGAGTGCAGCAAGCCCACAAGGGGCTTCATTGTGCTCACCCCTCTGCTGGCATTCTGATGGCCGGCAAAACATACCCAACACCCTCAGTCTCATAAAAGAAAATAAATATATATATATATATATATATATATATACACAAACAGAAAATTCAGCACTCACCATAGCAAGCTCAATTATCCTAATGGGTGGACTTCAGTATGCCGACTGACGGGATCCCGGCGCACAGTATACCGGCGCCGGAATCCCGACAGCCGGCATACTGACACTTATTCTCCCTCGTGGGGGTCCACGACCCCCCTGGAGGGAGAATAAAATAGCGTGGCGCGCCACCGTGCCCGTAGCGTGACGAGCGCAGCGAGCCCGCAAGGGGCTCATTTGCGCTCGCCACACTGTCGGTAAGCCGGCGGTCGGGCTCCCGGCGTCGGTATGCTAGTCGCCGGGAGCCCGACCGCCGGCATACCATACTGAACCCATCCTAACAACATCAATAAATAAATGATGGGGGTTTAGTTAGTGAATTGGCCAATGCACGGATGCCTGCAAACCGCTCGCCAAGGTATCCCACCTTCATGCAGGTCCTACACTATCACAGAGTCTTAAAAATTAAAACCTGGTAACTGTATCACACATAATATAACTGCAAATATACCATGGGATACATGCACCCCACCCTATGAGTGGTGAGTGCAGACATTGCACCCCGCTTCTGGGGTGGCGAGTGCTGTGGTTTTATATTTGTTTGTATATTGCAGGGTTAATCTTTGGTTAACTCTTATTAACTGTGGCCACAAGCTTTTTCATGCACCCCTATGTAAACTCAATTATCCTAAACCTGTGTCAGCTGTTCCTTAGTAATTTTTCAGCCAGTGTCAGATGACTAGTGTACCTTTAAAAGCCATAAGGTATGTGGCAGGTACACATTTAACCTAGTAGGCATATTTGCAGTTATATTATGTGTGATACAGTTGCCAGGTTTTAATTTTTAAGACTCTGTGATAGTGTAGGACATGCATGAAGGTGGGGTACCTTGGCGATCGGTTTGCATGCTTCCGTGCATTGGCCAATTCACTAACTAAACCCCCATCATTTATGTATTGATGTTGTGATGATAAGTGAGCTTGCTATGGTGAGTGCTGAATTTTCTGTTTGAATATATTTAAGTAGGTGGCCATGGGCTACATGCACCCCACCCTATGAGTGGTGAGTGCTGACATTGAACCCCGCTTCTGGGGTGGCGAGTGCTGTGGTTTTATATATATATATATATATATATATATATATATATATATGTATAGAGAGAGAGAGAGAGAGAGAGAGAGAGAGAGAGAAAGAGAGAGCATAATATCCCCTGTTGAAAGATAGAGGTGGCACGCCACAGTTTTGATTAAATCAGTAGATTGTGTATAAGTAAGCTAATGTTTCATGACCACTTAGGGATTTACATCAGGGTGTGCAAAAAAAAACAAAAAAAGGATTTTAATTACCTACCGCTAAATCCTTTTCTCGTAGTCCGTAGAGGATGCTGGGGTCCACATTAATAACATGGGGTATAGACGGGTCCACTAGGAGCGATTGGCACTTTAAGAGTTTGAGAGTGTGGGCTGGCTCCTCCCTCTTTGTCCCTCCTACCAGACCAGTCTAGAAACTGTGCCCGAGGAGACGGACATGTTCGAGAGAAGGATTTTACACAGATAGTGGCGAGATCCACACCAGCTCACACACAAGGCAAACCAAGCTAACTAGCCTTAAACATCAGCAACGGCTGAACAAGATTACTTACCAAGTAACAAAACAGTACTTAACCCAGAACTAAGCAGTAATGAAGGAAATAACCACTGCAGGATCACGAAGCGCTGGGCGAGTGCCCAGCATCCTCTACGGACTACGAGAAAAGGATTTACCGGTAGGTAATTAAAATCCTATTTTCTCTTACATCCTAGAGGATGCTGGGGTCCACATTAGTACTATGCAGGGCCGGATTAACAATGGGGCGGATGGAGCTGCAGCTCCAGGCCCAGCATTGAAAATAGGCCCAGAGATCCCCTGCAATGCAGCCAGTGTTGACAGGAAAAACAATTCCTGTCACCACCAGCGCAGCTCACTCACCTCCCGGTCACTGCAAATAACATAACCCCGGCCCTGACACCAGCCGGCAAACAGAAGCCCCTCCTGCACCAGACAAACGGCACACTAAAGAACAACCTCCTAGACCTGGCTGTGGATGATGCTCCGACTCGTGTGCTGCCATAATCCCCGCCCCCGTCTGAAGCCCCGCCCCCGGATCCGTCTGAAGCCCAGTCCCCTGACCCGTTCGAAGCTCCGGCGCCTGGACCCACTGGAAGCCCCGCCCCCGTCTGAAGCCCCATACTCGGAGCCGTTCGAAGCTCCGGCGCCCGGACCCACTGGAAGCCTCGCCTCCCAGACTTGTCTGAAGCTCAGCCCGTATGCTGTGAGTACTTTTGAACTGCTTTTTAAGCAGCTGTATTGGCAGCAGGGGCTAAGAGCTGGTGACCAGTGGGTATGTCTGGGAAGGGGGGGGGGGGGGGGTTAGGGGGTGAATAGTGGACATTATGTAGCATTATGTGACCCTATTTCTGCTCCTCCCACTGTCCTGCTTTTCTCCCTGCCCGATGCTCTCATACAGAGAAGCACTGTGACTGGACCGGGTGGTGGGGATTATGTACCTCCAGGCAGAGCCGGATTAAGGGGGGTGCCAAGGGGGTCAGTATCCCGGGCCCCCCCGTCTTAAGGGGCCCCCTAGCCGGAGCTCTGCACCGCTCTTCAGTTTGCCGGGGCAAGAGGGATCCACGCTGCCGGGGGAGGAGTGCGGCTGTGCATGCGACTTCCTTTCCCCTCCTCTCGGGCAGCGCGGTCAGGGACTGAGTCAAGCGATCTCCGACCTTCGCTGCTGCCAGGAGAGATGCTGCTGTCAGCGGAGGCTGGAGATTGCTTGACTCAGTCCCCGCCCATGCTGCCCGAGAGCAGGCGAGAGGAAGCCGCATGGACAGCCGCACCCCTCCCCCGGCAGCGTGGATCCCTCCTGCCCGGCAGCCTGGTGCATTCTTTTCTCTCCCTGCTGCAGCGCGTCTCTGGGAAGGGGGGCCTCCTGTCTTGGGTGCCCTGGGCCCCCCGAGGGCTTAATCCGGCCCTGCCTCCAGGTTAAGTTCCCCCTAAATGGCCAGGAGGTTTTCCCCTAAATGGCCAGGAACGTCTCTGCCTCCTCCCTACCTGCGTCTCTGCCCTCTCCCCACCCGTGTCTCTGCCCCCTCCCCACCCGTGTCTCTGCCCCCGCCCACACCCGCGTCTCTGCCCCCGCCACACCTGCATCTCTGCCCCCTCCTCACCTGTAACCCTGCCCCTTCCCCTCCTGTATCTCTGCCCCTTCCCCTTCGGTGTCTTTGCCCCCTCCTCATTTGTATCTCTGCCCTTCCCCCCCCTGTGTCTCTGCCCCCACCACACCTGCGTCTCTGGCCCCCTCCCCACCCATATCTCTGCCCCTTCCCCTCCTGTGTCTCTACCCCTTCTCCAACTGTTTCTCTGCCCCCTCCCAATCTGCATCTCTGCCCCCTCCGCACCTGTGTCTCTACCCCTCCCCCCCTGCGTCTCTGGCCCCCTCCCTACCCATATCTCTGCCCCTTCCCCTCCCGTGTCTCTGCCCCTTCCCCTCCTGTGTCTCTGCCCCTTCTCCACCTGTGTCTCTGACCCCACCACACCTGCATATCTGGCCCCCTCACCACCCGTAGCTCTGCCCCTCTACACCTGTATCTCTGCCCCCTCCATAGCTGTGTCTCTGCCCCTTCTCCATCTGCGTCTCTACCCCCTCCCCGTCTGCGTCTCTACCCCCTCTCCACCTGTATTTGGGATCCGGTCTCTAGGTCGACAGTAACTAGGTCGACACTGTCTAGGTCGACCACTATTGGTCGACAGTAACTATGTTGACAGGGTTTCTAGGTCGACAGGGTCTCTATGTCGACATGTTTTAGGTTGACAAGTCAAAAGGTTGACAGCAGTTTTAAAAAAAAATTATTTTTCATACTTAATGATGCACGCAGACTACGATTGGGAATAGTAACCTGTGCTGAGCGCAGCGGTAGCGGAGCAAGGCACCCTGCCTGAAGCATGACAAGTGAAGCGAGCCATGTAAGGGGACACGTTACACTAACTGGGGTTCCTGTTCACTGTACGGAGAAAACAACACCAAAAAAACATACAAAAACTCATGTCAACCTTTTGACCTTTCGACCTAGACCATGTCAACCTTGAAACCCTGTCGACCAAGCATCCCAGTGGACCAATAGTGGTCGGCCTAGACACTATCGACATAGTTACTGTCGACCTTCGATACCACACCCCCTGTATCTCTGCCCCCTCCCCACTGGTGTCTCTGCCCCTTCACCACCTGTGCTTCCGCCCCTCACCACCTATGTCTCTGCCTTCTCTCTACTTGTGCTTCCGCCTCCCTCTTCACTTGTGTCTCTGCCACCTATACTTCCTGTGTGTCCACCCCTCTTACCACTTGTGCCTCGTTCCCAACTTGTGTCATTGCCACTTTCACATCTGTGCCTCTGCCTCTTTCTCCATGTGTATCTCTGCCTCCCTCCCCACCTGTGTCCCTTCCCCCTTCAGCACCTGTGCTTCCGCCCCTCTCACCAATTGTATCTCAGGGTATTTTTACGAAAAACATCCTGAGAATCGTGGCAACAGGATTCGCAGGGATAGAGCTTTCTCACAAGCTCTGTTCCTGTTTGTGATTATTGATACATCCCTGTGATATATTCAATAATTGCAATGTGATTTTTGTCAAAATGTATCACATCTGCATCTCTGATGTGGATTGTGATAAATATGGCCCATAGTATGAAGATGTAGTGTAGTAGTGATATAGTGAAGTGAAGTAGTGTATGGAGGAAGTGCAGTGATGTACAGCAGTATGCCACCACCACCATGCCCACACAGCAAGAAATTATCTGTGGCGCCAATCACACCCACTGCACGGCAACAATAGGCCCTTCATAAATTTCAGCTCCAGGCCAATGTGGACCTTAATCCGGCACTGGTACTATGGGGATGTATCAAAGCTCCCAGAACGGGAGGGAGAGCGCGGAGGCTCCTGAAGAACCAACTGACCAAACTTAAGGTCCTCAGAGGCCAAAGTATCGAACCTGTAGAACTTTACGAACGTGTTCGACCCCGACCAAGTAGCTGCTCGGCAGAGTTGTAATGCCAAGACACCCCGGGCAGTCGCCCAGGAAGAACTCACCTTACGAGTACAGTGGGCCTTAACAGACGTAGGACACGGCAAGCCTGCCATAGAATACGCATGCTGGATAGTGAACCTGATCCAGCGAGAGATCGTCTGCTTAGAAGCAGGACACCCAATGTTCTTGGGATCGTACAGGACAAACAGAGAGTCCCCCTCACATAGATCTTTAGAGCCCTTACAACATCTAAGGACTTTGATGAAACTGAGGAGTCAGTCGCAAATGGCACCACAATAGGTTGGTTGATATGAAATGCCGTCACAACCTTCGGAAGAAACTGCTGACGTGTCCGAAGCTCAGCTCTATCTTCATGGAAAATCAAGTATGGGCTTTTACATGACAAAGCACCCAACTCTGACACAATTTGGACCTTTATGGATCCTAAGCTCAGGCCCACATCGACACCTGCTTGCAGGAAAAGGAGAAACCGTCCCAGTTGAAACTCCACTGTAGGAAACTTCTTGGACTCACACCAAGATACATATTTTTTCCAAATATGATGGTAATGTTTTGACGTTACTCCTTTCATAGCCTGTATCAGGGTAGGAATAACCTTGTTCGGAATGCCCTTCGAGCTAGTATCTGGCGTTCAACCTCCATGCCGTCAAACGTAGCCGTGGTAAGTCTTGATAGGTGAACGGCTCCTGCTGCAGCAGGTCCTCCCGAAGAGGCCTCGGCTTTTCGAGCAGTAGATCCAGAAGATCCGCGTACCAAGCTCTTCTATGCCAGTCCGGAGCAATGAGGATTGCCTGAACTCTTGTTCTCCTTATGAGTTTGAGAACTCTTGGAATGAGTGGAAGTGGAGTAAACACGTACACCGACTGGAACACCCACGGAGTCACTAGGGCGTCCACCGCCACTGCTTGCTGGTCCCTCGTCCTGGAACAATGCCGCCGAAGCTTCTTGTTGAGATGAGAGGTCATCATGTCGATCTGGGGCTTCCTTGAACACCTCCAGATGGAGACCCCACTCCCCTGGATGGAGATCGTGTCTGCTGAGGAAGTCCGCTTCCCAGTTGTCTACTCCCGGAATGAAGATTGTTGACAACGACAACGTGTGTTTTTCTGCCCAGAGGATTATTCTTGTTACCTCTGACATTGCAGCTCTGCTCTTCATTCCGCCCTGTCGGTTTATGTAAGCCACTGTCGTCATATTGTCCGACTGCACTTGAATGGCCCGATTTCTTAGAAGATGGGCCACTTGTAGAAGACCGTTGTAGACGGCTCTTAGTTCCAGAATGTTTATCGGCAGGCCGGCTTCCAGACTTGACAACCTTCCTTGGAAGGTTTCCCCTTGAGTGACTGCGCCCCAGCCCTGGAGACTTGCATCCGTGGTTAGAAGGATCCAGTCCTGAATCCCGAACCTGCGGCCCTCCAGAAGGTGAGGCAATTGCAGCCACCAGAAGAGTGAAATCCTGGCCTTTGGCGACAGACGTATTCTCTGGTGCATGTGTAGATGGGATCCCGACCACTTGTCCAGGAGATCCAGTTGGAAGGACCGAGCATGAAACCTCCCATACTGCAGAGCCTCGTAAGAGGCCACCATCTTCCCCAGAAGGCGAATGCACTGATGAACCGACACCCGGGCTGGCTTCAGGACATCCCTGACCATTGTTTGTATCACCGCTTTTTCCTCTGGAAGAAACAACCTCTGCACTTCCGTGTCGAGGATCATTCCCAGAAAGGACAACCTCCTGGTTGGTTCCAAATGTGATTTTGGAAGATTCAGGATCCAACCATGTTCCCTGAGAAGCTGGGTCGTGAGAGCTATAGACCGTAACAGCTTCTCCTTGGAAGATGCCTTTATCAGCAGATCGTCCAGTTTTGGAATTATGTTCACTCCCTGTCTGCGGAGAACCATCTTTTTCCGCCATCACCTTGGTGAATACCTTCGGTGCAGTGGAGAGGCCAAATGGCAAGGCCTGGAAATGAAAATGACATACCAACAGTGCGAATCGGAGATAAGCTTGATGCGGCAGCCAAATTGGAATGTGGAGGTACTCATCCTTGATATCCAGGGATACCAGGAATTCCCCCTCCTCCAGACCTGATATCACTGCCCCTAGATACTCTATTTTGAACTTGAACTCCCTCAGAAAGGGGTTTAATGATTTTAAGTCCAGAATGGGCCTGACCGAACCATCCGGTTTCGGTACCACGAAAAGTTTTGAATAACAACCCTTGTTTTGCATCTGGGGAGGAACTGGTACAATAACCTGTGCCTCCACCAACTTCTGGATGGCTCCCTGTAGGATAGCCCGACTTGAAGAACCGGTGAGGAGGGAGATCTTGAAATTCCAGCCGGTACCCCCAGGATACAATATCTTATACCCAGGGATCCAGACTGGACGACACCCAGAAGTGACTGAAATGTCTGAGTCTCGCCCACAACGGCCCTACCTCCAGGCCGCACGGTCCACCATCATGCTGAGGACTTTGGCGTACCTGAAGCAGGTTTCTAATCCTGGGAACCCACAACAGCAGTTTCTTGGATTTTGGTCGACCTCCTCTAAAGAAGGTGTTGGACGGTTTGGCCTTTCTTGGTTTAGCAACCCGAAAGGACTGTGATGCAGTTGAAGAAAAAGGTTTCTTCATAGCAGGTGCATCTGAGGGAAGAAAATGTGACTTAACCGCTGTAGCCGTGGAGATCCATGCATCCAACGCTTCCCCAAAGAGAGCCTGACCTGTGTAGGGTAGGGTCTCCACACCTCTCCTGGATTCTGCGTCGGCAGACCACTGGCGCAGCCACAATCCTCGACACGCTGAGACAGACATGGAAAAAATTCCTGCAGCCACTGAACCCAGGTCTTTCATGGATTCCATCATAAATACTGCAGAATCCTGAATGTTACGTAAAAACAATTCAACGTCACTTTTATCCATTTTATCCAAATCCTCAAGTAATGTGCCTGACCACTTTACTATAGCTTTGGAAATCTATGCACAGGCAATAGTAGGACGTAGTATCGCCCCTGAAGCCGTGTATATGGATTTGAGCGTAGTATCAATTTTGCGATCAGCCGGCTTCTTTAAGGCGGTAGAGCCTGGAACCGGTAAAACCACCTTTTTCGAGAGTCTGTATACATACGCGTCCACTATGGGTGGGTTTTCCCATTCCGTCCCCTGTTAGCGACTGAGTACGGAGGATTGTGACGCTAGCCTGGGGATTTAGGGGGTCATTCCGAGTTGTTTGCTCGTTGCCGATTTTCGCTATATTGCGATTACTCGCTTACTGCGCATGCGCAAGGTTCGCAGAGCGCATGCGCTTAGTTATTTTACACAAAAGTTAGGTATTTTACTCACGGCATAACGAGGTCTTTTCATCGTTCTGGTGATCGTAGTGTGATTGACAGGAAGTGGGTGTTTCTGGGCGGAAACTGGCCGTTTTCTGGGCGTGTGCGAAAAAACGCTGGCGTATCTGGGAAAAACGCGGGAGTGTCTGAAGAAACGGGGGAGTGTCTGGGCGAACGCTGGGTGTGTTTGTGACGTCAAACCAGGAACGAAACTGACTGAACTGATCGCAATGGCTGAGTAAGTCTAGAGCTACTCAGAAACTGCTAAGAAATTTCTATTCGCAATTCTGCGAATCTTTCGTTCGCAATTCTGCTATGCTAAAATACACTCCCAGTAGGCGGTGGCTTAGCATGTGCAATGCTGCTAAAAGCAGCTTGCGAGCGAACAACTCGGAATGAGGGCCTTAGTCTCCGGTTAGCGTCTGTGACCAGTGTAGGGTATTAAGATGCTGGCTCAGGACGCCCCTCATAGCGCCAGCACTGTGTGCCGCTGAGCCTTCCCGGAGCGCAGTCGCACAGAGCTGCGCTCCTACCCTTGTGCTGCCATATCTCGCCATCTTCTGATCTTCTGGCTCTATAAGGGGGTGGCGGCATGCTGCCGGGGTGAGCGATCCCCTGTGGCGGGGAACGTTCTATCCCCTCAGGTGCTCAGTGTCCTGTCAGCGGAGATAGTGGCTCAGACCCCGCAGGGCGGACACTACTCCTCCCCTTAGTCCCTCGAAGCAGGGAGGCTGTTGCCAGCAGCCTCCCCGTGCCTAAACTCTAAATAAAATAATAAAACTGAAAGAACTACTATGGAGCTCTCCTAGCTGTGACCGGCTCCTCCGGGCACATTTTCTAAACTGGGTCTGGTAGGAGGGGCATAGAGGGAGGAGCCAGCCCACACTCTCAAACTCTTAAAGTGACAATGGCTCCTAGTGGACCCGTCTATACCCCATGGTACTAATGTGGTACTAATGTGGACCCCAGCATCCTCTAGGATGTAAGAGAAAAACCCATTACTTATGCACAATATATTGATTTCCTCAAAACTATGGAGTGCCAGCTATTCCTTTCAATGGGGGCTATAATGCTCCATACTGGAGGGATCTATTGAAAAGAAACAAAGCATGCACGGCACTCCAGGATTTGAAAAAAATGCTACTATAAATCCATTATATTGAAAAATCCATAGGTTATCCCATCATGTCGACATATATGTTTTGGGGCCATATGATAAAGGGATGCAGAATTGTAGAGGTAGTATTTTTTCGTTTTGCTTCTCTCTATTACTATACTACTCTACTAGTACTATTTCTACAATTCCAGATTCCTTTGTGCTATGCACTTTCAAGTACAGCCTAATGAAAAGGCCTGTGAGACTTGAAATGTTGCTTGTTTGCTGAAAATGGTTTAATATCTGAACACCAGACCGGTGAGTGCCACCTAATTTCTTCAAAAGTGGAGGTAGCTACACCTCCCAGGAGAAATAGAGATAAGCTATATAAGATATACAGATAAGCCTGTATACAACATTAAGGAGGGCACTCCTCCAGTATGTTTATTGCCCAGAGCGCCGTATGTTACCAAAATAAAAATCACATATACCTATACTTATACAAACGTATAGTATGTGTATATATATATATATATATATATATATATATATAAAACCAGAAAAAAGCAGGCGGCACTCTAAGACTTTGGAATAAGTGAACTTTAGTGCACAAAGGTTAGTGCATGGTATCAACGTTTCGGGGCATGACACCCCATCATCAGGATAACAAGTGAGTGAAATGACAAAAGAATTTATACTTACACAATCCCGCACTCCCATGCCCGCTGCCGCACGCTGGTCTGGGACTCCGCCGCACTTCCGGTGACATCTGACGGAAGTGACGTCGTCACATGGGCAGCACCACCAGCAGACACCGGGCGCCGTCCTCGAGCTCTGCCAGTCTTCCGGTCAAGTGTACCGGATGCGGCGTCATCTTGGGAGCAGCACCACAGACGGGCTAGAAGGGGGAAACACAGGGCTAGTTACCTTGGCAACGCCATAGGAAAACATTATAGCAATAAATGTTATAAGTGCATAATCAAAAAGGTGATTATAAATAAAGAACATGATTATTAGTACATAAATAGTAAAACATACTGAACAGTGCATATATACATAAGATATAATATATAAAATAAAATGAACAGTGCATATATAGATGGAAATCTAACCTACACAGGATGCTGGGTGACCAAATCTCCTGCTGGATCACCATTCACCACTGATATGACATCTAAATAAACTTACATAAACCTGCGGCCAGGGATATTATAACCAATAGTTATACCAAATAGGGGCCTACCGTACCCACCTATTCAATATATTAAATAAACTATGAATGAATGGCTAAAACAATCTTATTACCGATAGAGGTAATTTTTCTCATGCTTAAAGAAAACATGTCAAACTCAGAGATTCATTCAAACCCCTCGAACTGACCGTGTCCAGGGTAAAGATCCACTTAGCTTCTAACTGGAGCAATTTTTTAGATCTATCCCCTCTTCTTAAAGAATTGGGCACTTGGGCAATCATTCTGTATCTAAGCATTGCCATATTGTGTCTAACCTGTGCAAAATGCCTGGCTACTGCTTGATCACTATTGCCGGATATCAGAGCAGCTCTAATAGCTGCCATGTGTTGGGCAATTCTCTCCTTGAATTGTCTCTCTGTCTTGCCCACATAATGTAAACCACATGGGCAAGACAGAAGATAAACCACAAACTTAGATGTACATGTCAGGGGAATTTTAATTTCGTACATTTTACCAGTGTATGGATGTGGGAATTTATTCCCAATAATCAAGGCTCTACAAGTTGTACAGCCCGTACATCGGTAGCATCCTCCTTTTCTGCTAAGGAAATGCTGTGGCCTTTCCTTGCCTACCCCAGTAACATCTGTCCTAACCAACATGTCCTTAAGGTTAGGGCCTCTGGTGTAGCTGTAAAGTAGCTTAGCATTCAACAATGAAGGTAATTCTGTATCTGAATTCACGATGGCCATAATTGTTTGGCTTTTTCCTTTAGTGTCTCACTCGCTACCGTATACCTATTAACCCACGGAACAACTTTACCAGTTTCTACTTTGGTTTTTTCTGCTAGTAGTGTTTTTCTATCAAGGGCCATGGCTTTAGTTTTTGCCTGTATTAACACAGAGTTATGATAGCCCCTCAAAAGAAACTTCTTAGTTAGGACCTCCAGTTGTTGTTCCCTCTCTGTTAAATCACTGGTAATGCGACATGCGCGTACAAACTGTGAATATGGTAAACTGTCCACCGTAGCTCTGGGGTGGAAGCTGTCATGTCTAAGGATAGTGTTCCTATCCCTGGGTTTTACATACAAGTTAGTTTTAAACTGACCATTACTGATTTCAATGTTGACATCCAAGAAATGTATTTGTTCTGTACTGGCACACATGGATAATTTGGCTTGGCAGGTGGATATATTATGTTGTTCTATGACCTTCTCCAATAATTCCCCTTGACCACACCACAACAATAGGATGTCATCTATGTACCTATAGTATTTAAACACATGCTCAGGAATAAACGGTGACTCAAAGAACAATTTCATCTCTACCATGTACATAAAAGCGTTAGCATAGGCCGGGGCCACACAACTGCCCATGGCACAACCTGACTTTTGAAGAAAAAAAGAGCCATCATACAGAAAATAATTATGTTTGAGCGTGAACTCCAACAAGCAAATAAAGAAATCTACATTGGGCCCTTTGTACAAATGACTAGATGAAATCAAATTATGTACTGCATTAAGGCCCAGCTCGTGGGGAATATAAGTTAGTCACGTTAATACTGGCCAATATCAAATCAGGAGGCAACCTCGTAATGTCAGATCATTTTCTTAACAGGAATGATGTGTCCTTTAGAGGTGTGGCAGTGTCCTGGATCACAGGTTGTAGCCACGTGTCCAGGAAAACCGCCACAGGTTCACAAAGAGACCCCCTGGCAGAGATAATGGGTCTGCCAGGAGGTTTCACCGGATCCTTATGAAGTTTAGGAATGATGTAAAAAATAGGTACACTAGGATGTGAGAGACATAAGTAAGCACCAGTCTCTGCATCGATGACACCACTAGAGACACTAGACTGTACAAACAGCCCTAGTTCTCTTTTATAGCTGTCTGTAGGATCCCTGTTTAATCTCATGTATGTCTCGTAGTCATCCAATAAACGAGAGCATTCCTCTTTGTACATGACAAGGTCCATTACTACTATGGTGCAGCCTTTGCCTGCCCCACGTATAATGATGTCCTGTCATGAACTTAAATCACGCAAGGCCAATTATTCCTCCTTGGATAAATTATGATGAAAAATAAGTTTTTTTACTTCGTAATGGCTTTGCTACTTGTGTCAAGCAATCTTGAGAACGTTCGAATAGACGGATGGAACGACTGGGTATCAAACGTGGATGCTGGACGGAATCTTTTGCCCCCATCTGTTATTCCCTGTGTAGGGGTATTCAAGGGCTCAATATTGTGCACCAATTGGCCTTTAGCTCTATTTTTATCAAAAAATTCTCTTAGTTTCAACTTTCTCTGAAACTTGAAATTGTCCACCTTACAAGTAAATTCATCATGTGGCTGTGTTGGAACAAATGCTAACCTCTTATTTAATATCTGTACTTCCATCAGGGTTAATGGAACACTTGAAAGGTTAAAGATTAAGTCCGTTGAACTTTTGGTGGCTTGCCGCATCTGCCTCTCCGTTGGTTTGTTCTTGACCCGGCTTTGCTGGCCCGGGTATCTACCCCTAAAGGGACTTGTGGTGAAGCTTGATTCCTGGAGGGTGCTTGATCGCTATCACTCGCTGAAGTACTTCAGTATGTGGTTCCTCTCTCTCTCTGTTTTCTATGCCACTGTTTACGCCCAGGACCTCTAGAGTTTTGCTGTGTGGTATGCAGCCAATTGTAAACTCTATGTTGTGCATAATCTTGCTGCACTTTGATTAATTTATCCTTTTTAAATTTAATTAGATCTTTCTTGTAAGCATCTAGTTTTTCCTGCAGTTGAGACAGCCAATTATTACTGCTGTCTTGGCTGAGTGAGGATAGATGTTCATGCTCAAAAGTAGCAATCTTTTCCTTGGCACTTTTCAGTTCTTTACTGGACTCTTCTATAACAAGTAAAATCAGGTCCATTGAGCATTTATTTAAAATTGCGATCCTCCTGATTTGATATTGGCCAGTATTGACGTGACTAGCTTATATACTTGTATTCCCCCCGAGCTAGGCCTTAATGCAGTACATAACTTGTTTTCATCTAGTCATTTGTACAAAGAGCCCAATGTAGATTTATTTATTTGCTTGTTGGAGTTCACGCTCAAACATAATTATTTTCTGTATGATGACTCTTTTTTTCTTCAAAAGTCAGGTTGTGCCATGGGCAGTTGTGTGGCCCCGGCCTATGCTAACGCTTTTATGTACATGGTAGAGATGAAATTGTTCTTTGAGTCACCGTTTATCCCTGAGCATGTGTTTAAATACTATAGGTACATAGATGACATCCTATTGTTGTGATGTGGTCAAGGGGAATTATTGGAGAAGGTCATAGAACAACATAATATATCCACCTGCCCAGCCAAATTATCCATGTGTACCAGTACAGAACAAATACATTTCTTGGATGTCAACATTGAAATCAGTAATGGTCAGTTCAAAACTAACTTGTATGTAAAACCCACGGATAGGAACACTATCCTTAGACATGACAGCTTCCACCCCAGAGTTACGGTGGACAGTTTACCATATTCACAGTTTGTACGCGCATGTCGCATTACCAGTGATTTAACAGAGAGGGAACAACAATTGGAGGTCCTAACTAAGAAGTTTCTTATGAGGGGCTATCATAACTCCGTGTTAATACAGGCAAAAACTAAAGCCATGGCCCTTATAGAAAAACACTACTAGCAGATAAAACCAAAGTAGAAACTGGTTAAGTTGTTCCGTGGGTTAATAGGTATACGGTAGCGAGTGAGACACTAAAGGAAAAAAGCCAAAAAATGATGGCCCATCGTGAATTCAGATACAGAATTACCTTCACTGTTGAATGCTAAGCTACTTTCCAGCTACACCAGAGGCCCTAACCTTAAGGACATGTTGGTTAGGACAGATGTTACTGGGGTAGGCAAGGAAAGGCCACAGCATTTCCTTAGCAGAAAAGGAGGATGCTACCGATGTACGGGCTGTACAACTTGTAGAGCCTTGATTATTGGGAATAAATTCCCACATCCATACACTGGTAAAATGTACGAAATTAAAATTCCCCTGACATGTACATCTAAGTTTGTGGTTTATCTTCTGTCTTGCCCATGTGGTTTACATTATGTGGGCAAGACAGAGACACAATTCAAGGAGAGAATTGCCCAACACAGGGCAGCTATTAGAGCTGCTCTGATATCCGGCAATAGTGATCAAGCAGTAGCCAGGCATTTTGCACAGGTTAGACACAATATGGCAACGCTTAGATACAGAATGATTGCCCAAGTGCCCAATTCTTTAAGAAGAGGGGATAGATCTAAAAAATTGCTCCAGTTAGAAGCTAAGTGGATCTTTACCCTGGACAGGGTCAGTCCGAGGGGTTTGAATGAATCTCTGAGTTTGACATGTTTTCTTTAAGCATGAGAAAAATCACCTCTATCAGTAATAAGATTGTTTTAGCCATTCATTCATTCATAGTTTATTTAATATATTGAATAGGTGGGTAAGGTAGGCCCCTATTTGGTATAACTAATGGGTATAATATCCCTGGCCGCAGGTTTATGTAAGTTTATTTAGATGTCATATCAGTGATGATCCAACAGGAGATTTTGTCACCCAGCATCCTGTGTAGGTTAGATTTCCATCTATATATGCACTGTTCATTTTATTTTATATATTATATCTTATGTATATATGCACTGTTCAGTATGTTTTACTATTTATGTACTAATAATCATGTTCTTTATTTATAATCACCTTTTTGATTATGCACTTATATTATAACATTTATTGCTATGATGTTTTCCTATGGCGTTGCCACGGTAACTAGCCCTGTGTTTCCCCCTTCTAGCCCGTCTGCGGTGCTGCTCCCAAGATGACGCCGCATCCGGTACACATGACTGGAAGACTGGCAGAGCTCGAGGACGACACCCGGCGTCTGCTGGTGGTGCTGCCCATGTGATGACGTCACTTCCGTCAGACGTCACAGGAAGTGCGGTGGAGACCCGGACCGGCGTGCGGCAGCGGGCATGGGAGTGCGGGAATGTGTAAGTATAAATTCTTTTGTCATTTCACTCACTTGTTATCCTGATGATGGGGTGTCATGCCCCGAAACGTTGATACCATGCACTAACCTTTGTGCACTAAAGTTCACTTATTCCAAAGTCTTGGAGTGCCGCCTGCTTTTTTCTGGTTGTATATGGGGTTGCTGTACCCCAGGAGGGCACACAAGCAAGTACTGCATTTGGGGGTTCTGCTGCTCTGAAGGAGTGCCAGGTTGGATATAATATATATATATATATATATATATATATATATATAAAATCAGTGGGCAGGCAGCATGATAATAGATAGATAGATAGCTAGGTGATAGATGCTGTAGATGCACACACACATACATATACACGTTGGTGGCATTGACATGTTTTACTTTACGTTGTCATACTGTGTTTTAGGCTCCTCGCTTGTCCTTGGTGGAGTGCTCACGCCTCACGCAGACTGCATAACTGCAGGCAGATCCCTGGGTCCCGTCCCTCCTCCTTCCTGCTTCCTCCCCTCACATTTGGAGCATGCAGTGCACGCCCAGCCACAGCGAGGCCAGAGTGGAGATGCCGACATGAAGGGTGATGATTGAGCTCCTAACCCTTCAGTGATCTGATGATGCTGCAGCAGCTTGATCCCCACTGGCATGCCCCCTCCCCCTCATCATGGCTGGAGTTAATGCCACGTTACGTTCCATGGCGCAGCACCGGGCAGTGTTTAATGAGTCAGGCTGACATATGCTGCCGTTTTGGGCCCCTTCACTGCGGCCTGCACATCGGCAAGTTCCGCACCTGGGCCCCCCACCCATACTGAGACCCTGCTGCTGCATGACTGTGTGGATGGTGCAGGGGGAAGGCAAGCCTGGGAGGCAGTCCCAGCCCTGAAATATTCAACCAGCCGCGCAATCTTAATTCATGCGGCTGCAGTGCACACTATAATACATCACTGTTGGCCGGCCCCATGACACTCACCAGTCCCTAAGCAGCCGCCTATGTCGCCTAGTGGAAAATCCACCCCTGGTTAGAGGGTTGGAGGAGACTTTAAACAAGGTGTCTGGGGGGAGGGATTAGATAGATTTAATGGACAATCAGTGACGGCAGAAAGGAGGGTTCTATAAAGTATAACGAGGGTGAAGAGGGGGGAGGGGAAAAAAGTCAGCAAAGGAAAATCAAGCAATACACAAACAAGGAAACGGGAATTACTAAACTAAAGTTTATACTTGCAAATGCAAGAAACCTAACAAGTAAAATGGGGGAATTAGAAATGATAGCACTTAAAGATCAATACGATATCAGAGGTATTACAGAGACATGGTGGGATGATTCTCGGGCAGCTAATTTGGAAGGATATACTCTTTTCAGGAGAGATAGGACAAACAAAAAGGGAGGAGGTGTATGTTTTTATGTTAAGCTATTTTTAAAACCGCATGTAAAGGAGGTTATTTACGAGGGAACTGGAGATAACGTAGAGTCATTATGGGTTGTAATTTCCAGTGGGGGGAATGATACAAAAAAACTACTAATAGAGGCATGCTACAAACTGCCATATATTAGTGTGACTGAAGAATCACAACTCTTGCAGCAAATTGAAAACGCTGCAGGACTGGGGGAGCTCATAATCATTGAGGATTTTAATTATCCATAAATAAATTGCAACACCGAATCATGTAAAACAGCTAGGGGAAGCCGGTTCTTAAACATGCTAAAGGTCACTACTTGTCTCAGGTAATCGAGGAACCAACTAGATTTAGGACTATACTAGATCTAGTACTAGCTAATAATGTGGAGATTACATCAAATATTAAAGTAGGGGAGGCCTTGGGAAATAGTGATCATAATATGATCAGATTCAATATTAGCAAAAACATCATTATAAGGGTCAAACTAAGACTTTTAACTTTAGAAAAGCTAATTTCATCATGGTGAAATGAGCACTAAAGGACATTGATTGGGAAATTCTGTTTCATGGTAAGAACACGTCTGAAATGTGGGATGCTTTTAAAATTTTTGCTCGATGATTAAACTCATATGTTCATTCCCATGGGCAGTAAACGCAGGAGTATTAAATTGAACCCACGGTGGCTTAATAAAAAGGTTAAGGAAGAAATGGATAAAAAGAAACATGTTTTCAAAGCATTTAAATCCAATGGGAAGGCGGAATCATTCCAGTACTACAAGGAATGTAACAAAAAATGTAAAAAAGAAATCAGAACAGCTAAAATAGAAAACGAAAAGCAAATCACTAGGGAGAGTAAAATAAACCCTAACAAGTTTTTTAAGTACATAAACGGCAAAAGATTAAATAAGAAAAACATAGGACCACTAAAGGGCAAGTCGGGTGTCTTGATAAATGATGACAAAAATAAAGCAAATTTATTGAACAAATTTATGAGAAAGTGAGCAAAAATTCTGATCAGGGAAAGGCAGTGGATGTGGTCTATTTACACTTTGCAAAAGCCTTCGACACAGTGCCACACATGAGATTGATTTTCAAATTAAGAGAGCTTGATTTAGGAAACAATATTTGCACTTGGATAAGTAATTGGCTGGATAACAGGGAACAACGAGTGTTGCTAATAAGATGTTGTCCGACCGGACCCCAGTACTCCGTGGAATACCGCAAGTGTCCGTACTTGGGCCACTACTGTTTAACATATTTATTAATGACCTAGGAGAAGGTCTGGAAAGCACAGTGTCAATTTTTGCAGATGATACTAAACTGGGTAGAATAATTAATTCAGACAAGGTTGAGTCTCTACAGAACGACCTATTTCAATTGGAAGTTTGGGCAGATAATTGGAGAATGAGGTTCAATACAGACAAGTTATGCACGTTGGGACTATAAGCAATCATGCAACCTATAAACTAAATGTAAAAAATGTAGGGAAAATGGTAGTTGAAAAAGATTTGGGGGTGCTCATTGATAATAAACTTAGCTCATAACTGTCATTTTTCAAACCTAGTCTGTAACATGGCAGTTAGGAGCTGATTGGCTGGTATTTTATCTCCGTCCACTTTATCTCCATCCAAGGCTTAGTAAATAGACCCCTTAGTAGCAGTACACAATGTCATAGTGCAGCATCAAAAGCAAATAATGTGTTAGCATTCATAAAGTGGGGAATTGAGTCAAGGGATGAGAGTATAATCCTGCCATTGTACAAATGATTGGCATGCCCGCATCTTGAATATTGTGTTCCATTCTGGGCACCGCTCCACAAAAAAGACATCTTGGAATTTGAAAGCGTGCAGAGGCGATCCACCAAACTGATTAAGGGATTAGAGGTACTGGATTATGAGGAAAGGCTTACTAGGTTAGATACTGTGGGGTATATGCAATTGCGGTCGAATTGCCGCAAATGTTGAAAAACGGGGCATTTTCGACACAAAAAAAAAAATCGACAATGCAATACAGTACTTTTCGACAAAAAAACAACGTTTCAGATTTGACTTTTTGAAATTCGACAGTTGTTAAATTTGACATGTCTGCAATGGTAAAAATGCGGTTTTTCGACAAAAGTATATTCAATTGAAGAATGTCGATTTGACAACAGTGCTTTTAGACAGTCATTTCGTCAATTTCAGTCTGCCTCATTTTGCTGGCGGAATCTAATAAAAAAATTTAAAAACATATTTTTTTTGTGGTTTTTTTGTTGCTAATAGCATATCTATTTATATTAGAAGGGATTATCTACTTGGTTTGTTTATTAGGAGCCACAAGTATTATTTATATATTTCTTAAAAGAATATATATATTTTTTTAACTAACTAAAATAATATGAAGAGATCAGAGCATGTTTTTCAGTGGAAAGGGTGGGAATGGGTTAAAAATCACGAAAAAAAATGTGTGGGGTCCCCCTCCTAAGCATAACCAGCCTCGGGCTCTTTGAGCCGGTCCTGGTTGTAAAAATAAGATTTTACTTACCGATAAATCTATTTCTCGTAGTCCGTAGTGGATGCTGGGGACTCCGTCAGGACCATGGGGAATAGCGGCTCCGCAGGAGACAGGGCACAAAAAGTAAGCTTTTAGGATCACATGGTGTGTACTGGCTCCTCCCCCTATGACCCTCCTCCTAGCCTCAGTTAGGTACTGTGCCCGGACGAGCGTACACAATAAGGAAGGATCTTGAATCCCGGGTAAGACTCATACCAGCCACACCAATCACACCGTACAACCTGTGATTTGAACCCAGTTAACAGTATGATAACAACGAAGGAGCCTCTGAAAAGATGGTCCACAACAATAACAACCCGATTTTTGTAACAATAATTATGTACAAGTAATGCAGACAATCCGCACTTGGGATGGGCGCCCAGCATCCACTACGGACTACGAGAAATAGATTTATCGGTAAGTAAAATCTTATTTTCTCTAACGTCCTAGTGGATGCTGGGGACTCCGTCAGGACCATGGGGATTATACCAAAGCTCCCAAACGGGCGGGAGAGTGCGGATGACTCTGCAGCACCGAATGAGAGAAACTCCAGGTCCTCCTCAGCCAGGGTATCAAATTTGTAGAATTTTACAAACGTGTTCCCCCCTGACCACGTAGCTGCTCGGCAAAGTTGTAAAGCCGAGACCCCTCGGGCAGCCGCCCAAGATGAGCCCACCTTCCTTGTGGAATGGGCATTTACAGATTTTGGCTGTGGCAGGCCTGCCACAGAATGTGCAAGCTGAATTGTACTACAAATCCAACGAGCAATAGTCTGCTTAGAAGCAGGAGCACCCAGCTTTTTGGGTGCATACAATATAAACAGCAAGTCAGACTTTCTGACTCCAGCCGTCCTGGAATTATATATATATATATATATATATATATATATATATTTCAGGGCCCTGACAACGTCTAGCAACTTGGAGTCCTCCAAGTCCCTAGTAGCCGCAGGCACCACAATAGGTTGTTTCAGGTGAAACGCTGACACCACCTTAGGAAGAAACTGGGGACAAGTCCGCAGTTCTGCCCTGTCCGAATGGAAAATTAAATATGGGCTTTTGTAAGACAAAGCCGCCAATTCTGACAATCGCCTGGCCGAGGCCAGGGCCAACAGCATGGTCACTTTCCATGTGAGATATTTCAAATCCACAGATTTGAGCGGTTCAAACCAATATGATTTGAGGAATCCCAACACTACGTTGAGATCCCACGGTGCCACTGGAGGCACAAAAGGGTCTGTATATGCAATACTCCCTTGACAAACGTCTGGACTTCAGGAACCGAAGCCAATTCTTTCTGGAAGAAAATCTACAGGGCCGAAACTTGAACCTTAATGGACCCCAATTTGAGGCTCATAGACACTCCTGTTTGCAGGAAGTGCAGAAATCGACCTAGTTGAAATTTCTTCGTGGGGCCTTCCTGGCCTCACCCACGCAACATATTTTCACCACATGTGGTGATAACGTTGTGCGGTCACCTCCTTCCTGCTTTGACCAGGGTAGGTATGACCTCTTCCGAAATGCCTTTTCCCTTAGGATCCGGTGTTCAACCGCCATGCCGTCAAACGCAGCCGCGGTAAGTCTTGGAACAGACATGGTACTTGCTGAAGCAAGTCCCTTCTTAGCTCCCGAGGCCATTAGTCCTCTGTGAGCATCTCTTGAAGTTCCGGGTACCAAGTCCCTCTTGGCCAATCCGGAGCCACGAGTATAGTTCTTACTCCTCTACGTCTTATAATTCTCAATACCTTGGTTATGAGAAGCAGAGGAGGGAACACATACACCGACTGTTACACCCACGGTGTTACCAGGACGTCCACAGCTATCGCCTGAAGGTCTCGTGACCTGGCGCAATACCTGTCCCGTTTTTTGTTCGGGCGGGACGCCATCATGTCCACCTTTGGTCTTTCCCAACGGTTCACAATCATGCGGAAAACTTCCCGATGAAGTTCCCACTCTCCCGGGTGGAGGTCGTGCCTGCTGAGGAAGTCTGCTTCCCAGTCGTCCACTCCCGGAATGAACACTGCTGACAGTGCTATCACATGATTTTCCACCTAGCGAAAAATCCTTGCAGTTTTGCCACTGCCCTCCTGCTTCTTGTGCCGCCCTTTCTGTTTACGTGGGCGACTGCCGTGATGTTATCCCACTGGATCAATACCGGCTGACCTTGAAGCAGAGGTCTTGCTAAGCTTAGAGCATTATAAATTTGCTCTTAGCTCCAGTATATTTATGTGGAGAGAATTCTCCAGACTTGATCACACTCCCTGGAAATTTTTTCCCTGTGTGACTGCTCCCCAGCCTCTCAGGCTGGCCTCCGTGGTCACCAGCATCCAATCCTGAATGCCGAATCTGCGGCCCTCTAGAAGATGAGCACTCTGTAATCACCACAGGAGAGACACCCTTGTCCTTGGATATAGGGTTATCCGCTGATGCATCTGAAGATGCGATCCGGACCATTTGTCCAGCAGATCCCACTGAAGAGTTCTTGCGTGAAATCTGCCGAATGGAATCGCTTCGTAATAAGCCACCATTTTTACCAGGACTCTTGTGCAATGATGCACTGACACTTTTCCTGGTTTTAGGAGGATCCCGATTAGCTCGGATAACTCCCTGGCTTTCTCCTCTGGGAGAAACACCTTTTTCTGGACTGTGTCCAGAATCATCCCTAGGACCAGCAGACGTGTCGTCGGAACAACTGCGGTTTTGGAATATTTAGAATCCACCCGTGCTGTCGTAGAACTACTTGAGATAGTGCTACTCCGACCTCCAACTGTTCACTGGACCTTGTTCTTATCAGGAGGTCGTCCATTTTCTTTGAAGACGAATCCTCATTTCGGTCATTACCTTGGTAAGGACCCGGGGTGCCTTGGACAATCCAACGGCATCGTCTGAAACTGATAGTGACAGTTCTGTACCACGAACCTGAGGTACCCTTGGTGAGAAAGGCAAATTTTGGGACATGGAGGTAAGCATCCCTGATGTCCCGGGACACCATATAGTCCCCTTCTTCCCGGTTCGCTATCACTGCTCTGAGTGACTGCATCTGGATTTGAACCTTTGTAAGTGTTCAAATATTTCAGATTTAGAATAGGTCTCACCTAGCCTTCTGGCTTCAGTACCACCATATAGTGTGGAATAATACCCCTTTCCTTGTTGTAGGAGGGGTAATTTTATTATCACCTGCTGGGAATACAGCTTGTGAATTGTTTTCAATACTGCCTCCCTGTCGGAGGGAGACATTGGTACAGCAGACTACAGGAACCTGCGAGGGGGAAACGTCTCGACATTCCAATCTGTACCCCTTGGATACTACTTGTAGGATCCAGGGGTCCTGTACGGTCCCAGCGTCATGCTGAGAACTTGGTAGAAGCGGTGGAGGGCTTCTGTTCCTGGGAATGGGCTGCCTGCTGCAGTCTTCTTCCCTTTCCTCTATCCCTGGGCAGATATGACTCTTATAGGGACGAAAGGACTGAGGCTGAAAAGACGGTGTCTTTTTCTGCAGAGATGTGACTTAGGGTAAAAAACGGTGGATTTTCCAGCAGTTGCCGTGGCCACCAGGTCCCATGGACCGACCCGAAATAATTCCTCCCCTTTATACGGCAATACATCTTTGTGCCGTTTGGAATCTGCATCACCTGACCACTGTCGTGTCCATAAACATCTTCTTGCAGATATGGACATCGCATTTACTCTTGATGCCAGAGTGCAAATATCCCTCTGCGCATCTCGCATATATAGAAATGCATCCTTTAAATGCTCTATAGTCAATAAAATACTGTCCCTGTCAAGGGTATCAATATTTTTAGTCAGGGAATCCGACCAAGCCACCTCAGCTCTGCACATCCAGGCTGAGGCGATCGCTGGTCGCAGTATAACACCAGCATGTGTGTGTATACTTTTTAGGATATTTTCCAGCCTCCTATCAGCTGGCTCCTTAAGTACGGCCCTATCTGTAGATGGTACCGCCACTTGTTCTGATAAGCATGTGAGCGCCTTATCCACCCTAAGGGGTGTTTCCCAACGCGCCCTAACTTCTGGCGGGAAAGGGTATACCGCCAATAATTTTCTATCGGGGGAAACCCACGCATCATCACACACTTCATTTAATTTATCTGATTCAGGAAAAACTACAGGTAGTTTTTTCACATCCCACATAATACCCTTTTTTGTGGTACTTGTAGTATCAGAAATATGTAACACCTCCTACATTGCCCTTAACGTGTGGCCCTAAAGGAAAATACGTTTGTTTCTTCACCGTCGACACTGAAATCAGTGTCCGTGTCTGGGTCTGTGTCGACCGACTGAGGTAAATGGGCGTTTTACAGCCCCTGACGGTGTTTGAGACGCCTGGACAGGTACTAATTTGTTCGTCGGCTGTCTCATGTCGTCAACCGGCTTGCAGCGTGTTGACATTATCACGTAATTCCATAAATAAGCCATCCATTCCGGTGTCGACTCCCTAGAGCAGGCATTCCCAACCACGGTCCTCAAGGCACACCAACAGTGCAGGTTTTAGTGATATCCAGGCTGCAGCACAGATGGTTGAATCAAAATAACTGAGCTACTAATTAAGTCACCTGTGCTGCAGCCTGGATATCACTAAAACCTGCACTGTTGGTGTGCCTTGAGGACCGTGGTTGGGAATGCCTGCCCTAGAGAGTGACATCACCATTACAGGCAATTTGCTCCGCCTCCTCACCAACATTTTCCTCATACATGTCGACACACACGTACCGACATACAGCACACACATAGGGAATGCTCTGATAGAGGACAGGACCCACTAGCCCTTTGGGGAGACAGAGGGAGAGTTTGCCAGCACACACCAAAACGCTATAATTCTACAGGGACAACCTTTATATAAGTGTTCCTCCCTTATAGCATTTTAATATATATTCATATCGCCAAATCAGTGCCCCCCCTCTCTGTTTTAACCCTGTTTCTGTAGTGCAGTGCAGGGGAGAGCATGGGAGCCTTCCCACCAGCATTTCTGTGAGGGAAAATGGCGCTGTGTGCTGAGGAGAATAGGCCCCGCCCCCTTTTCGGTGGGCTTCTTCTCCGGAGTCTGTGATATCTGGCAGGGGTTAAATACATCCATATAGCCTCAAGGGCTATATGTGATGTATTTTTCGCCATACAGGTATTATACATTGCTGCCCAGGGCGCCCCCCCCCCGCGCCCTGCACCCTCCGTGACCGCTGTGTGAAGTGTGCTGACAACAATGGCGCACAGCTGCAGTGCTGTGCGCTACCTGATGAAGACTGAAAGTCTTCTGCCGCCTGGTTCCGGACCTCTTCAATCTTCAGCATCTGCAAGGGGGGTCGGCGGCGCGGCTCCGGGACGAACCCCAGGGCGAGACCTGTGTTCCGACTCCCTCTGGAGCTAATGGTGTCCAGTAGCCTAAAAAGCCAATCCATCCTGCACGCAGGTGAGTTCACTTCTCTCCCCTAAGTCCCTCGATGCAGTGAGCCTGTTGCCAGCAGGACTCACTGAAAATAAAGAACCTAAAAACTTTTTCTAAGCAACTCTTTAAGAGAGCCACCTAGATTGCACCCTGCTCGGACGGGCACAAAAACCTAACTGAGGCTTGGAGGAGGGTCATAGGGGGAGGAGCCAGTACACACCATGTGATCCTAAAAGCTTACTTTTTGTGCCCTGTCTACTGCGGAGCCGCTATTCCCCATGGTCCTGACGGAGTCCCCAGCATCCACTAGGACGTTAGAGAAAATACGGGAAAAAATTGACAGGGGATCCCCCGTATTTTTACAACCAGCACCGGGCTCTGCGTCCGGTCCTGGTGCAAAAAATACGGGGGACAAAAGACGTAGGGGTCCCCTGTATTTTCAACACCAGCACCGGGCTCCACTAGCTGGAGAGATAATGCCACAGCCGGGGGACACTTTTATACCGGTCCCTGCGGCCGTGGCATTAAATCCCCAACTAGTCACCCCTGGCCAGGGTACCCCGAGGCTGTCCCCCCCATCCAAGGGCTGCGGATCTGGGGCTGATAGCCTTGTGTCAAATAAAAGAATATTGTTTTTTTGTAGCAGAACTACAAGTCCCAGCAAGCCTCCCCCGCAAGCTGGTACTTGGAGAACCACAAGTACCAGCATGCAGGGGAAAAACGGGCCCGCTGGTACCTGTAGTTCTACTACAAAAAAAAATACCCAAATAAAAACAGTACACGCACACCGTGAAAGTAAAACTTTATTACATACATGCATGCCGACACACACATACTTACCTATGTTCACACGCCGACTCTGTCCACTTCTCCAAGTAGAATCCACGGTGTACCTGAAAATAAAATGATACTCACCAAAATCCAGTGTAGAGCTGTCCTCTTCTATTTTGTAATCCACGTACTTGGCAAAAAAAGAAAACGCATTTCCCCGGACCACGCACTGAAAGAGGTCCCATGTTTACACATGGGACCCCTTTCCCCGAATGCCCTTGGATGGGGGGGACAGCCTCGGGCTTCACCCCTGGCCCTTGGGTGGCTGGAGGGGGGGACCCCTTGATTTAAGGGGTCCTCACTCCTCCAGGGTACCCCGGCCAGGGGTGACTAGTTAGTGATTTAATGCCAGGGCCGCAGGGACCGTTATAAAAGTGTCCGCCGGCTGTGGCATTATCTCTCTGACTAGTGGAGCCCGGTGCTGGTATAAAAAATACGGGGGGCCCCTACGATTTTTGTCCCCCGTATTTTTTGCACCAGGACCGGACGCAGAGCCCGGTGCTGGTTGTAAAAATACGGGGGATCCCCTGTCAATTTTTTCCTGTATTTTTACAACCAGGACCGGCTCAAAGAGCCCGAGGCTGGTTATGCTTAGGAGGGGGGACCCCACGCAATTTTTTTCTGGGTTTTTTATACACTTTTGTGCCGTCCAAAAAGTCGAATCCAGGATGCACATATCCGTCAATTGGTCCGTTTTTCGACAGCGGGACTGTCGAATCCGTTTTTTATTGAATATGTCGAATTCGGGTCCCGGCGGCAGGGTGTCTGACTGTCGAATTATGTCAAATTAAAAAACGGTTGAATTCCAGCCGGAATTCGACCGCAATTGCATATACATTAATATACATTAATAATGTTTACAAATATATAAAGAGACAATACAAGGATCTATCAGGAGATTTGTTTATTGAAAATCTCTACACAGGACACATGGACATCGTCTGAGGTTAGAGAGAAAAAAATTCCCAGATCCCATGTGTTATCATACGAAAACGGGATATTTTTCACCCAAAACAAATGGGCTATAATTGAATAGTGACCATCAGACTCTTTTTGGTTTGTTTTGTTTCGGAAGAAAATAATCGGGGCTAACTGAGTACCATCCCAAGTCACAATTTCATAATGCACACTAACAAAATACGTCCCCATTACAACCAGGAACCCAGACTTATTTCAACTCAGGAAAATACAGGACTAAGGGGACCATTTACTAAGCAGTGATAAGAGCGGAGAAGTGAGCCAGTGGAGAAATTTCCCCATCAACCAATCAGCAGCTCTGTATCATTTTATAATATGCAAATTATAGATGTTACTTCAGTGCTGATTGGTTGCCATGGGCAACTTCTCCACTGGCTCACTTCTCCGATCGTATCACTGCTTAGTAAATGTACCCCTGAATCCCCTTTGCTTTCAAAATGACTTGTAGTTAAAGGTGAAATCCGTTGGTCCTGGAAAAGAGCTAACGCAGAGATGCTCTACAATTTGAATTGACTCCACTTTGCTGGATTCTAGATATTTTCAATGTTGATATGTTCAGTTTGTATCTGTAAAATGTGAGTGAGTGCATCTTTTTTATATAAAAGAAATATTATACAGGGTATTATGCAAGGCCTTTTTTCTGTGATCCCTTAAACCGGTCATTCTCTGAAACTTGTGTTTTCCATCTAGAGCAGGCATTCCCAACCACGGTCCTCAAGGCACACCAACAGTACGGGTTTTAGTGATATCCAGGCTGCAACACAGATGGTTAAATCAAAATAACTGAGCTACTAATTAATTAATCTGTGCTGAAGCCTGGATATCACTAAAACCTGCACTGTTGGTGTGCCTCGAGGACCGTGGTTGGGAATGCCTGATCTAGAGTGTTGTGCGGAGGAGTGGAAAAATGTACACATAAGTGATTGGTGGTTCTTTGTATTTGAGAAAGGTGAAAACCTATACATCCACCACAGATGACCTGAGTGCAAGCACAGAGGGGCCTTTGAATGTTGTGCATGTATTTAATTTACTTAATTTCTTCATAAAGGTGGAAATCTGGGACAACTCCACTTTTCTATGTGTTTTGGTACTTGCATATATAACCACTTTTGGCCATAAGAACCAGAGTGTGTTACAAGGTGTTATTCACTTACACCAGAACATATGTATGTATGTAATGTGACCATTTATTTTCCTTTTCACTTTGTAGAACTATAGGTCCTTCATAAACAAAGGAAAGACTATTGTCTTGGTTTCAGATTCTATCTTAGAAGAGATTTATTTATTTGTTACCTGTAGCATGATATGTGAGTGCCTTAATTCATATTGTTTTTGATGTAAAGGTATAATGAGGGAGTTCATGGCTCCTCCATATGTGAAGTGGCAGCATACAGTCTAACCTATAGGTTGTAAAATAAGAGGTGCTATCTAAAATCTGAAAGACTTTATTAAAAAAATAAAATAAAACCAGTAATTAAGTAAATAAGGATAAATAAACACATTTGGGCCAATCCACTTTGCAGCACTTTACTTGTGTGTGCAAGTTAGCGCCTATAAGTCGCACTTGCAGTGCCGCCAGATTTACAGATTTTTGTTCGCAGACCCATAGGGCTATGTACAAAAATCCCAGAATCTGGAGAAAGATAAGACTGCAAGGGGGTCCAGTTCTGATACCATTGCTGGTGTTTATATCGCAACAACAATTCTTCACCCTTGTGTGCGGGTACAAGTTCATTGGATTGAGCTTATTGTTTGTAACCCTTCCCACAGATACAGCTTAAAAAATGACCTACTGTTGGCAGTAGAGAACGGTCCAAGAAGGAGTCAAATCGACACTGTATTTAACAAAAGTGGATGCAACTGAACGAAGCAATTTACGTCTACATACTTAAGTATAACGTTATTGATAGGCCACTTTCAGCATCTAAGCAGCTGTGCAAGTGAACTGGCTGCATAGTGTGAAGATCTACCCTTAGGTCCTATAAAACAATTTTGGCTTACCAACACAGCAATAGAAACCAGCACTTTGTCATTATAATAATAGCGATTCTTATCAAAACTCTTGGGGCTATTTCTGAAGCCGGGTGCATGGGAAAAATGTGATGTAACCAGCAGCATCCAATAAGTCACTTTCTGTCATTTTCTAAACGGCAAAAAAAAAAAAAACAACAGAACCCAAATTGCTGTTTGTGGTATGATACGTTTTTTCTGTGTCCAAGATACAGTATTTACATAATCTCTTAAAATATTCTATTTAAACGGAACGCTCTCAGTTTTGGTGCCCATTCATTTCTGTTCATGCAGTGCAGGAGCATATACTATATGACCGATCTGCATTCAGGTCTCAAGTCAGCTTAATGACAACTGTCTGGAACGGTTTGAGAAAAAGGACCCTGAAAAGAATGAGCCCTAAAAAATTCCCCTAGGCAGCCAAACATTTGAAATGATATTCAATAACACTGGACGACAAAGGTAAGGACCGTAGAGCTTTCTATGCAGAATATCAGGGAGACTGACTTGTCACGTCTTTTAGTGGCTGATGAATATGAGATTCTGCCTCTGAATCTTCATGCGGCCATATGCTTGTTTTTCCCTGTATGCAGAGTCTGTGAATACTCCTATGTGGGCGAGTGCACCGTGAATGCATTTCTGAGCTTGCAGTTCAGTGACAAGCTTTCCGAGGGTCTGCAATCACGGAGCATAATTATACACGAGTTTACCAGGGCGAACAATGGCAGTTTAGAAAGGCACAGCTGCCCTCCCCCTGTCCTCTGCTCAGTACACTGTAATGACAACATGATGATTCAGCTCCCAACCAGAATCTTGATGAACTCACCATGGAGACAGAACACAGCATACATGCCATCAGTATTGAAGAAGAATGGCTAAAATATACCCACTCGCATTCAACAACCTCCGATACACATCAGATGTCCCCAAAAGACATCAATGGTATCTACTTCTATAGCAAACATCCTTAAATTACACACTGTGCTAACAATACTCACAGCTGTACACATCAGTGCTATCATCCGCTTACACACATCATTAGATCTTAGTGAATTTACTCTTCTACACAGATCAGTATCCTTTAAATAATGCAAAGGGATCATCTTCATGCACAGAATACTTTACAACAGGGATTTAAAACGAATCACACCTACTATAAGCTTGTACAACCTTTCAAGAAAAACTATCAGTATATTGCTTAACTGTTTACTCTCCAAACGTCTGTAGAGTGTATCAAGCCTGGTGTCCTTGGAGAGGTGGAAGTTAATAACAAGCTCCACTACTCAATCGTTAGGGTAGCAGTTGATTCACCGACAGACACAATGCCGACGGTCCTAATCCCGACAGCCATTGACGGATAGTCAAAATACAGACATGGTCAAAATACTGACACCCCTTATGCCGACATGTTCAAAATGCCGACATGGAAAATGCAGACATGCGTTTTTAAGGAATTTTTGCCCAAAAACAGACTTGTTCGTACTTTACCATCCCAGTGGACCTGGAGGGGGAATATAATAGTGTGCCCGAAGCATGGCGAGCGCAGCGAGGCATGCGAAGGGATGTGGTACACTTAGACAGTGCGCATGTCGACCTATATCGACAATGATACAACCCCCCCCCCCCCCCCCCCGAAAAACTCATGTCGGTATTTTGATAAGTTGGCATTTCAAATGTCGGTATTCTGACTCTGTCAGCATCTTGAACATGTCGGCATAATGATTGTCGTTTTTGACCGTGTCAGTATTTTGATTGTAGGTCAATATATCCCACCACTGATTGCTAGCATAATGGTGTTACTTAATGCCGTATGCTTGTACAATAGTGAGTAAAATCGCAAAGCACAGCGGACCTGATAAGAGCTGTCCACTGTGATAAAAGGCCTCCTCAGGGAACAATGTGGAGAAAAGCCCATAGGCTTTTGTTAGGTAAAACTATCTATAGATGGCCTTGCCTAAAGGATCCGAGCTGCAGAAAGTTTTGCTTTCCAGGACCTAGGGGGTCATTCCGAGTTGTTCGCTCGCTAGCTGCTTTTAGTAGCATTGCACACGCTAGGCCGCCGCTCTCTGGGAGTGTATCTTAGCTTAGCAGAATTGCGAACGAAAGATTAGCAGAATTGCGAATAGAAATTTCTTAGCAGTTTCTGAGTATCTCGAGACTTACTCCTACACTGCGATCAGCTCAGCCCGTTTGGTTCCTGGTTTGACGTCACAAACACGCCCTGCGTTCGCCCAGCCACTCCCCCGTTTCTCCAGACACTCCCGCGTTTTATCGTGGCACGCCTGCGTTTTTCCGCACACTCCCAGAAAATGGTCAGTTTCCGCCCAGAAACACCCACTTCCTGTCAATCACACTCCGATCACTTCAACGATGGAAATTCTTTGGTTGGTCGGACGTGAGTAAATCTACTAAGTTTTGTGCTAAAATACTTAGCGCATGCGCACTGCATACCATGCGCATGCGCATTTTCGCCTTAATCGCTCCGTTGCGAAAATCGGCAACGAGCGAACAACTCGGAATGACCCCCCTAGTGCAAATGGCAAATGCGGTTAGCCTCAAATTTGAGTGAAATGTTGGATTTTAGCATTTTTGGAGGTTTGACCACATTTTGCCACAGATGCATGTGTATAATATTTATCTATTTAGGGGGCAGCATAGCCAAAGACAATTCATTTAAACAGTCATATACATACAATTTTTAATTAAGGAGTCTATTTATTATTAAGATTTTATTTATTGCTGTATATCGTGGTGATACAACTTCACCAACACCTACTTCATTAATAAAATATCACTGAGGCAGATGAGAATGGCTGCGCAACACCCCTTTGTTGCCCATCTTGCTGTATGTGTACCCAGCAATACCCAAACTGCTAGGCTACCCCCAGCCTCTCTAGTGCCCTCCCAACCTTTCCCCCTATAGTATTCGGGTGGGATAGCAGGAGAGTATCAACATATTTTAGAACTAAGGGAGAAATGTATCAAAGCTTCAAGAGAGATAATGTACAGTCAATGTTTTGATCCGCACACGGACCTTTGTCAAGATACATACTGAATGACCCCAAACATATACTTATACCCCAGGCGGTCTAGAGGAGCTGTCCACTGCAATAGAAGGAGTAGGTTGCTCCTCTGGACCACCTGGGGTATAAGTATATGTGTGTGGGGTCATTCAGTATGTATCCTGACAAAGGTCTGTGTGGGTACCAAAACGTTGATATATTGCTATACACTTTTCTGAATACACTAGCTTCCGTGACTTAAGGTGGTTGAATGGATAAGATCTTGGTTGCAGGATAGAAAACAGAGAGTTGTAATAAATGGAGTGCATTCACAGGAGGGAAATGTTACCGGTGGAGCACCCCAGGGAACTGTACTTGGACCAGTGCTTTTTAATATCTTTATTGGTGACATTGCAAATGGCCTTATAGGGAAAGTATGCCTTTTTGCAGAAGACACAAGGGTATGCAACAGGGTAGACACACCAGGAGGGGTAAAACAAATGATTGATGATCTAGGTAGACTAGAGCAATGGTCAAGAGTGTGGCAATTACAGTTAAGTACCAAAAAATGCAAACTCATGCACTTGGATCTCAAATATCCAAAGGCTAAATATAGTATAAATGGCACTATACTGGAAACTTACTGAGGAGGAAAGGGATCTAGGAGTCACTAACCTTCAATGATTCCCTATCTAATTACATCCTCTCTGTACAGAATACGTAACCTCACATATTTTATCTTTCTTTACTCTCACACTCTCCTGACCCTTGGCCAAGTGGCCAACATCGCGGGGTGATCATATTATACAACCCATTAAGAACCTAGCAATCTGGTGGACCATTATGCAATAGGTAGCATCTATCCTTGTGTATCAATGCCTATTTCCTTATAGATTGTAAGCTTGCGAGCAGGGCCTTCCTACCTCTATGTCTGTCTGTTTTTATCCAGTTTTCTATTACTGTTGTTTTAATTATAAAGCGCAACGGAATATGGTGTGCTATATAAGAAACTGTTGATAAATAAATAATAAATAAAATAAATATCAGCAAATGATCCATGCCTATCAAACACCCACTGGTACTTGCTCCGCACCTTTCGTTTTAAACAATCCCTCTTTTGGGTTTGGGTTTGATATATAGTTTAGATCTGTATGGACAAACTGATCAACTGGTACTGGAAGTTTTATCATTTTAAAAATGCAACACTTGAATTGCTCTATCAGGCGCCACCTAGTGGCCACCGGCTCACTGCAGAGGTGAGGAGCAGTGTTAGCCTTTTATTATATTGGAAAGCCATAGTATAGGGCGGTTTCTAATCTTGAAAGACAACCAAAATGCTGCTGTTGTATTTTACAACTTGTTTGAAAGTTAAGAAAAATAGGATTTTGATACCTACCGGTAAATCCTTTTCTCCTAGTCCGCAGAGGATGCTGGGGACTCCAAAAGGACCATGGGGTATAGACGGGATCCGCAGGAGACATGGGCACACTATAAGACTTTGAATGGGTGTGAACTGGCTCCTCCCTCTATGCCCCTCCTCCAGACCTCAGTTAGAAAACTGTGCCGAGGGAGACGGACATTTCGAGGAAAGAATTTATTGTTTAAACACGGTGAGTGTCCTACCAGCCCACAGCACGAACATACCGCAGAACGTGGCATTCAATAGAACACCAGCCCACGGCATGAAAAAATACACAGCCACATGCTGATAAATATGCAACACAACCTGTGTGTCAACCCAACCAATAATAAGATACCGCATGCCATGGCATGAACAACGCCAGCGACAGCCTGACAGAGAAGAATCACCACAAAGTGTAACCAAAACCAATAACTGCAGACACAGTACGCACTGGGACGAGCACCCAGCATCCTCTACGGACTAGGATAAAAAGGATTTACCGGTAGGTATCAAAATCCTATTTTCTCTTACGTCCTAGAGGATGCTGGGGAATCCAAAAGGACCATGGGGTCTATACCAAAGCTCCAGACCGGGCGGGAGAGTGCGGACAACTCTGCAGCACCGATTGAGCAAACATGAGGTCCTCATCAGCCAGGGTATCAAACTTGAAGAGCTTAGCAAAAGTGTTTGAACCCGACCAAGTAGCCGCCCGGCAAAGGTGAACCGCCGAGACTCTTCGGGCATCCGCCCAAGAAGAGCCCATCTTCCTAGTAGAATGGGTCTCCACCAACTTCGGTAACGGCAATCCAGCCGTAGAATGAGCACGCCGAATCGTATCACAGATCCAGCGTGTAACAGACTGCCTAGACACAGGTGCCCCAATCATGTTGGGAGCATACCGGACAAACAGAGCCTCTGTTTCCCCAATCTGAGCCAAATCGGCGACATAAATATTCAAAGTCCCGACTACATCGAGAGACTTTAAAGAAGCCAAAGCTTAAGTAACCACAGGCATCACAATAGGCTGGTTTCTGCGAAATACATAAACCACTTTTTGGCAGAACTATTATCTGAGTTCTCAATTCCGCTCTATCCACATGGAAGATCCAACAGGGGCTCTTGTGAGACAAAGCCGCCACTTCCAACAACCGCCTTGCAGACGCCAAAGCCAATAGCAAGACCACTCTTCAAGAGAGAAATTTTAACACAACCTTTCATAAAGGTTCCAATCAGTGTAACATAAGAAACGCAATACTACGTCAAGTTCCCACAGTGCCAATGGTGCACAAATGAAGGTTGGATGTGCAGTACTCCTTTCACGAAAGCCTGAATTTCCAGAAAGGTGGCCAATTCTCTTTTTTTTTTTAAAGAAAATTTATAAGACCAAAACTGCACTGAAATGGAGCCTAACTTTAGGCCTGCAGCCACACCTGCTTGCAAAGAGTGGAGCAGAACGACCCAGCTGAAAGACTTCCGTAGGAGTCTCCTAGGATACATACCAAGACACATATTTACGCCAACTACAGTGGTAAAGCTTTGCCGTTACTTCTTTCCTAGCCTGAAGAAGCGTGGAAATGACTTCACTGGGAATAAATACCCTTTCGGGCTAGGATATGGCATTCAACCGCCACGCCGTCAAACGCAGCCGCGGTAAGTCTTGAGACACGCCCGGATCTTGCTGTAACAGTTCCTCACGTAGAGGAAGAGGCCAGTGATCTTCTATGAGTAATCATGAAAAACTGGATACCAAGCCTTCCTCGACTAGACCGGAACAGTGAGGATCGCCTGAACCTTATTTCTTCTTACGTCTATCACCTTCAGACGAATGAAATCGAAGGGGACACATAGACCGACTGAAAAAACACCCAAGGGGACACGAGGGCGTCCACTGCTATAGCTTGAGTGTCCCTTGACCTGGAACAATATCCCTGAGGCCTCTCGTTGAGGTGAGATGCCAACATGTCCAATTGAGGCACTCCTCAAAGACTTGTCACTTCTGTGAAAACTTGTCGATGACGACTGTATTTCTCCCGGAAAGAGATCGCGTCTGCAGAGGAAATCTATTTCTCCGTCGTTTACCTCCGGAACGAAGACTGCCAATATAGCGTTTACCAGTCTGTCCACCCAGCGGCAACCTTCTGCATCCTCTGCCATTGCCGCTTTTTTCCTTGTTCCGCCCTAGCGGCTTAATTACGCCACTGCTGTCAAGTCATCCGACAGAACTAACACGGGCAGATCACAAAGAATAATTTTGTCGAAAATAGCTCTTAATTCAAGAGAGCTTATTGCATACTGTTATGCACACCAGTGCCTGCAGAAATGTACTGGTGTCTGAACTGTTATGCACACCAGTGCCTGCAGGAATGTACTGGTGTCTGAACTGTTATGCACACCAGTGCCTGCAGGAATGTACTGGTGTCTGAACAGATAGGGATGCAAAACAAATGAACTCACAGACAGACTGGGGAATATGACATTACGTACACAGAAGGTGATAGGGTAACAAAATAAACACAAAGTGAACAGAGAAGCCCAGAGGCTAAGAAACTGGGTGTCTCCCTAGTATTAAGAATGCTCAGATGGAAAAAGCAAGATGTTGTGTTTTAATACGTAGAGAACCCGAAATGCTGTTGCTAAGGGCAACAGCAAAACCCTAAAGGGTTACCAACGGGTGTGGCAGTAAACTCCTTGGTCAGAGATGGAATGATAGACACAAGGAGAGTCTCCACAATCCTAATCCTCACTTGCAGTGCACAGGTTCAGCTTACTGCCACTAAACTGACACCTGAACACCTTGCACAGTGAGACAGGATTTAGGCAGGCAAGTCTGAGAATACAGCCGCAAACTTGCTAAGTTCACAGAGTAGCAAAAGAACCCCAGCAAGTTAAACGACTGACTCCAGTCTTACTGCTAGGTCTGGATTGGCAGAGTGTAGTACCAAATCCCAAGGCCTATATGCAGTAAGCAACAACAAATACAAAGCTACACAGTACTGGCTAACTTTCAGGAACTAACTAACCAACAAAGATTCAGCAGCATCTGCTTAACCTGAGAAGAGGCCTTATATAGCAGGTGCTGTCCACGCCCCACTCAGACCTCACAGACTGTGAGCACAAAAACCAGCACCGGATCCCCTGCCGTGCACAGAGCCTGTAACCACTGCACAGCAAAAGACCCGAACCGGAGTATCAGCTATGCTCAGGTTACTCCGCTAGCACTTGTCTCCCGGTTGCCATGACGACGTGGCAGCACAGAGCAGGAGACCCTAACACATACAAGCTTCCCAGCTTGACCTTTCCCTCTGGAAATACGTTCCTTGCAAGGACTGTTCCCCAGCCTCGGAGAACTGCATGCATGGACACCAGGATCTAATCCTGGATCCCGAACCTTCGTCCCTCTAGAAGGTGAGAACCTAGCAGACACCACAGGAGCGATGTCCTGGCCATTAGGATCATATCCCGGTGCATGTGTAGGTGAGACCCAGACCACATTTCCAACTGGTCCCTTGAAAACCACTCTGGCATTTGACCTGCTCACCGAAAAGGCCTCTTAGACCGCACCCATCTGCTTCATTGACGGAACCTATTGATGGATTGTTACTGCAAATCTGATCTGACTCTGGATCCTCAGACCTCTTTCCACAGGAAAAACACAGAACCTCAACCGTTCAGTATCTACTCTGATACCCACCTCCGACATCTGCGTCATTCCCTGTGTTAAAAAACAGTCAGAGAGAAACAACGATTTGCACCACTTGTTTCTTGACCTTGACTTAAACAAGAGAACGTCTCAGTACAGAATAACAATGGCTCTTACTTTTGAAAGAAAACCATCATACTACCATCACTCCGGTGAAATGGCAAAGCCAATCCTGGATATCCCCCCAGGTAATCTGAATGCGTAGAACAACGCATGTAAACCTCTTAACAGGGATAGCAGGACAAGGCCCTGAACCTGACGCACCTCTGGTATGGCGTCGCGTACTACCTCCCCTTCCAGAGGGGAAACGGCAAGATCCATTAGAAAATCAGTGAGGGGAAACATCTGTAACTCCAGAATGTCCCCCTTTGGATTCTTTAAGTAACTCACCGGTCCTAGTCTATTCCCGGACTAACTGAAAGTAGTAAACGAGTCCTCACCGGAGTGGGGTCCAGCCAGATAGACTCCGCGACATGTGGTGTATGTGGTAGAAACAGAAACAACATCCTCTTCTGCGAACCTAACAAGGCTGCAGAACTCTTACCTTTTCACCTTCCACAGTCTACACAGAAAAGGAAATAAGAACTGTATCGAACCGGTTAAAACGACTGCATCCCACAAAAGAATGCGTCACCAACCGTTGTGAGGGAATCTAACTCACGAAGTTAGACTTACCAGCAGTATCCGCCGAGATTGACTGAACTGAGCCATCCCCCCAAACAGCGGTACACCGTCCCAGGGAAAAACTCCAGTATCTCTCAGAGTCCGCCTCAGCATTCCCCCGGCCACACCTCCTGTATACGTACGGCAGCCTGCCGCAATGTTATAGAGAAGAACCAACATAAGGAACATCCCCTCTCTCTTTAGGCTAATTCTATCGGATGTGTAATGCAAATAAGCCCAAAGCATAGAAATAAAATATCACTTAGCTCTCCTGTATACGATCCTTTGAAACAGGGCCCCGAGTCGACCAGGAGTTGACTTTCACGGTATTCTATCCGTGGCGGGAAAACAATAAACCTTCGGACTCCTTGAGAGGATCTGAGACCAACTCGTCACGGCCGACCTAGAGCTTTATCAACAGAGCGACCAGCACATGAGAAGGAATACTATTACTTCAGTATTCATTATAAATCATGATATGAATATACATATTGTAATACACATATACACACATATCCTAAATATATATATATTTATATATATATATATATATATAACATACATATAAGCGGATTGTCCTGAGCCTTTGGGTCCCTAGTGACATTAATGTGTTCTGAATGTGTATGACCATGTACTGAAATGCCCCAGTTGTGGATATAGCAGGAAACATTATAGTCGACAGAAAAACCTAGTATTCGTAGACAGCAGGTATTAGTAACTAGACAAAATAACATTCGTGCGACCCCGAGGGGTCCGAGGGAAGTATACCTATATAATCCTAATATCACTCCCCCACCAATACTACCATGTCTGTGCTCGAGCTACAGGCCCATGGAACCGTACCATACATATACATATAAATATATATACAGGTATAAGTCAGCATGTCAATTTACACCCGGTAATAATAGTTGGTGCCGACAGGGTCACCCACATACTACTGTGTCTCCCATATAGGGTATATGCAATTGCGGTCGAATTTCTGAAAATGTCGAAAAACTGGACATTTTCGCCAAAATTTGTAATCCACGTACTTGGCAAAAAAACAAACCGCATACTCGATCCACACGGACTGAAAGGGGTCCCATGTTTACACATGGGACCCCTTTCCCTGAATGCTGAGACCCCCTGTGACTCCTGTCACAGAGGGTCCCTTCAGCCAATCAGGGAGCGCCACGTCGTGGCACTCTCCTGATTGGCTTTGCGCGTCTGAGCTGGCAGACAGCGCATCGCATAGCACCTCCATTAGTTTCAATGGTGGGAACTTTGCGGTCAGCGGTGAGGTCACCCGCGGTCAGCGGCTGACCGCGGGTAACTCCACCGCTGACCGCAAAGTTCCCACCATTGAAACTAATGGAGGTGCTGTGCGATGCGCTGTCTGCCAGCTCAGACGCGCATAGGGAATCAGGAGAGTGCCAGGACGTGGCGCTCCCTGATTGCCTGAAGGGACCCTCTGTAACAGGAGTCACAGGGGGTCTCAGCATTCAGGGAAAGGGGTCCCATGTGTAAACATGGGACCCCTTTCAGTCCGTGTGGATCGGGTATGCGGTTTGTTTTTTTGCCAAGTACGTGGATTACAAATAAAATAACAGGACACTGGATTTAGGTGAGTATATAATTTTATTTTCAGGTACCCCGGATTCTTAGAGAGGTGTGGACAGACGGAGACAAGGACACAGTCGGTGTGTCAACATAGGTAAGTATGTGTCGGCATGTATGTAATAAAGTTTTACTTTCACGGTGTCTGTGTCCTGTTTTTATTTGGGTATTTTTTTTGCAGTAGAACTACAGGTACCAGCGGGCCCGTTCCCCCCCGCATGCTGGTACTTGTGGTTCTCCAAGTACCAGCTTGCGGGGGAGGCTTGCTGGGACTTGTAGTTCTGCTGCAAAAAAACAATATTCTTTGATTTTTACACATGGCTATCAGCCCCCCATCTGCAGCCCTTGGATGGGGGGGACAGCCTCGGGCTTCACCCCTGGCCCTTGGGTGGCTGGAGGGGTGGGACCCCTTGATTGAAGGGTCCCCACTCCTCCAGGGTACCCCGGCCAGGGGTGACTAGTTGCGGATTTAATGCCACGGCCGCAGGGACCGGTATAAAAGTGTCCCCCGGCTGTGGCATTATCTCCCCAGCTAGTGGAGCCCGGTGCTGATTCAAAAAATACGGGGGACCCCTACACTTTTTGTCCCCCGTATTTTTTGCACCGGGACCAGATGCAGAGCCCGGTGCTGGTTCTAAAAATACGGGGATCCCCTGTCATTTTTTGCCCCGTATTTTTACAACCAGTACCGGCTCAAAGAGCCCGAGGCTGATTATGCTTAGGAGGGGGGACCCCACGCAATTTTTTTTCGGGTTTTTTACCGTTTTTTGTACCATCTGAAAAGTCGAATCCAGGACGCACTAATCCGTCAATTGGTCCGTTTTTCGACAGCGGGACTGTCGAATCCGTTTTTTATTGAATATGTCGAATTCCGGCACCCGCCGGCCGGAATTCGACGGTGTTGAATTTAAAAACGGGCGAAAAAGTGCCGCAATTCGCCCGGAATTGCATATACCCCATAGTATTTACTTTTTACAAGCATACCACTACTACTGACTACTGTATCAAGTACCCACAGGCGTCGGCGATGCCGACACTGAACCCCATAGGTGTTTGTGACAGAACACTCACGCCTGTCGACACAAGTGAACTATAGTGGGTATATCTGACAGGGAGCACACAGAAAATACACACAACAATGATTACATGCTCATCTCTAAATCCACTAGTGTTATATATGCCCAACATAACACTAAAAAACTGTGCCCCCCCCCCCCCCTTGTTTGTGCTGTACACATTTTTTGGCGGGGACAGTGAGAAAATGGCGCTGAACCCTGTGTGTGAGGGCTAAGCCCCGCCCCCATCTGCGCGCTTCAGCCCCGTTATAGTATATATGCAGGCAGGGGACCGTATACACACTATATATCTCCTGAAACCCTATACATATTGCTGTCCAGGGCACCCCCCCCCCCGCGCCCTGCACCCAAGTAAAACCGTTGGTGTGTGGGAGCACTGGCGCGCAGCGCGACCGCTGCTATGTACTGGCGGGGGTATCGTATGTGGTGCCCGGGGCCCGACTATGCTCTTTTGCCAGTTAAACCAGACCTCAGTAACTGCTGCCCAGGGCGCTCCCCCCCAGCGCCCTGCACCCTGTGAGTGCCGTTGGTGTGTGGGAGCACGGAGCGCAGCGCTACCGTTGCACTTACCTCCGTTACTGAAGTCTTCTGCCGTCTGACGCCTTCTGTACATCTCATACTCACCCGGCTTCTTTCTTCTGGCTTCTGTGAGGGGGGTGACGGCGCGGCTCCGGGAACAAGCAGCTAGGCGAACCAAGTGATCGAACCCTCTGGAGCTAATGGTGTCCAGTAGCCTAAGAAGCAGAGCCCTTGAACTAAGAAGAAGTAGGTCTGACTTCTCTCCCCTCAGTCCCACGATGCAGGGAGCCTGTAGCAAGCAGGTCTCCCTGAAAATAAAAAACCTAACAATAAAGTATTTTCAGAGAAACTCAGTAGAGCTCCCCTAGTGTGTGTCCAGTCACTCCTGGGCACAAAGTCTAACTGAGGTCTGGAGGAGGGGCATAGAGGGAGGAGCCAGTTCACACCCATTCAAAGTCTTATAGTGTGCCCATGGCTTCTGCGGATCCCGTCTATACCCCATGGTCCTTTTGGAGTCCCCAGCATCCTCTAGGATGTAAGAGAAACTGCCCTTATTTACACAATATCTCTGGCCATTTGTAGTGTTGAGCAGTCTGAGAGATAGGGATCATTGGGGGTAATTCCAAGTTGATCGCAGCAGGAAATTTTTTAGCAGTTGGGCAAAACCATGTGCACTGCAGGGGGTGCAGATATAACATGTGCAGAGAGAGTTAGATTTGGGTGTGGTGAGTTCAATCTGCAATCTAAATTTCAGTGTAAAAATAAAGCAGCCAGTATTTACCCTGCACAGAAACAAAATAACCCACCCAAATCTAACTCTCTCTGCACATGTTATATCTGCCTCCCCTGCAGTGCACATGGGCCCTCATTCCGAGTTGTTCGCTCATTCTTTTCCTTCGCATCGGTGCGATTTTCCGCTAACTGCGCATGCGCAATGTTCGCACTGCGCATGCGCCAAGTAAATTTGCTAAGAAGTACTATTTTACTCACGGCATTACAAGGTTTTTTCTTCGTTCTGGTGATCGTAGTGTGATTGACAGGAAGTGGGTGTTTCTGGGCGGAAACTGACCGTTTTATGGGAGTGTGTGAAAAAACGCTGCCGTTTCTGGGAAAAAAGCGGGAGTGGCTGGAGAAACGGAGGAGTGTCTGGGCGAACGCTGGGTGTGTTTGTGACGTCAAACCAGGAACGACAAGCACTGAACTGATCGCACTGGAAGAGTAAGTCTCGAGCTACTCAGAAACTGCAAAGAAAAATCTTTTCGCAATATTGCGAATACTTCGTTCGCAATTCTGCTAAGCTAAAGATTCATCCCTCCCAGAGGGCGGCAGCTTAGCGTGTGCAATGCTGCGAAAAGCGGCTAGCGAGCGAACAACTCGGAATGAGGGCCATGGTTTTGCCCAACTGCTAAAAAATTTCCTGCTGCGATCAACTTGGAATTACCCCCATTGATCTGTTCTCAAGCATACCTGCGGCAAATGGACACTTTTACTGGTTATAACATATTCTGTTTTTAAGCATTATCCATTACTCCATGTTTCCATTCTCCAATAAATCAACATTCATGTAGTTCAAATAAATAATTCTTTCTACTGCAGTACACAGTAACAGAATGTATGTAAACTATTAATAAATATGCTACTCTGAAATTTGTGCATATATATGCTAGAGATGAGCGCCTGAAATTTTTCGGGTTTTGTGTTTTGGTTTTGGGTTCGGTTCCGCGGCCGTGTTTTGGGTTCGAACGCGTTTTGGCAAAACCTCACCGAATTTTTTTTGTCGGATTCGGGTGTGTTTTGGATTCGGGTGTTTTTTTCAAAAAACACTAAAAAACAGCTTAAATCATAGAATTTGGGGGTCATTTTGATCCCAAAGTATTATTAACCTCAAAAACCATAATTTACACTCATTTTCAGTCTATTCTGAATACCTCACACCTCACAATATTATTTTTAGTCCTAAAATTTGCACCGAGGTCGCTGTGTGAGTAAGATAAGCGACCCTAGTGGCCGACACAAACACCGGGCCCATCTAGGAGTGGCACTGCAGTGTCACGCAGGATGGCCCTTCCAAAAAACCCTCCCCAAACAGCACATGACGCAAAGAAAAAAAGAGGCGCAATGAGGTAGCTGTGTGAGTAAGATTAGCGACCCTAGTGGCCGACACAAACACCGGGCCCATCTAGGAGTGGCACTGCAGTGTCACGCAGGATGTCCCTTCCAAAAAACCCTCCCCAAACAGCACATGACGCAAAGAAAAAAAGAGGCGCAATGAGGTAGCTGTGTGAGTAAGATTAGCGACCCTAGTGGCCGACACAAACACCGGGCCCATCTAGGAGTGGCACTGCAGTGTCACGCAGGATGTCCCTTCCAAAAAACCCTCCCCAAACAGCACATGACGCAAAGAAAAAAAGAGGCGCAATGAGGTAGCTGACTGTGTGAGTAAGATTAGCGACCCTAGTGGCCGACACAAACACCGGGCCCATCTAGGAGTGGCACTGCAGTGTCACGCAGGATGTCCCTTCCAAAAAACCCTCCCCAATCAGCACATGATGCAAAGAAAAAGAAAAGAAAAAAGAGGTGCAAGATGGAATTGTCCTTGGGCCCTCCCACCCACCCTTATGTTGTATAAACAAAACAGGACATGCACACTTTAACCAACCCATCATTTCAGTGACAGGGTCTGCCACACGACTGTGACTGATATGACGGGTTGGTTTGGACCCCCCCCAAAAAAGAAGCAATTAATCTCTCCTTGCACAAACTGGCTCTACAGAGGCAAGATGTCCACCTCATCTTCACCCTCCGATATATCACCGTGTACATCCCCCTCCTCACAGATTATCAATTCGTCCCCACTGGAATCCACCATCTCAGCTCCCTGTGTACTTTGTGGAGGCAATTGCTGCTGGTCAATGTCTCCGCGGAGGAATTGATTATAATTCATTTTAATGAACATCATCTTCTCCACATTTTCTGGATGTAACCTCGTACGCCGATTGCTGACAAGGTGAGCGGCGGCACTAAACACTCTTTCGGAGTACACACTTGTGGGAGGGCAACTTAGGTAGAATAAAGCCAGTTTGTGCAAGGGCCTCCAAATTGCCTCTTTTTCCTGCCAGTATAAGTACGGACTGTGTGACGTGCCTACTTGGATGCGGTCACTCATATAATCCTCCACCATTCTATCAATGTTGAGAGAATCATATGCAGTGACAGTAGACGACATGTCCGTAATCGTTGTCAGGTCCTTCAGTCCGGACCAGATGTCAGCATCAGCAGTCGCTCCAGACTGCCCTGCATCACCGCCAGCGGGTGGGCTCGGAATTCTGAGCCTTTTCCTCGCACCCCCAGTTGCGGGAGAATGTGAAGGAGGAGATGTTGACAGGTCGCGTTCCGCTTGACTTGACAATTTTGTCACCAGCAGGTCTTTCAACCCCAGCAGACCTGTGTCTGCCGGAAAGAGAGATCCAAGGTAGGCTTTAAATCTAGGATCGAGCACGGTGGCCAAAATGTAGTGCTCTGATTTCAACAGATTGACCACCCGTGAATCCTTGTTAAGCGAATTAAGGGCTGCATCCACAAGTCCCACATGCCTAGCGGAATCGCTCCCTTTTAGCTCCTTCTTCAATGCCTCCAGCTTCTTCTGCAAAAGCCTGATGAGGGGAATGACCTGACTCAGGCTGGCAGTGTCTGAACTGACTTCACGTGTGGCAAGTTCAAAGGGCATCAGAACCTTGCACAAGGTTGAAATCATTCTCCACTGCACTTGAGACAGGTGCATTCCACCTACTATATCGTGCTCAATTGTATAGGCTTGAATGGCCTTTTGCTGCTCCTCCAACCTCTGAAGCATATAGAGGGTTGAATTCCACCTCGTTACCACTTCTTGCTTCAGATGATGGCAGGGCAGGTTCAGTAGTTTTTGGTGGTGCTCCAGTCTTCTGTACGTGGTGCCTGTACGCCGAAAGTGTCCCGCAATTTTTCTGGCCACCGACAGCATCTCTTGCACGCCCCTGTCGTTTTTTAAAAAATTCTGCACCACCAAATTCAAGGTATGTGCAAAACATGGGACGTGCTGGAATTTGCCCATATTTAATGCACACACAATATTGCTGGCGTTGTCCGATGCCACAAATCCACAGGAGAGTCCAATTGGGGTAAGCCATTCCGCGATGATCTTCCTCAGTTGCCGTAAGAGGTTTTCAGCTGTGTGCGTATTCTGGAAAGCGGTGATACAAAGCGTAGCCTGCCTAGGAAAGAGTTGGCGTTTGCGAGATGCTGCTACTGGTGCCGCCGCTGCTGTTCTTGCGGCGGGAGTCCATACATCTACCCAGTGGGCTGTCACAGTCATATAGTCCTGACCCTGCCCTGCTCCACTTGTCCACATGTCCGTGGTTAAGTGGACATTGGGTACAACTGCATTTTTTAGGACACTGGTGAGTCTTTTTCTGACGTCCGTGTACATTCTCGGTATCGCCTGCCTAGAGAAGTGGAACCTAGATGGTATTTGGTAACGGGGGCACACTGCCTCAATAAATTGTCTAGTTCCCTGTGAACTAACGGCGGATACCGGACGCACGTCTAACACCAACATAGTTGTCAAGGACTCAGTTATCCGCTTTGCAGTAGGATGACTGCTGTGATATTTCATCTTCCTCGCAAAGGACTGTTGAACAGTCAATTGCTTACTGGAAGTAGTACAAGTGGGCTTACGACTTCCCCTCTGGGATGACCATCGACTCCCAGCGGCAACAACAGCAGCGCCAGCAGCAGTAGGCGTTACACGCAAGGATGCATCGGAGGAATCCCAGGCAGGAGAGGACTCGTCAGAATTGCCAGTGACATGGCCTGCAGGACTATTGGCATTCCTGGGGAAGGAGGAAATTGACACTGAGGGAGTTGGTGGGGTGGTTTGCGTGAGCTTGGTTACAAGAGGAAGGGATTTACTGGTCAGTGGACTGCTTCCGCTGTCACCCAAAGTTTTTGAACTTGTCACTGACTTATTATGAATGCGCTGCAGGTGACGTATAAGGGAGGATGTTCCGAGGTGGTTAACGTCCTTACCCCTACTTATTACAGCTTGACAAAGGGAACACACGGCTTGACACCTGTTGTCCGCATTTCTGGTGAAATACCTCCACACCGAAGAGCTGATTTTTTTGGTATTTTCACCTGGCATGTCAACGGCCATATTCCTCCCACGGACAACAGGTGTCTCCCCGGGTGCCTGACTTAAACAAACCACCTCACCATCAGAATCCTCCTGGTCAATTTCCTCCCCAGCGCCAGCAACACCCATATCCTCCTCATCCTGGTGTACTTCAACACTGACATCTTCAATCTGACTATCAGGAACTGGACTGCGGGTGCTCCTTCCAGCACTTGCAGGGGGCGTGCAAATGGTGGAAGGCGCATGCTCTTCACGTCCAGTGTTGGGAAGGTCAGGCATCGCAACCGACACAATTGGACTCTCCTTGTGGATTTGGGATTTCGAAGAATGCACAGTTCTTTGCTGTGCTGCTTTTGCCAGCTTGAGTCTTTTCATTTTTCTAGCGAGAGGCTGAGTGCTTCCATCCTCATGTGAAGCTGAACCACTAGCCATGAACATAGGCCAGGGCCTCAGCCGTTCCTTGCCACTCCGTGTGGTAAATGGCATATTGGCAAGTTTACGCTTCTCCTCCGACAATTTTATTTTAGGTTTTGGAGTCCTTTTTTTACTGATATTTGGTGTTTTGGATTTGACATGCTCTGTACTATGACATTGGGCATCGGCCTTGGCAGACGACGTTGCTGGCATTTCATCGTCTCGGCCATGACTAGTGGCAGCAGCTTCAGCACGAGGTGGAAGTGGATCTTGATCTTTCCCTAATTTTGGAACCTCAACATTTTTGTTCTCCATATTTTAATAGGCACAACTAAAAGGCACCTCAGGTAAACAATGGAGATGGATGGATTGGATACTAGTATACAATTATGGACGGGCTGCCGAGTGCCGACACAGAGGTAGCCACAGCCGTGAACTACCGCACTGTACTGTGTCTGCTGCTAATATATAGACTGGTTGATAAAGAGATAGTATACTCGTAACTAGTATGTATGTATAAAGAAAGAAAAAAAAACCACGGTTAGGTGGTATATACAATTATGGACGGGCTGCCGAGTGCCGACACAGAGGTAGCCACAGCCGTGAACTACCGCACTGTACTGTGTCTGCTGCTAATATATAGACTGGTTGATAAAGAGATAGTATACTCGTAACTAGTATGTATGTATAAAGAAAGAAAAAAAAACCACGGTTAGGTGGTATATACAATTATGGACGGGCTGCCGAGTGCCGACACAGAGGTAGCCACAGCCGTGAACTACCGCACTGTACTGTGTCTGCTGCTAATATATAGACTGGTTGATAAAGAGATAGTATACTCGTAACTAGTATGTATGTATAAAGAAAGAAAAAAAAACCACGGTTAGGTGGTATATACAATTATGGACGGGCTGCCGAGTGCCGACACAGAGGTAGCCACAGCCGTGAACTACCGCACTGTACTGTGTCTGCTGCTAATATATAGACTGGTTGATAAAGAGATAGTATACTCGTAACTAGTATGTATGTATAAAGAAAGAAAAAAAAACCACGGTTAGGTGGTATATACAATTATGGACGGGCTGCCGAGTGCCGACACAGAGGTAGCCACAGCCGTGAACTACCGCACTGTACTGTGTCTGCTGCTAATATATAGACTGGTTGATAAAGAGATAGTATACTCGTAACTAGTATGTATGTATAAAGAAAGAAAAAAAAACCACGGTTAGGTGGTATATACAATTATGGACGGGCTGCCGAGTGCCGACACAGAGGTAGCCACAGCCGTGAACTACCGCACTGTACTGTGTCTGCTGCTAATATAGACTGGTTGATAAAGAGATAGTATACTCGTAACTAGTATGTATGTATAAAGAAAGAAAAAAAAAACACGGTTAGGTGGTATATACAATTATGGACGGGCTGCCGAGTGCCGACACAGAGGTAGCCACAGCCGTGAACTACCGCACTGTACTGTGTCTGCTGCTAATATATAGACTGGTTGATAAAGAGATAGTATACTCGTAACTAGTATGTATGTATAAAGAAAGAAAAAAAAAACCACGGTTAGGTGGTATATACAATTATGGACGGGCTGCCGAGTGCCGACACAGAGGTAGCCACAGCCGTGAACTACCGCACTGTACTGTGTCTGCTGCTAATATATAGACTGGTTGATAAAGAGATAGTATACTCGTAACTAGTATGTATGTATAAAGAAAGAAAAAAAAACCACGGTTAGGTGGTATATACAATTATGGACGGGCTGCCGAGTGCCGACACAGAGGTAGCCACAGCCGTGAACTACCGCACTGTACTGTGTCTGCTGCTAATATATAGACTGGTTGATAAAGAGATAGTATACTCGTAACTAGTATGTATGTATAAAGAAAGAAAAAAAAACCACGGTTAGGTGGTATATACAATTATGGACGGGCTGCCGAGTGCCGACACAGAGGTAGCCACAGCCGTGAACTACCGCACTGTACTGTGTCTGCTGCTAATATAGACTGGTTGATAAAGAGATAGTATACTCGTAACTAGTATGTATGTATAAAGAAAGAAAAAAAAACCACGGTTAGGTGGTATATACAATTATGGACGGGCTGCCGAGTGCCGACACAGAGGTAGCCACAGCCGTGAACTACCGCACTGTACTGTGTCTGCTGCTAATATATAGACTGGTTGATAAAGAGATAGTATACTCGTAACTAGTATGTATGTATAAAGAAAGAAAAAAAAACCACGGTTAGGTGGTATATACAATTATGGACGGGCTGCCGAGTGCCGACACAGAGGTAGCCACAGCCGTGAACTACCGCACTGTACTGTGTCTGCTGCTAATATATAGACTGGTTGATAAAGAGATAGTATACTCGTAACTAGTATGTATGTATAAAGAAAGAAAAAAAAACCACGGTTAGGTGGTATATACAATTATGGACGGGCTGCCGAGTGCCGACACAGAGGTAGCCACAGCCGTGAACTACCGCACTGTACTGTGTCTGCTGCTAATATATAGACTGGTTGATAAAGAGATAGTATACTCGTAACTAGTATGTATGTATAAAGAAAGAAAAAAAAACCACGGTTAGGTGGTATATACAATTATGGACGGGCTGCCGAGTGCCGACACAGAGGTAGCCACAGCCGTGAACTACCGCACTGTACTGTGTCTGCTGCTAATATATAGACTGGTTGATAAAGAGATAGTATACTCGTAACTAGTATGTATGTATAAAGAAAGAAAAAAAAAACCACGGTTAGGTGGTATATACAATTATGGACGGGCTGCCGAGTGCCGACACAGAGGTAGCCACAGCCGTGAACTACCGCACTGTACTGTGTCTGCTGCTAATATAGACTGGTTGATAAAGAGATAGTATACTACTAATATTATATATACTGGTGGTCAGGTCACTGGTCACTAGTCACACTGGCAGTGGCACTCCTGCAGCAAAAGTGTGCACTGTTTAATTTTAATATAATATTATGTACTCCTGGCTCCTGCTATAACCTATAACTGGCACTGCAGTAGTGCTCCCCAGTCTCCCCCACAATTATAAGCTGTGTGAGCTGAGCAGTCAGACAGATATATAATATATATAGATGATGCAGCACACTGGCCTGAGCCTGAGCAGTGCACACAGATATGGTATGTGACTGACTGAGTCACTGTGTGTATCGCTTTTTTCAGGCAGAGAACGGATATATTAAATAAACTGCACTGTGTGTCTGGTGGTCACTCACTATATAATATATTATGTACTCCTGGCTCCTGCTATAACCTATAACTGGCACTGCAGTAGTGCTCCCCAGTCTCCCCCACAATTATAAGCTGTGTGAGCTGAGCAGTCAGACAGATATATATAATATTATTTATATATAGATAATAGATGATGCAGCACACTGGCCTGAGCCTGAGCAGTGCACACAGATATGGTATGTGACTGAGTCACTGTGTGCTGTGTATCGCTTTTTTCAGGCAGAGAACGGATTATAAATAAAACTGGTGGTCACTGGTCACTATCAGCAAAACTCTGCACTGTACTGAGTACTCCTAATGCTCCCCAAAATTAGTAAATCAAGTGTCTCTCTAATCTATTCTAAACGGAGAGGACGCCAGCCACGTCCTCTCCCTATCAATCTCAATGCACGTGTGAAAATGGCGGCGACGCGCGGCTCCTTATATAGAATCCGAGTCTCGCGATAGAATCCGAGCCTCGCGAGAATCCGACAGCGTCATGATGACGTTCGGGCGCGCTCGGGTTAACCGAGCAAGGCGGGAAGATCCGAGTCGCTCGGACCCGTGAAAAAAAACATGAAGTTCTGGCGGGTTCGGATTCAGAGAAACCGAACCCGCTCATCTCTAATATATGCTAAACATTACATTCATCATTCATTGTTTCTTCCACCAGTATAACGGATATTCCCTTGGAGTTTTTTAATTTTTTAGGTTTTTCAACTTCTGCTTTTAAAATCTTAGGTATTTTTATGGCCAGTAGGAGTGTATAAATAGCTATGAGTGATATCCTCAACTTGTCTTGGTTACATTCTGACATCATAAAGTACATACAGTAGCTGTCAAATATCCCAATTCCCAGGGACAGTCCCAGGATTGAAAGATTGAGTGTAAGTTTTTTCTCTAACGTCCTAGTGGATGCTGGGGACTCCGTAAGGACCATGGGGAATAGACGGGCTCTGCAGGAGACAGGGCACTTTAAGAAAGAATTAGGAATACTGGTGTGCACTGGCTCCTCCCTCTATGTCCCTCCTCCAGACCTCAGTTTGAATCTGTGCCCGGACGAGCTGGGTGCACGTTAGTGGGGTGTGGTATTGAAAGTCGACAGTAACTAGGTCGACAATGTCTAGGTCGACCACTATTGGTCGACAGTAACTAGGTCGACAGGGTGTCTAGGTCGACAGGGTCTTTAGGTCGACATGTTCTAGGTCGACAGGTCAAAAGGTCGGCATGAGTTTTTCATGTTATTTTGGTGTCGTTTTCTTCGTAGAGTGACCGGGAACCCCAATTAGTGCACCGCGTCCCCTCGCATGCTTCGGGCATGGTGCCTTCGCTCCGCTACCGCTTCGCTCTGCACAGATTACCGTTCCAATCGTAGTCCACGTGGATGGTTAAGTATGAAAAGGTTCAAAAAAAAGAAAAAAATTGTGAAAAACTCATGTCGACCTTTTGACCTGTCGACCTAGAACATGTCGACCTAAAGACCCTGTCAACCTAGACACCCTGTCGACCTAGACACCCTGTCGACCTAGTTACTGTCCACCAATAGTGGTTGACCTAGACATTGTCGACCTAGTTCCTGTCGACTTTCAATCCGGATCCCACCTTAGTGAGCTCTCCTGAGCTTGCTAAATAGAAAGTATTTTGTTAGGATTTTTTTATTTTCAGAGAGATCTGCTGGCAACAGACTCTCTGCTACGTGGGACTGAGGGGAGAGAAGCAGCCCTACTCACTAGAAGATAGGTCCTGCTTCTTAGGCTACTGGACACCATTAGCTCCAGAGGGATCGTACACAGGAACGCACCCTTGGTCGTCCGATCCCAGAGCCGCGCCGCCGTCCCCCTCGCAGAGCCAGAAGCCGGCGTGAGAAGCAAGAAGACTTCAAAAGCGGCGGCAGAAGACTCCAGTCTTCATATGAGGTAGCGCACAGCACTGCAGCTGTGCGCCATTGCTCCCACATTAAACCCACACACTCCGGTCACTGTAGGGTGCAGGGCGCAGGGGGGGGCGCCCTGGGCAGCAATTAGAGACCTCTTGGCAAAGTGGGCATATATACAGTTGGGCACTGTATATATGCATGAGCCCCCGCCATTATTTTACACAAAATCGCGGGACAGAAGCCCGCCGCTGAGGGGGCGGGGCTTCTTCCTCAGCACTCACCAGCGCCATTTTTTCTCCACAGCTCCGCTGAGAGGAAGCTCCCCAGCAGTGGTGCAAGTAGAAAAAATGTCTTACGGGTACTGTGTGCGCGCGTGCAAAAAAATGGGTGTGTCCAAATGCCACATGGGGCGTGGCCAATGAAAATGGGGGCGTGATACACATATGGGGGAGGGGCAGATACACGTATGACCCCAATAGTGCCAGATACACGTTGCCCCACAGTGCCAGATATACATTGCCCCACAGTGCCAGATACACATTGACTAACAGTGCCAGATACACATTGCCCCACAGTGCCAGATACAGAAATGCCCCCAGAGTGCCAGATATACATTGCCTCGCAGTGTCAGATACACGTTGCCCCACAGTGCCAGATATACATTGCCCCACAGTGCCAGATACACATTGCCCCACAGTGCCAGATACACAAATGCTCCCACTGTGTCAGATATACATAGCCCCCCGTGCCAGATACAGAAATGCCCCTACAGTGCCAGATATGCCCCCAGTGCCAGATATCCCCCAGTGCCAGGTATACATGCCCCCCCAGTGCCAGATATCCCCCAGTGCCAGGTATACATGCCCCCCTGTGCCAGATATCCCCCAGTGCCAGGTATACATGCCCCCCTGTGCCAGATATCCCCCAGTGCCAGGTATATATGCCCCCCAGTGCCAGATATCCCCCAGTGCCAGATAGAAATGCCCCCCCAGTGCCAGATATCCCCCAGTGCAAGATAGAAATGCCCCCCCAGTGCCAGATATCCCCCAGTGCCAGATAGAAATGCCCCCCCAGTGCCAGATATCCCCCAGTGCCAGATAGAAATGCCCCCCCAGTGCCAGATATCTCCCAGTGCCAGATAGAAATGCCCCCCCCAGTGCCAGATATCCCCCAGTGCCAGATAGAAATGCCCCCCCAGTGCCAGATATCCCCCAGTGCCAGGTATAACATGCCCCCCCCCATCCCTGCTCACCGCTTCCGCTGGCCGCTGCCGTCCTGTGTGAGGGAAGGAGAGCGCAGCCTGTGCCTCTCCTTCCCCTCAGTCTCCGGCGGGTGTCTCACAGTTTAATTCAGCGCCGATCCGCGAGCTCTGATTGGCTCACGGATCGGCGCTGAATTAAACTGTGAGACACCCGCCAGAGACTGAGGGGAAGGAGAGGCACAGGCTGCGCTCTCCTTCCCTCACATCAGCGGCAGTGCGAGGAGCGGCGGCCCGTCGGTGTGGGTACGGCGTACCCACGGCTAAATTCTTACGGGTACGCCGTACCCACCCGTACCCGCCCACTTGCACCACTGCTCCCCAGGCTCTCCCCTGCAGATTCACAGTAGAAAGAGGGTAAAAAGAGAGGGGGGGCACATAAATTTAGTGCAAAATCAGTATATACAGCAGCTACTGGGTAAACACTGTTAAGTTACTGTGTAATTCCTGGGTCATATAGCGCTGGGGTGTGTGCTGGCATACTCTCTCTCTGTCTCTCCAAAAGGCCTTGTGGGGGTTCTGTCCTCAAATAGAGCATCCGCTGTGTGTGTGGTGTGTAGGTACGCTTGTGTCGGCATGTTTGACGAGGAAGGCTATGTGGAAGCAGAGCAGGCACAAATGAATGTGGGATCGCCGCCGACGCCCGATTGGATGGATATGTGGAAGGTTTTAAATGATAATGTTAATTCCTTGCATAAAAGGTTGGATAAAGCTGAAGCCTTGGGACAGTCAGGGTCTCAACCCATGCCTGATCCTACAGCGCTGAGGCCGTCAGGGTCTCAGAAGCGCCCACTATCCCAAATTGTTGACACAGATATCGACACGGATTCTGACTCCAGTGTCGATGGCGATGATGCAAAGTTGCAGCCTAAAATGGCTAAAGCCATCCGCTACATGATTATAGCAATGAAGGATGTATTGCACATCTCAGAGGAAAACCCAGTCCCTGACAAGAGGGTTTATATGTTTGGGGAAAAAAGGCATGAGGTGACCTTTCCCCCTTTCCATGAGTTAAATGAGTTATGTGAAAAAGCTTGGGAATCTCCAGATAGAAAAATGCAGATTTCCAAACGGTTGCTTATGGCGTATCCTTTCCCGCCAACGGACAGGTTACGCTGGGAATCCTCCCCTAGGGTAGACAAAGCTTTGACACGCTTATCTAAGAAGGTAGCCCTGCCGTCACAGGATACGGCCACCCTAAAAGATCCTGCGGATAGAAAGCAGGAAGGTATCCTGAAGTCCATTTATACACATTCAGGTACCCTACTATGGCCGGCAATTGCGTCGGCCTGGATGTGTAGTGCTGTAGCAGCATGGACAGATACTTTATCTGAGGAACTTGATACCTTGGACAAGGATACTATAGTACTGACCCTGGGGCATATAAAAGACGCTGTCCTATATATGAGAGATGCCCAAAGAGACATTAGCCTACTGGGCTCTAGAATAAATGCAATGTCGATTTCTGCCGACTCAAAAAGGCACATGGAGGTTTTACCTTATAAGGGTGAGGAATTGTTTGGGGACGGTCTCTCGGACCTAGTTTCCACAGCTACGGCTGGGAAGTCAAATTTTTTGCCATATATTCCCTCACAACCTAAGAAAGCACCATATTACCAAATGCAGTCCTTTCGATCACAAAGAGGCAAGAAAGTCTGAGGTGCGTCCTTTCTTGCCAGAGGCAGGGGTAGAGGAAAGAAGCTGCACAATACAGCTAGTTCCACGGAACAGAAGTCCTCCCCGGCTTCCACTAAATCCACCGCATGACGCTGGGGCTCCACAGGTGGAGCCAGGATCGGTGGGGGCGCGTCTCCGAAATTTCAGCCACCAGTGGGTTCGCTCACGGGTGGATCCCTGGGCTATACAGATTGTATCTCAGGGATACAAGCTGGAATTCGAAGTGATGCCCCCTCACCGTTACCTCAAATCGGCCCTGCCAGCTTCCCCCATAGAGACTAGAGAGGGAAATAGTGTTAGAGGAAATTCACAAATTATATCTCCAGCAGGTGGTGGTAAAGGTTCCCCTCCTTCAACAGGGACGGGGTTACTATTCGACAATGTTTGTGGTATCGAAACCGGACGGTTCGGTCAGACCCATATTGAATTTAAAATCCCTGAACATTTACCTGAAAAGGTTCAAGTTCAAGATGGAATCGCTCAGAGCGGTCATTGCAAGCCTGGAAGAGGGGGATTTTATGGTGTCTCTGGACATAAAGGATGCTTACCTGCATGTCCCCATTTATCCACCTCATCAGGAGTACCTCAGATTTGTGGTACAGGACTGTCATTACCAATTCCAGACGTTGCCGTTTGGTCTGTCCACGGCACTGAGAATATTTACCAAGGTAATGGCAGAAATGATGGTGCTTCTGCGAAAGCAAGGAGTCACAATTATCCCATACTGGACGATCTCCTCATAAAGGCGAGGTCCAGAGAGCGGTTGCTGATCAGCGTAGCACACTCTCGGGAAGTGTTGCAACAGCACGGCTGGATTCTGAATATTCCAACGTCGCAGCTGATTCCTACGACGCGTCTGCCCTTCCTGGGCATGATTCTGGACACATACCAGAAGAAGGTTTTTCTCCCGACGGAGAAGGCTCAGGAGCTCGTGACTCTGGTCAGAGACCTCTTAAAACCAAAACAGGTGTCGATGCATCACTGCACGCGAGTCCTGGAAAAGATGGTGGCGTCATACGAGTCCATTCCCTTCGGCAGGTTCCATGCGAGGACCTTTCAGAGGGTGTTAGGCGCCGGGGTCCGCTCGGCCGTGCGGCCCGGCGCCTAGCAACCAGGGACGCCGTGCGCGTTCAGCCGCCGGCTCCCTGGCAACGCTAAGACGCCGGGCGCACGGAGCCGCTCTGACCTTAGCAACGGGGACGCCACGTTCAGCCGCGTTCCCCGTTGCTGGGTCTATTCTCATTACCCTGATTATGTGCTGGCCGTGCAGCATGCAAGCTGCACGGCATTTCTATTTGATTGTCCTGTCTGGATCCTGATTGGAGGGTGCCTGAATAAAGGCACCCTCAGGACTTCTTACAGACGCCGGTGATAGCTTCCTGTTTGCCTGTGTCTGCTGCAGAGAGTTCCCAGTCCCGGTCTTTTCGGTTGTTCCTGTCCTCAGAGATCCTGTACTCGGAAGTTACCATCTGTTCCTGGAGTCTGACCGAGCACCTTTAACATCTGGTGGTGTTCGTGAGTCGCGGCGCAGCCGTGTGTTGCGGCTTGTCCGCTTCTGTTTATTATTTTGTTTAATTGTGTTCTGGAGCTTTGCGGAGGATTCCGCTTCCACAGATCCACTCTGGTGTCCGGCGGTGCCGGATAGGAGTGTCGGATCAGTGGATCCTTGGTTGTCCTTTTTCCTGGCGGCTAGTCCGCACATACCTTTTGATTTAGTTAGTTAGCTTGTAACCCCTGGCCTGGTTGCTTAGTCAGAGGGCCCCTTGTTATCACCCTGTCTCGGACTTCCCCTTGTCTCCCATTAAGACCTGCGGGGGCATCGGGGTTGGGCAGACATAATCCGCCCTTCGAACGCGGCTGCCATGGGCTCAAGCAACCATAGTCTCGCAGGGGATTTCTGATAACACGGGCGAGACAACGTAGTTAGGGCGCCAGGGGTTACTAGGCTATCCAGCTCCCACAACCAGCTTATTTTCCTGTACTCAGATCCCTGCCATAAGATCTCCTCCGGTCTGGAGTACAGGAATCATAACATTATCACCGGCCAACAAAAGAAAAGATTTAACTTACAGTAAATTTTTTCACTTTTTAGTTGGGAGATTTTTGTCGGCCTTATGAATCCCACCGGTGTTGGGCCAAACCCTGGCCAGCTTCTTGTTAGTCAGATTCAGGAACTTACTCAGATGGTTCAGGATCTGTCCCTCCGGGTGAGGTCACAGGAAGATCTGTTACGGACTTCCCCGAGGGTCATCCCTGAACCAAAAATGCATCTGCCTGACCGTTTTTCTGGGGATAGAAAACAGTTTTTTAATTTTAAAGAATCTTGCAAACTGTATTTTCGTTTAAGACCAGTTACCTCAGGTACAGAGGCTCAGCTGGTTGGGATTATTATTTCTCTACTTCAGGGGGATCCTCAGACCTGGGCTTTTGGTTTAAAGACAGACGATCCGGCCTTATCGTCTGTAGACGCCTTTTTAAAATCTTTAGGGCTATTGTATGACGACCCTGATAGAGAGGCGTCCGCAGAAAGTCAGTTGCGTGCTCTTAGACAGGGTAGGAATCCCGCAGAGAATTATTGTACGGAGTTTCGCCGTTGGTCGAACGACTGTGGCTGGAATGACCCAGCCCTGCGCAGTCAGTTTCGCCTCGGCTTATCGGAATCTATAAAAGACAGTCTCCTCCAGTATCCCGCTCCTGAGACCCTCGATAACCTCATGGAGCTATCTATTAAAATAGATCGTCGGCTCAGAGAGCGGAGGGCTGAAAAAGGGGCATCTGTCGGGTCCTCTCCCTGGGTTCCTTCCATTCCTGTAGACATAGAGGAGCCTATGCAGATTGGTCTCTCCAAATTGTCTCCGGAAGAAAGAACCAGGAGGCAAAATTATGGTCTGTGTTTATACTGCGGAGGTAAGGGACATTTTGCCCGTAGTTGTCCAAACAAGTTGGGAAACTTCCTGACCAAGTGAATTGTGAGGGGGTTCACTTTGGTCTGCAGCTCATCTCCTCAAATAATTCACTGTTGGTTCCTGCTAAAGTTTCCTATGGCAGCCTCTGTTCCTCGGTCTCTGCTTTTGTGGACAGTGGAGCTGCAGGAAACTTTATGGATTTAACATGGGCCAAGGCCTTAGGTATTCCTCAGCTAACCTTAGGTAGGTGTATCACCATGCATGGTTTAGATGGGAGTCCTTTATCCAATGGGGTTATTTCTCTATGTACACCTCCTGTTTTGCTCTCGGTGGGAGCTCTGCATTCTGAAAAAATTGAGTTTTTCCTTACCCATTGTCCAGCAGTTCCTGTGGTTCTGGGTCATCCTTGGCTGGCCTTTCATAATCCCGTCATTGATTGGCAGTCTGGGGAGATCCTACAATGGGGTACCATCTGTGATAAAGAATGTATTACGCTTCCTATCCGAGTAGCTGCCGCCAGTTCCGCACATATTCCTGGGGAATACCAGGATTTTGTTGATGTGTTTTCCAAGGGCAATGCGGATATTTTGCCTCCCCATAGGCCTTATGATTGTGCCATTGAGTTAATTCCTGGTGCCACGTTGCCTAAAGGAAGGTTATATGCATTGTCTGGTCCTGAAACTGTGGCCATGAATGAGTATGTGAAAGAAAGCCTTGGGAAAGGGTTTATCAGGCCATCTAAATCCCCTTTAAGTGCAGGTTTCTTCTTCGTAGAGAAGAAGGATGGTTCACTCAGACCCTGCATTGACTTTAGAGCTTTGAATAAAATCTCAGTAAAGAATACTTACCCTCTGCCGCTGATCTCTGTCCTCTTTGATCAGCTACGTTCGGCTGTTATTTTTTCTAAGATTGATCTTAGAGGAGCATATAACCTCATCAGAATCAGGTCAGGGGATGAGTGGAAAACGGCATTTAGTACTCAGTCGGGCCACTATGAGTATCTGGTCATGCCATTCGGCCTATCTAACGCTCCGGCAGTTTTCCAGGATCTCATTAATGATGTGCTCCGTGAGTTTCTGGGAAGATTCGTCGTGGTCTATTTAGACGATATTTTGATATATTCTGACTCCGTGGAACAACATGTTACCCAGGTGCGTCAGGTGCTAAAGAGATTACGTGAAAATCACTTATATGCCAAGCTGGAGAAGTGTGAATTTCATGTCACGGAAGTATCCTTTTTAGGGTACATTATTTCCCCTCGGGGATTCCGAATGGAACCAAAAAAGCTCCAAGCCATCCTTAGTTGGGCGCAACCCACCAATTTAAAAGCAATTCAGCGCTTTTTAGGGTTTGCAAACTACTATAGAAGATTTATTCACTCTTTCTCTGACCTAGTTGCTCCCATTGTGGCACTTACTAAGAAGGGAGCAGATCCTACCAATTGGTCATGTGAAGCGGAGTTATCTTTTCAGGCCTTAAAACAAGCCTTTGTCTCAGCCCCTGTCCTTAGACATCCCAACCCAGAATTACCTTTCATTATTGAGGTGGATGCCTCGGAGGTTGGAGTAGGGGCTATCCTTTCTCAGAAGGATCCAGATTCCCTTGAGTTACATCCTTGTGCCTTTATGTCCAGGAAATTCTCATCTGCAGAATCCAACTACGATGTTGGTAACCGGGAATTGCTGGCTATTAAATGGGCTTTCGAGGAGTGGAGACATTGGCTTGAAGGAGCTACCCACACCATTTCAGTTTTGACTGATCACAAAAATCTTCAATACATTGAATCGGCTAAACGACTGAATGCCCGACAGGCTCGTTGGGCTTTATTTTTTACTCGTTTCAAATTCATTATCACCTTCAGACCAGGTTCCAAGAATACCAAGGCAGATGCCCTGTCATGCAGTTTCCTTCCGGTTCAAGACAACAGTCCTGTTACTCCCATCCTTCCGCCTTCAGTCATTCAGGCAGGTCTCACACAGGATGTATTTTCCCAATTAAAGCTGCTTCAACATCAAGCTCCGGGAAATACTCCTGCTAGTCGTCTTTTTGTTCCTGAGTTTTTGAGAGCAACTGTTTTGGCGGAATTTCATGATAGCAAAGTTGCAGGGCATCCGGGAATCGCTAAGACTTTGGAATTAGTATCCCGCTCAGTATGGTGGCCTGGTCTTTCCAAAGACATTAAAGAGTTTGTTTTTTCGTGTCAGGTCTGTGCACAGCATAAAGTTCCCCGTTCTTTGCCTATTGGTCAACTTATGCCCTTGAAAGTTCCTCTTAGGCCATGGTCGCATATCTCCATGGATTTTGTGGTGGATCTCCCTCTGTCAGCCAGATGCCGAGTCATATGGGTGGTAGTGGACCGTTTTAGCAAGATGGCCCATTTTATTGCTCTTCCCCGATTGCCATCTGCCCAGGGATTGGCAGTCTTGTTCCTCCGTCATGTTTTCAGACTCCATGGGTTACCCACTGATATTGTTTCTGACAGGGGTCCACAATTCATTGCGCAATTTTGGAAGTCTTTTTGTGCTTCATTAAAGATGAAATTATCATTAACCTCCGGCTATCATCCACAATCCAATGGACAGACTGAGCGAGTTAACCAATCTCTAAAACAATATTTGCGTTTATACTCGGCCAAACTCCAAAATGACTGGTCTGAGTTTCTTCCATTGGCGGAGTTTGCTTATAATAATGCCTGTCATTCCTCCACCAATGTGTCTCCATTTTTTGCAGTTTTTGGTTTCCACCCCAGAGCTAATTCATTTTTTCAACATTCCTCTGTCTCCTCTCTGGCCCTGACCTCTCATCTTAAACTTATTTGGAAAAAAGTGCACCTGGCTCTCAGAAAAGCAGCTTTCCGGGAAAAAAAATTTTCTGACAGGCTCCGGCGGCCGTGCACTTTTAAAGCAGGAGACAGGGTGTGGTTGTCGACTCGCAACATCAAACTTCGACAAACCTCAGCCAGATTGGGTCCTAGATATATTGGACCATTTCTCATTATCAAAAAAGTCAATCCAGTTGCTTTCCGGTTACGTTTACCAAAAACTTTACGGATCGGAAATACCTTCCATTGCTCATTGCTTAAACCATATGTTTCGTCCAGCAGATTTCCTCGTAAAAAATCTCAGGGGAGATCACCAGTTAATGTACAGGGTCAGCAAGAGTTCTTGGTTGAGAAGGTTCTCGATTCCAAGTTGTCCCGGGGTCGGCTTTATTTTTTGGTGCATTGGAGAGGTTATGGGCCAGAGGAAAGGTCGTGGGTCCTGGATGAAGACCTTCATGCCCCAAAGCTCAAAAGGGCATTTTTTCGTGAATTTCCTCGGAAACCTGGCTTTAGGGGTTCCTTGACCCCTCCTCAAGGGGGGGGTACTGTTAGGCGCCGGGGTCCGCTCGGCCGTGCGGCCCGGCGCCTAGCAACCAGGGACGCCGTGCGCGTTCAGCCGCCGGCTCCCTGGCAACGCTAAGACGCCGGGCGCACGGAGCCGCTCTGACCTTAGCAACGGGGACGCCACGTTCAGCCGCGTTCCCCGTTGCTGGGTCTATTCTCATTACCCTGATTATGTGCTGGCCGTGCAGCATGCAAGCTGCACGGCATTTCTATTTGATTGTCCTATCTGGATCCTGATTGGAGGGTGCCTGAATAAAGGCACCCTCAGGACTTCTTACAGACGCCGGTGATAGCTTCCTGTTTGCCTGTGTCTGCTGCAGAGAGTTCCCAGTCCCGGTCTTTTCGGTTGTTCCTGTCCTCAGAGATCCTGTACTCGGAAGTTACCATCTGTTCCTGGAGTCTGACCGAGCACCTTTAACATCTGGTGGTGTTCGTGAGTCGCGGCGCAGCCGTGTGTTGCGGCTTGTCCGCTTCTGTTTATTATTTTGTTTAATTGTGTTCTGGAGCTTTGCGGAGGATTCCGCTTCCACAGATCCACTCTGGTGTCCGGCGGTGCCGGATAGGAGTGTCGGATCAGTGGATCCTTGGTTGTCCTTTTTCCTGGCGGCTAGTCCGCACATACCTTTTGATTTAGTTAGTTAGCTTGTAACCCCTGGCCTGGTTGCTTAGTCAGAGGGCCCCTTGTTATCACCCTGTCTCGGACTTCCCCTTGTCTCCCATTAAGACCTGCGGGGGCATCGGGGTTGGGCAGACATAATCCGCCCTTCGAACGCGGCTGCCATGGGCTCAAGCAACCATAGTCTCGCAGGGGATTTCTGATAACACGGGCGAGACAACGGAGTTAGGGCGCCAGGGGTTACTAGGCTATCCAGCTCCCACAACCAGCTTATTTTCCTGTACTCAGATCCCTGCCATAAGATCTCCTCCGGTCTGGAGTACAGGAATCATAACAGTGGGATCTGTTGGACAAGTGGTCCGGATCGCATCTTCAGATGCATCGGCTGATCACCCTATCCCCCAGGGCCAGGGTGTCTCTTCTGTGGTGGCTGCAGAGTGCTTACCTTCTTGAAGGTCGCAGGTTCGGCATTCAGGACTGGGTCCTGGTGACCACGGATGCAAGCCTCCGAGGGTGGGGGGCAGTCACACAGGGAAGAAATTTCCAGGGTCTGTGGTCAAGTCAGGAGACTTGTCTGCACATAAATATCCTGGAACTAAGGGCCATATACAACGCCCTAAGTCAAGCGGAGCCTCTGCTTCGCAACCAACCGGTGCTGATTCAAGGCGGCACAAGGAGCAGGGTGGCGATGGTGGAAGCCACCAGAATTCTTCGCTGGGCGGAGAATCACGTAAAAGCACTGTCAGCAGTGTTCATTCCGGGAGTGGACAATTGGGAAGCAGACTTCCTCAGCAGGCACGACCTCCACCCGGGAGAGTGGGGACTTCATCAAGAATTCTTCACACAGATTACAAGTCGATGGGAACTGCCACAGGTGGACATGATGGCATCCCGCCTCAACAAAAAGCTACAAATATATTGCGCCAGGTCAAGAGACCCTCAGGCGATAGCTGTGGACGCACTAGTGACACCGTGGGTGTTCCAGTCGGTTTATGTGTTTCCTCCTCTTCCTCATACCCAAGGTGCTGAGAATCGTAAGAAAAAGAGGAGTGAGAACAATACTCATTGTTCCGGATTGGCCAAGAAGGACTTGGTATCCGGAACTGCAAGAAATGCTCACAGAGGACCCATGGCCTCTGCCTCTAAGACAGGATCTGTTGCAACAGGGGCCCTGTCTGTTCCAAGACTTACCGCGGCTGCGTTTGACGGCATGGCGGTTGAACGCCGGATCCTAGCAGAAAAAGGCATTCCGGATGAGGTTATTCCTACGCTGATAAAGACTAGGAAGGACGTGACGGCTAAACATTATCACCGTATATGGCGAAAATATGTTGCTTGGTGTGAGGCCAGGAATGCCCCTACAGAGGAATTCCAGCTGGGCCGTTTCCTTCACTTCCTACAGTCGGGAGTGACTATGGGCTTAAAATTGGGATCCATTATGGTCCAGATTTCAGCCCTATCCATTTTCTTTCAAAAGGAACTGGCTTCTCTTCCTGAAGTTCAGACGTTTGTAAAGGGAGTGCTGCATATTCAGCCCCCTTTTGTGCCACCAGTGGCACCTTGGGATCTTAACGTGGTGTTGAGTTTCCTGAAATCACACTGGTTTGAGCCACTTAAAACCGTGGAGTTAAAATATCTCACGTGGAAGGTGGTCATGCTATTGGCATTAGCTTCGGCTAGGCGTGTGTCAGAATTGGCGGCTTTGTCACATAAAAGCCCCTATCTGGTTTTCCATATGGACAGGGCAGAATTACGGACTCGTCCGCAATTTCTGCCAAAAGTGGTGTCATCTTTTCATTTGAACCAACCTATTGTGGTGCCTGCGGCTACTCGTGACTTGGAGGATTCCAAGTTACTAGATGTAGTCAGGGCTTTGAAGGTTTATGTAGCCAGAACGGCTGGAGTCAGGAAAACTGAGTCGCTGTTTATCCTGTATGCATCCAACAAGCTGGGTGCTCCTGCTTCAAAGCAAACTATTGCTCGCTGGATCTGTAACACGATTCAGCAGGCTCATTCTGCGGCTGATTGCCGCCTCCAAAATCAGTAAAAGCCCATTCCACAAGGAAGGTGGGCTCTTCTTGGGCGGCTGCCTGAGGGGTCTCGGCATTACAGCTTTGCCGAGCAGCTACTTGGTCGGGTTCAAACACGTTTGCAAAGTTCTACAAGTTTGATACCCTGGCTGAGGAGGACCTTGTGTTTGCTCATTCGGTGCTGCAGAGTCATCCGCACTCTCCCGCCCGTTTGGGAGCTTTGGTATAATCCCCATGGTTCTTACGGAGTCCCCAGCATCCACTAGGACGTTAGAGAAAATAAGATTTTACTTACCGGTAAATCTATTTCTCGTAGTCCGTAGTGGATGCTGGGCGCCCGTCCCAAGTGCGGACTTCTTCTGCAATACTTGTATATAGTTATTGCTTAAATAAGGGTTATGTTATGGTTGCATCAGGTTTATCTGATGCTCTGTTGTTTTTCATACTGTTAACTGGGTAAGTTTATCACGAGTTATACGGTGTGATTGGTGTGGCTGGTATGAGTCTTACCCTGGATTCCAAAATCCTTTCCTTGTACTGTCAGCTCTTCCGGGCACAGTTTCCTTAACTGAGGTCTGGAGGAGGGACATAGAGGGAGGAGCCAGTGCACACCAGTATTCCTAATTCTTTCTTAAAGTGCCCTGTCTCCTGCGGAGCCCGTCTATTCCCCATGGTCCTTACGGAGTCCCCAGCATCCACTACGGACTACGAGAAATAGATTTACCGGTAAGTAAAATCTTATTTTCCTGTCCATGTTTGTCAATATTAAAAAAATCTCACAATCACATTTCTAATTTTGCGCATGTTAGGCGAAATATCTGTTATCTACTCATTTGCATTCTCTTGGCTTTGTCATTAAGGGATCTGTTTATTAAAGACCCCCCCCCCACCCCACACACACACACACACACACACACACACACACACACACACACACACACACACACACACACACACACACACAACATATATGTGTGTATCAGTTCAGGTTACTTAGGGCTGAACACAAGAGATATCCACTATATCCTGTGTATAACTAATACCGCTTTCAGATCGCAAATGCCGGATCCCACCCGGTAAGAGAAACGTGTCCTTACCGGGTGGGATCCGGCATTTGCTCTCCTTTGCTGGCTTTCCGACCCAGCAATATACCGGGTCGGTTGCCATAGCAGCGGGGGGGGGGGGGGCGCAGCAGCAGCAGGGGCGGGGGTGGAGGCGGCGCTGGGAGATGAGCTCATCTCCTGCGCTGCCTCTCCCTGTGCTGTGAATGGGAACCGTGTCGCATCGACGCGGCTCCCATTCACACTGCACCTGACCCGGTATTCAACCCGGGTATAATCCTTCTTTTATACCGGGTTGAATTACCGGGTCAGGCGACCCGCTAATTCTCGAAAAGTGCTTTCACATCGCACACTGACCCATGTACCGGGTTATTTGTGCGATGTGAAAGGGGTATGAGTAACATAGGATACCACAGTCCCTGTTTTTGTTTTTAAATGGGGCCAATTCAGTAAGGCTAGCAAATTCTGCTAATCATCAGAATTTGCTAACCATTAGCATGCATGCTGGGGGCTGCCCAGCATGCTGACCGGCGCCTCCCCCCCTGCTTCAAGCAGAAATTGCGAACAGCACGCAATTTCTGCTTGTTAGCAGAAATTAAGTATGACTCCTGCTGGCGCAGCTTAGCTGCGGCCGCAGGAGTCTCGGCGCCATTTTTGTTGTCGCAGCGGCTGCATGTGACATCACGCAGCCGCTGTGGCCGCACCCCCGACACGCCCCCGTTCACGCATATCAGCCCACCTTTTGGGCTGGCACGCCCCTGCAACGCTCCGTTTCCACCCAGAAAACGGAGCATTGCCGCCCCCCTCCCGCCCCGAAACCGCCTCTGCCTGATTGACAGGCAGAGGCGATCGGAATTTCTGCGGCCCCCCACAGAAATCGCGGGTGCATGCGCAGTAGGGCCTGCTGCACATTCGCCCGCGGCCCCTCAGCAAAAATTCCGTACGAATTGCTATTTGCGTTTCATACTGAATTTGCCCCTATATTCAGTATTATAAGCTTACGAACAGGGCCCTTATACCTTTCTGTCAGTCTCGTTTTATTAAGGTTTTGTTCCCACTTGTAAAGTGCAACAGAATATACTGGCACTACATACAGATGTGTCCTCCCTCATCATTGCTGCAATCACATTAAACAGCCCTTCTTAATACCCCTTTTCCACTAGCTCATAGAAACACGGGTAAAAGTGCGGGGGCGCGCATTTACCCGTGTTTTGCCCTAGTGGAAAAGGGTTCCCCGGCAAATTCCCAGATGAAGTGATCCGGGAATCCTACCCGGGTAGCTAGCCGGGTTGAACACGCTAGCTGTCTAGTGTGAACAGGAGCCGTGTCGAGGCAACACGGCTCCCGTTCACAGTGTATAGGGAGGGCGGCGCTGGGAGATCATGTGATCTCCCAGTGCCGCCCCTACCGCGTCAGTAGCAGCGTCCCCAACCCGGCAATATGCCGGGTTGGTGAGCGCTGTTCAAAAGGGGCTGTAGCACGGGTCGCAGCCGTGTCAGGTGACACGGCTGCGACCCGTGCTTTAGTGGAAAAGGGGTATTAGTGTTTACTAAAGCCGAGTGTTTTTTTTTAAATACAAAAACGCTTCTTACTTTGCATCGCTATGCGACTAAGATAATCAAGCAGACACTGCTGATTAAAATACGCAGCATGACTATATTCTGTGTGCGACTGTTACAGTGTTTTCCTGGAAAACACTGTAATATAGCATTTCGTATGCAGATACAACCGCCGATGCACACAAAATATAGGCATGCTGCATATCACCTTGTGCGTCTTATTTGCATAGCGATGTGATTAAGATCCATTTTGGGGTGAAAAAGACGCCCAGTGCTGGCAGAGTCACACAGGAGAATGCGGCTCTCATGCGCCCTGCGTGCCGTCACCAATTATGTATGGAAGCTAGATGAGGAAGGACGCATCTGTAAATAACTTAATCAACAGGCCCACAATAACTTGATAAATAGACCCTTAATGATATTTTCATAGCCTCTTTCTGTTCAGTACACTTTCAGTCTTGTATTGCACAATGATGTTTCATTCAAAACAAAAACATGGTTGTATGTCAGTTATTTACTATGGGGGTCATTCCGAGTTGATTGCCCGCTAGCTAGTTTTAGCAGCTTTGCAAACGCTATGCCGCCGCCCACTGGGAGTGTATTTTAGCTTAGCAGAAGTGCGAACGGTTGTATCGCAGTGCGCCTGCAAAAATTTTAATGTAGTTTCGGAGTAGGTCAAAACCTACTCAGCGCCTGCGATCACTTCAGACTATTCAGTTCCGGATTTGACGTCACAAACCCGCCCAGCATTCGTCCAGCCACGCCTGCGTTTTTCCTGGCACACCTGCGTTTTTCCACGCACTCCCTGAAAATGGTCAGTTGCCACCCAGAAACGCCCACTTTATGTCAATCACTCTGCAGCAAACAGTGCGACTGAAATGCATCGCTAGACCCTGTGCAAAACTACATTGTTCGTTGTGCCCGTACGTCGTGCGTGCGCATTGCGCCGTATATGCAAGCGCAGAACTGCCGTTTTTTAGCCTGATTGCTGCACTGCGAACAAATTCAGCTAGCGATCAACTCGGAATGACCCCCTATGTTCCCTTATTTGCACATTGGTTTATCTTTTTCTTTTTTTTAGCAACCATTTACATACAAATATGAATGGCGTGATGGATTGTAGTGCTTCCAATTCCACAAATAAGTATTGCATGTGACGTGTGTGGATGCAGGAGATGCTTATAGAACAATTTTAAAGCGGAATATCTAAAATATATATTTATAGCTTTGACAGCTTCTGTGTGCCCAAATAAAGCGAATTTCGTCACTCTTTCTCCTTTAACGTCAGTAACCACTAAATTGTTGATTGCGGCTGCACTGGAGAACTGGGAAGAGGCCTAGTTATTAAACAGTAAATCTCAGCAACATGACTTTTTATTTCCAGCTACACTTTGTGCTCATCTCCCAGCGCTCCTATACAACTGTGAATGGAACCAGAGAAAAATGTTAGAAGAGGTGAGAGAAGGTACTTGTGTTTAATTAAATGTGTGTATTATTCTGAATAATGCACTCCTTATTGTGAAATACTAGAATCACCTTGGGATTGTGTGACCTGTGTAAAACACGTATTTGGTCACAGATCTCCTTGGTGGTGTTTAATATTCTTCTACTACCACAGTTGGAGGTGTACTGTCAAAAGAATATTTTTTGCTAATATACTTGTGCTTTCTTACCGTGTATGTGTGATCTATAAGTCAATTGCAGTTTTCTGGTCAGCTTGTTCTTCTCAAGAGGACTTAAACAAAAGCATTCACGCTGTTTGGGAAAAATATATTTTCTTAACCTGTGAGTTAGACACTTATGTTTCACTTAAGTGAAGCCATCCCTGCTTCTGTAGACGCTGATTCTCTGCATTTCCCATCATCCCTCCCTTTCTTCCCACACTGCTCACGACTTCACCACCTGCTTGCACAGGCGGACTGGCCACCGGGCAATTCTGACAAATGGCAGAAATGCAGATAGCCTGATGGGCTGGTCCAGAAGACTGAAGACCTGGCTGAGCAGCTTCACCTCCCAATGTTCTCCTCAGCTGGCATGTTTAGAAGAGTAGCGCCACAAAGCCACACCCTATGACTCAAGGCTCTATGATGTGTTGCTATTACCCCTTTTCTAGAACAGCAACAGTGCCCAAGTCCGCAATTCTGCCCAAGTCCATCCCAACCTACTTAAAAGGCAGCTTCAACACTATCGATCAAGAGATCTCTACCATCAGATCTAGCAAGGATGAAGTTTTCACTCTGCTTTCCTCCTCTCTTCCATAAACATGTCCTCAAAAGCTTAAAATGCAGAAAACAGAGTTCATCACATTCGCTCCTCCTAGTGTCACTACCCCCACTCTTGTCTCCCTCACAAGAGACATTACCCTTTCCCCAATGCGGAAGCCTGCTACAGTACCTTGGAATCCACTTCAACATCACCTTTAGCCTTACGCCACATATGGATCCCATTTACCTATCCTGTTGCTGACTTGTTCTAAATGTTTCCGGAATATGCTCTCTCACGTGCAGTAGTCTGCGTTCGGGCTGCCATTCTGGACTGAACACTCTGCAACCACGCTATTACAGTCTTTAGTAAGATCTGGTTATTTGACAGGTGGGTTATTTAAACCAGCTAGCTAATCCCATTCCATTGGATTGACAGATATTTATCTCCACTTTGTACAACTGTTCCTGTCTACCTGGTGTTTCACTTTTCCTAGTGGGTCTTAAACCTGAGTGCCTTTTGCTTTTGTGTTAGTAGTGTTCTACAGCTTGACCATAGCTGTGTCCCTCGAATTAGACCTCATATCATTCCTTCTGCCTCCATCAGCTCTCCTAGTGCCTCCTGTCTCCGGCATTCACTATTTACCATTGACAGCGATCCAGTTCATTCACCACCATCACCTGTGATTTACTGTACATACTAATGTGTCAATTTATCAATGTGCAGTTATTGCAGTGATAGAAACTCTATTATTGCTGCAATTTATTAATAAAATATTACCATAGTAGCTGCTCCTTGATTCAGGCTGGTACCTGTAAGAGTAGCCAGTGTGGATGTGTCTGCATATGCTTGACGGCTCACGCACAAACAAACAGTGGACCTGGAAGCACTGGCTTAAAACGTCTTTCCAGTTGCACTTATAAAAAGTATAAAGTATACAAAGTTGTTGTTTTTTTGTTTGTTTTTTAAATACATAAAATCTAAATTGCTGGCATTGCAATAAAAAAAAAATACTTAAATAAAGATTTTTACTATTAATATGGACTGTGGCCTTACTTGTACTGGGTGGTCCTTCCGGGATGTAGTTACAATGCCACCAGTCGAAATCCCAGCTAACATGGGCTATTACCACTCGTGCGAGTGCAGCGAGCCACCGAGCCTGCAAGGAGCTTCGTTGCGCTTGCCTCCTTGCCGGCATTCTAGCGGTATGCTGACCGCCAGGATCCTGGCCGCCGGCATCCCATACCCAACGCGTATTTCCAGCTCTGACAGGGTCTACCACTGGCAATAGTAAACTGTAAACGTTAGATAAATTGGTAGAAGCCCTATATATCTATATCTATATATCTATCTATCTATCTATCTATCTATCTATCTATCTATCTATCTATCTATCTATCTATCTATCTATATATCTATATATATATATATATATATATATATATTGGACTTTTCTCTTTTAATAAATAGACGCTTTAACTGAGCAAATTGGTCAAACACACATGAGACATTTATTTTGGCTGTCATATTTTTTTGGGGGGAAAGTAGAGGAAGGTTTTACTTCTCCAAAGCTGTCAATCCATTACTTTTTCTACAGTGCTATAAAAAAAAAAAATCACAGCTAAAGGAAAAGAAATTATGTTTCTTGTCTATTGAAATAAATGGTGCCGAGGTGCTACTCACTTCAATGGAGAGCGATGTAGTTAGGCGAAGAACACACCGAATTGCTGGGTGTAGGCAGCTTATATGATTAATGCCCCAAGGGACATATTTGCTGAAGGCAAAGACTGAAAATAGGCTAAACTGAGCACTGATAGACAATGCAGAATAATGCAGAGGAGATCGGTCATGTGAGAAGGGGCTGGTTCTGTGACAACTCAGGAAGACCGTTCCCATGACACAATTTCCACACTTACAAACTGAAGGGAAAAAACAACAACTTACAAATTGAAGAAAAAAACTAAAAACTTTTCCTACTTCAAGCTTACCTCATCTACTTTAACCCTTATACCACCAGCACAAATTTATGGTGTCACCCCCAGCCTGATAAACTTGACCACCCTCCATCACCACAATTCCTTTTCATGCCACAGTAATCCCATTCAATTCAGCAATTTTATAAACAACATCGGAAAGATCATTACAACCTTCAAGGACAAAACAATGATTTATAAAAGTGGTATAGAATGTGGAAGTATAGCAATGCTGCCTTAAAGTGGTCTGTATATTTCACAGCACAAAATATATTCTGGTGATACCCACTGCTGAATTTTATCCTAAGCCTATAAGGCAAGGGTGGGGAACCTTCTTTCTACCGAGGGCCATTTGGATATTTATAAAATCCTTCGGGGCCATACAAAAATTCTCAATTTAAAAAATTACCCTGCCACCCAGTAGGTCTGCCCCTTAGAGGTACTGTGTGTGCGCGCCGGAGGCGCGCGTGCCCAAAAAATGGGTGTGGCCAGTTAAAATGGGACGTGATACACATATGCCCCCAAAAGTGCGGTGCCAGATCCACAATTGCCCCCACAGTGCCAGGTATACAGATGCCCCCACAGTGCCAGGTATACAAATGCCCCTCACAGTGTCAGGTATACAGATGCCCCCACAGTGCCAGGTATACAGATGCCCCCACAGTGCCAGGTATACAGATATCCCCACAGTGCCAGGTATACAAATGCCCCTCACAGTGCCAGGTATACAAATGCCCCTCACAGTGCCAGGTAAACAGATGTCCCCACAGTGCCAGGTATACAGATGTCCCCACAGTGCCAGGTATACAAATGTCTCTCACAGTGCCAGGTATACAGATGCCCCCACAGTGCCAGGTATACAGATGCCCCCACAGTGCCAGGTATACAGATGCCCTGCCCTGCCCCCCCCCCCTCCCCTCCCCTCCCCTCCGTGCTGCTTACCGTGCTGCTTTCGGCGGGACACGGAGGAGAGCGCGGCTATGTTGGGCGGCGGCGGCATGTAGGACTTGAAACCAGCCGCCGGTTCGAGAGCCAATCAGAGCTCGCGGACCGGCAGCCGCGGCTTCTGATTGGCTGCCGGTCCGCGAGCTCTGATTGGCTCACGAACCGGCGGCTGGTTTCAAGTCATACACGCCGCCGCTCCCATCCGACAGCCGCGCTCTCCTCCCTGTTCTGACAGCTGAGACACGCTGCCGCCGGACTGAGCGGCAGCGTGTCTCACTGACACAAGCTGGTGGGCCGGACCAAACGGCTTTGCGGGCCTTATACGGTTCCCCACCCCTGCTATAAGGCATAATGTCCTGCTATAAGGCATAATGTATGTCAATGATATTGCCCCAGATGAGAATTTAGCATTGTGCAAATTCTATTCTTCTCTCTTGTAATATATTGAGAAGCTCAGAGTGGGGAAGACAATAAGGTACATACATTTTGGCCATTTTTACATCTATAATCATTTAAAAACAGCACTAGGCATTGGAGATTGGATGCAGACTGGGGTTTTAATGACAGCCACTCCTATCTTGAAATACTAGCGATTCATCTCTATAGAAAACACAGGGGTGTATCTATAATGGATGCAGGGTATGCAGTGTACGCAGGCCTCTCTGTTCAGGGGGAGGCCCACAGTGCTCACCCTGCACCCCTAGGCTATACTTACCTGTCTGGCGACACTGAGACATCACCAGTAAAATGGTGTCATTTACCTGGAGATATGCACAGGCGGAATAGGGCCCCCTAATCTCTTACAATAGCCCTGCAAATGGAAATGAATGATTGATCATAATGTGTAGCATGCATGGCTCTGCTGGCCGAGGAATGCTAGAAGAGTAGACAGTAAACATAACATGTAGCATGCACGGCTCTGCTGGCCGAGGACTGCTAGAAGAGTAGACAGTAAACATAACATGTAGCATGCACGGCTCTGCTGGCCGAGGACTGCTAGAAGAGTAGACAGTAAACATAACATGTAGCATGTATGGCTCTGCTGGCCGAGGACTGCTAGAAGAGTAGACAGTAAACATAACGTGTAGCATGTATGGCTCTGCTGGCCAAGGACTGCTAGAAGAGTAGACAGTAAATATAACATGTAGCATGCACGGCTCTGCTGGGCGAGGACTGCTAGAAGAGTAGACAGTAAACATAACATGTAGCATGTATGGCTCTGCTGGCCGAGGACTGCTAGAAGTGTAGACAGTAAACATAACGTGTAGCATGTATGGCTCTGCTGGCCGAGGACTGCTAGAAGAGTAGACAGTAAACATAACATGTAGCATGTATGGCTCTGCTGGCCGAGGACTGCTAGAAGTGTAGACAGTAAACATAACGTGTAGCATGCATGGCTCTGCTGGCCGAGGACTGCCAGAAGAGTAGACAGTAAACATAACATGTAGCATGCATGGCTCTGCTGGCCGAGGACTGCTAGAAGAGTAGACAGTAAACATAACATGTAGCATGCATGGCTCTGCTGGCCAAGGACTGCTATAAGTGTAGACAGTAAACATAACATGTAGCGTGCATGGCTCTGCTGGCCGAGGACTGCTAGAAGTGTAGACAGTAAACATAACATGTAGCATGCATGGCTCTGCTGGCCAAGGACTGCTAGAAGTGTAGACAGTAAACATAACATGTAGCATGCATGGCTCTGCTGGCCAAGGACTGCTAGAAGTGTAGACAGTAAACATAACTTGTAGCATGCATGGCTCTGCTGGCCGAGGACTGCTAGAAGAGTAGACAGTAAACATAACATGTGTCACACGCCATAGGCGGCGTTCACCGCGCTTACCCCTGCGTGCCTGCTGGTCTGTGTTGCGGCCTCCGCATTCGGTGGTCCACGGGCTCCGGTTCCTGGCTGGCGCGGCTCCCGGCGGTTCCCCGGGGCAGGAGCGCCGCCATGACACACGGCATCACGTGGGCGGGGAGCAGGTGACGTCATCAGACTGTTCCGCCAATCCAGCGGAGGCGGGAGATTCAAAGGCAGATGCCGGGCAGCGCCTCGGCGCCTGAGTATCGTCTTTTCCTCTGAAGTGGATGCCAGTGCTTCTGTCCTCGGCGGATCTCTCTGCAGCATACCCCAGTGTCAACGGCATTTCCAGGTGTCAGTTGTTGCACAGCTTCCAGCGTTCCCAGCCGCTGCTGGGTTCCACTGCGCTCTAGTCACCAGTGCTTCTTGGAGTCAGCGTGGGCTGCAGGTTAAACGTCGCTCTCAAGTTATACAAGTCCTCAGTGTCTTTAACCCTCGCTCTCAAGTTATACAAGTCCTCAGTGTCTTTAACCCTCGCTCTCAAGTTATACAAGTCCTCAGTGTCTTTAACCCTCGCTCTCAAGTTATACAAGTCCTCAGTGTCTTTAACCCTCGCTCTCAAGTTATACAAGTCCTCAGTGTCTTTAACCCTCGCTCTCCAGTTATACAAATCCTCAGTGTCTTTAGCCACCGCTCACAAGTTCTTCAAATCATCAGTGTATTTAACCACCGCTCTCAAGTTCTTCAAATCATCAGTGTCTTTAACCACCGCTCTCAAGTTCTTCAAATCATCAGTGTCTTTAACCACCGCTCTCAAGTTCTTCAAATCATCAGTGTCTTTAACCACCGCTCTCAAGTTCTTCAAATCATCAGTGTCTTTAACCACCGCTCTCAAGTTCTTCAAATTATCAGAGTCTTAACCACCGCTCTCAAGTTCTTCAAATCATCAGTGTCTTTTAACCACCGCTCTCAAGTTCTTCAGTCACCAGTATCTTTTACCATCACTCACAAGTACTTCCTGGACATTTCTCCATACGCTCCTTCTCTGTTATGTGACATTGTGTTGCTCTCTTCCTGCAATAAAGTCCTTTAATATTTTCACCAAGCTTTTCTGTCAGAGTCCTGTATGAGGAAGATCTATATCAAGCCATCCCTGTTCCGACATAGCTGTGGTTCCTCTCCCCTACCATCGGGAGAACCCCCGAGTTCACAACACCACCAACCTAGGTGAGTGACAGTATACTCAGGCCTCATGGACCCGGGGGATCGGAGCCCAGAGGCAAGTACCATCCAGGACTTGATTTCTCGAGTACAAAGTCAGGAAGCAGCACAGGGCCAGGTGATGCATTATCTCCAGGAATTATCTGGCCGGCTGGATCAAATTCAGACTTCTCTGGCTTCAGTAGTACCGGCCCCAGCTCCAGTACCCGCTCCAGTGGTTGTCTCTAGTAATATTCCATCCTCCTCTGGAACCAGGTCACGCCTTCAGCTCCCTACTCCTTCCCGCTATAATGGGAATCCAAAGAATTGCCGTGGTTTTCTCAATCAATGCGAGGTACATTTTGAACTGCTTTCACATAACTTCCCTACTGATCGGTCCAAGGTGGCATACATTATTTCTTTGCTCGAGGGTTCAGCATTGGATTGGGTGTCTCCGTTTTGGGAGCGATCTGATCCATTGGTTTCTAGTTACACCAATTTCATTACGTCATTCCGGAGGATCTTTGATGAGCCCAGCAGGACGACCGCTGCCTCTGCAGACTTGCTTCGTGTCCGACAAGGCTCTCGTTCAGTGGGACAGTATGTGATTCATTTTCAGACCATAGCCTCAGAACTGCGCTGGAATAATGATGCCCTTCGGGCTGCCTTTTGGAACGGGCTCTCCGATCGTCTAAAGGACGAGTTGGTCACTAGAGATTTGCCGGATTCTTTAGAACAGTTGATCTCGCTCTGTGTAAAGGTGGATCTTCGCATGCAGGAATGAGGTGGCGAACATAGTCGGTCAGATCGATCAAGGGTCCGATCTCTTCCGTCTAAGCAAACGATTACTCCAAGTCCTGATGAACCCATGCAGATTAATCGATCCCGGCTGTCCCCAGAAGAACGTCAGGGTCGTCATGAGGGTAGACTCTGCCTCTACTGTGGAGCCGCGGATCACTTTCTCAAGTTTTGCAAGTCTCGCCCGGGAAACGGGCAGTCCTAGCTTGTTCCGGAGGAGTCGAGCTAGGAGTTTCTTCTAAACCTTCTCCGCCAGTGGACTGTTTACTCTCCGTGTCTCTGTTCTCCGAGTCAATAGCCAAACCCGTTAAGGCTCTGCTGGACTCAGGGGCTGCAGGGAATTTTATTTCCCTTTCCTGTGCCCAGGATCTGGGTTGTCAGCTACGGTCGGTCGAACGACCTATTACGTTGACTGCTATCAATGGTACCCAAATTTCTAACGGTCTGATTTCAAGTTGTACAGTACCAATCAAACTGCAAGTGGGAGATCTGCATCAAGAACACCTAGAGTTCCTAGTGATTCGGGAGATGCGCCACGATCTGGTTCTTGGCCTTCCTTGGCTTAAACTTCACAACCCTCACGTCGACTGGAGTTCGACACAAATAACGTCTTGGAGTTCTTTTTGTCATTCAAATTGTCTCACCCCAGTCTATCCGCTCCGTGTATCTTCCAAGTCAGATGAAGGGCTCATTCCGGAGGCCTATCGGGAGTTTTCTGACGTGTTCTCGGAGCAAGCGGCCGATCAGCTACCACCGCATAGACCCTGGGACTTCCCCATTGAGCTCATTCCGGGGAAAATGCAACCTCGGGGTCACACTTATCCCTTATCATTGCCCGAGACCCAAGCTGTGTCGGACTATATCAAGTCTAATCTACAGAAAGGATTAATCCGCCCCTCTACTTCTCAGGTGGGGCGGGTTTCTTTTTTGTGAAGAAGGACGGAGGGCTGAGACCATGCATTGACTATCGTGGTCTTAATGATGTCACCATTAAGAATAAGTATCCTTTGCCGCTCATTACGGAGCTTTTTGATAGAGTTCGCGGAGCCCGAGTTTTCACCTAGCTTGATTTAAGGGGAGCTTATAATTTGATACGTATCCGACAGGGGGACGAATGGAAGACGGCCTTCAATACCAGGGACGGGCGTTACGAGTATCTGGTAATGCCATTTGGCCTCAGCAACGCCCCTGCCGTCTTCCAGGGATTCATTAACGAAGTCTTTCGGGATATGCTATACCTAAGTGTAGTGGTATATTTGGATGACATTTTGATATTTTCTAAAAATCTCACAGAGCACAGACTACAGGTCAAAGAGGTAGTTCTTCGATTGCGAGAGAATCATCTTTATGGCAAGATTTCCAAATGTACTTTTGAGGTTCCTTCTATTCCATTTCTTGGTTACATCATTTCGGGCACGGAGCTTTGTATGGATCCAGAGAAACTCACTGCCATCCGGGACTGGACTCACCCTCTTTCCTTGAAAGCGGTACAACGATTTCTGGGCTTTGCAAATTACTACCGGAAATTCATAAAGGGATTCTCTACCATCGTGGCACCCATTACTGCCTTAACCAAGAAGGGTTCTGACCCAAGTCATTGGTCCTCCGAAGCTGTAGCAGCGTTCGCTCAGTTAAAGGCAGCCTTTATGTCTGCTCCAGTCCTTCAACAACCAAATTTTTCAAAACCATTCTTCTTGGAGGTTGATGCTTCCTCGGTAGGCATAGGTGCCGTGCTTTCGCAGTACACTCCAGATGGGAAGTTACATCCATGTGGTTTCCATTCTCGCAAATTCTCTCCTGTGGAACAGAATAACACCATTTGAGACAAAGAGCTTTTGGCAATAAAATCTGCCTTGGAGGAATGGAGATATCTTTTGGAAGGTGCTAAACACCTAATTACAATTTTCACTGATCATAAGAATTTGCTGTACCTTAAGACGGCCCAGTGCTTGAATCCCCGTCAAGCTAGATGGGCGCTCTTCTTTACCCGGTTTTCGTTTGTTATTAAGTACCGGGCTGGGACTTTTAACACCAAGGCTGATGCTTTATCCCGTTCCTTAACAGCTTCGGATGAGGAGAATTCCATTGAGAAGGCTTTGATTCTCAGTCCAGTTTCTATGTCAGCGGCTCCCACCGCTTTGGGTCCTCCTCCTGGGAGAATGTCTGTGCCAGCTAAATTTCGACCAAGGTTGTTGCAGTGGGCTCATGTTTCCAAGTTTTCCGGTCATCCTGGAGTTCAAAAGATGTGGGAGTTTCTACGAAGGTCTTACTGGTGGGACACTATGGAGGATATTCAAGATTATGTCAACTCATGTCCTCAGTGTGCTCAGCACAAAATTCCTCATTTGCCTCCTGCGGGGTTATTGCATCCACTGTCCATTCCTCAGAGGCCTTGGACCTATATCTCTATGGACTTTGTCACCGAATTGCCCCTCTCCAAGGGTCACAATACTGTCTGGGTAATTATTGACCGTTTCTTTAAGATGGCACATTTTGTACCTTTGACTGGGTTACCATCAGCTCCCAAGTTGGCTTTGTTATTTATCTGAGAACATTTCCGCCTGCACGGCTTACCTCAGGAAATCGTCTCTGACGGGGGGTTCAATTCACTGCAAGATTCTGGAGAGCTCTCTGTACGGCCTTACAAATAAAACTCAACAAACCAATGGGCAAACTGAACGCGTCAATCAAGATTTAGAGACTTTTCTCCGTGTTTATCTATCTCCTTCGCAAGATGATTGGGTGGAACTGTTGCCAGGGGCCGAGTTTGCCCATAATCATCTGTACCACTCTTCGACTGGTGAGTCCCCATTTTTCATTAATTATGGGTTCCATCCTCAAGTTCCTGAATTACCCATTTGTCCTCCGGAGGAGGTTCCTGCTGCAGCCTCTACTCTTCGGCACTTCAGCCAATTTTGGAGTCGAGTTCATGGTAATCTCAAGAGAGTTTCCGGCCGCTATAAGTTCTTTGCGGATAGGAAGCGACGAGCAGCTTCCCAATACAAGGTTGGTGACAGGGTATGGCTTTCCACCCACAACCTCCGGTTAAGGGTGCCCACTATGAAGTTCGCCCCAAAGTTTATTGGTCCTTACCCCGTGTTACAAGTCCTGAACCCGGTTGTCTGCAAATTGGGATTGCCTTCCCACCTCCGGATACCAAACTCCTTTCATGTCTCTCTCCTTCGCCCCCTTATTTTAAACCGGTTCCATTTAAAGTCCCCGAGGCCAACCTCTGCAGAGTCTGAAGCTGGAACGGACTTTGAAATCAAAGCTATTCTTGACTCTCGTTATCTTCACAAGAATCTACAGTATTTGGTGGAGTGGAAAGGTTTTTGCCCCGAGGAGAGGAGCTGGGTCAAGGCTACTGAAGTTATGGCTCCCCGACTGGTGCGGATTTTCCATTCCAGACATCCAACAAAACCTGGAAAGTGTCCGGGGGCCACTCCTGGAGGAGGGGGTACTGTCACACGCCATAGGCGGCGTTCACCGCGCTTACCCCTGCGTGCCTGCTGGTCTGTGTTGCGGCCTCCGCCTTCGGTGGTCCACGGGCTCCGGTGCCTGGCTGGCGCGGCTCCCGGCGGTGCTTCTTGGAGTCAGCGTGGGCTGCAGGGTAAACGTCGCTCTCAAGTTATACAAGTCCTCAGTGTCTTTAACCCTCGCTCTCAAGTTATACAAGTACTCAGTGTCTTTAACCCTCGCTCTCAAGTTATACAAGTCCTCAGTGTCTTTAACCCTCGCTCTCAAGTTATACAAGTCCTCAGTGTCTTTAACCCTCGCTCTCCAGTTATACAAATCCTCAGTGTCTTTAGCCACCGCTCAATAAATTGGGATGGAGAAAACTGTTAATGCCAGTTGGGAATCAGAAAGCAAATTTTCCTTTTATTATTAATTTTAACTTTTTCTCACCCCATGTTATTCTTCTAAATATGTGCAAATGTCTTGTAGTCAACAATTGTTTCGTGTAAAAGTTGGGTCAACACAAAAGCACAGTGAAAATGTAATTCTGGAGACGCTAACACATTTTACACTGTCAGTTTGCAATTTCTCCTTTTTGCCAGTGCACACACAATGGCCCTCATTCCGAGTAGTTCGCTCGCAAGCTGCTGTTAGCAGCTTTGCACACGCTAAGCCGCCGCCTACTGGGAGTGAATCTTAGCTTATCAAAATTTCGAACGAAAGATTCGCAATATTGCGAAAAGACTTCTCCGTGCAGTTTCTGAGTAGCTCGAGACTTACTCTTCCAGTGCGATCAGTTCAGTGCTTGTCGTTCCTGGTTTGACGTCACAAACACACCCAGCGTTCGCCCAGACACTCCTCCGTTTCTCCAGCCACTCCCGCGTTTTTCCCAGAAACGGTAGCGTTTCTTCACACACACCCATAAAACGGCCAGTTTCCGCCCAGAAACACCCACTTCCTGTCAATCACATTACGATCACCAGAACGAAGAAAAAACCTCGTAATGCCGTGAGTAAAATACCTAACTGCATAGCAAATTTACTTGGAGCAGTCGCACTGCGGACATTGCGCATGCGCATTAGCGACTAATCGCTCCGTTGCGGAAAAAAAATAACGAGCGATCAACTCGGAATGACCACTGTCAAAGTCAGAAAAATATCACGATGCACACTGCCATATTTGCACCTCATACAGGTCCGCGCTGCGCATGCGTGCGCTCTCCCGTGCGTGCGCATACTCGCTGTTGCGGGCACCCGCAGGCGCACGGTATGTGCATTTACGGTAGAGTTTATGTGTTCGTAGCGTGCGACTCAATCGTTACATATTTTAACCATATAATGTATTTTGTAGATCATGGTCCCTTTGATAGATTCTGAAAGTTTAGTTAATATAGCATGTTCATGGACAGAGAGATCCCTCTTTGTTTGATACGAAGGGTCAGACAGGGGTCATATAGTGGTGTTTAGTATCCATCGGAAGAGTATTTAATTAGCAATATTCCGGTGTTGGTTTGAAGCGAATTAATCGCTCGTGCGAATAGTTATGGACATAAGAAGTTTATGTCCATTTACTATTATTTGCACTTACTTATCCATGCGGCGGGAAACCTAGTTTCCCACCCACCTGAGCAGTTGGAAATTGTCACAGCCCACCTGTATGAATCAACCTATGACCTTTTGTTATAGTGCGAAGACGAATTCCTGTCTCCAATGAACAATGAGATTGTAGGGACCATTGAATTGTATTGTGTGTGGGGCATAAATAGACAAGCCGATCACATCCAGCTCACTCTTCAACGGTTCTCATTGCTGAAAATCGGGAGCTGGATGTCCAGAGGCGCATGCGATCGTTCCCCTTTGTGCGTAAGTTTTTCTCCGCAATCATATTGTTTTTCTTGTTATTGTGAGCCATATCTCTCTCTCTCTCTTCTCCTCTTTCTCTCGTATTCTCTTAAACGTAATAGTATTGTATTGTATTTCCTGTGTAGTTATCTGGTTAGTTAGTCTATGTTATATTGTAGTGTGTGACTTGTACTGTATTATTCTTTTTGCAAGTATAACATATTCATAAGGCGTTAGACCCTAAGCCCGGTAGTTGTGTATTTATTATAGTGTTAAGTATTCTCAGAGCGTCGGTGACGCTCGAACAGCTTTTAAGTTAATAAGGTTACACTGTGTTGCATCTACACCCTATCTCTACACTAAGGTTTTACTGCATATTACATTGTTATGGTTTAGATATAAAGGTTTAACATTGTGAGCGTCTGTGCCGCTGGTGATCTCCTCGTGGTCCTGAGCGTCCGCTACGCTATAGCGAACCATTACGTTAGTCAGCAGCCAATAGCGTGCCTGCCTGTGATCTCTTGGCCGTGAGCGAACGTGACGCTTGAGCGTCTCGACCACGGCTAAGCGATTGTTACGCAACGTGCGTACCCTTACGGTACTCCATACGTCAATAGCGTACAGTGTTCTTAGGCCTCTTAAAGGGTTTTAAATAAGATAAATATTTAGCTTTATCAATTGGCGGCTCGTCCTGTCCTTCACATATCTCTGCTAGGTAATTTCAGCAGACAATATCCATCAGCAAAGGGCGGGAGATCATATTCTTCGCAGTGCTGACGGGATAAGCGTCTGCTTCGCTTAGTAAAGAGTGCTGAGGGAATCCGGAACCGGAGGTAAGAACAACACGCTAGTGTCTTTTAAAACTGTTTATTTCTATCTTGCGTACGCACACACGCATATCTGCATTTCTCTTTCGTGTATTTTCATATATCACTCTCCTGTTTGCCATTTTATAATTGATAAACGTGCTAAGAGAGATTTGTCGCTATTTCATAGTTAAAGTGTAAAAGTAATGCATTAAGGGATAAAGTGTAAAGCACACACGCAGCTCTACCTAAAGGTACAAGGAGAGATTGGTGTGGGGTTCAGTAGAGGATCGAGGATCATCTACATTGATAAACGTGTACATTGTGTTACGGTGGACATTGGTTTTTGTGTACACGTGTCTCTAACAAAGGGCTGAGACTCGCGTACGCAAAGGCCGACGCACGCAGCGTAAATTACGCAACGGAGCGTCTGGGTACGCCCACGTAACTCAAGTCACACGATAGTGTTGATTTTCAACAGGCGATAAATAGCGCAACAGGCGATAAATAGCGCAAAAGGCGATAAATAGCGCAAATCTATTTTAATATCCGAAATTTAAATTAACAGATCCTTCTCCAAATTTACAACACATCTGGTCTAAAGAAAAATTTCTGCGCAGAAATAGAAATAGAAACAAAAGTGTACATGTGGTGAGTGAGTGTGTTGTATACAATTTTCAAGGTTGAACCACAAGAAAACAAACAAAGTGGGAGCGCTGCTAGAATTACTACAAAATAAAACTTTCTTTAATCATATAATTAATACTCATTAGCGGTGAAAATAATCAATGAACTTTTAATAATTAACATGAAGAAACAAAAAGAAAAGAAAAGAAAAAAAGGAAAAAATAAAAAGAAAAACAATATTGATCACACCAATAATAAAATATATTGCTGAGATGGAATACCAGATCAGAATTGTTTTGTCTCATTAACATAAAACATATGAAAAACCTGTGCAGGCTATATTGGTATTGCACAATGCCCTCGCTTAGTAGCGTAATCCCATATGGTAGTTCAGATGGTAACTTGTTGCTAGCCAAAAGGAAACATAGTTTCAATGTTCATGAAGATTTAAATCATTTGATATAGTATCGTCCACATGTACCACAATGTAGCAGTACGGATCCAGCTGAATACAATGTCCTTTAAAGAAAGGATCCCTTAATCACACAGTCTCTATGATAGAGTTACCTTGGTCCCACGGCACTGGTGCTGTTCCTCTAATTAACTCCTACTGGACCTGCCAGCGTTTTTCAACAATGGAGGAGGGTATTTTTCCGTATGTGCTCCGTGGTCCCGTTCTCTTCACTGACGTCAGTACTGTGTGTGGGTAATGTGCTCAGCGGCACTCCGGTGCTCTCTTGTTACGCGTTTCTCCGCCTTAAAGCTCGGCGGCTTCCTCAGACATCTTAAGAGCTGTCAGTGTCGGTCTTTTATAGCGGTCTCAGCACTGTATTGCTAGTGCCGCCCTTACGTGACCGCTTCCGTTCGTTTGCGGTTCAAACATCATTAGTTTCATTCAGCTGTCGTTTAATAGAGTCAGCCCTGTATAGATTATCGTGGCCATCTTTATGGTTTGTTTCCCATATTTATTTGCAATTAAGATGATTACATTAATAGCCAGCCTCATCAGTCGTATATTTCGTATCTTGCACTGATAATCCTTAATTCCATATTATAAACATGCCTCTTATACCATATATTAAGAATATATATATATGTATAAAAATATATATTGGTAAAAGTAAATAATAATAAAAATAATAATAATAAAATAAAATTTCATTTTTATAATTATAAAATATTTTAACAACAAACACCGCTAATGCTATGTTTTTAGCTTTCTAAAAAAAATTTTTTGTTTATATATTGAAATTTACATAAACACCTATCATACTAGAATTATATAAATGGATATGTATGTAGTTATACGTGTAATACAACATTTACTTAGACCATTATCTAAACCTATACATAGATTCATTAAACAATTTACTATCATGCTACATTTATCTAATTCAAGTATATTATATTGATAATTACCCTTAAACTATAATAAATTTTAATAAATTTTAATAAATTTTAATAAATTTCTCCACCGGTTCATACTCTGCCTGTCCCATATGGACAAATATATTTTTTTACCAGGAGTGTTCCCCAGTCTAAATTCCTGAACTCATAAGTTTTGTATATAAATGTAACCTCAATTTTCTAGAACCTTATACCTGAGAGGACACTTTCAATACATTGATAGTTAGACACCTCCACTTTGACAGCATATCATCAAAGAAGACATGGATGATAATGCATCTTGGAAACCCTAAAGTTTATGTATAAACAGATTTGGTGTGATCCATTCTGACAACATAGGGAGTGTTCATAATAAGATGACAAATTACCCAGATCCTACTGGACGGGGCTAACCCCCAATGAATTCACTACACAGGGATAAGGGGGACTATGAGAGAGGGGAAATGCACACATACAATAGGAAATGGAGGGACTATAGAAATCGGGAGGAGGGCAGTTTAAACAGGTTTAATAGAAGATGGGAGACACAAGAGGGGGCACATTGGGACAATCGTCCCAATAGAAAGAGGTACAGTTTTAGGGCACCTATAGGACAACAGTCAGGTCAGAGGGAGGGAACACGTTATATCACTAGGAATAGATTCAGAACTTCCAGTTATGAACATTCCCCAAGACCACCTCACTATTCACCAAAAAGGAAGGAGATAGAGTCAACACTCATCAGAGATGAGGGGGATGCTTTAACAAATATTAATCAAAGGGGAAAGGATTTTTTAGACGAAAACCACAGATATCAGAATCGTCCAAACAGAAATCAGGAAGAATTCCACTGGTCCATAAAAAGACGAAGAGATCAGGGTTCAGACGAAAAAGAGGAAGCAGGGGAAAATCCCGGAAAAAGTTTAAAACACAAATAAAATGCAAAGGTATCTTTAATTTATCTAAAAAAGTCCTTACTCAGGAAGAAATCAAATTGTTAGAACGTGGACTAAATTTTGCTCCAAACTCAAAACCCAATATGTTTGAATTGTTTGTTGATTTAAATAAATTTATAAGGACCCTTAGTAGGAAACGGTATTTTGCCATGAAAACTCTGAAATCCAGAGGTGAGCTAGGGACCCCGATCATCCTTAATGAAGATGACGAGCACATGGTAGAAATGCTACAAGAGTTAGCAAGTGAATCCACACAAGAAGCAGCCCCAATTAAGATATTCGATTGTGAAGCTAATACATCCAAAAGATTTAATTTTAAGCCCAAGTCAGAGTTTTACCCCCTACAATATAGGGGCCCCTATATTGAGAGCTTCTACAAAGCTACACTTGAAGGATTCAGGGACATGTGTAGTAGATGTGAACATGCACCTATGAGGGATAACCTCAGAAAGGGCGAGAGACTTGCTCTTAGGGAACTCCTTAAGGATAAGTCCATAACAATTAAACAAGCTGATAAAGGGGGAGGAGCAGTAATTATGGATACTACATATTATTTAGAAGAATCCAATAAACAATTGGGAAATGAGGGATTTTATAAGAAATTGCCCTGTAATCCAACGAATGTCTTCCAAAAAAAACTGGGATGTATGCTAAGAGAAGCTGAGACAGTGGGTGTAATATCAAGAGATACTCACAGTTTTCTATATCCCTTATACCCTATCATTCCCACTTTTTATTTCTTACCCAAGGTCCATAAGTCCTTGGAAGCCCCCCCTGGGAGGCCCATCATCTCAGGGGTTGGATCTTTAACAAGTAATTTATCTTTTTTTGTCGATAGTTATCTGCAGAAATATGTAAAGGGTTTACAATCATATATAAAAGATACTACTTACTTCTTAAATTTAGTCAAATCCATTAAATGGAAGCGGGAATACAAATTTATAACGTGCGATGTAGAGTCTCTGTACTCAAACATAGATCATGAGATTGGGATAAGATCAGTGGGTCATTATTTGAAAGAAGATCAGACCCTGACGGAAGGGCTCAAAGAATTTATTATTCAGGCGATCAGATTTATCCTACACCATAATTATTTTTCATTTGATACCCAATTTTTTCTGCAGACCAGGGGTACTGCCATGGGGACCAGGTTCGCGCCGAGCTACGCTAATCTCTTCATGGGCCGCTTTGAGGAGCGGCACATTTGGGGTGGCGGGCTTGGCGCGAACCTGGTCCTCTATGGGAGATATATTGATGATTTATTTTTTATTTGGGAGGGAGACCTCCTTTCAGCACAATCTTTTGTTAATAAACTAAATGGGAATGATTTTGGGATAAAGATTACAAGCACCATTAGTGACTGCGAGATCACTTTTCTTGATATTGCACTCACTGCCAAGGAGAACGAGACTATCAGAACAGAAACCTTCATAAAGAAGGTAGATCAGAATCGCTTCCTGAACTACAGGAGCTGCCATCTTAAGTCATGGAGGGAAAATATACCAAAAGGTCAGTTCCTTCGAATCAAACGGAATTGCTCTTCGAATGAAGCATTCCTCAAACAATCGAAAGATCTATATCAAGCATTTGTCGAACAGGGTTATCCAGACCATGTTCTTCAGAAAGCACTAACAGAGATTACTCATCTTCAAAGGGAGGATATTCTGGAGGGAATGGGGAGACAACGGTCAATACAAAAAGCAACACAAATGAATAATGTAGATAGAACAACATCATTCATAACAAGATATAATACGAGCCATAGATGTATCAAGAAGATCGTTAAAAAGAATTTCCCGTTACTTCAGTTGGATGATGTATTAAATAGTACAATAAAACTGTCTGACAATGTAATTTTCAGAAAATCAGAAAATCTAAAATTGAAATTAACCTCCAGTACTTTTAGAAGGAACAATAACCAAGAATGTAAGACGTGGCTTCCTCAGAAACCGAAGGGGTTTCATAAGTGTGGGAAAACATCTTGCAACACTTGCAAGTTTTCTGAAAAGAAAAGCACTATTTTTACACCATTTATAACAAAGGAAGATTACACCATACAACAGTTCATCAATTGTAGATCCACATACATAGTGTATTTATTACACTGTGGATGTGGGATACAATACGTAGGGAGGACCATTCGTACTTTAAATTGTAGGTTCATGGAGCACAAAAGAAACATCGAAAAGAAATTAAGAACGAATACTCTATATAGACACATTACAGAGTGTCAAGATGGTAGTATGGCTAATATTAATGTTAGAGCCATCGAACAAGTTGGAATAACTTCTAGAGGGGGAGATCGCTTTAATAAATTGTGTAAACGGGAAGCATATTGGATCTTCTGCCTAAGGACCATGACTCCGTTTGGATTAAATGATACCATCGAGCTGAACCAAATATAGATCATCCAATTACACATTCACAATAGGTAAGGGTTAGGTGGGTTGTGGGACTATTCATCACATTCACTGGGGGGTTAGGTCATAGTGTGGGGGAGGGGGGGAGGGTTAATGAGTAGTTAAGGGTAGGTAAGAAATAATAAATAATGAGTGAATTCATTGGGGGTTAGCCCCGTCCAGTAGGATCTGGGTAATTTGTCATCTTATTATGAACACTCCCTATGTTGTCAGAATGGATCACACCAAATCTGTTTATACATAAACTTTAGGGTTTCCAAGATGCATTATCATCCATGTCTTCTTTGATGATATGCTGTCAAAGTGGAGGTGTCTAACTATCAATGTATTGAAAGTGTCCTCTCAGGTATAAGGTTCTAGAAAATTGAGGTTACATTTATATACAAAACTTATGAGTTCAGGAATTTAGACTGGGGAACACTCCTGGTAAAAAAATATATTTGTCCATATGGGACAGGCAGAGTATGAACCGGTGGAGAAATTTATTAAAATTTATTAAAATTTATTATAGTTTAAGGGTAATTATCAATATAATATACTTGAATTAGATAAATGTAGCATGATAGTAAATTGTTTAATGAATCTATGTATAGGTTTAGATAATGGTCTAAGTAAATGTTGTATTACACGTATAACTACATACATATCCATTTATATAATTCTAGTATGATAGGTGTTTATGTAAATTTCAATATATAAACAAAAATTTTTTTTTAGAAAGCTAAAAACATAGCATTAGCGGTGTTTGTTGTTAAAATATTTTATAATTATAAAAATGAAATTTTATTTTATTATTATTATTTTTATTATTATTTACTTTTACCAATATATATTTTTATACATATATATATATTCTTAATATATGGTATAAGAGGCATGTTTATAATATGGAATTAAGGAATATCAGTGCAAGATACGAAATATACGACTGATGAGGCTGGCTATTAATGTAATCATCTTAATTGCAAATAAATATGGGAAACAAACCATAAAGATGGCCACGATAATCTATACAGGGCTGACTCTATTAAACGACAGCTGAATGAAACTAATGATGTTTGAACCGCAAACGAACGGAAGCGGTCACGTAAGGGCGGCACTAGCAATACAGTGCTGAGACCGCTATAAAAGACCGACACTGACAGCTCTTAAGATGTCTGAGGAAGCCGCCGAGCTTTAAGGCGGAGAAACGCGTAACAAGAGAGCACCGGAGTGCCGCTGAGCACATTACCCACACACAGTACTGACGTCAGTGAAGAGAACGGGACCACAGAGCACATACGGAAAAATACCCTCCTCCATTGTTGAAAAACGCTGGCAGGTCCAGTAGGAGTTAATTAGAGGAACAGCACCAGTGCCGTGGGACCAAGGTAACTCTATCATAGAGACTGTGTGATTAAGGGATCCTTTCTTTAAAGGACATTGTATTCAGCTGGATCCGTACTGCTACATTGTGGTACATGTGGACGATACTATATCAAATGATTTAAATCTTCATGAACATTGAAACTATGTTTCCTTTTGGCTAGCAACAAGTTACCATCTGAACTACCATATGGGATTACGCTACTAAGCGAGGGCATTGTGCAATACCAATATAGCCTGCACAGGTTTTTCATATGTTTTATGTTAATGAGACAAAACAATTCTGATCTGGTATTCCATCTCAGCAATATATTTTATTATTGGTGTGATCAATATTGTTTTTCTTTTTATTTTTTCCTTTTTTTCTTTTCTTTTCTTTTTGTTTCTTCATGTTAATTATTAAAAGTTCATTGATTATTTTCACCGCTAATGAGTATTAATTATATGATTAAAGAAAGTTTTATTTTGTAGTAATTCTAGCAGCGCTCCCACTTTGTTTGTTTTTTTGTTTCTATCATAATTACGAGGGGCGCAAAATATCCCTCACTGTGGGTAGCAGCAGCAGTATTACTATTAAAATACCCCTGAAAGGGGAATTGTAAGAAAGTGATTTCTCCACCGGTGAGTCAGCGCAATACCTTATTGTTTTTAAAATATTCTTTTGTCTGAACCACAAGAAGTCGAGTTCTCGCAGAGGTACATGCATGTAAGTGTCGTACATGGTGGCTAGGGAGGCATCCCTTGTTAAATATAAAATTTGAGCAGTAGAGTATAGCAGACCAGGAGTTCATACTGTAGCACAGACCAGGAGGTCCAGAACAGACCAGGAGGTCCAGGTACAGCAGACAAAGAAGTCCGCTATAGATAGAGATAAGTAGCACAACCCAGGGGGTTGGTGCAGAACCCATATAGGCCAATAAAGCTCTGGCTGAAGGAATCCGCAGCCGAAATTTTCGATTCCACTGGTCGCTCTGCACATAAGATTAGTTGCTTATGTGCTGAACGATTGTACCGCACGTAATTGTGTGCATTAGTTAGTCTGACCAGTACCATTTGTGTACGAACCCGGTCATAAACACTATTTGTACATTCTGACGTGATTTGTGTAATTTTTTATTTTCTGAAGGGAAGTTCGCTGGTCACTCAGGAATTGTCCAACAACCAATAGTTACTGGAAAGGGTCAATGCTCTGCGGAACACACTCACATGTTCCAGTAAATAGAGGTTCCTAGGGGCCCTGGGTCGAGTACGCCAGCGCTAAGGCAGTGTGTAGGTCGTATTGGTCGGCGTGGGCGAGTGAGTGGGGTACTCGGTAAACCGCCACCGTCAGCCTATCGTGAACATTTTGGTTTTTGTAAGGGTTCGCTGAAGACCCTGATTTAAGGTCAGAGGTGGTGAAAGCAACACCTGCAAGTTATGGGGGCCAATTGTTCAGGAAGGGGGCGATCAACCTCGGTTCGGGTTGATTCAGTGAACCGACCAGTCGGGTCGGCAAGGTACGTAATGTGTGAAAAATATGGTTCACACACAGAGGTTTTATGTGATGAATGGGAAAGAATGACAATGCATGACGGGGAGAAATTCCCAAGAGTAGGTAGCTTCAGCCCAGAAGTGTTAATGAATTTAAGGAGGAGGATATGTCTCATTAAATCAACAAAGAGACGAATCCAACATTATGATTATTTGCAGTTATGGCAACAGGAGGGTGAAATACAGAGAGGATTGGCTCTGGCGGCGGGATCTAATCCTATCAAGAAACTGATAGCCACGGCACCGCCGCCACCATACATTGCAGGAGAGAAATTGGTTGCGGAGAATGACGCACTAAGGGGTGACAAACAAACACTTAGCAACTGTGTAAATGTTAAAGCTAATGTTAACCAATTAACCAATGCAAGTATTAACCCGTGCAAGTTGTACCCTGTTTTGAACTTTCCCCAGGAGTGTGATCAAGAGGACGAATCGGCAACAATATCAGCGCTCTCTCTAGCAACCACCATAGCAGAGACAACAGTAGGCACAGCTCCACCCCCGAGATTAGTAACAAAGGCCCCTAGTGGAGGGATAGGTGAGGTCGTATCAACGGGTAAGTACGGCACCATACACTATGCTGAAACTATTTCACCACAGGCTGTAGAATCTACACAGAATGATGTTGTTAGAATTAATCCTGTTAAGGTAATAGTAGTGCCAAATGGGAAAACGGACACTTCAGGAGTCACTCCTGTTAGGAACATTGCCATGTACAGCCCGTTTTCCCGAATGGAATTAAGGACCATAGTGTCTGAATTCCCTGACCCCAGAAAAGACTTAGTTGCTAGCCAAAAATACATCAGAGACCTAGGGAACACTTTAGAGCCCAATAACAAAGACTGGCAGATATTGCTGAGGGCATGTTTACCTTCTAATGTCGACGCAGCTCAATTTTTAGCTGACTGTGGATTAGATCAGGATGTACCTCTTACAGATGTGTACAACAAAGATAATGTAAAAAGGATAAGTTTACAGTTAAAGGAGTATTTCCCAGCTGTAGTTAAATGGAACAAGATATTCTCCATTAAACAAAAGGAGTCAGAAACTGCTGCAGAATATTTTCACAGGGCATTACTAGAAATGGCAAAATACACAGGCATAGAGGACATTAAAACAAACATAAACCATCGAGAAGTAGCAGTATCTGTACTAATGGATGGTTTAAAAGAGGAGTTAAAGACCAGGGTACAGACCACGCAACCATGTTGGCGAGGTCTGTCGGTGGCTACTTTGAGAGAGGCTGCTATTGATCACGACCGGAATATCACCAGACACAGGGAACTACAAGGTGATAAATTAATGGCCGTAAGTATACAGGCCCTGACCACAAGGCAGCCTTTGTATAAATCACCAAACCCTGTGGGTAAGTCAAATGTGGTAACTTGTTTTTCTTGTCATAGACAGGGACACATGGCACGAGATTGTAGAGTGAAAAATTCACAAAACTCATATCAACCCTCTAGACAACGACACGAGACACGACATTGGGAGCAGGGTCCGCAGAAACGGAGTTATGAGCCACATGCAGGGGAAACAAAAAGATACCCCCCGAACAGAGACTGGCAAGCCACTGGTAGTTCCCAATTAACTCCGTCACAAATAGTTGCTGCCAGCGGGATTCAGGGAGGTCACCATACCCAATAGGGGTGTGGCCATACCTGTAATCTGCAGCCAGTAAAAATGATTGCAAGTCTTGGAAGTGAACCCGAAATTGCAATTGATGTAGCTGGTAAAACATTAAACTTTCTGGTAGATACGGGGGCGGCCAAATCAGTGATAAATTCGACAGTGGGCATGAGAACCACTGGTAAGACAATTCCAGCCATGGGAGTAACAGGAGTAGTCCAGCACTACCCTGTTAGCAAACCAGCCGAGATTACAATAGGGCCTTTACATACCAAGCATTCCTTTTTGCTGGCTGCATCGGCACCGACTAATCTCCTGGGAAGAGACTTATTGTGTAAAATGGGGTGCGTCATTTATTGTACTCCTGAAGGTGTATTCTTGGACATACCTGAGAATCACGCTCAGGAAGTGCGAGACATGTTAGACTCCCCATCAAAATTAATGTCACATACCATTATGACAAATAGGACTCCATCCCAAGTAGAAGAAATGACATCCCAAATACCAGAGTCACTTTGGACTAAAGATGGACAGGACACTGGATTAATGGCAAACGTAGCTCCGGTAGTTGTACAAGTAAAAGATGGTAGGATAGCTCCAAAAATCCCACAGTACCCTCTGAAGCCAGAGGTGGAGTTAGGAGTTTACCCAGTAATAGAGCGCTTGCTACAACAGGGCATTCTGGTAAGAACATCCAGCACTGCCAATAGTCCCATCTTCCCTGTGAAAAAGAGTGGGGGGAGGGGTTACCGGCTAGTGCAGGATCTAAGGGGGATTAACAAAATAGTTGAGAGTCAGTTCCCCGTAGTGCCAAATCCAGCTGTCATCCTTATGCAAATCCCTCCCACTGCGAAATTTTTCACTGTTATTGACCTCTGCTCCGCTTTCTTTTCGGTACCCCTGCACCCTGACAGCCAATATTTGTTTGCATTTACATACAGAGGAGTCCAATACACATGGACTCGATTACCACAAGGTTTCATAGACAGTCCAAGTATATTTTCTCAGGCTTTGCATGATTGTCTACAGTCTTTCCAACCAGGGAGTGGATCAGTATTGATACAGTACGTGGATGATTTACTACTGTGTTCAGATTCATTGGAAGCCTCCCTGAAGGATACGAAACAGCTCCTGTTTCATCTTTCAGACACAGGACACAAGGTTTCCAAAGACAAGTTGCAATCATGCCAAACTAAAGTAAAATATTTGGGACACTGTCTAACACAAGGACTGAGACACCTGACCGCTGATAGAATTCAAGCAATTAGAGACATGACTCTGCCACAAACCCAGCAACAGATCAGAACGTTTTTAGGAATGTGTGGGTATTGCCGTAACTGGATCCCAGGATTTTCCATTCTAGCGTTACCTTTGCAGGAGATGGTCTCCTCAAACAAGCCTGATCGGATTTCGCATACAGACGAGTCCGAAATGGCATTTGAGAGACTTAAACAGTGCCTAACGCAGGCGCCAGCATTAGGTCTGCCAGACTATGGGAAACCCTTTGAGCTGTACGGAACAGAAAGTGCTGGTTGCGCGGCAGGCGTCCTAACCCAAAAGCACGGTGATGCCAGCAGGCCAGTAGCATACTACAGCGCTCAACTAGATACGGTAGCGCGATCCCTCCCCACATGCTTGCGAAGCGTTGCTGCGATAGCATTGCTAGTAACAAAAAGCGAAGATGTAGTGCTAGGTCACAACCTCACAATTCATACACCACATGCAGTGTCAGCCTTGCTAAATTCTGCCCAAACCAGGCACGTCTCATCAGCGCAGTTTACAAGATGGGAATTGGCACTAATGGCCCCCGTAAACATCACCATTAGGAGATGCAGCGCATTAAATCCTGCAACATATCTCCCAGGTGTGCCTGGACAGGCACAAAGGGTGGAGGATGAGAGTGGTGGGGAAGGAGGATTTAATACAAAGGAGGACACACATGATTGTATGGAATATTTGACCCAAAATTTCACCGCAAGGCCCGACATCAGTGACAACCCACTGGAAGATGTAGATCTAACCTTCTACGCGGATGGTAGTTGTCACAGACAGTCAGACTCGGGAGACTTGTGTACTGGATACGCAGTCGTAGATGACCAAGGCACCATAGAAGCTGAACCGCTAGGCCACCTCATTCAGCCCAGGTTGCTGAACTGGTCGCCCTAACCAGAGCATGTGAATTGGCTAAGGGCAAATCAGCCAATATATACACCGATTCTATATACGCATTCGGGGTAGTCCATGATTTCGGAGCCCTATGGCGCCTCAGAAATTTCATGACGGCAGCTGGTACACCGGTAGCGCATGCAGCTCACATCAAAAGGCTTCTAACAGCGATACAGGAACCCGACAGAGTGGCTGTTATCAAGTGTAAAGCACACACATATAGCCAGGACCCAGTATCACTTGGTAACAGCCGAGCAGACGAAGCAGCTAAGTTAGCAGCTGGTACCCCCAGACAAACAGACACCACACAATTGATGGTATTTAATACCATCAACACACAGAAGTTGTGTGAAATGCAAAATTTGTGTTCCACACAGGAAAAGGCAGTCTGGAAGGCAAAGGGATATGGCCAGGAGTCCTCAGGACTCTGGACGGATGGACAAGGTAAACCAGTGGCCCCCAGAGCATATCTTCCATGTTTAGCTGAGGCAGCTCACGGGCTGACTCATCTGGGCAAGGAGGGAATGTGCAAGTTGGTAAGAGCATATTGGTGCGCCCCAGGATTTTCATCTCATGCGAGTAAAAGAGCAATGTCATGCCTTACCTGTTTGAGAAAGAACATCGGAAAGGCAATACCAACAGAACCATCTCATATCCCACCTGCAGGCGGCCCTTTCCAGGTAATACAGATTGACTTCATTCAATTACCCCCTTGTCGAAATTTGAAATATGTACTTGTTTGTATAGATGTATTCTCAAATTGGGTCGAAGCATTTCCTGCGGCCACAAATACCGCTATGTTTACTGCTAAGAAAATTGTGCAGGAATTTGTATGTAGATATGGTATCCCTAGAATAATCGAAAGTGATAGGGGTACCCATTTTACAGGTGATGTCTTTCAAGGAATGTGTAAGTTGATGGGAATTGATAGCAAGCGAAGGTGGAAAGAGTGAACAGCACTATTAAAAATAAACTGAGCAAAGTTATGGCAGAGACAGGATTGACATGGCCAGAAGCTTTACCCATTGTACTGTACAGCATCAGAACCACTCCCAGGTCCCCTCTTAATCTGTCTCCCTTTGAAATCTTGTTTGGTCGACAACCGCATGTTATGATTAACCCTCAGGATGATTTGAAGTGTAACAATGAAGTGACTGTAAAATACTTGATTAACATGAGTAAACAGCTAAGGAATCAAAATGATAATTTGAAGTTGGTGATTCCTGATTTACCAGATAGTAATTGTCATGACATTGAACCTGGGGATTATGTAATGATACGGAATTTTCTACGCTCAGGTTGCCTTATTGACAGATGGGAAGGACCATACCAAGTCTTATTGACTAGCACTACAGCATTGAAGGTTGCCGAGAGAGAGACTTGGGTTCATTCGTCCCATTGTAAGAAGGTTGCTGATCCAGAGAGGTCCCGTGATAAGGAACAGACGGTAGAGGAAGTTGTATCACTGGAGTGTCTGTTCCAGGAGGACTGAGGCGGCACCTGAGCATTGAAAATCACAAGATCAAAAGCAGTTGTCGATTCCCTGTTCCCTTTTATTGTTTTTCTCCAGTTCCCATCCCCTCTCCCTCAAATTTTTTTTTCCCCCTTCTCATTCTTCTCCGTTTCCTCCTATAAGATGGACTTGCCCCAAGAGACTGTGATCCGGATTTTCCTGTTGACCATGATGTTGACCAGAGCAGTCTGTTCCGGCGAGAGTACCATGGAGGTCGAGAGAGGTTCTGGAATGGGTTCTGATGACAAAGATGAAGGCGTAGTTTTCCAAGAACAACTTAACCAACAAGTAAAGGCGAGTATCAGAAAACGATCCGATAGCATTGACAATAGAAGGAATTGTGAAGGATTGTTAGCTGAAGAAAACTGTATCTGTAGGCTTTGTGACAATGTAGTTGAGGATGGGTGCATTAAGAAATGCCAATCCAGTTTTAATATCCACATGGACCGGCATCCATTGAGTGACTATCACTCCTTAGTGGGTAGTGTGTTGAATCAAACAGATTGTAGGGTATGCTCTCAAGTACCTCAAGGTCATAGCAAATCAGGGCTAGTACCATTTCCTTTAACGGTAGGGGAGGTACTTGAGCTAAAGGGTGGGAGACCGGTGGACAGGAGGTTTAATATCTCCAGTCCTCCTAGTTTGAAGCTCCACCAATATCATGTGGATAGATCCCTAATATGTTTTAACATTACCAATCCCCGAAAGCCGGGAAATTGGGAAGTGTCATGGAGCAACCAAACCATGACCTTTTCATATAGGGCAGATAGAATGCCTACAGATACAGAGCTTATACGCCACATAGCCAGTAGAGAAAAATCTTTCCGATATAGGTATACCCTAGGAAGTAGGATTACGAGAGTTGGAGAGGTATCACCAGGATACTGTGCACATATCGTACAAACTGATACGTGTACTAGACAGATGGGAGAATTAGGGGTAGGAGATTTCACATGGAGGATGTGTAATATGGTTATGTCCTACTCCGTCCCATATGTTCTCCCCGATGATGCATATTTCATATGCGGGAGGAAGGCGTATAAGTGGCTCGCCCCAAACTCTGAAGGATTGTGTTATATTGGAAAAGTACTGCCTGAGGTAATGACTGTATCACATGCCAAAATGAAAGATATACACCGTGTTGCCCAAGCTCCTTATACTCATACTCATTACGAGCACGTAGTTAAACGGCACCTGATAGAAAGAATAGAGCATCCGGCCTCTGACATGATCCATGAATCCACCGGGATTCAGTTTCTAATCGCGTTAGATTTCACTCGCACCGCCAGAGGAGTGTTGAATTATAAATACATATCTGCGCTCGCAAATTTGTTAGATAATATCACTGAAATGTATGATGACACGTTTAGGTATACTGGAAGAGAACTTCAAGCTTATAAAACAGAACTGGTACAGCATAGAATGGTTCTCAATTACCTCACAGCAGTGACAGGCGGATATTGTGTCACACTGGCAACGCAGTACGGCGTGAAATGCTGCACATATATAACGAATTGTACCGAGGACCCGGTCGAGGTCATAGACCAAAAGATGGACGATATTCTCCAACTGAAGTGGGAATTTCGCAGGAGACACAATCTCACTCTTGCTGCTGTAGGTAATGAGCTGACTGGTTGGGTGTCATGGTTGAACCCGCGAAATTGGTTCTCTGGTTTAGGAGAATGGGCTCAAGGAGTCATAATGGATGTTGGGAAGTTTCTCCTATGTATCTTAGGTGTTGTCATATCCATTGGCTTGATATTTAGATGCGGTCAGGCTTTAATGAAGTGCAAACGTCGTACCAGGGTAATGAGTCTAAGGAGTGAGGAAATTGTAATTCCAATGGATTTGATTTATGACCCAACGGTAGAAACAATGATGTGATGAAAAAGCGATTATACGGTCCGTTTCTTTCACCTGTTTTTCCGTTTTCTCCAAGGTAAAAAGACCCACTTGGACGAGGAATTTGATGATCCTGTATACAGACAACTGATGGATTAAAGAAGAAGTTTTGACAACCTAATACACAGATATTTGATGAACTATGCCATAGACCCCCAGTTTCCCTAGAAATTTTAAAATTACGCTAGCCCAACACTTTTGTAAGTCTATGGACATTGACAAAGCTTTTTGCTTGCACCTTTTGGGCAAAAGCACAAAGAAGACTGCATTCAACAGACACCGAACAAGACTTCAACCGACAAATGTTCATTTACCTGACATAGAATACCACTGCATTTACCATAAGTGTTCTTTATCTTCATCTCTACAACCTTCAGGTAATGACACACATAGTCGATAGGGAATACAGGCACAGATATCAGCAATCACATATTCTCCCATTCATGTATCACCAACTAAAATGTGCTCCCCCATTTTGTTGCAACCAAAATCCGAAAAGAGCTCGGTAAAGTTTGACAGCCCATCCACAGACCCGCACCGCGGGATAAGAAGGAATTCAAATGTATACTTCGCAATACCTCGAAGCTTGATGTACAACACGTACGGCACGATGATACATGACCCCCCAAACATGGATTCATACACACATGCTTCTACTATCTCACTAGGTCATACCCTCTTCACACCTTCTCCTCTCTCCCCCCCTTACCCAACCATGGAAATGTATTAACCCCTGACATATATTTTTCTCGTTTTGAAATGTTTTAGGAAGTGGCAGTTATTGTTGACTGCCAAAGGGTGGACTGTCAAAGTCAGAAAAATATCACGATGCACACTGCCATATTTGCACCTCATACAGGTCCGCGCTGCGCATGCGTGCGCTCTCCCGTGCGTGCGCATACTCGCTGTTGCGGGCACCCGCAGGCGCACGGTATGTGCATTTACGGTAGAGTTTATGTGTTCGTAGCGTGCGACTCAATCGTTACATATTTTAACCATATAATGTATTTTGTAGATCATGGTCCCTTTGATAGATTCTGAAAGTTTAGTTAATATAGCATGTTCATGGACAGAGAGATCCCTCTTTGTTTGATACGAAGGGTCAGACAGGGGTCATATAGTGGTGTTTAGTATCCATCGGAAGAGTATTTAATTAGCAATATTCCGGTGTTGGTTTGAAGCGAATTAATCGCTCGTGCGAATAGTTATGGACATAAGAAGTTTATGTCCATTTACTATTATTTGCACTTATCCATGCGGCGGGAAACCTAGTTTCCCACCCACCTGAGCAGTTGGAAATTGTCACAGCCCACCTGTATGAATCAACCTATGACCTTTTGTTATAGTGCGAAGACGAATTCCTGTCTCCAATGAACAATGAGATTGTAGGGACCATTGAATTGTATTGTGTGTGGGGCATAAATAGACAAGCCGATCACATCCAGCTCACTCTTCAACGGTTCTCATTGCTGATAATCGGGAGCTGGATGTCCAGAGGCGCATGCGATCGTTCCCCTTTGTGCGTAAGTTTTTCTCCGCAATCATATTGTTTTTCTTGTTATTGTGAGCCATATCTCTCTCTCTCTCTTCTCCTCTTTCTCTCGTATTCTCTTAAACGTAATAGTATTGTATTGTATTTCCTGTGTAGTTATCTGGTTAGTTAGTCTATGTTATATTGTAGTGTGTGACTTGTACTGTATTATTCTTTTTGCAAGTATAACATATTCATAAGGCGTTAGACCCTAAGCCCGGTAGTTGTGTATTTATTATAGTGTTAAGTATTCTCAGAGCGTCGGTGACGCTCGAACAGCTTTTAAGTTAATAAGGTTACACTGTGTTGCATCTACACCCTATCTCTACACTAAGGTTTTACTGCATATTACATTGTTATGGTTTAGATATAAAGGTTTAACATTGTGAGCGTCTGCGCCGCTGGTGATCTCCTCGTGGTCCTGAGCGTCCGCTACGCTATAGCGAACCATTACGTTAGTCAGCAGCCAATAGCGTGCCTGCCTGTGATCTCTTGGCCGTGAGCGAACGTGACGCTTGAGCGTCTCGACCACGGCTAAGCGATTGTTACGCAACGTGCGTACCCTTACGGTACTCCATACGTCAATAGCGTACAGTGTTCTTAGGCCTCTTAAAGGGTTTTAAATAAGATAAATATTTAGCTTTATCACCACCAATATTATTAGTATTATAAGATCACTAAGGTGTTTCATTTAATTCCATTCTAAAGGTCTATACAAAATAAAGAAGTAAAAAACAAGACACAGCAAGGTCAATGTATTATGAGGTTAAAGTATAGCCTCATAATATGACTTCTGTACCTGTTACTAGATATGGGGCAGGATGTACTAAAGAAAAAATGCCGTAAAAAAAACTGTTTTCTGGGGTTTTACCGCATTGTCATATGTACTAAGCCATGGATACCCACTTACTGATGCGGAGGGTAATGCCAGCTTTTGCTGGCGTTACACTATAGAAGCTTACAGGTTTCTTTCCACATCCCGCCTCCTTAGCCACCCAATACTGCTCACTCCAACCCCCCTCAACTCCTGTGTTGGCAGCCTCCCGGAATGATCCAGGATCCCCCAACCTCCTTCTCCCCCAGCAACGCAGCCAGCTGTCCAGCCTCACCTTCCGGGTGCAGGGAGGAGGAGGAGAAGGAGCACTGCAGATGTCACCAACAGGAGGCTACTACCAGGGCCGGCCCGATGCATACGTGAGCTACGCAGCCGCATTGAGCGCCAGGCAGTAGAGGGGGCTGCTGCTGAGAGTGAGTCACAATGACTTCACTCTCTACAGCAGCGGTGTCCAGCAAGCGACTCGATCCGCTCCCGGCCACCGCTGCCCAGCGCGCACAAACATCTCCGGCGGCAGTGACTATCTTAAATTCGGCGCCGGCTCGTGAGCCAATCAGAGCTCGCGGACCGGCAGATAAGGCTCCTGATTGGCAAAATGTTGACATTCCTGATTGGCAACATGTTGACATTCCAAATGTCAACATTCTGTCCATGTTGACATTTTCCAGGTCGACATCGTAACTGCCAACATTGACATATTGATTGCATACCATTTGTGGACCATCAGTGTTAAAAGGTGTTCATCAGGCACAGACCTGTCTGCACACCTGTGGTGGGAGCAGAAGGCATGTTATTATTATTATTCTCCTTTATTTATATGGCGCCACAAGGATTCCGCAGCGCCCAATTACAGAGTACATAAACAAATAATCAAAACAGGAAAACAGCAACTTAAAGTTAACGACAATATAGAGCAAGTACAGAGTAAAATAAGATTTTACTTACCGGTAAATCTATTTCTTGTAGTCCGTAGTGGATGCTGGGGACTCCGTAAGGACCATGTGGGATAGACGGGCTCCGCAGGACACATGGGCACTTTAAGAAAGAATTTAGGTTCTGGTGTGCTCTGGCTCCTCCCTCTATGCCCCTCCTCCAGACCTCAGTTAGAGAAACTGTGCCCAGAAGAGCTGACAGTACAAGGAAAGGATTTTGGTAATCCAGGGCAAGATTCATACCAGCCACACCAATCACACCGTATAACTTGTGATAAACTTACCCAGTTAACAGTATGAACAACAACAGAGCATCAGGTCAACCCTGATGCAACCATAACATAACCCTTATTGAAGCAACAACTATATACAAGTATTGCAGAAGAATTCCACACTTGGGACGGGCGCCCAGCATCCACTACGGACTACGAGAAATAGATTTACCGGTAAGTAAAATCTTATTTTCTCTAACGTCCTAGTGGATGCTGGGGACTCCGTAAGGACCATGGGGATTATACCAAAGCTCCCAAACGGGCGGGAGAGTGCGGATGACTCTGCAGCACCGATTGAGCAAACACAAGGTCCTCCTCAGCCAGGGTATCAAACTTGTAGAACTTTGCAAAAGTGTTTGAACCTGACTAAGTAGCCGCTCGGCAGCCGCCCAAGAAGAGCCCACCTTCCTAGTGGAATGGGCCTTAACTGATTTTGGCAGCGGCAATGCAGCCGCAGAATGAGCCTGCTGAATCGTGTTACAGATCCAGCGAGCAATAGTTTGCTTTAAAGCAGGAGCACCAAGCTTGTTGGAAGCATACAGGATAAACAAAGACTCTGTTTTCCTGATCCTAGCCGTTCTGGCTACATAAACCTTCAAAGCCCTGACCACATCAAGCAACTCGGAATCCTCCAAGTCAGTAGTAGCCACAGTCACCACAATAGGTTGGTTTATATGAAAGGATGAAACCACTCTCTGCAGAAATTGTGAACGGGTCCGCAATTCTGCTCTATCCGCATGGAAAACCAGATAGGGGCTTTTATGTGACAAAGCCGCCAACTCTGACACCCGCCTAGCCGAAGCCAAGGCTAATAGCATGACCACCTTCCACGTGAGATATTTCAACTCCACCGTCTTGAGTGGTTCAAACCAGTGGGATTTCAGGAAACTCAACACCACGTTAAGATCCCAAGGTGCCACTGGAGGCACAAAAGGGGGTTGAATATGCAGCACTCCCTTTACAAACGTCTGAACTTCAGGTAGAGAAGCCAACTCCTTTTGAAAGAAAATGGATAGGGCTGAAATCTGGACCTTAATGGAACCCAATTTTAGGCCCAAATTCACTCCAGACTGTAGGAAGTGAAGGAAACGGCCCAGCTGGTACTCCTTCATTCCTGGCCTCACACCAAGCAACATATTTTCGCCATATACGGTGATAATGTTGAGCTGTCACGTCTTTCCTAGCCTGTATTAGCGTAGGAATGACCTCATCCGGAATGCCTTTCTCTGCTAGGATCCGGCGTTCAACCGCCATGCCGTCAAACGCAGCCGTGGTAAGTCTTGGAACAGACAGGGCCCTTGTTGCAACAAGTCCTGCCTTAGAGGAAGAGGCCACGGGTCCTCTGTGAGCAGTTCCTGCAGATCTGGATACCAAGTCCTTCGTGGCCAATCTGGAACAATGAGTATTGTTCTCACTCCTCTTTTTCTTATTATCCTCAGCACCTTGTGTATGAGAGGAAGAGGAGGAAATACATAGACCGACTGGAACACCCACGGTGTCACCAGGGTGTCTACAGCTATCGCCTGAGCGTCTCTTGACCTGGCGCAATACCTCTGTAGCTTTTTGTTGAGTCGGGATGCCATCATGTCCACCTGTGGCAGTTCCCACCGACTTGTAATCTGCGCGAAGACTTCCTGATGAAGTCCCCACTCTCCCGGGTGGAGGTCGTGTCTGCTGAGGAAGTCTGCTTCCCAGTTGTCCACTCCCGGGATGAACACTGCTGACAGTGCGGTTACGTGATTCTCCGCCCAGCGAAGAATTTTGGCGGCTTCCGCCATCGCCACTCTGCTCCTTGTGATGCCTTGGCGGTTTACATGAGCCACTGCGGTGATGTTGTCTGACTGAATCAGAACCGGTTGGTCGTGAAGCAGGGTCTCCGCTTGACGTAGGGCGTTGTATATGGCCCTTAGTTCCAGGATGTTGATGTGAAGGCAAGTCTCTTGACTTGACCACACACCTTGGAAATCTTGCGTCCGTGGTCACCAGGACCCAGTCCTGAATGCCGAATCTGCGGCCCTCGAGAAGGTGAGCGCTCTGCAGCCACCACAGGAGTGACACCCTGGCCCTGGGGGATAGGGTGATTAACCGATGCATCTGAAGATGTGATCCGGACCACTTGTCCAGTAAGTCCCATTGAAAGGTCCTCGCATGGAACCTGCCGAAGGGAATGGCCTCGTATGATGCCACCATCTTTCCCAGGACATGAGTGCAGTGATGCACTGACACCTGTTTTGGTTTTAACAGGTTCCTGACCAGTGTCATGAGTTCGTGAGCTTTCTCCATCGGGAGATAAACCCTTTTCTGGTCTGTATCTAGAATCATGCCCAGGAAAGGCAGACGAGTCGTATGAACCAACTGCGACTGTGGAATATTTAGAATCCAGCCGTGTTGCCGTAACACTTCCAGAGAAAGTGCTACACTGATCAGCAACTGCTCTCTTGATCTCGCTTTTATGAGGAGATCGTCCAAGTATGGGATAATTGTGACTCCTTGCTTCCGCAGGAGTACCATCATTTCTGCCATTACCTTGGTAAATATTCTCGGTGCCGTGGAGAGACCAAGCGGCAACGTCTGAAATTGGTAATGACAATCATGTACCACAAATCTGAGGTACGCCTGATGAGGTGGATAAATGGGGACATGAAGGCATGCATCCTTTATGTCCAGAGACACCATAAAATCCCCCCCTTCCAGGCTTGCGATGACCGCTCTCAGCGATTCCATCTTGAACTTGAACCTTTTCAGGTATATGTTAAGGGATTTTAAATTCAGTATGGGTCTGACCGAACCGTCCGGTTTCGGGACTACAAACATGGTCGAATAATAACCCCTTCCCTGCTGAAGGAGGGGAACCTTGACCACCACCTGTTGAAGATACAATTTGTGAATTGCAGTTAACACTATTTCCCTCTCGTGGGGGGAAGCTGGCAGGGCCGATTTGAGGTATCGGTGAGGGGGCATCTCCTCGAATTCCAGCTTGTATCCCTGAGACACAATATCTATTGCCCAGGGATCCAACTGGAAGTGAACCCACTTGTGGCTGAAATTTCGAAGACGTGCCCCCACCGGGCCTAGCTCCGCCTGTGGAGCCCCAGCGTCATGCGGTGGATTTTGTAGAGGCCGGGGAGGACTTCTGTTCCTGGGAACTAGCTGTGTTGTGCAGCTTCTTTCCTCTTCCCCTGCCTCTGGCAAGAGAGGACGCACCTCGGACTTTCTTGTTTTTCTGTGATCGAAAGGACTGCATTTGATAATACGGTGCTCTCTTAGGCTGTGAGGAAACATATGGCAAAAAATTTGACTTTCCAGCAGTAGCTGTGGAGACCAGGTCCGAGAGACCCTCCCCAAACAATTCCTCACCCTTGTAAGGTAAAACCTCCATATGCCTTTTTGAGTCGGCATCACCTGTCCATTGCCGAGTCCACAGGACCCTTCTGGCAGAAATTGACATAGCATTTATTCTAGAACCCAGCAGACTAATGTCTCTTTGAGCATCTCTCATATAAAGGACAGCGTCTTTAATATGCCCCAAGGTCAACAATACAGTATCCTTGTCTAAGGTCTCAATTTCCTCAGATAAGGTATCCGTCCATGCTGCTACAGCACTACACACCCAGGCCGACGCGATCGCCGGCCTCAGCAAGGTACCCAAATGTGTATAAATGGACTTCAGGGTAACCTCCTGTTTGCGATCCGCAGCATCTTTGAGGGTAGCCGTATCCTGTGACGGCAGGGCTACCTTCTTGGATAAGCGTGTTAAAGCTTTGTCCACCTTAGGGGAGGATTCCCAGCGTAACCTGTCCGTTGGCGGGAAAGGATACGCCATAAGAATCCTTTTGGAAATCTGCAGTTTTTTATCTGGAGATTCCCAAGCCTTTTCACATAACTCATTAAGCTCGTGTGAGGGGGGAAAGGTTACCTCCGGTATCTTTTCCCCATACATATGCACCCTCTTGTCAGGGACTGGGGTTTCCTCTGTGATGTGCAACACATCCTTAATTGCTACAATCATATAATGGATGGATTTAGCCAATTTAGGCTGTAACTTTGCATCATCGTAATTGACACTGGAGTCAGAATCCATGTCGGTATCTGTGTCAACAATTTTAGATAGTGGGCGCTTCTGAGACCCTGACGGCCTCTGCGACATAGGATCAGGCACGGGTTGAGACCCTGACTGTCCTGAGGCTTCAGCTTTTTCTAACCTTTTATGCAAGGAATTAACATTATCATTTAAAACCTTCCACATATCCATCCAATCAGGTGTCGGCGCCGTCGGCGGTGACACCACATTCATTTGCTCCCGCTCTGCTTCCACATAACCTTCCTCTTCAAACATGTCGACACAAGCGTACCGACACACCACACACACAGGGAATGCCCTTATTGAAGACAGTTCCCCCACAAGGCCCTTTGGAGAGACAGGGAGAGAGTATGCCAGCACACAGCCCAGCGCTATAAACCCAGGAATAACACAGTAACTTAATGTTAACCCAGTAGCTGCTGTTTATATTGCTTTTTGCGCCTAATTATGTGCCCCCCCTCTCTTTTTACCCTCTTCTACCGTGTATCTGCAGGGGAGAGCCTGGGAAGCTTCCTCTCAGAGGAGCTGTGGGAAAAAAATGGCGCTGGTGAGTGCTGAGGAAGAAGCCCCGCCCCCTCAGCGGCGGGCTTCTGTCCCGCTTAAATGTACAATTTTTGGCGGGGGCTCATACATATATACAGTGCCCAACTGTATATATGCTAAACTTTTGCCACAGATGTCCCAATTGCTGCCCAGGGCGCCCCCCCCCCCCCCCCCCTGCGCCCTTACAGTGACCGGAGTATGTGAGGTGTGTGGGAGCAATGGCGCACAGCTGCAGTGCTGTGCGTTACCTCAGTGAAGAACGGAATCTTCTGCCGCCGATTTGAAGTCTTCTTTGCTTCTCATACTCACCCGGCTTCTGTCTTCCGGCTCTGCGAGGGGGACGGCGGCGCGGCTCCGGGATCGGACGGTGAGGGTGAGATCCTGCGTACGATCCCTCTGGAGCTAATGGTGTCCAGTAGCCTAAGAAGCAGGACCTAGCTTCAGTGAGTAGGGCTGCTTCTCTCCCCTCTGTCCCACGATGCAGGGAGTCTGTTGCCAGCAGAGCTCCCTGAAAATAAAAAAACCTAACAAAATACTTTCTCTCAGCAAACTCAGGAGAGCTCACTGAAAAGCACCCAGCTCGTCTGGGCACAGTATCAAACTGAGGTCTGGAGGAGGGGCATAGAGGGAGGAGCCAGAGCACACCAGAACCTAAATTCTTTCTTAAAGTGCCCATGTCTCCTGCGGAGCCCGTCTATCCCCCATGGTCCTTACGGAGTCCCCAGCATCCACTAGGACGTTAGAGAAATAAACAGTTACATCAGCAGATGACCCTGAAATAAGTATCAGGTGGCAGAAGACTGGATTTGGTGCAGTTGAAGATTATTAAAGTAAGAAAAAGGATAAGCACATGAGGGAAGAAGACCCTGCTCATGAGAGCTTACATTCTAAAGGGGAGGGGTAGACAGACGGGGTTCATAGAGAGCGTGGAACAGAGGGTTAGGAAGAGATTTGGCTGGGTTTGGTGAAGAAGTGGGTTTTGAGAGCCCGTTAGTTTTGTAGAGAGGTGGAGAATCTGAGGGGGAGAGGTAGGGAATTCCAGAGAAGTGGTGCAGCACATTAAAAATCTTGGAGGTAGGAGTGGGAGGAAGTAATCCGTAGGCAGGAAAGTCGGCGTGCATTAGCCGAGTGAAGAGGACGGGTGGGAATGTAAAGGGAGATAAGGTCAGAGATGTAGATGGGAGAGGAGTGGGTGAGTGCTTTGTAAGCGAGTGTGAGAAGCTTGAAATGGATTCTGAAAGGGAAGGGAAGCCAGTGAAGGTCTTGTAGGAAAGGAGAGGTGGACGTAGTGCATTTGGTGAGGAAAATGAGCCGGGCAGCAGCACTGAGGATAGACTGGAGTGGAGAGTGGTATTTGTCAGGAATGCCAGTCAGCAGAAGATTACAGTAGTCCAGTCTGGAGATGACCAGTGAGTTGATAAGGGTCTTAGTAGCATCCTGGGCCAGAAAGGGTCTGATCCTGAAAATATTTTTTAGATGAAAACGGCAGGATTGTGAGAGGTGCTGAATGTGTGGTTTGAAGGAGAGGGAGGAGTCAAGGATTACTCCAAAACAGCGCACTTGGGGGCTAGAGGAGATAGTATTGCCATCAATAGATAATGAGATTGTAGGAGGTGAGGTTATGCCGGAGGGAGGGAAGATGATCAGCTCGGTCTTAGACATGTTAAGTTTAAGAAAGTGCTGGGACACCCAAACAGAGATAGCAGAGAGACAGTTGGAGATACGAGTGAGGAGAGCAGGGGAGAGGTCTGGAGAGGAAAGATAGATTTGAGTGTCATCAGCATAGAGATGATATTGGAAACCAAAAGAACTAATGAGCTTACCTAGTGAGGACGTATAGAGAGAAAAAAGAGGACCAAGGACAGAACCTTGGGGTACACCTACAGTTAGTGGAAGTGAGGGGGAGGTGGAGTCATGAGAGGAGACAGAGAATGAACGGTCAGAGAGGTAGGAAGACAGCCAAGAGAGGGCAGTATCACGCAGACAGTGGAGTGAAGGATTTGCAGTAGGAGAGGATGGTCCACAGTGTCAAAAGCAGCAGAGAGATCAAGAAGAATAAGTAGAGAGTGGTTGCCCTTAGATTTGGCAGCATGGAGGTCATTGCATACTTTTGTAAGGGCAGTTTTAGTGGAGTGGAGAGGACGGAAGCCAGACTGGAATGGGTCAAGCAGTGAGTGTGAGGAAAGAAAGGAAGTAAGGCGGTTGTAGACAATACGCTCAAGGAGTTTGGAGGCAAAAGGGAGGAGAGAGATGGGTCGGTAGTTGGTGAGAGTGTTTGGATCAAGGGTAGGTTTTTAAGAATAGTAGAGATGAGTGCATGCTTGAAGGCAGAGGGGACAGTGCCTGATGAGGGAGAGATTGAGAAGGTGGGAAAGATGGGAACAGGCAGAAGGAGAGAGGTAGTAAAGGAGGCGGGAGGGGATAGGGTCAAGTGGGGAGGTGGTGAGGGGACAGGAACGAATGAGGGCCATGAGGGCATGTGAGATCCCAGACAACTATCCTTCTAACTAGACTTGATGCACGTCTTCTGAAATCTCTAGCTCACATGTAAATAGCTTAGAAACAACATATGCTTATATGCTTATTCGCTCTCACAAAGCATCATAGTAGTACATATCTTTACATTATAAGTCATATAACGACACATTGGGAATTTTTCTGGAGTTTTTTGTTTACCATTTTTGTCTATTTCACTGTAAATTCTAATTATATTGTTTTGTTAAATGCACAACTTACAGTATTATATGGTTCACCCAGGAGAGCATTTATGCATAGCTCCCAAATGTCCCTATTTCAGCGGACCGGTCACGCTATTTAGACCCTGCCTTGCTAACCCACCCGCGGGCTGCAGTGTCCCACGGATGGAGGGTGGGTTTGGAGCCTTTGACCATTGCTGCTCTGCAAATGTGCAAGTGATCTCTAAATAGATGCTGTACACTAAAGACTGCAGGGAAGTGAGCTGCCCAGCTCATGGAGTGCTCCTGAAATGATAAACAGGGGGGTCATTCCGTGAGGGCATGCCCACCCATCATAGGCCACGCCTCATTCACCCAATGACACACCCCTTTTCCAGACGCGTGAGGGTACTGACTTCCATCCTTCACATGTTGGGAAGTATGATTTATGTATAGGACAAACCTCCATGGTTATCACTAGAGACAGGCTGCAAATAATTTATATACAATGGGGTGTATAGGGGGATCTTCGGATAAGGAAAAACAAAAATCACAATTTATTAAATTAAATAAATACATTTGCTACTGTAGTCAGTTATAGTGTATTTTAAACATTTTAAAAAGGTTTGTCTTTAAAACTAAACCAAGTTCTTTCAAAATGTCCTATCTAAATTTACGCCCATCATGTTTCCATGGTGATAGCAGCAGTGGTTTCAAGCTACCAATTTACAATATAAAAGCTTTTAAATAAAACATAAAAGCTGAATTCTGTCATGGCTGGTGGTGTTAATTGTAATGGTTTGTGGCCTTTACAATGTTCAGAATTCAAAATGAACTACAAAAAAAATGCCACCCACAAGATGCAGGCTCTGCAGGTCGCTGTGATCTTGTAAGTTGTGGTGGGTTTAAAGGAAAATGTCATCTTTAAATATTATCTGCTATAAAAGGTACAGAAATGTTTATCCAAGAAATGTGTCTGTGTTTTTTATTGTGTACCCAGAAGTACCTTTTGTCAGAGCTTCTGTGAATCCCAGTATCAGCTTTTATGGCATTATCTTTTCACAATGCGCCCATGTGGCAATAAACAATAACTCACAATTGACTGGAAAAGGAAAGCACCTATAATAGCACTAAACAGCATGTGTTTCCCACCTAGAGGAGTTTTAACAAATGACGGGGGAGCGGGACAGGATATTGTTAGACACCATCCGGGCTGCCAGCAGCGACCCCATCATTTTGCTGACTTCTGTGGAAAGATGATGCAAAAGTAGAAAATAGAATAGACTCCAGCACAGTGCAACCGTCTTTGATATCTACTCTACCAGCTGCATCTTCCGAAGAATTCCACATTGACTCGTGGGCCCGTGTACACAGCACACCCTGTACCCATCACAAATATGTGCTGCCATCACCAAGCTGCCTGGTTGTCTCAATAAGTTTAGGAATCTTGCATAGCATGTACAGAGCCGTGTGACTCCTAACTCCTATCAGGTGCTGGGCAGAGCAATGTACAGATCACAGGTACTGGCCTGTACTAGCACTTATGCATCTTTGGGACTAATTTATGTAATAGAAACCAATTGTTTGAATTATAAATTATATTTTAATGTCTTAAATGTATATTGTTAAAGCAAATAATACATAAATAAGAAACAAGACACTGGATGTAGTATGAGGCTAAAATACAACTGGTGGGGAAAATGGACCAATAGAATTTGAATCACAGAATTGTTTGTACTCTTCCTTTAGAACCTATCACTTTACATTGATTTGCTATATGGACACTCAAAACAAAGCTCATGGGTTAATGTACTACACAAGTTGATATTAAAGAGTTTAATAGTAATTTCCGTATAAGTCCACTGGTACTGCCGTATAAGTCAAGTCCAGTGGTACTGCCGTATAAGTCCAGTGGTACTGACGTATAAGTCCAGTGGTACTACCGTATAAGTCCATTGGTACTGTAGTATACGTACAGTGGTACTGCGGTATAAGTCCAGTGATACTGCCATATAAGTCCAGTGGTACTGCCGTATAAGTCCAGTGGTACTGCTGTATAAGGCCAGTGATACTGCCGTATAAGTCAAGTCCAGTGGTAATGTCGTGTAAATCCAGTGGTACTGCCATATAAGTCCATCGGTACTGCCGTATAAGTCTAGCGGTACTGCTGTATAAGTCCAGTGGTACTGCCGTATAAGTCAAGTCCAGTGGTACTGCCATATAAGTCCATTGGTACTGCTGTATAATTCCATCGGTACTGCCGTATAAGTCCAGTGGTACTGCCATATAAGTCCAGTGTTACTGCCGTATAAGTACATTGGTACTGCCGTATAAGTCTAGTGGTACTGCCGTATAAGTCCAGTGGTGCAGCCGTATAAGTCAAGTCCAGTGGTACTGCCATATAAGTCCATTGGTACTGCCGTATAAGTCCAGTGGTACTGCCGTATAAGTCCAGTGGTACTGCCGTATAAGTCCATTGGAACTGCCGTATAAGTTCAGTGATACTGCCGTATTAGTCCAGTGATACTGCCGTATAAATCCAATGGTACTGTCGTATAAGTCAAGTCCAGTGGAACTGCCATATAAGTCCAGTGGTGCTGTCCTGTGCTGTATATTATTTACTGCAAATAAAGGGGTTATTAATATTTAATCCAAATCATTTTTACAGGGTTTGCCCTGTGTGGTGTAGGGGTACGCTCCCCTGTGCCGCATATTGTGCTATATAACTCCAGAAAAATAATGGAGAACAAAAATTTGGGAAGGATCAAGAACCACTTCCTCCTAGTGCTGAAGCTGCTGCCACTAGTCATGACATAGTCGATGAAATGCCATCAACATCGTCTGCAAAGGCCGATGCCCAATGTCATAGTAGAGGGCATGTAGAATCCAAAAAGCCAAAGTTCAGTAAAATGACCCAAAATAAGAAATTTAAATGGTCTGAGGAGAAACGTAAACTTGCCAATATGCCAATAATGACACGGAGTGGCAAGGAACGGCTAAGGCCCTGGCCTATGTTCATGACTAGTGGTTCAGCTTCACATGACGATGGAAGTCTCCATCTTCCCGCTAGAAAAATGATAAGAGTTAAGCTGGCAAAAGCACAGCAAAGAACTGTGCGTTCTAAGATGGTATCACAAATCCCCAAGGGGAGTCCAAGTGTGTCGGCGGTTGCGATGCCTGACCTTCCCAACACTGGACGGGAAGAGGTGACTCCTTCCACCATTTGCATGCCCTTTGCAAGTGCTGGAAGGAGCACCCACAGTCCAGTTTCTGATATTCAGATTGAAAATGTCACTGTTAAAGTACACCAGGATGAGGATATGGGTGTTGTTGGCGCTGAGGAGGAAATTGACTAGGAAGATTCTGATGGTGATGTGGTTTGTTTAAATCAGGCACCGGGGGAGACATTTGTTGTCCGTGGGATGAATAAGCCCATTGCCATGCCCTGGCAAAATACCAAAAAAGCCACCTCTTCAGTGTGGAATTATTTCTCCACAAATCCGGACAACAGGTGTCAAGCTGTGTGTTGCCTTTGTCAATCGGTAATAAGTAGGGGTAAGGCTGTTAACCACCTAGGAACATCCTCCCTTATACGTCACTTGCAGCGCATTCATCAGAAGTCATTGTCAAGTCCAGAAACTTTGGGTAAGAGGATAAGCAGTCCACTGACACCTAAATCCCTTTTTCCTCTTGTACCCAAACTCCTGCAAGCCCACACCACCAACTCCCTCAACGTCAATATCCTCCTCAGTCAGGAACGTCAGTAGCCCTGCAGGCCGTGTCACTGGCATGACTGACGAGTCCTCTCCTAACCGGGATTCCTTCGGAGGATCCTTGAGTGGTACACCTACTGCTGCTGCTGCTGTTGTTGCTGCTGGGAGTCGATCGTCATCACAGAGGGGAAGTCGGAGACCGCTTGTCCTACTTCCAGTAAGCAATTGACTGTCCAACAGTCCATTGCGAGGAAGATGAAATATGACAGCAGTCATCCTGTTGTAAAGCGGATAACTGATGCCTTGACAGCTAGGTTGGTGTTAGACGTGCATCCGGTATCCGCCATTGGTGCAGTGGGATTTAGACAATTGATGGAGGTAGTGTGTCCCCCGGTACCAAATCCCATCTAGATTCCACTTCACTAGGAAAGTGATTCCCGGACTGTACAGGAACATTAAGGAAAAGTGTCCTCAGTGTCCTGAAAAATGCGGCTGTACCCAGTGTCCACTTAACCATGGACATGTGGACAAGTGGAACAGGGCAAACTAAGGACTACATGACTGTGACAGCCCACTGGGTAGATGTATTGCCTCCCGCAGCAACAACAGCAGTGGCACCAATAGCAGCATCTCACAAATGCCAGCTCATCCCTAGTCAGGTTACGATGTGTATCACCGGTTTCCGTAAGAGGCACACTGCTGGCAACCTCTTACGGAAACTGAGGGACATCATCGCACAATGACTTACCCCACTTAGACTCTCCTGGGGATTTGTGATATCGGACAACGCCACCAATACTGTGCGTGCATTACATCTGGGCAAATTCCAGCACGTCCCATGTTTTGCACATATAATTAATTTGGTGGTGCAGAATTTTTTGAAAAATGACAGGGGCGTGCAGGAGATGCTGTTGGTGGCCACTTTCGGCATTCAGCCATCACGTGCCAAAGACTGGAGTACCAGCAAACACTCCGGAACCTGCCCTGCCATCACCTGAAGCAAGAGGTGGTAACGAGGTGGAATTCCACACTCTAAATGCTTCAGAGGATGGAGGAGCAGCAAAAGGCCATTAAAGTCTATACATCCACTTACGATATAGGCAAAGGAGGGGGAATGCACCTGACTCAAGTGCAGTGGAGAATGATTTCTGTCTTGTGCAAGGTTCTCCAACCCTTCAAACTTGCCACACGTGAAGTCAGTTCAGACGCTGCCAGCTGGAGTCAGGTCATTCTCCTCATCGGGCTTTGCAGAAGCAGCTGGAGAAATTGAATGAGGAGTTAAAATGGAGCGATTCCGCAAAGTATGTGGGACTTATGGATGGAGCCCTTCATTCACTTTTCCAGGATTCAAGGGTGGTCAATCTGTTGAAATCAGAGCACTACATTTTGGCAACCGTGCTCGATCCTAGGTTTAAAGCCTACGTTGTGTCTCTCTTTCTGGCAGACACAAGTCTGCAGAGGTTCAAATAACTGCTGGTGAGACAATTGTCAACTCAAGCGGAACGTGACCCGTCAGCTCCTCCTTCATTTGGGGCTGCGAGGAGAAGGATAACATTTCCGAGCCCACCAGCTGGCGGTGATGGAGGGAAGTCAGGAGCAAGTGCTGAAATCTGGTCCGGACTGAAGGACGTGCCAAAGATTACTGACATGTCTACTGTCACTGCATATGATGCTGTCACCATTGAAAGAATGGTGGAGGATTATGTGGGTGACAGCATCAAATTAGCCATGTCAGACAGTCCGTATGTATACTGGCAGGAAAAAGAGGCAATTTGGCGGCCCTTGCACAAACTGGCTTTATTTTACCTAAGTTGCCCCCCCTCCAGTGTCCGAAAGAGTGTTTATTCCAGCCGGTAACCTTGTCAGTGATCAGCGTAGGAGGTTACTTCCACAAAATGTGGAGAAGATGATGTTCATCAAAATTAATTATAAATTCCTCCGGGAAGACCTTTACCAGCAATTGCCTCCAGAAAGTACACAGGGACCTGTGATGGTGGATTCCAGTGGGGACGAATTAATACTCTGTGAGGAAGAGGATGTACATGCTGAAAGGGGTGAGGAATCGGAGGATGAGGACGACATCTTCTCTGTAGAGCCAGTTTGTGCAAAAAAAGATGAATTGCTTCTTTTTTTGGTGGGGGGGATTAATTGCTTCTTTTTTTGGGGGGGCCCAAACAAACCAGTCATTTCAGCCACAGTTATGTGGCAGACACTGTCACTGAAATGATTGGTTTGTTAAACTGTTCATGTCCTGTTTATACAACATAAGGTTGGGCGGAAGGGCCCAAGGACAATTCCATCTTGCACCTCTTTTTTTTCTTTGCATTATGTGCTGTTTGGAGCCTAGTTTTTTTAAGTGCCATCCTGTCTGCCACTGCAGTGCCACTCCTAGATGGGCCAGGTGTTTGTGCCGCCCACTTGGGTCACTTAGCAAAGTCATCCAGCAACCTCATTGCACATCTTTTTCTTCTTTGCATTATGTGCTCTTTGGGGCCTATTTTTTAAATCTGCTATCCTGTCTGCCACTGCAGTGCTACTCCTAGATGGGCCAGGTGTTTGTGCAGCACACTTGTGTCGCTTAGAAAAGTCATTCAGCACCTCGGTGCAACCTTTTGGCCTAAAAACAATATTGTGAGGTGTGAGGTGTTCAGAATAGACTGGAAATTAGTGGAAATGAATGGTATTGAGGTTAATAATACTGTAGGATCAAAATTACCCACAAATTCTGTGATTTTAGCTGTTTCTGTATTTTTTTCAAAAATCATCCAGATCCAAAACCAAAACCCGAAAGTGTGGTTTTGGCAAAAGCAATCCAGATCCAAAACATGAGCGAGGATCCAGATCCAAAACCAAAATACAAAACACGAAAAGTGCCCGCCGCACATCTCTAGTGAAAAGGGGTAAAACCTTTGCCCAGCTAAAACCCGCAACATCAGTTAGTTTTATTTCAACAGTCAAACTTTCTAATTAGCCTGAACCACCAGTGTCTTTGGTACTGACTATGTAATTAGTATATTTTGGTTGTTTAATCATCATGTAAGTACCAGCAGGCAGATAATAAGAAGCTGCTCTATGTACAGTATGCTGTAATGCTATACTGGATCTCTAAAGACGGCATTCTAACTGTGTAAACAACCAACACATTTATCTGTGGGTCAGCAGCATTGTGTATTTTTGAAGCCATCAATATATGACTGCGCTGTGATGTCTCCTTGTGATGTGGTCTCTTTTTAAGACTCATACTTTTATATATATGATGTACATGAATCTTATTCTTCAAGTGCCACGTTTCAAATCTAAATATTTCACTGTATGAACGTGAATTATGAGCAGTTGATATGCAAAATAATTTGTTTGCACTGAATGAATAATATATGGCTCTTTACTTGACTAAAGTCCAATAGTTGTATATGCATGGAAGAGGAAGCATACAGTGTATACAGTAACAAAAAAAGTAGAATTGATTCCACACTGGTTATGAATAATTTTCAGGTTAATTTTATAAACCAACATCTATTGAAATTACGAGGTGTAGACTCCTACAATCCGACTGTTGATGGTGCACCAAGAAGTCAGTAATTGCTTCCTGTATACAGATATGAGAAAAAGAAAGAAGACTCCTTTTTTGGCGCACTCTTCAGAATCAAATAGAATTATGATATGTTAGATTATAGATATTAAAACGTAACTTTTACTTCATTGCTAAAATAAATTCTCCTAATGACGCACAGGGTACAATAAAAACTGGCAGGGCGGCTAGCACAGGAAAAAGATTATTTTGAACAATTGGTTGCCTCAAATGGGGTAATAATCAGCAAAAAGGTCTGGATAAGACCTTTTATCCCTCCAGAGACCACACGTGATGTCACAAGATGATACTGGTGTTAACCATGTGTATCACTAATACACTCCCAAAACTTAATGCAGACTAATGTATAGTTTAGCATCTGGAATAGCTATAGTTATAGAATAGACAAAATAGGTGAATCTGCTTTCATCGTTAGACTGGAGTTTGGTATATACCTACTACACCGAATATTCCCTGGGGGTCACCCACAGGGTACTAGTTCGGCCCTATACTGAATGACTTCCAAGATCGAATGGGATTGGGCGTATACAGTATGGTATGATAGTAGGTTACTCGCGCACTACTCCTGAATCGTTGATGAGAGTTCAGAAAAAATAAGAAAAAATGAGAATAAAGAAAGACATGTGATCGGGGGATCTGTGTTGGCATTAGACGCTGTGGGGATCTTTCCCACCAGTTGGAGAACTGCCTGGGGAAGTGGTCACTGAATCACCAATGAGAGTCCAGAAAATACATGAAAACTGTTCAAATTGTACACAGGTGCATCCAGTGATGGAAGGGTATAATATATAGGATTTCACAGGGAAATCAGAAATAATTTAATTTGTACACAGCTGCATCTGGTGATGGAAGGGTGTAATATGCAAGATTTACCAAAAACATCAGAAATGGATGCTACAGTGGTGTGAAGTTCACTGTGAGAGCCTGTAATAGCACACTCTATTACAGGTTGAGTATCCCTTATCCAAAATGCTTGGGACCAGAGGAATTTTGGATATGGGATTTTTCCGTATTTTGGAATAATTGCATACCATAATGAGATATTATGGTGATGGGACCTAAATCTAAGCACAGAATGCATTTATGTCACATATACACCTTATACACACAGCCTGAAGGTCATTTTAGCCAATATTTTTTATAACTTTGTGCATTAAACAAAGTGTTTGTACATTCACACAAATCATTTATGTTTCATATACACCTTATACACACAGCCTGAAGGTCATTTAATACAATATTTTTAATACCTTTGAGTATTAAACAAAGTTTGTGTACATTGAGCCATAAAAGTTTCACTATCTCAGTCTCACTCAAAAAAGTCTGTATTTCGGAATATTCCGTATTTCGGAATATTTGGATATGGGATACTCAACCTGTATTGTATTTTGCACATAATGCTCTCAGGGTATGCACAGATGGAAACACTCGTGCTCCACATTAACTGGAAAATCTGAGTGCAAAGAAAATGGCAATTTACACTGAAACAGTGTGTCAGTATTTTTAAATATGGCTACACACTCACTATGCCTTTGTTAAATTAAACTCTTCAGACAAACAGTCTATATTGTATCATTAATATTCAAAATATCAGCAAAATCCAGAGAGTCATAACATGATTATCTATGGATTACACAGAGATAAACACCGTAAGTTTGACATGAAACAGGTGGGTCAGACAGTGGTAACCAAAATTAATTTATTTGTCACTCAATGTCTGAAGCAAAGAATTTAATATGACACGTTACGTGTGGTCTCTGGAGGGATAGAAGGTCTTATCCAGACCTTTTCGCTGATTATTACCCCATTTGAGGCAACCAATTGTTAAAAATAATCTTTTTCCTGTGCTAGCCTCCCTGCCAGTTTTTATTGTACCCTGTGCGTCATTAGAATTTATTTTAATGATGAAGTAAAAGTTACATTATAATATCTATAATCTAACATATCATAATTCTATTTGATTCTGAAGAGTGCGCCAAAAAAGGAGTCTTCTTTCTTTTTCTCTTATAAGTGTATACAGTAAGACAGATCTAAGCACGAGAACATAAATTCATATTCTAAAAGTCAAGGATTTCACACTAAGGGAAGACAATAATGAAAGCTACCTAAAGCAATAGATCATAAATGTACAAAGGTACGGAGTAAAAGGCTTTTGATCATTTGTAACAAAGCTCATCGGTTGGCTCCAACACAGAAAACAAATGACAAAGATAATAACGGAAATATCATACATAGAGATACAATATGTACAGTGACAATAGTTGTGTATCGGCCAACTGGATGCAGTGCTGACAAGATACACATTAGGAAGGGATTTCACTAAAGCATGGATCTTCAACCTGTGGCCATCCAGCTACTGTGGAACTACACATCCCAGCATGCCTTGCCACAGTTTTGCTATTAAGGCATACTAAAACAGACAGGGTATGCTGGGATGTGTAGTTCAACAGCAGCTGGACTGCCACAGGTTGAAGACCCATGCCCTGAAGAGACTTGCTCTCTGGTATGACTGCTCAATTAGACATCACAATTTACACATTGCAGCTTTTCAGTGGCATAATCTGCATTCACACGGGAATGAAAAAATATTGGTTTGATTTGAGAATTTCAAGGTAATATTATCTGCTTGCGTTTTGCTCTAAAAAATAAAAAAGTTTATTAGAAGATGGGATTAAATTCCACAAACCAACAATTACTAAAACTATGGGTCTAATTCAGGTTGGATCGCAAATCACGATCCAACCGCAGGTTTTACAATGACCCCCACTGCGCACGCGCAGGTCCCATCCTGCGCGTGCACGCACTGTCAATGCTAATGGTTAGCATTAACTACGAACGCCTCTGCCTGACTGACAGGCAGAGGTGTTCGCAGGGTGGCAACGCTCTGTTTCCAAGATGGAGACGGAGCTTTGAGGGGTCGGCGTTGGCGAAATGGAGGTCTGATGGAGCAAAAGGCAGGCATGGAGTGGGCGTTATCGGGGCGCTACGCTGTGAAAAATGGTGGAAGGCCTCCTGCCGTCGAAGCCAGACTGCGCCAGCAGGAGGCATCCACAATTTCAGTGATTGTGCTGAAATTGCGATTAAGCCGCATCACTGGGCAGGAGTTTGCATGCCGGGGGGGGGGGGGGGGGGGGCGGTCCACAGCATGCGAGCGAAAGGATTGTTGGTTCTGCTGTTTTTGCAATCATTACTGCATAAGGGGGTAATTCCAAGTTGATAGCAGCAGGATTTTTAATAGCAATTGGGCAAAACCATGTGCACTGCAGGGGGGGCAGATATAACATGTGCAGAAAGAGTTAGATTTGGGTGGGTTATTTTGTTTCTGTGCAGGATAAATACTGGCTGCTTTATTTTTACACTGCAAATTAGATTGCAGATTGAACACACCACATCCAAATCTAACTCTCTCTGCACATGTTATATCTGCCTCCCCTGCAGTGCAGAGCCGGATTAAGGGGGGGGTTCTGGGGTTAAATACCCCGGGCCCCCCAATCTGAAAGGGCCCCCCCCCACCACAAGCCACAGATTGGATCTATGTACTGATCTGATCCGCAGCACTGCACTCCCCTCTGACACCGCTTCACAGCTGCAGAGCTTTGCTGGGCTGCCTGACGAGTGACAGCTCAGCTGTCCAATGGTGTGTGTAGCTGCAGCCTACGCTCCAGCCAGTCACGGAGCCGCAGGCTGCTGCTGCACATACCATTGGACAGCTGAGCTGTCACTTGGCAGCCAGAGGAAGCAGGATTCCTAGCGTGCCGTGCACTGCACACAGTCACAGCTGACAGAATGCTATGTGGATGTGCTTGTTGGAGGAGAGAACTTCAAGCTCTTCTCCTATTGTTCTATGAGTCAAGCAAACGTGAGACAGGCTGTATTTTGTCATTAATTAAATTTGAAGTTGAGGTTCCTATATACAGTGTGTGTATGTGTATATATATATATATATATATATATATAAAGAATACATGTGTGCATATAAGTGTGTGTGTGTGTGTATATATATATATATATATATATATATATATACTGTACATATATATATATACACGTGTATGTATAAATGTGTATGTATATATTTTTTTTATGTGTGTATGTATAAAGAATAATGGCACTCAATTCTCCACTGTTAACACATATACAACTGGCAGAGACAGGCGGCATTTCCAGGAATTAAACAGTGGCGGTAATTAAGAGACTGAGTCCCAAATATATATATATAGATAGTTGGAATAGGCGGCACTCGTAGGAATTTTCAAAGCAGAAGATAATCAGACCCAGCAGTCAGTGTAGTCAACGTTTCAATTTAGTAATTAAATTTTCGTCCTGACGAAAATTTATTTACTAAATTGAAACGTTGACTACACTGACTGCTGGGTCTGATTATCTTCTGCTTTGAAAATTCCTACGAGTGCCGCCTATTCCAACTATCTATGCATTGCTTTTTGGAGGGCACCTAGGTTGATGTTTCTGACAAGGTGGAGTGCCGGGCATTTGTTTGCATATATATATATATCTCTCCAAAGTGCCCGGTACTCCCCTAGTTCAAATTATACAGTGTGTATCATATATATGTATGTGTATATATATATATATATATATATATATATATATATATATTACTATATATGTATGCATTTGTATTGTGGTTTTAATGTTAGACCTGAGGGCCCCCCCTGTTTTACGTTCCTCGGGCCCCCCGAAGTCTTAATCCAGCTCTGCTGCAGTGCACATGGTTTTGCCCAATTGCTAACAAAAATCCTGCTGCGATCAACTTGGAATTACCCCCAAGGTCCAATGTTTGGTTTGGTGATTAAAGTGTAAAGTTTGGCAATGAAATTTGAAAACAAATAAATGTGACCTTATATACCTAAGTGGGTCCATCATGCCAAGAACAGCATAAATAACAATCCCAATATGGCACCAAGAACCCAGTTAAGGCCTTGGAATTTTTTATATTTGCTCTATAATCCCCTTGCAAAAACAGACTGCACATAAAATACTATAGGGCATATATATCACAATCCGGATTTTTAATAAAGATAGGATAAATATTTCTTGCCAAAATTCACATTGTGAAAATGAATATTTTTACACAAATTTACCATATATCCCTGCATAGTTTTGTACAAATTTACCATATATCCCTGCATAATTTTGTACAAATTTACCATATAGCTCATGCTAAGGATCTCTAGCGAAGAGCTGCAAGGTGCATGATTATCAGGGGTATACCGGATCCCTCGCTGTAAAAATTTGCAATAGAGTAGCTATAGACTACTATTGGCTAACATCATCACATTCCAGAGCTTGGTAAATCCAACTGCATAGCAGCACCCATAGAAACCTATGGGGCTGCATTTGCGGTTGGAAATGGAGGGGCCGCTACAGATATTGGAAATATCTGCTGCGATCCCTTCATGGCACATCTGGGGGATACCTGAAATATGCAGATATCCTAATCAGGTGTTTATTGACCCATGCCCAAGGTTTCTGGCCTGTTCACTCACCTCTTAAAATGCATTTAGATTGTACCTTTTATTTGTACAACAGTGGTAGCTGTGTTACGTTCAGTGCTGCAGTGACAGTGCTGCAGAGCCAGTTCTGAAAAGCTATATTTTTATATGATTCTTCTTGGATCTGCTCTATAAATCCTGGACATCTATTCCTTGTTCTAGCAGTTAATAGGCAATGCAGAACGGCTGCATGAGACCACATTATTCCATATATACAGTTGTGCTCATAAGTTTACTTACCCTAGCAGAATTTGTGATTTTCTGGCCATTTGTCAGAGAATATGAATGATAACTCACAAACTTTTCTTTCACTCATGGTTAGTGGTTGGGTGAAGCCATTAATTGTCAAACAACTGTGTTTACTCTTTTTAAATCATAATGACAACAGAAACTACCCAAATGACCCTGATCAAAAGTTTACATACCCCAGTTCTTAATACCGTGTATTGCTCCCTTTAACATCAATGACAGCTTGAAGTCTTTTGTGGTAGTTGTGGATGAGGCTCTATATTTTCTCAGATGGTAAAGCTGCCCATTCTTCTTGGCAAAAAGCCTCCAGTTCCTGGTCATTCTTGGGCTGTCTTGCATGAACTGCATGTTTGAGATCTCCCCAGAGTGGCTCAATGATATTGAGGTCAGGAGACTTAGATGGCCACTCCAGAACCTTCATTTTATTCTGCTGTAGCCAATGACAGGTCGACTTGGCCTTGTGTTTTGGATCATTGTCATGTTGGAACGTCCAAGTACGTCCCATGCGCAGCTTCCGGGCTGATGAGTGCAAATTTTCCTCCAGTATTTTCTGATAACATGCTGCATTCATCTTGCCATCAATTCTGACCAAGTTTCCAGTGATTTGTAGCTCACACATCCCCAAAACATCAGCGATCCACCTCCGTGTTTCACAGTAGGAAAGGTGTACCTTTCATCATAGGCCTTGTTGACTCCTCTCCAAATGTAACGTTTATGGTTGTGGCCAAAAAGTTCAATCTTGGTCTCATCACTCCAAATGACTTTGTTCCAGAAGTTTTGAGGCTTGTCTCTGTGCTGTTTGGAGTATTGTAAGCGGGATGCTTTGTGGCATTTGCGTAGTAATGGCTTTCTTCTGGCGACTCGACCATGCAGCCCATTTTTCTTCAAATGTCTCCTTATTGTGCATCTTGAAACAACCACACCACTTTTTTTCAGTGAGTCCTGTATTTCAGCTGAAGTTATTTGTGGATTTTTCTTTGCATCCCGAACAATTTTCCTGGCAGTTGTGGCTGAAATTTTTGTTGGTCTACCGGACCGTGATTAGGTTTCCACAGAATCCCTCATTTTCCACTTCTCAATTAGAGTTTGAACACTGCTGATTGGCATTCTCAATTGCTTGGATATCTTTTTATATCCCTTTCCTGTTTTATACAGTTCAATTACCTTTTCCCACAGATCCTTTGACAATTCTTTTGCTTTCCCCATGACTCAGAATCCAGACACGTCAGTGCAGCACTGGATGAAAGATGCAAGGGTCTTTCAGGAGTCCAGAAACTCACTGACCTTTTATACACACACACTTATTACAAGCAAACAGATCACAGGTGAGGATGGTTACCTTTAGTAGCCATTCAAACCTGTTTGTGTCAACTTGTGTGCATGTTATCAGGCCAAAATCTCCAGGGTATGTAAACTTTTGATCAGGGTAATTTGGGTAGTTTCTGTTGTCATTATGATTTAAAAAGAGTAAACACAGTTGTTTGACAATAAATGGCTTCACCCAACCACTAACCATGAGTGAAAGAAAAGTTTGTGAGTTATCATTCATATTCTCTGACAAATGGCCAGAAAATCACAAATTCTGCTAGGGTAAGTAAACTTATGAGCACAACTGTATATCAGTGTTAGCAGTGTCAGTGCCAGCTCACCATAGTTACTTTCTAACCAACTAACATTTCCAAAGCCAAAAAAGTGGAAATCAGTTAGCGCTGTGTACTCCAGGCTCTACTCCAATTCCATTTCTAGGGAAGACAATTCCATGTGATTGAGTGGACCCAGAGCCGTTTCTTGCGGCGGGCAAGGCGTGCCTCTGCACGGGGCGTCCGCTGCGGCTGTTTAGGTGGCTCTTAGTGCTCCCCTTCCTCCCCATCATTACTACTCCGCTCAGGGGGCAGAGTTTCACGTAATGACGCGTCATTATGCAAAACTCTGCCCACAAGTGGAGTACTAATGACAGGGTGGAGGAGGAGCCAGGACACAGCAATGGGCGGGCTGGCATGCAAACAGGTGGACTGGCTGGAGAATGGCCAGTCTGGCTGGAAGACGGGCAGGCGGGAGGAGAGAGATGCTGGCGGGCAGCCAGGCGGGCGCTGTAAACATCCCAAAGAGCACTACACAGCCCTGGCAACTAGCATTACAAAGCCCTGGCAACTGGCATTACACAGCCCTGGCAACTGACATTACACAGCCCTGGCAACAATCATGACATCTGTCCTAGAGCATGAAACCCCTGGCAAGTAGCATGGATCCCAGAGCATGAAACTCCTGGCAACCAGCATGGATCCCAGAGCATGAAACTCCTGGCAACGAAACCCATGGCAACCAGCATGACACCCAGCACGTGAAACCCTTGGCAACGAGCAGGTAATTTAAAAGTAATTAGAAGCTTTACTGTAGGGCTTACTGTATCACGGGCATTGCGGTGTGTGGCATAATATGGTGCAGGGGCATTACTGTGTGGGGCTTAATATGGTGGAATTAATTTTTTTCCTCTGTGGTGGCCGTGATCTGTTGGTGCAGGGTCAAAAACTGGGGTGTAAAGTAGTCTTTTCAGGTGAGACCACACCCATGTTTAACAAGACCACGCCAATTTTAGTGAGGCCACGCATCCATGTCATGTGCACATTTGTATTTTTTATATCTAGGGGGGGGCGGCGCATTTTTTTATGTCAATGGGGGAGGCGCCTTTTTAAATCTCGCACTGGGAGCCAAATTGTCTAGAAACAGCCCTGAGTGGACCCCGTGCTCCTTTTGCCATTTACCATGTATAATCTGAGATAATCTGTTTACTGAGAGAGTTATACTCATCGGATCTGCATGATTGGAGAACGGCCCAGTTGAGGAAACAGTTAGAGGAACCTTCATTTACATTTCACAGTGTCTTCACTGTATATAGAGCAACAAAGTTACAGATGATATTGGGAGCAGTCTGCCATTGTCACACTTAGTAAGAAAGAACAAGGTGCCAAGACTTCTTGAAGCAGTTTACATTGTATTGAATAACTACCTAAATGTGCTAATGAACTATGCCATTTATGATCATTTAACTGGCCCAGAGCTAAAGAGGATTCTGCAGTTTAGAATGATTGGAAGTGAAGTTGAAACGTTTTTATGACTTGAATACAAATATCAAGTGTTTAACGGAGACAGTTCCAGTTCAATGCAGAGATCAACTTTACTCACATGGAAACATAACAATGGAAACAAAACAGTAGCCAGTATCCCAGAGGAAGCCTTATCGGGTGTAGCATCTGCACTATGTACAACTATCTACTCACTGCAGGAGACATCCAAAAGAACAATGAAGATTTGGGGGGTAATTCAGAGTTGATCGCAGCAGCAAATTTGTTAGCAGTTGGGCAAAACCATGGGGGTAATTCTGAGTTGATCACAGCAGGAACTTTGGGGATCATTCCGAGTTGTTCGCTCGTTGCCGATTTTCGCTATACTGCGATTAGTCGCTTACTGCGCATGCGCAAGGTTCGCCGAGCGCATGCGCTTAGTTATTTTACTCAAAAGTTAGGTAATTTACTCACGAAGCTTTTTCATCGTTGTGCTGATCGGAGTGTGATTGACAGGAAGTGGGTGTTTCTGGGCGGAAAATGGCCGTTTTATGGGAGTGTGCGGAAAAACGCAGGCGTTCGAGTTGTAAAACGCAGGAGTGGCTGGAGAAACGGGGGAGTGGTGTTGGGCAAACGCTGGGTGTGTTTGTGACGTCAAACCAGGAACAAAAAGGACTGAGCTGGTCGCAATGGCTGAGTAAGTCTGGAGCTACTCAGAAACTGCTAAGAAATACCTATTCGCAATTCTGCTAATCTTTCGTTCGCACTTCTGCTAAGCTAAGATACACTCCCAGAGGGCGGCGGCTTAGCGTGTGCAATGCTGCTAAAAGCAGCTAGCGAGCGAACAACTCGGAAACACCCCCTTTGTTAGCAGTTGGGCAAAACCATGTGCACTACAGGGGAGGCAGATATAACATGTGCAGAGAGAGATAGATTTGGGTGTGGTGAGCTCAATCTGCAATCTAAATTGCAGTGTAAAAATAAAGCAGACAGTATTTACCCTGCACAGAAACAAAATAACCCACCCAAATCTAACTCTCTCTGCAAATGTTATATCTGCCCCCCCCCCTCCCCCTGCAGTGCACATGGTTTTGCTAAACTGCTAAAAAATTTCCTGCTGCGATCAACTTGGAATTACCCCCCATGTGCACTGCAGGTGTGGCAGATATAACATTTGCAGAGAGAGTTAGATTTGGGTGGGTTATTTTGTTTCTGTGCAAGGTAAATACTGGCTGCTTTATTTTTACACTGCAATTTAGATTTCAGTTTGAACACACCCCACTCAAATCTAACTCTCTCTGCACATGTCATATCTGCCCCCACCCCTGCAGTGCACATGATTTTGCTAACAAATTTGCTGCTGCGATCAACTCTGAATTACCCTCTGAGTATGCTCAAACAAGCCCATTTGTATAACCCTATAACTTGAATCTGGCGTCATTGAAATAAGCAAGGCACCAACTGAAGCTCCACCCACTTAATGACTGTTTATATGCCATTGGATGAAGTGATTGAATACAATGGAAACATGGGATCCACATTCAAAGAGTACCTTTGCAGCTCCCCTTCCAAAAGGCTAATTTTCTGTAGCACATGGAGATACCTGTGGAGGGAAAATGCTAGTCACAGGAGAAGATTTATATTACCGGCTTTTCAAGGACAACCCCGGCCGTAACCAGCAGACAGAATATCCTGAAAATAGCCAGCCAAGGCCCTTCTTGTCACATGGTAACAACTGGACATATCCTTTATATATAGGACATAAAAAAGGACTCCACTGTAAATATTATCCAATACAACACTGCTACCAAGAAGTGGTCTGAATATACGTTTCCAGGCACCAATGTTCTCTTCATACTATGTGCTGTGCTGATTTAAACAGGGAGATAACTGCACAATATTTAGAGAGAAATGGAAGAGCAATGTTTAACAAAGAAACATAGAATTTGACGGCAGATAAGAACCACTTGACCCATCTAGTCTGCCCTTTTTTTTAACCGTATTGTTACTTCAAACCCTATTTGATTCTAATTTCTTTGTAAGGATATCCTTATGTCTATCCCATGCATGTTTAAATTGCTCTACTGCCTTAGCCTCTACCACCTCTGATGGCAGGCTATTCCACTTGTCTACTACCCTTTTTGTGAAGTAGTTTTTCCTCAAATTTCCCCTGAACCTCCAGTTTCAGTGCATGTCCTGGTGTTCTAATACTTCTCTTCATTTGAAGAATGTTTCCTTCCTGGACTTTGTTAAACCCCTTGATATATTTGAAAGTTTCTATCATGTCCCTCCTTTCTCTTCTCTCCACCAAACTATACACATATAGTTTATTTAGCAGTCTGCGATGTTGGACAGTGTTAATAGCCTACTACAGTCTAGATAAGGTATATCTATGGCCCCCTTTTAACTATTACTTTAGTCGCCCAGTCAAAAAGTCAATAAGGTTTCTCCCCACCCCCCAGTAAATCCATGCTGTTTGGGATCCTGTAAATTGCTGGATTTGAAATAATCTACAACTCTTTCTTTTATGTACAGTATAGTGCCTCCATTTCATATTGTGAAACATTACAGTGTCCCGGTTATTATTAAGTAACATGACAGTGCCCCAATTATTACTAAATAACATTATAGTGCCCTCCACATTACAATGAGCAGATCAGATTATGACAGATACTACAGTGCCCTCCAGTTCAAACTATGCCACATTATAGCACACCCTTACCATTATAACATCCGCTACACACACCTCTCGCTGAGGTTGGGCAGTAGGTCAGAGCCAATAGTTTAGCAGGCACATTTGGGAAATTGGTATGCAACATTATAACCTGGGTCCAGGCCCCCTAAGTCTCTGGGCCCCATAGCAGTGCCAACCCTTGCACACACTATAGTTACATACTGTACATGCCTTTGAACACAGTTAGTGCTGTAAAACAATGCATACACAATCACATGAGGTCTGTATCTAACTAGATTTGCCAGCCATGCCAGCAGACATAATCTCATTCTAATATTGATCATAGTTGTCCCACTTATCAGGCAATATTTAGCGATATGCATGTTTCAATTAAATAGTTCTTTCATTTATTTGCTTAAGTAACAATACAAAACCAATTTGTGCTGCTACAAGGAAACAAGGAAATTAAATTATTCACCATGCAGTAGAGATCAGTGTATGAAATAAAAACGATAAAACACATATTTCTAGTGGATAGTGATTCCAGAGAATTGGTGTTTTTTTGGTACATGCTACAGTATAGCCTTGTTTAGTATCTGTTTCATGGCATATGCACTGCAAATCACAGATAATACCCCTTTCAAACTGCACAAATAACCCGGTATTGACCAGGCATATTGCTGTGCGGTGTGAAAATGGTCAGTCCAGAATTCCTGGGTTGCCTAACCGGAATTTCAACCCGGGAATAAAGAGGAGTTATTCCCGGGGTTATTACCGGGTCAGGTGCAGTGTGAACGGGTTGCAAGGTCGATGTGACCCGGGACCCGTTCACAGTATAGGCAGAGGTGACATGGACATGATCTCTGAAATATAAATCCCCAAGAGAGGGGAAGAACAAAAGAAACCAGGTATAATTTGTGGTGCACTCTACCCAACTGACGATTTTAAATAAAATTTAACAAGAATGTATATCCTCAATAATATTAGTAAGTATCGGTTTAAATGCCCATATCATGATCTCATCTCTCCGCACTGCCTCCGCACCCAATGTCATCAGCGCTGGCTCCGCTCCCCGCCTGCGAGGGCAACCTGACCCAGCATATTGTGAAAGGGTCCAATGCTGGGTCGCACCCGGGAAGGACCCGTTTCCAATTCCCGGGTGCGACCCAGCATTGCTATGTGAAAGCGGCATAATTGACACGTGATCAGCTACCCGACATTCTATTTTTTTCCTCCTACATCTACATAACAAGCATAGTAAGATGAGGTAACATCTACTCACTATGCTGTTACTTTTTAATCTGTACAGTGCAATAGGAATTGTTTATAATTCCTTATTACGTAGGGAGGAATTAAATTGCGTGATAACCTGCTTTTACGTGAAAAGTTTTCACTTTTCGTGAAAACTTTTCACGAAACACCTGCAATTGAATTGGCCGATAATTCTCCATAGGATTTAATGACATTTTTTATTTCCAACACCTCCTTAGCAGGTGCAAAATTGAGGAAAATCCCTATTTTAAGGTAAAAAAAGGTCAGGACTTGGTTCAGTACTACTGGGCCATCCTCCCTAATGATTAGTCACTTAAAATATATTAATTATCTTAATTTGGGAAATAATGACATCATTGTTGGGGAGAAAATGTGCAAAATGCAGGAAAATTGCTTTATTGATGCGGAACCGGTATATGGGGGTGCTATATGAATGGGACAGGTTTTTAAGATTGCAGGTGGGTGTTAGAGGTATTTTTTGAATATTTTTTTTAAGTGACTTAAAATGACACAAATATTTATTTACAGGGATTTTATATGCATCCTTGATTTAATTAGAGTGTATATTTTACAGAAAAATACTCACTTTTTATCATTTTTTTACTGTTTTAGAAATATGCTTATAACAGCCATCTGACACAAGTTAAAATCTCCAAATACTTTTATTATGGCCCCTAATAGACTTCCATACTGTTATCCAATATTAAATTGTCTTTTTCTGGGGTACACGCAGATTTCCCCATTACAACTGTACTTAACAAACCAGCAAGAATTATTGAGTGAAATAATTAACACCTATTTTCTGATAAGTTAACACCTGTGAATCACTTTAGCCTGCAATGGAATTTTCCCCTATTTTGCAAAACTGGGGACTAGTGAGCCTTCAGCATACATAATAATAATAATAATAATAATAATAATAATAATAATAATTTTATTTATATAGCGCTCTTTCTCCAATAGGACTCAAGGCACTTAACAGATACATAGCATAATATAGTACAGAAAATAATGAAGTACAGAAAAGCTTTTAATAAAATACAGAAGCATAGAGATACTAAAGGGACATTATGGAAATGCTTGAGTAAACAGTCTTGAGTCTACTTTTGAAGGATTCTATAGTTGGAGCCTCTCGCAGTGTGCAGGGAAGTGAGTTCCACAGAGTCGGAGCCGCATGACTAAAAGCTCTACCCCCAGATGAATTACGGGAGATTCTAGGTACTGCTAAAAGTCCTTCATCTACAGATCGCAGTAATCGAGTGGGCAGTATGGGGTCAGAAGCTGCTTCAGGTACCTTGGGCCCTGGTCATGTAGTGCTTTGAAACTCAGTAAGCCGGTCTTGATGATGATTCGGTATCTTACAGGCAGCCAGTGAAGGGAGTAGAGTATGGGTGTTATGTGGCTAGAACGGGGCTGGTCGGTTAACAGCCTGGCAGCTGTGTTTTGCCCCAGCTGTAAGCGTTGCAATTCTTTTGCTGGGAGACCAAGGTAGAGGGCATTACAGTAGTCTAATAGAGATGATACAAATACATGGGTGACTTTTGGCAGATCATCTGAGGGAATTAAGTGTTTGGTTCTGGCTATGTTCCTCAGGTGAAAGAATGAGGATTTGATTGTGGCTGATATCTGATGTTTACGTGTCAAGCCACCATCCAGGACAACGCCAAGATTCCGCACACGATCAGTGGTTTGTAAATCTGAATCCCCGAGTGTAATTCCAGTTGGTTGGCTATGCTATAGTCTTGTCCTTTGATGTTGCGGTCCTATCATAAGGACCTCTGTTTTATCCGGGTTCAGTCGCAGCCAACTGGCACTGATCCACTCCTGGAGTTCAACTAGAGAGCTATTTAGGGTTGATATTGGGTTATCAGTGACTGGAGCAAAGGACAAGTACAGTTGTGTATCATCTGCATAGCAGTGGTAGACCAGCCCATGGCGCCTGATTATTTCACCCGGCGGGAGCATGTATACTGCAAGGAGCATGGGGGATAGTATAGAACCTTGTGGGACACCACATGGCAATGGCACTGATGGTGATGAGTATACTCCAGACCAGGCATTCCCAACTACGGTCCTCAAGGCACACCAACAGTGCAGGTTTTAGAGTTATCCAGGCTTCAGCACAGATGGTTAAATCAAAATAACTGAGGTACTAATTAAGTCACCTGTGCTGCAGCCTGGATATCACTAAAACCAGGACTGTTAGTGTGCCTTGAGGACCGAGGTTGGGAAACACTACTCCAGACAATACTCTCTGTGACCTGCCTGTGAGAAATAATTTGAACTAGTTTAGGACTGTGCCATCATGCATAAAGAACAATGCAGTACTTAGTCATTCTTCATGAAATACATAGAAAATGTCAGGTTTAGTATGCAATCATTGTTACACCCAGGGCTTCCATATTTATAGTAACCATACAGTTCTCCAATGATTAAAAGTTAAATGTACACTTACTCTGCTGTACCAAATAAGGTTGGCTCTAGCAGTACATACAATATGCTCGGTTTTCTTCAAAGTACATCGCCATGCTGATAAAGCAGCAATGTATCGACCCTTGTGGACAGGGCAGTATGAATGCTGTAATGGTTAGCATTATTTCCTCACAGCACTGAGCCTATCATGGCTCTACCTGTGTGGAGTTTGTATTTTCTCCCCGTACTTGCTTGGGATTCCTCTGAGTACTCCAGTTTCCTCCCACAACCCAAAAATACACTGGTAGGTCAACTGGATCCAAACAAAAATTAACCCTAGTATGAATGTGTGTGCGTGTACATGTGGTAGGGAATATAGATTGTAAACTCCACTGGGGCAGGGACCGATGTGAATGGCCAAATATTCTCTGTAAAGTGCTGCAGAATATGTGTGCGCTATATAAATAACTGGTAATAAATAAATAAATAAATAAATAAATAAATAAATAAATCCTGTATTTGATATACTGTCTATGAAATATCTGTTCTTTCCTCCTGTTTCCTAGGTGATAAAGCAAAGACTGCTCACGTGCCTTGTAGCAAACTTGCTTTTACAGTATGTGTTTGTGTATCTACGGTGTAATGTATATGTGTATGTGTTTGTTTGTGTGTGTGTGTGTGTGTGTGTGTGTGTGTGTGTGTGTGTGTGTGTGTGTATGTGTGTGTTCGCTTCACCACATGACTGGTGTGGTCGCATCAGATGCAACCACGGCAGGCTTGGCATTCCCTGACATGGTCGCATCTGATGTGACCAGTAAGAAAAAAGATAATCTTCCAGCAGTCGCCAATCTGGTAGGGCCCCACTGCTTCCTTGTACCCTTCCTCAGTTTTTTTCCACATAAAATAGTGTGGCATAAGCTTTAAATAGATGTTCTTTCAATGATTTAAAAATAAAAAAAGACAATTTCTGAGCAGGGTTTGGAGAAAAAATGTTAAATGGTTAACTATGGGGGTTATTCAGAGTTGTTAGCAAACCAAAAAACTTACCAACTGGGCACAAACCATGTTGCACCTGCAGTTGGGGCATATGTAACATGTGCAGAGAGATTTAGAGTTGCTAAATACCGGCTGTTTTATTTTTACACTGCAATTTAGATTGAACATACTGCACCCAAATCCAACTCTCTCTGCACATGTTACATTTGCCCCACCTGCTGAGTGCAACATGGTTTTGCCCAATTGCTAACTTTTCTAGTTTGCTAACAACTCAGAATAACCCCCTATGACCATAGTCCTTATTTTACCTGCATCAGGTTACAATCCTTTTCAGGCATAAATCCATTCGTGTATCCTCCGTGAAGGTGCGTATGAATGGTTCAATCTGTGACTGCTCTGTTCAGACTGCTGATAATCATGAGAAGCATCAGAATGAGACCCACAATACACACACTGGCATTTAAACATACAGGTAAGGTACAATGGTTAAATCTGCATGTAATTCCTTAAAGGAGGGGTGTAGATATAGTGCCTGATTCTGAGTTGAAATCAAAGCAAAATAGAGGAAGTAACTTTGCACCTTGGGAAAACCATATTGCACTGTAGGTAGGGCAGATGTAAAATGTGCAGAGATTTAGATCTGAGAGGAGTGTGTCCAAGCTGAAATGTAAACTGCAGTGTAAAAATAAAGCTGCCCAGTATATGTGGGCTACATGCAGAGCCAGGGAGCATTTACCCTGCAAGCAGAACATAATGTATATGCATCCCTTATGTTGCAAAACGGTATGTCCTGTACATAGCTATTTGTTCTTTCTTCTTTTACTTCCAACTTAGAAACAGGCCCATAGAGGAATATTATTGGCATTATCTGGCAATGATTTATCAGAACAAGCCATTCATATAAATTTTGTTTGCAAAGAAGTCAATGAACAATTACTATCTTTCATCTCTATCATCTCTTTAGGGGGAATGACAAAGATTATCGTAGATGTGCACATCTACGATCATTTACTCTGACATGCGGGGAGAGACACCCAGCACAGGGGTAGTCCGCCCCCGCATGACACCCCCCCCCCCCCCACACACACACACACACACAGGTACAAAAGCATTGCACAGCGGCGATGCTTTTGTACCTGACGAGTAGCGTCGCAGTGGCTGCGTGTGATGTCACGCAGCCGCCGCGGCCTGCCCCCCCCCCCCCCCAATGGTCCAGAAACACCTCTTTTGTCTAGACCACGCCCCGCCAGCGCCGTTAGCACGCTACCCCCCTCTGCCTGTCAATCAGGGGGGTGCGCACGTGCAGTGCGGCCGGGGTGCGCGCGCGCAGTGAAGTCGCTGCGCATGCACACTTTACAAAGTAATTCAGACTGCGATCGCTGCAGCGATGCAGTCTAAATTACCCCCTTTATCTCTCTAGTTTTATTTTTTCTTTTGTCCCACACCTGTAGAGAACTTGAAATGATTGTCCTCATAGTTCATACCTACAATATCTGCCAATGTACATGCACATACGGTATGACATACACAGTTTGGGAATGAGGCCGCAAAGTGGAAGCTATTGGTACAATGATTGCATTTTTCAAAGCTAGAAAAGTATTTTCTTAAACATTTCAGCCATTTGTTTGGATCTCCATGTACAGAAGGTACTGAATTTTTTCTTGAAGGACGGTGGCAAATGTCTGTGGATACTCTGACCTGTGGCCCAGGTATAAGTATCCAGGATGAAAGTGTGGGATCGAAAGATGCATATATGATGTTATAAAGGGTCATATGAGGTTATAGAGGTGGTTAGATGGTATCTTGATGGGGGCATGTAAGGGGATTTTTGCCATACTGCCAACATTAAATATTTATAAATGTAGAATTCTCCTCCTATTGATTCTCCCTTTGTTCTTCTCCAATGGCATTCACCCACCATTTGTCAGTACATGAGGAGACCAGTAAAACCAGAAAAGGAGGCAACTATGTGTAATAAGTTTCTTTGTGACAAATAGTACCCTGGTAACCCAGACAAAGTAAAAGGGGCATACCCCACTCACAGTGATGGTGGTAGTTTTTGCAGCAGCTTGCCATGTTATGAGCAAGGTGCTTAAGTAGCCAATCTGGCAGAGTTCATGTGGCATATTGGCAGAGCTGCTCTACAGAAATGCACTTTCTTGGGATTTGGTAGGGATGTGAAAGTATAGGTAAAATGTCTTCAGAATGCTGATCTTAAACAACAGTAATACAAAATCAGCAGAGCAGTCCATTATTCAAATAGGGGAGCCACATCAACTGCTGCCCCTAAACACTGTCAAACAACGCTGGGTGTGGCTCCCTTATTTGAATGATGGACTGCTCTGCAACTGCTACCTGGCAAGGAAGTCCAGCCTTATGGTTCAGGAGATTGGATTTTGGGAAGAATTAGTGGAATTTGCCTTTTATATATATAGATTTCAGATATAAATACTTAACCAACCTATTTCCAGTCAGGAGAGGATAGTGTCTCAATTATCAGTGGCTAATCTGTCACTTGAACTAAACATTGGCGTACCTCTCAGAGAGCAATAGGAGGAAAGGAGAGATAGATATTTTGACTCTTAAATGCATTAAAGGAAAGCTTGATAGTCAGCAATTGCTTATCTGCTGTGTAACGTGTACCGACAGCTCTCCCAGTGACCTTAAGTGTTGTGTGAAAATCTTGACTTTTTTACCTCAAAGGAGGAGCCCTAAGGAGAGCGAGAAGCTAAGCAAGGAGACCTAGGGCCCTTTGGAATAGAGTCAGCCTATCCCTGCAAATCTTACACATTTAACATACAGTGAGCGGCGCTTGGCCTGTTGTCCCAGCATTTACAGCACTGAGCAGGGCAGCATCAGAGGCGGGACAGAGCAGAGAAGGAGGCAGATTATTCTCCTCAGTGCCAGACTTTTGACAGCATCAATCCGGGGAAGGCCCGTCCGGAGGTGCGGCCTGACAAAGACTGGCAGTGGCGGGCCTAGCATGTCCTGTTGTAAGTCTAATTGTTGATCTTCTGTGGTAAACTGTGTAGTTTTGTGTTTTATATGTAAACATTTTTAAAAGCACTATTAAATCTACTTAAATACCAGCGCTTTTCAGCTCTTTGTGATTATACTTGAAATTCCATAGAGAAGTATAGGTTTACAGCTAGTAGGAATATATATATATATATATATATATATACACACACACACACACACACGATATCAGGTCTTCACTGCAATTGATGGATGTTAGAGATGTCTCCCACTAAACCTTCTATCAACTGAGGATGTCATGTGTGCACATCACTTATTACTACAAGAACCAAAACTATAAATAAAGGCACGGACACAAAAATTTTGAAAGAAAAATGGTGTTCGCTATTTATACTAAAATAAAGACCAGAAATGACCAGATGTATTGCATGTAAATCTGGCTCTGGTGCTAGCCAGTGCCTCCTGAGCTATTTAGCTCACTGCTTCGTCCCTGATATATACAGTTAATTAGTTTAACTCTTGGATTATACAGTACATATACGGGTGTAGTATGGTATGCCGGTGGCCGGGCTCCCGGCGACCAGCATACCGGCGCCGGGAGCCCGACCGGCGGCATACCAACAGCGTGGCAAGCGCAAATAAGCCCCTTGCGGGCTCGCTGCGCTCGCCACGCTGCGGGCACGGTGGCGCGATTTATTCTCCCTCCAGGGGGGTCGTGGACCCCCACGAGGGACAATATCTGTCGGTATGCCGGGTGTCGGGATTCCGGCGCCGGTATACTGTGTCCCGGGATCCCAACATTCGGCATACTGAAGACCACCCACATATACAGTACATCACCAAAGACACACAGGTGTCCACTCAATAACCTGGAATGTCTTCCCTAGATCTGGAATTAAAGTTGAGTCAGTAGAACAAAGCGCTAACTGATTTTTACTTCCTTGGATGATGGAAATGTTAGCTGGTTAGAAACGAACTGTGGTGATCTGGCACTGACAATGCTAACTGTGATATATATATGGAATAATGTGGTCTCATGCAGCCGTTCTGCATTGCCTATTAACTGCTAGAACAAGGAAAAGATGTCCAGGATTTATAGAGCAGAACCAAGAAGAATCATATAAAAATATAGCTTTTCAGAACTGGCTCTGCTGCACTGTCACTGCAGCACTGACTGTAACACAGCTTCCACTGTTGTACAAATAAAAGGTACAATCTAAATGCATTTTAAGGGATGAGTGAACAGGCCAGTAACTTGTGTATGGGTCAATAAACACCTGATTAAGTGGGCAAATTATCCAGGCAGTGAGCATCCCACTACCACATACACCAGTCTACTGAATCTGTCAAACCAATGTTTTTAAAAGAAATATGCTAATTGTGATTTAACCTCTTGGGTACTAGAGATTTAACCTACAGTGCCTTGCAAAAAATATTCACCCCCTTTGCATTTTTTATGTTTTGTTTCTTCACAATCTGGAATTAAAATGGATTGTTTGAAGGTTTGCATTATTTCACAGAACAAGCCTACAACTTTGAAGATTTATTTTGTTATTTTTTTATTGTGAAGCAAACAACAAATAGGACAAAATAACAGAAAACTTCAGCGTGCATAACTATTCACCCCCCTAAAGTCAGTACTTTGTAGAGCCACCTTCTGCGGCAATTACAGCTGCAAGTTGCTTTGGATAAGTCTCTATGAGCTTGCCACATCTTGCACCTGGGATTTTTGCCCATTCCTCAAGGCAAAACTGCTCCAGCTCCTTCATGTTGGATGGTTTCCACTTGTGAAGAGCAATCTTCAAGTCTGAGTATAGATTCTTAATTGGAATTGACTAGGCCATTCAAGCACATTTAAATGTTTCCCCTTAAACCAGCAGTATGATTCAGGTCATTGTCCTGCTGGAAGGTGAACCTCCGTCCCAGTCTCAAATCACAGGCAGACAAACAGGTTTTGCTCAAGAATATCCCTGTATTTAGCAACATCCATCTTTCCCTCGACTCTAAACAGTTTCCCAGTCTCTGCTGCTAAAAAACATCCCCACAGCATGATGCTGCCACCACGTTTCACTGTGGGAATGGTGTTCTTGGGGTGATGGGATGTGTTGGGTTTGCGCCAGACATAGCATTTTCCTTGGTGGCCAAAAGTTCAATTTTAGTCTGACCAGAGCACCTTCCTCCATACATTTGGGGAGTCGTCCACATGCCTTTTGGCAAACTCAAAACATGCCTTCTTATTTTTAACAATAAGTAATGGCTTTTTTCTGGACACTCTTCCATAAAGCCCAGCTCTATGGAGTGTACGGCTTATTGTGGTCACATGAGCAGATACACCAGTCTCTGCTGTGGAACTCTGCAGCTCCTTCAGGGTTACCTTTGGTCTCCATGCTGCCTCTCTGATTAATGCCCTCCTTGCCCGGCCTGTGAGTTTTGGTGGCTGGCCATCTCTTGGCAGGTTTGTTGTGGTACCATGCTCTTTCCATTTCAAAATGATGGATTTGATGGTGCTCCGGGGATCATCAAAGATTTGGATATTTTTTAATAACCCAACCCTGACTTGTACTTTGTCCCTGACTTGTTTGGATAGCTCCTTGGTCTTCATGGTGTGATGCCTCATGCTTAGTGATGTTGCAGCCTCTTGGGCCTTTCAGAAAAGGTGTGTTTATACTGACAGATCATGTGACACTTAGATTGCACACAGGTGGACTTCATTTCACTAATTATGTGACTTTTGAAGGTAATTGGTTGCACCAGAACTTTTGAGGGGCTTCACAGCAAAGGGGGTGAATACATATGCACATGCCAATTTTCAAATTTTTATTTATAAAAAATGTTCTCATTTCACTTCACCAACTTAGACTATTTTGTGCATATCTATCACATAAAATTCAGATAACATTTTTTAAAAATTAAATTACAGGCTGTAATGTAACAAAATAGGTAAAAAGCCAAGGGGGGTGAATACTTTAGTAAGGCACTGTATTATAATACCTATGTTCCATATACTACAATGGGGACGGGGCTGGGAGACCGGAGCTGGGGATCCTAGCAGTTAGTATATCGACCCCGGGATCCTGGCAGCAGAATACCGGCGGGAGGGGGGGGGGGGGGAGTACAATTTTGTACAATATCGAAAACATACTGTACAGTACACAGACAACAATGACTCATTTGATAAAATGAAAACCACAATCTACTATATAAAAGCGAAAATTTGTCCTTCTGTCTTTCTATACAAATCCACAGTTTACAAGCGAAGATCGTGAAATTTTACATACAAGTGTATTAAAAGATGCTAAAGGCAACTAAAAAAAATTAGAAATCCCTAGCACCCCTAGGGGGCGGGACAGCAGCACAGAGTATATCAGGAAACAGCATAACTCCGGAAGTGCTGGAACAATGTATTTAAAAATTGGTACACATATGCCTTACAATCTGGAAACAAACTCTGTGGGAGGAAGACACCCCAAGCACCTCTAGGGGGAGAGAGACAGCAGCACAGGGTATATCAGGAGACAGCATAACTCCGGAATTGCTGGAACAATGTACTAAAAAATTGGTACAATCTGGAAACAAACACTGTGGGGGAGAAGACACCCCTAACAACCCTAGGGGTGAGGCAGCAGCACAGAGTTTTTTTAGCAGACAGCATAACTCTGGAATGCCTGGAGCAATTTACACCAAACTTGGTACACATATGACTTACACTCTGGGAACAAACACTGTGGAGGTAACACACCACTAGCACCCCTAGGGGTGGGCCAGCAGCACAGACTATATCAGGACATGCATGAAATGTCAGTGATGTCAGGGCTGCATGTGACAGGGCCAAACTTGGTACACATATGACTTTCACTCTGGAAACAAATACTGTTGGGGTCAGACACCACTAGCACCCTTAGGGGTGGGACTGCAGCACAGAGTATGTCAGCAGACAGTATAACTGTGGAAGGCCTGGAGCAATTTACCCCAAACATGGTTCACATCTGACTTACAATCTGGGAACAAATTCTGTGGGGGTTAGACACCCCCACAGCACCCCTAGGGGTGGAACAGCAGCACAGAGTATTTCAGGAGACAGCATAACTCTGGAATGGCTGGAGCAATTTACACCAAACTTGCTACACATATGACTTAGGGTGTGTACACACGGTGAGATATTTTCTTTCGATTTTGACTATATAGTCAAAAACCTTGCGATCTGCACTAACTTTTCTTGCGATTTTGACTATATATTTTGCGATTTTGACTAAAAGTTAGTGCAGATCGCAAGGTAAAAGTCACCTTGCGATCCCGATTCGATCCCGATGCGCGGTCCCGCCAGGTCGGCATCGCAAGAAAATATAGACTGTGCAGGCAAGTCAATCCTTGCTAGATCGGTGTACTATCTAGTTCATCTCACATGTCAATGAAATCTCACAAAAGCCAAAATCTCACATAAGCCAAGATCGTAAGCACACATAGTCCATATCTCAAGAAAAGTTAGTCAAAATCTGTGCTATCTGGGCTCCGGGGAGTTCAAAGGAAATCGCAAGTGGAAATCGGGCATAGCAAGGATCTCACCGTGTGTACACACCCTTACACTCTGGGAACAATCACTGTGGGGGTAACACACCACTAGCACCCCTAGGGGTGGGCCAGCAGCACAGACTATATCAGGACATGCATGATATGTCAGTGATGTCAGGGCTGCATGTGACAGGGCCAGTGACATGATGTGAGGAGGGGAATGGAGGTAGCACAAACCCACACACTGACAGTTATATAGTGGTAGTAGCACGGTCCCCCAACAGCACAGAGTATATCAGGAGATATAAAAATGAATGTATTACCCACTGAAATTACACAGCAGCTGGAAGGGGTTTGTCAGACCCCGCTAGAAATAAACAATAAAAAGTGGGGTACCAGCGCTAAGAGTTGTAGTGCCAATTTTCAATAAGTCAATTACCACTGGATCAGTAATAAATTTTAATAAACACAATTATCACATAAATTAAAAGCATGAAAGTAAGGGTGTTAAAAATTCACCATACAATTATAATATATAATAATTATAAATTTGAGTTAAAATATGAATGGCTCTGAGGTATATATATTCAAAATGCTGAAAAGAACCCAACCATGTTTTTACTTTAAGACTTATAGCCTTGGAACTAGTACAACCCACCATGAGAGGTGGGGACAGGTACACCAATCTCTGTAAAAGAGAAGTTTTCTGGATGCTACAAGTTAATTCCTTATACCCAGATGGGCTGAATGAAAGTATGGAAATCAACTCTATTATATGAAGCGATAATTTAATATTTATGCATATATATACAGATTTTCTAGTAATATGGAATGTATATAATAATTTTATTTTATTTTTTAAAGAAAAAATAATCCACCGGGATAATATATATGTATAGTTATATTTACTCAATTATATGGATGCACGTGATGTATTGATTAATTGATCCAACCATTATCATTCACTATTTATTTATTTATTTGTTATCAATGTATTCATTCCTACTGTTCATCGAATATGTTAATTCAGTTAGCAGTATATTCTTTTTATATAGATAATATCGTTACTCTCCATAATAATAGGTTCCTATGATATGTGAATATGACATTCTATAATATCATATCCTACTCAGAAAATATATGGATTAAATAAAGAAATATCCTTCCATTTACTATCTACAATAGGGACGATGATCTCTTTCCTGAATATATCACAGCAATAGACAATCAAAAAGAGCCGCCCGGTGGACCCGATCACGTGTCCGCTCCGGGACACGTGATGGAGTCCCACAATGCATTGGGTGCGTTCCATCCGTGCGTCCCACGGACGACTTCCGGTAACGAAGTCCGTGGGTTGTGGCAACGCGCGGTGGAGCGCAACACAGGTGCACTCGCCCTTCACACAGGTGAGTGTCCTAATGCAAAGTGGGAACCACAGGACCCACCGGTGGGCTCAATATATTTAAACACATCTGTTTTTATAATGAGTGCTACTAATGACTGAGAGCTAAGGTCACATGACCGCTATGTTTATACCTGTCTAAATGATTATTTTACTTCATAATTGTGTACAATCAAATCTATTATGAATGCATTGGGACTGTCTTCTAGAAAATAGATGATATTGTTTATTTTGAACTCTGGATCAGCTAATATAATCTGAACCATCACAGCTGTATTGTGAAACACCAATTAGTGAGGTATAAAAATGGCTCAGAATGAATCTGAGGTTTACTTCTGAAGAAGCTGAGCGACCTGGCTCAGGGAAACGCGTTAAGACATAGCTGTGGAATCCCAACCTTTGCCCAGTTTTGATCCAGATAAGGACTTTCTTGCACACTTGGATTTCCAAGAACTACATTCAAACCACTCCTTTCAGCACAACCAGCAAGATATGGAAACCCCTTGAATATCTACACAGACGAGCAATCATCACCATCTTTATATGGAACTGTGTGAGAGGTACTATTAAGGGTATTACCAGCTGACTGCATAACCAAATATAAGGAGGAGGAAATCTGCACTTTACTAAGTCCGGGATCATCAAAAACATGGTTGGGTTCTTTTCAGCATTTTGAATATATATACCTCAGAGCCATTCATATTTTAACTCAAATTTATAATTATTATATATTATAATTGTATGGTGAATTTTTAACACCCTTACTTTCATGCTTTTAATTTATGTGATAATTGTGTTTATTAAAATTTATTACTGATCCAGTGGTAATTGACTTATTGAAAATTGGCACTACAACTCTTAGCGCTGGTACCCCACTTTTTATATCAGGAGATACATAATGTGCTGTGCTATATAAAAAACAAAAACAAAACATAATTTCACTGGGGCACTGACATGATGTGAGGAGGGGAATGGAGGCAGCAGAAAGCCACAGACTGGGAGTTGTATAGTGGAAAGAGCAGGGTCCCTTGGGGGACCAAAAAGGGGTCCGGCCACTACAAAAAGGGGGTCATTCCGAGTTGATTGTAGCTGTGCTAAATTCAGCACAGCTACGATCAGGCACTCAGACATGTGGGGGGACGCCCAGCACAGAGCTAGTCCGCCCCACATGTCAGTGCTGGACCCCCCCCCTACGCAGAAATGCGAAAGCATCGCACAGCGGCGATGCTTTTGCATCTCAGGAGTTACTCCCTGCGGCTGGCCGGGAGAACTCCTTCGCTGCCCTGGGTCGCAGCGTGTCGCAGCCGCCGCGGCCCGACCCCCCGACGCAGCCGCCTCAGAGGCCTCCTTCGGCCGTCTGGCATGCGCCGGCGCAGTTCCGACCAGATCGCTGCGCTGCGATAAACTGCAGCGAGCGATCGGGTCGGAATGACCCCCAAAGTGCGCCAGGGAAGTAAGATATGCCTATATACTATATCTACAACAAACGTAAATTAACGAACAACTATCATTCTAATTTACCATCCTCATCCCGTAGCAAAGCACAGGTATTCATCTATCTATAATGTTATTTATACTGTGTGTTTAATTTTTACATTTATTTTTGTAAACAGACACTCTTACAATCCCGGGCAACGCCGGGTACTCCAGCTAGTAATACATAATACTATTTTCTTTCTGTTGATTTTACTACACACAATATTTAAAAGGCATTGGGCCTAATTCAGATCTGGTCGCAGCAGCAAATTTGTTAGCAAATGGGAAAAACCATGGGGGTCATTCAGACCTGATCGCACGCTAGGTTTTTTTGTTGTGCTGCGATCAGGTCAGAACTGCGCATGCATATGCAACGCAATGCGCAGGCGCGTCGTGCAAGTACAAAGCGGATCGAAAAGGCTGACTTTAGCATAATATGAACTGGGGAACTGTAACGTGGCATAATATGAACTGGAGGGCACTCTAATGTGGCACAGTATGAACAGGGTACACCTTAATGTGGCTTAATATGAACTGGGGACACATAATGTGAAGAGGGGGTACTGTGTGGCATAATGTGTACTGGCAACCCTACAATGTGACATCATGTTAACTAGGTAACTGAGATACACTAAAGGCAATACAATTGCGCGCAATATTAACTAGGTCCTATTATGGTTCAGAGAATGAACTAGGGCACTATTATGGGGCATAAAATTAACTGCTGCAGAGATGTGTCTCGCTAATATATGTAGCTATGGGGCCCACAAAGTTCTGGTTACGTCCCTGCCCAAGGATTCATAAGGGCACTGAATGTTTGTATCTTTTACATTTAGTCATATACACATATACTGATAGATTTGGTTGATGGGCGGTCAGTTCACCAGATAGCGCTGTGTATGCACCGATGGATCACCAAGTGAGCCATCCATGTGTCCTCATACATCCAGCCTCAATGTGCCATGGTGCGTGAGATGCCTGGCATGAATGATCTGCCAGATCCCATCAACTCTGATAACGTTGCATGTCTTTTTTATTACTGAGCAAACCATAATACCTGTTGCTTTCATTTGCTGAATCAGCCTCATCCTTTTTGTATAGAAATAAATGAATGTATTCAAAATCTACTTTTCCCACATGACCAGCAAAATCTGGGCACCTGTAAAGAAAATATACCCAAAAATTGTAGCACAATACATCTCCCCTCAGACCTATATCTGTGAATCTGTGGCTATATTCAGAGTGAAGGCGTCCTAGTTGCATTGGACACATTTTCGGCAAAAAGGATGCAAACAAGATGCCCAATGCTAAAAGAATCTCAAGCGACCTGGCGTGCCAAGAGGCAGTAGCAAACGCAGGATTTTGCAAGGGGGGTTTCCGTATTTATATATAAATATATATAGATATATAGATATATATAAAACGTACAAACGGCGGCACTCTGAACACTGGAACCATTCATGAAAAATGCGGTGCTTTAATTCATTGTCTACGTTTGGGGGTATGGAGAAACGTAGACAATGAATTAAAGCACCGCATTTTTCACGAATGGTTCCAGTGTCCAGAGTGCCGCCGTATGTAAGTTTTGCATGGACGGGTTGTGAAGCTTAATGGCAGGGCACCGGAGTACTACTATACTGATTGTGAGTGCCGGGCAGTACAAGTATATATATGTGTAAGTGCTGCCATGATCTACTGCTGTAACATATATATATATATATATATATAAATAATGTGGCTTGCTTTATATTGGAAAAAACAACGCGACAATTCAAAGAGCGGATGGCGGCACATCGATGCAGTGTGAGACAAGCACTGGATGGACAGCCATGTGACCAGCCCGTGGCAAGGCACTTTCGGGAGTTTAAACATTCTCTGACCTCTATGCAGTATAAGATGATCGACCATGTGCCAGCCAGAATCCGTGGTGGTGACAGGGATGGAGCACTCTTGAGATTGGAAGCAAAGTGGATCTTTAATTTGAATACCATCTACCCTGCAGGATTAAATGAGAACCTGTCCCTCAGCTGCTTTTTGGAGTCTTAAGCTACTGTTTTCTCAACCTGCGACTTTTCCCTCTTTTCTATTATCTACTGCAGTTATGCTAACGAAATGATTTGTTAGTTATCTTTTTCTACATATTTTTAGACATATATTCTACGTTATATTTTATATTACATTTTTTTTCAGATGACAATGGAGTTTATATGTGCTCTCCTGGGGCGGATTAACGCCCGTAATCATTATGAAATTGTGTGCCTAGTTCAAAGCACACTTGATGCTTATGTACATAGGGGGTAATTCCAAGTTGATCGCAGCAGGAATTCTGTTAGCAATTGGGCAAAACCATGGGGGTCATTCCGAGTTGTTCGCTCGTTATTTTTTTGTCGCAACGGAGCGAATAGTCGCTAATGCGCATGCGCAATGTCCGCAGTGCGACTGCGCCAAGTAAATTTGCTATGCAGTTAGGAATTTTACTCACGGCATTACAAGGTTTTTTCTTCGTTCTGGTGATCGTAATGTGATTGAAAGGAAGTGGGTGTTTCTGGGCGGAAACAGGCCGTTTTATGGGAGTGTGTGAAAAAACGCTACCGTTTCAGGAAAAAACGCGGGAGTGGCTGGAGAAACGGAGGAGTGTCTGGGCGAACGCTGGGTGTGTTTGTGACGTCAAACCAGGAACGACAAGCACTGAACTGATCGCAGATGCCGAGTAAGTCTGGAGCTACTCAGAAACTGCTAAGAAGTGTCTATTCGCAATTCTGCTAATCTTTCGTTTGCAATTTTAATATGCTAAGATTCACTCCCAGTAGGCGGCGGCTTAGCGTGTGCAAAGCTGCTAAAAGCAGCTTGCGAGCGAACAACTCGGAATGACCCCCCATGTGCACTGCAGGGGAGGCAGATATAACATGTGCAGAGAGAGTTAGATTTGGGTGTGGTGTGTTCAATCTGCAATCTAATTTGCAGTGTAAAAATAAAGCAGCCAGTATTTACCCTGCACAGAAATAAAATAACCCACCCAAATCTAACTCTCTCTGCAAATGTTATATCTGCCACACCTGCAGTGCACATGGGCCCTCATTCCGAGTCGTTCGCTCGGTATTTTTCATCGCATCGCAGTGAAATTCCGCTTAGTACGCATGCGCAATATTCGCACTGCGACTGCGCCAAGTAATTTTACAATGGATATAGTATTTTTACTCACTGCTTTTTCATCGCTCCGGCGATCGTAGTGTGATGGACAGGAAATGGGTGTTACTGGGCGGAAACAGGCCGTTTTATGGGCGTGCGGGAAAAAACGCTACCGTTTCCGGAAAAAACGCAGGAGTGGCCGGGGAAACGGGGGAGTGTCTGGGCGAACGCTGGGTGTGTTTGTGACGTCAAACCAGGAACGACAAGCACTGAACTGATCGCAGATGCCGAGTAAGTGTGGAGCTACTCTGAAACTGCTAAGTAGTTTGTAATCGCAATATTGCGAATACATCGTTCGCAATTTTAAGATGCTAAGATACACTCCCAGTAGGCGGCGGCTTAGCGTGAGCAACTCTGCTAAAATCGCCTTGCGAACGATCAACTCGGAATGAGGGCCATGGTTTTGCCCAACTGCTAAAAAAATTCCTGCTGCGATCAACTTGAAATTACCCCCACAGTGCTATTCTGATTATATTATGCACGTATTGAAGACAATATGCTTTTGCTTAATCATTTGTTCTCCTCTGACTTGCACTGTTACCATATATTTCTGTGCATTTTCTGTTTACACAGTTTCCATGGTAACCGGGGGGTGTCCACAATGTAGGATGGTGGGAACAGGATGATGACGTCATCATGCCCGCCCACCTCTCAGGAAGCCATGCTGTGGGTGTCTCTCTGCACTGGTTTTGGGATCTATTTAGGTAAGTCTGTTTACACTTGTGTTTTGTACTCTGAAGAAGGAATTACATTTCCGAAACGTCAGTACTGTACTTGTGGTTGTGCAGTGTGTTTCTTTATGAGAAATCCTCTGAGTGCCACCTCTCGCAGCAACACATTGTTTATTCCTTTTGGTTGGCACCGGGGCTGTGTACATCATATATATATATAGACATATATATCTATATATACAGGTTGAGTATCCCATATCCAAATATTCCGAAATACGGAATATTCCGAAATACGGACTTTTTTGAGTGAGAGTGAGATAATAAACCTTTGTTTTTTGATGGCTCAATGTACACAAGCTTTGTTTAATACACAAAGTTATTAAAAATATTGTATTAAATGACCTTCAGGCTGTGTGTATAAGGTGTATATGAAACATAAATGAATTGTGTGAATGTAGACACACTTTGTTAAATGCACAAAGTTATAAAAAATATTGGCTAAAATGACCTTCAGGCTGTGTGTATAAGGTGTATATGTAATATAAATGCATTCTGTGCTTAGATTTAGGTCCCATCACCATGATATCTCATTATGGTATGCAATTATTCCAAAATACGGAAAAATCCCATATCCAAAATACCTCTGGTCCCAAGCATTTCGGATAAGGGATACTCAACCTGTATATAGATATAGATATATATATATCTATATATATCTATATCTATATATATATATACACACAACATCCTACAGACACACACATACAGTAGTACACACACATAGCATGCACACACATGAAACTTGCACATATACAGTGAGCATACAGCACCCCCAAACATACCTACATGCTGGTATACACATCGCAGCTTGTCTTTTCATTTCTGCAGCTGCGGACCTCCTCCGTGACACTAGGCGCTCGGCTGGGCAGGGCAGTTCTCCCTGTCTCCTGTTCCTGCAGGAGAGCTGCCTGCAATCGCGACGCACTGCCCGGCAAATGGCTTGAACAGCAGTCAGCGCTTCTGTGGACTGAAGAGGAAGCACTGACAGCTGAACAGGCGGGAGTGGCCAAGCAGCTCTGATCGCGGTTGTCCCGTGGTTGTTGCAGAGACGGAGACAATGGTGTCTCCGTCTCTGAAAAAATAAGTTGGTCCATCGGGGGGGGGGGGGTTTTGAATGCTCAGAAATCCCCCCTGCGTGCACCATTGCCAAGAGGGCTATTTGCTGAGACTGCAGCAAAGATGTATGAGGACACATCTGTAGTAGACAATAGCCTAGGGCCCACAGAGTCCAGGGGAAGCCACCTGCTGCCACTCACATTACATGTTTTTTCATTTCAAACATCACATTAACGCCTTCTGAATATAGCCACAGATTCACAGGTGTAGGTGTTGGGGGGTGTGGGAGACCCTGCTTATGTTTCCCTGCTGTGCCTCCCTGGGGCTAGCCACCTATTAGCTGGCCCTTAAGTTTCAGCTGGTGATTTGTGCTTCAATTTTTGGGGACATTTTCTTTATAGGTGCCCAGGTATTGCTGTGGGGTTCAGTATGAGTTACCGATGGACGGGATGCCGGCGGTCAGTATAGTGACAGCAGCATGCCGTCCATCAGAATCCCGACAGATCCCAGCGTCTGTATATCGCTGAGACAAGTATATGTTTAATACATTCATTTATTTCTAGATTAAAAAGGATGTGGCTGATTCAGCATATGAAAGACACAGGTATTATGTTGTGCTCAGTAATAGCAGGCCAGGGCAGCAAATCATTTATATCTGGTCCCATTCGTGCTTCTTAGTAGGCTAATATCTGCTATAACAAAAGGTCAGTGCTTCTGCCTTAATGACCACCTGTGTGGTTCAAGTACTCTACATCTACTGATAATTCCAGTAATTGACTATATTAGTGGAATTTAAGCAAACTTTTGAAATAATGTTAAATATGTCACTTTGTTTAATTTTCTTTTCTGTCTTAAGATATTTGCAGATTGCTAATATATGGCTTGTTATGTAATAACCTTTAAGAAAAAAACCCCCAAAACCTTCAGATGTATAAAAAAAAAACACTTACAAATATTTAAGTTGATGTTTTCTTTTCTTAATGTGGGCATATGTTACCTCCATTTGGGAACTTCTCTCCCCCACTCCTTCCCCTTTCCCCCTTCTCTCCTTCCACATCTTTATTGTTGATGATGATGTTTATACCAATCCCTGTTCTGTACTGTTTCATTTTTGCAAATCAATAAAAACAAAATAAAAATGGTCTTACGCTGACTTATTTACTTGATTGTTTGTTCCTTACCAACAGTCTACAATGGACAGTGGATCATGATCACTGTCCTGACTGACAATGCCTAGTGCAGTGCCAAGTTTAAACATAGCCTTTGTATAGCATACATTTTTTCTTTTCTTTTTAAAAGTCATTTTTATTGAGCAAAAAAAGGTAAACATTACAGATACAGGAGGAATATGTATATGATCATTCAAATGACAAAAAAAACAACAACAAGTGACTGGAATAGTATAATAATAATGATATTTATATAGCACTTTTCTCCTAATAGGACTCAAAGTGCTTTACAATTGTCTTTACAGCTCAAAATACAAAACAAGCTTAACAGTAGATAGTAGTAAAATGCTGAGTAAATAGGTAAGTCTTTAGTCTATTTTTGAAGGATTCTATAGTGGAGGCTTCTCGCACTGTGCAGGGAAGAGAGTCGGAGCTACAAAGTTGAAAACTCGACCCCCAGATGAATTCAGGGAGATTCTAAGTACTGTTAGTAGTCCTTCATCTACAGATCGCAGTAATCGAGTGGGTCAGTAAGGAATCAGAAGCTGCTTCAAGTACCTTGGGCACTGGTCATGCAGGGCGTTGAAAGTAAGCCAACCTTAAAAACGATTCGCCATTTTACAGGTAGCCAGTGAACATGGCCGGTTCTAGACCTTGTGGCGCCCAGGGCAAAAGTTTCCTATGGCGCCCGCCCCCCCCGACAGTTAAAACAGGGTTAGTGCGTGCGTGCCAAAATATGGGTGTGACTTCATGGGGAAGGAGCGTGGTCACAGGTATGCCCCCTGTAGCTGTGCCCTCAGTAGCTGTGCCCCCAGTACTGTGCCCCCTGTAGCTGTGCCCTCAGTAGTTGTGCCCCAGTACTGTGCCCCCTGTAGCTGTTCCTTCAGTAGTTGTGCCCCCAGTACTGTGCCCTCAGTAGTTGTGCCCCAGTACTGTGACCCCTGTAGCTGTGCCTTCAGTAGTTGTGCCCCCAGTACTGTGCCTTCAGTAGTTGTGCCCCCAATACTGTGCCCCCTGTAGCTGTGTTGCTAGTAACGCCGCTTACCAAAATAAATAAATAAATACTCACCATCCCGGCTACTGCTTCCCGACCACTGCTGCCCTCCGTCTCCGGCCGCTGGCGCCGCTTCTTGGATCTATGGGAGAGACGTCATGACGTCTCTCCCATAGCATTGCACAGACACTATAGGTCAATTATGACCTCTAGCGTCTATGGGCGCTCCCACAATGCCGTGCGGTGCGCGTTGACGTCATTGCGCACCGCACGGCACCAGTAGCGGATCTTGCCACGGCGGCGGCACTCTTGGGGCGGCGGCGACGCCCTCGGGACAGCGGCGCCCTGGGAAAAAGTTTTGCTTGCCCGTGGCAAGATCCGCTACTGCCAGTGAAGGGAGTAGAGAATGGGTGTTATGTGGCTGGAACGGGGCTGGTTGGTTAATAGTCTGGCAGCTGTATTTTGTACAAAGATATAGTAATACAGTACAACAACAAGCATAGAAAAAACAACCCAAGAAACATAAGAGAAAACCAGCATAAGAACAGACATATCCCCACATATTACAGTCTGTGTTTGAACAAATCCAAAACATTTTGAACACTGAAACACCACGAACATTTTTATATAAATAAGATGATACATATGTAAAACAATACAGTAGTCCCAAGGGAGCAGCAGCGATACAAAATTAGATTGGGGAAAGCAGAGGAGGGAGGGGGTTTTAATGCCATTAAAAATAATAAAATGAGGCTCATATGGTAATTGAATTGTCTTGCGAGGAGATTTTCCACTTGATTTGGAATTTAGTTAAATCAGGCAAAGGAAAATTTATATCGTGTGTTGGGAAATGTCTATATATACTATGTGTAGTCTCACAACAGTTGGAGAGCCACAGGTTGGCAAGGCCTGGTCTATATAGTTCCCCATGTTCCAAAATATATTAAAAAACAACAAAAAAGGGGGCAGCTTTTATTTCCCATCGCAGCAAGGTTTCCAGTCAGTTAATTATAAAAAAAATGAAGAACACCTTTTCCTGAAAGAGAGACATAGTACAAAGGGTCCAATATAACATAAATTGCTTTGCTGCAGCAGAAATAACTAGCAGGAGCATTATGCAGCTACTGGTGCCCATTTCGGGGACAAAGGGACCTAATCAACAGTATGTAGTGTGTACATTTTAAGATGGATCCAAAAGTCTTAATTATTGGGCAGCCTCACAAACAATGATACAAAGAGGCATTTACACAACCACATTAACGACAACAGGGGGACAGTCAAAGACCGGTTATAAAGCCTTTGGAGGGAGACCGACAACCTCCATAGAAGATTCTAAAGTGCATCACTTGATCCATAATAGCACAAATTTCTTACTGCTCACTTGCCTACTGCTGTCTGTACTATTATGTCTGTCTAACCGACTCTGCAGCTGGATTACGCATAAAACAACTTAAGGTAACTCTAAGATCTTCTATTAGGCGTAGAGACATAGAGACAGGCTGCATAACCAGATATTGCTTTGTGGCTGCTGCACGTGAATTACTGTAGCTACCTTCACTCTCATCCATGTCACCGTACAGCACTGATTCACTTTGTGGATTTCTAATTACCAAGACCCTTTTATGTTCTACAATATTATTACAAGGCCGATTAGTATTTGTATTATAATTTTAATAAAATGCTGCATCAATCTTTTAATATAATTGGCTGTCTAAAAATTAACATGTTTGAGACTTACACGAAATGCTGTGCCTTGGGCCAATTAGTTCTACCTGCTAATGGAAAGGCAGCCTTTGGAGTTATTGATTTTCCCACTGGATATTAAGACAACCATATGGTAAGTTCTGAGCTTAAGCCCACCTACAGGCAGATTGCGTCATCCATTCCGACGCTTATCAGTGTATGTGATGTAATAGAGGAATTCTCTGTTCAGCATGCCAAGCTCTACGGAGACAATCTTAATGACCCAAAGTAATGGTTAATGGGGAGTTTTAAGATATTTACTAGTGAGACTACGCAAATAAAGCAACTTCTTTTCAAGGACACAGTACGCCACTTCTAGGAAATGTCATTTACATTTCAACTCAAACCCACAAAAGAAAAATGGCTCCATTAGGCTACACTAAGAAGCTCTACTGAGGAAACTGCTCCCATGTTAGTTGTTGTCATTATTCTTTATATAACAGGACATATAGTGCATATAGAAGTGCAACAGGTAATACTGTAAAATACTACACTACAGTACAATGAAAAAGATTGATTAGAACCAGGAATATAGTGCTGGCTGAACCGCTACAGAAGTTGATGGGCACAGCTGACAGGTTCAGAGACACTGATTTCAAAATACCAAACGGAGAAGATGATGTAGTTGCAGGGAAAGCAAAGCACACAAGGAAAGAGGTTCTGCTTGTGAGTTATATGTGTGAATATATATATATATATATATATACACACATATATATATATATATATATATATGTATACCGTATATATATATATATATATATATATATATATATGTATATCTATCATACTAGCGTTTGTCTGCGGTTTCGCTTGCATGGATGTCTGTTGAAAAAAAAAATTCCTTTGCATAGTTCATTAACAGTCCCTAGAAGTATATTTCTCCCCAAAAATGTACACACTGCACGCACAGAATCTGATTTTTTTCCTTTATAGCTCCTCTGTCTGAGATATTACACACCTAAGTTTCGTTCTAGGTCACTAAGCTATACAATAGTGAAAAGGCAATACAACTTGATGTTTTTGCGTGATGCCAGAATGTTCAAACAAACAAAAATTACAACTTTATTATATATTTCATTTTATATATATATATATATATATATATATATATATATATTTATACAGTATATACTTTTTTTCTATCATATGTGTCCAATGCAAAACACTTAACTACAGTACCAAGCTAGCTACACTTTATGCATCCACAGGCAAAGTAAATGGGGCTATCTGTACGGAGTAAGGAGTTTATACTCTATAATTCAGTATGTTATAAAACATCTTTGCAAAATAATGATGGTCAGAAGGTTGAACATAAAACCTTCCATTGCACAGAAAGATCATTGACTAAGAGGACATAAATCACATTTGCTAAGACTGAATTAATGTGACATTCCTACACACCCTGTAGAAGCGGATTAACTATACATTCATAGCAGGCTCAACCACCTCCACTCATCTATTGCCAACAATGCTCCCTATGAAATACACAATGTATTTGCTTCTGTATTCTTCCATGCATCCCTTACTCCTCTGCTTTCGCTTTGTTTAAACCCACTTGCTGCTTGCAAGCATATAAAAGCCGAGTGGACCTGCAGAGTTTGCTGTGCCTCTGAATGAGTTACTATGGAGATAGCGTATCAGGGCTAACTCAGAATTCAGCAAGCCTCGTGTGGGTGGGAAATACAGCTTGTGCTTTGGTTTTCACAGCTACCTAAAATCCTGGCATGAAATACATTAACCGCTTCACTGAAGAATTGCCTACTACAGTATAATGCAGTGATTAGATGAACGGCAAACAGTTTCTGTGCCATTTTTGTTTATAGTTTCCCCTGGCTTTTGTGACATTATTCTTAATTTGTTGCAACGATAAAAATAACTGGAAAATGAAGTCACTATTCAAGAGCAGTTAAACATACAAAGTCGCAGATGAAGATCAGCGGAACTTGGTGTGAGAAAAGCTGCGCTTCCTATACAGATATATCGCACATAGATCTACAGATGTCGCACCTCAATTTGATCAGTGCAATCTAGCAAAGTAGTTCTACTGTATCTAGATATTTTATTTGTGCGAATAAGAATAAGATGCTCAGCACAGCATGGGGCCTAGCATGCCAAGAGGTGCCGTATGGAACAACTGAAGCCCCAGTGTAAATTGCCCCATCTGTAACTCCATTATATGTATATGCAGATAGATGACATTGATATTTCCAGAGAAACGCATTGTCTTGACAACAAAACATGTTAATAACTGAATTCAGTCAATAAGTAACATAATTTTTTGTATATGAGCTCATAAACAAATGTGGCTTTCTATACACGTCCAGTCTGGTAAGATGCAGATGTAATCAGCATCGTGGCTATACTTATGACACTGCAACATGAGTCTTTAACTAACTACAGCCACACAGAATAGAGTAGATTAAACAGATTCCACTGATTACTGCCACTGTCTCTAATTCCTATGCAGGTGCCTGAAAACCATGAGGTCTATTCTCGCAGTTTATTGAAGAAGAAACCAAACACATGGCCACACATGGCCATCCTCTAGGTATCTATCCATGATGTGAACTTAAAATCAACTACCTTGCATGCTAACAGAACATGGATGTGTGAGATCTACCTCAGAATACTAAGGGAGTAATTCAGACAGCGAACGCAGTATTATTACCTTTGTGGAGTGCGCTTGCGCACCCCGGGAGCCCAGTGAGATGCTAACAGCATCTCAGGGCTGCAATCGCCTCTGCCTGATTGACAACGTTCGAATGCTGTTGGCGGGGCGCGGTCCGGACAATGCAGGTGTCCGAACCATTGCGGGGACAGGCTGCGTGACATCATACGCAGCCGCTGCGACCCGGGAGGCGGTGGGTAGCCGCCTGCCAGTGCGCAGGAGCTGCGCTGGCAGGGAGCTACTCAGCGGGTGCAAAAGCATCGCCGCTGTGCGATGCTTTTGCTCCCTTTCGCTGTGCTGGGCGTCCCTGATCAGATAATGAATTAGGCCTGTAGTTACATTGTGTGCACAGGCACAGTAGTGGCAGGATGAACACACACACACAGAAAATGGAAACATTAGATGCTACTGTATGTCAGTATATAGTAAATTAAAAAAAAGTTTAGTGAATGCATGATATGTACTGTACTGTATGATGGAGTATAAGATATGACACATACGCATGATAACACACATCACTAATGTGTTGGAGAAGGTGTGATATAATTGTGTATTTTAAATGCCTTTAATATTTTCTGTAGGCTTTATAATCATCTCCTATTACACCACTGAGCTTTGTTTCATCATGTATGTACTTTTCTACACAAAAATAAGATTTTACTCACCGGTAAATCTATTTCTCGTAGTCCGTAGTGGATGCTGGGACTCCGTAAGAACCATGGGGATTAGCGGCTCCGCAGGAGACTGGGCACAACTAAAGAAAGCTTTAGGACTACCTGGTGTGCACTGGCTCCTCCCACTAAGACCCTCCTCCAGACCTCAGTTAGGATACTGTGCCCGGAAGAGCTGACACAAATAGGAAGGATTTTGAATCCCGGGTAAGACTCATACCAGCCACACCAATCACACCGTATAACTCGTGATACTATACCCAGTTAACAGTATGAAATATAACTGAGCCTCTCAACAGATGGCTCAACAATAACCCTTTAGTTAGGCAATAACTATAAACAAGTATTGCAGACAATCCGCACTTGGGATGGGCGCCCAGCATCCACTACGGACTACGAGAAATAGATTTACCGGTGAGTAAAATCTTATTTTCTCTGACGTCCTAAGTGGATGCTGGGACTCCGTAAGGACCATGGGGATTATACCAAAGCTCCCAAACGGGCGGGAGAGTGCGGATGACTCTGCAGCACCGAATGAGCAAACTCTAGGTCCTCCTCAGTCAGGGTATCAAACTTGTAGACTGTTGCAAAAATGTTTGAACCCGACCAAGTAACAGCTCGGCAAAGTTGTAAAGCAGAGACCCCTCGAGCAGCCGCCCAAGAAGAGCCCACTTTCCTCGTGGAATGGGATTTTACAGATTTAAAGTGCGGCAGTCCAGCCGCAGCATGTGCAAGTTGAATCGTGCTACAGATCCAGCGAGCAATAGTCTGCTTAGAAGCAGGAGCACCAAGCTTGTTGGGTGCATACAGGATAAATAGCGAGTCAGTTTTCCTGACTCCATCCGTCCTGGAAACATATACTTTTCAGGGCCCTGACTACGTCCAGTAACTTGGAATCCACCAAGTCCCAAGTAGCCTCAGGCACCACAATAGGTTGGTTCACATGAAAAACTGATACCACCTTAGGAAGGAATTGGGAACGAGTCCTCAATTCCGCCTTATCCATATAAAATACAGATAAGGATTTGTATGACAAAGCCGCCAATTCTGATACACGCCTGGCCGACGCCACGGCCCACAGCATGACCACTTTCCACGTGAGGTATTGTAGCTCCACGGACTTAAGTGGCTCAACCCAATGCGACTTCAGGAAATCCAACACCACGTTGAGATCCCACGGTGCCACTGGAGGCACAAACGGGGCTGCCTATGCAGCACTCCCTTAACAAAAGTCTGAACTTCAGGCAGTGAAGCCAGTTCTATTTTGGAAGAAAATCGATAGAGCCGAAATCTGGACCTTCATGGAACCCAATTTTAGGCCCATAGTCACCTCTGACTGTAGGAAGTGCAGAAATCGACCTAGCTGAAATTTCTCCTTTGGGGCCTTCCTGGCCTCACAGCACGCAACATATTTCCACCATATGCGGTGATAATGGTTTGCGTTCACTTCTTTCCTAGCTTTAAATAGCGTAGGGATAACTTCCTCCGGAATGCCCTTTTCCTTCAGGATCCGGCGTTCAACCGCCATGCCGTCAAACGCAGCCGCGGTACGTCTTGGAACAGACAGGCCCCCTGCTGCAGCAGGTCCTGTCTGAGCGGCAGAGGCCATGGGTCCTCTGAGATAATTTCTTGGAGTTCTGGTTACCAAGCTCTTCTTGGCCAACCGGGAACAATGAGTATAGTTCTTACTCCTCTCCTTCTTATTATTCTCATTACCCTGGGTAAGAGAGGCAGAGAAGGGAACACATACACCGACTGGTACACCCACGGTGTTACCAGAGCGTCCACAGCTATCGCCTGAGGGTCCCTTGACCTGGCGCAATATCTTTGTAGCTTTTTGTTGAGGCGGGACGCCATCATGTCCACCTGTGGCCTTTCCCAACGGTGTACAATCATTTGGAAAACTTCTGGATGAAGTCCCCACTCTCCCGGGTGGAGGTCGTGTCTTCTGAGAAAGTCTGCTTCTCAGTTGTCCACTCCGGGAATGAACACTGCTGACAGTGCTAACACATGATTTTCCGCCCATCGGAGAATCCTTGTGGCTTCTGCCATCGCCATCCTGCTTCTTGTGCCGCCCTGTCGGTTTACATGAGCGACCGCCGTGATGTTGTCTGACTGGATCAGCACCGGCCGGTGTTGAAGCAGGGGTCTAGCCTGACTTAGGGCATTGTAAATGGCCCTTAGTTCAAGAATATTTATGTGTAGGGAAGTCTCCTGACTTTTCCATAGTCCTTGGAAGTTTCTTCCCTGTGTGACTGCCCCCCAGCCTCGAAGGCTGGCATCCGTGGTCACCAGGACCCAGTCCTGTATGCCGAATCTGCGGCCCCCTAGAAGATGAGCACTCTGCAGCCAATACAACAGCGACACCCTGTCCCTTGGAGACAGGGTTATCCGCCGATGCATCTGAAGATGCGACCCGGACCACTTGTCCAACAGATCCCACTGGAAGATCCTTGCATGGGACCAGGCGAATGGAATTTCTTCGTAAGAAGCTACCATCTTTCCCAGGGCTCGCGTACATTGATGCACCGACACCTGTATTTGTATTAGGAGGTCTATGTCTAGAGACGACAACTCCTTGGACTTCTCCTCCGGGAGAAACCCTTTTTTCCTGTTCTGTGTCCAGAACCATACCCAGGAACAGTAGACGCGTCGTAGGAACCAGCTGCGACTTTGGAATATTCAGAATCCAGCCGTGCTGTTGTAACACTTCCCCAGATAGTGCTACTCCGCCGAACAACTGCTCCCTGGACCTCCCCTTTATAAGGAGATCGTCCAAGTACGGGATAATTATTTCGGCCATTACCTTGGTAAATACCTCGGTGCCGGGGACAGACCAACGGCAACGTCTGGAATTGGTAATGACAATCCTGTACCCCAATTTTGAGGTACTCCTGGTGAAGAGGGTAAATAGGGACATGCAGGTAAGCATCCTTGATGTCCAGTGATACCATGAAATTCTCCAGGCTTGCAATAATCGCCCTGAGGGATTCCATTTTGAACTTGAACCTTCGTATATAAGTGTTCAAGGCTTTCAATTTTAGAATGGGTCTCACCGAACCGTCTGGTTTCGGTACCACAACATTTTGGAATAGTAACCCCGGCCTTGTTGAAGGAGGGGTACCTTGATTTCACCTGCTGGAAGTACAGCTTGTGAATTGCCGCCAGTACTACCTTTCTCCGAGGGCAGCAGGCAAGGCTGATGTGAGGTAACGGCAAGGGGGAGTCGCCTCGAACTCCAGCCTGTATCCCTGTGATACTATTTGCAGAACCTAGGGATCCACCTGTGGGCAAGCCCACTGGTCCCTGAAGTTCCCGAGACGCGCCCCTACCGCACCTGTCTCCACCTGTGGAGCCCCAACGTCATGCGGTGGACTCAGAGGAAGCGGGGGAAGATTTTTGATCCTGGGAACTGGCTGCTGGTGCAGCTTTTTCCTTCTTCCCTTGTCTCTGTGCAGAAAGGAAGCGCCTTTGACCCGCTTGCTTTTCTGAAGCCGAAAGGACTGTACCTGAAAATACAGTGCTTTCTTAGGCTGTGAGGAAACCTGAGGTAAAAAAATTTCTTCCCAGCTGTTGCTGTGGATACGAGGTCCCAGAGACCATCCCCAAACAATTCCTCACCCTTATAAGGCAGAATCTCCATGTGCCTTTTATAGGCAGCATCACCTGTCCACTGCCGGGTTTCTAATACCCTCCTGGCAGAATGGACATTGCATTAATTCTGGATGCCAGCCGGCAAATATCCCTCTGTGCATCATTTATATCTAAGACGACGTCTTTAATATGCTCTATGTTAGCAAACTATTATCCCTGTCTTAGAGTATTAAAATTATCTGACTGGGTATCAGACCACGCTGCAGCAGCACTATTTATGCTGAGGCAATTGCAGGTCTCAGTATATAACCTGAGTGTGTATATATAGACTTCAGGATAGCCTCCTGCTTTTTACAAGCAGGCTCCTTCAAGGTGGCCGTATCCTAAGACGGCAGTGCCACCTTTCTTGACAAACGTGTGAGCGCCTTATCCACCCTAAGGGATATCTCCCAACGTGACCTATCCTCTGGCGGGAAAGGGTACGCCATCAGTAACTTTTTAGAAATTACCAGTTTCTTATCGGGGGAACCCACGCTACTTTACACACTTCATTCATTCATCTGATGGGGGAACAAAACACTGGCTGCTTTTTCTCCCCAAAAATAAAACCCCTTTTATGTGGTACTTGGGTTCCTGTCAGAAATGCGTAACACATTTTTCATTGCCGAGATCATGTAACGGATGTTCCTAGTGGATTGTGTATATGTCTCAACCTCGTCGACACTGGCGTCAGACTCCGTGTCGACATCTGTGTCTGCCATCTGAGGTAACGGGCGCTTTTTTGAGCCCCTGATGGCCTTTGAGACGCCTGGGCAGGCGCGGGCTGAGAAGCCGGCTGTCCCACAGCTGTTTTACGTCATCCAACCTTCTATGTAAGGAGTTGACATTGTCGGTTAATACCTTCCACCTATCCATCCACTCTGGTGTCGGCCCCACAGGGGGCGACATCCCATTTATCGGCCTCTGCTCCACCTCCACGTAACCTTCCTCATCCCATATGTCGACACAGCCGTACCGACACACAGCACACACACAGGGAATGCTCTGACTGAGGACAGGACCCCACAAAGTCCTTTGGGGAGACAGAGAGAGAGTATGCCAGCACACACCAGAGCGCTATATAATGCAGGGATTAACACTATAACTGAGTGATTTTTCCCCCAATAGCTGCTTGTATAAACAATATTGCGCCTAAATTTAGTGCCCCCCCTCTCTTTTTAACCCTTTGAGCCTGAAAACTACAGGGGAGAGCCTGGGGAGCTGTCTTCCAGCTGCACTGTGAAGAGAAAATGGCGCCAGTGTGCTGAGGGAGATAGCTCCGCCCCTTTTTCGCTGACTTTTCTCCCGCTTTTTTATGGATTCTGGCAGGGGTATTTATCACATATATAGCCTCTGGGGCTATATATTGTGATGATTTTGCCAAACAAGATGTTTATATTGCTGATCAGGGCCCCCCCCCCCCCCCCCCCCCCCCCCCCGGGCCCTGCACCCATCAGTGACCGGAGTGTGAGGTGTGCATGAGGAGCAATGGCGCACAGCTGCAGTGCTGTGCGCTACCTTGGTGAAGACTGAAGTCTTCTGCCGCCGATTTTCCGGAACACTTCTTGCTTCTGGCTCTGTAAGGGGGCCGGCGGCGCGGCTCCGGGACCGAACATCAATGGCCGGTTCCATGCGGTCGATCCCTCTGGAGCTAATGGTGTCCAGTAGCCTAAGAAGCCCAAGCTACCACCAGTTAGGTAGGTTCGCTTCTTCTCCCCTTAGTCCCTCGCTGCAGTGAGTCTGTTGCCAGCAGATCTCACTGTAAAATAAAAAACCTAAAATATACTTTCTTTCTAGGAGCTCAGGAGAGCCCCTAGTGTGCATCCAGCTCAGCCGGGCACAAGAATCTAACTGAGGTCTGGAGGAGGGTCTTAGTGGGAGGAGCCAGTGCACACCAGGTAGTCCTAAAGCTTTCTTTAGTTGTGCCCAGTCTCCTGCGGAGCCGCTAATCCCCATGGTCCTTACGGAGTCCCAGCATCCACTTAGGACGTCAGAGAAATAGGCATTAGACTTTTATTTTAAAGAGGTAATTATTGTATGTTTTCCTTAGTATTGTTACTGTATGTCCCATACACAGAGTATGGGGTCTATTCATAAAGCAGAGAAAAGTCCTGTTTTGCGGAAAACAAGGCTTTTCTCTGTTTAGGGCTACTCACTGGTGGGTTACCATGGAGAAGTTCCTGACATTTTCGGCGGCACCCCGCTCCGTGCCTGAATCGCAATAACAATACTTTTGTATGGTGAATGTGATTCATGAAAGGACGGAAAGCTCTGCTTTTCGCTTCTCCAGGGAGTTCAGATTCGCAATCCCAGGACAGTGTATTCTGAACTTGGGTGCGGAAATGGCAGGGAATGGCAATGCAAAAATGCTCTCTACCTGACACCCAGGGCTAGCTCCGCCTCCCAAACTCCCAGCAGCCTCCAGGGACCTCAGCTGCCAGTGCATGCGCAGAAGGGACCTGCCGGCTGACTCCAAGCAGAGCAGACTGCAGTAGAAGGCAGCATCGCTGGAGCCCAGGACACTGTATTGCATCACAGAAAGGTGAGTATACATGAACTGCTACTTATCAAAGCTATATATCGCATCGAACTGATGCGATGTATAGTGATAAGAAAGTATTAATTTTTCATTATGTACATGAATAGACCCCTAAATACCTCCAGCAACAATGATCATTTCCTCACTGAGTGTATTTGGATATACAGTATATCCGCACTCACCTACTAATCCACCTTCTTGCTATCTCTGCCATTGCACTATATTTGGTACTCTGCTCATCTATTTCTTTGTATATCACATGTTATAGTGTGGTCTCTGTGCCATACATGACTGGAAGTTGGAAAATACGAAACATTGTATACTACTGTATATTGATATAGGGTATCCGTCATATCACAAAATTAGGCGCACCAAGGTGCGCAACATTGTAGGGCTGTAGTATGGTATGCCGGTGGCCGGGACCCCGGCCGCCAGCATACCGACAGCTGGGCGAGCGCAAATGAGCCCCTTGCGGGCACGGTGGTGCGCTACGTGCACCACGCTATTTATTCTCCCTCCAAGGGGGTCGTGGACCCCCAAGAGGGAGAATAGTTGTCGGTATGCCGGGTGTCGGGATTCCGGCACGGTATACTGAGTGCCTGGATTCCAACAACCGGCATACTGAATACCACCCCATTGCAGAAGCTGGGTAGGATTTAATAAAAATGTCCTTTCTAGTTTATTTCTCAATTAATGTATTTCTTTATTTCATTTTCATTATTATACACACATTTTACCACCACTAGCCCTCAAACATCATTTTAGAATGTTTAAGATTATATCTGGTCACTTTAAGAGTATATAATAGAGCAGGGGTTCTCAAACTCGATCCTCAGGACCCCACACAGTGCATGTTTTGCAGGTCACCCAGCAGGTGCACAGGTGTATTAATTACTCACAGACACATTTTAAAAGGTCCACAGGTGAAGCTAATTATTTCACTTGCAATTCTGTGAGGAGACCTGCAAAACATGCACTGTGTGGGGTCCTGAGGACCGAGTTTGAGAACCTGTGTAATAGAGCATATCCTTCCTTACTCATTTAATTTATTATTCATCAAGTCTATCAATCTTTTACATTATTATTTATTAATATATTTCAATTTTACATTTTCTTCACTTTCCTAAATCTTTTCATCATTATGATATTGTAATATTCTTTAAATTTCTCCTTATTATATCACATATGACATTTTCATTAGCTAATAAGCTATATTCATTTCATTTAGATTATTAATTAATTACAGTATTCATCCACCGCTAACTCCCAAAACACCTTTGGAGACAAACGTTTTGCCACATCACTCTGGACATCTAAATCAAGAAAAACAAAACCACTGGACTCCATACCCAGGCTTCACCACAGCTACGAGCAGCGAGGCATAACTTTGCCTAGTCTAGCTAACTGGAATATCCCATTTTCTGTAGCACGGGTTGGGTATGGAATCCTGGCGGCCGGGATCTTAGCTTTCAGAATACCGATGCCGGGATCCCGGCCGCCAGTACCGACAGTGGGGCGAGCACTAGAGAGCCCTTTGCGGGCTAGCTGGCTCGCAGCACTCACCACAAGTTTTGTTCCCACTTTATGGGTGTTGTGGACACCCATGAGTGGGAATAGCCCTTGTGCAGCTGTCGGCATTCGGGATCCCTGCGTCGGTATTCTGGCAGCCGGGATCCCGACTGCCGGGATATTAACTACATCCCTGTAGCACACGCAACATCTATGTGCTATAGAAACCCATTGATGAACTCATAAGACTCTACCTGGATAATTGTTACTTTATTTGCTTAAATTAAAAGTGTTTAAGTGGCATGCCTATAGCAAATAATAGCCCGAATATCAAAAGTATTAACTACATACAGTATCTGGTATACAGATAAGTCCTAGCTCATCTTTGCCGCTAGGCGCGGTAAATGCAAGTTGTTTGCACGACAAGTGTGTGCACATACACTGTGCATGCACCTGCGATCTATAGGATCGCATGGGTCCGTATGCTCCGGTGAACAGGTTGCACGCGGGGAGTCATGTTGTGATCGCGATGTGGCCAAATGTGCGTTTGTAGCAATGACCAGCAAGTACACATCTGTATGTCTCTTTCCTTTTATGGTACATCTCAATATACTGCATGCAAATGAGTTAGGAGGAAAGATTCAGCAGACATTAATACCCCTTTCATACCGCCTGAGGCAGGTCGCACCCGGGAGCCTGACATGGGATCTCCAAGCGCCGCCCGTACACACACAGTGACCGGGAAATGGCTCCCATTAACACCGCACAGCAAACCGTTCAACCCTGCTCGCTACCAGGGTTGAAATACCGAGTTCTGGTAAAAAAACACAAAGAAAGTGGTACACACTTGCGCTGGTAACGTGCATATAGAGTACACCCAACAGAAACTCTAATATAGATACCACAATACAAGAAAACTATGAACTACAAAAAACGTTTTCTTGTATTGTGAAATACAGAGTTGCTCGACCCGGTATTTTTGCCATGGCAACTTTCAGACCGCACATGAACACGGTTATGCGCTCATGTGCCAATAACCCGTGTTCATAGCTGGCGGTCTGAAAGGGGTATTAGTAGTTTATGATAGCGACTGTAGCTGCCACTAAACCGATTCCCAAGACAAATCCAGTTATGCAACTTTCTATTTACTGTAAATATTGGTTTACAGCAAATTTTCATCTAATATACAGTATGTATGTAGGTATGTATGTCAGAAGAGGACATTGTTTTTTTATAGCATTAACATCATAACATTATACAGATACATGTTTTGTTTTGGGGTTTTTTACCTGAAAGCTATAACAGATGCACTGTGATCAATTGTTCCCTTGTGGCTTTTCAAAATCTGTTGGGTCTGTAAGTGATTTTCAAAGTCAGAGTCCCAACAGAGCCATGATCTGTGTTATTTCATTAGTCCAAGCCTCTCCGCGAACATTAGCTTTCATCATTAGCAGGGTAATTAAAGCATTTTACAGGTCACTTTTATCTGCCACACACAATGCGGTTGCACAGATATGGGAAATAATGGAATAGGAGTTAATCATCTAAGACACGAAGGAATTAAAATAGTCACATCCTGCTATCTGGTTTGTATTAATGCTTTAGACTATATGGTAGCAATTTCTCAAACATTCTCAGACCTTTCATTGACAAAGCAAGGCTAGTTTCTGTTAAGAAACCCAAAATATAATCTTTCCTTCACCTATTTCATTATACGCGAACATTTTATTGCACTACACCTTTTGCTTACCTCTGGATAAACTGTGATTTATCTTTTAAACTGAACTACTATGTAAAATTAGCTTATATACAGTACACTATGGTGCGTTTAAGTGACAGGAACACGGAGTCTACATGTATTATAATGTGCTGGGAAATGCTGAGATTGACATTAAAATTTGTTTACAAAATTATGTAAAAATTAATGAGAATTGAGTTTCCAGGCAGACCAGGCTACAGATGTGTCCCTTTATATCTTTGCTGCAGTCACGCCAAACAGCCTCTCTTTGCACACCAGGTCGTGTGTGGATCTTCTAGCGTCTGGTATCTTTTTTGTGTGTCGAAATGCGACTGGGATGAATAAGGAGACTATGCTGATTAATTTGATATATGACACTTATATTATCTGTGTGCGACTGAGTCTCCGGGTGGTATTCAATTAGTGTTTTTTCGCGCTGATCACGTTCACAGAGGTCTGGTGTATCCGTGTAAAGCAGCTAAACACAACCAATGAGCGCCCAAACTTTTCATGCATTTCAGCTCACCACCCCAGCAGCCATCACGCCAAAACGGAGCTACAATTTAATTGCTCTGTTGGCCGCCATCTAGTGGCTGCGAGCTTGCGCCACAATTGAATCTCAACCTCTGAATCTGTATACAAAGTGCTACAATTTAGCAGCCACAGCTTTTTCCCAATACAAGTTCTGTTCTGCTCCATATGCAGACTCAGACAAACACAATATACAGGTGTCATATATCAAATTAATCAGCACAGTCTCCTTGTATGGCCTAGTCACATTGCATTGCTACTAAAGCGCATTTACAGCAAAAAAAAAAAAAAAGCCGCCCGATATTGGCAGCATTGCACAGGACCTGGCGGCTCACTCACACTAGGCATCTCACGCTGCATGGCATATTAAGGCTGCATGTATGAGGATGCATCAGTATTTAGCACTAATTCATTCAAAGTAATATAGTGGCGATGAAGGCAATCAAAGTTGGGACGGTATGTAACCCCTACATCAGTCTGGCTTTGTGCATTTTATGTCTAATCCCTATGGAGGGGAAGTTGGGGTGCAGAAATATGCACAATGTTAAGCTATAATATGTACAGGTGATATCTGCACTGGACATCACCATACCTCGCATGTGAGATCACATGTACTGTCATTGAATTGGCCCCTCGGATTTCCACTTTTTCTTTGCAATTGTACAATATGCTATTCCTCACTGTATAGTAAATCATTATTTCATGGATATTATAGTATATAAATCGAGGCAGGAAAACTACGTATGACCAATTAGTTCTGCACTGTGGTGGGCTTTAACTTGTGGGCAGAAAATAAATCCTTGAAGGCATTTTGCACGGAATGCTTGAGGCCAATTTCCACCAGAAATACTTGCAACATTCATTCCTCTTATTTAATTTTCTAGCAATAAAGTCATAGATTTAATGTAAACTGGATATAGCAATCACTAATGATCCAGCTATTAAACATTTAAGTCGAATTACTTAGTGCATGCTAATTCACATTATACTGTATAAGCTGTTCTCTGGACCTGAAACCTCACAATGGCGCATATGTATTAAGCATGGAGAAGTGATAAAGCAGTGATAAGTGCAAAGTGATAAACGCACCAGCCAGTCAGCTCCTAACTGTCAATTTACATATCGGAGCTGATTGGCTGGTACGTTATCACCTTGCACTTACCACTGCTTTATCACTTCTCTAGGCTTAATACGTCTGCCCCAATGTTCACAAATGCAGCACATCAGTTCCTGGCCAGCAAGACAGGAACCCCAGATGGGCCAGGGAAGAGTGTGGCAGACAAATTTGATAGATATATACTTTGGTAAGTAAGGGAAGTGTGATTGTGTGTATAACACATGTAAGTTTGACAGAGAAGATGGGCCCAATATCAGCGGCACCCCTTGCACCTATGATAGTTATGCCCTTGTGTGCATGCGTGTGTGTGTGTGTGTACTGTTGCAGAGAAATTACATTACACACTGTAATGACAAAAACATAACAAAAAAATTACCTGGCTTCATCTGGGAGTATATTTACTAAAGGTCGATTTTGTTTGGGTTTGTTCGATGTTAGATCGATTATTATTTTATTTTATTTTTTATTTTAATCGATTTTAATCGATGTTGAGCTTCCAGGGATAAAACACACATTTACTAACATTTAAAATTTCATACAAAAAAATAATCTTCTAGTAAATGAGTGTTTTAACTCTGGAAGACCAAAATCCATTAAAATCAATTTAAAATTGATCTAACATTGAACAAAAACAAACAAAATCGACCTTTAGTAAATATACCCCCTGGTCATCAGCCTAGCAGGGCTCTCTTGCAAGTGACCATGCTGTGTCCCCCCTTAAAGCAATTGTCACCCCTAGGCACGTGCCTAGTGGAAAATCCGCACCACTGCACATTTTGCCTCACTTTTAAATCTAAACTCGGCGGGAAGAACAAAACTGAACAGCACATCTCTAATAAAAACTATAATCACCTCTTTCAGCATTGGTGTTTTCATTCTAATACAATGAGCCGGCTGTAATGACGCCCGAGTTCGGCGACCTTCCAAACTCGTCCCACACCTCCGGCAACTCGAAGGCTATTACGTTTAGCCCACAGAATTTTATTGAATCAAGGACCACACAAATGCCTAATTCACCATATCTTAAGTGCAACTATAAATTCTCCCCACACGTGACCATTTCAAAGTATAGGCTTTTGGCAGGGAAGTGCATGTGCACTCAAAGCAATGTAATAAAAGGTTTCACACCCCCTAAATTAACATGTGTTAAAACTAAACAGTACAAATCTCACACACACTAAATTGGCATGTGTTAAAACAGTACCATTATCTCATCTCACAATCAACTTAGATCATAAATAAGTCTAAACGGAGCAGAACTGAACAGGATCTGGAGAACCATTGGACAGATTGCAATGCAGTTTTCACAAATCTATAGAGCATTTGTCGAGGAAGATTTAGGTGTATGAAACATTAATCTATAACAAATGGGAACCGAGCAGTGACGATTTTAGTGAGGCAAGTCAAAGAAAAAAACTGCCTTTTTATTTAATACCATGTAGAGATTGATACGGATTATCCAGTATCTCCAGAAAAATGTATGTAAACCATGTTTACGGATACAAAATTAGGAATCAAAGTCAAATGTGAAGGCCAAACTGGCAGAGGACAGAGGAGGGGACGATCGGAAGGGCATGTGCAGCTGGCCAACATGTACACGGCACTTGCCCTTAGTAAATGCGTATGTTGTTGCATCAACACGTCTCTCTTTGAGAAGCGAGAAACCCAATGATTCCATTAGATTTGAGGTTTAATTTCAAATGAGTCCAATTCCCATTAAGAGTCTGCTTTGACATGACACTAAATAAAGCACAGGGACTAAACTTGGCTGGAGTTGACCTAAGTGGAGAATATTTTTTTCTCATGGACACTTTATGTGGTCCTTTTGCGTGTCATGTCAAAACTAAATCTTTTTGTGTTGACTTCAGGAGGAAAATGGCTAATGTCATCTACTAGGAAACCTTATAGGTTACAGGTTAAAAAAGCCTATCGCCATAAAATTCAAAATTGCGTAGCTGGGGCAGGTCGCTAGTTTTTTTTATAATTAATTACATATCAATTAGTTATTGATATAATACACAATTACTAATGAACTCAGCTGTATAAGTAAATATATTGAGGATTAGCTCTGTTAGTCTTCCCTAGGGATAAGTGTAGAGAGATACTAGTGTGGAGCAAAACAAACACACATTCTCCAATGTATATTTACCTGTTTCATGACTTACTGTAAAAGATTACAAATCTCCTTGTGCTAGTCTTGCATTGGATAGATTGCACTTTTGCTGTCAGAGACGTAGCCAGAGTGCAAAATCTGAGCTAACGCCAGTAACCCTCAGCCGTATTAACAGCAGTACTTCCCCAAACCTCAATAAACACAGCACCTGGAAACTTTCACACATATATTGATTGTACCTCTCCCTCCACACCTATCATATAGCAAGGGGCAGAAAGATAGTTGTTGCAGGATATGTGGATTCTAAGAGGCCTATAGTAGGGGTGTTATGAGGATGGTTGTCCCTGTCATGGTAGTTTCAGAACTGAAAACTAATTTTTATGGTCCCTGTCCAATGAGTGTTATAGCTTGTAGCTATAACCTTTTTAACTACTCCAAACATACATCTTTACTACCCAAAGTACACACATTATACAATTCTAATAAGGGGGAAATTCAATTGATATCGCTACCTGATTTCATGCCTAGCACACTTCCACATGCACCTATAATACCAAATGACCAGTAACCGGTACAATCACCCATTGAAAATAATGAGTGGAGCAATCATTGGCTGAGAGAGATGAGTCCCCGACTCTCTCATCCAATAATTCTTCCCTCATTCACTTCATTGGTGGGAACCGCTAAGTCATCCTAGTGGTTCACACCATTTCATTGGAGATAGGACTTTTTCTTATTTCATCCTATTAATCAAAGGTTCACCGATAAAGTTTACAGTAGCTAATGGAAGGAGTTCAGTGGATTGGAGGCATTTCACCTGGAAGTGACATAACGAGAGGGCAGGAGCGAACTTCTGCCCTTACAGCACCTAAATGTTTTCTCCGTTCTCCGTTCGTTTGAGGTTATGGGCTTGGTGTCTTGCTCCGCTTGCCACAGGTTAATATTCCAAATAGTTTGTGACATGGACTCAGGGGTTTATGGGAAAAGTCCTCTCCACAAAGGGAAACTAGACGCTACAGTGATGCAAGTAGAAAAAATGTCTTATAGGTACTGTGTGCGTGCGCCAAAAAATGGGTGTGGCCAAATGCCACATGGGCGTGGCCAATGAAAATGGGGGCGTGGTATATATATGGGGGGGCAGATACACATATGACCCTAATAGTGCCAGATACACATATGCCTCCAGTGCCAGATACGCCCCCACCATGCCAGATATGCTCCTAGTGTCAGATGCACAAATGCCCCATGGTGCCAGATGCACAAATACCCCACGGTGCCAGATGCACAAATGCCCCCACAGTGCCAGATACACATATGCCAGATATGCCCCCATAGTGCCAGATACACACATGCCCCCAGAGTGCCAGATATGCCCCTTCAGTGCCAGATATGCCACCACAGTGCCAGATATGCCCAAACACTCAAGATATGCCCCACTTTGCCAGATACACGTGCCCCTTCAGTGCCAGATATGCCCCTTCAGTGCCAGATATGCCCCCACAGTGCCAGATACACATGCCCCCAGAGTGCCAGATACAAATCACCCAGACTGCCAGATACACATGCCCCCAGAGTGCCAGATATGCCCCCACAGTGCCAGATACACATGCCCTCACAGTGATAGATATGCCCCCACAGTGCCAGATACAGATATGCCCCCACTTTGCCAGATACACATGACCCCAGAGTGCCAGATATGCCCCAGAGTACCAGATATGCCCCAGCAGTGCAACTCACCATTGTTGCTGCTGCCTGGGGCTGGCACTGTCTTCTGCTGCTGCTGGGGAGAGTAGAGCGTGGCACGCGTCCCTCCTGCCCTCAGTCCGGTCTCCGCGTCCTCCTGCGGCGGTGGCAGCATCCTGTATATTAGATCTGCGCCGGTTCACGAACCAATCGGGGCTTACGGTCCGGCAGTGGCGGCTCCTGATTGATTGCCGGTCCTCGAGCTCTGATTGGCTCACAAACCGGCGTTTCAGTGCACGCCGCCGGACTCAGGGGACTCAGGCAGGAGAGGGGCAGGAGAGAAGAGGTGCATGCTGCGCTCTCCTCTCTCCAACACCAGGTGTCTGCAAGGTGGCGGCCCGGCGGTATGGCGTACCGGCTGGGAATTTCTTACCGGTACGCCGTACCGCCATACTTGCAGCGCTGGCAACATCACTAGTTTTTCACTAAACCCCACAGAGGTGCTCAGGAAAACTAGCAATGTTGACGTATACGGCGGATATGTGCGCAGCCGAGTATCACAGTTCATCTGCCAAATTTAATTGCCTGGTATATTTGGGAGTCATTTTACACCTTTACTTCTATGGAAAAGCACATTCCTATAAGCATTTTAAGCTGTAAATTAAAAAAAACCTGTTAAAGCCACTATTTTACATTATCATATAACAACTATTACTGAGGTGAATAATATTCATGAAATTATTGGATTGTTTATAGTTAATGTTTTTACATTCACTTCTCAGCAACATACTGCCAATTTAGGAAGTAGACTGTCTACTCCTATTAAGTAGGCAGACTAAGGGTGGCGATTCAATTGTTTGCGGTGCCCCCTGCTGGGCTTCTATACAATAGGTGCCCAACGGAGAAATTAAATTGTTGTTCCATGTGGGTGCCCATTATTATTGACACGCCCAAAAGCACCGGGTTTAGCCACGCAAAGCAGCTAAACCAGTGATTATGGCAACCAACCACTTTGCACACATTTCTTCTAGCACCCCAGGAGGCTGCGAGAAGAAATGTCTTCCCGCTGCTAACAGGCGTCTAAATGGAGCAAAAGTTCAATTGCTCTGTTTTGTGCCCCCTAGTGGTAGCGCCGGGTAAAACAATTGAATCGCCCCCTATATGTGTCAGTTTTGTAGACTCACTGTACAAAAATACACAAGGTCTCCGATGTACTGTATATGATTCCTTCAAAACTCTGCCCAAACGATGTGGAATAAGCTTAAAAGTTTGTAGTGGTTCGGGAATACATAACTAGTTATTAAAGATTCAGGCTAAAGTCAGTTTTGCACTGAGCAAAGTATTTTACCTCTATGGTTTGAACCTGAAAATTTTAACTGTAGTGTATTGTTGTTCTTTCAAGCTCACAAAAGTGAAAATATAATAAAGAGTGAGATTTAGCAAAGCTTGGAGAGAAATAAAGTGGAGAGATATTAAGTATTACCCAATCCGTTGCTGTCATTTTGTAGGCGGTGTTTGTGTACAGACAAGACGAAATAGGTGGCTCTCCAGATTTAGAAGAAGGGCTCAGGACACAATAACATTTAGTTCAACGTTTCAGGGCTTTTAATGAGTGCTTCTGTCAGGAAAAACCTGTTCCTCAAGACAGTGCTCAATAAAAGCACTGATATGTTGAACTAAATGTGATTGTGTTCTCAGTTTCCTCAGAAGCAGCTGTTGATAAGATAAGCGTGGTTGTTCTCTTGAGTGCCAGTCACATACCCTCCAACTGTACCTTTTTGCCAGGTACAGAACTTTTTTTTTATGGTCTGTACCGATTTTTGACTCTCCAAATTCCCATTAAAAGAATAGGAAAGGGAATGTGGCCACGCCCCTTTTACCTGTGCCCACGCCCCCTTTCCTAATTTGTACCGATTTCTATGTGTAAAATGTTGGAGGGTATGCAGTCATTACGTTAAGTTATATTATATATATTTCCGCAGAGTGTCGGCGGGTACAGCAGGGAGGTACACCCAGTCACTTCATTAACATACTGTACTGTATATGCTTTCTGGGTACCTCTCTCTCAGTGAAGGGTCTCTGTCACATAGGAAGCAGGGGCAGACTATTTTGTCTGTCACTCTCTCACTGGGCTCTTCTGATTGGCTGGTGTACATGAAGGGGCGGAGAGGATGGGGATGAAGTGGGGAGACAGCAGTCTTCTCTGATATTCTCCTCTCACCTGCCTCCTTATGCAATCATGCTTCTGTGAATCCCTCTCCCCATACAACTGTGAGGAAGCAATATCTACCCTGATCATGGGCACTGCTGAGGAAATCTAAGATTTCTCCACAGTAACCCTTTCTTTGAATAGGACCAAGCAGTGATAAGCCCTGTTATAATTGATAAAGGGATTTTCACTGCTCCATGAATAGACCCCAATATGCTGATTGACTGGGGTGGAACAGGGGCAAAATACAGCAATGCTGGGCCCCATACCAAATTTTGAGGTGAGAGGGTGATGCCAGACCACTTATGTCCCCAGTCTGCTATTCTGAAAAGCAAAGTTAGGGCCAGGGAGGGTGGTCCAGCACTGCCCCTCACCCCATGAATGCCACACCTCTCTGCAGAGGCACTACTTTCCCCTTAGCTGGTTGACATCAACAATAAATTGCCCATGAATTTCTACACCAAGAACAGTAATATTAAAGTACTAGAACTGAACACAGGCCCTCATTTCCGAGTTGTTCGCTGGCTAGCTGCTTTTAGCAGCATTGCACACGCTAAGCCGCCGCCCTCTGGGAGTGTATCTTAGCTTAGCAGAATTGCGAACGAAAGATTAGCAGAATTGCGAATAGAAATTTCTTAGCAGTTTCTGAGTAGCTCCAGACTTACTCCTACACTGCGATCAGTTCAGTCAGTTTGGTTCCTGGTTTGACGTCACAAACACACCCAGCGTTCGCCCAGACACTCCCACGTTTCTTCAGACACTCCCGCGTTTTTCCCAGAAACGCCAGCGTTTTTCCGCACACTCCCATAAAACGGCAAGTATCCGCCCAGAAACACCCACTTCCTGTCAATCACACTCCGAACACCAGAACGATGAAAAATCCTCATTAGGCCGGGAGTAAAATACCAAACTTTTGTGCTAATTTACTTGGCGCAGGCGCACTGCGAACATTGCGCATGCGCAGTTTGCGACTAATCGCTCCGTAGCGGAAAAAAATAACGAGCTAACAACTCGGAATGACCCCCACAATTAGGTTCTGGCCAAGCCAGTGCATTTTATTAATTCCACTTAGGATCACAAAGAATAACCTGTGCATTTTTTTATAGGTACAGTAGATAGCTGGTGATGCACAGAAAACAGCTCTGCTGTGCAATGCTTGGTGTACTGTAGTGAGGGCATAAACTGGGTACAATTTAGAAAGAATGAGCATCTGAGGGTTTGTAAGACCCTTTTGTTATGTTCTAGACTTTGTGTTGAATCTTGCAGATTGGCTTTTTTATTTACAGGGCACCACAGTTTCCATAGCGCCATACAATCTTATAGATGTGACAAACATGAATATAATAAAGATAACATGAGAAACAACAAACATGATAATAAACAAATACAATGGGCGATAGGTATCCTATTACAGGAGATAAAACATTGGGTGCGAAAAACATCAGTTTTTCCGATGTTTCAACAATGTTTTTTACAGGCTATCCAATTAGGATCGCCCATAAAAAAAACAGTTTTCTTCCCAAAAGCACACATGTACAGTGAAACATGTGTGTTTGCTTGAGAATTGATCAGTTTCCGGCGATTTGGTTTTGCCTGCCCAAGACAGGTGAAACAAAATCCACGCTAACCACGGCGACCTGCAGTGATCCATGCCCGCCACAGCAGCAGGCTGCGACTGCAGTGAGGGCGCCTAGCACTGGGTCCCCGGCAGGGAAGCTGGGGCAGCACCGTGAACCACATCCCCCCTCTTCCCCCACCCCTGGTCACATGAGGGAGCCGGAGGTGCAGCACTGCACGGGGAGGTGTTAGGAACCAGCACCCGGTGCAGTACAGAAAAACCCTGATAAGCTGCAGCTTGTGCTGGTTTATCGGGGCTAATAGGATAGCCCTGGGCAATATTATTACACGTGGTAATGTACCACAGGTAATTGGATATCCCCAAGTGAATCAATACATACAGTATCAGAAACACCTAGTGCAGATAAAAGTACAAATTCTATACACAGGGCTAGATGTATCATCGATTGGAAAGTGATAAAATGGAGAGTGAAAAATTAACAGCCAATCAGGTCCTAAATGCCAAGTCACAGGCTGTGTTTGAAAAATGTCAGTTAGGAGCTGATTGGCTGGTACTTTTTCACTCTCCATTTTATCACTTTCCAAGCGATGATGCATCTGGCCCACAATATCATGACGTCATGGCTGTACAAGGTAGACAGACATAAGACACATAAGATTCTGCCCATGAGAGCTTATAATGCCCATTTCTTCAATGGGCAAGGTTTAGTCAGCAAACTTATCAAATTAATTCCCCAATGACAGATATGTGAAATTTTAACAAAAATCTGAATTGTATCAATTCATCCATCTTTATGGGCTACACTCGATTAGCCACAGCAGCTGCAAGGAAAAATCTGCGCAAAAAGCACCCTCTGGGATTTAACAGGCAGGGTACCCACAGGTCCAGCACTTAGCACAGAATCTATGGGTTAACATGCGTTACCTGTGGGTTTGTCACATGGGGAAAACTGACTGGTTTGTCGCATGGGGAAAACTGACTAATAATTGAATAGCTCCTGGTCTTACCCACGCAGTAAACACAGTGGGTAGTTGAATCTGCCCAATATGTTACTACATAGGACAAAGCCAGGGAACTTCTTATTCCATATGAAAAAAACTTACTATGCATTCTGGGCCCGATTCCTATTTGTATGAAATGCCAGTATCTCCTAAGCTGAATGACTAAGACTGCGCGTGCCCTGTGGTACACTGTGCACACACCAAGGTACCTTTGCAATCCCGCTCGCATTTAGGATTTATTCTCAGAGTGACTTACAGTCAGCGACCGTTTGGGGAGGTGACATGGAGTGGAGGCAAAAACTCAGGCATGTCACGACTGGTTTTGTGGCATGTCTCTGCCTACATCTACGACTGCCTACATCAGGCATGTCCAAACTGCGGCCCTCCAGCTGTTGAGAAACTACACATCCCAGCATGCCCTGACACAGCTTTAGCATTCTCTGACAGCAAAACTGTGTCAGGGCATGCTGGGATATGTAGTTTCACAACAGCTGGAGGGCCGCAGTTTGGACATGCCTGGCCTACATCTACGACTGCCTACATCTACGATTGCATATGCAGAAAACATGCTGTCAGCATTGCAGCTCTCGCAGCTATTCTGTGAGGTCATAGATTCACTCAGGGGATGATGTTCCTCGGATTTGGTTCAATGCCACGAATGTGTATGCAGTTGCTGAGATTTTGCAATGGCTCCACTGGGTGTCTCTATTCATTTTTGGGTGGCTGCTTCACCTGCGTTGCTTCTCTAGTCCGCAGGCCGAAAAAAACCAACAGCTGTGTAGGCTGTAGCGTACAAACAGGAATCAGGCCCGCTATACAGTGGAAGAATATGGCAGATATTTATAACAAGGAAAGGGACATCAGAAGATGCATAACATCATCTGTGAATGTTCTTGAAACAGATTTCAAATTGGTTAGGTGAAGGAAGTCAGACAAAACATTTTCACATTGATAGTAAATGATATATTATATATGTTTGGATGTTCTCAGATGCTGACATTTTACAGGCAATAAGAAATGGAGAACTTTGGTTTTCACGAGTAATCGTCCTTTCTCAGGTGGCAACTGAAATATTGTCATCTGTAACACAAGCCCAGAAACACATTTGTACAATGGGCGTAACTCAGACATGATCGTTAGGCTGCGTTTTCGCACAGCGGGCGATCAGGTCTAAACAGCGCATGCTTATGCACCGCAATGCGCAGGCGCGGCACTTGGGTATAAAGCGGATCGCCGCTCAACAATGGGTTTGTGTGAAGAATCCATTCGCACAGGCGATCGAAAGTAAATTGACAGGAAGAGGGCGTTTGTGGGTATCAACTGACCGTTTTCTGGGAGTGTTTGGAAAAAACGCAGGCATGTCCAAGTGTTAGCAGGGAGGGTGTCTGATGTCAATTCCGGTCCTGGACAGGCTGATGTGATCGCAGCGGCTGAGTAAGGCCTGGGCTGCACAGAGACTGCACGAAATCAGTTTGTACAGCTCTGCTACACGTGTTCGCACACTTGCACAGCTAAAATACCCTCCCCTTGTTGGCGGCGACTATCTGATCGCAGCAGTGCAAAAATCACCTGCTAGCGATCAGGTCTGAATTAGCCCTAATATGCAGTAGAGTAGACACTGAGGCAAATACCATAATTCAAAGAAATTACAGAGAAATTAGAATTCAGCAATTTAGTAATCTGCAGCAACAAAATTATGTTTCAGTTCAATTCCCCAAATCCTGCTGACAACACCGTCGTTATATGGACAATAATGTGTTAAAAAATGGATCATTCTTTTATATCAACACATCCAAGATCAATCACGGATATCCTCTAACACAACCAAGCTACAATACCAACTGTTTAGAACTGAATGTGTGTACAAAGATAAGATTAGTTCTACAGTAGGTAAAATCTGGACCTACATCAGAATAGATGTATAAAGCCATCACGTTTGCGCCCAGTAACTTTGAAGAAAAAACATAAAAATACATAAGACACAACTAGCATAGCTACACACATTTGGCTTTTAGAACAGAGCTGCAACTTGACATTTTACCACCTGCAGTGAGATAAGAAAACAGACATCCCCTGGCTGGCACTCCACTTTAACCAAATGAACCTAATATATGAATTTCTAAAACCCTCCTCAGCAATGCACCCTGGCTATACTGTGCGCCGGGATCCCGACAGCCGGCAAACTGAAGACCACCCGGATGCACCTATTGCACATCCCTGGTTGTAAACTACATCTCCTATGTTGCTTCATGATTGCATGAACTGATAGCAATATTGATAGGAGAGAAATGTCAGAGATGGAAAGGCCTGAGTTTTTCATTATTCTAGAATAGACAGAATTCATACTTGACGGTCTGAGTCTCACTTTTTCTACTTAAAAGAATACTTACTGTACTTATTAAAGACTAAGCTGGAGTAACTTTAGGGTCCAGCAATCACCAATCTCAAAACAACCATGATACAATTGGTTCTGCTGTATAAGGTTGCAGGATAAGAATAAGATGAAAGTATCCGTAGCAACATTAATTCTGAAATGCAAGATATATGTTATAAGACATTGCTAATCCCCTGGCTGTATACATATTTAACAATTATAGCATTATAGTATATCCAAACACATTAAATTTTTCCAAACAGCAGGTTTCACTGATCTCCACAATGTAGTGCAGGACACAATTGACAAAAGTCTACGCCATGAAAATTAAATATTGCTCTCTAGACATTCATAGGGGAGAATCCTATTACCCACGATAAATTTGCGGGTGTAAGTGAGGCTGTATACCGCACTTACGGTACCGCCGACTATAGTGCTGTAATCAAATATTTTATTATTTTTTATTATTACCAGTTATTTATATAGCGCACACATATACCACAGCGCTTTACAGAGAATATGTGGCCATTCACATCAGTCCCTGCCCCAGTGGAGCTTTCAATCTATATTCCCTACCACATGTAGACATATACACTAGGGTTATTTTTTTTTGTTGGGAGTCAATTAACCTACCAGTATATTTTTAGATTGAGGGAGGAAACCAGAGTACTCGGAGGAAACCCACACAAGCACAGGGAGAATATACAAACTCCACACAGTTAGGGCCATGGTGGGAATCGAACCCATGACCTCAGTGCTGTGAGGCAGTAATGCTAACCATTACAATGTCCGTGCTGCCCAATTATGGGGGTCATTCCGAGTTGTTCGCTCGGTAAATTTCTTTGCATCGCAGCGATTTTCCGCTTAGTGCGCATGCGCAATGTTCGCACTGCGACTGCGCCAAGTAAATTTGCTATGCAGTTAGGAATTTTACTCACGGTTTTTTCTTCGTTCTGGTGATCGTACTGTGATTGACAGGAAGTGGGTGTTTCTGGGCGGAAACTGGCCGTTTTATGGGAGTGTGTGAAAAAACGCTACCGTTTCTGGGAAAAACACGGGAGTGGCTGGAGAAACGGAGGAGTGTCTGGGCGAACGCTGGGTGTGTTTGTGACGTCAAACCAGGAACGACAAGCACTGAACTGATCGCAGATGCCGAGTAAGTTTCGAGTTACTCAGAAACTGCACAGAGATGTCTTATCGCAACATTGCGAATCTTTCGTTCGCAATTTTAAGAAGCTAAGATTCACTCCCAGTAGGCGGCGGCTTAGCGTGTGCAAAGCTGCTAAAAGCAGCTTGCGAGCGAACAACTCGGAATGACACCCTATGTGTTCGGTGCTGGAAGGGGCCGCAGGGGGGAGGGAGTTTGGGTGCTGTTGTTGGTGTTTACACGCCACTGCAATGGCAACTTGCACGCATCGCAGGGAATAGGATTGTTCCTATAGAATGAGATAAGCTAAAAGTTATTTCCTTTGATTAATACTATTTAAGAATCACATAAATGGAACTTAACATGCCAAAGTACCTGCACCATATGAACATCAATAACAGATAGAAATACAGTAGTGTTACTACAGTAAGGCCCATGTAATACACCATTTAACAGGCCCCTATTACAGCCACAAGTTGCCATTACCTGAATTGCAGGAACAGTTAGTTTATGGTGATATATTCACATCTGTAAAGATACAAATAACTGCATGTAGTGTATCTCCTATCCTGCATGTCGTCTGCATTTCTCCCCATCTCTTCTCTTTCCATATCGACAAACACTGTGTTATATATATATATATATATATATATATATACACATATATACACCCACACATACACACACATACACATACAAACACACAATACAAAATGATATTCTAATTAGAATGTTCTGTCGTCATGTAGTGTTCGTGGTGTTATAATGTACAGTACATCTACTTATAGTACGCCACAGGTGATCTCCTTGCCCACTAGTAAGGTATTACTGAAATTTAAATTCAAATAGTTCTAATCTTAACTATGACACATATACAGTGCACATAGGTTTTACATGTAATTCTGTCCCTTTATACTGCCACTGCAACATGAAGAACTTCAAAAGCTCAAATATGATACAGCTGTTTTCTAGCTGTTACTTTACAAAATGAAAATACTGTATACAGTGGTACTTGATAAAAAAAAAAAAGGTTTACTAGAATGTAGAGTAGGTGATAATATATACACACACATATACATATATGTTGCCTTCTTGGGAAAGAACATAGTACACATGACATTATGGATTCCTGCACTTAAGAATGAGAAGTGCTGGTCTGTGTCAGCTGCTAGACATTCTCGAGTCTCTAATACGATATGACTGTATTATTGAGCTATAATATGCATGGTTACACACTGCTACATATTTCTTCTCTACATAACACATTACATGGCTGCGTTGGCTAAAATCAGCCTGGTAACTTGCACTGATATTCTATGAAAATGCCGATTTGCAATAACCCACAGCACTATGATATTCCAATCAGGGGTTCTAACCTCTGCAATGTAGCAATACATAGTCGTGGCTAAGGAAACATTCATTCGTACATTATCGGGAATCATATTAGGATCGGAAATATTCAATTAGACAGGTGGTCATGACTTAAAACATGTCCTTACCCATGCTCCAATCTTGGACTATTTTGTGTATGTAAGTGTGGGTGTAAACTGTGTATTTGCGGATTACACACAAATATAAATAATCAACATAGCTTTATATATGTTGCATTTTTTTCCCATTATGGAGAACAAGTTTATGTGAATAAATATAAAACAGATGAACCAACAGATGTCAGTACATGTTGATTTGCTGATAAATGCATGATTCACAGTTACATGACAAGCAGATCTATCTTTGTGCACCTACATAATGTCTATTTGGCTACACACATACACCACTGTTATTTCCCACTGATTCTTCCTGCAAGTACTACAGGCCTCCTCCACAGCCAGGCCTGGAACCTGCATTTTTATGACTTGTCCTGCATCAGTATGTGACTGGAGTATGTGAAGGCCCATAATGAATACCACCATATTATACGTGTGAATAGCAGGATCCATAGGAACAATGTACAATGTATTTTTAAAATGAAAATGAATCTACTATACAATGAAGTAATTGGTTAAAAATGAATTACAATAAGGCAATACTGAACATTAATGCCCAACAAAGAATACGTGTGTATGATTATACATATACATAACAAGACACAAAACTCATTTGCATTGCTAAATAGAAACATGTAAAGGCCCTGGGGCTTGTAAAGGAAAGCAGTGTGCTATTCAGTATAAACATATCCCTGATTACCTCTACCATGAGTAATGCAGATATAGCCATTAACAGAAATATCTGATTTCTATACAAATCTATCATGACAGTTCCATGCCCACTACAGCATAAAATGCTATTAGGTAAATGGCAGTAGGTCTATGCTGGATTATAATTCAGTTTTTAGTCCCGTGCATGCATCACGGCCATGCTGGCTACTCGGAATGGGAGATGCAACAGCTACTACAGGTATGAGCCACATTGCATATACTGTACATGCAGAGCAGACGGACGTCATAGAGAACCACAATTATAGGTAGCAGTTTATGTGGGTATAATAATTTCAAGGAAAATGGGTATACAATGGAAAATGTGAGTTTACCATACATACCTGGGCTTGAAGACACAGATCCTTTAGTCTGATGGGTTAAAGCACTGGACATGGTGGGATTATGCTATTCTCTCTTCTACCTTGCATATCCACATAGGCAAACAGGGTGCAGAAATACATAAAAATCAAACAATGCAAAATGATTGTGGATTTGGGGGTTGGAACTGAAATCCTTTTGCGTTGTAGGCAAAATCCTTCCTGGCTCTGAACAGCAAATGCAAAATACAGGAATGAGATGAATAAATTTGGGATTCTTCAGTAAACCACAATGCAGGGCTGGGATAACAAGGTCCTTTTGTGCTCAGATCCTGTAGGTTTGTAAAGGTGTCTGCGAGTAGGTCTGGAGGGCTTATTTGTTCCTTAGCTGATCAGTGCTGTTGCTATCTGCAGCATACTGTTCTCCTTTACAACACCCCCCATCCTGTACAGGAGAAAGAGATGGAATCAATATTTTATTCGAGAGAAGACGGTGAAGAAATAAGGGGAAAATCTGGCATCTAGATCCAAAGATTTTATTTACAGCTTTTGTAACCCCCAAATTCAACAGCAGAGAGCAGAGGGAAATGGCTGAAAGATGGCCATACATTATTAATAAGATAGGTTCAGCTAAAGCATACTCAGAATATGCATAGGGCTAAAGATAGACAGGAATTATTTACTGACTGCAAGAGAGAGGCACCAAGCACATCATCTGCCTCTCCTCCACACACACACACACACACACACACACACACACACACACACACACACACACACACACACACACACACACACACACACACACACACACACACTAAACCTGTAACCTGGCACTTACCGACAAGATGCTCTGCCTCCTCTATGTATGTTACTGGTGCAAATAATACACCTATGCAATACCTATGCAATGGCACTGAGATCTAAGCAGTGTGATTGCTGTGATTAACCCTTTGGTTAGTTAACAAGAGTATACCAATACGAATAAAAGTACATATGCACGTATCAGACACTGTGTGTGTGCCCCAGACACATTGCAATTTACAGCAAAAAGGAAATTGCTGGGTTGGCAGATGGAATACAGAGGTGCAATGATCTACTTACAGACATGTCAGTTACATCCAACCCTGTATTGCAGAGACCTGGTTTCTCATCCCATCCACGCTATACACACACTGCCAGGATCTGGAAGAAGGGAGAATTTCCCTGCTAAGAATCTCTTCCCTGTGACTTGTGCTCAAACTGATGATTGGATCTCCAACGTCATGTTCCGTAATAAGGAAAAGGGTGCCCCCCCTTGTGGCGGCTTGCAGCAAAGCTCTCGTACAACCATTCTGTGACTGCACGCTTCAGATACCTCTAGTAACCTTTCTAAAATTAAAGAAACGTTGATAAACTACACAAATGGCAAATCTACGTGTCTATTCTTAGACGGCAACTGTATTTGTTTATACTTGCAAGTACTCTATGGATTATTATCTTAAAGCAGAACAAGGCTAAATATTCCTGCGAGTGACATGCTTACGTCCATGTTTAAGACAGTGGTTCACAACAGTGGCGTAAATTTGTCCCAGGAAAGATAAAAATTGGTCCCCCCCCCCCCCCAATATTTCGATAAATATATGTATGTGTGTGTGTATATCTATCTATGTATGTATGTATGTATGTATGTATGTATGTATGTATGTATGTATGTATGCATACAAACAATTATGACGTGCGGTGGGGTGAGGCAGAGCCTTTCCTGTCATACTTACGTTTAAACCAGAGTTTTGACTGAATAAAATATATGAAAAATACTGATAATTTGTTTGAAATATCTTCTTTGCATTATTCTAATAATTTTTATAGCCCAAACTATGGAGTAAAAAGTCTATGGCAGGTGAGGCAGTGCCTCACCTGTGTATCCTTTCCACACATCTCTGATCAAAACTCACCAGATTTCCAGGAGTTTATAATGCTGCACCTGTGTATAATGCCCAGATGTACCCTTTGGCTCATATATTGCATGTAAATCTGGCTCTGGGGTTAGCCAGTGCCTCCTGAGCCATTTAGCTGACCGCACGTCCCTGTAACAATATACTGTATACACGGTATGTGTGTGTATATGGAGTGTTCTGAAACAAAAAGTATATACTGTATACCCTCCAACTGTACCTTTTTAATAGGTACAGTACCTTTTTTTAATGGTCTGTACCGATTTTTGGCTCTGCAGACTTCCATTGAAAGTATAGGAAAATGGGCGTGGCCACGCCCCCTTTACCCCTGGCCACGCCCAGTTTTCGGAATTGTACCGATTTTTATGTGTAAAATGTTGGAGGGTATGTATATACATTTCATTGTTTTTTATTTAAAATCACACATTTCTTAGCAGTCATACCCAGGTTTAGAACCATTGACCACTTCACTGATGGAACTATTTACTGCTGTACAGGAAACTTGAAAATTCTAACTATATGAAGTTATGTGTAATTGTCAGAGAAGTAACTTCATATAGTTAGAATTATCATATTTCCTATACAGGAGCAAATAAGTGTGGTTCATAGGGTTGACCACACTTAGGACCCCCTCCTTCTGCCCGCTATACCGTGGGCCGCAGTACCGGAAGCTGCAGAGCAGGAGGAGGAGAAGCAGAGATGCGCACACTGACTCGGACTCTGAGACTAGGTAGGGAACAGGGCAGGCCAGACGTGACAGCAGAAAACACTGACAGCCAGCACATCCCGGAGCTCTGCCATCCTCTTTATATCTCTCACTGTCTGCTTGTCGCTGTGCAGTAGGGTTACTTCTGTCCTGCTACACAACTCTCTGCCCCTGCTGCTGCACCACCTCTTTATGCCCTGGCTGTTGCATCACCTCTCTCTGTCCCAGCTGCAGAGGCACCTCTTTCTGTCGTGTACTGTGGTGTAACTTGTATAAGTGGCTCTACTGTGTTGTGTAACATGTATAAGCGGCTCTACTACCTTTAGAATGTAAGCTTTCACTAGTAGGGCCCTCTTCCCTCGTGTGCTTTTCCGTCTCTTTCTTAACCTATCTTCTTTCCAATACTCCCTTTTGACGACACCAAATCCCTTGTTTTTTTGTCGCCCTGATATTTATTTCAGTGTTGTCTACTGATGCAGCTATGTTTATATACCCCGTACTTGTTCTATATTGTCTTGAATTGTAAGGCACTGTTTTCTCGCTTCTCACTTACGCACACATGCTCCTTTCACTTACACACACGCCTCTTTTACTTACACACACATGCCCCATTCGCTTACACTCACACATGCCCCTTTCGCTTACACACACGGTCCTCTCTCACACACACACACATGCCTCTTTCACTTACACACATACAAACACATGCCTCTTAATACACACATGCCTCTTTTCCTTAAAAAGAAACCACAGACATACACACACACCTCACTTAAAAACATGCACAGCCATTAACACAGTGCTGCCAACAGTTATTTAAGTCACCACTGGCACCACCACCACCCCCCACATGCACTACACACACGCACAGTGCACCTTGAGGCAGGTGCTGCCAGTCCCTCCCTGTGACTATCAGCCTGGACGAAAGCAGAGTCAGAGAGTGCTTCATTCGGCCAGCTCAATTGGAAGGGCCTGGAAGTAGCTGTGCGCTGGAGCTCCCCCTAGCTGCAGCCAGTGCCGGCTCCCAGGAGAGACGTGGAGGCAGCTGCCGTGTCACCGGCACAGCTCTGCTCCTCCATCTGAGAAAATAATGCAGCAGCGGCGATGGATCAGCGGGCAGTGGCAGACAATGGAGGAGAGATGCCCTCTTCAGGTCAGGAGACTGGTGGCAGCCGACTCCACTGCCTCCCACAGTTCCGCCAGTGGTGTAACATGTATAAGGGGCTCTACTGTGTGGCGTAAAGTGTATAAGGGGTACTACTGTGTGGTGTAATGTGAATAACGCACACTACTGTGTGGTGTAATCTGAATTGGTACTATACTGTGGCCACGCACCTTTCCCATTAAGCCACTCCCCTATATATATATATTGTTCGTCTTCGGAGCGCATTGTCCCTGTTTTAAACATTGGGGGTGCCCAAAGGGAACTTTCGCCCTGAGCGCCACAAGGTTTAGAAACAGCCCTGTCACCAATTTAGGATTTGTTAATATTTTTTCTTTTGAAATTTAACATGCTCCCAATTCACTACAGAGAAGGGAGCGCTGAAACATACCCTTGCTCCGGGCAACATGGCACACAGCTACACCTCTAAGTATATACTGTAGCCATGTAGCCATGTTTTACCTTACTACAGGAGTGGATGTATATTTAAATCATGAATACATGGTCATTGAAAAATATATATTTTTTTTAAAGTACTGTAATTTGACCATGTTGCAGAGAACTTAAAGGGTGTCATTAACATTACCCAAAGTTATGCTGCAGCATGGTGTCCTGTATACTTTTATGTTTACAGGCTTTCCCATAGAATGGCATTTTATTTCATGGAGATCTACTGATTCTGAACACGGCAGGCAACATATAGGGCCTAATTCAGACCTGAAAGCAGCAGCAACATTTTTCTCTAATGTGCAAAACCATGTGCAGTGCAGGTGGGGCAGATATAACATGTGCAGGGAGAGTTAGATTTTACACATTAGAGAAAAATTTTGCTGCTGCGATCAGGTCTGAATTAGGCCCTTAAATTGATGTAAAGCCATGACTGTTAGAAACATGTTAGGTCTATGTAAGGAAGGGGCTGATTTAACGGTAGGGATGGGCAATCGAAAAATGCCTGCATTGATAATATGCATTGTTGCATGATCGACACACGAGTATCAATGGCATCTAATAATCATTGGGAAAATGTATATCATTTTTCATCATTACACTGTGCATGTGCACTGGAGACATGTCTCGCAGCTGCTTCTTTTATCAAAAAACATTACACTCCTGTTTTATTAGCTGTCAGGGAAGGCAAGCTTTGAGCAGGCTGCACTTGCTTCATGGACAGGGCCGTCTTTCTGTATGGACTCAGTGGGCACTTGCCCAAGGGCCCCAGGAGTCTAAGGGTCCCAGGGTGATAGCTGAAGTCCCCTCTTTCCAGGAGTACCAGATTTTTTTAAATCGGCTCTGGGGAACCAAAGAAATCTGACTTCAAAGCAGTGGTCCAGATCCAAGCCTGTTAATTGCTCTTCCCAGCAACATATCTCAGATTCTGTCTGACTGAGTTTTTCTCAGGGTATACTCCAAAAGCTGGGACTCTCCCCTTTTGGTGAACACTGGCAGTTTGTCTCTACTATGCCCAGAACCAGAGATATCAGCCTTCAAGCAGCTGGTCCTTGCACCAGCTCCACACGCCTAATATACAGTTTTATATTTTCGTTGGTGGATTGCTCTGGCTCCTGAACTCTGATCCCCAAGTCCCCAGTACCTCCTGAAAGGTGAAAAGCTAAGAAATCTATTTCCAGGAACTTGAGATATCTGCAGTCAAGCAAGCTGCCCTGCCACCAGAAAATGATGAATATTAAACACACTCCACTATCCACCCATCCCCTACATATTAAACACCCCCCTAAGTCATGTATCGGGCCTCCTTTATTCAGCCCAATGCCCCTTCTACAGTATAGTGTTCTCCCACCCGCCCCATCTATGCAGTAAAGGAGTAATTAGCAGAAATTACTGCTCCAGGTCCTACAAGCTGAGTGGAAGGTAGAACACCCCCCATTCTCCCGCGGAACATCAAAGCTGCCGTTGATAGCACCCCCCACACCTACTGCTGGAAGATAGGTAGTGGCCCTAGTGCATTGCTGTGCCCAGGGGCCTACACTGCTGTTAAGATGGCCCTGTTCATGGAGCAGGAACTACCCAGACACTGCATTCATGTTACACGGAGACATACTGTATGTCCTGCTGCTGATCCCAGGCCCGACCAAGGAGAAGGATATATAAGGCCTTAATGACATAAGGGTCAACAAATAAACATAACACATATTATTAATTTAATACATTTTATAACACACCTACAAGCTATGGGAAATAGTGAGAGTTGCAGTATCTAAGAGTTGGTGGCAGCTCGCAAGACCAATACACTTACTAATCATGTTACACAGTGCCCCCAGTATGCCACACAATGCCCCCAGTATTGATAATATGCCACACAATGCCCCCTATTAATATTATTCCCAGCAGTACCCTCAGCATTAATATTATGTCCCACAGTGCCCCCATTACCCATGTTATGCCACAGTGGCCCAAGTATAAACATTATGTTACACAATGTCCCCCACTATTCCACACAATGCCCCCAGTATCAATTTTATGCCCAACAGTGCCCTAAGTATCAATATTATGCCCCACAGTGCCGCCTTCCCATCCCAGTATTAATATTATGCACCACAGTGCATAGTCTAAAAACCTTCAAGCGTTTATTGAAAACTCACCTCTTCAGACAGTATGCCAAACAGAGCCCCCGAGTACTTACCTTTTGTGGCGGAGTCCTGAGGATTTCCCATGCTCTAGGGAGGGCTGCTGCTTCTCAATACATAGTACATATAGAGTGGGTCTCAATTCTTTTAGCACTTTCATGCATAGACGCCATTACAGTGGACAGCTTTTTTAAGTCATTACCAGTCATCACCTGTGTATTGTGTCCTCATCTTTGGACCTCTACCAAATTAGAAGTATGCTACATAGTGGCAGCTTTTAATGCCTATAAAATCACAAATAGATCAAAATAAAATGGCTAAGAAAATTTAACCAACACCGGGTACTTCAGGGATTTCTGTGAAATTATGTTACTCAAAAGATAGCAGAGCAGGTTAAAACAATAAATTCAATGAAAGTAATGTTTAGGGAATAATATATTTAATAAAAAACTATATTTATCTCTCTCTTCTGCTTTTATTATATAACCAAATCCAGGCCCCTACTCACATTCACCTGATTTGCAGCAATACAGAAATCCAGCTAATCCAGGCCCCTACTCACATTCACCTGATTTGCAGCAATACAGAAATTCAGCTATCCTCATAAACCTCACATGTCTCCCATCACCCTCCAAATGTGCCTTATGGAAAGCACACCCCTGCAGCACTGTCACATGGTGGTCTCCATTTTACACACACCTCCAAGCCTGGCAACAGTAAAGGAGGTAGGGTTGGAATATTACTATCCCAATCTTTTACATACACTGTTCTACCACAGGTTCCATCATTCTCATTTACATCATTTGAAGTATATCTATCAGAATTTTGCCTCCCTGCGTGTTGCTGCTATCTATCACCAACCTGGGCACCCCAAACAATTTCTGGAAGATTTTTCTGCCTGGCTCCCTCCTGTTAATGCTGATTAACTTTCAGGAAGAAAAAGCAATACCTTTAATTTATATTTGTGCAGGCCGCTGCGACCGCTAAGCATATGTGTGTGAAACCCCTAACAGATGCGTTCACGTTGCGTGCGCACGCCGTCACGCTGTAAGCACAGAGTAGCTACACGTGAGGCGGAATACACTCTATATCTCCTAGCAGGAAAGGGGCACGACATCAATTGTATTTAAATATGTCGGGATCTGACCCACCAACAGTTATTTACTAAAAGGGGTTACAACAATAATACAATCACAATAAGAGAAGAGGCTACAATCAATGGATACATACGTTTGTTTCGCCTGCGCCACCCGGTTCCGGTCCTCAGTCAATCTGGGTAGATGACCTTCAGAGAATGTGACTGACCGGCCAGGAGGCTTGGCTTTTATACAATATTCCAAAGCATGAAACAATAGAAACTGTATGCTCTTCTTGTTATGAGCCAGGGCTGTGGCTCATTCCTGTTTTGCATGTCAGTTATGTATTTTATGTTTATAAGTTGTCTTGCAGGCCAGGATTTCCCGTTGCTCTGTTTTAGAATACTCTTGGTTGCTGCCGCTGGTGAGTCTGTGTAATTGCAGCTTGTTCCCATGTGTTCAGCCTCACCTGGCTGCTAACTGCATCTTGTCAGTTTGGAGTCATGCAACAGGGCAGCTGCATGAAATTATTAATTAGGCCTCTCTGTTATATGCTGGCTCAGTGCAGTTCACAGATGCTGGTGATATTTCTTGGTTTCTAGTCTGCTTGAGTTCTGAGCTAGTTCCTGCCAATTCCTGAGCTCCTGTGTAGCAGTGTCTGTCGAACTGCTTCCTGTGTCAGTCCCTGTGTCGATTCCTGTGTCTGATCCCGTGTCCTGCCGTGAAGTGTTCCTGTACAGAAGTCCAGTGGCTTTGCCTATGCCTGGTCGAGTTTCTGGCTTCTTGGTGTCCAGCGGTCTGTCGTTTGGGATTCTGCCTGTCCTCCAGTTCTGAGAGTCTGTGTCAGCAGCATTGGGAGTTCCTGTCCGTTTGCCAGTATTCGTACCGGTTCCGTGAGTAGCGGCTCTGCCGCGTCCGTCGGCCTAGGCCGCTGTTTTCCATTATTATTTCTGTCACTGGTGTTTTGCAGAGGGTTCTGCTTATGCTGTCACCGCCGGGACACAAGAGTATTGTGTCGGCGTGTGGTCAGCATTTCCTTTGTTGTTCTTTTCCTTTGGCGGCAAGCCGCACATACATTTAGTTTTAGGCTATTCCCTTTCCATTCCCCTTTCCCAGCATTACGTTCCAGTGCTCCGGTCCTTGCAATAAGATCTCCTCAGACCAGAGTGCTGGAATCATAACATTATCACCAGCCATACCACAAAAAAGAAATAAAACTTTTTTTCTTTTTTGGCCCAGTCCAGTGTCTAGTCTAGAATCCAGTCTTGTCTAGAATTCAGTGTGCAGAATCCAGTCCGGTGTTTAGAATCCAGTCCGGTGTTTAGAATCCAGTCCGGTGTTTTAAAAAAGAATCCAGTCCGGTGTTTTAAAAAAAAATCCAGTCCGGTGTTTTAAAAAAAAATCCAGTCCGGTGTTTAAAAAAATAAATAAATTAGTCTTGTTTTGTCTAGTTTAAAAATTCAGTCTTGCCTTGTTTAGTCTTGCCTTGTCTAGTCTTGCCTTGTCTAGTCTTGCCTTGTCTTGTCTAGTTTTAAATCCTCCTATGTCTACTATGCAAGCCCTGCAGGCATCTCTCTCAGCCCTGAACTCTGCTTTCAGTGCTTTGAGACCAGAGCGACTAGAAGTTTTGCAGCAATCCTTAAAGCAACTGCAAAACCTTCTGACTAAAATCTTGCTCATCTTGCCAGAAGTCGTTGAGAGTACATCTATCTCTAAAGAGACTCTTGTTCACAGTATGGTGACAAGAGAATCCTCTGGTTTAATTGAAGAGAAAAGGTTTAAAAGTTTTCTGCGGCCCAGGCTCTCAGAAGAGGAGCGTCTGCGTCGCAGAAACTTAAACTTATGCCTATATTGTGGGGGTTTAGGCCACTATCTGCAGACCTGTGAGTTGCGCAAGCCAAAGTGTGGTGACGAGTCTTGCCCTCTGGCCAAGTTGAGTCAGGATACAAGACCTACTCCTGTCTCTACTGTGGCAGAGGTACTTGTCACACAACCCACACTAAAAAGCTCTCTGTCCTATAATTGGGGTCCTTGGGCAAGGGAGCCCCATTATAGATTTAGGAATCAAAAGAGAATGTTTCTCTCCTCTCTTGAGGTTCCTGGAGTGGTGCCCGATGCCCAGGTTCCTGGAGTGGTGCCCGATGCCCAGGGTCCTGGAGTGGTGCCCGTTGCCCAGGGTCCTGGAGTGGTGCCCATTGCCCAGGGTCCTGGAGTGGTGCCCGTTGCCCAGGGTCCTGGAGTGGTGCCCGTTGCCCAGGGTCCTGGAGTGGTGCCCGTTGCCCAGGTTCCTGGAGTGGTGCCCGTTGCCCAGGGTCCTGGAGAGGTGCCCAATGCTCAGGATCTTGGAGCGGTACCCGATGCCCAGAGTGCTGGAGCGGTACCCGATGCCCAGAGTGCTGGAGCAGTACCCGATGCCCAGAGTGCTGGAGCGGTACCCGATGCCCAGAGTGCTGGAGCGGTACCCGATGCTCTAGCTTATAGAGGGACATCAAATATTTTAGCTCAGGTTTCCATACCAGAAGGGGTCTCAGAAGCTGTTACCCCAGGTAGGAACTTGAAGAGCGCAACCCCAGAAAGGGTATCTGAAACCATAGTCCTAGAAGGGAACTCGAGAAGCAAAACCCCAGAAGGGATCTTTGAAGTAATATCCCCAAGTGGGGTCTCGAGAGACGCAGCCTCTAAGAAGGGTCTAGAGGTCGCTTCCCCAGGAGAGAACTTAAGAGGTGTAGCATTAGTGGAGGTGCTGAAGGTTATAGCTTCAGCAAAAGTTCCGGAAGTCATAGTCCCGGGAGAAGTTTCGATAATTATCGACTCAGAGAGGGAGGCCGATGGCTCGGTCCCAGTGGGGGAGGCCGACGGCTCGGTCCCAGGAAAAGAATCGGAGGCCACTGCCCCAGCGGGGTTCCCGGAGGCCACTGCCCCAGCGGGGTTCCCGGAGGCCACTGCCCCAGCGGGGTTCCCGAAAGTCACTGCCCCGGGTGGGGTTCAGAAAGTCGCTGCCCCGGGTGGGGTTCAGAAAGTCGCTGCCCCGGGTGGGGTTCAGAAAGTCGCTGCCCCGGGTGGGGTTCAGGAAGTCACTGCCCCGGGTGGGGTTCAGAGAGTCTCAGCCTCGAGTAAGGTCAATAGTGACCAGGTCCTTGCAAAGCACTCCAGTCAGTCAGATGGGAAGGAAACAGATCCTGACTCTGATATCTCAACATCCATAATCTTTGATGGGGACTTAGCCCAATTTCTGGCGCTTTACAAACACTATTACATTATTATGTTGTCTAGACCATTTCTGGGCATCACTTCAGAGAACCTTGTGCTTTATCTGATTTATTCTTTTAGAGGAGAGCCTTTTGAGTTGGCGACCAGCCTAATGAAAGCTGAAGATCCCATTCTTCAGGATCCCCCAGCATTCAGTGATGCAATTATTAAAAGATATGGTTCCAAAGAAATTGGTTCAGGTTCCTCTAAGTCACCCGTCTTCTCTGCTGAGAGTCCACCAAATACTGTAAACTCGGCACAAGAGTCCCAGCCCGTTGTTTTGACTGCAGGATGTGCTTTTCTGACTTCTTCTTCTTCTAATAATAGTACTTTGCCAGAAAGTTCAGCTCCCAAGGGTAAGAAACCTGTCTCTGATTTGAACGCAGCCTTGCTGGGTGGTACCATCAGTTCAGACAATGTTTGGGGAATTACCTTGGTCAGACCTAAAGAGCTTTGTAAAAAGAAGAAGAAGAAAAAAATAATAATTTTTGACTCTTGCCTTGATATAAAAAAAAAAAAAGATTTTTTTTTCCTTATCTTGTGTCCAGTGGCCACCGTCAGGGGGAGGGCACTGTTACAAGCTGTGGTTGCAGCTTGTTTCTGTTTTCGTGTCTGTTAGACCAGTGTGTCAGGTTTTTTTTTGTATTCCTTGTTTTGGATAGTCTGTATTTTGGGGTCCTTTGACCCCTCCTCAAGGGGGGGGGGTACTGTAATGAGCCAGGGCTGTGGCTCATTCCTGTTTTGCATGTCAGTTATGTATTTTATGTTTATAAGTTGTCTTGCAGGCCAGGATTTCCCGTTGCTCTGTTTTAGAATACTCTTGGTTGCTGCCGCTGGTGAGTCTGTGTAATTGAAGCTTGTTCCCATGTGTTCAGCCTCACCTGGCTGCTAACTGCATCTTGTCAGTTTGGAGTCATGCAACAGGGCAGCTGCATGAAATTATTAATTAGGCCTCTCTGTTATATGCTGGCTCAGTGCAGTTCACAGATGCTGGTGATATTTCTTGGTTTCTAGTCTGCTTGAGTTCTGAGCTAGTTCCTGCCAATTCCTGAGCTCCTGTGTAGCAGTGTCTGTTGAACTGCTTCCTGTGTCAGTCCCTGTGTCGATTCCTGTGTCTGATCCCGTGTCCTGCCGTGAAGTGTTCCTGTACAGAAGTCCAGTGGCTTTGCCTATGCCTGGTCGAGTTTCTGGCTTCTTGGTGTCCACCGGTCTGTCGTTTGGGATTCTGCCTGTCCTCCAGTTCTGAGAGTCTGTGTCAGCAGCATTGGGAGTTCCTGTCCGTTTGCCAGTATTCGTACCGGTTCCGTGAGTAGCGGCTCTGCCGCGTCCGTCGGCCTAGGCCGCTGTTTTCCGTTATTATTTCTGTCACTGGTGTTTTGCAGAGGGTTCTGCTTATGCTGTCACCGCCGGGACACAAGAGTATTGTGTCGGCGTGTGGTCAGCATTTCCTTTGTTGTTCTTTTCCTTTGGCGGCAAGCCGCACATACATTTAGTTTTAGGCTATTCCCTTTCCATTCCCCTTTCCCAGCATTACGTTCCAGTGCTCCGGTCCTTGCAATAAGATCTCCTCAGACCAGAGTGCTGGAATCATAACACTTCTTCCATTGGTTCGGGGGTGGGACATATCCTGTGCACTGCAGATCATTGGTCAGCTCAAGCGGTGGGCGATAGCTAAGTCTTGAGATGTGATTACTGTTGTTTACATCTGAGTTCCTGCCCCAAAACCAGTTAAACCCACCACATTAATCATACATAAATCTGGTGTTACTAATAACTTATTGCTGCAATATGCGACAATATCCTCATTCCCACCGGATTACTGCTTATGTGACCCTGAACAATATGATCCCACACATGATATGTTTACTTACTCCCATCCTCGAGATATGTGTATGTGTATGTATATATATATATATATATATATATATATACACTGCTCAAAAAAATAAAGGGAACACTAAAATAACACATCCTAGATCTGAATGAATGAAATATTCTTATTAAATACTTTGTTCTTTACATAGTTGAATGTGCTGACAACAAAATCACACAAAAAATATCAATGGGAATAAAATTTATTAACCCATGGAGTCACCCTCAAAATTAAAGTGGAAAAACACACTACAGGCTGATCCAACTTTGATGTAATGTCCTTAAAACAAGTCAAAATGAGGCTCAGTAGTGTGTGGCCTCCACGTGCCTGTATGACCTCTCTACAACCCACACAAGTGGCTCAGGTAGTGCAGCTCATCCAGGATGGCACATCAATGCGAGCTGTGGCAAGGTTTGCTGTGTCTGTCAGCATAGTGTCCAGAGCATGGAGGCGCAACCAGGAGACAGGCCAGTACATCAGGAGACGTGGAGGAGGCCGTAGAAGGGCAACAACCCAGCAGCAGGACCGCTACCACCGCCTTTGTGCAAGGAGGAACAGGAGGAGCACTGCCAGAGCCCTGCAAAATGACCTCCAGCAAGCCACAAATGTGCATGTGTCTACTCAAACGATCAGAAACAGACTCCATGAGGGTGGTATGAGGGCCCGACGTCCACAGGTGGGGGTTGTGTTTACAGCCCAACACCGTGCAGGACGTTTGGCATTTGCCAGAGAACACCAAGATTGCCAAATTCGCCACTGGCACTCTGTGCTCTTCACAGATGAAAGCAGGTTCTCACTGAGCACATGTGACAGACGTGACAGCGTCTGGAGATGCCAAGGAGAGCGTTCTGCTGCCTGCAACATCCTCCAGCATGACCGGTTTGGCAGTGGGTCAGTAATGGTGTGGGGTGACATTTCTTTGGGGGGCCGCACAGCCCTCCATGTGCTCGCCAGAGGTATCCTGACTGCCATTAGGTACCGAGATGAAATCCTCAGACCCCTTGTCAGACCATATGCTGGTGCGGTTGGCCCTGGGTTCCTCCTAATGCAAGACAATGCTAGACCTCATGTGGCTGGAGTGTGTCAGCAGTTCCTGCAAGATGAAGGCATTGATGCTATGGACTGGCCCGCCCGTTCCCCAGACCTGAATCCAATTGAGCACATCTGGGACATCATGTCTCGCTCCATCCACCAACGCCACGTTGCACCACAGACTGTCCAGGAGTTGGCGGATGCATTAGTCCAGGTCTGGGAGGAGATTCCTCAGGAGACCATCCGCCACCTCATCAGGAGCATGCCCAGGCGTTGTAGGGAGGTCATACAGGCACGTGGAGGCCACACACACTACTGAGCCTCATTTTGACTTGTTTTAAGGACATTACATCAAAGTTGGATCAGCCTGTAGTATGTTTTTCCACTTTAATTTTGAGGGTGACTCCAAATCCAGACCTCCATGGGTTAATAATTTTTATTTCCATTGATAAGTTTTGTGTGATTTTGTTGTCAGCACATTCAACTATGTAAAGAACAAAGTATTTAATAAGAATATTTCATTAATTCAGATCTAGGATGTGTTATTTTAGTGTTCCCTTTATTTTTTTGAGCAGTGTATATATATATATATATATATATATATATATACATACATACACACATACATATATATATATATATATATACATATACATACATACATACATATATATATATATATATATACATACATATACATACATACACACACACATTTCTGCTATTACAATTTAGTTATGAAATATACATATATTACCATGGGCTGGATGAGTTCAGACCATGTGTATGAGAATATAATTGCCATACAATATATCATACATTAAATGACTGGTCTGTAATTTGTCAGCTATTTAGTGATTGTACAAGCAAGGCTTGTGTTTTGTGTAGGATATTGTCTTCTTGTTTGTCCTGGCTTCTAGTAAAACAATGACAGTCCAGTATCTGTTGTCTTCAACAGATACTGGACAACTCTAGAACAATGAGGGCAAACAATAGTATTTACCTTTCCCATAGACCAGGGTCCATGTTCCATGATTACAAAGCTTTGTGTAAACAAGACAGTCTGATACATTCAAGACACTGTGTGTGATTGAGTTTCTAGAAGAATCGCCTTTCTATGCGTATGAATGATTTTATTAATTTGTGTGTGCACAGTAACTTGCTATTGAAGGATGTACAGACTGTGTGTGAGTTATGCACTATATGGATAAAATATTGACTATGGCTTTTGTGGCTTTTCTATGCAAATGCGTATGTTACCGTATTTACTCATACCACGTGCTAACACGCAAGACCGTGTGAGCGATTATACGTAGCTTGCGAGTATGTGCACGCACGGCAGAACAAGCACCTGCACGGAGGCCATCTGTGTGGTGTTTGTACGTGATGAGTGTGCCTATAATATTTTCGACTTCGACAGTCCACCCTTTGGCAGTCAATAATAACTGCCACACATAACTAATAAACTGAAAATATTATCTATACATTATATACAAGGTTCGGATGACTGGGGGAGAGTTGTAGGTGGGAAATGTATAGCCTAGTGAGATAGGAAAAAGCATGTATGTATGAATTAATGTCTGAGGGGCATGTATCATCATGCTGTACATGTTCTAAGCAAGCTTCGAGGTATTGCAAAGTATACATTAACTCCTTCTTATCCTGTATTAAGGGTCTGTAAATGGGCAAACAAACACTACCGAGCTCTTTCTAGGCAAGGCCAGTAGCCCTCACCTTTCCGGCTTCTTATACCAACAAATGGGGAGCACATTTATCTGATGATATATGGCGGGGAATCGTTTGTGTGTGCTACTATATGTAGATAACGTTTATCAACTATGTGTGCCAATAACTGAGGGTTGCAGAGATGAAGGTAAGACACATAAAAATATACATTCACATAATTTTGGGTATGGTTTATGTCTTTTCCGGTTGGGTGTTTCTGGGTAGAGGGGGAAACAGAGAAAAATGGTGAAAGAAACAGGCCATGAAATTCATTTGCAATCCTTATCATAACACTGTTACAACAGATGGTTCATAAATCAAATCCGCTGCTGTAACAACGCCCTCGCTACTTAGACTCATTAAATTTGTGCAGTGCTTGCGCCGCATCAGAATTCGAACACACCTGAATATCAGACCAATAATTATGACGACACCCAGGATACAAAGGAGAAACTTTCCTATATTTGCAATTACATTCTGCGCCCACTCTCCTAATCCAGAAAACCATTTGAGTGGGTTCAACCATGAGGCCCAGCCGGTCAATTCATTACCCACAGCCGTCAAGGTTAGGTTGTGTTTCCTCCTGAACTCCCACTTCAACTGCAAGGTCTCGTCCATCTTCTGATCGATGATCTCTGTGGGGTCATCAGTGCTATTCGTAATATACGTACAGCACTTCCCACCATATTGAGTTGCTAGATTAACACAGTACCCACCTGTCACAGCCGTAACATAATTAATGACCATTTTGTGCTGGACCAGCTCCTTCTTGTAGGCTTGTAACTCCCTGCCCGTATACCTGAAGGTGTCGTCATACATCTCAGTGATATTGTCTATCAAGTTCGCTAGCGCATGGATATACCTAAAATTTATAGTTCCTCTGGCAGTACGGGTGATGTCTAATGCGAGAAGAACTTGAATCCCTGTGGATTCATGGATCAAATCAGAGGCAGCTGATTTGCTCTGCCCTATCTATGAGGTGTCTCTTGATGATGTGTTCTTAGTGGGTATGAGTATAAGGAGTCTGAGCGTTGCGGTGAATGTCTTTCATTTTGTCGTGTGCTATGGTCATGACCCCTGGTAGTACTCTCCCAATATAGCACAACCCTTCAGAGCTCGGAGTAAGCCACCTGTACGCTTTCCTACCACATATGAAATAAGCATCATCTGGGAGATCATAAGGGACAAAATGCAACAACACCATATCACATATCTTCCTTATAAAGAAACCAATCCCTAGTTCTCTCATTTGCTCAGTACAAGTATCGGGCTGGATGATGTGGGCACAATAGCCCTGCGATACTTTCCCAACCCACATGGTTTTGATCCCACGTGTATACCTGTACCGAAAGTACTTCCCACTGGTGGCTATCTTGCGTACAAGTTCGGAGTCGATAGGTATCTTATCAGCTCTGTGTATAAAGGTCATTGTCTGGTTATTCCATGTCACCTCCCAATTTCCTGGTTTCCGGAAATTGGACACATTAAAGCATAATAGTGACCTATCTACGTGATACTGGTGGAGCTTCAAGCTAGGGGGCCTAGATATATTGAATTTCTTGTCCACCGGTCTCCCACCCCATAATTCGAGTACCTCATCTATCGTTAAAGGATATGGCACTAATCCCGACTTACACTGTCCTTGAAGTACTTGAGAGGACACCCAGCATTCAGTTTGGTTTAAGACCGTACCCACTAATGAGTGGTAATCACTCAAAGGATGTCGGCCAATGTCAATATTACTGTTTGACTGACATCTCTGGATGCACCCATCTTCGACTATGTTTTCGCAATTTCTACATATACAATATTCGTCAGACAATAACCCTTCACAGTGCCTCCGAGCTCCGTGACTACCAGATTGCTTACTGATACCAGCCTTTACTAGAGTGATGTTCTGCTCCTGAGATCCTACAAATCCATACTCACCATCAGAACCCATTCCAGATCCTTGCTTGACGTCTCTGGGACCCTCACAAAAACAGATTTTCCTGATCAAAAACAGAGTCACCAGAAAAACCCGAAACACAGTCTCTTGAGGTAGATCCATTTCGTTAAGGAGCAAAAAGAAAATTAAGAGGGGAAATAAAATAAAAATGGTACGACAACGTCTTTGATTTTGTTGTTCTCCGCGCTCAGGTGCCGTTCAACAGTCCTGCCTCTCAGCTTTCCCGGAACAAATTCTCTAGTGATACGAGGTTCTCTTCACCTTGCTCTTTGTTACGAGTTTTCTCCGGGAAAGCAACCTTCTTGCAATGGGACGAGTGGACCCAAGTCTCTCTCTCGGCAACTTTTAGTGCTGTCATGCTGGTCAACAAAACTTGATACGGTCCTTCCCACCTGTCTACGAGGCAACCTGAGCGTAAAATTTTTTGAATCATCACATAATCCCCAGGCTCAATGTCATGACAATTGCTGCTTGGTAGGTCAGGAATAGCCAGTTTTAGATTCCTTTGCTGATTTCTTAATTGCTGGCTAATCCTAACCAAATATTGCAGTTATTTCGTTATTGCACTTCAAATCATCCTGGGGTCTAACATTACATGAGGTTGTCGACCAAAAAGAACTTTGAAGGGTGATAAGTTAAGCGGTGACCTGGGAGTGGTTCTGATGCTGTACAACACCAATGGTAAGGCCTCTGGTCACAGCAATCCAGTTTCAGCCATCACTTTGCTCAGCTTATTCTTAATAGTGATGTTCATTCTTTCCACCTTCACACTTGCCTGTGGCCGGTATGGAGTATGCAGCTTGCTAATAATACCCATCAGTTTGCACATGACCTGAAAGACTTCACCTGTAAAATGGGTACCCCTATCACTTTCAATCATTCTAGGGATACCATATCTGCGCATAAATTCCTGCACGATTTTCTTTGCAGTGAACAACGCAGCATTTGTGGCAGCGGGGAATGCTTCTACCCAGTTTGAAAAGACATCGGTACATACTAACACATACTTTAAATTCCTACAGGGTGGTAACTGTATGAAGACGATTTGTATTACCTGAAAAGGTCCGTCTGTAGGAGGGATATGGGATGGCTCTGTTGGTATTGCCTTACCAATATTCTTCCTCAAGCAAGTAAGACGTCATTGCTTTCTTACCTGCATGAGAAGAGAATCCTGGTGCACTCCAGTAGGCTCTTACCAGTTTGCACATACCTTCCCTACCTAGATGAGTCAGACCGTGTGCCACCTCAGCTAGGCTTGGGAGATATGCCCTGGGGGCCACTGGCTTACTGTGTCCATCTGTCCAAAGTCCTGAGGACTCCTGACCATATCCCTTCGCCTTCCAGACTGCCTCTTCCTGTAGGGAACACAAATTTTGCATTTCAATTAACTATTGCATGTTATCAGTTGTGTGAAGTAAAAACATCTCTGGATGAGAGAAGGGAAGATAATGATGATAAAAAAAAGAAAATGTCGGGTTTGCGTTCACCAGCAGGCTATCACACCATCATACCTATCAGTGTCCATACACAATCTCCCTTCACCAGTATTCCCATTCTCCACCCTTTGTGCATGACAAGGCACACTGCAGTAATACTGGTGCCAATATGCTGGTGAGATATACTGGATTCAGACAGCACTCTGAATCTCTGATAAGGTATGTGGTGTATGACTTATAATCGGGTCCATGTATTGTACCCTCCTGTAGGTGAACGCAAGTGGTGAAAAAGAGACTTTGGAGAAAAACCACATATGGGTTGGTATTAGATAAGTTTTCAGAGGTAGAGAGAATTTTATAAAAATGACAACTGGATTGGGCACTACGGGGAATGACTCTCTACTTGGTCTACTACCCTTAAAAATCTGTGTTTGTTGTATCACCACTGGGACTATCCCAGCCATCAATCCAGTGTCCTGTCCATCCTAAGTTCATAGGGAACCCGGTATTCTTGAGAGACAATTTCCTCTACCTGTGATGGACATTAATCTAGAACAGTGAAATGCAACGTTAGTCTTTGTGGGTGTCTAACATACTTTGTACTTCCTGAGCGGGAGCACACTATATGTATATCATATTTAACAAAGTTTCTGTTACGTTAGTCAGGGGCCACCTCTGATAAGGAAAGAAATAAAGGTTTAGCATCATAGAGGCCCCATCTTAACCCCAGCAAGTTTTGTCAAAGTGTAACGTTGCATTTATCTCGTTCTTCCCATTAGCCGAATTTGTGTCTTCTATATGGCTTTTGAATCCTTACGATGTGTCCCTTGGTCCAGTCTATGTGTTTAATAATGTGGCTCGTGTTCTGGTCTAGGGGGTCTATATTTACTGTGTCCTATTACTCCTACAATACCTTGCAAAATGCCCTTCCCTTTTGCAAAGATAACATTTTGTAGACCGTTTCTTACCATCAGGGGTCAGTGATTTAAGCTGGTGGGACTTCCCTGTAAGAGCCTGCATACTTGCCATCGTTGAGTTATTCCCTTCCTGCTCACTAGCAGACTCCCTGAGAGTATCTATTGTGACCCCTCTCCAATAAGGCAAAGAATTCTGTATCCTGACTTTCAATGCCTTTTTGAGCCCGTCCATTAGCACAGAGACAGCCATCTCCTTGTAATTCGCATTGTTTCTTATGTCCGATACCCCAGTGTATCTAGCCATTTCCTGCAGTGCCTTATGGAAATATTCGGATGTTAGTTCATTTTCTCTCTGTTTTATGGAGAAAATTTTATTCCACTGGATGACAATGGGGAAATACAATCCTAGTTGTATGTTAATTCGTTCCACGTTCTCCTGATTGGATTCGTCAGTCAGAAGATCGTCTGACTCTATTTTATACTCCGTGATAAATTTGTGGGTGTCAATATTGGGGGGTAGGCACGCTTTCAAGAGTTTGCGCCAATCTTGGTTTGTAGGTTCATGGGCATTACCCAGATCCTTAATATACTTCTGACATTTGGCTAAATGCTTCCAGGGATCGGGGAATTCTGAAATGATTGACCGCAGTTCTGATCTGGTCCACTGGCAATACATTGCATTATTCCTGGTGAGGGTTACTCCCTGACTATCGGTCCTCCTATTGGAGTTACTATTTCCAAGACAGGATGTAACCCAACCATTCCATTCCTAGTTTGCTCACTGTGAGGTGTTATTGTCTCTCACCAGTCCTTTCAGTAGGAGACACCGTCACTGCTCTTATTAGTTGGGCCGAGCCCACCTGAGTTTCCTTCAAGGTGGCTGTCTGGATGAGGGCTGAGAGTAGGGTGGATCCCTCATTTTCCTCCGACCTATGACCTTGGAGAGAACTTAAGATATGGTACAATATACATGGGTTAGGGTTAATACATTCTACATGACTATCCCCATCATTTGCCAATGCACCATTGATTGTAGCCATTTTCTCCCCTTCGATATGTGTCAGTAATGGTGTTCTCATATTCACATTCCTGTCAGGTTTGGAACTGGCTGTGCGAGCCAGTTCCCTTTGCACCTCCCCCTCTTGGTTCCATATGTTTAAACAGTCGTTATGTCTGATCCTCTGTTTTCTAGATTCGATCAGACATATTCTAAAACCTACATTCTGCAGTACCTCTGATTCAAAGCTGCCCACCCTAGGGAATGGTGCCCTATCTTCAGCAGTCATATGTGCCCATTGATTGCAAAAAGCCTCCGTGTGTGGACCATACTACCCACACATAATAAACCGAGCTGACCCCCTGGGCCGCAATTCTCCAGCCTGAACCCTGGCTACCGAACACCCCTCGCTTGTGCAATTGGATCCCATAGTGGACTTTTGCCTGCTAACGCAATCCCCAACTGCACAATCAAGGTGGCGGTGAAAGTCTTCCGAGCGCTTTCCACTTACTCCTACTCCGCTGATGTACCACGACTCACTCCAATAGTGAACACCGCGTACCCAGTGAGGACAATAACTAAAATTCGATTCACTGGAAGTTTTAGGATTAATTTACCTTTTCCAGTGAATATCTACCATTGAAGATTTTCCTGAGAGAGACCAGCGAAAACTTCCCTTTTTGCTATACACAAATCACGCTTGCGTATGCTCTACACGGTGCAAATGATACTGAGGTTTACACAAAAGCTCGCAAAGGGGTATCAATTTGTGCCACGTATCGCACACACAAATGCGCGGTCCAATCGCACAGCGTATAGGTACTTGTTACCTATACGCCCTACGAACACTGGAGTCGAATCCACAAGCTGCGCTCCTCAGCTAGAGCGTTACACAAAACCTTTACTTCACTTCACAATTCTAAACTTCACAATGCACAATTCTATATCACACTCCTCTGCAAATCTCACGATTTGCGTATTTCTCTATTTGTATTAACGTAAGTCAGCCGCCTCACGCCACCGAGCCTCTGCTTACTCAATGTCACCACGGGAACCCGACTTTCGGGGTTCGACAACAGTTCACTCCTACTTTCACTCACTCAATTACACAGTGTTTTTTCTTTTTCTGTACAGAAAAATATCACTCCCTTTGGTTGGCTACTTAACCCCAGAGGTAGTACAGTTTAAACAAAATATTAAGGTAACCTGCTTTTGAAATCGGATAGTTATGTGCTACAGTATTAAATGTCTACTATCCCGCCTTAAATTGAACAATCGTGTGCTTATATTTTGCGACCGCAACTCTACGCAACAACCGTGCGTTCGCAATTCAATAAACCACACAATCTCGATAAATGTGAGCAATAAAACTACTATTACTCACTAACACAGCACACACTTTTTTTCTGTATAAACCTAAACGACTAGGCCGGAACTGCGTTATGTGTTTTATAATTATATGCTTAACACACTTTCAAATATCTATATAGCAAACAAATGTATCCGATTTCACACAGATCTATAATGACTGTAAACCTATGGCAACAATATGTGAGAGAGTATGCAAAGTATCTATACGCTTTGTGTACGCTTTTTGCACCAAAAAATTTACACACAGATTTTTAACAGCTTTTTTCCTGTGTCCTTCGGGTTACATCAGCACCTCTTTAGACTAGACAGAACAGACGTGACCTAACAGCACAATCTGATTTTAACACAATGCAAGGTTATGTAGCATGCGTCTCCACCCTTTGCTGATAGATCAAAGTCTGTTATGGCCTGTAAGTCTGTGAGTATGTGATGAACCGCAGGATCCCCCAATTGTTAATGCTGATTAACTTTCAGGAAGAAAAAGCAATACCTTTGTGCAGGCCGCTGCGACCGCTAAGCGTATGTGTCTGAAACCCCTAACAGATGCATACACGTTGCGTGCACACGCCGTCACACTGTAAGCACAGAGTAGCTACACGTGAGGCGGAATACACTCTATAACCCCTAGCAGGAAAGGGACACGACACCAATTGTATTTAAATATGTTGGGATCCGACCCACTAACAGTTATTTACTAAAAGGGGTTACAACAATAATACAATCACAATAAGAGAAGAGAAGAGGCTACAATCAATGGATACATACGTTTGTTTCGCCTGCGCCACCCAGTTCCGGTCCTCAGTCAATCTGGGTAGATGACCTTCAGAGAATGTGACTGACTAGCCAGGAGGCTTGGCTTTTATACAATATTCCAAAGCATGAAACAATAGAAACTGTATGCTCTTCTTCCATTGGTTTGGGGGTGAGACATATCCTGTGCACTGGGGATCATTGGTCAGCTCAAGCAGTGGGCGATGGCTAAGTCTTGAGATGTGATTACTGTTGTTTACATCTGAGTTCCCGCCCCAAGACCAGTTAAACCAACCACATTAATCATACATAAATCCGGTATTACTAATAACTTATTGCTGCAATATGTGACAATATCCTCATACCCACCGGATTACTGCTTATGTGACCCTGAACAATATGATCCCACACATGATATGTTTACTTATTCCTATCCTCGAGATATGTGTACGTGTATGTATATATATATATATATATATATATATATACATACATACACATACATATATATATATATATATATATATATATATATACATATACATACATACACAAATATTTCTGCTATTACAATTTAGTTATGAAATATACATATATTACCATGGGCTGGATGAGTCCAGACCATGTGTATGAGAATATCAATGCTATACAATATATCATACATTAAATGTGTAGGATATTGTCTTCTTGTTTGTCCTGGCTTCTAGTAAAACAATGACAGTCCAGTATCTGTTGTCTTCAACAGATACTGGACAACTCTAGAACAATGAAGGAAAACAATGGTATTTACCTTTCCCATCGACCAGGGTCCATGTTCCATGATTACAAAGCTTTGCGTAAACAAGACAGTCTAATACATTCAAGACACTGTGTGTGATTGAGTTTCTAGAAGAATCGCCTTTCTATGCGTATGAGTGGTTTGATTAATTTGTGTGTGCACAGTAACTTGCTATTGAAGGATGTACAGACTGTGTGTGAGTTATGCACTATATGGATAAAATATTGAATATAACATTTGTGGCTTTTTTATGCGAATGCGTATATTACCGTATTTACTCATACCACATGCTAACACGCAAGACCGCATGAGCGATTATACGTAGCTTGCGAGTATGTGCATGCACGGCAGAACAAGCACCCGCACGGAGGCCATCTGTGTGGTGTTTGTACGTGATGAGTGTGCCTATAATATTTTTGACTGCGACACTCCTCACTGCTTATCCCCTGACATCTGCACTATCATTATGGGTGATTTCAATATCCCTATTGATAATCTGCTGTTTATGCCTCCAAACTACTCTCTCAGCCTTTCCCAATGTCTGAGTCCTCTACCCATAAGGAGGGCTAATTGTCTTGATCTTGTAATCACCAGACTATGCTTAGTTTTCTCTCCTTTCCCTCTCTCAGATCACAACCTTATCAATTGCAAGCTCTACTTCATTTCTTCAAACTCATTGTCACTGAAGTTTACCAAGCCTCCTCAAACCCGCATAAATATTAACACTATTCATTTTCAACACTTTTCCACCTCTCTGCAACAACTGATCTCCAATTTCTAAATTGACCTCTCCTGAGACTGCTGTATCACACCTGAACCAAACACTAGTAACAGCCCTTGATGAAGTGGCTCCTACTACCTATCGCACTCCACGTATGCTTAGATGTCAACCATGGCATTCTACATTAACAAGACACCCTCAAGAACTCTCACGTGAAGTATAGTGTCAGTGTAAATCTTGTAGTCCAGCAACTTCCTCACATTCAGTATAAGAATATCGACCATTGTTATCGTAATGTCCTGGACACATTTCTAATTGTTCATCTCTGCTCAAGCTGCTAGTCCCAAGTGACTTTTCTGCTGCGAGGTACACTGGGCTCCACAAGTCTGGACAATGGGGTGTAGAGTAGGATCTTGATCCAATGCACCAACAGGCTCAAAGCTTTGACCTTCTTCCCAAGATGCATAGCGCCGCCTTCTATATCACCCCGCCTCCCAGCACAGGAGCTCAGTTTGTCAGTTGGTGCTGCAGTAAGCAGGCACTTAACAGAGGGGCTGCTCCAAGCAGCCCTGAGAAAAGCTTTTTATGAGGTAAAAAGTGAAGACTTCAAGGGCAGCAGCGGTGGTAAATGTCTTGTGACATTCACTGCTGCAGCTCCAGCTCTCCCCAGCGGCGCTGTACACTCCCGAGCCCTGGTTGCCGGGTACCTACAGCGGAGGCTCCGGTTTTCTTCATGTTAGACACACACGGCTGGGGCTCTCCAGGATCGCGTGGCCGCGCTTCGGGAGGTGGTAAGTGGGTCCCGCTTGCGGGACCTGGTCTTTATCGCGATCCGGCACGGTCAGTGGGAGGCAGGCCGCGCGCGCTGGTGGTGGACACTGTGGATACAGGCGATCCCACTAGATCACCAGGGCATGGGCGCAGGTCAGGTTTTCTCTTAAAACCAATTTTGCCAGCAAGGGGGATAAGGATTAGACCTGAAGCCCCTCCCCCAGCCCCAGGGCACCATTTCCAGCAAGTGTTCCCGCCCTGGAGCTGCATCTCTGTCTTTTCCTCACTCCCTGTCAGTGTCTGCGGCGCCATTACTCCTTAGCTCACTGTTCCTGGGACTGCTTGGGCAAATCCTCCTATATAAAGCCGCCTGGTTGTCAGCGCTGTGCCTTTACATGACACTTAAGAATTCTACCTGCCTTTTTAGCCAGTGTTAGTAAGAAAGATTGCATTTAGTCAGGGGTTTATAGTACAATTACCCTGTGATATACATCCAGTTTCTTACTCTGTAGTGTTATATCTATTGACTATATAGCTGTGTAAGCTAGTCCAGTGCAGTATTATTGTCTGTAATAACCTCTGCATAGTACAAACTGTGACTATTTGTGTGTGCATTGATAGCTGAGTGGTGTCCATCTCGTGTCTTTCACTCAACTTGCTATCCCTATATTCTATAACCTGAGGGGGCTTGGTGCGTCAGGTGTTATTTAATATAGGATTTTCACAAAGATATACTGTATTACGTATTTTTCTCTGTGATTTAGTCACCATATCTCTCCTTTATCTCTGCTGGTGCTGACTACACTGCGCAGGGGTTTGGGTTTAGGGATATAGTGCTGCTAATAATTGTACTGTGTTACCTCATACTGCAAGTTATATCATGTCTGCCTTTGAGGGTAACAGTTCTGGGGCGGAACACACTGTTGGTGTTGCTGAAGCCACAGGCACATATGGGGAGAATATAGCAGCTGTAGGCTCTGGTTCTGGGGGCTCCTTGCCCCCCAGTGGGACTGTGGCAACGGAGGCACATACTGACCCTCCATGGGCCGCTTTTTCCATGCTTTTGCATATGCTAGTTCATAAACTAACACCCTCTATGGGACCCCCAATGCTGGTACAACCGTATGTGGTCCCTGCAGCTAACCCGTCGTGGGCGGCTGATTTATCTGCTCAATTAAAGAAGTTGAACCAGTCCCTGACTACTAAAAAGTCTGACCAACGCTCGCCTAAGTCCAAGAGGTCCTCCAAGCGAGCGCTCGTCTCCTCACAATCCACTGCTGTCACTGACATCTCGTCTGATGAAGACAGCACATACACTGACCCCACAGGTTCTGACTCGGATACGGCTGATGGGGAGGGTAGTTCACATGTGGATGTTCCTGATCTTTTGGAGGCTATTAAGTTAATTCTGCAGATTACGGATGATCCCTCCCAAGAAACCAGATAGGTTCAAGCGTCAGAAGGTGATTAAACAAGTTTTACCTCACTCTGACCAGCTAGTGGACATACGTCAGGAACCCTGGCAAAGCCCGGGTACGAAGTTTGTGCCTCAAAAGAAGATGCTGGCTCGCTATTCCCTCGCGCCAGAGCTGTCTAAGAATTGGGAAACGCCTCCTCCAGTAGACTCACATGTGGCTAGGATGGTGGTTTCCTCAGCTCTACCTGTCACTACCGTCACGTCTCTAAAAGAGCCAACGGATAAACGTGTCGAGGGTTGTCTAAAAGCGATTTACACCCTCACGGGTGCTGCACAAAGGCCCACTATTGCAGCCACATGGGCGGTAGAGGCTATTGAAGCATGGGCCTTGGAGTTAGAAGCTGAAATCTCCCCTGACCATGCTAGACAATGCTTGTAATATATTGTCACAGCTTCTCGTTATATTAAAGAGGCGGCTTCTGATGCCGGTATCCTAGCAGCCAAGGCCTCTACTACGTCAGTCCTGGCTCGCAGGATATTGTGGCTGAGATCCTGGTCTGTGGATCTGGACTCAAGAAAAACCCTGGAGGTACTCCCTTTCAAGGGGGATATTCTGTTTGGGGAGGACTTAAATAAGATAGTGGCTGACTTGGCTACTGCCAAAATTGCCTGTCTGCCTAATACAGCTCCTTCTGTGTCGAAGGCCAAAGGCATGTCCTTTCGCCCCTTTCGTCCTTCAGGTAAAGCAAAAGGTCAGGTGTACCATAAGCAGGCCCGCACTTCCAAACCTTGTAAGCCGAAGCCCAAAAGAGCCTGGGCTGCCCGTCAGCCAGCAGCCAAGACCGATAAGCCTGCCGCATGACGGGGCGGGCCTCCCCCTGGGGGATCCCAGGGTGGGGGGCCGGCTTCTAGGGTGTACCCAGGAATGGTTGAAGACCACTTCAGATGCCTGGGTACGGGAAGTCATCACTCGAGGTTACGCCATAGCCTTCAAATACCGACCCCTTCATCGATTTTGCCAGATAGACGTCCCGTCGGACCAGACAAAGGCAAACACTCTGCATTCGGGGGTACAGACCCTCCTGGATACAGGAGTCGTAGTAGAGGTGCCTCTTGCTCAGAGTGGCCGGGGGTACTATTCTCCGCTGTTTCTAGTCCCGAAACCGAATGGGTCCTCCCGGCCCATTCTCAACCTCAAGGCACTGAACAAGTTTGTGAAGGTTTCCAAGTTCCATATGGAAACCCTTCGCTCTATAGTTCTGGCCTTGGAACCTGGGGACTACATGGTCTCCCTGGACATACAGGATGCTTACCTGCATATTCCTATAGCAGTGTCACATCAACAATACTTGAGGTTCGCTATTAGCAACCTCCATTACCAGTTTTGGGCGTTACCTTTTGGTTTAACAATGACTCCGCGAGTCTTCACCAAAGTTATGGCGGTGATGACGGTGGTACTCCGCTGTCAAGGGGTCAGGATACTGCCGTATCTGGACGACTTGTTAATCCTGGCAAATTCCCCAGATCTTCTCCTGCGTCATCTGGATATGACGGTCCAGTTTCTACAAGCCCACGGGTGGCTCATCAACTGGAAGAAATCCTCCCTGGTCCCTGCTCAGAGCATGGTGCATCTGGGAGTGCTGTTGGACACTCACAACCAGAGGTTGTTCTTGTCTCAGGAGAAAGTCCTGAAACTTCAGGACAGGATTCGTTGCTTCCTTTCTCGTCCGCAAGTGTCGATACATTCGGCAATGCAGGTGCTGGGCCTCATGGTATCAGCATTCGACATGGTGGAGTATGCTCAATTCCATTCTCGCCCCCTCCAGAAGCTGATTCTAGCCAAGTGGGACGGCCTGCCTCACCGGATCAGGTCTCAAATGATCTCTTTGACTCCGGAGGTCCATCTGTCGTTGCTCTGGTGGCTCCAGGACCGACAATTGTGCAGAGGCCATCCCTTCTGGATATCCAACTGGGTCCTGTTGACGACAGATGCCAGTCTAAGAGGTTGGGGCGCGGTGCTGGAGCAGCACTCCTTGCAGGGTCGGTGGACCAAGGAGGAATCTCTCCTCTCGATCAACATTCTGGAATTGCGGGCGGTCTTCAATGCGTTGAACCTAGCCCAGCATTTGATTCAGAACCGTCCTGTTCAAGTACAGTCGGACAATACCACCACAGTGGCTTACATAAATCATCAAGGCGGCACTCGAAGCCGTTAGGCAATGAAGGAAGCCTCACGGATTCTACGTTGGGCAGAACGCCATCTACCGGCAATATCGGCAATATTCATTCCGGGAGTCCTGAATTGGGAAGCGGACTTTCTCAGTCGTCAGGACGTGCATGCCGGCGAGTGGGGCCTCCATCCAGAAGTGTTTCAACTCCTCGTGGAAAGGTGGGGTCTTCCAGATGTGGATCTGATGGCGTCTCGACACAATCACAAGGTTCGGGTCTTCGGAGCAAGGACAAGGGATCCTCAAGCAGCATTCGTGGATGCGCTGCCAGTGCCGTGGAGGTTTCGGCTGCCGTACATGTTCCCTCCGGTGTCACTCCTGCCCAGGGTAATTCGGAAGTTCAAGCAAGAAAAAGGAAATCTGCTTCTCATAGCTCCGGCGTGGCCCAGACGGCACTGGTTATCAGACCAGCAAGGCCTATCGTCAGAGCGTCCACTTCTACTTCCACAACGCCCAGACCTCCTCGTTCAGGGCCCCTGTGTCTACCAGGACCTAGCCCGGCTGTCTTTGACGGAGTGGCTCTTGAAGCTTCCGTCTTAAGAGCTAAGGGTTTTTCTGAAGAGGTCATTAAAACTATGTTGCGGGCCTGGAAACCAGCCTCTGCTCGGATTTACCATCGGGTCTGGCAGTCCTACTTTGTTTGGTGCGCATCTAACCATTATGACGCTTCCAAGTTTAGTACAGCCAAACTTTTGGCTTTTCTACAGCATGGCCTAGATTTAGGCCTGCGTCTGGCCTCCCTCAAGGTTCATATTTCTGCCTTGTCGGTGTGGTTTCAGAGAAAAATTGCGACTTTACCTGATGTTCATACTTTCACTCAGGGTGTGTTGCGTATCCAACCTCCCTATGTCCCGCCTGTGGCTCCTTGGGACTTGTCAGTGGTTTTGGAGGCGTTACAAGAGTCTCCGTTTGAACCTCTTGGTTCAGCTGACCTTTAGTGGCTTTCTTTTAAGGTGGTGCTTCTGTTGGTTATTGCCTCTGCTAGAAGAGTGTCGGATTTGGGTGCATTGTCTTGTAGTTCCCCATATCTGATTTTTCACCGTGACCGGGAGGTTCTTAGGACTCGTCCCGGATATTTGCCTAAGGTGGTTTCTTCGTTCCACCTTAATCAGGAGATTGTGGTTGTCTCTCCTGATTTGTCTCCCAAAGAGCGGTCTTTGGATGTGGTACGGGCTCTCCGTATCTATGTGAAGAGAACTGCTTCTATTCGAAAGTCTGATTCTCTCTTTGTTTTGTTTGGATTTCACAAACGTGGCTGGCCTGCTCACAAGCAGACCCTGGCCAGGTGGATCAGAATGGTGATTGCACATGCTTATGTGAAGGCTGGTCTGTCAGCTCCTGTTCACATTACGGCCCATTCTACACGGTCTGTTGGACCTTTTTGGGCGGCCCAACGTGGTGCAACCCTTGATCAATTGTGCAAGGTGGCTACGTGGTCCTCCGGGAACACGTTCATAAGGTTCTATGCCTTCGATACTGCCGCTTCCCAGGATGCTTCCTTTGGACGCTGGGTTCTTGTGCCCGCTACAGTGCGTCCCCTCCCATTAGGAACTGCTTTAGGACATCCCCATTGTCCAGACTTGTGGAGCCCAGTGTACCCCGCAGCAGAAAACGAGTTTTATAGTAAGAACTTACCCATGTTAAAACTCTTTCTGCGAGGTACACTGGGCTCCACAGGGCGCCCACCCTGACGCACTTAGCTTCTTTCGGTTAATATGGCATTAGCCGCTGACACTTCTCTTGTCGTGAGAATGTGGTGTATGTGGCTACTAACCATTGTTGTCTCTTTTCCTGCTACTGCATTGGGCTGGTTAACTAAACTGAGCTCCTGTGCTGGGAGGCGGGGTGATATAGGAGGCGGCGCTATGCATCTTGGGAAGAAGGTCAAAGCTTTGAGCCTGTTGGTGCCTCGGATCAAGATCCTACTCTACACCCCATTGTCCAGACTTGTGGAGCTCAGTGTACCTCGCAGAAAGAGTTTTAACAAGGGTTCTTACCATAAAACTCGTTTTTTTAATACATTTAAATCACTTCTTAACCCTCCCTCACCCAAACCACCAGCTACTATAAGTGCACAAGAATTTTCTACCTCCATCAAGGACAAGATTGATAGGGTCTGAAATGGAATGGTATGCCTTTCCTTAGCCAGTGACCTGCTCAATTTCCTACCAAAACCCTCTGGCACCTTCTTTTCACTTGATCCCACAAATGAAGATAAAGTATAAACACGCTTCTCATCCTCCTACTACACTATCTCTCCTCTTGATCCTTTACCCTCATAAATTTGTAAAGCTCTGTCTCTTGTGCTCATCCCAACCTTAACTACAATCTGCAATCTCTCTCTCTACTGGTATCTTTTCATCCACGCAGTGATTACTCCCATTCTTTAAAAACACAATGCAGTCCCATCTCTCAGCTGCCATACCCCTCTAAGCTACTTGAGAGCATTGCTTACACTCGCTTCACACATTTTCTTAACTTGGGCAATTGTCAGGCTTTTGTTCACAACACTCCACGGAGACAGCAATGACTAAAGTAGTGAATGATCTGGTCACTGCTAAGTCTAAAAGCCATTAATCACTTCTTATTAGAAATGAGTGGCTACGGTTCTCAGAGAACCCAAATCCCCCACGAACATCCCATTCCGAACCAGAATCCGAGTCCGGACTAGGACTTCCCGCCAGACTCAGAAACCAGAACGTGGCAAAACGTCATCATGCTGCTGTCGGATTCTCATGGGTTTTGAACTCCATATAAACAGCCGCGCGTTGCTGACATTTTCACTCCGGACTTGGAGAGTGAGGGAGACAGACCTCTGTTTCTCTGTGGGTGGTGGTGTTGGGTGGGGTCAGTGTATGCTCTGTAGGGGTGCTGCTCCTATCACTGTGGTGTCCCTGTGCTGTTAGGGGTGCTGTCCTGGCTGTCACTGGTTTTTCATATGCTGTTAGGATTGCTGCTGCTGTACATGGGTGTTGCTGTCCTGGCTGTCATTGTGTTGTACAGGGGGCAGGGACTCTGTCCTCCTGTATATTGTAAAAATTCAGGGGTGCTGTTGTTAAAATAAAAGCACACTGGTCCTGTATGTGAAAATACAGAGGTGCTGGCCCAGTTTTGTATGCTGTAAAAATTCAGGGGTACTGCTGTTGTTAAAATAAAAGCACACTGGCCTTGTATACTGTAAAAATTCAGGGGTGCTGTTGTTAAAATAGAAGTACACTGGTCCTGTATGCTGTAACAATTCAGGGGTGCTATTGTTAAAATAAAAGCACCCTGGTCCTGTATGCTCTGAAAATACAGGGGTGCTGCTGTTGTTAAAATAAAAGTACATTGGCCCTGTATGCTGTAAAGATTCAGGGGTGCTGTTGTTAAAATAAAAACACACTGGCCCTGTATGCTGTAAAATGTCAGGGGTGCTTTTGTTAAAATAAAGGCACACTGGCCCTGTATGCTATAAAAATTCAGGCATGCTGCTGTTAAAATAAAAACACACTGGTCCTGTATGCTGTAAAAATTTAGGGGTGCAGCTGTTGTTAAAATAAAAGCACACTGGACCTGTATGCTGTAAAAATTCAGGGGTGCTGTTGTTAAAATAAAAGTGCACTGGCCCAGTATGCTGTAAAAATGCAGGGGTGCTAACCCTGTTTTGTATGCTGTAAAAATTCAGGGGTGCTGCTGTTGTTAAAATGAAAGCACACTGGCCCTGTATGCTGTAAAAATTCAGGGGTGCTGTTGCTAAAATAAAAATACACTGGCCCTGTATGCTGTAAAAGTTCAGGGGGGGCTGTTGTTAAAATAAAAGCACACTGGTCCTGTATGCTGTGAAAATTCAGGGGTGCTGCTGTTGTTTAAATAAAAGTACACTGGCCCTGTATGCTGTAAAAATTCATAGGTGCAGTTGTTAAAATAAAAGCACACTGGTCCTGTTTGCTGTGCATATTCAGGGATGCTGCTGCTGTTGAAATAAAAGCACACTGGCCCTGTATGCTGTAAAAATTCATGGGTGCAGTTGTTAAAATAAAAGCACACTGGTCCTGTATGCTGTGAAAATACAGGGGTGCTGGTCTTGTCTGGTATGCTGTAAAAAATCAGGGGTGCTGCTGTTGTTAAATAAAAGCACACTGGCCCTGTATGCTGTAAAAATTCAGGGGTGCTATTAAAATAAAAGTGCACTGGCCCTGTATGATTTAGAAATTAAGGGGTGCTATTGTTAAAATAAAAGCACACTGATCCTCTATGCTGTTAAAATTCCTGGGTGCTGTTGTTAAAATATAAGTACACTGGCCCTGTATGCTGTAAAAATTCAGGGGTGCTGTTGTTAAAATAAGAGTACACTGGTCCTGTATGCTGTGAAAATATAGGGGTGCTGCTGCTGTTAAAATAAAAGCAAACTGGTCCTGCATGCTGTAAGAAATTAGGGGTGCTGTTGTTAAAAGAAAAGCACACTGGTCCTGTATGCTGTGAAAATACAGGGGTGCAGGCTCTGGTATGCTGTAAAATTCAGGGCTGCTGTTGTTGTTAAAATAAAAGTACACTGGCCTTGTATGCTGTAAAAATTAAGGGGTGCTGTTGTTAAAATAAAAGCACACCGGTTTTATATACTGTGAAAATACAGGGGTGCTGGTTCTGTCACATATGCTGTAAAATTTCAGGGGTGCTGTTCTTAAAATAAAAGTACACTGGTCCTGTATGCTGTGAAAATACAGGGGGTTGTCCCTGTCTGGTATGCTGTAAAAATTCAGGGATGTGCCATTGTTAAAATAAAAGCACACTGGCCCTGTATGCTGTAAAAATTCAGGGGTGCTGTTAAAATAAAAAACTAGCCCTGTATGCTGTAAAAATTCAGTGGTGCTGTTGTTAAAATAAAAGCACTCTGGTTCTGTATGCTGTAAAAATTCAGGGGTGCTTCTGTTAAAATAAAAGCACACTGGTCCTGTATGCTGTGAAAATACAGAGGTGCTGGCCCAGTTTTGTATGCTGTAAAAATTCAGGGGTGCTGCTGTTAAAATAAAAGCACACTGGTCCTGTATGCTGTAAAAATTCAGGGGTGCTGTTGTTAAAATAAAAGCACACTGGCCCTGTATACTGTAAAAATTCAGGGGTGCTGTTGTTAAAATAAAAGTGCACTGGTCCTGTATGCTGTAACAATTCAGGGGTGCTATTATTAAAATAAAAGCACCCTGGTCCTGTATGCTCTGAAAATACAGGGGTGCTGCTGTTGTTAAAATAAAAGTACATTGGCCCTGTATGCTGTAAATATTAAGTGGTGCTTTTGTTAAAATAAAAGTACACTGGCCCTGTATGCTATAAAATTCAGGCGTGCTGCTGTTGTTAAAATAAAAACACACTAGTCCTGTATGCTGTAAAAATGTAGGGGTGAGGCTGTTGTTAAAATAAAAGCACACTGGACCTGTATGCTGTAAAAATTCAGGGGTGCTGTTGTTAAAATAAAGGTGCACTGGCCCTGTATGCTGTAAAAATACAGGGGTGCTATTGTTAAAATAAAAGTACATTAGATTTGTATGCTGTTAAAATACAGGGATGCTGGCCCTGTCTTGTATGCCATAAAAATTAAGGGGTACTGCTGTTGTTAAAATAAAAGTATACTGGTCCTGTATGCTGTAAAAATTCAGAGGTGCTGTTGTTAAATTAAAGCACACTGGCCCTATATGCTGTAAAAATTCAGGGGTGCTGTTGTTAAAATAAAAGTACGCTGGTCCTGTATGCAGTTAAAATATAGGGGTGCTGCTGTTGTTAAAATAAACGCAAACTGGTCCTGCATGCTGTAAGAAATGAAGGGTGCTGTTGTTAAAAGAAAAGAACACTGGTCCTGTGTGCTGTGAAAATACAGTGGTGCTGTTGTTAAAATAAAAGAACACTAGCCCTGTATGCTGTAAAAATACAGGGGTGCTGTTGTTAAAATAAAAGTACACTGGGACTTTCGGTTCTGGCTGCCCCCTGAGCGGCAGCTGAAGCAGTGAGCTTCGCTGCTGACTGCGCTTTGCCAGCTATTTCATGGCTATTATAGCCTCCATACTGAGCTGCACTCACCCGCTCCTGTAGCTGTTACTGTCCGCTGCATGGACAGATACTTCTCCCCGATACCCAGCAGTAAAAGCCGCGTACAGGATGAGAAGGAGCGGCGCCGCACAGAAATAAAGATGATGCTGGATGCCATCTCCAGCACTCCCACAGTCACACAGCCTCCCTTCCTGCAGGGAGATAGCTTCACCAACCATGAGGCAGGCAATCACTCTGAGGGGGACCCTCAACCCTGCTCCTCTGTGACATCGGAGGAGACATTACCGCCCCCTGACACCCCAGTAACGTATGGGGACATGGTTAGTGCTATACGCCTGGCTATGGGTCCTCTCATAAAAGCACAGATGGCTGACATAAATAAACAGCTCTCACATCTTACTCAGGGAGTTTTGCACACGGAACACAGACTGAGGGAAACTTTTGCAGATGTGGCAGAGATGAAGCACTTTGTTACTAAACATACTAAGGACATATATCAGCTACATAATAAAATACAAGATCTCTAAAATCGATCCCGGCAACATAATCTAAGGATTATTGGACTCCCTGAATTGAAAAAGGGTCAAGAATTGTTCGATTTTATTAAACTCAAGCTCCCCGAGTTGCTACATATTCAAGACAGATGTGAGGGCCTGGTTATAGAATGTAATACAGGAGTGCTGGCCTTGTCTTGTATGCTGTAAAAAATCAGGAGTGCTGCTGTTGTTAAATAAAAGCACACTGGCCCTGTATGCTGTAAAAATCCAGGGGTGCTGTTAAAATAAAAGTGCACTGCCCCTGTATGATATAAAAATTAAGGGGTGCTATTGTTAAAATAAAAGCACACTTATCCTCTATGCTGTTAAAATTCATGGGTGCTGTTGTTAAAATAAAAGTACACTGGTCCTGTATGCTGTAACAATTCAGGGGTGCTATTGTTAAAATAAAAGCACCCTGGTCCTGTATGCTCTGAAAATACAGGGGTGCTGCTGTTAAAATAAAAGTACATTGGCCCTGTATGCTGTAAAAATTCAGGGGTGCTTTTGTTAAAATAAAAGCACACTGGCCATGTAAGCTGTAAAAATTCAGGAGTGCTGCTGTTGTTAAAATAAAAACACACTGGTCCTGTATGCTGTAAAAATGTAGGGGTGCTGCTGTTGTTAAAATAAAAGCACACTGGACCTGTATGCTGTAAAATTTCAGGGGTGCTGTTGTTAAAATAAAAGTGCACTGGCCCTGTACGTTGTTCAAAATGTATTCAACTCCTTTCTTCAGACTGTTTGTTCTCTCTACAGTATGTTTGTTTTATCCCTGGTAGGTGCTGATGTCTTTTGCTGTCACCTCCCTTGTCTCCTTGTCTCTTCTCTACTCCCTATATTGTCTCTCATACTCAGTGGTGCAAGAACAAATATTTTCTTAGTGGTACAGAATGCTGGAAAATGGGCGTGTTCATGTGTTGTGAGGGGGCGTGACCACATGCCACTAATGGGAGTAGCTACATGACACTAGCGACACAGTGATGTTCGGTGAGGTAAAGGGAGGCACTGGCTAAACTCGTTAACCTCGCTAATCGCACAGCGGGAATTCCTCAGCTACTAGTCACACTCCTCATAACCAGCACAGCTAGTGCTACAGCATACCTACAAATTCTTAAGGATACCCCGTACCCGAGCATACCCGCATACTTGCACCACTGCCCATACTAGATTTTTTTAATTGATCAATTTCTCTGACCGTACAATGGTTTTTGATGTCTGTTATAATGCAATGTATCCAGAGATGGTTTATTAATGTCTCTTAGGATAGGCTTCTGGAATGTGGGGGGCATTAACTCCCCCCTGAAACGTAAACGTATATTAATGTACCTACATAAGCTTAATATTGATCTTACATTTCTCCAGGAAACACATCTTATACCCTCTGAGGTCCTTAAGCTTAACATGCTTAATTGGAAGGTGTTAGCTGCAGCATCTTATAATTCAAAGGCACGGGGGGGGTCACTATACTTGCAGCAAAACACCTGACCCTATGGGACAGTATGTGCTATGTTATGTTAAGTATGAACGTCAGAAATTTATATGTTTGAATACATATATGCTCCTACTGCTTATTCACAGTCCTTTTTATAAAATATTGTGACACTTCTTACCCTTTCATAAAAATGCCTATACTCCTCTGCAGGGACTTTAATCTTGTTTCTCTCCCACACTTAGATAAACAATTCCCTAAAAAGGTCGAGTTCTAAAATACCTAAATTTGGGGTACTGGCCTTTGCTAAACAGCTGTTACTGTTGGATATGTGGAGAGTGAAGCACCCCCTGAAGAGGGAATTTTCTTGTCAGCCGCAAAGGGCACGCTTTCTAGGATTGACTATATGTTGATGTCCAGCTCATTGCTCCCCAGACTTTCTAAAATTACAAAGGAGACTATGGGGGTTATTCCGAGTTGTTCGCTTGCTAGCAGTTTTTAGCAGCCGTGCAAACGCTATGCCGCCTCCCACTGGGAGTGTATTTTAGCTTGGCAGAAGTGCGAACGAAAGGATCGCAGAGCGGCTACAAAATTATTTTGTGCAGTTTCAGAGTAGCTTCAGACCTACTCAGTGCTTGCGATCATCTCAGACTATTCAGTTCCTGTTTTGACGTCACGAACACGCCCTGCGTTCGCCCAGCCACGCCTGTGTTTTTCCTGGCACGCCTGCGTTTTTCCGAACACTCCCTGAAAATGGTCAGTTGACACCCAGAAATGCCCACTTCCTGTCAATCACTCTGCGGTCAGCAGTGCGACTGAAAAGCTTAGCTAGACCTTGTGTGAAACGACATCGTTCGTTGTAATAGTATGACTAGCGATCAACTCGGAATGACCCCTCATATCTCTGTCTGATCACGCAGTTATATGGACAGATGTATTTATTGGTAGGGAACAGAGGGACTTTATCACTTGGAGGTGTCCATCGTCATTGTCTATATCTAAAATGTTAAAACAAGTGGTGGCCAATGCTTGGGAGCATTTTGCAAAGGAAAATTTAGAGACGTTTCATTCTGATCCAGTGCTATAATGGCAGGCCGCTAAGGTTACGATACGTGGTGAACCTATTTCCCACTCAGGGTCATGTAAAAAGAAACTCACAATAGAATATTTAGTAGCCCAACAGACTCTCACCTTGGCTTTTCAGGCTTACAAAGGTCACCCCTCCCATTCTAATTGAAAAACCTACAACACAGCGAAACTGATGTTTGAAGATTTGTTCTGTAGGTTGGAATCTTCATATACACTTTGGGGTAAATTCCAATTCCATAAATTTGGGAACAAATTGAGAAAATTAATGACTCATTTATTGTTGGGCCAACGTGCTCCGTCCACCATCCACCCCCTTCGGAGGTCAGACAAATCTATCACCTCCTCTAATGCACAGATAGCCTCTGTCCTACATAATTTTTACAAGACCCTGCCTGTACTCCCTCGCCCACCCCCCCGTCCTGCTCCCGAAGCGAGTCGGAATTTTGGGAGGGTTTACCTCTCCCACAGTTATCAGAAGCCCATGGTAAAACATTAACTGCAGATGTTACTGCCCAGGAAGTTTTGACAATATCCACATTGAAATGCGGAGAAGCACCTGGACCTGACGGTTACACTTCTCAGTTCTATAGATTCTTATCCCCTCAAATTGTACCTGTTCTTGTATCAGTTTATAATAGTATTTCTCTGACGTCCTAGTGGATGCTGGGGACTCCGTAAGGACCATGGGGAATAGTGGCTCCGCAGGAGACTGGGCACAAAAGTAAAGCTTTAGAACTACCTGGTGTGCACTGGCTCCTCCCCCTATGACCCTCCTCCAAGCCTCAGTTAGATTTTTGTGCCCGAATGAGAAGGGTGCACACTAGGTGGCTCTCCTGAGCTGCTTAGTGAAAAGTTTAGTTTTAGGTTTTTTATGTTCAGTGAGACCTGCTGGCAACAGGCTCACTGCATCGAGGGACTAAGGGGAGAAGAAGCGAACTCACCTGCGTGCAGAGTGGATTGGGCTTCTTAGGCTACTGGACATTAGCTCCAGAGGGACCGATCACAGGCCCAGCCATGGATAGGTCCCAGAGCCGCGCCGCCGGCCCCCTTACAGAGCCAGAAGACAGAAGAGGTCCGGAAAATCGGCGGCAGAAGACGTCCTGTCTTCAACAAGGTAGCGCACAGCACTGCAGCTGTGCGCCATTGCTCTCAGCACACTACACACTCCGGTCACTGAGGGTGCAGGGCGCTGGGGGGGGGGCGCCCTGAGACGCAATAAAAACACCTTGGATGGCAAAAAAAATGCATCACATATAGCTCCTGGGCTATATGGATGAATTTAACCCCTGCCAGAATACACAGAAAAACGGGAGATAAGGCCGCCGAGAAGGGGGCGGAGCCTATCTCCTCAGCACACTGGCGCCATTTTCCCTCACAGCTCCGTTGGAGGGAAGCTCCCTGGCTCTCCCCTGCAGTCACTACACTACAGAAAGGGTTAAAAAAGAGAGGGGGGCACTAATTACGCGCAGTATTAAAAATACAGCAGCTATATGGGGAAAAACACTTATATAAGGTTATCCCTGTATATATATAGCGCTCTGGTGTGTGCTGGCAAACTCTCCCTCTGTCTCCCCAAAGGGCTAGTGGGGTCCTGTCCTCTATCAGAGCATTCCCTGTGTGTGTGCTGTGTGTCGGTACGTTTGTGCCGACATGTATGAGGAGAAAAATGATGTGGAGACGGAGCAGATTGCCTGTAATAGTGATGTCACCCCCTAGGGGGTCGACACCTGAGTGGATGAACTGTTGGAAGGAATTACGTGACAGTGTCAGCTCTGTATAAAAGACAGTGGTTGACATGAGACAGCCGGCTACTAAGCTTGTGCCTGTCCAGACGTCTCATAGGCCGTCAGGGGCTCTAAAGCGCCCGTTACCTCAGATGGCAGATATAGACGCCGACACGGATACTGACTCCAGTGTCGACGGTGAAGAGACAAATGTGACTTCCAGTAGGGCCACACGTTACATGATTGAGGCAATGAAAAATGTTTTACACATTTCTGATAATACGAGTACCACCAAAAAGGGGTATTATGTTCGGTGAGGAAAAACTACCTGTAGTTTTCCTGAATCTCAGAAATTAAATGAGGTGTGTGATGATGCGTGGGTTTCCCCCGATAACAACTGATAATTGCTAAAATGTTATTGGCATTATATCCTTTCCCGCCAGAGGTTAGGGTGCGTTGGGAAACACCCCCTAGGGTGGATAAAACGCTCACACGCTTGTAAGAACAAGGGCTCTACCCTCTCCTGAGATGGCCGCCCTTAAGGATCCTGCTGATAGAAAGCAGGAGGGTATCCTAAAATGTATTGACACACATACTGGTGTTATACTGCGACCAGCAATCGCCTCAGCCTGGATGTGCAGTGCTGGGTTGGCGTGGTCGGATTCCCTGACTGAAAATATTGATACCCTAGATAGGGACGGTATATTATTGCCTATAGAGCATTTAAAAGATGCATTTCTATATATGCGTGATGCACAGCGGAATATTTGCCGACTGGCATCAAGTCTAAGTGCGTTGTCCATTTCTGCCAGTAGAGGGTTATGGACACGACAGTGGTCAGGTGATGCGGATTCCAAACGGCATTTGGAAGTATTGCCTTATTAAGGGGAGGAGTTATTTGGGGTCGGTCTTTCAGACCTGGTGGCCACGGCAACAGCTGGGAAATCCACGTTTGTACCCCAGGTCGCCTCTCAACATAAGAAGACGCCGTATTATCAGGCGCAGTCTTTTCGTGGGTAAGCGGGCAAAAGGTTATTCATTTCTGCCCCGTGACAGAGGGAAAGGAAAAAGGCTGCAGAAATCAGCCAGTTCCCAGGAACAGAAGCCCTCTCCCGCCTCTGCCAAGCCCTCAGTATGACGCTGGGGCTTTACAAGCAGAATCAGGCACGGTGGGGGCCCGTCTCAATGAATTTCAGCGCGCAGTGGGCTCACTCGCAAGTAGACCCCTGAACCCTTCAGGTGATATCTCAGGGGTACAAATTGGAATTCGAGACGTCTCCCCCTCGCCGTTTCCTAAAGTCGGCTTTACCGATGTCTCCTTCTGACAGGGAGGCAGTTTTGGAAGCCATTCACAAGCTGTATTCCCAGCAGGTGATAATCAAGGTACCCCTCCTGCAACAGGGAACGGGGTATTATTCCACACTGTTGTGGTACCGAAGCCGGACGGCTCGGTGAGACCGATTCTAAATCTAAAATCTTGAACACTTACATACGGAGGTTCAAATTCAAGATTGAGTCACTCAGAGCAGTGATTGCGAACCTGGAAGAAGGGGACTACATGATGTCTCAGGACATCAAGGATGCTTACCTTCATGTCCCAATTTACCCTTCTCACCAAGGGTACCTCAGGTTTATGGTACAGAACTGTCACTATCAGTTTCAGACGCTGCCGTATGGATGGTCCACGGCACCCTGGGTCTTTACCAAGGTAATGGCCGAAATGATGATACTCATTCGAAGGAAGCGAATTTTAGTTATCCCTTACTTGGACGATTCCCTGATAAGGGTAAGATCCAGGGAACAGTTGGAGGTCGGTGTAGCACTATCTCAGGTAGTGTTGCGGCAGCACGATTGGATTCTCAATATTCCAAAATCGCAGCTGATTCCGACGACTCGTATTCTGTTCCTAGGGATGATCCTGGACACAGTCCAGAAAAAGGTGTTTCTCCCGGAGGAGAAAGTCAGGGAGTTATCCGAGCTAGTCGGGAACCTCCTATAACCGAGCCAAGTCTCAGTACATCAATGAAATGGTTCTGGGAAAAATGGTGGCTTCCTACGAAGCAATCCCATTCGGCAGATTCCACGCAAGAACTTTCCAGTGGGACCTGCTGGACAAATGGTCCGGGTCGCATCTTCAGATGCATCAGCGGATAACCCTGTCACCAAGCACAAGGGTGTCTCTCCTGTGGTGGTTGCAGAGTGCTCATCTTCTAGAGGGCCGCACATTCAGGACTGGGTCCTGGTGACCACGGACATAAATATCCTGAAGCTAAGGGCCATTTACAATGCTCTAAGCTCAGCAAGACCTCTGCTTCAAGGTCACCCGGAGTTGATCCATTCGGACAACATCACGGCAGTCACCCACGTAAACAGACAGGGTGACACAAGAAGCAGGAGGGCAATGGCAGAAGCTGCAAGGATTCTTCGCTGGGCGGAAAATCATGTGATAGCACTGTCAGCAGTATTCATTCCGGGAGTGGACAACTGGGAAGCAGACTTCCTCAGCAGACACGACCTCCACCCGGGAGAGTGGGGACTTCACCCAGAAGTCTTCCACATGTTTATAAAACTCGACAAGTATTGCGCCAGGTCAAGGGACCCTCAGGCAATAGCTGTAGACGCTCTGGTAACACAGTGGGTGTACCAGTCAGTGTATGTGTTCCCTCCTCTGCCTCTCATACCCAAGGTACTGAGAATTATAAGATGGAGAGGAGTAAGCACTATATTCGTGGCTCCGGATTGGCCAAGAAGGACTTGGTAACCGGAACTTCAAGAGATGCTCACGGAGGATCCGTGGCCTCTACCTCTAAGAAGGGACCTGCTCCAGCAAGGACCCTGTCTGTTCCAAGACTTACCACGGCTGCGTTTGACGGCATGGCGGTTGAACGCCGGATCCTGAAGGAGAAAGGCATTCCGGATGAAGTCATTCCTATCCTGATCAAAGCCAGGAAAGATATAACCGCAAAACATTATCACCGCATTTGGCGAAAATATGTTGCGTGGTGTGAGGCCAGTAAGGCCCCAACGGAGGAATTTTCAACTAGGTCGATTCCTACATTTCCTGCAAACAGGAGTGTCTATGGGCCTGAAATGGGGGTCCATTAAGGTTCAAATTTCGGCCCTGTCAATTTTCTTCCAAAAAGAACTAGCTTCAGTCCCTGAAGTTCAGACGTTTGTGAAAGGGGTACTGTATATACAGCCTCCTTTTGTGCCTCCAGTGGCACCTTGGGATCTAAATGTAGTTTTTGGGTTCCAAAAGTCACGTTGGTTTGAACCACTTAAATATGTGGAGTTAAAATATCTCACATGGAAAGTGGTCATGCTGTTGGCCCTGGCCTGGGCCAGGTGCGTGTCAGAATTGGCGGCTTTATCCTGTAAAAGCCCTCATCTGATTTTCCATTCGGACAGGGCGGAATTGAGGACTTGTCCTCAGTTTCTCCCTAAGGTGGTTTTCAGCGTTTCACCTGAATCAACCTATTGTGGTGCCTGCGGCTACTAGGGACTTGGAGGACTCCAAGTTGCTAGACGTTGTCAGAGCCCTGGAAATATAGGTTTCCAGGACGGCTGGAGTCAGAAAATCTGACTCGTTGTTTATTCTGTATGCACCCAACAAGCTGGGTGCTCCTGCTTCTAAGCAGACTATTGCTCATTGGATTTGTAGTACAATTCAGCTTGCACATTCTGTGGCAGGCCTGTCACAGTCAAAATCTGTAAAAGCCCATTCCACAAGGAAGGTGGGCTCATCTTGGGCGGCTGCCCGAGGGGTCTCGGCTTTACAACTTTGCCGAGCAGCTACTTGGTCAGGAGCAAATACGTTTGTAAAATTCTACAAATTTGATACCCTGGCTGAGGAGGACCTGGAGTTCTCTCATTTGGTGCTGCAGAGTCATCCGCACTCTCCCGCCCGTTTGGGAGCTTTGGTATAATCCCCATGGTCCTTACGGAGTCCCCAGCATCCACTAGGACGTCAGAGAAAATAAGAATTTACTTACCGATAATTCTATTTCTCGTAGTCCGTAGTGGATGCTGGGCGCCCATCCCAAGTGCGGATTGTCTGCAATACTGGTACATAGTTATTGTTACCAAAAAAATCGGGTTATTGCTGTAGTGAGCCATCTTTTCTAGAGGCTCCTCTGTTATCATGCTGTTAACTGGGTTTAGATCACAAGTTATATGGTGTGATTGGTGTGGCTGGTATGAGTCTTACCCGGGATTCAAAATCCTTCCTTATTGTGTACGCTCGTCCGGGCACAGTATCCTAACTGAGGCTTGGAGGAGGGTCATAGGGGGAGGAGCCAGTGCACACCAGGTAGTTCTAAAGCTTTACTTTTGTGCCCAGTCTCCTGCGGAGCCACTATTCCCCATGGTCCTTACGGAGTCCCCAGCATCCACTACGGACTACGAGAAATAGAATTATCGGTAAGTAAATTCTTATTATTATCTTCAGGTAAACTCACAAACTATTTTAATGCTGCTACTTTACATGTCCTACCGAAAATCGGGCAGGGACCTGTCTGATCCCGGTTCATATTGTCCAATATTGCTTTTGAATTTGGATTACAAGATTCTGACAAAACTGCTGGCGTAACGTTTAAAATTGGTTCTACCCATGATGGTGCACCGGGATAAGACAGGTTTTGTTATGGGCAGGAATTCTGTGACTAATATTAGACGGGTCTTGGCTGTGGTGCAGGACTCCCAGTGCACCGTGCCAAATGTACCTAAGGATATTTTATCTTTGGATGCAGAAAAAGTCTTTGGCATGGTGCACTGGGATCACTTGTACGACTCTCTGTCTCGGTTCTCCTTCCCAGATAACTTCATAAGGTTTCTTAAAACTCTCTGTAACTGGGCATGGCCTAGCTACTACCCAGGGTGGACGTGCTTCTCTGTAGCTCCCGGCCGGCGCTGAATTATCCCCTTTTCCCTGCCCCCACCTGGAGACTTTAAGGGCACATTACCACCCCTGGAGGTCTGCGCTAGTCCCCTGATACGTGCTGCGGAGCCGGCGGACACTCTGTGTGTCCGTGCAGGTTGCGGCCTACGCAGGGAGCAAAGCCGGGACCTCGAGCCCAGACGGAGCCCGGACCGGAAGTCGCACGCGGCCGGCCCACGCTGCACTTGGTGCCCTTCTGACATCCTCCCCATCAGCCACCTGGCCCTACCCGCTCCCCCACATCTCCCCGCAAACCCCCCTTGCTGCCGACGGAGTTGGGCCGCGAAGTCGGGGAGCGACGTGGAGGCTCCCGCGGATTGTGGCCTGCTCCCCCTGCTGAGACCGGGACCTCGATTTGGACGCCGAGCCGCCGGGCCTCCGGGCGCATAGCGGTGGCGACGCTCCCGTCCGGACTGGAATGCTCCCATCTACACAGCTAGACGTCGGCCTCACTCAGCCCGCGGGCGGCCAGATAGTGGTGGGATCACGGGGAAGAGCAGGCCAAAGGAGGCTGGAGACTGCTGAGGAGCTGCACAATCCGGCGGCCATCTTTGATTTCATACGGGGGGCTCCGGTGTGAGACGTTGAGCCCTGGAGAGAAGGCGTCGGCACTAAACACCATACGGCCTTCTGGCAGTCCGGTAGGTCATCTCCTCCCTTATTACACAACATCCCCATCACTGGGCCTGACATCCGAAGGCCGCTGATACCTATTTCCTGACACTTAGTTCCACGGCTGTTATTATCGGGAAGCTCCTCACTACATATCTCTCGCTGATGCAAAGACCTGGAGATGCCCACATTATAAGTTACAGACCACCCACCCTGGCCTGAAAGGTCATCCCCTCCATCGGCTTTCAGATCTAGGCCCTCACTTCCGGTGGGCACACCGAACGATCCGGTTGCTCCCCCTGAGAGCTATCCCTCCGGGCATCCCTGTTAGCCCAGACCAACGGCTCTCCCTGGACCAGTGACCCTGCAAATACACCGGCGGGTCCCGGGAACACCCCGGAGCAAAGTGGCATAGACCCCGGCTCGCTCCGTCCCCCATCACACCCACCGGAACTCACACAAGCAGTGTGCACCAGATGACGGTGGCCATCTTGGGTCTCGTGGAAGACGCTGACCCGGCTGCCTGAGGGATCCCTGGTCACTCACAGCACCCCGCTGTGCTCCCCCGCTAGCCCCTTGGATCCCATACCGCTGGCCGACAGTTCCCCTCAATACAGATACGTGAAGCGGAGCCCCACCTCGCCGCTGCAGCGGCCACGATTCCTTGCTCCCCTGACTGAAATCCTGGACTGTCTGGAGCCTCTTGCCCCCTTAGAGGATACGCAGGACTCAGACCTCATCTCCACTGCTCCACTGATCAGGACCATCACTCAGCTAATGCTGGTGGCGACGCTGCTGACCTGTCACCCTCCACCTGTGCCTCCATAAGCAACGATTTTACATCAACAGACCAAATTTAAAAAATCAAAGCAAAAAACCAAACAGGTCGCTGCCTGGGCCCAGACCTTGCGGTTATCACAGGTGGATCCTCCTCCCCCACCTCCCTCCACTTCTTACTGTACGTGTGCCTCCTCGAACTGCACCCTGATTGGACAAGCCTACACATATTCCTCATAGTGCTTTTTCCCCCAGTCCCTTCCCCACTCCTCCGGGACATACCTGCCATAGTCCTGAGGAACTTGTAATCTCCTGCGGTACATCTGCGCTCATTGTGCCCCTTGAGTGACGCCACGATTGGACCAGATTCCCCACTATGGAAAAATACGTGGCCAAAACGCTCCGTGCGAATAAGAATTCTCAAAACAAAAATAAATCAACGGCCAAAGATAGGGAACACAGCCCTATTCTGCAGGGGTATCCATCCTCTCCAGGCAGACGAATCACTGGCGACATGGTGCCTACTGACGTCCATGCTAGTCCATCCTCAGTACAGAGGGCCAGAGAAATATCAGACATCATATCGCCTTTACTGGACGCAAAATTGGCGCCTCTGATGGAGGCAATTACATCAGCAGCAGCTCAACTGACCCAACACACTCAACATCTGGCTGAGGCCGAGGACCGAATATCTACCTTGGAAGATGATTATCAAACGATTCAATCACAACAACAAACGCACGACAATACCCTAGTGGCCATGACCGATAAGATCGAAGATTTAGAAAATCGGAATCTCCGGAACAACTTACGCCTGATTGGTCTTCCAGAATCCGTCAGACAGGCAGATCTGCTGGACTTGGTTACTCGCTGGCTCCACACAATCCTTGATTTGCCCCCCTCCCCCACCTCTTACCTGGTAGAACGGGCCCACCGCATCGGCCCAGACAGGCAGTCTTCACAGTCCTCTCAGTCACGTCCTAGACCAGTAATTTTCAAGTTACTAAATTATCTTGACAAAGTGAAGATCATGGAAGCCTACCGCAAGCGCTCTGACCTACGCTACGAGGAATCCAAACTTCTTCTTTTTCAGGACTTTTCCGTTCAAGTTTCGACACAACGACGGGAGTTCTCCCCTGTATGCAAGGAGCTCTATGCTAAAAACCTCAGATTTGCTCTCCTATACCCGGCAAAACTGAGAATCTTCCATGCCAGCAAACCGCATTTCTTGGACACACCAGATTCTGCTCGGAACTTTCTCAAGTCTCTGTCATCATCACAGTCTGACTCTCGAATGGACGATGCTGATTGACTCTTCTAGACTTAAGTATCTCTCTATGTTATTTTCTCTCTCCTTCTTTCCTAATGGATAGCACACTGTTGATTGTTTCTATATGGTTATTGCATATAGGGTTAAATGGGAATTCTCCACACCTGCCGCAGATGCAGGGATGGTGGGACTCCTTTATTCAATTTCTTCAGTCAGCCTTCTTTCCCTCCCTTTTTTCTAATCAAACTAGAGTTTCTGTTACAGATGGACGGTTATTATTACTGTCTTCTTGGGTTCAAAAATTTAAAAAATGTTATGACTGGTGGCCTATGATGCATTGGTTACTGTTTTCTACCTGCATTACATTGTTTTGTTACTATATGTTTATTCTAACTCCGTTCGTTTGCCCGACACATAATTTTTGTCCTCCCCTTGCGTGCTGGGACGGGGGATTGGACTTTCGCTTGTGGCTTCTCCCTCTGCGTTCCACTAGACTGGGTATTGGATAATGCCAGCCCCTAGGGACGCTGGAGCCTCTACTGATGGCTCAAAGACGTCTCTTAAATTGGTCTCGTGGAACGTAGAGGGCCTGAACACGCCAGTCAAGAGGAAATTTTTTTTGACCCACCTCAAAAAATTTAATCCTGATATAGTATTTCTGCAGGAGACGCACTGGCGTCTCAATGACCCCAATACACTTAGAGATACCTGGGTTGGAGACTTCAGAAGCGCCTCCTATACTACTAAAGCAAGGGGAGTACTTCTTCTGTTTCGTAGATCTTTGCACTATAAGATCAAGGATGATTGGGTGGACCCTGAGGGCAGGTTTTTGTTTCTAAAGGTAGAGGTCGAAGGAGAGCTTTTTACTTTAGCATGTATTTATGCCCCTACAGGACCGAATGCTTCCTTTTTCTCAGACATCTTTGTTAAATTACAAGGCTGGATGGAGGGGGTTTTGATTTTAGGGGGAGACCTTAATATTGTTCAAGACCCGCTATTGGATGTATCTGGTGGCCTCTGACAGTTGAATTACAATAGATCCATGCCACCCACCCTGTCCCTAATGCAGGACTCTTTACAGCTTCTGGACCCATGGAGATTTCTCCACCCTGACTCTAGGGAGTATTCCTTCTTCTCACACCCCCATAAAATATTCTCCATATTGGATTACTGGCTAATATCTGCCTCTTTGATTCATAGAATAGTGGACTCCACCATAGCTAATACTCTCATATCCGACCATGCCCCCATCACCCTGACAATAGCGTTAACCACACCCCGACAATACTCCTATGTCTGGCGGTTTCCTGAATACCTTGCCCATTCTGAGGACTTTAAACTCTTTTTGTCACAATCATATCTCAATTATACACACGATAACGCAGCACATGTCAATGACATAAATCTTTTCTGGCAGGCTTCTAAACCCGTTCTTAGAGGACAGATTATTTCATATGTTGCCGCCAGAAAAAGGCAACTTCGGGAAAGGATGGCAGAGGCATCCCTCCAGGTTGCCTCGGCCTATTCTCAACTGTTGGCTGATCCGTCTGAGACTAACAGGAAATTATATAAAGACACCAAACTGATACACGATACCCTCTGTGCTGAACAGGCCAAGTTATTCCTCTCCTTCCAATCTAACAAATATTTTCGTTGGGGCAATCGCCCAGAAAAATTATTGGCAAACATGGTAAAAACTCATGCAACACCAAAACATATCTCCTCGATTAGAGACACATGTGGACCCCCCTCAGTGACACAGGAACAGATTAGCTACACCTTTCTGGCTTTCTTTGAGAAATTATACACCGCACCACCTGACCACCCTACTGCTGGCATGGACTTTTTGACACAGGCTAATCTCCCTACACTTTCTGAGGGCGATAGAGAATTTCTTACCAACCCCGTTACTGCAGCGGAATTGGAATCGACCATCAAATCCCTAGTAAATGGGAAATCCCCGGGCCCCGACGGTATGTCGACAGCCTATTATAAATTACTTCTCCCACATATAAGTGACCACCTTAGGCAATTATACAATGCGCTCTTGACGGGCCACCCTGTCCCGACAGGCTTTAATATGGCCCGAGTCATAGTACTCCCTAAACCTAATAAAGATCATACTTTGGTTTCATCCTACCGGCCAATCTCTGTCACGAACCGGTCTCTCACCTTTGCGGGTTCTGGGGTTCATCCGTTGCCAGTGCGGTTGCTCGCGGTGCTGTGCGCCCGTGTGGGGACACGGCGTGATCAGTGGCACAGGTAATGCAGAGTCTGGGAACTGTGAGTGCGGGGACCAAATGGCCTAAGGCACTGCGGCGTGTCTGCTGTATAGGAGGTGGCCATGTTGGAGACCAAATAGCTAATACTGAGCACTTGTGAAAACACCTGTGGGCAGGTGTAAGCCAATCCCGTGCTTGTGCTGCCTTTAAGTAGGCTGGGATTATGTCACTCTGGGCCAGTGCTTTGTTGTATCAAAGCTGTGCTCTAGCTCTGAACTCTCTCCGTGCATTCCTGTGTGATTCCCGTGGTCCAGATATCGCCTCCGTTCCCAGAGGTCCGTTTTGCAGCCTTCACTGCCAAAGATCTACCGGCTCTCCATTGTGCTATCAGTCAATTGCACACCTATTGGAAATACTCGGATTCCCAGTGTCCTGCATGAGGTTACCCTGTCTGTCTGCCTATCATACAAAGTCTGGAGGATTCCAATTCCTTCAGCTGTTCGTTTGTTCAACTCTGCATTTAACCCATTCATCACCTTGCCATCTACTACAGTTTCACAGTGATCTCCGGAACCCGCAAGTAACCCAATTCAGTACTTTTTCTATGTTGTCATTACAAGGATAATTCTTCACAGTCTCTCAGTTAACTCTTAAAACTCCATTGCAAATTCTTACAGTTAATTCTCCATGTCTGCATTAACCAGTTAAACACAATCTGCAGTTCAGCATCAAAGCCTGTTTATATTTGGACAATTCAACATTTATTCTTCAGCTTGTTTTTGCATATGTTTCCATGAACATTTCTTTTATTTATTTCTGAGTTTTCTCTTGCATATTATTTCTGTCATTCCTGCAATACTTCAGTATAATGATGATTAACAACTAGTCATTTAACTCCTTACCGAATTGTTACTTTAATAAATATATGAAACGGAACTTCCTTCGTCCTCCCTGTTTTCTTCATACCCCAGCACCTACACCTGAGGTTGGTTCCAGGTTAACGGATTCACAAAAACACCCGGACCTGACAGTAAGCACTGGCCACATGGATCCGTCAAGTGACCAATTCGCAGGAGGCGGTGCTACGTCAAATATCCTTTCCCGTCTGGAAAACCAGGAGTCTATACAGACACAAATAGTGCAGTTTATGCAAACTATGGCAGACCGTTTAGAGACTCTTCATACAGCAATTAAAACGTCTCAAGTCCAGATTCCAACTCCGGTTGTCCCAGTTACCACTACAGCTTCTCCTGTGATGCTGCCTACGTCCCGCTTGCAGTTACCCTCTCCGAGTAAGTTTGACGGAACTCCAAAACTTTGCAGGGGATTCCTGAATCAATGCGAGATCCAGTTCGAACTGATGTCCGCCAGTTTCCCATCAGCTCGTTCTAAGGTCGCATATATTATTGCCCTCCTCTCCGGTCAGGCTCTGGAGTGGGCATCACCATTATGGGAGAGAGGTGATCCTATCCTCTCTAATTACAAAGAGTTTGTATCTTCTTTCCGGAGAATCTTTGACGAACCCGGCAGGACCACCTCAGCATCTTTGGAGATTCTCCGTCTACGTCAAGGTTTACGTCCTGTCAATCAATATATTGTTCAGTTTCGCACGTTGTCTTCAGAGTTAAACTGGAATGAGGAGGCCCTGATCGCCGCGTTTTGGAATGGACTTTCTGAGAGAATCAAGGACGATTTAACTATCCGGGATGTGCCAACTAAACTGGATGAATTGATTTCTCTCTGTAACAAACTTGACCTACGCTACAGGGAGCGATGTTTAGAGAAATCCAGGGCAGAGCGATCCAGTCCACGTTATCATCCTAGGCCTCGACAAGATTCTTCATCACAGTCTCCGGTAACGACAGACGAACCTATGCAGATTGGGCGCTCTCGCCTCACAGAAGAGGAACGACTTCGTCGTCGACAGGGTAACCTCTGCATGTACTGTGGGTCCTCTGAACACTTAGTTAAATTCTGCAAACTCCGACCGGGAAACTCTCGCTCCTAGCTTATTCAAGAGAGGTTAAGCTAGGAGTTACTCTAGAATCACGTTCTGGGGAAGAGCCGACTTTGTCTATTCAATTAGAAGTTCCAAGTTCTACAGTGAAAGTTTCAGCTCTCCTAGATTCTGGGGCAGCCGAGAACTTCATCTCCTCAGCCTTTGTCATGCGGTCTAAAGTTCAAACCATGCCTCTGGAAGCAGCAGTTGCTGTTACAGCAGTGGATGGAAGTCGAATTCCAGATGGTATAATTACTCATCGAACCGTATGTCTCAAGATGAAAGTTGGTGTGCTCCATTCCGAATACCTCTCCTTCTACGTGATTCCCAAAGCCTCTCAAGATGTGATACTTGGTTTACCTTGGCTGCAGAAACATAACCCTCAACTTAATTGGCAAACCATGGAAGTCCTTTCATGGGGTAAATCTTGTACCAAAGACTGTTTAGCCTCAATTGTACCTCTCCGGTCAATCAGCCTTCCCGACCTACCTCCGGTGTATCAATCCTTTGCGGATGTTTTCAGTAAACAAGCAGCAGACTCTCTACCTCCTCATCGCGAATGGGACTGCCCAATTGTCCTGGTTCCGGGTAAAACACCTCCTAGGGGACGAATTTATCCGCTATCCATCCCAGAGACGCAAGCTATGTCTGATTATATACAAGAAAATCTAACCAAAGGATTTATCAGACCATCTTCTTCACCTGCAGGAGCCGGATTCTTTTTCGTTAAGAAGAAGGACGGTGGGTTACGACCATGCATAGATTACCGTGGACTCAATGAGATCACTGTGAAAAACAAGTATCCATTACCCTTAATTCCAGAATTATTTGACCGGGTAAAAGGAGCTACTGTGTTTACAAAACTGGATCTCCGAGGGGCCTACAATTTAATCCGCATCCGAGAAGGGGACGAGTGGAAAACTGCTTTTAATACCCGGGATGGGCATTACGAATACCTTGTAATGCCTTTCGGTCTTTGTAATGCACCTGCAGTTTTTCAAAGCTATGTGAATTAACTTTTTCGTGATCTTCTCTACAAGTGTCTAGTAGTGTACCTGGATGATATCCTAATATTCTCTAGGGATATAAAGTCTCACCGTCACCAAGTTAAAGAGGTACTGACACGTCTGAGGAAAAATCAACTTTATTGTAAGTTAGAGAAGTGCACTTTTGAAGTATCTTCCATACCGTTCCTTGGTTACATCATTTCCGGATCAGAGCTATGTATGGATCCCGGTAAGGTACAAGCTATCCGAAATTGGTCCACTCCTACAACTCTCAAGGGGATTCAGCGATTTCTCGGCTTTGCTAATTTCTATAGGAGATTCATTAAGAATTATTCTACGTTAGCTGCTCCCATCACAGCCCTAACTCGTAAGGGAGCAAATCCTACGAACTGGTCTTCAGAAGCAATCAAAGCCTTCTCTGATTTAAAGCAAGCCTTTGTGTCAGCCCCCATTCTTCGACAGCCTGATCTGAATCGTCCCTTTCTACTAGAGGTGGATGCATCTACAGAAGCAGTAGGAGCTGTGTTGTCACAAGTCTTTGAAGATAAAAAGGTCCATCCCTGCGGATATTTCTCCCGTAAGTTCCTCCCGGCAGAACGTAATTATGCAATCGGTGAGCAAGAGTTACTTGCCATCAAGTTGGCATTTGAGGAGTGGAGATACCTCCTAGAAGGAGCTCAACATCGCATTACAGTTTATACTGATCATAAGAATCTTCTGTATCTGCAGTCAGCTCAGTGTTTGAATCCACGACAAGCTCGATGGGCGCTTTTCTTCTCACGATTTGATTTCAAACTCACCTATCGTCCAGGGTCTCAGAACAAAAAGGCAGATGCCCTTTCCCGGTCCTTTGCTTCTTCTGAATTAAATGATGCTACCACGAATCAAGCCATTGTGAATCCTAGGTCCTTTTTAATGACTCGAACCTCTCCAGTTCCTCCGCCTGGCAAGACCTTTGTCGCCACAAGTCTTCGAAAACGGCTGCTTACCTGGGCTCACTCCTCTTCCTTCATGGGTCATCCTGGGGTTCTAAAGACTCTCAAGTTTATTCAACAGTCTTATTGGTGGCCACGTCTCAAAGCCGATGTCCAAGGGTTTATAGCAGCATGTCCTAAATGTGCCCAACATAAGAGTCCAAGAAGTTCTCCACCAGGTTTGTTACATCCACTATCCATACCCAAACAACCATGGACTCATATCTCAATGGATTTCGTGACCGATCTACCTCCATCAAAAGGGCGAAATACCATTTGGGTGATAGTGGATCGATTTTCGAAAATGGCACATTTCATTCCATTAACTGGGTTACCATCTGCCCCTTTACTAGCCAGATTGTTCATCTCTGAAATCTTCAAGTTGCATGGCCTTCCTCGAGAAATTGTTTCTGATCGGGGAACACAGTTTGTGGCCAAGTTTTGGAGGTCGCTTTGTTCATCTTTAAATGTCAAGTTGAACTTTTCTTCTGCATATCATCCTCAGACAGATGGACAAACTGAGAGAGTCAACCAAGACCTTGAAACATTTCTCCGGCTATATATATCGTCCTCACAGGATGACTGGGTTGACTACCTTCCATTGGCAGAATTTGCTCATAATAATCTCTTCCATTCATCTTCAGAATCTACGCCCTTTTATATTAACTTCGGCTTTCATCCTCGTGTGCCAGAGTTTCATCCATTGCCAGCCCTAGAGGTCCCAGCGGCAGATCAAGAGCTTCAACGTCTATCTAGCATCTGGAGTTGTGTACGTAAGTCCTTGGTCAAAACTTCCGCTCGTTATAAATCTTTTGCAGATAGAAAACGTAAAGCTGTACCGAATTACAAAGTGGGAGACCAAGTTTGGATTTCTACGCGCAATATCAAGTTCAAAGTTCCTTCTAAGAAATTTGCTCCCAGGTTTATTGGTCCATTTCCCATTGTAAAGGTACTCAACCCTGTGTCATACAAAGTCAAGCTGCCACCGTCTTTGAGAATTCCTAACGCCTTTCATACATCTTTACTGAAGCCTTTGATTCTCAATAAGTTCCGTACTACCCAGTCCAAATCTCCTAAAGTTCACTCTTTGCAGAATGAGGAATTTGAAGTTAAAGAGATTGTGGACTCACGTTCCCGATATGGACGTTTACAGTTTCTGGTCGACTGGAAGGGTTACGGCCCGGAGGAGAGATCCTGGGTTTTCTCTGAAGATGTTCATGCTCCAAGACTGGTACAGAAATACTTCTCCAAAAATCCTGACAAGGTTCAAAGGTGTTCGGAGACCACCCGTAGAAGAGGGGGTACTGTCACGAACCGGTCTCTCACCTTTGCGGGTTCTGGGGTTCATCCGTTGCCAGTGCGGTTGCTCGCGGTGCTGTGCGCCCGTGTGGGGACACGGCGTGATCAGTGGCACAGGTAATGCAGAGTCTGGGAACTGTGAGTGCGGGGACCAAATGGCCTAAGGCACTGCGGTGTGTCTGCTGTATAGGAGGTGGCCATGTTGGAGACCAAATAGCTAATACTGAGCACTTGTGAAAACACCTGTGGGCAGGTGTAAGCCAATCCCGTGCTTGTGCTGCCTTTAAGTAGGCTGGGATTATGTCACTCTGGGCCAGTGCTTTGTTGTATCAAAGCTGTGCTCTAGCTCTGAACTCTCTCCGTGCATTCCTGTGTGATTCCCGTGGTCCAGATATCGCCTCCGTTCCCAGAGGTCCGTTTTGCAGCCTTCACTGCCAAAGATCTACCGGCTCTCCATTGTGCTATCAGTCAATTGCACACCTATTGGAAATACTCGGATTCCCAGTGTCCTGCATGAGGTTACCCTGTCTGTCTGCCTATCATACAAAGTCTGGAGGATTCCAATTCCTTCAGCTGTTCGTTTGTTCAACTCTGCATTTAACCCATTCATCACCTTGCCATCTACTACAGTTTCACAGTGATCTCCGGAACCCGCAAGTAACCCAATTCAGTACTTTTTCTATGTTGTCATTACAAGGATAATTCTTCACAGTCTCTCAGTTAACTCTTAAAACTCCATTGCAAATTCTTACAGTTAATTCTCCATGTCTGCATTAACCAGTTAAACACAATCTGCAGTTCAGCATCAAAGCCTGTTTATATTTGGACAATTCAACATTTATTCTTCAGCTTGTTTTTGCATATGTTTCCATGAACATTTCTTTTATTTATTTCTGAGTTTTCTCTTGCATATTATTTCTGTCATTCCTGCAATACTTCAGTATAATGATGATTAACAACTAGTCATTTAACTCCTTACCGAATTGTTACTTTAATAAATATATGAAACGGAACTTCCTTCGTCCTCCCTGTTTTCTTCATACCCCAGCACCTACACCTGAGGTTGGTTCCAGGTTAACGGATTCACAAAAACACCCGGACCTGACAATCTCATTGTTAAACCAGGATTTTAAAATATTCACGAAGATTCTTGCCACCCGTCTCAAAGTGATTCTACCTAAATTGCTACATCCTGCCCAGACAGGATTCCTGCGTAATAGGCACTCAGTACATAATGTTCGCTCATTGCTGGCGGGCATGTATAAAACGCATGATTCATTGGAGAAGGAAAATATGGTCTTGAGCTGTGATGCAGACAAAGCCTTTGACCGAGTATCTTGGGCTCACATAGACAGATTACTTAGACTCCAAAATTTTGGTCCTGATTTTATTAAGGTATTTCACATCTCTACCAAACTGCCCAAGCCTTTTTGACGGTTAATGGTCACAACTCGAGACTATTCTCCCTATATCGAGGTACCAGACAGGGCTGCCCCTTATCCCCCCTCTTATTTAACTTGGCCTTAGACCCCCTCCTTTGCCATTTCTGTAGAGAACACAGATGGCACGGCATAAAACTGGCTGATCATGAACTTAAATTCTCAGCATTTGCAGATGACATTTTACTTTACTTTAGCAACCCTCGAAAGGCCATACCACACTTACTTGACATTCTAGACTCATTTGAATTAGTCTCTGGCTTTAAAATTAATCACTCCAAAACAGAAGCCTTGGCTTTCTTTCCCTCAATAAAAGCAGGCTGGGGCGACACGTTCCCGTTTCACTGGGCCACAAACAATTGTATTACTTATTTAGGGATTTTATTCCCTGATCACCCCTCCGAGCTATACTCACTTAATGTCCCCCCACTATTTACTAGGACATATGCAGACTTTGCCAGATGGGCTCACCTCCCTCTCACGTATACTGGCAGGAGTCACTTGTATAAAATGATAAGCTTCCCACGCTTCCTTTATGTATTACAGATGCTTCCGCTGATTCCGCCCAAACACATGCTAGCTCAACTGGACAAAGCACTGTCTAAATTTATTTGGGCGGGTAAGCACCCTAGATTCTCACTATTCAAATTACGCCAACCCCGTTCCCTTGGGGGCTTAAATTTACCATGCCTTTACTCGTATGCCATGGCAGCCAACTACAGGATCGCTTTGGACTGGATTGGCGGTCGAGGCGTATATGCCAACACACATCTGGAACAATCTTTTACTCCCTCTCGGTCTTTGGTGTCCCTGTTACACACCACCCCCACTTCCATACCACACTGTGTGGCAGACAATATATTTGTTTCCTCTATCTGTGTTGCCTGGCAACAGATTCGCTCGCAACTAAAAATATCACGATATATATCACTGTTCATACCTCTCTGGGGTAACCCAGACTTCAAGCCTCACACTACCTCTCCCATATTTCAGACTTGGTATGATGGAGGTCTAAAATACATCCATCATTTTCTGCATGCTGAAACTCTGACCTTACTTACACATTCCCAAATTATGGCACATTTTCCAGCTTTACGAATCCCATTCTTCCCCTTTCTTCAAGCATGCAGCTATGTACAGAAGGTCACATCTTTGTTATCTATGCAAGATACCTCTCATACCCTGGACAAAACATTACGACTCACCCCAAATAGCAATTTTCCCACGGCGCTCATATACACACACTCCCGCGCCTTACTAAACGTGGAATCCGGCTCAGTGGGCCTCCTGAAATGGAAACTGGAATTCCCAGATCTCACTACGAAACTGATTCTGGAGGCTAACACCTATTTAGATAAAACACTAGGCTCAGTTTCATACTCAGAAATGCACCAGAAAATTCTACATAGAGCATATGTCACTCCCAAGCTACGATACCTCATCGGAGCAGCCCCCTCATCTCACTGTTTCAAGTGCACTGCTCCAGAAGCAGACCTTGTACACTGTTTGTGGTCATGTCCCAAGGTACGTACACTTTGGCAGGCACTCCAATCATACATCACGACTGACCTACAGTTACAATTTACTATCACTAAGACGTGGGCATTCTGGGGTATATTCCCGAAACCATCCACTACCGGTCTGTCCAAGGGGCAACGTATTTTATTAATTAAACTGGCGGCTGCTACCAAAAAGACGATCCTCTCACAATGGATCTCCACTGACCCTATTCCTATCTCACTATTACACCCCAGGGTCTCTCATCTATTTCACCTAGACTGGACCAATACTGCTTTACAGAAGGACAAACGGACTGAAAAATACTTTCATATCTGGTTACCCTATGTCCAGACCCTCCCCCCGGTTACAAAGGAGGCCCTACGGAAATGTTTTAAAGATACTAAATGGTACTTGCTAGAGACCCTGGATTCCGTAGCCCCCTTTTGAGCTTAAGGTTCTATGCTGTTTCTATATACCAGTTATGTCTCTTGCTGTTCTGATATTTGTATATCTCCTCTACTGTTCAATTCTGTTATTGTCTAGGGCTTACACGGAGATTAATTACTGTTATTATATGTCTATGCTACAATGGTTATGTAATGTATGATGATCTCATTTTGTTCTATTATTACCTCACTGGTCAATAAAAACTTTTGGAAAAAAAAAAAACCTCTGTAACCTTCCTACTTCTAGAATAATTTGTAATGGATTGATGTCCGCAAGTTTCCCTATATTACGTGGGGCAAGACAGGTTGCCCCCTTTCACCTTTGTTATTTGCCCTTGCACTTGAACCCCTGGCCATTGCTCTTAGACATTCTCCCCTCTACCAAAGAATTCTGCTAGGTAAATCAGATTTATGTATATTGCTCTTTGCCGATGATATGCAACTTTTCCTCTCCCATCCCGAACACTCTATTCCTGCTGCTCTTAAAATCATCACTCAATCTAGGAGCTTCTCATTCTACAAAATTAATATCAACAAATCAGAACTTATTGTCCTGAAGGGACCCAGACCTGTCTTGCCAACTACAGATAACTTATGTACCATTAAGGTGATGGACTCCAAACTCAAATATTTGGGCATCCAAATTCCGGATAAAATGGAAAATTTATACAGATTTAACTACGTTCTGGCAATTTCCCTTATGGAAAAATCATTAGACCATTGGCATAACTTGCCTTTATCATTACTTGGCAGATTGGAGGTTATCAAAACAGTGATATTCCCTAAATTGACATATATAATTCAATTGTTACCTATCAAATTAACTGTCAAGGACATTACACGCATAATGTCAACCTGCAGTCGTTTTATCTGGAAATCCAAAAAACCACGGATTTCACAGGCTAAATTGCAGATGCCTAAAAGAGATGGAGGGCTGGGACTCCCTAACCTTACATATTATTCCCAAGCACTCTTACTCAGATATGCTCTTGATTGATTGACGGGGCAGAATATCTATACAGATATTCCGGTGGATTGTGCTGTTTTTGCCCCTTTTTCACTGGGAGCTCTCTTGCACACTTCTAGGTCACATATTCCCAAACACATATATAACAAAATATTTTTCAAAGACACTTATGAAGCATGATGGTCTGTAAATGTCAAATTACATCACAACCCCCGTAATTCACCTTGGTTGCCTCTTTGGGGATCTCACCATAGATCCATTGTTTCTTATTTTTTCCAAATTTCTTAAGGGTCATTACAAAACCAAAGATGTACACCTGTTACTTTTGAAACCTCCTACTACTCAATTTGGCAAAAAGCAACAGAGGCTTGAGGTGGAGATATACCTTTATTACAAAGGGATAACACACTTTTTAAATATTATGAGATGACTCTTCGCACTGTGCAGTCCTCCACTCTTCAGGAGGTACATATAAAGACGTTCTGCAGCCATTTCGTCCAGGATGAGTCGGGGAAGTGTCTGAAGTGTGGATACTTTTCAGCCAACCTTTATCACAATTTATGGTCCTGTGGCCACAATAAAAACTTTTGGCACAAAATAATTAACTACATTAATACATCTTTTTACTTAGGGGTTGTTCTTAGCACTATTGCACTGTTATTTGCCAACTTTGATGTATGGAACATTGCCTTACCTAATAAATCGCTAATCCCTTTTCTGACAATCCTGGTTACTGTAGCAAAAAAAGTGATCCTCAATTCCTGGATAACTTAGACATACATCGAGTTTGGTGGAGGTGGAGGACTTATTGTCAAGGACTATCTCGTATGATAAATATGATGCTTTAGCTAGTTCTCCTCATGAGGTTGAGATATTTTTCAAGAAATGGGGCCCTTATATATGTACTAAATCTCATCCTGTACAAAACCAGATATTTTTCTTGTTCTACCACTTCTAATGGTATGTGATGACTCTTAATTATATATTTATTGGCGCTTATGCGGACAGCCTCACAAGCCTATATAGCTGTACTAATAACAGACATACCGGATTCTTTGTATTTTCATTGTGATGTATGGTCTGAGTTAACTATGTTCTATAGATAGACACACTATGCCCCCCCCCCTCCTTCCCCCCTCTATTTTTTGTTCTTCCCAAGCTTTCTTACCTTTTTCACTTTGTAATTTTTTATGGACACTTGTGTTGGAAAATAAGTGCAAGAAAAATTATACATTTGCAGACTATTAATATGGGTGCTTTACTAATTTTTTTTTATTTGTGTACCTAATTTCATATTAATAATACTCATGTCTTTTAATGGATATGTATCTGTTGTTATATGCTCAAACTGCATATTGTCTTCTTCACTTATTTCATTATGGAGATTGTAAGTTTACCCGACAAATTACTTATGTTCTATGCTTGAAATTGAAAAACTCAATATATATATATATATATATATATATATATATATATAAAGTACACTGGCCCTGTATGCTGTAAAAATACAGGGGTGCTATTGTTAAAAAAAAGCACACTGGTTCTGTATGCTGTAAGAATACAGGGATGCTGTGAAAATAAAGTGGCACTGTTCTGTGTGCTGTAATAATAAAGGGGTGCTGTCCTGTGAAATGGAGAACAACAATTTCGAGGAAAAAATAGTGGAAGATCAGGAACCACTTCCAGTTCCTAGTACTAGTGCTGAAGCTGCTGCTGCCACCAGTCATGACATTGACGATGCAATTCCATCAACGTTGTCTGCTAAGACCGATGCCCAAAAAATTATCTGATGAGAAACGTAAAATTGGCAATATCCCATTAACGACACAAAGTGCCAAGGAAAGGCTAAGGCCTTGGCCTATGTTCATGACTGGTGGCTCAGCTTCTCATGAGGATGGAAGCCCTCCTCTTTCTCGTAAATTTTTTAAAATTAAGCTTGTTAAAGCACAGGAAAAAGCAACTGTGCGTTCAGAGATATCACAAATCCCCAAGGAGAGTCCAAGTGTGTTCACGGTTTCGATGTCTAGGCCTGACCTCCTGAAGACTGTATGGAAAGAGGAGGCTCCTACCACCATCCTATAGATTGTAAGCTTGCGAGCAGGGCCTTCCTACCTCTGACTGTTTGTTTATTACCCAGTTTTGTTGTATCATTGTGTCCAATTGTAAAGCGCAACAGAATTTGCTGTGCTATATAAGAAACTGTTAATAAATAAATTAATAATAATACCACCATTTGCACGCCCCCTGCAAGTGCTGGGAGGAGCACCACCAGTTCAGTTGCTTATATTAAAATTGAGGATGTCACTGTAGATGTACACCAGGACAAGGAGGATATTGGTGCAGCTGGCGCTGAGGAGGAATTTGATGATGAGGATTCTGATGGTGATGTGGTTTGTTTGAATAAGGCACCAGTGGAGTCAGTTGTTGTCCATGGGATGAGAAAGCCCATTGTCATGCCTGGGCAAAATACCAAAAAAGCAACCTCTTCTGTGTGGAATTATCTCTCCACAAATCTGGACAACAGGGGGCAAATTTACTAAGGTGGGAGATTTTTAGAACTGGTGATGTTGCCCATGGCAACCAATCAGATTCTATTTACCATTTATCTAGCTGTTTCTAGCAGATAATAGATATAATCTGATTGGTTGCTATGGGCAACATCACCAGTTCTAAAAATCTCCCACCTTAGTAAATTTACCCCGAGGTGTCAAGCCATGTGTTGCCTTTGTCAATCCATTATAAGTAGGGGTAAGGACGTCAACCACCTAGGAACATCCTCCCTTATACGTCACCTGCAGCGCACTCATCAGAAGTCATTGTCAAGTTCAGAAACTTTGGATAAGAGCGTAAGCAGTCCAGTGACACCTAAATCCCTTCTTCCTGTTGTACCCAAGCTCCTGCAAGTCACATCACCAACTCCCTCAACGTCAATTTCCTCCTCAGTCAGGAACGTAAGTAGTCCTGCAGGCCATGTCACTGGCATGACTGACGAGTCCTCTCCTAACTGGGATTCCTCCGGAGGATCCTTGAGTGGTACGCCTACTGCTGCTGCCACTGCTGTTGTTGCTGCTGGGAATCGATCATCATCCCAGAGGGGAAGTTGGAAGACCACTTGTACTACTTCAACTAAGCAATTGACTGTCCAGCAGTCTTTGCGAGGAAGATGAAATATGACAGCAGTCACCCTGTTGTAAAGTGGATTACTGAGGCCATAACAAATATGTTGGTGTTGGTGTTAGAAGTGCATCCGGTATCCGCTATTAGTGCAGTGGGATTTAGACAGTTAATGGACGCACTGTGTCCCCGGTACCAAATCCCATCTAGATTCCACTTCACTAGTCAAGCGATTTCCGGACTGTACAGGGACATTAAGAAAAGTGTCCTCAGTGTCCTCAAAAATGCGGTTGTACCCAGTGTCCACTTAACCACGGACATGTGGAGAAGAGGAGCAGGACAAACTAAGGACTACATGACTGTGACAGCCCACTGGGCAGATGTATTGCCTCCCGCAGCAACAACAGCAGCGGCACCAGTAGCAGCATTATGCAGGTACTTTACAGGTGGCGGCCTTAAGCAGCATTTTTCAAAGTAATTATAGACTGAACAGTGAATTCTGTTTGAAGACTTCAAGGGCTGCTGCTGGTAAAGTTTTAGAGACTTTTAAGCGTGCAGCTCCATCACCCCCAGCGGCGCTGTATACTCCCGCGCCGGAGTTGCCGGGTCACTGCAGCGGAGACGGAGGCTTCTTCTTCTTAACTGTGAGTAACACACATGCCGCCGTCTCCGGGATCGCGGGGCCGCAGACAAAGGGGGAGGTAAGGGGCTACTGTGAGGCACTTTATCGTGATCTAGTGCGGCCGTAGTAGGCGGGCCGCGCGCGCGCTGGCGTGGGCACTGATTACTGGGCAGCTTGCTCCACTAGCCTCCATGGTATTATTCAGGGCACAGGTCAGGGGGATTTAGTATAATCCCCCATTTTATATTCTGCCCTGACACCCGGTGGGGATGCCAGCAGGGGGAGCAGGTCAGAACTGAGGCCCCTCCCCCCAGCCCCAGGGCGCCATTTCTACAATGTTCCCGCCCTGGAGCTGCCTCCTACTCCTTCACTCCTGGTCAGCGGTCATTTCAGCTTGAGCCTTGCTGTTCCTGGGATTGCTGGGGCAAATCCTCCTCTGTGGAACCGCCTGACTGCCAGTGCTGTGCTTCCTACAGGACACTTGAGTATTCTACCTGTCACTGGGACTGTGTTAGTTAAGAAAAAGTGCATACCTTCAGGGTTGTGTGGCACAAACACCCTGTGATATACATCCAGTGCTTACTGTGTTTGTTATATCTATTGTTATCACATATAGCCATACTGAGTATTACTTTGTATTGCTAGTCCAGTGCAGTTTATGGTACATAATTTCTGCATACATTTGTGACTATATATCTGTGTGTGTGCATGTAGCTGCTGCGTGGTTGCCTTATTGCAGGGTATTTCACTCAGCGTGCTATTCCTATATTGCTATACCTGAGGGGGCCAAGTGTTTCAGGTTTTTCTATTTTCAATGTAGGATTATATCACAAAATATAGTGTCTGGGTATTTTTGCTTGTGATTTATAATCACCATATATTCTATACCTCTTAAACCTCCGGTCTGTGCCGTCTGAGTGTTCTTGCTAGGTATAGTGCTGCTACACCTTGTACCGGGTTGCCCATTATTGTGCACTTAGTTATGTCTGCTACACGTGGCAATGATGTTGGGGCCTCTCCCACACTGCGTGGTAGTGAGGCCGCTGACGCAACAGAGGATAATTTAGCAGCTGAGAGTTCAGGTTCAGAGGGTTCATTACCCCCCAGTGGGTCAGTAGCGCTTGGGGCATCACAGGATCCCCCTTGGGCTACATTCTCCACATTGCTAAGCATGCTTGTGACTAAATTGATGCCCTCTGTGGGACCACCTATGCCACTGCAGCAGTTTATGGTCCCTGCTGTTAACCCGCGGATCTGCTTTCCACTCAGCTGCAGCATTTGAACCGATCTATGACTAAATCAAAGTCTCACTCTCGCCCGCCTAAGACTAAGTCATCTTCTAAATGAACCATTACCTCCTCCCAAACCACGGCTTTAACCGACACGTCCTCGGAGGAGGAAGGTGCATATACTGACCCTGATGACACTGACACTGACGTTTCAGATGGGGAAGGAAAGTCATCCGTGGATGTCCCGGATTTGATTGAGGCGATTCGGCTCATTCTTCAAGTGTCTGATGATTCTGAGCCTGAAACTGTCTCCAAGAAACCGGATAGGTTTAAACGTAAGAAGGTGGTTAAACAGGTTTTACCCTTCTCTAAACACCTGGTTAACATACTTCAGGAATCCTGGGAAAATCCGGGGACGAAGTTCACACCGAATAAGAGACTGTTGGCCTGCTATCCTCTCTCTACGGAGGTGTGTAAAAATTTGGAAACCCCACCGCCTGTTGATTCTCATGTGGCGCGAATGGTTGTTTCCTCTGCTCTGCCAGTAACTACCGTCACCTCTCTGAAGGAACCGATGGATAGACGTGTGGAGGGCTGTTTAAAAGTGATTTATACCCTAACGGGGGCTGTGCATAGGCCAACAATTGCAGCGACTTGGGCTGCTGAAGCTGTTGAGGTGTGGGCTCAGGAACTCGAGGCGGAACTGTCTGCCGATGTGTTTGAGCATGCTCGACAATGTCTCTCATATATTGCCACGGCTTCTCTGTACCTTAAGGAGGCGGCCTACGATGCCTTCCTTTCAAAGGAGACATTCTCTTTGGAGAAGACCTAAATAAGATTGTGGCTGATCTGGCTACGGCTAAAACAGCTTGCCTACCTAGTACGGCTCCTTCCACACAGAAGGCTAAAAGTACTTTCCCTCGGCCCTTTCGTACTCCAGGTAAAGCAAAAGGTCAGGTGTACCCAAAGCAAGCGCGTGCTTCCAGACCAAACAAGCCCAGACCAAAGCGTGCCTGGGCTGCCCGTCAGCCAGCTTCCAAAACTGACAAGCCTGTCGCATGACGGGGCGGGCCTCCCTCTGGGGGATCCCAGGGTAGGGGGGGCGACTTCTAGGTTTTGCCCAGGAATGGTTGAAGACCACTTCAGATGCCTGGGTGAAGGAAGTCGTCGCTTGAGGTTACGCCATACCTTTCAAGAATCGTCCCTCGCAGCGGTTTTGCCTGACAGATGTGCCTCTGGATCCAGCAAAAGCAAACACGTTGCACTCACTGGTACATTCCCTCCTGGTCACAGGAGTGGTGGTACAGGTGCCTCTGGCTCAGAGAGGCAAGGGGTACCTCACAGAAAGAGATTTAACAACGATAAGTTCTTACCATAAATCTCGTTTTCTCCAGGAAGTACACAGGGACCCATGATGGTGGATTCCAGTGGGGATGAATTAATACTCTGTGAGGATGAGGATGTACACACTGAAAGGGGTGAGGAATCGCAGGATGAGGAGGAGGTGGACATCTTGCCTCTGTAGAGCCAATTTGTGCAAGAAGAGATTCATTGTTTCTTTTTTGGTGCGGGGGGGGGGGGGGGGATTAATTGCCAGCTTGTTTTGTGGGGCCCCAAACAAAGCAATCATTAAACCCACAGTCGTGTGGCAGACACTGTCGCTGAAATGATTGGTTTGTGGAAGTGTGCATGTCCTGTTTATAGAACATAAGGGTGGGTGGGAGGGCCCAAGGACAATTCCATCTTGCGCCTCTACTTTTCTTTTCATTATGTGCTCTTTGGGGCCTAGTTTTTAAAACTGCCATCCTGTCTGCCACTGCAGTGCCACTCCTAGATGGGCCAGGTGTTTGTGCCGCACACTTGTGTCGCTTAGCTTAGTCATCCAGCGACCTCAGTGCAACCTTTTGGCCTAAAAACAATATTGTGTGGTGTGAGGTGTTCAGAATAGACTGGAAATGAGTGCAAATTAATGTTATTGAGGTTAATAATACCGTAGGATTAAAACTACCCCCAAATTCTGTGATTTTAGCTGTTTTATGTTTTTTTTTTTAAATTATCTAGATCCAAAACCCGAAAGGTTTTTTTTGGCAAAACCAATCCAGATCAAAACCAGTACACAAAACCCGAAAAGTGTCCGTCGCACATCTCTACTTCTTATTCTTCTATAGCTCTCTGCTGCTTTTGATACTGTTGACCAATCTCTTCTCATAACAACACTACAATCCCTAGGTCTTCAGGACACAGCCCTTTCTTGGTTCTCATCCTATCTATTTATTAATTCTTTTAGTGTTCTCTTCTCTGATTACACCTCCTCTTCACTACCTCTATCAGTTTGAGTATAGCAAGGCTCAGTCTTAGGGACTCTGCTTTTCTCAATCTATACCACATCTCTCAGAAAACGAATCAGTTCTGTCGGATTTCGGTATTATCAGTATACAGACGATACTCTAGTCTACCTAGCAACCCCAGATTTGTCACTAGAGCCGTAACTGGCCATTTTAGCGCCCTGTGCCAGAAAGAGAATTGGTGCCCCCCCTTCATATTTAAAGAATCAGAATCAGCTTTATTGGCCAGGTGTACTCACGTACACTAGGAATTCTTTGTGGTACAATGCATCGCCAAGCAGCAACATGAAGGGGGAATACATAGCATACGAAGGGGGAAGAACATAGCATACATTACACGCATGAGTTGATACTGCACATTGCAACTGTACAATAGACTCAACATATTAGACATATTATACACGTAGGACTAAACACAAAGGCTGCTTGGCAGAGCAGCACCGAGGCAGCCCTCCGCGGCGCCAACTAGAACTCAAACAATGCACATAATACAGAAGATTTAAGTATTACATCAAAAGATAAACCACACAGACAATAAAGACAGAAAGCATAATGCAGGGTTGGTGTAAGCATTTTGGGTAATAACCTCCAGGGGTTGTGTATTCCACCCTCACAAGGTACCAGGTGCGGCAGCCATCTTAGGCGCACTGCGTAGGATTACCCAGGGTGGAATAGTCCACCCCTAGAAGAGAACACAAAACGGGGAGATTGCAGAGTCCTTAGGTTCAGAGTAGGGTTCCAATAAAACCATCAGGTCCATGTATTTTTCATCCCATCCACAAGTTTACCAGATAAGGCAGCCATGTTGGGCGCACTACGAAGGTTACACAGTGGGAGATGAGCCATACAAGGGCCAAATGCATTCACGGGAAAACTGACACGAGTGTAGGAGTATGCTATACCCTGCATGGAAAGATCCAAATGAAGCACACCCTGCCCATGGAGGAACCATCTGAGGCAGCCATGTGAGGCGCACTATGTAGGTTACTGCTGGCAGGGTGTGCAACCAATGGAGGTACACATTACAGGAATAGCACACAGTGGGGGGAAAGTACCCCGTAAGAAGACAGAAGAGAAAGACACATTTGCAGGAAAACATTAATTTGTGAAAATGATAAATGTCCTGGTCTCATGAGAGCAGTGCGGGTGGGTGTGAGAGTGTGGGGAGCAGTGCGGGTGGGTGTAAGAATGTGGAGTGCACACTAATGTCCAATGGAACTGACCCAGCAAAATGTGGTCCTGATGCGCAAGTAGGGTCAGTGTGTGCCGAAGGCGCATTCCAAAAATATATAGATTCATGGGGAAGGGGCGTGTTCACTGAATAGTAGCAATTTACATTACACCACACAGTAGTGTCCAGTATTCAAATTACACCACACAGTAAGAGGCCCTTATACACGCTGAACCACAGTAAGAGCCCATTATACGCGTTATAAAGTAGTATATACTTACACAGTAGTATACACTTATACAGTAATGTCTAGTATTCAAATTACACTGCACAGTAAGAGCCCCTTATACACGTTACACCACATAGTAAGAGCCCCTTATACACGTTACACCGCACAATAAAAGCCCTTTATACATTACCCCACACAGAAAGACCCCTTATACATGTTAGACCGTAAAGTAAGAGCCACTTAAACAAGTTACACTGCACAGTAAGAGCCCCTTATACATGTTACACTGGGCAGAAAGTCCCCTTATACACGTTACACTGCACAGTAAGAGCCCCTTATACACATTACACTACACATTAAGAGCCCCTTATACACATTATACCACAGTAAGAACCCTTTATACTGTACATTAACATTATGCCAGGTAGAGCCCCTACACAATGAGAGAGTGTGAGTGTGTGTGAGAGCAAGGTGTAGTGTGTGTGTGTGTGTGTCAGAGCAAGGTGTAGTGTGTGTGTGAGAAATCAAGGTGTAGTGTATGTGCCACGATCAGCCAGTGCTCATGGCTCCCAGCACCGTCTGTGCTCACCCACCACTGCTCCTGAGCTTAGCTGCTACCCGCTACCTCTCCATCCAGTGTACTGGCTTCTGGCTGACCCCGCAGATGTGTGTGTGTGTGTCTGCCCATCAGTACAGTAATTCTTCTCCTGCTTTCTACCACATTGCAGAGCAGCGGGGGTCTCACCATGGCCAGCTGTGCCTGCTGTCATCTCCACAGCAGACAACGATGGAACTGTCACACAACCTGGGCGGCCAATCGGGGACATGGTGCATGATGCACTCCCATCACAAGTGCGCTCTGCACACACCTACACTAGTTACGGCCCTGGGGCCTAATTCAGATTGCAGTGTAAAAATAAAGAAGCCAGTATTTACCCTGCACAGAAACAATATAACCCACCCAAATCTAACTGTCTCTGCAAATGTTATATTTGCCCCACCTGCAGTGCACATGGGGGGTTATTCAGACCTGATCGACAGGCAGCGATTTTTGCTGTCCTGCGATCAGATAGTCGCTGCCTACGGGGAGTTTATTTTAGCAGTGCAAGTATGTGAACGCATGTGTAGCAGAGCTGAACAAACTAATTTTGTGCAGTCTCTGCGCAGCCCAGGACTTACTCAGCCGCTGCGATCACATCAGGGTGTTCGTGGCCGGAATTGACGTCAGACACCCTCCCTTCAAATGTTTGGACACGCCTGCATTTTTCCAACCACTCCCTGAAAACGGCCAGTTGACACCCACAAACACCCTCTTCCTGTCAATCTCCTTGTGAACGCCCGTGTGAATGGATCCTTCTCACAAACCCGTCGCTGTCCGGCGATCCCCTTTGCAGCTGTCAGTCGCACCTACGCATTGCGGTGCATACGCATGCTCAGCTCAGATCTGATTGCATGCTGTGCTAAAACACACAGTAGCGATCTGGTCTGAATTACCCCCATTGTTTTGCCCATTAGCTATCAAATTTGCTGCTGAGCTTAGATCTGAATTACCCCCCATGTGCACTGCAGGTGTGGCAGATATAACGTGCAGAGAGAGTTAGATTTGGGTGGGTATTATTGTTTCTGTGAAGGGTAAATACTGGCTGCTTTATTTTTACACTGCGATTTAGATTTCAGTTTGAACACACCCAACCCAAATCTAACTCTCTATGGGGGTCATTCCGAGTTGGTCGCTCGCTGCCGTTTTTCGCAGCGCAGTGAACAGGTTACTACTGCGCATGCGTATGCACCGCAATGCGCAGGCACGTCGTATGGGTACAGAGTGGATCGTTGCTGGGTGATGGATTTAACGAAGAATCCATTCGCACAGCCAATCGCAAGGAGATTGACAGGAAGAGGGCATTTGTTGGTATCAACAGTCCGTTTTCAGGGAGTGTTTGCAAAAACGCAGGCGTGTCCAAGCGTTTGCAGGGCGGGTGTCTGACGTCAATTCTGGGACCAAAAAGACTGAAGTGATCACAAGGGATGAGTAAGTCCAGAGCTACTCAGAAAATGCACAAAACTTTTTCGTCCCGCTCGGTTGCACACGCGTTCGCGTTCTCATGGGCGGCGACTATGCGTTTGCACGGCTGCTAAAAGTAGCTAGCGAGCGATCAACTCAGAATGACCCCCTATGCACATGTTGTATCTGCCCCTCCTGCAGTGCACATGGGGAGTCATTCCGAGTCGCCGCCCACGGGGCAGTGTATTTTTGCTTTGCAAGTGTGCGAACACGTGTGCATCCGAGCGGGATGAAAATGTTTTTGGCAGTTTCTGAGTAGCTCTGGACTTACTCAGCCCTTGCGATCACTTCAGTCTTTTTGGTCCCGGAATTGACGTCAGACACCCGCCCTGCAAACGCCTGGACACACCTCAGTTTTTCCAAACACTCCCAGAAAACGGTCAGTTGACACACATAAATGCCTTCTTCCTGTCAATCTCATTGCGATCGGCTGTGCGAATTAATTCTTCGTAAAACCCATCGCCCAACAACGATTCGCTTTGTACCGTACGAAGCGCCTGCGCATTGCGCTGCATATGCATGCGCAGTAGTAACCTGTTCGCTGAGCTGCGAAAAACGGCAGCGAGTGATCAACTCGGAATGAACCCCATGGTTTTGCCCATTAGCTAACAAATTTGCTGCTGCGATCAGATCTAAATTAGGCCCCTGGTTTTAAGACATTCAGCAAGCTTTTTTTTTTTTTTTTTTTTTTTTTCTCCCTCTGAATAACCTCTATGAAAATTAAGCCTCTATGCAAAAACATTCCAAGTAGTTTCAGCAATTTATCTGAAAGGGTTCTGGTAATAGGGAAAGAGTCAAGTTGTCAGAGTCTTAAGATATTTGGAACAAGCCAAGGTCAGTGCAAGTGTTGCATAGTTAAATAAGCCAAAATGAATACATTGCTAATCAAGAAGAAACTAGAGATGAGCGGGTTCGGTTTCTCTGAATCCGAACCCGCCAGAACTTCATGGTTTTTTTCACGGGTCCGAGCAGACTCGGATCTTCCCGCCTTGCTCGGTTAACCCGAGCGCGCCCGAACGTCATCATGACGCTGTCGGATTCTCGCGAGGCTCGGATTCTATCGCGAGACTCGGATTCTATATAAGGAGCCGCGCGTCGCCGCCATTTTCACACGTGCATTGAGATTGATAGGGAGAGGACGTGGCTGGCGTCCTCTCCATTTAGATTATAAGAGACTGAGAGAGATTTACTGGAGCTGACTAGGAGGAGTACTGTTACTGTAGAAGTGTAGAGACTGAGTGGAGAGAGTTTACTAGTGAGGACAGTGCAGTTTACTTTATAATCCGTTCTCTGCCTGAAAAAAGCGATACACAGCACACAGTGACTCAGTCACATACCATATCTGTGTGCACTGCTCAGGCTCAGGCCAGTGTGCTGCATCATCTATTATCTATATATAATATTATATATATCTGTCTGACTGCTCAGCTCACACAGCTTATAATTGTGGGGGAGACTGGGGAGCACTACTGCAGTGCCAGTTATAGGTTATAGCAGGAGCCAGGAGTACATAATATATTATATAGTGAGTGACCACCAGACACACAGTGCAGTTTATTTAATATATCCGTTCTCTGCCTGAAAAAAGCGATACACACAGTGACTCAGTCAGTCACATACCATATCTGTGTGCACTGCTCAGGCTCAGGCCAGTGTGCTGCATCATCTATTATCTATATATAATATTATATATATCTGTCTGACTGCTCAGCTCACACAGCTTATAATTGTGGGGGAGACTGGGGAGCACTACTGCAGTGCCAGTTATAGGTTATAGCAGGAGCCAGGAGTACATAATATATTATATAGTGAGTGACCACCAGACACACAGTGCAGTTTATTTAATATATCCGTTCTCTGCCTGAAAAAAGCGATACACACAGTGACTCAGTCAGTCACATACCATATCTGTGTGCACTGCTCAGGCTCAGGCCAGTGTGCTGCATCATCTATATATATTATATATCTGTCTGACTGCTCAGCTCACACAGCTTATAATTGTGGGGGAGACTGGGGAGCACTACTGCAGTGCCAGTTATAGGTTATAGCAGGAGCCAGGAGTACATATTATATTAAAATTAAACAGTGCACACTTTTGCTGCAGGAGTGCCACTGCCAGTGTGACTGACCAGTGACCTGACCACACTGACCACCAGTATAGTTAGTAGTATACTTATATTGTGATTGCCTGAAAAAGTTAAACACTCGTCGTGTGACTTCACTTGTGTGGTTTTTTTTTTTTTATTCTATAAAAATAAAACTCATTCTGCTGACAGTGTCCAGCAGGTCCGTCATTATATAATATATAATATATACCTGTCCGGCTGCAGTAGTGATATATATATATTTTTTATATCATTTATCATCCAGTCGCAGCAGACACAGTACGGTAGTTCACGGCTGTGGCTACCTCTGTGTCTCTGCACTCGGCAGGCAGTCCGTCCATAATTGTAATACCACCTAACCGTGGATTTTTTTCATTCTTCTTTATACATACATAGTTACATAGACATCTTCTCTTTATCAACCAGTCTATATTAGCTGCAGACACAGTACAGTACAGTAGTTCACGGCTGTGGCTACCTCTGTGTCTGCACTCGGCAGGCAGTCCGTCCATAATTGTATACCACCTAACCGTGGTTTTTTTTCATTCTTCTTTATACATACATAGTTACATAGACATCTTCTCTTTATCAACCAGTCTATATTAGCTGCAGACACAGTACAGTACAGTAGTTCACGGCTGTGGCTACCTCTGTGTCTGCACTCGGCAGGCAGTCCGTCCATAATTGTATGCCACCTAACCGTGGTTTTTTTTCATTCTTCTTTATACATACATAGTTACATAGACATCTTCTCTTTATCAACCAGTCTATATTAGCTGCAGACACAGTACAGTACGGTAGTTCACGGCTGTGGCTACCTCTGTGTCTGCACTCGGCAGGCAGTCCGTCCATAATTGTATACCACCTAACCGTGGATTTTTTTCAGTCTTCTTTATACATACATAGTTACATAGACATCTTCTCTTTATCAACCAGTCTATATTAGCTGCAGACACAGTACAGTACGGTAGTTCACGGCTGTGGCTACCTCTGTGTCTGCAGTCGGCAGGCAGTCCATAATTGTATACTAGTATCCATCTCCATTGTTTACCTGAGGTGCCTTTTAGTTGTGCCTATTAAAATATGGAGAACAAAAATGTTGAGGTTCCAAAATTAGGGAAAGATCAAGATCCACTTCCACCTCGTGCTGAAGCTGCTGCCACTAGTCATGGCCGAGACGATGAAATGCCAGCAACGTCGTCTGCCAAGGCCGATGCCCAATGTCATAGTACAGAGCATGTCAAATCCAAAACACCAAATATCAGAAAAAAAAGGACTCCAAAACCTAAAATAAAATTGTCGGAGGAGAAGCGTAAACTTGCCAATATGCCATTTACCACAGGAGTGGCATATTGGCAAAAGCAGCACAGCAAAGAACTGTGCATTCTTCGAAATCCCAAATCCACAAGGAGAGTCCAATTGTGTCGGTTGCGATGCCTGACCTTCCCAACACTGGACGTGAAGAGCATGCGCCTTCCACCATTTGCACGCCCCCTGCAAGTGCTGGAAGGAGCACCCGCAGTCCAGTTCCTGATAGTCAGATTGAAGATGTCAGTGTTGAAGTACACCAGGATGAGGAGGATATGGGTGTTGCTGGCGCTGGGGAGGAAATTGACCAGGAGGATTCTGATGGTGAGGTGGTTTGTTTAAGTCAGGCACCCGGGGAGACACCTGTTGTCCGTGGGAGGAATATGGCCGTTGACATGCCAGGTGAAAATACCAAAAAAATCAGCTCTTCGGTGTGGAGGTATTTCACCAGAAATGCGGACAACAGGTGTCAAGCCGTGTGTTCCCTTTGTCAAGCTGTAATAAGTAGGGGTAAGGACGTTAACCACCTCGGAACATCCTCCCTTATACGTCACCTGCAGCGCATTCATAATAAGTCAGTGACAAGTTCAAAAACTTTGGGTGACAGCGGAAGCAGTCCACTGACCAGTAAATCCCTTCCTCTTGTAACCAAGCTCACGCAAACCACCCCACCAACTCCCTCAGTGTCAATTTCCTCCTTCCCCAGGAATGCCAATAGTCCTGCAGGCCATGTCACTGGCAATTCTGACGAGTCCTCTCCTGCCTGGGATTCCTCCGATGCATCCTTGCGTGTAATGCCTACTGCTGCTGGCGCTGCTGTTGTTGCCGCTGGGAGTCGATGGTCATCCCAGAGGGGAAGTCGTAAGCCCACTTGTACTACTTCCAGTAAGCAATTGACTGTTCAACAGTCCTTTGCGAGGAAGATGAAATATCACAGCAGTCATCCTACTGCAAAGCGGATAACTGAGGCCTTGACAACTATGTTGGTGTTAGACGTGCGTCCGGTATCCGCCGTTAGTTCACAGGGAACTAGACAATTTATTGAGGCAGTGTGCCCCCGTTACCAAATACCATCTAGGTTCCACTTCTCTAGGCAGGCGATACCGAGAATGTACACGGACGTCAGAAAAAGACTCACCAGTGTCCTAAAAAATGCAGTTGTACCCAATGTCCACTTAACCACGGACATGTGGACAAGTGGAGCAGGGCAGGGTCAGGACTATATGACTGTGACAGCCCACTGGGTAGATGTATGGACTCCCGCCGCAAGAACAGCAGCATCTCGCAAACGCCAACTCTTTCCTAGGCAGGCTACGCTTTGTATCACCGCTTTCCAGAATACGCACACAGCTGAAAACCTCTTACGGCAACTGAGGAAGATCATCGCGGAATGGCTTACCCCAATTGGACTCTCCTGTGGATTTGTGGCATCGGACAACGCCAGCAATATTGTGTGTGCATTAAATATGGGCAAATTCCAGCACGTCCCATGTTTTGCACATACCTTGAATTTGGTGGTGCAGAATTTTTTAAAAAACGACAGGGGCGTGCAAGAGATGCTGTCGGTGGCCAGAAGAATTGCGGGACACTTTCGGCGTACAGGCACCACGTACAGAAGACTGGAGCACCACCAAAAACTACTGAACCTGCCCTGCCATCATCTGAAGCAAGAAGTGGTAACGAGGTGGAATTCAACCCTCTATATGCTTCAGAGGTTGGAGGAGCAGCAAAAGGCCATTCAAGCCTATACAATTGAGCACAATATAGTAGGTGGAATGCACCTGTCTCAAGCGCAGTGGAGAATGATTTCAACGTTGTGCAAGGTTCTGATGCCCTTTGAACTTGCCACACGTGAAGTCAGTTCAGACACTGCCAGCCTGAGTCAGGTCATTCCCCTCATCAGGCTTTTGCAGAAGAAGCTGGAGACATTGAAGGAGGAGCTAACACGGAGCGATTCCGCTAGGCATGTGGGACTTGTGGATGGAGCCCTTAATTCGCTTAACAAGGATTCACGGGTGGTCAATCTGTTGAAATCAGAGCACTACATTTTGGCCACCGTGCTCGATCCTAGATTTAAAGCCTACCTTGGATCTCTCTTTCCGGCAGACACAAGTCTGCTGGGGTTGAAAGACCTGCTGGTGACAAAATTGTCAAGTCAAGCGGAACGCGACCTGTCAACATCTCCTCCTTCACATTCTCCCGCAACTGGGGGTGCGAGGAAAAGGCTCAGAATTCCGAGCCCACCCGCTGGCGGTGATGCAGGGCAGTCTGGAGCGACTGCTGATGCTGACATCTGGTCCGGACTGAAGGACCTGACAACGATTACGGACATGTCGTCTACTGTCACTGCATATGATTCTCTCAACATTGATAGAATGGTGGAGGATTATATGAGTGACCGCATCCAAGTAGGCACGTCACACAGTCCGTACTTATACTGGCAGGAAAAAGAGGCAATTTGGAGGCCCTTGCACAAACTGGCTTTATTCTACCTAAGTTGCCCTCCCACAAGTGTGTACTCCGAAAGAGTGTTTAGTGCCGCCGCTCACCTTGTCAGCAATCGGCGTACGAGGTTACATCCAGAAAATGTGGAGAAGATGATGTTCATTAAAATGAATTATAATCAATTCCTCCGCGGAGACATTGACCAGCAGCAATTGCCTCCACAAAGTACACAGGGAGCTGAGATGGTGGATTCCAGTGGGGACGAATTGATAATCTGTGAGGAGGGGGATGTACACGGTGATATATCGGAGGGTGAAGATGAGGTGGACATCTTGCCTCTGTAGAGCCAGTTTGTGCAAGGAGAGATTAATTGCTTCTTTTTTGGGGGGGGTCCAAACCAACCCGTCATATCAGTCACAGTCGTGTGGCAGACCCTGTCACTGAAATGATGGGTTGGTTAAAGTGTGCATGTCCTGTTTTGTTTATACAACATAAGGGTGGGTGGGAGGGCCCAAGGACAATTCCATCTTGCACCTCTTTTTTCTTTTCTTTTTCTTTGCATCATGTGCTGATTGGGGAGGGTTTTTTGGAAGGGACATCCTGCGTGACACTGCAGTGCCACTCCTAGATGGGCCCGGTGTTTGTGTCGGCCACTAGGGTCGCTAATCTTACTCACACAGTCAGCTACCTCATTGCGCCTCTTTTTTTCTTTGCGTCATGTGCTGTTTGGGGAGGGTTTTTTGGAAGGGACATCCTGCGTGACACTGCAGTGCCACTCCTAGATGGGCCCGGTGTTTGTGTCGGCCACTAGGGTCGCTAATTTTACTCACACAGCTACCTCATTGCGCCTCTTTTTTTCTTTGCGTCATGTGCTGTTTGGGGAGGGTTTTTTGGAAGGGCCATCCTGCGTGACACTGCAGTGCCACTCCTAGATGGGCCCGGTGTTTGTGTCGGCCACTAGGGTCGCTAATCTTACTCACACAGCTACCTCATTGCGCCTCTTTTTTTCTTTGCGTCATGTGCTGTTTGGGGAGGGTTTTTTGGAAGGGACATCCTGCGTGACACTGCAGTGCCACTCCTAGATGGGCCCGGTGTTTGTGTCGGCCACTAGGGTCGCTTATCTTACTCACACAGCGACCTCGGTGCAAATTTTAGGACTAAAAATAATATTGTGAGGTGTGAGGTATTCAGAATAGACTGAAAATGAGTGTAAATTATGGTTTTTGAGGTTAATAATACTTTGGGATCAAAATGACCCCCAAATTCTATGATTTAAGCTGTTTTTTAGTGTTTTTTAAAAAAAACACCCGAATCCAAAACACACCCGAATCCGACAAAAAAAATTCGGTGAGGTTTTGCCAAAACGCGTTCGAACCCAAAACACGGCCGCGGAACCGAACCCAAAACCAAAACACAAAACCCGAAAAATTTCAGGCGCTCATCTCTAGAAGAAACGTCTTGGGCAAGCCAGTTTGGTACACTGGTAATAATAGTAGAAGTAAAGGGCTTTACTTCTCCTATTGCTCATCACAGGGAGATGTGTGATGAGCAAACCGCTCAGCACACATCTCTCCCCCCACTCAGCACAGCGCGATGTGTGCTGAGCAAGTGGTGGGTGACGTTGGGGGAATCTCCACGCCCGGAAAACGGTGAGTACCCACGAGTATCCGCCTCGGAACGCCTCCCTGCTGTATATCTTCTTGCGATCACGCTAGCGATCACTTTCTTCTCTCTTCTGGTCGCATTGCGAGCGCCACGCATGCGCAGTTCCTACCCGCATTTAGCAGCAGGTTGTCAGAGTTCTGAACATTGTTTCTAATGGATCACAGGTAAAAATCTCAGAAGGGGCAACACTGCTCTTGAACGCTTTAAATACTGTATGTGATGATGCAGGAGAACTATTTTATACTGTATGGGCATTGTGTATACGTGCCATAAGCAGTTTATGCAAGGGTTTGTTTCTGTATTTTCATTGTTTTTAGAGATGAGCGGGTTCGGTTCCCTGAGAACCGAACCCCCCTGAACTTCACTACCTGAGCCCGGATCCGAGTCAGGCTCAGGTTTTCCCGCCTGACTCGGAAACCAGAACTAGGCAAAACGTCATCATCCCACTGTCGGATTCTCGCGGGGTTTGGATTCCATATAAGGAGCCGCGCGACGCCGCCATTTTCACTCTGGCATTGGAGTGTAGAGAGAGGACGTGTCTCCGTTCTCAGTATCCTGCATCAGTTACTGCATCAGGGGTCAATACACAGAGCTCGGGAGGCACCTGTTTTCTATAAGATCAGCACAGAGGACCCGTGGTCACTCGATTAGGTTAGAGGAGAGGAGTTTCCGCACATTGAGGTGAAAAGGTTTTTTCACAGTAAGGACAATACGTGTTTGGAATTCCCTGCCTGAGAGAGTAGTAACTGCGGACTCAGTCAACGCCTTTAAGAATGGGTTAGATAAATTCCTATTGGATAAAGATATTCAGGGTTATGGTGCGTAGGAACGCATTATAGTTAATATAACTAGTCCTAACATAAAAATAACTAGTCCTATAATAAGACTGCATAGGAGACCACAAATAGGTTGAACTCGATGGACAATTGTCTTTTTTCAATCTTAGTTACTATGTTACTATGGCCCTCATTCCGAGTTGTTCGCTCGCTAGCTAGCAGTTTTTAGCAGCATAGCAAACGCTAAGCCGCCACCCCCTGGGAGTGTATCTTAGCTTAGCAGTAGTGCGAATGAAAGGATCGCAGCGCTACTACAAAAAAAGATTGTGCAGTTTCAGAGTAGCTGCAGACCTACTCCTATCTTGCGATCACTTAAGACTGTTTAGTTCCTGTTTTGATGTGACAAACACGCCCTGCGTTCGGCCAGCCACTCCCCGGTTTCTCCAGCCACTCCTGCGTTTTTATCTGGCACGCCTACATTCTTTCACACACTCCCCGAAAACGGCCAGTTACTACCCAGAAACACCCACTTCCTGTCAATCACTCAACGATCAGCAGTGCGACTGAAAATCGTCGCTAGACCTTGTGTAAAACTGCATCGGCTTTTGTGAAAGTACATTGGCGTGCGCAACGGCAGCTAGTGATCAACTCGGAATGACCCCCTATGTTACTATGTAGTTCAGTGGTAGTGTCTTGTGCTGCATCAGTCCAGTCATAGTGGTGGTGTCCCCTGCTGCTATATGTCCAGTGCTGCTGTATAAGTCAAGTCCAGTGGTGCTGTATTGTGCTGCATTAGTTCAGTGGTGGTGTATTGTGCTTAGTGATGTGCACCGGACATTTTTCGGGTTTTGTGTTTTGGTTTTGGATTCGGTTCCGCGGCCGTGTTTTGGATTCGGACGCGTTTTTGCAAAACCTCCCTGAAATTTTTTTTGTCGGATTCGGGTGTGTTTTGGATTCGGGTGTTTTTTTTACAAAAAACCCTCAAATACAGCTTAAATCATAGAATTTGGGGGTCATTTTGATCCCATTGTATTATTAACCTCAATAACCATAGTTTACACTCATTTCCAGTCTATTCTGAACACGTCACACCTCACAATATTATTTTTAGTCCTAAAATTTGCACAGAGGTCGCTGGATGACTAAGCTAAGTGACCCAAGTGGCCGACATAAACACCTGGCCCATCTAGGAGTGGCACTGCAGTGTCAGGCAGGATGGCACTTCAAAAAAATAGTCCCCAAACAGCACATGATGCAAAGAAAAAAAGAGGCGCAATGAGGTAGCTGTGTGACTAAGCTAAGTGACCCAAGTGGCCGACACAAACACCTGGCCCATCTAGGAGTGGCACTGCAGTGTCAGACAGGATGGCACTTCAAAAAATAGTCCCCAAACAGCACATGATGCAAAGAAAAAAAAGAGGTGCACCAAGGTTGCTGGATGGCTAAGCTAAGCGACCCAAGTGGCTGACACAAACACCTGGCCCATCTAGGAGTGGCACTGCAGTGTCAGGCAGGATGGCACTTCAAAAAAATAGTCCCCAAACAGCACATGATGCAAAGAAAAAAAGAGGCGCAATGAGGTAGCTGTGTGACTAAGCTAAGCGACCCAAGTGGCCGACACAAACACCTGGCCCATCTAGGAGTGGCACTGCAGTGTCAGACAGGATGGCACTTCAAAAAATAGTCCCCAAACAGCACATGATGAAAGATGTGCACCAAGGTCGCTGGATGGCTAAGCTAAGCGACCCAAGTGGCCGACACAAACACCTGGCCCATCTAGGAGTGGCACTGCAGTGTCAGGCAGGATGGCACTTCAAAAAAATAGTCCCCAAACAGCACATGATGCAAAGAAAAAAAGAGGTGCAATGAGGTAGCTGTGTGACTAAGCTAAGCGACCCAAGTGGCCGACACAAACACCTGGCCCATCTAGGAGTGGCACTGTAGTGTCAGACAGGATGGCACTTCAAAAAATAGTCCCCAAACAGCACATGATGCAAAGAAAAAAAATAGGTGCCCCAAGGTCGCTGGATGACTAAGCTAAGCGACCCAAGTGGCCGACACAAACACCTGGCCCATCTAGGAGTGGCACTGCAGTGTCAGACAGGATGGCAGATTTAAAAAATAGTCCCCAAACAGCACATGATGCAAAGAAAAAAAGAGGTGCCTGACTTAAACAAGCCACCTCACCATCAGAATCCTCCTTGTCAATTTCCTACCCAGCGCCAGCAACACCCATATCCTCATCCTGGTGTACTTCAACAGTGACATCTTCAATTTAACTATCAGGAACTGGACTGCGGGTGCTCCTTCCAGCACTTGCAGGGGGCGTGCAAATGGTTGAAGGCGCAACCTCTTCCCGTCCAGTGTTGGGAAGGTCAGGCATCGCAACCGACACAATTGGACTCTCCTTGGGGATTTGTGATTTAGAAGAACGCACAGTTCTTTGCTGTGCTTTTGCCAGCTTAACTCTTTTAAGTTTTCTAGCAGGAGGATGAGTGCTTCCATCCTCATGTGAAGCTGAACCACTAGCCATGAACATAGGCCAGGCCCTCAGCCGTTCCTTGCCACTCCGTGTCGTAAATGGCACATTGGCAAGTTTTTGCTTCTCCTCAGACGATTTTGATTTCGATTTTTGGGTCATTTTACTGAGCTTTATTTCTTTTTATTTTACATGCTCTCTACTATGACATTGGGCATCGGCCTTGGCAGACGAAGTTGATGGCATTTCATCGTCTCGGCCATGACTAGTGGCAGCAGCTTCAGCACGAGGTGGAAATGGATCTTGATCTTTCCCTATTTTACCCTCCATATTTTTGTTCTCCATTTTTTAATGTGTGGAATTATATGCCAGTAATATATCAATAGCAATGGCCTACTACTACATATACTGCGCACAACTGAAATGCACAACAGGTATGGATGGATAGTATACTTGACGACACAGAGGTACGTAGAGCAGTGGCCTTCTGTACCGTACTGCTATATAGTATATACTGGTGGTCAGCAAACTGTGCAAAACTGAAATGCACCACAGGTATGGATGGATAGTATACTTGACGACACAGAGGTAGGTAGAGCAGTGGACTACTGTACCGTACTGCTATATATATAGTTATACTGGTGGTCAGCAAACTGTGCAAAACTGAAATGCACCACAGGTATGGATGGATAGTATACTTGAAGACACAGATGTAGGTAGAGCAGTGGCCTTCTGTACCGTACTGCTATATATTATATACTGGTGGTCAGCAAACTGCAAAACTGAAATGCACCACAGGTATGGATGGATAGTATACTTGACGACACAGAGGTAGGTAGAGCAGTGGCCTACTGTACCGTACTGCTATATATTATATACTGGTGGTCAGCAAACTGTGCAAAACTGAAATGCACCACAGGTATGGATGGATAGTATACTTGACGACACAGAGGTAAGTAGAGCAGGGGCCTTCTGTACCGTACTGCTATATAGTATATACTGGTGGTCAGCAAACTGTGCAAAACCGAAATGCACCACAGGTATGGATGGATAGTATACTTGACGACACAGAGGTAGGTAGAGCAGTGGCCTTCAGTACCGTACTCCTATATATTATATACTGGTGGTCAGCAAAATTATGCACTGTACTCCTACTATATACTACAATGCAGCACAGATATGGAGCGTTTTTCAGGCAGAGAACGTATAATACTGGTGGTGACTGGTCAGCAAAACTCTGCACTGTACTCCTCCTGTATAATACTGCTGGTCCCCAGTCCCCACAATAAAGCAGTGTGAGCACAGATATATGCAGCACACTGAGCACAGATATGGAGCGTTTTTCAGGCAGAGAACGTATAATACTGGTGGTCAGTGGACACTGGTCAGCAAAACTCTGCACTGTACTCCTCCTATATAATACTGCTGGTCCCCAGTCCCCACAATAAAGCAGTGTGAGCACAGATATATGCAGCACACTGAGCACAGATATGGAGCGTTTTTCAGGCAGAGAACGTATAATACTGGTGGTCACTGGTCAGCAAAACTCTGCACTGTACTCCTCCTATAATACTGCTGGTCCCCAGAATAAAGATATTTGCAGCCCCCTGAAAGTTCTGAAACAAAGTGAGAGGATGCTAGCCACGTCCTCTCACTATCATTTCCAATGCACGAGTGAAAAATGTCGGCGACGCGCGGCTCCTTATATAGAATCCGAATCTCGCGAGAATCCGACAGCGGGATGATGACGTTCGGGCGCGCTCGGGTTAACTGAGCAATACTGGAGTATCCGAGTATGCCTCGGATCCGTGTAAAATGGGTGAAGTTCGGGGGGGGGGGGGGGGGTTCAGATTCCGAGGAACCGAACCTGCTCATCACTAATTGTGCTGCATCAGTCCAGTCACAGTGGTGGTGTCCTCTGCTGCCATATGTCCAGTGCTGCTGTATAAGACCAGTCCATTGAAGTGGTGCTGTGTTATCAGTCCAGTGGTGGTGTCCCTGTGCTGCTTTATATGTCCAGAGGTACTGCCGTATATATGTCCAGTGATACTGCCGTATATGTCCAATGATACTGCCATATACAGTATGTCCAGCATTACTGCCGTGTAAATCCAGTGATACTGCCGTATATATGTCCAGTGATACTGCTGTATATGTCCAGTGGTCATGCCGTATAAATCCAGTGGTACTGGCGTATAAATCCAGTCCAGTGATACTGCCTTATATGTCCAGTGGTACTGCCGTATAAATCCAGTGATACTGCCGTATATGTCCAGTGGGGGTGGTCTTCAGTATGCCGAATGTCGGGATCCCGGCGCACAGTATGCCGGCGCCGGAATCCCGACACCCGGCATACCGACAGCTATTCTCCCTCGTGGGGGTCCACGACCCCCCTGGAGGGAGAATAAATACGCGCGCCACCGTGCCCGCAGCGAGCCTGCAAGGGGCTCCTTTGTGCTCGCCACACTGTCGGTATGCCGGCGGTCGGGCTCCCGGCGCCGGCATGCTGGTCGCCGGGAGCCCGGCCGCTGTCATACAATACTACACCCGTCCAGTGGTACTGCCGTATATGTCCACTGGTACTGCTGTATAAATCTAGGGGTACTGGCTTGTAAATCCAGTCCAGTGATACTGCCTTATATGTCCAGTGGTACTGCCGTAAAAATACAGTGATACTGCCGTATATGTCCAGTGGTACTGCCGTAAATATACAGTGGTACTGTCGTATTACACCAGTCCAGTGATACTGCCGTATATGTCTAGTGGTACTGCCGTATAATTCCAGTGATACTGCCGTATAATTCCAGTGGTACTGCTGTATATGTCCAGTGATACTGCCGTATATGTCCAGTGATACTGTCGTATATGTCTAGTGGTACTGCCGTATAATTCCAGTGATACTGCCGTATAATTCCAGTGGTACTGCTGTATATGTCCAGTGATACTGCCGTATATGTCCAGTGATACTGCTGTATATGTCCACTGGTACTGCTGTATAAATCTAGGGGTACTGGCTTGTAAATCCAGTCCAGTGATACTGCCTTATATGTCCAGTGGTACTGCCGTAAAAATACAGTGATACTGCCGTATATGTCCAGTGGTACTGCCGTAAATATACAGTGGTACTGTCGTATAAATCCAGTCCAGTGATACTGCCGTATATGTCTAGTGGTACTGCCGTATAATTCCAGTGATACTGCCGTATAATTCCAGTGGTACTGCTGTATATGTCCAGTGATACTGCCGTATATGTCCAGTGATACTGCCGTATATGTCTAGTGGTACTGCAGTATAATTCCAGTGATACTGCCGTATAATTCCAGTGGTACTGCTGTATATGTCCAGTGATACTGCCGTACATGTCCAGTGATACTGCTGTATATGTCCACTGGTACTGCTGTATAAATCTAGGGGTACTGGCTTGTAAATCCAGTCCAGTGATACTGCCTTATATGTCCAGTGGTACTGCCGTAAAAATCCAGTGATACTGCCGTATATGTCCAGTGGTACTGCCGTATAAATCCAGTTGTACTGGCATATAAATCCAGTCCAGTGATACTGCCATTTATGTCCAGTGGTACTGCTGTATAAATCCAGTGATTATAGGGTTATATACATTACTTATATAATTATCCAAATAATTTTTACAGGGTTTGCCTTGTGTGGTGTAGGGGTACGCTCGCCTGTGCTGCATATTATTATAATAGCTCCAAATAAAAGGGTTATTATTATCCAAATACATGTTACAGGCTTTGCCGCGCGTGTGTGTGTGTGTGTGTGTGTGTGTGGTTTAGGGGTACGCTCTCCTGTGCCACCAATATTGTGCGTGTATTACATCTGGGCAAATTCCAGCATGTCCCAAGTTGTTTGTGCCGCACACATACCTCCCAACTTTTGATTTGTTGAAATAGGGACAAACGCGCGGCGAAGACGTGTGCGCTCCCGATAAGGGACGTGGCCTAAGAAAAGGGGGCGTGGCTACGCGGACCACGCCCCGTTTTAATCACTGAGGGGGCTTGCCCAGCGCTCTGTGAGCCGCTGGCATGCCCCCTCTCCCTCTGTCTGCACTGAATAGACGCTGTGTGCATGCGCACAGCGTCTATTCACCGCTGCTCTGCTAAGCAGGGCAGCGAGTGCCTGAGCCTCCCAAATGCCCCTCCCCCACCTTGGGACACTGCGGCCCGCGGGTGGGACAGCGGGACAGTCCCCAAAAAACGGGACTGTCCCACGAAAATCGGGACAGTTGGGAGGTATGCGCACACTTGTGTTACTTAGCTTAGTCATACAGCTACCGATTTGCACCTCTTTTTCTTCTTTGCATGATGTGCTGTTTGGGGCCTAGTTTTCTCTTACATCCTAGTGGATACTGGGGTCCACATTAGTACCATGGGGTATAGACGGGTGCACTAGGAGCCTTGGGCACTTTAAGAAATCAATAGTGTGCACTGGCTCCTCCCTCTATGCCCCTCCTACCAGACTCAGTTTAGAAAATGTGCCCGGTGGAGCCAGTCACGCTTAGGGAAGCTCCTGAAGAGTTTTCTGCATTTATTTTCTGTTTGTTGTTTTCAGGCAGGTCTGATTGGCACCAGACTGCCTGCTTCGTGGGACTTAGGGAGGAGAACGGCCCAACTTCCTAAAGAGTTAATGGTCCAGTTTCTCCGCTGACAGGACGCTGAGCTCTTGAGGGAGTCATTCGCAAGCCCCACCACGGTGAGCATACCCTCCCGCAGCACGCTGCCACCCCTAACAGAGCCAGAAGATAGAAGAGTGGTGAGTACAGCGCCGGCGTCCAGATTAGCGGGTCGCCGGCGGGAATGGCGGCACAAGGGTAGGAGCACAGCTTTGAATGCAGGCTGCGCTCCAGGGGGCTCAGAGGACATACACAATCGTGTGTCCTGCTGTGAGGGGTGCGCTGAGCCACCAATGCATACCCACACTGGCTACATACCTAACAAGGGTTTTAACCCTTTGTTAAGCATAAAAATTACCTAAGGCCAGTATAAAAAAACGGGAAGCCGAGCGCCATTAAGGGGGCGGGACTTCACTATGAGCGGATCCAGCAGCTCACCAGCGCCATTTTCCCTCTGCAGCTTACACTGACAGGAATCACAGGGAAGCGCAGCTCCTCCACAAAGACTCTTCATCTCCTCAGCAGTACCAGGGGGTCTTAGAAGGGAGGGGGGGGGGAGCGTTGTAGTATACTTAGCCCTATTAAGGGACTTAGTGTGGCGACCCAGCTAGGTTTTAATTGGTTACAGGGGCGCTGTGTGGCTTGCACCAATTTCTGTGTCCCCCTGAGGGCTCTGTGTGGGTTAAACTGTGTTTTCACCTTCTGTCTGTGTGTGTGTGGGTGTCTCTTCATGTTACCATGTCCAGGGACTGTGTTTCCTGCAAGCTGAGTGTCTTTCCTCCCTCGGAGGCTCGAAGGTTCGGGATTCAAAATGGTCAAGTCAGGAAACCATTCTTCCGGTCAACATTCTGGAACTAAGGGCCATATACAAAGCCCTGCTACTTGCATCGCATCTTCTTCAAAATCATGCCATTCAGGTTCAGTCCGACAATGTGACGGCAGTAACGTACATAAACCAACAGGGCGGAATGAAGAGCAGAGCAGCAATGTCAGAGGTAACAAGAATTCTCCTCTGGGCAGAAAGACATGCAATGGCACTGTTGGCAATCTTCATTCCGGGAGTAGACAACTGGGAAGCGGACTACCTATGCAGACACGACCTCTACCCGGGAGAGAGGGGCCTTCACCCGCAGGTGTTCGAGTCCTTAACACGTCAGTGGGGAATTCCACAGATAGACATGATGGCCTCTCGTCTAAACTATCTAAAGCGGTATTGTTCCAGGTCGAGGGACACGCAAGCAGTGGCGGTGGACGCTCTGGTGACTTCATGGGACTACTAGGTGGCGTACGTGTTTCCACCACTTCCATTGATCCCAAGAATTCTCAAAAGAATGAAAAGGGAAAAGGTTCAAGCTATTCTTATTGCTCTGGATTGGCCAAGAAGGGCCAGGTACGTGGATCTACTGGAGATGCTCCTAGAGGACCCGTTGTCTCTACCTCTTCGAGAGGAACTTCTACAACAGGGGGCATTCATCTATCAAGACTTACCACGGCTACGTTTGATGGCATGGAAATTGAGCGTCAAATTTTAGCCCTGAGAGGCATTTCTAACAAGGTTATTCCAACCCTGATCCAAGCCAGAAAAGGGGTAACGTCTAGACATTACCATCGTATTTGGAAAAAATATGTCTCGTGGTGTGAAAACAGGAAATTTCCTGCAGTGGAATTTCAATTGGGACGTTTTCTCCTTTTTCTACAGTCGGGTGAGGATAGAATTTGTCGGCAGATAAGTACCACTTGGCCCATCTAGTCTGCCCTTTTTTTTTTTTACATTATTTTTTATCTCTAACCTTATTTGATCCTTATTTCTTTGTAAGGATATCCTTATGTCTATCCCATGCATGTTTACATTGCTCTACTGTCTTAGCCTCTACCACCTCTGATGGGAGGCTATTCCACTTGTCTACTACCCTTTCTGTGAAATAATTTTTCCGCAAATTTCCCCTGAACCTCCCCCCCTCCAGCCTCAGTGCATGTCCTCATGTCCTATTGCTTCTCTTCATTTGAAGAATGTTTCCCTCCTGGACTTTGTTAAAACCCTTGATATATTTTAAAGTTTCTATCATGTCCCCCCTTTCCCTTCTCTGCTCCAAACTATACATATTGAGATTTCTTAGTCTTTCTGGGTATGTTTTGTGATGTAGGCCATGCACCATTTTAGTTGCCCTCCTTTGTACAGTTTCTAATGTATTAATATCCTTTTGAAGATATGGCCTCCAGAACTGAATACAGTATTCTAGATGAGGCCGTACCAATGACCTATACAGTGGCATTATTACTTCTTTCTTTCTGCTGCTGATTCCTCTCCCAATGCAGCCAAGCATCTGACTAGCCTTCCTCATTGCCTTGTTACATTGCTTACCTGCCTTTAAGTCATCTGAAATAGTGACTCCTAGATCCCTTTCCTCCTCAGTAGTTTCCAGTATAGTGCCATTAATACTATATTTAGCTTTAGGATTTTTGAGACCCAAGTGCACGATTTTGCATTTTTTGGCATTAAACTGTAATTGCCAGACCCTTGACCATTCCTCTAGTCTACCTAGATCCTCAATCATTTGTTTTACCCCACCTGGTGTGTCTACCCTGTTGCATACCTTTGTGTCATCTGCAAAAAGGCATGCTTTCCCTTTAATGCCATTTGCAATGTCACCAATAAAGATATTAAAAAGCACTGGTCCAAGTACAGATCCCTGGGGTACTCCACTGCTAACATGTCCCTCCTGTGAATGCACTCCATTTACCACAACTCTCTGTTTTCTATCCTTCAACCAAGATCTTATCCATTCAATAATCCTAATATCCAATCCCAAACTTTCAAGTTTATTTAGCAGTCTGCGATGTGGAACAGTGTCAAAAGCCTTACTAAAGTCTAGATAAGCTATATCCATGGCTCCACCTTTATCCATCACTTTAGTCACACAATCAAAAAAGTCAATAAGATTTGTTTGACATGATCTCCCCCCAGTGAATCCATGCTGTTTGGGATCCTGTAAATTGCCGGATTTGAGATAATCTACAACTCTTTCTTTTAAGAGTGTTTCCATCAATTTCCCTACTACTGATGTAAGACTCACTGGTCTGTAGTTGTTTGCCTCTTCCTTGCTTCCACTTTTGTGCAGTGGGACTACGTTTGCTCTTTTCCAGTCCTCTGGAATTACTCCTGTAGCTAATGACTGGTTGAATAATTCTGTCAATGGTGCTACCAGCGCCTCTTTAAGTTCTTTTAGTATCCTTAGATGTATCCCATCTGGCCCCATAGATTTGTCCACTTTCAGCTTTGAGAGTACTAAGATAGGAGAAAAAGGGGGTCGCACAGACCTATATATGTACTAGTCAATAATTATCAGTAAGTCACATATAGTAAAGGAAAGATTTTTTGCAATAAAAATAGATACATTCAAAACACTTGAGAGAGTGATGAATGAAAAGGCAGCAGTGACTGAATTTTTAGCTTTATTTCACATTTTGTTTATTATTTTTGCACTTGTTTTCACATGCACAATATTTTCGCAGATGTTTTAGGATAATAAATAAAAGTTATATTTTAACATTAGTGGTCAAATATCATTTCGATATTTGACTTAAAGTATAGTGTCACAAAGTCCGAGTGTGCCCATAATAGGGAATACTTTCTTCTTCTGGTTTCTAGCTTTGAGAGTACTGTTAGGACCTTCTCCTCTGTAAATGTACTTGTTTCATTTTCCTGAATATCCCTGCAACTAAACTGTGGCCCCTTCCCCTCTCTTTCAGTAGTAAATACTGAGCAAAAATAATCATTAAGATGATCTGCTATTAAATTGTCTCCTTCAACAAAACTCCCAGTGTCCGTCTTTAGTTTTATAATTCCGCCTTTTGTTTTTCTCCGTTCGCTTATATACCTAAAAAAAGTTTTGCCTCCTTTACCCACTGACTGGGCCATTTTCTCCTCAGCTTGTGCCTTTGCACATCTGATTACCTTCTTAGTATCCTTCTGTCTAACAAGATATGTCTCTTTGTCTTCATTATTTTGTGTCTGCTTATATTTCCTAAAAGCCATCTTTTTTTGCTCTCACAATATTTGCTACTTCTATTGCAAACCACACTGGCTTCCTTTTCCTTGTGTTTTTCCTAACAGTTTTGATACAAAGGTCTGTTGCCTTCAATATTGCACATTTTAATGTTTCCCACCTCTCCTGCACTGCTTCCAAGTTCCTCCACTCTGCCAAAGAATCGCTTACACATTTTCCCATCCCTACAAAATCAGCCTTCCTAAAATCCAACACCTTTGTTTTTTTATGGGAAGAGTCAGTCTCTGTCTTAATGCTGAACCATACTGCTTGATGATCACTGGATCCCAGGTTTTCACCCACTTTTACGTCCGATAATCTGTCTCCATTTGTAAGTATTAAGTCTAATATTACGTCTTTCCGAGTGGGCTCCCTCACCAATTGGTGGAGGGATGCTCCCTGAAGGGAATTTAAAATGTTCCTACTTCTAGTGGAACTAGCAACAGACACCTCCCAGTTTACATCAGGAAGATTAAAGTCTCCCATGATTATTACCTCTCCTTTTAATGCCATTTTAGGATGTGGGTCTATGTTTGGGCTCCTTGAAGGTCCAGATTTCAGCCTTATCCATTTTCTTCCAGAAACAATTGGCTTCTCTCCCTGAGGTTCAGACATTTTTGAAGGGGGTTCTGCACATCCAACCGCCCTTTGTGCCTCCTACGGCACCTTGGGATCTCAACGTGGTGTTGCAGTTCCTACAATCGGAATGGTTTGAGCCTTTACAGGATGTTGACGTAAAGTTTCTTACGTGGAAGGCCATCACACTGTTGGCCTTGGCTTCTGCAAGGCGGACAGAGCTGGGGGCGTTGTCTCACAAAAGCCCCTATTTGATTTTTCATTAAGAGAGAGATGAAATCAGAACTCGTCAGCAATTTCTTCCTAAGGTGGTGTCTGCATTTCATATCAACCAACCTATTGTGGTTCCAGTGCTTACTGACACATATGCTACCTCAATGTCCTTGGATGTTGTGAGGGCTTTGAAGATCTACGTGTAGCAGACATCTCATCACAGGAAATCTGACTCGCTGTTTGTTCTCTATGATCCCAAGAAAATTGGGTGTCCTGCTTCAAAGCAGTCTATTGCTCGCTGGGTTAGGCATAGTATCCAGCATGCTTATTCATCGTCAGGATTGCCGGTTCCTAAATCTGTTCATGCCCACTCTACTCGGTCGGTGGGTTCTTCCTTGGCAGCTGCCCAGGGTGTCTCGGCTCTACAACTCTGCTGAGCAGCTACTTGGTCAGGTTTGAACACGTTTGCTAAGTTCTACAAGTTCAATACTTTGGCCTCTGAGGACCTTCAGTTTGGTCAATCAGTTCTGCAGGAACCTCAGCACTCTCCCACCCGGTTTGGGAGCTTTGGTACATTCCCATGGTACTAATGTGGACCCCAGTATCCTCTGGGATGTAAGAGAAAATAGGATTTTAATTACCCACCGGTAAATCCTTTTCTCGTAGTCCATAGAGGATACTGGGCGCCCGCCCAGCTCTTCGTTTTTCTTGCACTGTTACTTTGTTAAGTAATGTTGTTGGTTCAGCTGTTGCTGTTCCTGTTGAAGTTGGTTAGCATGGCTTTCCTCTTGTTTGTGTGTGCTAGTTTGAATCTCACCACTCTTCTGTTACATCCTTCCACTGGATATGTCCATCTCCTCGGGCACAGTTTTAGACTTAGGGGGTAATTCCAAGTTGATCGCAGCAGGAATTTTGTTAGCAGTTGGGCAAAACCATGTGCACTGCAGGGGAGGCAGATTTAACATGTGCAGAGAGAGATAGATTTGGGTGTGGTGTGTTCAATCTGCAATCTAATTTGCAGTGTAAAAATAAAGCAGCCAGTACTTACCCTGCACAGAAATAAAATAACCCACCCAAATCTAACTCTTTTTGCACATGTTATATCTGCCTCCCCTGCAGTGCACATGGTTTTGCCCAACTGCTAACAAAATTCCTGCTGCGATCAACTTGGAATTACCCCCTGAGTCTGGTAGGAGGGGCATAGAGGGAGGAGCCAGTGCACACTATTCATTTCTTAAAGTGCCCAAGGCTCCTAGTGGACCCGTCTATACCCCATGGTTCTAATGTGGACCCCAGTATCCTCTACGGACTACGACAAAAAGGATTTACCGGTATGTAATTAAATTCTATTTTTCAAAGTGCCATCCTGTCTGCAGCTGCAGTGCCACTCCTAGATAGGCCAGGTGTTTGTGTCACAGACTTGTGTCGCTTAGCTTAGCCATCCAGCTACCTAATTGACCTCTTTTTCTTCTTTGCATCATGTGCTGTTTGGGGCCTATTTTTTAAATCTGCCTGTGTGTCCCCATACGTTGCACTACATCATTACACTACATATCCCTATACCGTACTTGCCTACTTTGAAAACTAGAATCAGGAAGATTACAGTAGGATGTGCGCACAAAGCGCAGCGCGCTGCTGAGCGGGCGTGTCATACTCTGCCCAAAGGGTGTGTCTAGTTCCACAAATGGGCGTGTCTATTCTTAAATGCTTGTTGTCGCAAGATATTTCTATATAACATTAGTAACAATATATTTTGAGAAGTTTTACAAGTATTGACACTAACATTGCTGTCTGCAATACAGGGTTTCTCGTTTGCAGTACAGTGTATATTCACTGTGATGTTTCTTTTCTTCTCACTCAGCACATTAATATACCTCCCAACTGTCCCAATTTCAGCGGGACAGTCCCACTATTCGGACTCCCGGTCGTAGTGTCCCGCGGGTGGGGGGAACAGTTGGGAGAACCAGTGATCACCGCTGCTCTGCTAAGCAGTCATGATCACTGAATAGATGTTGTGCGCATGCACACTGCATCTGAACAGTGCGGGAAGGAGAGGAAGGGGCTGTCCAGCTGCTCGGGGAGCGCTGGGCACGCCCCCAAAACATGCAAAACCCGGGAGTCGTAGCATGAGGCCCCAACCCTTCTCCCAAGGCCCACCCATTTTCTTGAGGTCTCACCCCTTTTCGGCAGCTGCCATACCTCCGGCACGGCGTGTCCCGCATTCTCAGGTACAAAAGTTGGGAGGTATGCAATGTACATGACAAATGTGATGCCTATGCAATAAAATCCAAATGCAAGTTGACCTTATGTGAATTCATCCCCAAACATATAAGTAAATTATGATTTTGGTGTATTAAATCTTATTGTATTGTGAACACTGGACATCTGCATCTTGTAGGCACTACCTATATTTCTGCTGCGGGGTACACTGGGCTCCACAGGGAATGACATTGGGGTGTGGAGTAGGATCTTGATCCGAGGCACCAACAGGCTCAAAGCTTTGACCTTCTTCCCAGAATGCATAGTGCCGCCTCCTCTATAACCCCGCCTCCATGCACAGGAGCTCAGTTTTGTAGTTGGTGCCATGCAGTAAGCAGGCATACAACAGGGGGGCTGCTCCAGCAGCCCTAGGAAAAAGATTTTAAAGATAAATGAAGACTTCAAGGGCTGCAGCATAGGCACTGTAAGTGCTGGATGTCAGTCAGACATTTCCTGCTGCAGCTCCATCACCTCCCCCAGCGGCACTGTACACTCCCGTGCCCTTGTTGCCGGGTACCTACAGCGGAGGCTCCGGTTTTCTTCCTGTTAGATGCACACGACCGCTGCTCTCCTGGATCGCGTGGCCGCACTCAGGGAGGAGATAAGTGGGTCCCCTCGGCGGGACCCGCTGTAAATCGCGAACCCGCGCGGCCGGTGGGAGGCGGGCTTTGCGCACTGGCGTGGACACTGTGGCAGTACAGGGACCCCACTAGACCACCACGGCATGGGCACAGGTCAGTTTTCTCTCATAAAACCGTTTATTTAAGCCCCCGGTATCCGGTGGTGAAGTCCAGCAGGGGAATAAGGCTTTGACCTGTATCCCCTCCTCCAGCCCCAGGGCGCCATTTAGAGTAAATGTTCCCGCCCTGGAGCTGCATATCTCTCTCTCCCTCACTCCCTGTCCGCGTTTGGGCGCCATTAGGGCAAGCTGAGCTGATCCTGGGACTGTTTGGGCAAATCCTCCTCTGTAAAGCCGCCTGCCTGTCAGCGCTGTGCATTTTACAGGACACTTAAGTATTCTACATGTCTGCTGACAGTGTTAGTTAAGAAAAAGTGCATTTAGTCAGGGTTATATAGTACAAGTAACCTGTGATATACATCCAGTCTTTACTGTGCATTGTTATATCTATTAAGTGTATAGCTATTCATGGTACTACTATGTATTGCTAGTCCAGTGCAGTTTTATTGCATGTCATAATTTCTGCATTGTACAAACTGTGTGTGCATATAGCTGCTGTGTGACCTCCATTTGGTGCATCTCACTCAGATTGCTATCCCTATATTCTATAACCTGAGGGGGCTAGGTGCGTCAGGTATATCATTAATATAGGTGGTTCACAGGATATACTCAGTGTGTATTTTTCTCTGTGATTTCTAGTCACCATGGGGGTCATTCCGAGTTGATCGCTCGCTAGCAGTTTTTAGCAGCCGTGCAAATGCATTGTCGCTGCTCACCAGGGAGTGTATTTTCGCTTTGCAGAAGTGTGAACGCTTGTGCAGCAGAGCGGCTGCAAAAACATTTTGTGCAAAACAAGACCAACCCTGGACTTACTCTTCGTGTGCATTGATTCTAACGTTGGAGGGACGGATTTTGATGTCACTCACCCGCCCAGCGTTCGCCCAGCCACTCCTGCATTTTCCCCGACACGTCTGCGTTTTTCTAAGCACTCCCTAAAAACGGTCAGTTACCACCCAGAAACGCCCACTTCATGTCAATCATCCTGCGTTGTGCCGTGCGACTGAAAGCTTCGCTAAAACCTGTGCAAAACCACAAAGAACTTTATACCCATATGTCGCATGTGCGCATTGCGGTGCATGCGCATGCGCAGAAATGCCGATTTATAGCCTGATCGCTGTGCGGCGAACAACGGCAGCTAGCGATCAACTCGGAATGACCACCCATATACCTCTAGAATTCCCTGTTTGTGCTGAAATTCACTGCTAGGGGGTTCTTGTCAGGTATTGTACTGCTGATATTGTACTGTCTTGCCTTGCATTGAGCTTTTGATTATGTCAGCTACAAAGGGCAATGGTGCTGGGGCTGATCCCACATTGTGTGGTGGTGACGCTGCAGACACAGTTGAGGATAACATAGCAGCTGATGGTTCAGGTTTCTGGAGGTACCTTACCCCCCAGTGGGACTGTAGCAACGGGGATCAAAATGACCCACCTTGGGCTACCTTCTCCACGCTACTGAATGTGCTGGTAACTAGACTAACGCCCCCTATGGGACCTCCTGTGCCAGTACAACCACTTATGGTCCCCGCGGTTAACCCGCCGTGGGCAGATCAACTGTCCAATCAGTTACAGCAATTGAACCAATCACTGACTACTCAGAAGTCTTACCATCGCCCGCCTAAGACCAGGGGTCCTCTAAGTGGGCAATAACTTCCTCACAATCCACCAACGTACCAGACACCTCGTCTGATGAGGATGGCGTTTATACTAGAGATGAGCGGGTTCGGTTTCTTTGAATCCGAACCCGCACGAACTTCACTTTTTTTTTCACGGGTCCGAGCGACTCGGATCTTCCCGCCTTGCTCGGTTAACCCGAGCGCGCCCGAACGTCATCATGACGCTGTCGGATTCTCGCGAGACTCGGATTCTATATAAGGAGCCGCGCGTCGCCGCCATTTTCACACGTGCATTGAGATTGATAGGGAGAGGACGTGGCTGGCGTCCTCTCCATTTAGATTAGATTTAGAAGAGAGAGAGAGAGAGAGATTGCTGTGATACTGTAGATTAGAAGAGAGTGCAGACAGAGTTTAGTGACTGACGACCACAGTGACCAGTGACCACCAGAGACAGTGCAGTTGTTTGTTTTATTTAATATATCCGTTCTCTGCCTGAAAAAAACGATACACAGTCACACAGTGACTCAGTCTGTGTGCACTGCTCAGCCCAGTGTGCTGCACATCAATGTATTGTATATAAAGCTTATAATTGTGGGGGAGACTGGGGAGCACTGCAGGTTGTTATAGCAGGAGCCAGGAGTACATGATAAATAATATTATATTAAAATTAAACAGTGCACACTTTTGCTGCAGGAGTGCCACTGCCAGTGTGACTAGTGGTGACCAGTGCCTGACCACCAGTATATTAGTAGTATTGTATACTATCTCTTTATCAACCAGTCTATATTAGCAGCAGACACAGTACAGTGCGGTAGTTCACGGCTGTGGCTACCTCTGTGTCGGCACTCGGCAGGCAGTCCGTCCATCCATAATTGTATTATAATATATACCACGTAACCGTGGTTTTTTTTTCATTCTTTATACCGTCGTCATACTAGTTGTTACGAGTATACTACTATCTCTTTATCAACCAGTGTACAGTGCGGTAGTTCACGGCTGTGGCTACCTCTGTGTCGGCACTCGGCAGGCAGTCCGTCCAACCATAATTGTATTATATACCACCTAACCGTGGTTTTTTTTTCATTCTTTATACCGTCGTCATACTAGTTGTTACGAGTATACTACTATCTCTTTATCAACCAGTGTACAGTGCGGTAGTTCACGGCTGTGGCTACCTCTGTGTCGGCACTCGGCAGGCAGTCCGTCCATCCATAATTGTATTATAATATATACCACCTAACCGTGGTTTTTTTTTCATTCTTTATACCGTCGTCATACTAGTTGTTACGAGTATACTACTATCTCTTTATCAACCAGTGTACAGTGCGGTAGTTCACGGCTGTGGCTACCTCTGTGTCGGCACTCGGCAGGCAGTCCGTCCAACCATAATTGTATTATAATATATACCACCTAACCGTGGTTTTTTTTTCATTCTTTATACCGTCGTCATACTAGTTGTTACGAGTATACTACTATCTCTTTATCAACCAGTGTACAGTGCGGTAGTTCACGGCTGTGGCTACCTCTGTGTCGGCACTCGGCAGGCAGTCCGTCCAACCATAATTGTATTATATACCACCTAACCGTGGTTTTTTTTTCATTCTTTATACCGTCGTCATACTAGTTGTTACGAGTATACTACTATCTCTTTATCAACCAGTGTACAGTGCGGTAGTTCACGGCTGTGGCTACCTCTGTGTCGGCACTCGGCAGACAGTCCGTCCAACCATAATTGTATTATAATATATACCACCTAACCGTGGTTTTTTTTTCATTCTTTATACCGTCGTCATACTAGTTGTTACGAGTATACTACTATCTCTTTATCAACCAGTGTACAGTGCGGTAGTTCACGGCTGTGGCTACCTCTGTGTCGGCACTCGGCAGGCAGTCCGTCCATCCATAATTGTATTATAATATATACCACGTAACCGTGGTTTTTTTTTCATTCTTTATACCGTCGTCATACTAGTTGTTACGAGTATACTACTATCTCTTTATCAACCAGTGTACAGTGCGGTAGTTCACGGCTGTGGCTACCTCTGTGTCGGCACTCGGCAGGCAGTCCGTCCAACCATAATTGTATTATAATATATACCACCTAACCGTGGTTTTTTTTTCATTCTTTATACCGTCGTCATACTAGTTGTTACGAGTATACTACTATCTCTTTATCAACCAGTGTACAGTGCGGTAGTTCACGGCTGTGGCTACCTCTGTGTCGGCACTCGGCAGGCAGTCCGTCCAACCATAATTGTATTATAATATATACCACCTAACCGTGGTTTTTTTTTCATTCTTTATACCGTCGTCATACTAGTTGTTACGAGTATACTACTATCTCTTTATCAACCAGTGTACAGTGCGGTAGTTCACGGCTGTGGCTACCTCTGTGTCGGCACTCGGCAGGCAGTCCGTCCAACCATAATTGTATTATAATATATACCACCTAACCGTGGTTTTTTTTTCATTCTTTATACCGTCGTCATACTAGTTGTTACGAGTATACTACTATCTCTTTATCAACCAGTGTACAGTGCGGTAGTTCACGGCTGTGGCTACCTCTGTGTCGGCACTCGGCAGGCAGTCCGTCCAACCATAATTGTATTATAATATATACCACCTAACCGTGGTTTTTTTTTCATTCTTTATACCGTCGTCATACTAGTTGTTACGAGTATACTACTATCTCTTTATCAACCAGTGTACAGTGCGGTAGTTCGCGGCTGTGGCTACCTCTGTGTCGGCACTCGGCAGGCAGTCCGTCCATCCATAATTGTATTATATACCACCTAACCGTGGTTTTTTTATACCACCTAACCGTGGCAGTCCGTCCATAATTGTATACTAGTATCCAATCCATCCATCTCCATTGTTTACCTGAGGTGCCTTTTAGTTCTGCCTATAAAATATGGAGAACAAAAAAGTTGAGGTTCCAAAATTAGGGAAAGATCAAGATCCACTTCCACCTCGTGCTGAAGCTGCTGCCACTAGTCATGGCCGAGACGATGAAATGCCAGCAACGTCGTCTGCCAAGGCCGATGCCCAATGTCATAGTACAGAGCATGTCAAATCCAAAACACCAAATATCAGAAAAAAAAGGACTCCAAAACCTAAAATAAAATTGTCGGAGGAGAAGCGTAAACTTGCCAATATGCCATTTACCACACGGAGTGGCAAGGAACGGCTGAGGCCCTGGCCTATGTTCATGGCTAGTGGTTCAGCTTCACATGAGGATGGAAGCACTCAGCCTCTCGCTAGAAAACTGAAAAGACTCAAGCTGGCAAAAGCACCGCAAAGAACTGTGCGTTCTTTGAAATCCCAAATCCACAAGGAGAGTCCAATTGTGTCGGTTGCGATGCCTGACCTTCCCAACACTGGACGTGAAGAGCATGCGCCTTCCACCATTTGCACGCCCCCTGCAAGTGCTGGAAGGAGCACCCGCAGTCCAGTTCCTGATAGTCAGATTGAAGATGTCAGTGTTGAAGTACACCAGGATGAGGAGGATATGGGTGTTGCTGGCGCTCGGGAGGAAATTGACCAGGAGGATTCTGATGGTGAGGTGGTTTGTTTAAGTCAGGCACCCGGGGAGACACCTGTTGTCCGTGGGAGGAATATGGCCGTTGACATGCCAGGTGAAAATACCAAAAAAATCAGCTCTTCGGTGTGGAGGTATTTCACCAGAAATGCGGACAACAGGTGTCAAGCCGTGTGTTCCCTTTGTCAAGCTGTAATAAGTAGGGGTAAGGACGTTAACCACCTCGGAACATCCTCCCTTATACGTCACCTGCAGCGCATTCATAATAAGTCAGTGACAAGTTCAAAAACTTTGGGTGACAGCGGAAGCAGTCCACTGACCAGTAAATCCCTTCCTCTTGTAACCAAGCTCACGCAAACCACCCCACCAACTCCCTCAGTGTCAATTTCCTCCTTCCCCAGGAATGCCAATAGTCCAGCAGGCCATGTCACTGGCAAGTCTGACGAGTCCTCTCCTGCCTGGGATTCCTCCGATGCATCCTTGCGTGTAACGCCTACTGCTGCTGGCGCTGCTGTTGTTGCCGCTGGGAGTCGATGGTCATCCCAGAGGGGAAGTCGTAAGCCCACTTGTACTACTTCCAGTAAGCAATTGACTGTTCAACAGTCCTTTGCGAGGAAGATGAAATATCACAGCAGTCATCCTACTGCAAAGCAGATAACTGAGGCCTTGGCATCCTGGGTGGTGAGAAACGTGGTTCCGGTATCCATCATTACTGCAGAGCCAACTAGAGACTTGTTGGAGGTACTGTGTCCCCGGTACCAAATACCATCTAGGTTCCATTTCTCTAGGCAGGCGATACCGAAAATGTACACAGACCTCAGAAAAAGAGTCACCAGTGTCCTAAAAAATGCAGCTGTACCCAATGTCCACTTAACCACGGACATGTGGACAAGTGGAGCAGGGCAGGGTCAGGACTATATGACTGTGACAGCCCACTGGGTAGATGTATGGACTCCCGCCGCAAGAACAGCAGCGGCGGCACCAGTAGCAGCATCTCGCAAACGCCAACTCTTTCCTAGGCAGGCTACGCTTTGTATCACCGCTTTCCAGAATACGCACACAGCTGAAAACCTCTTACGGCAACTGAGGAAGATCATCGCGGAATGGCTTACCCCAATTGGACTCTCCTGTGGATTTGTGGCATCGGACAACGCCAGCAATATTGTGTGTGCATTAAATCTGGGCCAATTCCAGCACGTCCCATGTTTTGCACATACCTTGAATTTGGTGGTGCAGAATTTTTTAAAAAACGACAGGGGCGTGCAAGAGATGCTGTCGGTGGCCAGAAGAATTGCGGGACACTTTCGGCGTACAGGCACCACGTACAGAAAACTGGAGCACCACCAAAAACTACTGAACCTGCCCTGCCATCATCTGAAGCAAGAAGTGGTAACGAGGTGGAATTCAACCCTCTATATGCTTCAGAGGTTGGAGGAGCAGCAAAAGGCCATTCAAGCCTATACAATTGAGCACGATATAGTAGGTGGAATGCACCTGTCTCAAGTGCAGTGGAGAATGATTTCAACGTTGTGCAAGGTTCTGATGCCCTTTGAACTTGCCACACGTGAAGTCAGTTCAGACACTGCCAGCCTGAGTCAGGTCATTCCCCTCATCAGGCTTTTGCAGAAGAAGCTGGAGGCATTGAAGGAGGAGCTAACACGGAGCGATTCCGCTAGGCATGTGGGACTTGTGGATGCAGCCCTTAATTCGCTTAACAAGGATTCACGGGTGGTCAATCTGTTGAAATCAGAGCACTACATTTTGGCCACCGTGCTCGATCCTAGATTTAAAGCCTACCTTGGATCTCTCTTTCCGGCAGACACAGGTCTGCTGGGGTTGAAAGACCTGCTGGTGACAAAATTGTCAAGTCAAGCGGAACGCGACCTGTCAACATCTCCTCCTTCACATTCTCCCGCAACTGGGGGTGCGAGGAAAAGGCTCAGAATTCCGAGCCCACCCGCTGGCGGTGATGCAGGGCAGTCTGGAGCGACTGCTGATGCTGACATCTGGTCCGGACTGAAGGACCTGACAACGATTACGGACATGTCGTCTACTGTCACTGCATATGATTCTCTCAACATTGATAGAATGGTGGAGGATTATATGAGTGACCGCATCCAAGTAGGCACGTCACACAGTCCGTACTTATACTGGCAGGAAAAAGAGGCAATTTGGAGGCCCTTGCACAAACTGGCTTTATTCTACCTAAGTTGCCCTCCCACAAGTGTGTACTCCGAAAGAGTGTTTAGTGCCGCCGCTCACCTTGTCAGCAATCGGCGTACGAGGTTACATCCAGAAAATGTGGAGAAGATGATGTTCATTAAAATGAATTATAATCAATTCCTCCGCGGAGACATTGACCAGCAGCAATTGCCTCCACAAAGTACACAGGGAGCTGAGATGGTGGATTCCAGTGGGGACGAATTGATAATCTGTGAGGAGGGGGATGTACACGGTGATATATCGGAGGGTGAAGATGAGGTGGACATCTTGCCTCTGTAGAGCCAGTTTGTGCAAGGAGAGATTAATTGCTTCTTTTTTGGGGGGGGTCCAAACCAACCCGTCATATCAGTCACAGTCGTGTGGCAGACCCTGTCACTGAAATGATGGGTTGGTTAAAGTGTGCATGTCCTGTTTTGTTTATACAACATAAGGGTGGGTGGGAGGGCCCAAGGATAATTCCATCTTGCACCTCTTTTTTCTTTTCTTTTTCTTTGCATCATGTGCTGATTGGGGAGGGTTTTTTGGAAGGGACATCCTGCGTGACACTGCAGTGCCACTCCTAGATGGGCCCGGTGTTTGTGTCGGCCACTAGGGTCGCTAATCTTACTCACACAGCTACCTCATTGCGCCTCTTTTTTTCTTTGCGTCATGTGCTGTTTGGGGAGGGTTTTTTGGAAGGGACATCCTGCGTGACACTGCAGTGCCACTCCTAGATGTGCCCGGTGTTTGTGTCGGCCACTAGGGTCGCTAATCTTACTCACACAGCTACCTCATTGCGCCTCTTTTTTTCTTTGCGTCATGTGCTGTTTGGGGAGGGTTTTTTGGAAGGGACATCCTGCGTGACACTGCAGTGCCACTCCTAGATGTGCCCGGTGTTTGTGTCGGCCACTAGGGTCGCTAATCTTACTCACACAGTCAGCTACCTCATTGCGCCTCTTTTTTTCTTTGCGTCATGTGCTGTTTGGGGAGGGTTTTTTGGAAGGGCCATCCTGCGTGACACTGCAGTGCCACTCCTAGATGGGCCCGGTGTTTGTGTCGGCCACTAGGGTCGCTAATCTTACTCACACAGCTACCTCATTGCGCCTCTTTTTTTCTTTGCGTCATGTGCTGTTTGGGGAGGGTTTTTTGGAAGGGACATCCTGCGTGACACTGCAGTGCCACTCCTAGATGGGCCCGGTGTTTGTGTCGGCCACTAGGGTCGCTTATCTTACTCACACAGCGACCTCGGTGCAAATTTTAGGACTAAAAATAATATTGTGAGGTGTGAGGTATTCAGAATAGACTGAAAATGAGTGTAAATTATGGTTTTTGAGGTTAATAATACTTTGGGATCAAAATGACCCCCAAATTCTATGATTTAAGCTGTTTTTTAGTGTTTTTGGAAAAAAACACCCGAATCCAAAACACACCCGAATCCGACAAAAATAATTCGGTGAGGTTTTGCCAAAACGCGTTCGAACCCAAAAAACGGCCGCGGAACCGAACCCAAAACCAAAACACAAAACCCGAAAAATTTCAGGCGCTCATCTCTATTATACTGACCCCACAGATTCTGATCCCGATGCTTCTGATGGGGAAGCTGTTTCACAGGTGGATGTTCCTGACTTGTTGGAGGCTATCAGGCTCATTCTTCAAGTTGATGATGAACCGGAGCCTGATGCTGCCCCTAAGAAACCGGACAGGTTTAAACATCAGAAAGTGATTAAACAAGTTTTACCTCACTCTGACCATTTAGTTGACATACGTCAGGAGTCCTGGGGAAATCCAGGAAAGAAATTCACGCCTCACAAGAAGATGCTGGCTTGCTACCCCCTCGCTGCGGAGCTAAGTAAAAATTGGGAAACACCCCCGCCAGTGGATTTGCAAGTGGCGCGGCTGGTGGTATCCTCAGCTCTGCCTGTAACTGAGAGAGCCGACGGATAAGTGTGTGGAGGGTTGTTTAAAGGCAATTTACACCTTAACCGGTGCTGCGCTTAGGCCCACCATTGCAGCGACATGGGCTGCAGAAGCTGTGGAAGTATGGGCTCAGGAGCTGGAGCTCGAGTTGCCGTCCAACGCTTCTGATCATGCTAGACAATGCTTGTCATATATTGTCACAGCGTCATTACTGATGCCGGTATTCTGGCGGCCAAGGTTTCTACTACGTCCATTTTGGCTCGCAGGATTCTCTGGTTACGGTCCTGGTCAGTGGATCTGGACTCTAAGAAAACCCTGGAGGTACTCCCTTTTAAGGGAGACATCCTTTTCGGAGAAGACCTCAAGAAGGTAGTGGCTGACTTAGCCTCTGCTAAAACAGCATGTCTACCTAGTACTGCTCCTTCAGTGCTGAAGTCTAAAAGTACTCCATTTCGCTCCTTTTGTCCTTCAGGGAAAGCAAATCAGGCGTACCCGAAACAGGTTCGCACCTCCAAACCCAATAAACCCAAACCTAAAAGGGCCTGGGCTGCCCGTCATCCTGCTTCCAAAACGGACAAGCCTGCCGCATGATGGGGTGGGCCTCCCTCTGGAGGATCCCAGGGTGGGGGGCCAACTTCTAGGGTATACCCAGGAATGGTTGAGGACCACTTCTGGTGCCTGGGTACGGGAAGTCGTCACTCGATGTTATGCCGTATCCTTCAAGAATCTTCCCCCTTATCGATTTTGCCTGACAGACGTCCCTTCGGATCAGGTGAAGGCAAAAACTCTTCATTCGGTGGTACAGTCCCTCCTGGACACAGGAGTGGTAGGACAGGTGCCTCTGGCTCAGAGAGGCAAGGGGAACTATTCACCGCTGTTCCTAGTCCCGAAACCGAATGGGTCATCCTGGCCCATTCTCAACATCAAGTCCTTGAACAAATTTGCGAGGGTCTCCAAGTTTCGTATGGAAACTCTTCGCTCTATTGTTCTGGCCTTGGAAGCTGGGAATTATATGGTCTCCCTGGACATACAGGATGCTTACCTGCATATTCCCATTGCAGTGTCGCATCAGCAGTACCTGAGGTTTGCAGTTAGCAACCTCCATTACCAATTTCGGTGTTACCCTTTGGTTTGACCACGGCTCCGTAAGTCTTCACCAAGGTCATGGCGGTAATGACGGCTATACTCCGCTGTCAAGGGGTCAGGATCCTACTGTACCTGGACAACTTGTTGATCCTGGCAAATTCCCCACAAATTCTCCTACGCCATCTGGATCTGACTATCCAGTTTCTGCAAGCCCACGGGTGGCTCATCAACTGGAAGAAATCTTCCCTGTTTCCCTGCTCAGAGCATGGTGCACCTGGGGGCGTTGTTGGTCACTCACAACCAGCGGTTGTTCTTGTCTCAGGAGAAAGTCCTGAAGCTTCAGGACAGGATTTGATGCTTCCTATATCTTCTGCAAGTGTCGATACATTCGGCAATGCAAGTGCTAGGTCTCATGGTGTTGGCTTTCGACATGGTTGAGTATGCTCAATTCCATTCCTGCCATCTGCAGAAGCTGATTCTTGCCAAGTGGGACGGCCTGCCTCACCGGATCAGGTCTCAAATGATCTCCTTGTCTCCGGAGGTCCGTCTGTCACTGAGCTGGTGGCTTCAGGACCAACAGTTGAGCAGGGGTTGTCCCTTCTGGATCTCCAACTGGGTCCTTCTGACGACAGAAGCCAGTCTGAGAGGTTGGGGCGCGGTGTTGGAGCAACATGCCCTTCAGGGTCGGTGGACCAAGGAGGAGTCTCTCCTCCCGATAAACATTCTGGAACTGCGGGCGGTGTTCAATACTCTGAACTTGGCCCAGCATTTAATACAGAACAGACCTGTTCAAGTACAGTCGTACAACGCCACCACGGTGGCGTACATCAATCATCAAGGCGGCACTCGAAGCCGCATGGCAATGAGGGAAGTATCAAGGATTCTTCAGTGGGCAGAACGCCATCTGCCAGCCATATTGACAGTATCCATTCCGGGGGTCCTAAACTGGGAAGCGGACTTTCTCAGTCGTCAGGACGTACACGCCAGAGAGTGGAGCCTCCATCCAGAAGTTTTTCAACTGCTCGTGGACAGGTGGGGCCTTCCAGATGTGGACCTGATGGCGTCTAGACACAATCACAAGGTTCCGGTCTTCGGAGCATGGACAAGGGATCCTCTAGCAGCGTTCGTGGATGCACTGGCAATTCCATGGAACTTTCAGCTGCCATACGTGTTCCCTCCGGTGTCACTCCTGCCCAGAGTAATAAGGAAGTTCAAGCAAGAAGAAGAAATCCTACTTTTGATTGCTCCCGCGTGGCCCAGATGGCATTGGTTCTCAGACCTTCAGGGTCTCTCGATTGAGCGTCCCCTACTACTTCCGCAGCGCCCAGATCTCCTCGTTCAAGGCCCCTGTGTATATCAGGATTTAGCCCGGTTGGCTTTGACGACGTGGCTCTTGAAGCTTCCGTCTTGAGGGCCAAAGGTTTTTCTGAGACGGTCATTCAAACTACAGTATGTTGAGAGCCCGGAAACCGGCTTCTGTTCGGATTTACCATAGGGTCTGGAATTCTTAATTTGCTTGGTGCGCATCTAACAATCATGATGCTGACAAGTTTAGTATGGCCAAACTTTTGGCCTTTCTACAACAGGGCCTGAACTTGGTCCTTCGTCTTGCCTCCATCAAGGTTTATATTTCTGCCTTGTCGGTTTGGTTCCAGAGAAAAATTGCAACTTTACCTGATGTTCATACATTTACTCAGGGTGTGTTGTGGATTCAACCTCCTTACGTCCCGTCGGTGGCTCCTTGGGTAGTTCTGGAGGCGTTGCAAGGGTCTCCGTTTGAGCCTCTTGAATCTGCACACCGTAAGTGGCTTTTTCTTAAGGTGTTGTTTCTGCTGTCTATTGCCTCTGCCAGACGGGTGTCGGATTTGGTTGCTTTGTTCTGTAAGTCACCATATCTGATTTTTCACCGTAACCGGGCGGTTCTTAGAACACATCCCAGGTATCTACCTAAGGTGGTGTCTTCTTTCCACCTTAATCAGGAGATTGTGGTTCCGGCCTTTGCCTCTCTTGAATTGTCTTCCAAAGAGCGGTCTTTGGATGTGGTACGGGCTCTCCGTATCTACGTGAAGAGTACTGCCTCCATTAGGAAGTTGGATTCTCTCTTTGTTCTGTTTGGTTTTCACAAACGTGGCTGGCCTGCTCACAAGCAGACCCTAGCCAGATGGATTAGAATGGTGATTGCACATGCTTATGTACAGGCTTGCCTTCCAGCTCCTGCTACCATAAGGCCCATTCTACTCGGTCGGTTGGACTTCTTGGGTGGCCCGCCGTGGTGCGACCCTTGAACAATTGTGCAAGGTGGCTACGTGGTCCTCAGTGAACACATTCATAAGGTTCTATGCCTTCGATACTTCGCCTCCTAGGATGCTTTCTTTGGACGCTGGGTTCTTGTGCCCGCTACAGTGCATAAGGAACTTCTTTAGGACATCCCCGATGTTATTCCCTGTGAGCCCAGTGTACCCCACAGCAGAAAATGAGATTTATGGTCTGAACTTACCATTGTTAAATCTCTTTCTGCGAGGTACACTGGGCTCCACAGGGCACCCACCCTGACGCACTTAGCTTCTTTGGGTTGGTAAGGCATTAGCCGCTGACACTTTCTCCTTTCGTGAGAATGTGGTGTATGTGGCTACTAACAGTTGTCATCTCTTTTGCCTGCTACTGCATTGGACTGGTTAACAAAAACTGAGTTCCTGTGCACGGAGGCGGGGTTATAGAGGGGGCGGCACTATACATTCTGGGAAGAAGGTCAAAGCTTTGAGCCTGTTTGTGCCTCGGATCAAGATCCTACTCCACACCCCAATGTCATTCCCTGTGGAGCCCAGTGTACCTCGCAGAAAGAGATTTAACAACGGTAAGTTCTTACCATAAATCTCATTTTATTGGATGTGCTATTTTCCATAACATTACAAAATTAACCAAATCATTACAGACACCAGCTACTTTAATTAAATAAATATGTTTAACTACAGAAAGATTATTAACAATTCTTACATTAGCAGCAGCACAGCACACTATGGATCAGTGCACACCAGCATAGATAAGAGGAGTGTGTGATCATGTGCTGCTGTCTCTCTCCCAGGGGTTCCTACAAGGGAGGATAATGAGAGCCCTCAGCAGTGATTCCTAATCAGCCACATTAAATCACTGTTCTTGCAAAGAAACTCCTTAGTGTCACCCCTGGCAGAATTTGAAGAATCCAGGAGATGTGACCTACGAAGCAGGGCAGCAGGAGATTTATGGCTGAAACGGGAGGCTCCCACAGGATGCGAGAGGGTAGGCAACAACTGTATGCCCTATACGCTGCACTGCATCATTACGCTACATGCCCCTATATGCTGCATAACATCATTGCTAACATCATTGCATTCCACTGCAGCGGTGAGGAAAGCAGCTGAGGCCCAAAAAATTGGATTTTGGTACTCACCAGGTAAATCCTTTTCTCGGAGTCTATAGGGGACACTGGAATCAGGTTACGATCTGGTATATATGGGGTCCATGGAGCCGGTGCACTTTAAGAATTTATATGTGTGTGTCTGGCTCCTCCCCTCTATGACCCTCCCTACAGCTCAGTTAAGAAAAAAACTGTGCCCGAAGAAAGACATTAACATATCAGAAAGTAGGGAAGGAGAAGAAGAACGTGAAACAGGAAAACACAGAAACCAGCTGAAGATACAAACAACTGTCACCATGGACCAAACACACAGTAATCAATGAATATTTAACTCAAACAATGCAAAATACAAGTTTGAACAGCGCAAGGAAAACGTTCAGTGTCCCCTATGGACTCTGAGAAAAATTTTCACCTGGTAAGTACCAAAACCCCATTTTCTCAGTCATTCATAGGGGACACTGGGATCAGATTACGATGGGGACATTACAGATCTCCCAACACAGATAGGAGTGCACTGTAAACCCTGCAAAAAAGAACAACCAAATTGAGACTCCAAAGCCGCAAAGGTGTTGAACTGATAAAACTTGAGGAAAGTATTGCGAACCAACCAGGGCCAGTATTTACTAAGAATCCGAGTTTGTCCGATTTGTGTTTTTTTTTTCTAAGTCCCAATCCGGGAATTCACTAAGCACAAATCTCGGCAGTGTTTGGACTATTCGTAATGGTTTGAATGACAACGTTCACAAATACGAATGAATAGACCATCGGTCAAACGCGGCTGTTATTACATAGAATACGGGAATTCACTATTCATTCGTATTTGGGTGTTAGTCTCTGAGTGCTCAAATGCGGTCGTATTTTTTTGCGATTCGTTAAAAAAAGCGGCAAAAGAAAAGACCTGCTTTTTTCAGTCGTGTTTACATGTGTTGCAAATAAAAAATCAATCACACCTGAATTAGGATGCCTATAAAAGGATGTTAGGCCCATTTCAATACATCTACACTCAGAAATGGCAGCAGGACTGTGGGCCAGTGGTCTTTTGTGTGCTGTGGGATTCCTCAGACTCAGACATCAGCCTGTAAGTACCCAGGGCCAAGAAACTGAACATGATCAGCAGGTTGTACAGGTTCCGCGGAGGCTGCGCAGGCCTCGTTTTTTAGGGGGCGTTTAAACTTGAAAGCATTGTCCGATGATAAGGTCATACAGATGTTCCGTCTAAATCGTAACAACATTTTCCGTCTGTATGACCTTGTCAAACTGGGCCTAGACCCTGAGACAGCACGCTCCCGCTCTGTCTCAGGCCTGCACAAACTCCTGGCTGTGTTGCACTTTCTGGCTACTGGCAGCTTTCAGGCTGTGTCTGGGGATGTCATAGGAATCTCACAGCCCTCATTTTCCAGAATCTTAACACAGGTGATGTATACCTAACTACCTCTTCTGTTTTGTGTTTGTTTTAATTTCTCGGTGGCCAGTTCTGTCCTAAAATCTCATGTTTATTGTTCTTTAAAATATACACACAGGTGTTAGCTGTTTTGCAGCCCCACATCGAGGCCTCAATCTGCTTCCCTACCCAGGAGTCTCAGTGGCATGCCGTCAGGGTAGATTTCTATGAGCTGGCTGGCATGCCCAATGTGCTTGGAGCCATAGATTGCACACACATTCAGCTGAGACCACCTAGGGGCGGGCAGCACATATATACAAATCGCCATTTCGAACACTCCACAAATGTGCAGGTGGTTTGTGATGTAAATCTCAAAATAATGAGTGTTGTTGCTCGTTACCCTGGGGGCTGCCATGACTCCTTCATCCTCAGTCAGTCATCCCTCTTTGGTAAGTTTGAGGATGGACAAATGAGGATGGCTGCTGGGTATGTAATTTGATATGTGTAGGCCTGCGTATACTTTGTCCAAATACAGGTGCAGATGTATTAACCTGTAGAAGGCATAAGGAAGTGAGAAACCAGTGATCTGTGCAAGGTGATAAAGGCACCAGCCAATCAGCTCCAATATGTAAATGAACATTTAGGAACAGATTGTCTGCTGCCTTTATTACCTTGCACATATCACTGGTTTTTCACTTTCTTATGCCTTCTACAGGTTAATACATCTGCCCCACAGTGTGTTACTTATGTGTTGCTGTATCTTAACATGAATCACGTTACTATATCTGTCTTTTAGGTGATGGAGTATATGGCTGTTTCTCTTGGCTTCTAACTCCATTGTCCCGACCTGATACCCCTGCTGAACACAATTACAATCATGCACATAAATCCACGCGGAATGTGATAGAAAGATGTTTTGGTGTGCTAAAATCTAGGTTTCGGTGTCTGGATAAGTCTGATGGCCTTTTGTTGTATAGTCCCTCCAAGGTGACTCAAATTGTGTTCTGCTGCTGCTTTCTTCATAACATGTGTTTGCAACAACATCTGCCACATGTTGAGGAAGAGGAGCAGGAGGAGGAGGAAGAAAGCAGCCAGTAAGCAGAGGAATTAGAGACATCTGGTGATACTTGGAGTACAGATGTAGGGAGGCAGGTTAGGCAAGAGATCATCAATCGCTATTTCTAAGGTAAGTTTGGTTTGCTTATTTCATTTGTTGTGTAATCATAAATAGATGTTTTGCCTTTTTTCCCCCAAAACCATTACTCAGAATGTGTCTGTCTCCTTGACACATACAAACATACCCTCGCTTTATGATAAACAAATGTCGCATGTGTATTGTGTGTATTTTTATACTCAAAACAACAGATTATGAGTGGCATGCATTAAGTCTGGATAAGTGATCGTAAACTTGCAGTGCTAATTTCTTACAAGTCCACATAATCCATTTAGTATTTCACTTTATCATTGTGTGTAACGTCCTAATGCACAGGTTCACAAACTCGGCCCTCAGGACCACACACAGTGCATGTTTTTCACGTAACCCAGTAGAAGCACAGGTGTATGAATTACTCACAGACATATGTTAAAAGGTTCACAGGTGGAGCTAATTATGTCACTTGTGATTCTGTGAGGAGACCTGCAAAACATGCACTGTGTGGGTTCCTGAGGGCCGAGTTTGAGAACCTGTGTTCCCAAAAAACACTCCTCAACATATAATATGTTAGCCTTGAGGAATACAAACTTACTGTAATCAGGAATAATTTATTTCCTAATGTTTGATGCTGTAAACTTGATGATGTGTAAGTAAATACACAGTTTGCCACATATATACATTATTATACACATTCTTTGGGTTTTGTTGTAAAAGTACATATTTGTTTGTTTCAGCATCATGTGTAAAATCATTCTTACTAATTTTTAACACACACAAACATGTCCCAACAATACTGACATTCATTTTGTCAATGTTTTTAAAACAAAACTAAGCCAACATATTACAAGCTTTTTACGCAACTCAATTGTGTTCTTCTTGTAATGTTGTATAGAGAAGAAAGCTAAAATATGTATCAATAACATTGTAATTTGGATTGCCTGCAGGAAAAGAGAATGATTTGAATCTAGAAAGAGTAATGATTAGAAAAAAATCAAGTGGTCAGTTTACTTCCTGCTAAAGACATTCTTCCTGGCTGGCAATTATTGTGTCTGCAGGAAAAGAGAGTGATTGGAATCTAGAAAGAGTAAGGATTAGAAAAAAATCAAGTGGTCAGTATACTTCCTGCTAAAGACATTCTGCCTCGCTGGCAATTATTGTGTTTGCAGTAAAAGAGAATGATTGGAATCTAGAAAGAGTAATGATTAGAAAAAAATCAAGTGGTCAGTTTACTTCCTGCTAAAGACATTCTGCCTGGCTGGCAATTATTGTGTCTGCTGGAAAAGAGAATGATTGGAATCTAGAAAGAGTAATGATTAGAAAAAAATCAAGTGGTCAGTTTACTTCCTGCTAACATGTATGTGTGGCTCCATCAACATTTCCCTCCTCCAATACAAAAAAAAAATGGAAAAGAATAAATGTGCGTACAAATTTTATGTTGTTGTTTGTACCACTTATAATTAATGATGTTGTAAAAATTGTCAAGGAGCTAAGTGTTATATATTTTTTGCCAAAAATAAACTTACTAACTATTTTGAGTTAATTATCACAAATGTCTAACTTGTATTTTTTTCACGTTTTTTTAGGTGGCTGCCTGTCCTGCCCTTTGCCTTTAGCACTGTCATGTTGTCGTGCTCTGGTGGAGCATCTTGGTGGTGATGAGACTGGCATGATATTTGGAGTAGTCGTACCAGAACTGCTGCTTGTTTGCTGTTGGTGCATGCATCTGAGTGTTTCATTCAGGTTAGTGAGGGTGGCATTCAGTTCACGTGTAGCAGCATTTTGATTGTCTACTATTTGGAATAAACTTTCATTAATCTTTTGATTGTTTTGAAAAATGCTCATATAACTTTGCTGTTGTCTGTGCTGTTCTTCCATTATGCGCTGTAAGTTGCCCATGACCTGTGTAATGTCTGTACGCATGAGTTCCATGGTATTGCCTATTCTGGTTGTTTGTTAATTTTGTCTACTCAGATTTCTTGATAGTCTTCTGAGGTGAGATGGTAGGCTTGCAAACATTTGTGTCTGCTTACGCAGGCAATCTTCATTAGTGGCCTGCTGTCTAGCCCAAATGGACCAAAACACCTGATCAGGGCCTTGTGTTCCTGGTGTTGTTGGGCTGTGTTGTTGTGGTGGTGTGCTTTGCTGTGGTGGTGTACTCACAGGTGCTGGGGGGCTCATTCCTTGCCTTAATGTCTGCATTTCTAAGATGTTTGTCTCCTCCATGTCACTGTGTTGCTGTTGTTGCGGAGGGATGCTGTTCCCAGGACTAGAAGCTGAAATGTTAAACAAATCTCCGTTAGCTATCCATATGTTTGAGAAATATAAACAAATCACTACACATGGAACACATGTCATTCACTGTTGCTTTCAACTATTCTGCCTAGCAACATCATCACTCATAGCTTAAATACATACATATGCCTGTTTGTGGCAAATGTGTCTGGTTACTTAATTGTGAAAGCAAACACATACTCCACCATAAAAACACATACTCCACCATAAAAACACATTGGAATCCATAATGTGTTACCTTATAGCTTTGTTCAAACAAACATAGTAATGTTTTTATATGTATTTTGCAATGTTACCTCAAACACACATGTGAAATTTGGAAAAACAACCTTACTTTTTGCAATAAAAACAACATGCTTTTTTGTTGCAGCATCTTACACACAATGTCATACTGTATGGCTCAAGTGGACATACATATCTTTACTGGATGTGGACAAGGCCATTTAGCTTGGATTCCATTTCAGCTTTTACTTACTGCGGTAAGTATTTAGGTTTTTGATGTGTTTTGACTTAATGCGGTTATGAAATATTTTGATTACGTTCTGAAAATTTTAAAAAAAATTTCAGTTTGATACTCACAATCAAGATGAGGGGAGTGTGGATGACGTCTTGGAGGTGTGTCCAAAATTTGGAGTGGGGGGACAGAACATACGGACGATAATCTTCGTGGCGGGGTAGCCTGCTGTGTTTGGGCCGGCACATACGACCTTGCTTTCTTTTCGGCCACAGGTTTTTTGTGGTGATGTCTTACAGAAGTGCCACTTCTGCTGCTCCATACTTCTTTGGATGGACCTTTTAATGAAAGTGCAATTTTGTTATGGCCATTCCTTTACAAGCATACCCTATACTACAATGGACACTTTACCTGCTTCCGCAGCATCATCATCATCATCAGATGTGATAGGAGTTACTGGGTGACGAGTAGTACTGCTTTTTTCAAACACTGTATAAAATAAAAATATTTTTTTTTTCATGCTATTGTGTATACATCCACCCATTATGCTTATAAACATTTATTCTTTTAGAAATGCTTGGTTTTATTTATAAAAAACATAAGGCCCGGAAATACAAAAATAAAAAACAAAAAACAAAAAACATTGTCCAATACACATATGCACTATGGCAACATCAACACAGGAAAACATGTACAGGACACTGACATAGGCCACAAGTTAAAGAAAAATAAAATACACACACATCTTCATTTTGTATTGAAAGGATAAATATTACAGATGCAATATATAAATTGCTCTGTGATGTGACACTCCAAAGACACATTACCACTATATGAGCCAAAACAAAATGTAGCAATTTTTAAAAAAATTACACTGCAGTGTGGTGTCACGGTACAAATACAAGCAAAAAATAAACAAAGAAATAGTGTTATTTTAATTAAATAATTAACATTATCTAATAATGACATTACACATGTAAGTGGTTTCCAAACCACTTTCCAGTACTCCAGCCTCTAACATGACAACCACTGTTTTTTAAACATTGCACATGGATCACTTAAATATAAAACATAGTCACAATTTTAAAATAAAAAAGGCCCAAAAGGAAAACATTATTGCAGGACAATTCAGAGACACACCAAGTCCAAACTACACATGCAAAATATCTGTCAGAAAAACACATGACATACAATAAAGTAAGATGTTACATTGGCTTTTGTATAAAACATTAACCAAAACAATGTATTTGCTGACACACACTTGAAGATGGGAGTAATATGCAACGTCACATGACACACATTTAAAAAAACAAAAACAAATCATAGAATGTAAGTGCAAATTCACATGCTCACCATTCTTCCTGGGCCTATCTGAATCCCGGACATGGGTTGCAGATACAACTTCTGGAGGTATTACACTCCGCATGGACTCCTCATACTCCAGATGTGTTGCAATATAGGACTGCCCACCACCGGTTTTCCGAGCCTCCTTGGCCTCCTTGGCCATTTTGGACTTGACACGTCGCTTTATGTCATAGTACCGTTTGCGGCACGTGTCCTCCGTCCGCTTGACCACCCCCTCACTATTGACAGCAGCAACAACTTTCGCCCACAACACCGTCTTCCTCCGTGTTGGCACCTTGGCGGACTCAGGGCCAAATAGCTGCCTCTGATACTTCATCAGCTCACAAACCAATGCCACATTTTCAGCAAAACTAAACTTTACATTCCGCCCAGTCTTAGTAGTAGTGCGTGGCTGCGGAGCATTCTGACTGTCACTATCACTTGAGGCTGCTGCAGCAACCTCACCCACCTCCTCCACCTCACTAACCTCACTAACACTCACCTCCTCCACCTGACCAACCTCCTCCCCCTCACTCACACCCTCCACCTCACCCACCTCTGAGTCACACATAATTGTGTGTCTAAACAATTAACACAGGAAAAAAAAGACAAACAACACACTTCTCCACTACCACTACACAACACACACACACACACACACACACACACACACACACACACTGACAAGGGACTATAAAGAAAAATAACTTGGACTAAAAATGAGACAAAACCACAAAATACAAGACAACAAGAATGACAAGACGTCTTTCAAACACAATACCACACTCAGAAATCGCTACCAACACTCCTCACCAAACCACAAATTCACCTACCTCCACAGCACAACCTCCCTCCTCCTCACCACTAACTAAACCCACGAGGTGCGGACGGTTTGGGGCGTATTTATATGGTTGTGCACAGACACTCCTACCATCTGAAACACAACCAATCACGAACGGGGATGAAAATTGAAACTGAAAGTGAAAATGCGGCTGCGGGAAAAAAAAACCCTGCCGCGTTTAACTTAGGAAAAAAAACAGCAAATACAACAAAAACACGTACGCAAACGACAATGATGGCTGTAAATGTGGCAAAAAAAATGACTGCCATCGACATCGGAAAACACGACAACCATAAAGTCGACTGCTTCGTAACTTTGCGTATATGGATTCAAAAAGTTGCATGAAAATGCACCCGATACAAAATGAGTTTAAACACTACACAAACCGACTCAAACACGAATATTAGTAAGTATTGCCCCAGGTTGCAGCACGGCATAATTGTAGAGTGGAAACCCCTCGGGCAGCCACTCAAGAGGAACCCACCGAATAAGTGGATTGAGCCGAAGTAGAAGACAACAAAGGCTGAGAGGATGCCACATAAGCCTGGCGAATGGTGAAATTAATCCACTGAGACTTCAAAGTCTGCTTTGAAGCCGGCCAACCCTGCTTGTGCACATTGTACAAAATGAAAAGCCGAGATGACCTTAGGCAGAAAAGCAGAGTGAGTACGCAGCTCCGCTCTGTTGTCATGAAAGAATAGGGAGAACGGCACGATCGTGCTCCCAACTCAGAGACCCAGCAAGCTGATGCCAGGGCAAGGAGTAGAATGGTCTTCCAGGACAAGTCCATAGTCTCCAAAGGTTCAAACAAAGAAGACTGAAGGAACTCCAACACCAACTTGAGATCCCAAGGAGCAGTAGGTGGTACAAAAGGAGGCTGCAACCGTAGAACTCCCTGCAGAAAAGTCTGAACATCCAGGATGGAGTCTAAGAACCTCTGAAAATAGATAGAGAGAGTGGAGATCTGAACTTTTAATGATTCCAAACGTAATCCTGCGTCCAAACCCGATTGGAGGAAATGAAGAAGACGAGCCAGTCGAAAGACGTGACCGGCAGCCGTCGTCTTTCGCAACAGACAATATACACCTTCCAGATTCTGTAATAATGCTTAGAAGTTACTTCCTTCCTTGCTCATAACATGGTGGGAATAGCCGCTGAAGGAATGCCTTTCTTCTTCAATAACGCCTTTTCAACAGCCAAGCCATCAAACGTAGCCGCGTTAAGTCCTGATAGACAAAAAAACCCTGTTGAAGTAAATCCTCTCTGAGAGGTAAAGGCCAAGGTTTGTCCATGAGAAGGGACTGGAGATCTGAGTGCCACACCCGGTGAGGCCAATCTGGGGCGGTGAGAATGGCGAGCATGTCCACCTTCTTTAGCTTCTTGAGAATTTGAGGAAGCAGATGGAATGGAGGGAACAGGTAAACCCTGTGAAATAACAACGGGGTTGATAGTGCTTCCACTCCTGTCGCCTCAAGATCCGGCGTCCTGGAACAGTAACGATGGAGTTTCTTGTTATGACAAGATGCCATCAGATCTATCTGTGGACTCCCTCACTGAGAAATCAGTTATTGGAACATGTGGGGGTGAAGAGCCCACTCTACCGTGTGGAGATCCTGTCTGCTGAGGAAGTCCACCTCCCAATTGTCGACTCGGGTATGAAGATGGTTGATATTGCGGTCACATACTTTTATGCCCACTGAAGGATCCTGGTGACCTCTTTCATCGCCCCTCTGCTCCATCCCTGATCAGGCAGCAGAGTAGGCCATGCACACAGTGGGAAATGTAGAGCTGCAAGAGGATCCGGACACAAGTCAGGAGGGCTTCAGACAGCAGCAGGTGAGGGGAAAGACTGTGGAGGGCAGCAGGATGGGCAGAAAAGGTAGTTAGGATAGAGAAGGCCACGCCCCCCCACCCCGGTGCTCCGCTTTCACCTCTATGATGCTGCTGCTCTCCTGCACTGGGGGCTATTCATTACCTTGTGTAGAAGTTGAGGGGAGGAGGAGCACATGGAGGGCAGACTCATACGCGCTGCCTGCTCTAATGTCTATGGCGTCAACTGCTGCAGTGGTTGTCAGGTGACAAATGTGGTGGATGCGGATGGTGCACCCCGTCAAAACCGGCGGCCGAGTTGCACACCTCCTCAGTAGTTGTTTTATGTTTTAAAGGTTGCATTAACAATTCCTAACAACATTTCCCTTGTTTGAATCAGGTTACTTACAAGCGGGCATGGATACATCACATTTAGTATATGTTATGTCTTCGAAGGAGTTTCTGAAATTTTTGAAGCCCTGGGATTGCCCAGTGCCCCTGCTCTACCCTGAAAAAACAAATACTGAGTTGACATATGCAAATGTAATAGGTGCATGTGGAACCCAGTGGGGGTGGTTCAGTTGTTATCGGCCAAACCCCCCCCCCCCCCACGCACACACCCAGCAGCTAATCAATTGTTTCTGCCGACGGGCTCGCGAACATCATTTCTGTGGTAGCCCCCTGTGCTGTGCAAAAAGTGACCCAATTGGGCAGCCAAGCTGCATTTTTCACGTCGTGCCCAGATCTTTTATCAGGTTCAGCTGTTTTCTGTGGCTAAATCCAGTACTGCATGGCGCGATCAGTGCAACCATTGCATACCACTCCATCTAAGTGACGGGAGAAATGCAATTTAGGGCACCCATTAAACCACTGAATAGCCCCCATTCAGTGTTCATAACAACAATGAGAGGGACATAAAGTACTACCCAAAATTCTGTCAATTGACAGATATTCATCAGCTGTGCCCATGTGAAACTAAAAGTGGGTGAAACAAGTAAGCAGTGTGAGCATCTATCAGGTTCCACATAATTGCACACAGTGAAGTCTTGATTTTAAAGATACCTTTCAATGTTTCACTCATTTGTTTCACTCATCTGTATTTAAAGTAAGTAAAATGTGAGCAGCTGTTTTTCCATTTGAACAAATATCACAGTGGAGCATTCAGATTAGAAACGCCCGCACTTCCTCACTCCTGGGAAGAATCTACAGTGTCGCTAGAGACTGTCTTGAAGTGGGGTTTTGGGTCTATCTTGTCCTAACAATAATAAGTTAAGTTTCCCCAGTGTTGTTTCCCTTTTTTTCTTTTTCCTTTCATATTACAAATCCTATTGAGAAACACTGGATGGAGAAAGGACAAAGGAATGAATCTTTGAAGATCTATCGTCATTTAGAAGTGAACTATTTGGACACTTTCAGTATAAATTTTGGAACAAGGACGTGTCATACATTTTCTCTGTTATATACATTATTGACACATACCGGTGACTTGTTTATATGCATAGGTCCATGCTGCCTTTCTAGCAGCGCCTAGGTTTTGTACACATTTTCCTTTTGAAGTGTTTGGTTTGTTTGGGCCCCTAAAAAACATTTTTTTTGAAAGGACTACCTCTGATCATTAATGAGGAGGCTGATGATGAGGGTGTTAATTACATTATAATCTTGTAAAGTAAATATCATGAACTTGCCGCAAATTACGTAACATGGAGGAGGTTAACGTCCCTACCTCTAAGTTTGGCCTCACAAATGGAGCAGATGCTTTCACAAATATTGTCAGTTTATGGGTAAAAATAATCCCACACCCAAAAGGGGGGTTTTTGGTCTTATGCCCAGGCATCACAATGACTTTCTTTTTATCACGGGCAAGAACTGCAGTTACTGGTGGCTGACTTACATTAACAGCATCATCAACATCCTCCTCCTCATTAATTTCAGATAGTAGTAGCACACACATATCCCCCTTATCCTGTTCTACTTCCACACAAGCATCCTCAATTTCTATTATGTCCTCATCACCATCTTTACATGTACTGCTCCCCACATGTGCAAATGGTACAGAAATGGTGGACAGAGGTGAAAAAGGCTTCTCTAGGAGGACAGTGTGAGAAATGTTCACACATAGCTAATGGATTTCTGAACAACACAGTTTGAGCTTTGGGGGTACATTTACTAAGGTTGATTTTCTGTTCCATTCAATTTTGAGGTGATTTGGTGTTGATTTTCACAATTAGGTATTTCCAAAAGTCAAAACCAACTCAAAATCCCCTCAAAATCACCAGAAATTTTACTTCACATACAAACAGAACCTCAAATAGACCATTGGCACTTGCCCATAGACATCAATAGGAAAAGCTAATTTACTACCAGTCGATTTGAAAATAGAACCGCAACAGAACCAAAAATATACCAAAATTCCCCATTTTCAATAGAACCATTAGAAACAGTTCTATTTAACTTTAAATCATGTGGAGTTGTCTGAAACCGCAATATGATGGAAAAAACATGGGAGAGAAACATGTGGGGCACACTGGCTGAATAAATCATGGCATTTAAAGTCACATCAATAATTAAAAAAAATTCTTGATATGCAAATTAGCATAGGAATGAAGGTGTTTGCGGGTAATACAGTGCAATGTATAATAGTGATGCATATGTTTAATGATTGTCGATTTTGAGTAATTTTTTAGTCGATTTTGAGTTGATTTGTGTGTGAATTCACCAGATTTAGAACTACAAATAGAAATCACATAGCCCTGTAATTTTAAAATGGAACTTAAAATCGACTCTTCGTAAATGAGCTAGAATAGAAACACTGTAGTCAATTTTGGGGGGATGATGGTTTTATTGTGGATGATTTTAAATAGAATCCAAATCAAATTTTAGTAAATATACCCCTTGGCGTTCTTTTTTTGGGCACTGATTTCTTTGTCACTTTTTAAGGTGAAAGCTCGACCCCTTTTTATTTAACATTGTGAAAGATTTCGATTTCATGTGCCCTTTCCAAAACTTTCTGCCCCCCTGAACCACCTTTAGCAGATGTTGTACTATCATGACTGGTAGCAGTTGCAGCACTAGTAGTTGGTTGTTGCTTCTGCTCTTCTCTTGACTGATCATTATCCATATCAATAAACTCATCACATACAAGTTGTACACTAAAAAAGAGCAATTCTTTTTAACTAGTTTTTGCAAATGACAACCCACACAGTGGGGTATCAAACTGCTTATTTTTATGTGAACAATGTTGCAGTGGGGTACAGTGCCCACAAGTTATACAATAAAAAAGACCAATTATTTTTTACTTTTTTGAAAATGAAAATTCCCAGTTGTGAATCACCCCACTTATATTTATTATGTCAACCAATGTGCAGTGGCATACAGAGCGCACAGCTTGTATAAAAAGAGCAATTATTTCTGTTTTGAAAATGACAACACAAAGTGGTGGGTGACATTGTTTATATTATGTCAACAAATGTGCTTATATTTATTATGTCAACAAAGGCGCAGTGGCGTACAGCACACACAGCTTGTATAAAAAAAGCAATGATTTTTTGAAAATGACAACACAAAGTGGTGAGTCACACTGTTTAAATTATTATATCAACAAAGTTGCTTATATTTATGTTAACAAAGGTGCTATATCTATTATGTAAACAAAGGTGCAGTGATATACAGAGCACACCACTTGTATACAAAAGAGCAATTAATTATTTTTTTTAAATTACGACACAAAGTGGTGAGTCAAACTGCTTATATAAAAAATAAATAATATTATGTCAAAGAAAGGTGCAGTGGGGTCGGCCTGCCGAGTCACATTAAAGCACCAGTGTGATTCACTATAAATAAATAATGTAAATAAGTAAATTTAACTAAACTTCTGCACTATTAAATATAATAAACAATGAGCTTGTGAACTGCTTGTACTGTACTGCAATCTAGCTTGGCCAATATTAACAATAAGCAGCACTGGAGTGCTGAAAAATATGAAATTACCAACACTGGATCCCACCATTACAGAAGTCTCTATTTTGTTGCATTAGGTGGCAAAGATCTTCCTCATAGAATTTGTAGTTAATTTTTGTGAACATGAGTCTTTTTCCGCAATTCATTAGTTGCTACTTCAAATGTTTTTTTCTTCAGTAGTTTGCATAAAGCAGAGAGTATTCTCCTGTGCTGTAGAGCACGGTACTTTCCCCCTCCCCCCTATGTTATAGTTTCTTCTTGTGTAGGTTTTGATGGCTTGTTGCTGTTCCTCCATTTGCTGAAGCATATAAAGGGTGCAGAATTTTTTTCAGGCCACAGGTAGCATCTCCTGTATAGCTCCGTCATTTAAAATAAATTCTGAACAACCAAGATTATCATGAGGGAAAAACATGGTATGTGTACAAATTAACCCAGTTGTAATGCTCTCACAATGTAAAATGCATTATTGGAAAAGACAAATCTCGAGGAGAGTCCTAGAAGGGTAATACATCTTGCTATGACATCCCCGAGTTTTTCTAACAGTTAAATCATACCTCCCAACTGTCCCGATTTTCGCGGGACAGTCCCGTTTTTTGGGGTCTGTCCCGCTGTCCCACCCGCGGGCCGTAGTGTCCCGCGGTGGGGGGGAGCAGTTGGGAGGCTCAGTCTCTCGCTGCCCTGCTTAGCAGAGCAGCGGTGAATAGACGCTGTGCGCATGCGCACAGCGTCTATTCATTGTAGACAGAGGGAGAGGGGGCATGCCAGCGGCTCACGGAGCTTGGGCATGCCCCCTCAGTGACGAAATTGGGGGCGTGGCTCGCGATCGCGGGTCTTCCCGCGAAGCCACGCCCCCTTTTCATAGACCACGCCCATTTTCGGGAGCGCGCGCGGCGAAGCCGCGCGTGTGTCCCTCTTTCAAGGCGGCCAAAGTTGGGAGGTATGGTTAAATTGTCATCCTGTGTGCCACTGCACGCCACTCTGTTTCCTAGATGTGCCATGTATGAAGTTGAACTGACACATGTTTATGCCGCTCTCTGCTGTCACCTAGCTAAGTCAAGCAGCTAGCTTGGTGCAACCAAAATTGGATGAAAACAATGGGGGGTCATTCCGACTTGATCGCTCGCTAGCAGTTTTTAGAAGCCGTGCAAACGCATAGTCGCCGCCCACGGGGAGTGTATTTTCGCTTAGCAGGAGTGCGAACGTCTGTGCAGCAGAGCACCTGCAAACACATTTTGTGCAAAACAAGACCAGCCCTGTAGTTACTGTTCCTGTGCGATGATTGCTGCGATGAGTGACACAGTAATGATGTCAGATACCCGCCCAGCAAACGCCCGGCCACGCCTTCGTTTTTCCAAACACTCCCAGAAAACGGTCAGTTGACACCCATAAACGCCCTCTTTCTGTCAATCTCCTGGTGTTCGGCTGTGCGTTTGGAATCGTCGCTAGAACCAGTGCAGAAACACAATGGACTTCGTACCCGTATGACGCGCATGCGCAGATTAGCCGTTATTTCCACTGACCGCTACGCAGCTAACAACGGCAGCTAGTGATCAACTCGGAATGACCCCCCCAATATTGTTAGCTGTGAGGTGGTCAAAAGTAAGTGGAAATGACTGAAAATTATTGTTATTGAAGTTAATAATGCTGTAGGAACAAAGAAAAAAACCAAATTATGTGTTTTTAGCAGTTTTTATCATTAAAATAAAAATACAGAACCAAAACCTGTGGGGCGGCTTTGGCAAAACAAAAACACGGAGCTAATATAAACCAAAACCAATACAGGATGGGGGGGGGCAGAGCCGGACTTAGGCATAGGCAAACTAGGCAAATGCCTAGGGCATTTGGTATGCTTGGGGGCACCGGCAGCTTCTGCTGATTAAAATGATATGCGGCATGCCTATATTCTGTGTGTGACTGCGGCTGTATCTGCATACGAAATTCTATGTTGCAGTGTAGTCCTGGAAATCACTGTAATGTAGCATTTCATATGCAGATATAGCCGCAGTCGCACACAGAATATAGGCATGCTGCATATAATTTTAATCAGCAGAAGTTGCTTGTGCATCCTAGCCACATAGTAATGCAAATAAGATGCATTTTCATAAACAAAAGGCACCAGATGTTAGCAGAGCTGCCAGCTGACTCATGCCAGGCACCTCCTGCAGAACTAGCGGCGGTGCTAGGGGGCACCAGCCAAAATCTTGCCTAGGGCATCATATTGGTTAGGGCCGGCTCTGGGGGGGGGGGGGGGGGGGGGGGGGGCATCTCTAATTAGTATGGAAATTCATTTTATACGAATATGATCAATCTGAGTTTTTCATTTGTTCCTGGGGCACCCACAGGGTAGTGATAAAATGTCCAGAATGAATTTCAGTATGTAATATTAAAAACTGAGGTGCATGTATTTATCTATATGTTGCTACCTAGAGTTCTAGCGATCTGTTTAATCAACCCAATTATACATTTTACTTGCAGGCAGCACATTGTGCATTTTTTACTGTAATGTGTTGTTCAATTGAGGAAATTATAATGACAAGTCACATACACATGCAAACCACTTTATGTGGCCTGCCAACTTGAATTTTTTTTTTATTTCCTCATTTACAGAAAGTACAGTAAGTTCTATTCACAAATTGTTCAGTGCAGTGCATGCCTCAACTATATAAGGATATATTAGCGAAACTGGCAAAGCGCTTCTGCCACAGTTGGTGTAGATTAGCATGCTGTGCTTAGCATACACATTACTCGTACTTAAAAGGATATAGCATAGTTTAGCAGGGTGTAAAATGTGGTGAAAAAATGCCATTTGAAATGCATAGTATGGTAATAAAGGAAATGCTTTTGATACATACTGTACAAGGAAATACTTATAATGTATGCTGTGGCTAAAAAGATTTTTCCCCCTTACAGTACTTAATACAGTCAGAGGTGTAGCTAGGTGCCATGGTACCATGGTGCCTAGAGCAAGGGTATGTTTTGGTGCCCCCTCCTCTTCACTGAATTAAGGGCCTATGCAACATGTGGTGGCATGTTACATTTGAAAAGAAACAATATTTTAAAATCCTAAATTGGTGACAGGGCCGGTTCTAGACCTTGTGGAGCTCAGGACGAAAGTTTACATTGAGTGCCACCTGTTTAAAATAGGGTTAGTGTGTGGCGAAGGCTTGCAACAACAATATAGAGGCATGGCAGTATGGATGGTGTAATGGTTAGCATTACTGCCAACAAAAATTTAACACTGGTGTGTATTCTCTGTAAAGTGCTGTGGAATATGTGTGCGCTATATAAATAACTAGTAATAATAAATAAATAAATAATGACTTTTTTGGGAAGGTGCATGGCCAAAAAATAGTACCAATTCACATTACACCTCACAGTAGTACCACTTATACATGTTATGCCACACAGTAGAGCATCTTATACACATTACGCTACACAGTGGAGACCCTTATACACGATACACTATAGTTGAGCCCCTTATACATATTACACCCTGGCAGAGCTGCTATGGAACTATTTACTTGTTTAATTCAAATAAATTAAAATCACTATATATGCCCTGATTGACCTGACATCACAGCCCCCCCAATTTTTCAATGACAATAATGCCCCAAATGTGACCCCCCCCCAACCTGAAAAGCCCCAAACGCTCAATGAAAATAATGCACCAAAATTCCCCCATTTGATAATCCCCCAATGCCTCAATAAAAATAATACCCTAAAGCTTCCATCCCAGACCTGATAATTCCACTATGCTTTAATGAAGACAATAGCCCAGAATTGCCTGAGGGGCAGAAAAAGGTGCCTCAGCAGCCTGATGGGCAGAGAGAGCTGCTGCAGCAACCTGAGGGGCAGAGAGAGGTTCTGCAGCATCCTGAGAGACAGAGTGAGGTGCTGCAGCTTGTGCAGAGAGAGGTGCAGCAGCAGCAGTTGGGGCAGAGAGAGGTGCTGCAGCATCAATGTTGAGAAAAGTGCAGCAGCAGCCATGGCAGAGAGAGGTGATGCAGTAGCTAGGACAGGGAGAGGTGCTGCAGCATCATTGTAAAGAGAAGTGCTGCTGAAGCCATGGCAGAGAGAGGAGCTGCAACAGCCGGGGCATAGAGAGGTTCTGCAGAAGCCAGGACAGAAAGAGGTGCTGCAGCAGCTTGAGCAGAGAGCTGCTGCAGCATCTGAAGTAGAGACTTGCTCCAGGCTCGAGTGCGGTTTGAGGCACTGGAAAAATGCAGGATTTGCATGGAGGGGGTTTCATGACATGCAAATGTATATATTTATATATATATCAGGGCTCCATGAAAGTAGCTTGCATATCCCCCCGAACAGCAGGTATAGGAACCAGGCTCTTTTTTTTTCAATAGAAATAACGTGTATTCAATTATAACACGTAGGCGCATATTTTCTAGAGATGTGCACTGGAAATTTTTCGGGTTTTGTGTTTTGGTTTTGGATTTGGTTCCGTGGCCGTGTTTTGGATTCGGACGCGTTTTGGCAAAACCTCCCTGAAATTTTTTTGTTGGATTCGGGTGTGTTTTGGATTCAGGTGTTTTTTTTTTCCAAAAACCCTTCAAAAACAGCTTAAATAATAGAATTTGGGGGTAATTTTGATCCTATAGTATTATTAACCTCAATAACCACAATTTCCACTCATTTCCAGTCTATTCTGAACACATCACACCTCACAATACTATTTTTAGTCCTAAAATTTGCACCAAGGTCACTGGATGACTAAGCTAAGCGATCCAAGAGGGCAGCACAAAAACCTGGCCCATCTAGGAGTGGCACTGCAGTGTCAGACAGGATGGCATTTAAAAAAATTGTCCCCAAACAGCACATGATGCAAAGAAAAGAGAAAAAGAGGTGCACTGTGGTCGCTGGACAGCTAAGCTAAGCGACACAAACACCTCAATATCACAGGAATTATTTGTTCTAATCAATGGTATTATTGGTCCAAATTACTAGAAAAAAAATGACAAAATCACTGGAATTATTCGTTCTAATCAATGGTATTATTGGTCCAAATCACTGGAAGAAAATGACAAAATCACTGGAATTATTTGGCAAGATCAATATAATTAATAATTATAAATCACTGATATTAATTGGTAAAATCTCGCTATCGCCTGCCTAGTGAAGTGGAATCTAGATGGGATTTTGTACCGGGGACACAATAACTTCATCAATTGTCTAAATCACACTGCACTAATGGCGTAAAACGGGCACACGTCTAACAGCGCACTGATTATACTGAGAACTGATTATACTGATCACTGATGATACTACGGAGAACTGACACTGAGCAGCGAGAACAGCACTGGACTATTGTACTGTAGTATACTGGTCACCACAATGCAGCACTGACACTGAGCACAGATATTAAGCACTGATCAAGATACTAGAACTGAGTCTGACACGGAGCTGCAAGATACAGCAATGGCCTACTGTACTGCACTATATGTATACTGCTGGTCACCAAAATGCTGCACTGTCCTACTATATACTGCTCACAACAATGCAGCACAGATATGAAATGGAGACTAGCAGTGACACAGAGCTGCAAGATACAGCAATGGCCTACTGTACTGTATACTATAATTTTATACTCGTGGTCCCCACAATGCAGCACACTGAGCACAGATATTACCATGTGTATCTCACACATCGCTCAGTACAGATTACAGGATGTATAAAATCACCAAGTGTATAGCACACGTCGCACAGTACAGTATACATACTGGTCACAACAATGCAGCAGATATGGAGCACTGATCAGGATACTAGAAGTGACACAGAGCTGCAAGATACAGCAATGGCCTACTGTACTGTACTATATGTATACTGCTGGTCACCAAAATGCTGCACTGTCCTACTATATACTGTTCACAATAATGCAGCACAGAGATAGTATACTTGACACAGAGCTGCAAGATACAGCAATGGCCTACTGTACTGTACTATATGTATACTGCTAGTCACCAAAATGCTGCACTGTCCTACTATATACTGCTCACAATAATGCAGCACAGAGATAGTATACTTGACACAGAGCTGCAAGATACAGCAATGGCATACTGTACTGTACTATATGTATACTGCTGGTCACCAAAATGCTGCACTGTCCTACTATATACTGCTCACAATAATGCAGCACAGATATGGATAGTATAATTGACACAGAGCTGCAAGATACAGCAATGGCCTACTTTACTGTACTACTATAATTATATACTGGTGGTCCCCAGTCCCCACAATGCAGCACACTGAGCACAGATATTTGCAGCACACTGAGCACAGATATGGAGCGTTTTCAGGCAGAGAACGTAGATATTTTCAGCACACTGAGCACAGATATTTGCAGCACACTGAGCCCAGATATTTGCAGCACACTGAGCACAGATTACGGAGCTTTTCAGGGAGAGAACGCAGCCACGTCCTCTCCGTTCAATCTCCAATGCACGAATGAAAATGGCGGCGACACGCGGCTCTTTATATAGAATACGAATCTTGCGAGAATCCGACAGCGGAATGATGACGTTCGGGTGCGTTCGGGTTAACCGAGCAAGGCGGGAAGATTCGAGGCTGCCTCGGACCCGTGTAAAATAGGTGAAGTTCGTGGGGGGTTCGGATCTCGGAGAACCGAACCCGCTCATCTCTAATATTTTCTAATGAAAAAACGAAGAAAAAAAACGATGAATGCCACTTGGTTCCTATTTCAGCTGTTTGGGGGATATGCAATCTTCCTCCATGGAACCCTGTTTTGCATACGATATTGGAGAAAGGCACCGCAGTTGCTGGACACACCTAAAGTGCCAATTATTTACTGTTTATAGATATGTATATATATAATTTCATATAATACATATATATTATATATATTATATCAAAACCTGAGCCGAGAGGAGAATGTGAAAGATGCACGGGGAGAGGGAAACTTATACCCCTTTCACACCGCACAAATAACCCGGTATTGGCGGATCGACGTGGGTCGGCGTGCAGTGTGAAAGCTCCATAGTCGAAATCCCGGGTTGGATACCGGGTCAGTGGCAGTGTAAATGGGCTCCCGGGTCGATGTGACCCGGGACCCATTCACTACAACAGGAAGAGGCGGCGCGGAGATGATCTCATCTTGCAGCTCTGGCTCCACCTCCGCTGCCGGCTCCGCTCCCCCGCCGCTATGGCAACTCGCCCAGCATATTGCCGGGTCGGGGAAGCCAGCAGTAGCGTCCAATGCCGGATCCCACCCGGGAAGGACCCGTTTCCAATTCCCGGGTGGGATCCGGCATTGGCAATGTGAAAGGGGTAATAGAGAGAGAGAGAGGGAGATGGAGGCACAGGGAGAGAGGTGTGGGGAGAAAGAGAGAGAGGCATGGTTTGAGAGAGAAAGATAAACATTGGAAGAAAGAGAGAGAATGAGGAATATATGGATAGAGATAGAGAGAGAGAGAGAGAGAGAGGGCTCCCGGGCCATCATACACCTGTAACAGTGGCGCCGCTCTTAAAGCTGCCTGTCAAACATTTGGCAGGTGCAGGCTGCGGCAGCTGGCAGAAAACGTTTTGTTCACAGTGACGAGTGGGGGGAAGGGTGGGCGGTACATCAGTACATAGGAAGAGAGGGTGACCCAACCCGCTCTTCAAGCTGCCGGCACCACACACACACATACACACACACACACACACACACACACACACACACACACACACACACACACACACACACTACACATACATACATACATACATACATACATACATACACGTACACTTTCTCTTACTCTTTCTTATTGATGGCTGGCTGGCTTGCAGGCAGGAATCAGGATCTGTAGCCTTGTCCAGTGTAGCTCTGCCCCCTTATGTCCCGTGTAGCTCCGCCACCTTATAGGCCATGTAGCTCCACCCCCTCTGCGTCATAAAGCCCCACCCCCTTTTTAGCCTGGCACAGCCGCTGTCACAGGGAAGGGAGGAGGAGGAGGAGGAGGTTACAAGCTGCCGGTGCCGCTGCCTGTCAGTGTGACGGCGCAGCAGTGCGTCTCCGGTCCGGCGCCTACCTGCTTTGTATCCCTTTGCTGAGCAGAATAAATTTTTACAATACATAAATAATGGCACTACATTAATACAGAAATAGGAATTTAATACCTACCGGTACTTCCTTTACTCGTGGTCCATAGTGGATACTGGAGTTCTGTACTTTAGTACCATGGGGTATAGATTGGGTCCACTGGAGCCTGGCACTTTAAAAACCTTTAGTGTGTGTATATGTGTGTGCTGGCTCCTCCCCTCTATGCCCCTCCTATCAGACTCAGTGTAGGAAACTGTGCCCGAGAAGACGGACATACCACGAGAGAAGGAATAATACTACAGCGGTGAGGCAACAAGCCAACACACAACCATAACCGAAAGGAGGGCGCTAACCAGAACAGAGGATAGCCACACCAACCGAACCAGGATAGCAAGGCTATCTCAACAACAAACTGGGACCGCAATGGCGAGCCAACCATGTATCCACTACGGACTATGAGAACAGGAATTACCGGTAGGAATTAAATTCCAATTTTCTCTAACGTCCTAGTGGAAACTGGGATTCTGTACTTTAGTACCATGGGAAAGTCCCAAAGCTCTCAAATGGGTGGGAGATTGCTGAGACCCCTGTAAAACCGCCTGACCAAATTGAAGGTCGTCCTTGGCCAAGGTGTCGAACCTATAGAATTTAACAAACGTGTTCGAACCCGACCAAGTTGCGGCTCGGCACAATTGTAAGGCTGAGACACCCCGGGCAGCCACCCAGAAATAACCCACAGACTCTCGCGTCGGCAAAGGGAGAGTCACCAAAATATAGGCCTGGTAAATAGTCAACCGGAGCCAGCGAGCAATAGATTGCTTAGAAGCCGGCCGACCAATCTTTGAGACGTCATAAAGGACAAACAGCGAGTTAGATTTCTGATGACGGGCCGTCCTTTTGACATAAATCTTCAGAGCCCTGACCACATCCAAGGACTCAGGACCAACGGAAACATCAGACAACACTGGAACCACAATAGGTTGGTTCACATGAAAAGCTGACACCACTTTAGGCAAAAATTGAGGACGGGTCCTAAGTTCAGCCCTGTCTTCATGAAAATCAAATAAATGCTCTTACAGGATAAGGCCCCTAATTCAGAGACACGTCTGGCAGACGCCAATGCCAATAACATCACCGTCTTCCAGGTGAGAAATTTTAACTCCACCAGAGGCGGATCGGCCATAGGATCTACAGGGAAGATTCCCGGTGGGCCGACGCACCAGTGGGGCCTGTTTTGTTTGAGGACATGTGGTCCTATTTGTAGACATAATGAATAAGATGCCAAACAATTTGCATATATGAAAATGACTTTGCCACTTAGCCTGTGATTGCAGATGATCTAGTGTATGCTCTGTCTGCCTACTTAGCTGACATATAAGATTGAGTGAATAGTGATTGGGATATTGTTGGTGTAATAAGCAAGAAAATATATCTTTCTAAATAATTATATAGTTTCCTAAATTCTAAAGGTGTATCATATAATGTGCTCATAACATTTAATTTTATTTCCTTTTAACGTCCCCTTGATGCTGGACATCCCCACTATCTGGAAAGTCTTGGGGGGAGGGTGCTGCTGCCATGGCCCATGGCTAGACCTTACACCTCTGCTGCTGCCCAAGTGGGGCCACTAGTACAAATTTTGTCCAGGGCTGCTTTTTGTTCCCAATCCTCCCCTGAACTCCACCCTATGTAAAGGTTCAAACCAGTCCAATTGAAGAAAGGCTAGAACCACATTGAGATCCCACAGAGCCGTGGGAAGTACAAAGAGTGGTTGCATATGAAGAACACTTTTAAGGAAAGTTTATACTTCTGGCAAGAAGGCGAGTTGCTTCTGGAAGAAAATAGATAGTGCAGAAATCTATACTTTGATAGAGCCTAAACATAGGCCCAGATCCACTCCCGCTTGCAGGAAAAGTAGAAAACGACCGATTCTAAACTCCACGGTAGATACCTTTCTATTTTCACACTAGAAAACATACTTCTTCCAGATACGATGATAATGTTTGGACGTCACCATCTTTCTTGCTTGGATCATGGTGGAAATAACCCGGGAGAAAAGACCTTTTTCTTGCTAGAATCTCCCTCTCAACTTTCAAGTCAAACGTAGCCGCTGTAAGTCTGGATAGACGAACGGACCTTGTCGAAGATCCTTTTGAAGCGGTAAAGGCCAGGGATCCTCCTGAGCCATGTGTCACAACTGAGGGCTGGTGAGGGTATCTGGAAGCCTCAGTTGTAGGGGCTGACGGATACCGGAATTTGGGTAGTGTGAGTAAACTCCTAGACATGCGCTAAGACAGTAGCAATGAATGCCCGAAGGCGTGACCATGACAACTGTAGGTATCTTTCAGGGATTTTATTAAATGAAAGTCATATAAAGTGAAAAAGAATAATAAAACGTCACAGGTGGTTATTCGGGACATAACTGGTTAGACCAGTAATCCGGAATGTGAAGGAAAGTTCTGTATAATGCCTGGGGACCCAGTGAGGAAATAACGTGATGCTGGAAACAGTAGGTGAAGCTGTAAATAATACTGTGGTTTGTGGTTAAAGTATAAATGAAGCTGGGTTTCGCTGGAAAACTGTAGATGAAGCTAGGGTTCGCTGGAAAACTGTAGATGAAGCTAGGGTTCACTGGAAAACTGTAATTGAAGCTAGGGTTCGCTGGAAAAGTGTAGATCACTGGGAAGTGGCTGCTGGGAAGCCGGAGCATGTAATGCTGTTAGCACTGGGTGCAGGAACAATGGTGACAGGGTGCACCACAAGGCAGGAACACAGGGAGCTGGAATATCACCGGAGAGGAAAACCACTAGGGAGTCATGCTAATGCAAAGAGAGTCCACAGAGAACTGCACACTGGAATCACAGGAGATAATTGAAGCACTGACAACCCCTGTGCTGGGACAGGATATTTATACCTGAAGGATAACAGGGATTGGTGGGCAATTAGGCTCCGGTTCTGTCAGCACTGTGGATAGGTGAAAAGGTATCATGTGATGCAAACCCAACATGGCTGCGCCCATAGACAAATGCAGAAGGGGAATTAGGAACTTAGAACCCATGTGTGAGGCAACAATGGCGGCGGAGGCCACAACAGCAGAAGTCCACGCGCCCAGCGCGTTCAGCGGCCACAGAGATGGAAGCGGCGGCCGGAGCACACGGAGGACACCCATCTGACGGGGAACCACGGGCGTGGCAGCGACAGCCACGACGGGACTGAGAACGCTGCACCACCGCCAGTGCAAACACTGAGGAGGCCTGCTAAAGCCAGCGCTGCAGGCAACACAAACTACAGGCCGGCCCTGGCTCGCTCAGCCAACCTCAGGAGGCACTTAACCGGTAAGAAACAGCGTCTAGTTACCTGGATCGTGACACCATGGTTAGGAGGTCTGAGTACCACACCCTTCGAGGCCAATCCGGGGCAATTAGAATTGCTAGAACGCTTTCCCTTCGGAGTCTTTTGAGAACTATTGGGATGAGCGAAAGAGGAGGGAACAGATGCAAACTCGTACGGCCAAGGCGTAGTGGCATAGCTTCTTGATGAGACAAGAAGCCATCAGATCTATCTGCGGACAGCCCCACCAGTGAATTAAGTGTTCAAACACCTGGGGATGTAGACCCCATTCCCCCAGATGAAAGTCGTGTCTGCTGAGGAAGTCCGCATCCAAGTTGTCCACTCCTGGAATTAATATGGCTGAGATGGCCCTTGCGTTGCCCTCTGCCCAGAGAAGGATTTTTTATACTTCTCGCATCGCTGCTCTGCTTCTTGTTCCCCCATGTCGGTTTATGTACGCCACCGCCGTGGCGTTGTCCGATTAAACCTGGATTGCCCGATCCCTCAGGAGATGAGAAGCCTGCAGAAGAGCATTGTAGATTGCCCTGAGTTCCAGGATGTTTATTGGTAGAGCAGATTCCTGTCTTGATCATATTCCCTGGAACTGGTCCCCTTGAGTCACAGCCCCCCAACTCCGGAGTCTGGCATCCGTTGTCAGTAGAATCCATGAGTGGATATTGAAACTCATGCCTCCTACCAGGTGAGGAACTTGTAGCCACCATAACAGAGAAATACGGGCTCTCGGAGATAAGGTCACTTCCTGATGCATGTGGAGGTGAGACCCCGACCATTTGTCCAGCAGATCCAGGTGAAATGGTTAGACATGAAATCTGCTGTATTGGACTGCCTCGGAAGCAGCAACCATCTTGTCCAGTAACCTGATGCAAAGATGTATGGATACCTTGCGAGGACTGAGCACAGAGTGAACAATAGTCTGGATAGACAAGACCTTGTCCATCGGGAGAAACACCTTTTGAGACACTGTATCCAGTATCATTCCCTAGAAACTGAAGACGTTGGCTCGGTTCCAGGTGAGATTACTGAAAATTTAGGATTCATCCATGATCCGTAAGTAGGCGAGTCATCAGATCGATGCTGTGCAGCAGATGCTCCCTGGACACAGCCATTATTAGGAGATCGTCCAAGTAGGGGACTATGTTGACACCCATCTTGCGCAGTTGCAGCATCATCTACACCATGACTTTGGTGAAGAGCCCCGGAGCTGTGGATAAGCCGAAGGGTAAGGCCTGAAACTGGAAATGGTCATCCAATATGCAAACCTGAGGTAAGCCTGATGGGGGGGGGGGGGCACATGGGAATGTGTAGGTAAGCATCCTTGACATCCAGAGACACCAGGAGCTCCCCCTCCTCCAGAGCGGACACCACTACCCGCAGGGATTCCATCTTGAATTTGAACACCCGCAGATATGGGTTTAGAGACTTCAAGTTCAAGATGGGGCATACCTAACCGTCTGGTTTGGGAATGACAAAAAGACTGGAGTAAAAACCCCTGTTGTGTAACGGAGGAGGTACTAGAACCACTACCCCTGTTCGTAAAAGTTTTTGAATAGCCTCTTGCAAGGAACTCTTGCTGCGGGTAAAACTGGTAAGCCCGACTTAAAAAATCCGTGAGGAGGGAGTGTTTGAAGTTCCAGCCGGTATCCTTGGGAAATGAGGTTCCTCACCCAAGGATCCCGGCAGGACTCCGCCCACACGTAGGCGAAGTATTGAAGGCGAGCACCTACCTGAAAGTCACCTTGCTGCTGGGGCCAACCATCACGTGGAAGGCTTAGCAGCAGGGGATCCGGTAGTCTGGTCCAGAGAGACAGCAGTGGCAGGCTTACGGGACTTACCATGAAATCCTCTGGAAGTGGTGGAGACCCCTCGGCCCCTGCCTCTGAACCTTGCCATACGAAAGGACTGCAAGGAGGGTCCTGTGTAGGAACATCTAGCAGGTGGCGCAGCAGATGGCAGATAGGTAGACATACCCGCCGTTGCTTGGAAGATACATTTATTTAATTTGTCTACAAACAGGGCATCACCTGTAAAGGGAAGATTTTCTGCACCCTTTTTGGAATCAGCGTCTGCCGACCACTGACGTAACCACAGAGCTCTACGCGCTGAAATAGCCATAGCAGGTGTGGCCATTTATCTTACACAGCTTCTTAATAGCCTCGCTCATAAAATTTGCAGCATCCTGTATATGTTGCAGTAGAGTACTAACCTCATCCCAGGGCAGAGAGTCTAAACCGTCAATAACAATATCAGACCACTTGACTACCGCCCTGGAAATCCACCCACAAACAATTGTGGGGTGTTGTGCTTTGCCTGCTGCCATATAAATTGCCTTGAGTGTGGTCTCAATTTCACGGTCAGCTGGCTCTTTAAGGGATATAGCCCCAGGTAAGGCAGCACCAATTTCTTAGACAGTCTGGATACAGATGTATCGTCTGACGGGGGTTTTCCCATACCTTTCTGTCCTCAGCTGGGAGGGGAAAAGTAGTTAAAAACCTCTGAGGTATTTAAAAATTTTTTATCAGGGTTTAACCAAGCCTCCCTGGCCAGGGAGTTTAATTCTTTAGACACCGTTAAAGTTACTGAGGTCTTTGGTCTAACATTAAAGTACAACTCCTCATCTGTGTATGTGAAGGACCTCTATTACACCAAAAATGAGTGCATCCATCCCAGGGGACAGAGAGCTGTCCTCACCCATATCATCATCATCCACATCAGGCTGATCAGAATCAGACTGGAGCGCCTGAGGCAGTGAGCGTTTATGTGAAACCACTAGAGTGGGCTGATAAGCCTTTCTGGTATCTGCTGCTTTGGCCACACAATCAATAGAGTGTTTTAACACCTGTCTCTCTTTTTTAGCTGCAGCTAATTCTGAATTTACATTCTGAATCATGCTTTCAAAACTATCCAGCCCGTCAGGTGCCTGTGAACTGTGTCCATGTGGAGAAAAAGAACATTGTTCACACATAAGTGACTCCGCTGAAGATTGTGTTGAGTTACACATAACCATGTCAACAGACATCTTACACAACTGTAATACAGCGCAGGCCACTGACCAACACCGCACACAGACCCTAGAGAGCCCCTGGAGTGACACTGAGGAGCGGACACCAGCTCACAGAACACAGCAGTAAAATTTATGTGTATGACCTGATAATAGTGCAGCGGCGCTGCCGCTGGCGTGCTCCCCTCTTCTATGGCCCCTTGGTACCAGTACAGAGTCTTGTAGCAGCGTGGGTCACCGGAGGAGCAGCGTACATGCATCCTCAATGATCTGCAGCAGCAGTAAATGGCGCCTTCCTGCCTCAGGTCCCGATCCGGGAAGCCCGGCCCCCTGTAATGGCATGCGGTCCCTGAGTAAAAAATTATACAGGCCTTGTTATTTACACATAAGAAAATGTATACAGTGCACACAGAGCCTTCAGTGACAGTGAGCACTGTGGGGCATCAGCCCTGAGCCAGTTTGTCCGCGGTGCACACCGCAGCTCTGGGCCCTTGACTGCCGCGTGACTTGCCACCAAACTGCACTGGGGACTCGCTAACCGGGACCCTGGTGTAACACTCATCGCACTTTGAAACTTCGGCATCTGTTAGAGGGTGGCGGCTTGCTGCTGGTGTGGGCACACATACTAACGATGTGTGATCAGTACCTCAGGAGCTCAGTGTCCTGTCAGCTGGGATTACAAACCATCAACCCTCAGGAGGTTGGTTCGGTCCCACCTCTAAGTCCAACGAAGCAGGTAGCCTGGCTGCCAACCAGGGCTACCTGAAAATAACAAACTAAAACAAAAATAAAGGAAACTCTCTGGAGCTCCAGGGAAATGCCCCTGACTCCTTGGGCACATTTTCTAAAACTGAGTCTGGTAGGAGGGGCATAGAGGGGGGGAGCCAGCACACACATACACACTAAAGGTTTTTAAAGTGCCAGGCTCCAGTGGACCAAATCTATACCCCATGGTACTAAAGTACAGAACCCCAGTATCCACTAGGATGTTAGAGAAAAAGAAGAGCTTATCTGTAATATTTATGGATAGATCAAACAAGAGGGAGAACCTTCTGGCCAGCTAGGAGTTTTCACAGGTAAGGTCATGCACACCAGTATTCAGCAGAAATTGGTGAAAGAGGAGTGCACTACTGCATAGACTCCAGTCTTCTTGTTTTCCACGGAGGCTTCATACCATATCATAAGATAATAATAATACCTGTAATAATTTTATTTATATAGCGCTCTTTCTCCAATAGGACTCAAGGCGCTTAACAGATACATATAGTACAGAAAATAATAAAGTACAGAAAAGCTTTTCATAAAATACAGAAGCATGTAGATACTAAAGGGACATTATGGAAATGCTTGAGTAAACAGGAAAGTTGGAGCCGCATGACTAAAAGCTCGACCCCCAGATGAATTATGGGAGATTTTAGGTACTGCTAAAAGTCCTTTATCTACAGAACACCGTAATCGAGTGGGGCAGTATGGGGTCTGAAGCTGCTTCAGGTACTTTGGGCCCTGGTCATGTAGTGCTTTGAAAATCAGTAAGCCAATCTTGAAGATGATTCACCATCTTACAGACAGCCAGTGAAGGGAGTAGAGTATGGGTGTAATGTGGCTACAACGGGGCCACCAAGATGGCCACCAAGATCTCTACTGAGCTTGTGGAGAGTGAGACTGTGTAGTGCGACTCTGTGGGAGACTTAGGGCGTCATTCCGAGTTGATCGCTCGTTAGCTACTTTTTGCTGTGCTGCAATCAGATAGTCGCCGCTATAGGGGGAGTGTATTTTAGCTTTGCAAATGTGCGAACGCCTGTGCAGCAGAGCTCTGCAAAAACATTTTGTGCAGTTTCTGAGTAGGTCTGAACTTACTCAGCCCTTGGGATCACTTCAGCCTGTCTGGTCCCGGAACTGACGTCAGACACCCGCTCTGCAAACGCTTGGACACGCCTGCGTTTTTCCAAACACTCCCCCGAAAACGGTCAGTTGACACCCATAAACGCCCTCTTCCTGTCAATCTCATTGCGATTGGCTGTGCAAATGGATTCTTTGCTAAATCCATCGCTCAGCAACAATCGCTTTGTACCCGTACGATGCGCCTGCACATTGCGGTGCATACGCATGCGCAGTAGTGAACTGATCACTGCGCTGTGAAAAACAGCAGCGTGCAAACAGGTCGGAATGACCCCCTTAGCTCCTATGAGTGACCTGATTAATATCTGCGACAGAAGCTGTTACAGCATCCCTGCACCCACTACCCGTTTGCAGTTTACTCTCACCAGTTGGTGAGCTGTATGAAACCCCACTCCGCTGAAGCTTTGTTCCATGAGAACCAATGTATAATAGTGAGTACAGCATGACTATACTCAGTATGGCTATACTGTATAAACAAACAAGATAAAGCAGTCCTCAACAAAGTGCAAAACAAGCCCTAACTTAACATGACCAGGAAATGTTTCACAACATTTCAAATCCAAGAATCATTGAAGTGTACTTCTTCTGTTCTCTGGTCTCAAATGTCTTCACCTCATTTTCTCACAGAGTGGAACATATAGTGTAAAGGAAATAAAATATGCCGTGGTGTAGTATGTAAAAGGCCCTTGTTCTTTTTCCACCCACAGTCAACTCAGTCTTGTAGAAATGGGCATACCATACGCACAATAAATATGAGTGACACATGCACATAAAGGTACCTTTGAGGATCACCCTGACTCAATAAATTGAGTGTACCCCACTTACAGTATAATAGATCATTAGCAGCACCCCCAATCTCCTCCTCCCCCACACCAATCCAGCTCTAGTAAAAATGAATACTGAAAGAGGGAAGAGCCAAGCATTATCCTGACCTTCCAGGCACCGACACAGCCTCAGCCTTGGTGGAAACTATGGGGGTAATTCTGAGTTGATCGCAGCAGCAAGTTTGTTAGCAATTGGGCAAAACCATGTGCACTGCAGGGGAGCAGATACAACATTTGCAGAGAGAGTTAGATTTGGGTGGGTTATTTTGTTTCTGTGCAGGGTAAATACTGGCTGCTTTATTTTTACACTGCAATTTAGATTGCAGATTGAACACACCCCACCCAAATCTAACTCTCTCTGCACATGTTATATCTGCCCCCCCCTGCAGTGTACATGGGTGGTCATTCCGAGTTGTTCGCTATTTTTTTCGTTCGCATAACATATTCGCAAAATTGCGAATACGTTGCACAATAGGGAATATCCGCCCCCAACGGAATTTTGCTATTTCGTACGCAGTAGTACACAAAGTAGGCGTATGCCAAATGACATCGCACTAATGCGAACCCATTGCATTAGCACAAACCTCATCGTAATAATCCTAACTTATTGTAGATTTACACAAACTTATTGTAGATTTACACATTCCTCTTAAAATTGCACATGCTTTTTCAAAAAAACGCACAGCAATGGTTTTTTTTTAATTTTAAGTTAAATAAGGCTCCACAAGCCTTCCTCAATTACGAATCCAATTAGTGTAATGAATATTAATGGTCATGACCAATTAAGTCTTCAAAGAATACCTGAAGAACACTTTGTAGGCATAATTGGCCATCAACATTTAATAAGTAAATTAAAATATATATGTGGTAAATGTGGCTGGTTTTTATGTTTTTTTTTTTTTTGTGTAGAGTGTGAATAAATGTGTTAACATGTTTTTTTAATCAATAAGCTCCTAACTATTTTGAGTAACATCTTACAGTTATAATTTTAAAATAACATTCTTAAATTAGATGTCTGAAATGTTTAAGCTAACCAATTTCTGCTAGCCAATCTGCAGTACCTTTATTGCATAAATAAACACAACACCCGCTTAACTTGAAACAAAAAAAACATTTTTGATTATTTTTGTAAATCATATATATTTTATTTTTTTATAAATGTGAAAAAAATTTCATGCAAATTTTTCCAACATGGAAACATTTTGAATTACTTGTTGTAGTTGCTGGCGCATGCTGGCAAAACTTGTAGGATCTCCAACCGCAACATCTGAAATTAAGAGGCAAAATAAACATTACTAACTTCCTCACATTACCTATTATACAAACAAGGTACAAAGCACACTTTAATGCAGCCATGTCCAAACTGCGGCCCTCCAGCTGTTGGGAAACTACATATACCAGCATGCCTTGACCCAGTTTTGCTGTCAGAGAATGCAAAAGCTGTGTCTGGTCATGCTGGGATGTGTAGTTTCTCAACAGCTGGAGGGCCGCAGTTTGGACAGGCCTGCTTTTATGGCCAAGTAACTACATCATGGATGTCTTAATGAGAAAACATTAGCAGAACAACACACAAGCCTGCTCAGCAAGTTTTTTTTTCTTTTTTTTTCAACAAAGTGTACGACACCATGGGGTACATACAGTAATATGGGAGTTATATTTTAGATGGAACATTGCCCATAGCAACCAATCAAATGCAACATACAGTATTATTTTGTAGAAGGTGCAAAATAAACGAAAAGTATGATCTGCTTGGTAGCTTGGGCAACATACCAACTTAAATAGTAATACCATCTTAGTAAATGTAACCTCATGCAGGGATTCATTTACATCTGGAGTGAAGCTTTTTTATTTTTTATTTTTTAGTTTGGCCCTGCATCATCACACTGCATATCAACATCTTCAGAAGGACCACATATCCTAGCATGCCCACACTCCCTGAAAGCCTGCCTTACTACATAAGGTCTAACAGCTTTCAAAATGTATAAATCATAAATTGTAGGAGTGTAACTTTCACAACACAAATCACTGTGTCCTTAGCCTGCCTAACAAAGTGAATCCTGCGACTTTAATGTGCAAATATTGGAATACCCAGGCACAAGTGTAAAAGTAAAACCACAAAAAAAAAACCCACTCAGGTCTAAATGTTTTGCATATAATGTATCACATACAAATCCTGTTGTGCAGGCAAACCTGTCGACATAGTGATTGTCGACCCAGAGTGGGCATCCTCAACATTGCAGATGTAGACACTGTACATATGATGTTCCTCACACAAAAGTAAATGCATCATCCATACCATGATGAAGAAGACAAGCATTTAACCTTGACAAAAGATTGGCCACAGTACAACACTGCATTTATTAGAATGTGTTGTTAAATACGTTTCAAAATAAATATCAATGTGTGTGAACTGACTCTCCTCTGCCACTTGCCCACCTCCCTCAAGTGGCCCCGGGGCCTCTGCTGCCCATTCCGATGGCGGCGAAGGTGGCTGGCTGGGGGATGTAGGCTGGATGGGTGATGTTGGCTGGATGGGGGATGGCGGCTGGATGGGGGAAGGAGGCAGGATGGGGAAGGAGGGTCGATTTGGGAAAGAGGATGGAAGGGGGAGGACCTTACAGAGGGTGGTTCAGATTGATAGGGTGAGGGTGGTGGAGAGGTGGTTTGGGTCACAGAGCGGGAGGGGGGCAGAAAGGGGAATTGGGAAAGAGAGGGAGAGTGGGCCGGAGAGGGGGAGTGGGCCGGAGAGGGGGATGGGGAAAGAGAGGGGGAGTGGGCCGGAGAGGGGGAGTGGGCCGGAGAGGGGGATTGGGAAAGAGAGGGGGAGTGGGCCGGAGAGGGGGAGTGGGCCGGAGAGGGGGATTGGGAAAGAGAGGGGGAGTGGGCCGGAGAGGGGGAGTGGGCCGGAGAGGGGGAGTGGGCTGGAGAGGGGGATTGGGAAAGAGAGGGGGAGGGGGCCGGAGAGGGGGATTGGGAAAGAGAGGGGGAGGTGGCCGGAGAGGGGGAGTGGGCCGGAGAGGGGGAGTGGGCTGGAGAGGGGGAGGGGGCCAGAGAGGGGGAGTGGTCCACAGAAGGGGAGGTGTGCGGAGAAGGGGCTTGGGCTGGGCCTATAATTCTGCGCCTTGAAGCCACTGCTCGCCGTTGTGCTTGCCCTAGAATGACATATGTAATAATTAGGTTGTGGCTTTTAATGTTTACAAAACATCATGTTAAAAAAACATTGTTAGTTACCATGTTAAATACACATATAAAGTTATTTGATAGAGCCGATAGCATGTGTACCAACTCAGTACAACAACATTAACCGTTTCACAAGCACTTTGCTACACACTCAGTACTGCAAACCATAAACACACACAATGTAGAAACTTGTGTAAGGTTTGTGCTACAATAGTGTCAATACACAGTCTGCTAAATTTATAAGTATTGGTCCTCTTAGTGAAAATGTGCTTTTTCTACAATTTAAAAGTGCTGCAAATAATCTCAGTGTAATATTCATATTTTATGTAATGTGTTCAACTTACTGCGTCTACGCCGTATGCATATCTGTTGGCGCAGCTCCGCCAACAGCTCCAGCGTGCGACGGCGGAGGTCACTCCACCGCCTTTCCAATTGGATTATGCTGCGGTGAGTCCGGGTGTTTCTACGCAGTATGCGGCGGACCTCCGCGTAGGCCTCGTGCTTAACTCTATTAGGGATAACGGGCCCTGCACGGCCTACACGGCGGTCTATGACGGCTATAAGCAGGCGCAGCTTCCAGCGTGAGAAGGCAGCTGCGCGCATGGTGACAATGGCGTTTTCCATACATGGGCATATATTTATAGTGTGTGGGGTGCATTTTAATTGGTTGAAATGGGATGGTGTCATCTGTATTAAACTTTATTGATATGTGTACATTAATGTGCAGGACAGTGTGTACATTTTGCATCAGCGGAAATTCGTACCTGCGAAAATTTTAAGAAAATATTTTTAAAAAATATAAAACAACAAATAAACACATTCACACACAAACTCACTCACAATCACACACACACACACACACACACACACACACACACACACACACACACACTACTTGCTGCAAATTTGTTTTCCACATACAGGATTAGAAATTACTAGCATTGTAGATTTGTTGGATAAAAGATACATTTAAAAACAAATTATGTTTAAAAATATGTCTCTAGAGAGTTATACACACACACACACACACACACACACACACACACACACACACACACACACACACACATACCTGTTTTTTTTGTTTTGTAATCATAAACATTTACATCTCTCTCTCTCTCTCTCTCTCTCTATATATATATATATATATATATTGTACAAATAATTTATATATATATATATATATATATAGATATATATGTATGTTTATTTTATAACAAACATTATATATATATTTAACTTTATAATATATATATATATATATATATAGAGAGAGACAGAGACAGAGTGAGAGTGAGAGAGAGAGAGAAAGAGAGAGAACACAAAGAGGCACAACAAATTTTTTATATTAATAACAATTTAACAATCTGTTTACTCGCCACATTTTGCGGGAACAATCAGCTACACAAAATCATAAAGTTTTTCGACATTTAGGATCATATGTTGTGTCATTTGTAATGTAAACAGATGCACAAGCCAAACATAAAATAAAATAAAATAAAAAAATGGACATTAACACAATTAACCAAAATAGAATTAATTATAAATAACCAAAAAAAATAAACATTGTCAACAACAATATTAGACAAAAATACATGATAAGGAGAACATTACAGATTAATTTATTAAACAAACAATAATATAGACTCACAAAACAAAACCAACACACTATGAACTTTACCAAGCTACCTAAATGACATCAGTCCAAAATTAATAAACAAATACAGAGAGTTTTTGTAAACAAAACTAAAGAAAGGAAAAAAAAATACCTGAAATAATCCCGGACAATTCTTGCCCTTACTGCATTCCCCCGCCGGGACACACTCCCCCCACCGAATGTCCGGCCAACCCCTGGCTCCTCATCAGGCAATTCCTCCAGTTGGGGAAGCTCTACGCGATTCCTTACAGCGATGTTATGTAGGATAGCGCACAGGACCACAATTTTACTTACCATCTTCGGCGAATACATGATGTCGCCACCAGTGCGGTGGAGCACACGAAAACGCCCTTTAAGAACACCAATCGTGCGCTCCACCAGCTGTCTAGTGGCAGTAAGCGTGGAGTTAAATGCCGTCTTTGGTCCTGGCCTGGGTTTACTGTAAGGAGTCATGAGCCAGGGGGTGTAAGGATATCCACAGTCTCCTGTTTGATAAGATGAAAATAGAAAAAGTAAAAAAAAAAACCCCATAATTTAATACCAAAAATATGACTGTTCAAATCATAAAAAAACAAAACTCACCCAATAGCCACATGTCTTGGCCTTCCATCGTTCTTAATCTCTGCCATATCCCTGATTGTCTAATGACATGTGTATCATGGGAGTTCCCAGGGAACTTAGCATTCAGGGACAGGATCTGGAGGGATGGCCCACAAACAACCATTACATTCAGAGAATGAAACAGTTTCCTGTTTCTATAAATTTCTTCATTATGGCTTGGTGCAACAATAGCTACATGTGTCCCATCCACAACCCCAATAACGTGTGGGAAGCGACTACCACCTTCCTGAAATTGCCGCTTCACCACAGCCAGGGCACCAACATCCAAAGGCATTGCGATAAATTGTTTTACTCGCTTTAGGAAAGCATGGCTGACACGCCGCAGGACCTTACTGAACTGGCCCTGCGACATGCCAACCAGATCTCCTACTACATGCTGATACAAACCAGTGGCCACAAAATGTAACACAGCAAGGAATTGTGTCAATGCTGGTATTGCTGTAGGATACCTAATGGATTGTTCTAGATCACTCTCTATTACGGAGAGAGTGTCTAGGATTAGATGAGGTGGCAGTCTGTATCTGCGCAACACTACATCATCAGGCATCCCAAAAAGGAGGACACGGGTACGGAAAATTGGTGGCCTAGCACGCCTCCGTTGCCTTGGAGGATGAGGAGCCGGTTGGGGTTGAAGGGCTTGCAGCGGTTGGGGTGGGAGTGGTTCCGTGGGTTGTGGTGGGAGGGCTTCAGCTGCCACATGAATGGACATCACCAACTTAAAATGAAGGTAAGAATCATTAAAAAACCTAAACAATTAACAACACACATTGTCAACCAAAATATAATTCAAAGTGTATGGGTGTTCACTTACTGCAGGAGCGTACTCCATATCTTCAAGATGAAAATACGGGACCAAAACACATAAATTAAAAAAAAAAAAAAAAAAAGTTAGCTAAGTACCTACAACATAGGTTACCATCACAAATCATAAACTTTTTGAGATTTAAAACATACCCATATAATTACTGCAACAATATATTTAAAAAGTACTAAGTATGTATTATTTTTTAAAAATATTAAAAAATGCAAACATTAATATCCTAAAAATTACCAGATCCGAAAATAAAGGTGCTCCTTTTGTAGCAAATAGAGCGAAAATCTGGCCTACTTTGGAACAACTAAATGGTTTGTAAAAAAACAAGAAAAGAGATACCTACAAGAGAGAGAAATGGGCTATAAGAAATAAGATACACACTTGCAACAAACACACACCATGACACCCAGGGACAGGCAACTTACCTGCTCAATAAATAAAGGTTCTCCTTTTGTAGAAAATTGAAAGTAAATCTGGCCTACTTTGGCACCAAAAAATGTGATAAAATAAAACAAACAAGAGAGACACCTACAAGAGACAGAAATGGGCAATAAGAAATAAAAAAAAACACTCTCAACACTAGAATGGACACACTGTAAATTACAGGTAACAAAACTATTATATAGTACATGATATTAAATTTATAGCAAAACACATTAACCACCAAAATACAAATACCCATTTAAACCACCACAAAGGACCATTGCACACCCATACATACTTGGTTTGTTAATATCCTAATTTATTTAAAATAAAATTATTTAAAATAAAATAAACAAAATGCAGAAAATACGCACTCCGCAACACAACAGTAAAACAAACGCACATTTTTATGCAATATACTGCAATAAAAACTCACTCTAAAATGTGTGAGGAAACACGTCCACCTTGCTTATGTCTTCAAACAGCATTTGGCATCATACATCCACTCACACAGGCTGCAATCCAGGCTTTTAAATAGGCTGTCCAACAATTACTGGAAGTATTAGCATAATTAACACCTGTGCGAATTACCGCACTGGAAACCACACGCAGCTATAAATCGCTAGACACCTGTGCAAACACACATGCCACCAGCAACATGGCTACTCGTGAGCAGATGGCAGCAGAGATGGACCAGGTGCAGCAGCAGATGTCCGCTTTGACACATAGGCGACTAGCGCTGCGGAGGCAGATGCTGGAAGCGGAAAGTGCAGATTTTCAAATAGCAGGACCCAGTACTGTACAAACTCCATCTTCTGATACCCAGGAGTTAGGAGTGAATCCCCTGCCAGACATAGATACTGGGGAAACTGAGGGGGATTCCGGACTACCATCTCAAACACAAAGTACACAAGCAGCTAGTGAAGAGGAAGATGGTGAGGCGGGACAGGACGATAGCTCACAGGCTACATCCAAAAAAAAAAAGACAGCCCGCCTTCACTAAGAGGGAGTTACGTGTTTTGGTCACACAGGCTATGGAAAAAATTCATCTAGGCCCCAAAAACATGGGTGCTGCATCCAAAGATCGAATCTGGAGGGACATCACTGATTCTGTTAATGAAGTCGGCTCAATAGTCCGCACATCACAGGAAGTTAGAAGATGGTAAGTGTATATTGACACACCATTTTCTGAGCCAAGTATTATTAAAAACTTAGCTACAGTAGATGTGATGTTGCTTATAGCAACCAAATACATAACATGTGTACTATCAAAGCAGGTATTCATAACTTTTCTGTACCTTGCCCTATTTTTAATCACATATGTAGTTGGGCCGACTTCAAATCCCGCCTGAAGGGCAAGAGGTCTGCGGAGTGGAATGCCTCAAGGGCAACAGGGGGAGGTCCAGCTGCCACTGTGAAGTACACAGATCTTGAGGAGATGGCGATGGACTGTGTGAGTTACAAGGAGGGGGTTGGGGTGTCTCATATGGACACGAACCTGCCTGAAATACTGAATGCACATGACTTGCCAGGTAAGTTTACACACATATTCCTAAACAACTAATTTAGTGGTTCAAAAAGTCTCATGTTGTTTTTTTTCTACTTTCTTTCCACTCATTCTTATATTTGCTTTGAACATAACACAGCACAGGTGGGTGAGCAGGTAGAGTCAGAGGAGGGTTATGTGGCTGAGGCTGAGGTGGGGGTGACCTAGTGTCTCTGGCACTGTGGGACCACAGATTCCATCCGTCCAGATTCCAACTGGCCCCCCTACCCAACCCTCTGCTATCCCGGACATCCTGTCTCAAATTGCAAGGCATGGTGAGAGCCTGAATACTTTTCAGGACAGGATGATCCGGGAGGTAAGCCAGATACCTGTCCGGCTCACTGAGCACAGAACCAGTGTGGAGCAAGGTGTAGCTCAACTCTGCCAAGGTCTGGCAGAGATCAGGCAGGGCCAAGAGCAACTCGCCTCCTCCTTCCAACAAATTGCAAATTCCATTCTGCAAGGGCTCCAGGACATCGCTGTCTCCCTTGCCCACAGTGACAGAGAGCCAGCCACATCTGCTCCCTTCCCTCCCTCTGCCCAGGAAGAACATCCCACTGGGCAGGGCCCTCGAAGGTCGCTTCGCAGACTGAGCCGTGAAGAACTACATCAGGCGGGTAAAAAGAAGAGAAAGTGATGTCTCTCCAGATGGGCAGCACCCATGTTTTACATGTTGCCTCGATGTTTTTTTTTTTTTTTTGGCTTGTGTGGCCAGAATGTACAACTCCCTCAAAGTGAAAAGGTATATTTGTGTTTATTTAAATTGTAGCCTGTGAGTTATTTTCGTCTACACCTGAGCCATCTTCCTCTTCCTAGCATGCTGTGTATGGTTGTGTTTGTGTGTTGGTTCCAGAATCGACCTCAGTTCCCCTAAAAGTTTCGTCTGGCTGGGGGTTCACAACATATACTTAGTAAAGATTAAACATCATATTTTGTCAGAAGCTGGTGTTACCATAGTACTGGGTTCTGCTATGTGAATTTTGCCACTGGCATTTGCCTGTTGCTATGTCCATCTTTGTATGTGATGCTCGTTTGTAGCCATGTTGTGTTTCTGATTTAATTTATTTTTTGAAGTAAAATTACTGTAATCTCCTCCTGACTGGCATTCCTGACAAACACCTCTCTCCACTCTAATCTATCCTCAATGCTGCTGCCCGGCTAATTTTCCTCACCAAACGCACTACGTCTACCTCTCCTCTCTTACTAGACCTTCACTGGCTCCCCTTCCCTTTCAGAATCCATTTCAAGCTTCTCACACTCGCTTACAAAGCCCTCACCCACTCCTCTCCCATCTACATCTCTGATCTTATCTCCCTTTACATTCCCACACGTCCTCTTTGCTCTGCTAATGCACGACGACTTTCCTGCCTATGGATTACCTCCTCCCACTCCTACCTCCAAGATTTTTCGCGTGCTGCACCACTTCTCTGGAATTCCCTACCTCTCCCCCTCAGACTCTCCACCTCTCTACAAAACTTCAAACGGGCTCTCAAGACCCACTTCTTCACCAAACCCAGCCAAATCTCATCCTAACCCTCTGTTCTACACTCTCTATGTACCCCATCTGTGTCACTCCTGTCTGTCTACCCCTCCCCTTTAGAATGTAAGCTCTCACAAGCAGGGCCCTCTTCCCTCATGTGCTTATCCTTTCTTACTTTAATAATCTTCAACTGCATCAACTCCAGCAGTCTTCTGCCACCTGATACTTATTCCAGTGTCATCTGCTGATGTAACTATGGGGGTCATTCCGAGTTGTTCGCTCGGTAAAAATCTTCGCATCGCAGTGATTTTCCGCTTAATGCGCATGCGCAATGTCCGCACTGCGACTGCGCCAAGTAAATTTGCTATGCAGTTAGGATTTTTACTCACGGCTTTTTCTTCGTTCTGGCGATCGTAATGTGATTGACAGGACATGGGTGTTACTGGGCGGAAACAGGCCGTTTTATGGGCGTGTGGGAAAAAACGCTACCGTTTCCGGAAAAAATGCAGGAGTGGCCGGAGAAATGGGGGAGTGTCTGGGCGAACGCTGGGTGTGTTTGTGACGTCAAACCAGGAACGACAAGCACTGAACTGATCGCAGAAGCCGAGTAAGTCTGGAGCTACTCAGAAACTACTATGAGGTGTGTAATCGCAATATTGCGAATACATCGTTCGCAATTTTAAGATGCTAAGATTCACTTCCAGTAGGCGGCGGCTTAGCATGAGCAAATCTTCTAAAATCCGCTTGCGAGCGAACAACTCGGAATGACCACCTATGTTTATTTACCCTGTACTTGTCCTATACTGTCATCAACTGTAAGTTGCTGTTTTCCTGTTTGATTATTTATGTACCCTGTAATTGGGCGCTGCGGAACCCTTGTGGCGCCATATAAATAAAGGATAATAATAATAATAATAATAAAAAAATATTGATTACAAAATTGTTTGTGTGTTTTATTAAAGGTTATGCACTATGGAAAACTGTGCTCTGTAAACTTTAACATGGCATATAGACATTTGTGGAACAAGGGAACAATCAGAATATTCATACAAACATTGCATATTATAATTTAAAACATGTATGCCTTGCACAACACTTAACTGGGCATATAAAAAAAAATAGGACCTTGGGTTACTAGGGGCAACATGGCATAGTATTAGATATGGACACATATTCCCACCAAATTAAAAAAAAAATTGTATTAAGTAACATTAAGTGTAGGCTGCATTATGTTGTTCATGTAATTTGGTATGTACAAAGGAATATGTCTATGTCGAGAAGATTTAGCTGATGTAGTTTATAAGTTGGTTTATTCACACTTGATTACATTTGATAGTATTAAACAAATAATTAAAACATGCATTTAACATCAAAGTTTTATTTTAAAATAAACATTAGTGCATTATTTAGGAGCGTGTCAGATTTATAGGTGCTAACAATAAAAATGTTATGTGCCCATACAATTGCTGTTTGTAGTATTTTGTCAGAGCAGTGTTTGCCAAGTAATTGGTCAACAGGTGAATTCATTTGCAAATTAATTGCTAATTAGGGCAGACACACTTGTAACAGTACTTCGCAAGTGCTGAGTAGCTGCAGACTGAGGGGCCCTACACACTCGGCGATGCGCCGCCGAGGTGCCCGACAGCCGATACGGCCGACGAGCAACCCGGCGGCGGGGGGGCAGTGACGGGGGGAGTGAAGTTTCTTCACTCCCCCCGTCACCCGGCTGCATTGAAGTGCAGGCAAATATGGACGAGATCGTCCATATTGGCCTGCATGCACAGCCGACGGGAGATCAGCGATGAACGAGCGCGGGGCCGCGCATCGTTCATCGCTGGAGTCTCCACACTGAAAGATATGAACGAGTTCTCGTTCATTTATGAACGAGATCGTTCATATCTTTCAGAATATCGGCATGTGTGTAGGGCCTATTACTCCTCGGCTGCGAAAAGATAGCGAACATTTGTTTTGTACTTTTTACCATCGGATACGCATTTCTGCAAAAAACACGCCTACTGCCGGTTGCATACTCCCACACTAGCCGTCCACTTTCACGCCCATTTCGTTAGATAGCGAAGCCGAGCCTCTGTCACGCCTCCGTCACCCCCTGTTTTCGGTGGTGTAGTACAAGCTGATTTTCAGTTAGTGATTTTGCACAAGCGTCGTATCGCTCCCTTTGCGCACGCGCATTTCTGCTTTCGCGCATGCGCAGTTTGCGAATTTTTGCCGTTTGCGATGCGATGAACTGCTGCGAACAACTCGGAATGAGGGCCATGGTTTTGCTCAACTGCTAACAAAGTTCCTGCTGCGATCAACTCGGAATGACCCCCAATAGGGCCAGCCAGGGGCGGATTTAGAGGTCAGGGCACTCCTAGGCACAACAGTAACGGCCCCTCTGCTTAATTTTATTATTTTCATTGATTATTTTTAATACCTCATTTGATAATTGCAAATTTAATTATAAAAACCATGAACTATGACATTTATTTTTATTTTTAATTACTGTATGTATAGATTTACTAAGTAGGACAGCTTACAGCAGGGGTGGGCAATTATTTCAGCTGGGGGGCCGCTTAACACTTCCAGCGAATATTCGAGGGCCACATACAAAATATCTTGTATATACAATATCTATCACAAAAATGCTGTTAGATTTTGATTAAAAAATATTTTATTATACGAAGTAAACAGAATAAGAAAATGAACACTGATACAATATAGAACACAGTAAATGTCTAGGTAGGAGTAAAAGGAACAGAAATGGAGGAAGAGGAGGAGAAGACAGAAAGAAGACAGAAAACAAGAGAGAGAAAAAATAACAAACACTCAAGCCTTCGTACAAGCAAGTGGAGTGTTCGTTTAAAAAAAAAAAAAAACTAACAATCAAAGGTGGAATTAACAATTACATAAAAGAGTCAGTGAGATGATTGAAACCTCTGATGCGCATTAACCAGAGAAGCGAAGTCAGGCATCATCTCTGTTGTCGCAATCCGAAGCACAGCTGCAAGGTGCTCATCATTCATGGAAGATCTGTGTTTTGACTTGTTAAATTTCATCACAGAAAATGCCTGCTCGCATATGTAGGTTGAACCAAATAGCACAAGCATCTTCCGCGCATGAGCCTTAATCTTTGGAAAGTTTTGACCATTGAGAGAGGCATAAAACCGTGGAAGAGGTTCTGATTTGAATTGCTCTTTAAGCAAAGCATCACACTGCAGGTCAATAAGCTCAAGTTGAAGATCACAAGGAGCATTGTCGACATCAAATGTGAAAGGTGAGGAGACCAAAGATAAATCTTTTTCTATTGTTTTGAAATCATTGAATCTCCGTGAAAACTCCCCATGTAAATCGAGTACTGATGATGCATATTTTTCCAGATTTTCATCTGAAACAGCAACTTGATGCAAAGTGCAGAAATGAGTGAACTGCTTGTTCCTTAAATGACGGGAGAAAAGCAGCAATTTGGTCATAAATGACTTCACGCTGAAATGCAGATCATGAGCAAAAAGCCCCTTCCCTTGCAATCTTAGATTTAATTCATTCATGTGGCCCATAACATCAACAGCAAATGCGAAATCAGATAGCCAATCCTTATTTTTCAGCTGGGGAAAATCGGGTTCTTTTCATTTCATGTTTAGAAACACCCCAATCTGCTCTCTCAGCTCCCACACTCTTTTCAAAACATTCCCCAAGCTAAGCCATCTCACATTGGTATGATACAGGATATCTGTGTGCTCAGCTTCAGTCTCCTCTAGCAGAGCTACAAATTGTCTGTGATTTAATCCTCTTGCGCGAATGTAGTTGACCACTTTTGTAACTGTGTCCACAACGTTGCTTAATTTTAAAACACTTTTACAAAGGACCTCTTGATGTAATGTAGAAAGACAATTTTGAGTTCTGGATTCTTTTCACTGACTTGGTCTTGAATTCTTTTTAGCAATCCAATATTTTTTCCTGTTAGATTGGGGCTTCCGTCAGTTGTCACACCAGCCAATTTTTCCCACTCCACTCCAAGTTTGGATACACACTGATTTACAGCCTCCAATAAATCCTTTCCAGTTGTTGTATCTTTCATGGACTGCATTGATGCCAGTTCTTCTGTAATATCAAAATTTTCATTGATACCTCGAATGAAAATCATCAACTGGGCTGTGTCTTTGACATCACAACTTTCATCCAGTGCTAACGCAAAATATGACATATTGTTGACTTTCTTTTTTAATTGCAGTTCCATATTCTTGGATATGTCCTCGATGCGCCTCACAACAGTTCGCCGTGACAAGCTAATATTTTCAAACATTTTTTTCTTGTCTGGGCACAATATTGCAGCAGAGTCAACCATACATTCCTTTATAAATTCTCCTTCGGTGAACGGCTTACTGTTCTTGGCGATTTTGTGTGCTATTAAATAGCTCACCTTTGTAATTCCATCCTGTGCAGATGACAATTTTGTGAAAAATGTTTGCTCTTTTTGGATTCGAGCAACCATCTCATTGGCTTTCTCCAATTTGTCTTCAGCAGATAAATTTTTATACTTCAAAGCATGCTTTGTCTCGAAATGGCGATTTAAATTATATTCTTTGAATACTGCCACGGATTCCTTACAAACTAAGCACACTGCTTTTTCACCAACAAGGAAAAAAAAATATTTAGGAGTCCATTCTTTGTTGAATTTTCTGCATTCACCGTCTATCTTTCTTTTCTTTGTGAAACTCATTTCTTAGTCTGTTGATTTTAAATCAAAATCAAAATTTAGGCAATAAATATAAACAAGACTCACACAGTGGTGCGCATTACTGACATCTGTATGATGTTTTTATGTTCTCCGATGTTTGTATGGCTTTCCTCCCACACCACAAAAATATACTGGGAGGTGTTGCGGAATTCATACTGTAAGCGTCAAAAGGGAGGGGACTGATATGAATGACAAATATTTGTAGGAGTAAGTCCTGGGCTGCGCAGAGACTGCACAAAGTAGATTTTTGTAGCTCTTCGTACACATATGATCGCACACTTACATAGGCGAATTTACACTCCCCCTGGGGGCGGCGACTACACGAACGCAGGACAGCAAAATTAGCAGCACAGTGATCAGGTCTGAATCAGCCCCTTAGTCAGCAGTTGCAGCAAAATACATATGCAACCAACTCAAAATAAGACCCGTTATAGGGCCCAAGTCAGACACAATCACTGCTGTGCATTTTTGCACAGCAGATGATCGGCTTTGAACTGTGCATACACTGCAATGTGCAGGCACGTCAGTCTGCAGCGCCGAGATGGTGCGAACAAAGCGATCGCACAGGCGATCGCAAACCGATTGACAGGAAGAGGACGTTTGTGGATGGCAATTGACTGTTTTAGAGGAGTGTCCGGAAAAACGAAGGCGTTTGGAGGGAGGGTTTCTGACGTCAGCTCCGGCCCCGATCATCGCAGCGGCTGAGTAAGTCCTGGGCTGCGCAGAGACCGCACAAAGTAGATTTTTGTAGCTCTTCGTACACATACGATCGCACACTTACATAGGCGAATTTACACTCCCCCTGGGGGCGGCGACTACCCGAACGCAGGACAGCAAAATTAGCAGCACAGTGATCAGGTCTGAATCAGCCCCTTAGTCAGCAGTTGCAGCAAAATACATATGCAACCAACTCAAAATAAGACCCGTTATAGGGCCCAAGTCAGACACAATCACTGCTGTGCATTTTTGCACAGCAGATGATCGGCTTTGAACTGTGCATACACTGCAATGTGCAGGCACGTCAGTCTGCAGCGCCGAGATGGTGCGAACAAAGCGATCGCACAGGCGATCGCAAACCGATTGACAGGAAGAGGACGTTTGTGGATGGCAATTGACTGTTTTAGAGGAGTGTCCGGAAAAACGAAGGCGTTTGGAGGGAGGGTTTCTGACGTTAGCTCCAGCCCCGATCATCGCAGCGGCTGAGTAAGTCCTGGGCTGCGCAGAGACTGCACAAATTTCTGTTTGTGCAGCTCTCTTGCACATGCGATCGCAACCCCGGCACAGCGATTACCCCCTCCCCCTGTAGGCGGCGACTACCTGATCGCAGCAGTGCAAAAATCGCCTGCTAGCGATCAGGTCTGAATAAGGCCCATAGTTATGTATATAACTATAAAAACATAGTACACATAACTATAAAAACACACACACCACAATACAATATACAATACATACATAGTACATACATACATAGTAGAATACATCGTTTTTTTTACAGGCACAATAAGTCCAATAAACACCGTAATCCAGTAATAAAAAAAAAACAAAGCACGGGGCTGAAAACAAACAGCACCCTGTGTAATGCTGCAGCCTCAAAACCCCCCCCCCCCCCCTGGACCCATATAGCAGTCTATCTTCCCCTCTCTCCTAAACCTATATGGCAGTCCCTACCCCCCTTTCCCCACCCTCCCCTAAACCTATATAGCAGTACTTACCCTCCCCCCCCCACTCCCCTAAACCCATACAACCATTTTTAACTCCCCTCCCCATAACTTATAGGGCAGCTTTATCCAGGGGGTTTACCTATTTGTCAGTGACTGTCAGTGATGATCCGCGCTGCTGATCGTACTTCCCCGCTGGCCGCCGCCGCCGTTTCTTCTCCCCACTGGCCGCTTCGTTCAGCTCTGCAGTGCCTGCCCAGCGTCGCCCCCCGTGACGCCCAGCGCATGAGATAGAGGAATTCCCGGTCAGCTGACCATGTGACGTGACTGGGATTTCCTCAGCGGCGCCGCGTCTGCGAGCAGTGCAATGACAAGTGGCCTGTCGGGCCGCTTGTCATTGCACTCTGGTGGGGCACAGCGGGCCAGGCAGGATCGGTCCGCGGGCCGCATCCGGCCCGCGGGCCGCATGTTGCCCACCCCTATTCTAGACCAAGGTAAGCCCAGGGTGAAAAAGTCCTTTGGTGTCCCCCATCCTGCCCCAAAAAAATCAACAATGTTAATTAGCAAACTTCATAAAACTATTTCTCTTTTTACAAGTTACAAATTCGCTATAATAAATATTAAAATGTACTCCTTATAAAATAAAAAAATATTACTCAATAAGCAACTAAGTTATTTTTACAATCAATAATCAACAGAAGGCTAATGAAAGGGAATAAAGTGGAGAGAAGGCATCTTTCTGAAACCATTTTTATACTGTATGTGTCACCAGTCAGCACAGCACCAACTAAGGGTCTAATTCATGTGCACTGTGATTATATACATTGTGGGCATTACGAACCGAAGACCCAAAAATTGGCAGCCGACAGCCTGACAGCGCAGCCAGGGGTCAACCTTAGTTGCGGACGCATCGGGAGGCGGCCTCACACATGCTGGGTGGCTACCCAGCATGTGAGGAGATGAAGACAGATCTGGCTGCGTATGCATCGATCTGCATTCATCTCTGAATAACCACAGTCCACAGCAGCACCAACCAATACAGAAGAAACCAGTATGTAACTTACATGATGCAAAAATAAAATAAAAAATATTAGAGATTGATGATATATCTATAACCTGGGCCTGAATGAGTGATTGAGACCACTCATTCAGAACAGGCAAGCTGCACCTGCTGCCTCCGAGTCTCCCACTTTCAAGTCCTCCAGATTCACTCACTGAGTCTGTGACTCACGATGGCACTAGGGGCATATCTGTCACTGGGGGGACGTGTATCTGGCACTGGGGGTGACGTGTATCTGGCACTGGGGGGACTTGTGTATCTGACACTGGGGGCATATTTTTTGGCATTGGGGAGACGTGTAGCTAGCAGTGGGGGCATATCTGGCACTGGGGGGACATGTGTATCTGGCACTGGGGGCATATCTGGCACTGGGGGGACATGTGTATCTTACACTGGGGGCATATCTGGCACTGGGGAGATGTGTATCTGGCAGTGGGGGCATATCTGGCACTATGGGGACATATATGTATCTGGTACTGTGGGGGCATAAATGTATCTGGCACCGTGGAGGAATATATGTATCTGGCACCGTGGAGGAATATATGTATCTGGAACCGTGGAGGCACCCATTTTTTTGTGTTTTTATATGTATGTGGCACTGTACAGGGGCTTTATTTGTATGTGGCACTGTACAACATGACTAAAAATGGGGTTATGACACAAGGTCATACTCCTTCAAACGTCAAACCGAAAGGTGTGAGCATAAAAATGAGGTGTGGCTTTGTGACAACTATGCCACGCCTGCATTTTTGCTCGCGCGCACTCGGCGCGCGCATGATATGGCTCTTACCCTTGACTACAGATCTTTTCTGGCTCTTTGTCACTGACTGGTTGGCCACCCCTGCACTACACAGCTCTGCTGAAGCTGCACTAGGAAATTTATAATAAAAGGATCTTTGGGATAATTTACACCAGGCCTAATTTTTTTTTATTAATAAATGTTTTTTAAACAAAAAAAAAAAACTCCATTTAAGATGGCGCCATTACTTATGGGCCAGTGCTCTGGACTTGCCCCCCAGGCTAAAAGGTGCCAGCCAGCCCCTGATTATGGTGTATGGCATAATGTATCAGGGGCATTATGGTGTGTGGCATAGTGTTTAATGGATATTACGGTGTGTGGTACAATGGGCTTTGCAGTGTGTGACATAATGTGTAATGGGCATTACTATAAGGAGGAGAAAAAAATACAAATAATGTAAAGGGCATGAATCAGGATTTTATTTTTCCTGTGTTTGCCAATGTCTTGGTGGGGGGGGGGGTGCAGAATGATTTTTGGCTTAGGGGAGCAAAATTTCTAGCTACGCCACTGCCAGTAGTACTGTAAGTACATGGCTGATGAGCCAACTGTGCTATGAGTGCTTTTGCTGGAGACAGTAGTGATGCTGAGCAGTTTAGAAGTGACTACTGAATTAAACATGATGGAACTGATATTGCTGTAAGTAGAAGCACTGCAGAACAGATCAGAGCTGGAAGCTCTATTAACCAGACTGGAACTGGAATTGTTCAGAGCAGTAGTGGTGCAGAATGGATCAAAGCAGGGAGGTTTATTACCCAGACTGTAACTGGAATTTCAGGGAGCCCCAGAATGGATCAAAGCAGGAAACTGTATTAACCAGACTGGAACTGAAATTGTTGGGAACTGTGGTGCTGCTAACAGGCCAGAGCTGTAACCTACATTAACCAGACTGAAATTGGAAGGCGGATTCACAGAAACTAGAAACCGATTGGGATTACCAGTAGCCAAGACTCACTGGGGTATAGCGACGTTGCACTGGCAACTGGCCAGGGCTTCAGGAATCACTGTTATGGAGACTGCTGAGCAGTGATTGGAGGCAGGGATGATGGGACCAGAACTAACTCATTATTGGCTGAGATACAGTCAGGTGACACTTTTCAAGATTGTGGTGCCCAGTAACCAAAGCCAGTGGGAGAAATCTGAGAATGGAAGACTGGTCCACGTGCAGCATAGCCGCTTGAGAAACATGGAGCAGGAGAGAGGCAGAATACCCCTTGAGAACTTCTGAAGTGGCATGTAGACCTGCTGAGTGGGAAGTGCCAGAGAGCGGGGCACCAGGACCTGACTGGTGACCAACATGGAGGGACTCTTAGGACCTGGTAGTGACGTGCGGTGGAGTTAGGCATCTATCTTTTCTGCATTTCACTGATCAACACTCACCAAATTTCTTGGAGTTTATACCTCTTTGCAGTATTTTTGCATAATGCCCACATGAACCATTTGGCTCATATATTGTGTGTAAATCTGGCTCTGGTACTAGCTAGTGCCTCCTAAGCCATTTGCCTCACCACACATCCCTGGGATCTGGCTGGCTGGAATTCCCTAGAGCACAGGTTCTCAAACTCACACAGAATCATAAGTGAAATAATTAGCTCCAGCTGTGGACCTTTTAAAATGTGTCAGTGAGTAATTAATACACCTGTGCACCTGCTGGGTTACCTGCAAAACATGCACCGTGTGGGGTCCTGAGGACCGAGTTTGAGAACCTATGCCCTAGAGCAGTGGTTCTCAAACTCGGTCCTGACACATTTTAAAAGGTCCACAGGTGGAGCTAATTATTTCACTTGCGATTTTGTGAGGAGACCTGCAAAACATGCACTGTGTGGGGTCCTGAGGACCGAGTTTGAGAACCTGTGCCCTAGAGCAACTGGCTGACAGGATGTGACACTATGAATCTCTCCTGGGATCTTGGCACTAAAAAGTCTTCCTGGGTTTGTGGGTTTTGAATCCCCTCATGGAGTCCCCTCAGACTTCTCTCCTGAAAATGGAGGCTCAGAGGTTAAAAAGCCAGATGCCTCTCCTGTTGCTGAAAAGTCAGACACTTTTCCTGAGGCTGAAAAGTAAGACGCCTTTCCGAGGCTGAAAACTTTGATGATCTTGAGTGGGCAGACAAATTCCTGTTGTACTGCCTTAACGAAGGTTGAGAGATCATTTAGCAGTGGATCCTTGGATTCAATTAAATAATTAGGCCAATACAATACTTTTTCCTTAAGGATAGAAGAAAATATTTCACTGTATTGGCAGGAGTAATACTAATTAATGATCCTGACTCAACAATAGTGATGTATTCGCGTGCCAGAGCAAAACAATTTAGCTAAATCTCTGTCAAAGTAAATGGGTGACAGAGCACCAGATGGGCACTTTGAGGATGAATCAGGTGACAAACACACCGAAGTAGAAGTAAAGTCAGACACTCCCTATTGGAGAGAGAATGCCATTTCAGGAAATGACTGGCCGAAGTCCCTGACTGGTACTGGCAGGACTCCTGGAGCCCTCTCCTAGGGCAGGGCACTTCGAGTCCCCACTTCGTGCAGGGCACTTTGAGCTGTCTCATGGGGCAGGACAACTGGAGCCACTCCTGTGGCAGACATTTGGAGCCCTCTCCTGGGGCAGGACACTTGGAGTCCCCACTTGGGGCAGGACACTTGGAGCTCCCTCCTGGGGCAGAACACTTGGAGCCTTCTCCTAGGGCAGGACACTTGGAATCCCCTCCTGGGGCAGGACACTTGGAACCCCCTCCTGGGGCAGGATACTTGGAACCCCCATATGTGCTGAAACACTGGAAACCCCCTCCTGTGGCTACAACATCTGCACCCCCTCCTGTGGCTACGACATCTGCATCCCCTCCTGGCACTTTGGCAAATTCAAGTCCCTTTTCAATGCTAGTATACAAAAGTCCTTACTACAGTAGGACAAAGAGACAGAAGTCCTTTACTGGAACAAAAACAAAAGTCCTGTACTCGGACAAGCAGATAGAATGCTTCCTTGGGACTAGCAGACTTAGAACCTCTCCATGATGCTGGTGGACTTGTAACCTTCTTTGGCCAACTTTCCTATTCAGAATAGTGGAAACTGGAACTGAGCATTACACTTAAGATTGTATGTAGATTTGTATGTTCTGGCATTGAGAACGGTCACCATTTCTAAACTTGCAGAGGAGACAGTCCTGAATAAGGTGATTGGAACTCCCACAATAAAGGCCGAGGTGAAAATCCTTGCAACACTGGCATTCAGCTTCAGAAAGATTGAGCTGTGGGAGGAAGCTCCGGTTTTTATCCTCTTTCAGAGCAGGAGCTGAAACCTTAGTTCTCAAGTACTCTAAGCTCCCTTAACCAGTAGGCTCTTTGGTATCAGTATATTGAGCAGAAGTCTTAGTAGTGGGCCTAATTCAGTATGGATTGCAGTTGTAATGCAAATGCAGGGGGAGGTATATACCACCTCCTTCCTGCATTTGTGGTGCGATCACATATGGGATGAACATCGCGACCATCGGTGCAGGGTGCCAGCTGCCCCCCGGGCCATTACTCTTTTTCGTTGTGCAGGGCCACCCTCAGCCATGCTCTACATTTATGTGGCTGGCTGCAGGAGGCAGGCTGAATAGCAGCTGAACGACGGGCAGCTGAGGGTGGATGGAAGGCAGGCTGAATGGAAGCCGAGGTTGGTCGGGCGTGATAAGCATAAGGCAGGCTGAATGGCGGCTGAGGGTAGGTGGGCAGAAGGCAGGCTGAATGGCCGCTTTCACCATGCTACTGTATATACAATCGGAGAAGCCGGGCAGCTCCGCCTCCCGTAGCTCCTCAGTCTCACAGCATTCTGAACATCGGAATCCTGACCACCAGGATTACATCACCATCCCGAGAGACAACTATAGACTGGGCAAACAGGAATATATGCTAGTAGGTCTCAATGAGAACACAGGGAGATATGCAGGGAGGGCTGGTAGAAAAGACGGGGCCGCTTGATTGCTAAATGTTGCCAGCCAGCCCCTGCACACAAGTGCCAGCCAGCCCCTGCACACAAGTACACACTCACACATGTGCAAACTGGAGGGCGGGGGTAGCAAGTCTGCGCTGTATAGGACTGAGACAGCTGGCCGTGTGGAGAGTGCCAGAGCTCCCTAAGGGCTCAGTACAAAAGTGCAAGATGAAAAAAGGGGGTGTGCTCTTTCTACAATGGCGCTGGTCTCTCTTACGGTCACCTATGGATAATACCCAGGTGTATTATACATAAAAAAATAAAAAAAATAAAAATCAAGTGGACCGGGAACAGGCCATGGGGGGAATGTGATCCTACCGATGCAGGTGGAGGAGCAGCAGGTGTCAAATAAAGGCAGGGTACCCCTGGAAATACCCTGCTGGTGGCTCCTCTGATCGAATTCCCTTCCAGGCAATCAGGAAAACAGTTCGCCAGTCAATCATGCAATACCTTGTGGCGCTGCCCACCCCCTGGACGTTTGGTGGACTGTTTTCCTGATTGCCTGGAAGGGAATTCGATCAGAGGAGACACCAGAAGGGTATTTTCCAGGGTACCCTGTCTTTATTTGACACCTGCGGCTCCTCCACCTGCATCGGTAGGATCACATTTTTTATTTTTTAATGTATTGCTTGTTTTTAGACATTGCATGTTAGTATTGTATTAAATTCCATTTTATTTATACCATACCAGTGTGTTTCAACATACACTTTCACACCTGGGTATTATCCACATACATAGGTGACCGTAAGAGAGACCAGCGCCATTGTAAAGAGAGCACACCCCCTTTTTTCATCTTACACTCACACATGTGAATTTTCTCAGAAAATAATAAACCTATTAGTACTGTACGTTTTTGCAATGTGGGACAAAACTCATTCAAACACAGAACAACATTCAAACTTCACAGAGAGGACCTTGGTCAGCATTAATCCATTGGGTATATTTACTAAAGTGTGGGTTTATAGAAGTGGAGATGTTGCCCATAGCAACCAATCCTATTCTAGCTAGTTCCATTTAGAAGTCGCTAGCTAAATGATAAGTAGACTCTGATTGGTTGCTATGAGCAACAACTCCAATTCTATAAACCCACACTTTAGTAAATATGACCCCATGTACCTAGTACTTTGTGGTAGAATTTCTAACTACCATGCCATCATGCTGTTCCATTGTCTAGTCTCTAAGTTTTTTCCAGTCTGCGATGTAACCACGTTCAATGAGCGTGGCTCCATCTGTATATGCATACAACCGCCCTCATCACCACATTATAGGGCTTATTCTGAGTTGGAGCAAAAAAAAAAAAAGCAAGTAACTTTATTTGTGAATGTATTTCAGTTGTGTTTTTAAGGAGTCAAATATGATAAAACCTTAAAATATCATATAAACATAATTTATAATATAGGGGCTGACTCTGGGCTGGGAGTAAAGCAAAAAAGAGCAATAATTGTGAATCTGGAACAAACCATGTTACAATACACGGGGTGCAAATACATTTTTTTTCCATGCAGAGTAAATAAATACTGACTACTTTTTTTAATGGTTGCCCACACAGAGACAGCACCTGGATGACTGACACCTAGTGCAGGAAATATTCCCAACTCTCGCACCCATAAAGGGGGCATGGCCTCATAGGAAGCCCGAGTTAACTCAAATCTGATGGTGTGGCCTCACTGGGAGGGGGCATGACCTCGCGAGAAGACCCCCTCCCTCATTTCAGCATTCCTGGTGGAGATGCTGGGCTGCCCCCGGAGACTCTGGCTGCAGTCTTCATACCCCTTTCACATATAAACCTCGGTGTTTACCTGTATGGAAACTGGGACACTGAGCATGGGTTAAAACTGGGGTTTCAGTATGTGCCCACTTTCACACATGGGTGATGTACCTGGGTTGTTCCCAGGTAGTCACTGTCCATACTGCTCCTCCCAGATACCCAGTTCTTCTGGCTTACAGTGGACTCTTGGAGATGATGTCATCTCCAATCAGAACCTTTTGGGAATGACTTGGATAATGGTATTCACACTACAGGCGACCGAATTAGTACTGGGAATAACACTGGTACCGAGCAGGGTCGCGGACCCAGGGAACCTGACCCGAGTCGTGTCTGTTCACACATAATCGAGATGCTAGACCAGGCAAAAACCTGTGTCCAAAGGCTATGTGTGAAAGGGGTATCAGTGACAGGAGTCGGTCACTGCACGGTAATGTCACAGTGCAGCACCCGGCTTCCTGTCACTGTGGAGGATCTAGCATTTTGGTATCACTCCCTGAAAGGGTGACACCTGAGTGCTGTCCGCACCCTCCTTGTGACACATCTGAGCCCACACATGCTAGGCAGCTTTATCTTTTACATTACAGTTTAGATTTTAGTTTGGGAAAGTCTCTAACAGACTGTGCAAAGGTGTCTGTGCAAAAATAATCAAAGGTGAGAACAGCATCTACTGTCATTTATATAAATTGTATTCATTCTCATATACTGATAGATAATGATATGTGTATTTATTTATATATATATATATATATATATATATACATATATATTTTATATATATATATATATATATACATATATATATATACATTCTAGTGATGTGCACCGGACATTTTTCGGGTTTTGTGTTTTGGTTTTGGATTCGGACGGGTTTTGGCAAAACCTCCATGAAATTTTTTTGTCGGATTCGGTTGTGTTTTGGATTCGGGTGTTTTTTTACAAAAACCCCTCAAAAACAGCTTAAATCATAGAATTTGGGGGTCATTTTGATCCCATAGTATTACTAACCTCAATAACCATAATTTCCACTCATTTCCAGTCTATTCTGAACACCTCACACCTAACAATATTATTTTTAGTCCTAAAATTTGCACCGAGGTCGCTGAATGACTAAGCTAAGCGACCCAAGTGGCCGACACAAACACCTGGCCCATCTAGAAGTGGCACTGCAGTGTCAGACAGGATGGCACTTGAAAAAAAATAGGCCCCAAACAGCACATGATGCAAAGAAAAAAAGAGGCGCAATGAGGTAGCTGTGTGACTAAGCTAAGCGACCCTAGTGGCCGACACAAACACCTGGCCCATCTAGGAGTGGCACTGCAGTGTCAGACAGGATGGCACTTGAAAAAAAATAGGCCCCAAACAGCACATGATGCAAAGAAAAAAAGAGGCGCAATGAGGTAGCTGTGTGACTAAGCTAAGCGACCCTAGTGGCCGACACAAACACCTGGCCCATCTAGGAGTGGCACTGCAGTGTCACGCAGGATGGCACTTCAAAAAATAGTCCCCAAACAGCACATGATGCAAAGATAAATGAAAGAAAAAAGAGGTGCAAGATGGAATTGTCCTTGGGCTCTCCCACCCACCCTTATGTTGTATAAACAGGAAATGCACACTTTAACAAACCCATCATTTCAGCGACAGGGTCTGCCACACGACTGTGACTGAAATGACTGGTTGGTTTGGGCCCCCACCAAAAAAGAAGCAATCAATCTCTCCTTGCACAAACTGGCTCTACAGAGGCAAGATGTCCACCTCCTCCTCATCGTCCGATTCCTCACCCCTTTCACTGTGTACATCCCCTCCTCACAGATTATTAATTTGTCCCCACTGGAATCCACCATCTCAGGTCCCCGTGTACTTTCTGGAGGCAATTGCTGGTGAATGTCTCCACGGAGGAATTGATCATAATTCATTTTGATGAACATCATCTTCTCCACATTTTCTGGAGTAACCTCGTACGCTGATTGCTGACAAGGTGAGCGGCTGCACTAAACACTCTTTCGGAGTACACACTGGAGGGGGGGCAACTTAGGTAAAATAAAGCCAGTTTGTGCAAGGGCCTCCAAATTGCCTCTTTTTCCTGCCAGTATACGTACGGACTGTCTGATGTGCCTACTTGGATGCGGTCACTCATATAATCCTCCACCATTCTTTCAATGGTGGCAGAATCATATGCAGTGACAGTAGACGACATGTCAGTAATCGTTGGCAGGTCCTTCAGTCCGGACCAGATGTCAGCACTCGCTCCAGACTGCCCTGCATCACCGCCAGCGGGTGCGCTCGGAATTCTTAGCCTTTTCCTCGCAGCCCCAGTTGCGGGAGAATGTGAAGGAGGAGCTGTTTACGGGTCACTTTCCGCTTGACTTGACAATTTTCTCACCAGCAGGTCTTTGAACCTCTGCAGACTTGTGTCTGCCGGAAAGAGAGATCCAACGTAGGTTTTAAATCTAGGATCGAGCACGGTGGCCAAAATGTAGTGCTCTGATTTCAACAGATTGACCACCCGTGTATCCTGGTTAAGCGAATTAAGGGCTCCATCCACAAGTCCCACATGCCTAGCGGAATCGCTCTGTTTTAGCTCCTCCTTCAATCTCTCCAGCTTCTTCTGCAAAAGCCTGATGAGGGGAATGACCTGACTCAGGCTGGCAGTGTCTGAACTGATTTCACGTGTGGCAAGTTCAAAGGGTTGCAGAACCTTGCACAACGTTGAAATCATTCTCCACTGCGCTTGAGTCAGGTGCATTCCCCCTCCTTTGCCTATATCGTAGGTAGCTGTATAGGCTTGAATGGCCTTTTGCTGCTCCTCCATCCTCTGAAGCACATAGAGGGTTGAATTCCACCTCATTACCACCTCTTGCTTCAGATGATGGCAGGGCAGGTTCAGGAGTGTTTGCTGGTGCTCCAGTCTTCGGCACGCGGTGGCTGAATGCCGAAAGTGGCCCGCAATTCTTCGGGCCACCGACAGCATCTCTTGCACGCCCCTGTCGTTTCTTAAATAATTCTGCACCACCAAATTCAATGTATGTGCAAAACATGGGACGTGCTGGAATTTGCCCACAATATTGGTGGCGTTGTCCGATGTCACAAATCCCCAGGAGAGTCCAATTGGGGTAAGCCATTCTGCGATGATGTTCCTCAGTTTCCGTAAGAGGTTGTCAGCTGTGTGCCTCTTATGGAAAGCGGTGATACAAAGCGTAGCCTGCCTAGGAACGAGTTGCCGTTTGCGAGATGCTGCTACTGGTGCCGCCGCTGCTATTCTTGCTGCGGGAGGAAATACATCTACCCAGTGGGCTGTCACAGTCATATAATCCTGAGTCTGCCCTGCTCCACTTGTCCACATGTCCGTGGTTAAGTGGACATTGGGTACAACTGCATTTTTTAGGACACTGGTGACTCTTTTTCTGACGTCTGTGTACATTTTCGGTATCACCTGCCTAGAGAAATGGAACCTAGATGGTATTTGGTACCGGGGAGACAGTAGCTCAATCATTTCTCTAGTTCCTTGTGAATTAATGGTGGATACTGGAAACACGTTTTTCACCACCCAGGCTGCCAAGGCCTGAGTTATCCGCTTTGCAGCAGGATGACTGCTGTGATATTTCATCTTCCTCGCAAAGGACTGTTGGACAGTCAATTGCTTACTGGAAGTAGTACAAGTGGTCTTCCGACTTCCCCTCTGGGATGACGATCGACTCCCAGCAGCAACAACAGCAGCGCCAGCAGCAGTAGGCGTTACACTCAAGGATGCATCGGAGGAATCCCAGGCAGGAGAGGACTCATCAGACTTGACAGTGACATGGCCTGAAGGACTATTGGCATTCCTGTCTAAGGAGGAAATTGACACTGAGGGAGTTGGTGGTGAGGTTTGCAGGAGCTTGGTTACAAGAGGAAGGGATTTAGTTGGCAGTGGACTGCTTCCGCTGTCACACAAAGTTTTTGAACTTGTCAATGACTTCTGATGAATGCGCTCCAGGTGACGTATAAGAGAGGATGTTCCTAGGTGGTTAACGTCCTTACCCCTACTTATTACAGCTTGACAAAGGCAACACACGGCTTGACACCAGTTGTCCGCATTTCTGTTGAAATAATTCCACACCGAAGAGGTGATTTTTTTTGTAATTTGACCAGGCATGTCAATGGCCATTTTCGTCCCACGGACAACAGGTGTCTCCCCGGGTGCCTGACTTAAACAAACCACCTCACCATCAGAATCCTCCTTGTCAATTTCCTCCCCAGCGCCAGCAACACCCATATCCTCATCCTGGTGTACTTCAACAGTGACATCTTCAATTTGACTATCAGGAACTGGACTGCGGGTGCTCCTTCCAGCACTTGCAGGGGGTGTGCAAATGGTGGAAGGCGCCACCTCTTCCCGTCCAGTGTTGGGAAGGTCAGGCATTGCAACCGACACAATTGGACTCTCCTTGGGGATTTGTGATTTAGAAGAACGCACAGTTCTTTGCTGTGCTTTTGCCATCTTAACTCTTTTAAGTTTTCTAGCAGGAGGATGAGTGCTTCCATCCTCATGTGAAGCTGAACCACTAGCAATGAACGTAGGCCAGGGCCTCAGCCGTTCCTTGCCACTCCGTGTCGTAAATGGCATATTGGCAAGTTTACGCTTCTCCTCAGATGCTTTTAATTTAGATTTTTGGGTCATTTTACTGAACTTTTGTTTTTTGGATTTTACATGCTCTCTACTATGACATTGGGCATCGGCCTTGGCAGACGACGTTGATGGCATTTCATCGTCTCGGCCATGACTAGTGGCAGCAGCTTCAGCACGAGGTGGAAGTGGATCTTGATCTTTCCCTATTTTACCCTCCACATTTTTGTTCTCCATTTTTTAATGTGTGGAATTATATGCCAGTAATATATCAATAGCAATGGCCTACTACTATATATGCTGCGCACAAAAACTTAAATGCACCACAGGTATGGATGGATAGTATGCTTGACGACACAGTGGTAAGTAGAGCAGTGGCCTACTGTACCGTACTGCTATATATTATATACTGGTGGTCAGCAAAATTATGCACTGTCCTACTACTTTATATATGTTATGCACACCAGTGCCTGCAGGAAAGTACTGGTGTTTGAACTGTTATGCAAAACAAATGGACTCACAGACAAACTGGGGAATATGACATAACGTACACAGAAGGTGATAGGGTAACAAAATACACACACAGTGAACAGAGAAGCCCAGAGGCTAAGGAACTGGGTATCTCCCTTGTATTAGAACTGCTCAGATGTAAAAAGCAAGATGTTGTGTTTTAATACGTAGAGAACCCGAAATGCTGTTGCTAAGGGCAACAGCAAAACCCTAAAGGGTTACCAACGGGTGTGGCAGTAAACTCCTTGGTCAGAGATGGAATGATAGACACAAGGAGAGCCTCCACAATCCTGATTCTCACTTGCAGTGCACAGGTTTAAGCTTACTGCCACTAAACTGACCCCTGACACCTAGCACAGTGAGACAGGATTAGACAGGCAAGTGTTAGAATACAGCCGCAAACTTGCTAAGTTCACAGAGTAATAACAGAACCCCAGCAAGCTAAACGACTGACTCCAGTCTTACTGCTAGGTCTGGATTGGCAGAGTGTAATACCAAATCCCCAGGCCTATTTGCAGTAAGCAACAAACAAATACAAAGCTACACAGTACTGGCTAACTTTCATGAACTGACTAACCAACAGAGATTCAGCAGCATCTGCTTACCCTGAAAAGAGGCCTTATAAAGCAGGTGCTGTCCACGCCCCACTCAGACCTCACAGACTGTGAGCACAAAAACCAGCACCGGATCCCCTGCCGTGCACAGAGCCTATAACCACTGCACAGCAAAAGACCCGAACCGGAGTATCAGCTGCGCTCAGGTTACTCCACTAGCACTTGTCTCCCGGTTGCCATGACGACGTGGCAGCACAGGGCAGGAGACCCTAACAGTACCCCCCCTCTGACGAGGGGTCAAAGAACCCCTACCACCGGGTTTATCGGGGAACTGCGAGAAGAAAGAGCGTATCAGTCTGGGGGCATGAAGATCACAACTGCGCACCCACGACCGCTCCTCCGGGCCATACCCCTTCCAGTGCACCAAAAATGACAGCCGACCCCGAACCACCTTGGAGTCAAGAATCCTTTCAACAACAAACTCCCTCTGGCCACGTATCAGAAGAGGGGAAGGTCTTCCACTGGAAGAAGGATTACTAATCGCCCGTTTTAAAAGGGAACAATGAAATGTTTTATTGATACCCAAAGAACGGGGCAGATCTAACTGAAATGCCACCGGATTGATAACCCTGGTGATCTTATAAGGGCCGATGAACCGGGGCCCTAACTTATGAGATGGCTGTCTCAACTTCAAATTCTTGGTAGACAACCAGACGAAGTCTCCTAATTTGAAGCTGCAGGGTCTTTTCCGCTTATCAAAAACCCTTTTGGTCACTAATGACACAGACACAAGGGCTTTCTTCACTTTCCGCCAAATACCTCTAAGGACCGAAACCACAGAGGAACCACCAGGCGTGGAGTCCAGGGGGTCAAAAGAATTGGCCTTAGGATGATGCCCATACACACAAAGGAAGGGAGAGATCCCTGTAGCAGAGTGAGCCGCGTTGTTATAGGCAAACTCCGCCATGGACAGATGAGCAACCCAGTCAGTCTGACACTTGGAGACATAACACCTGAGGAACTGCTCCAAGGACTGGTTCACCCTTTCAGTCTGCCCATTAGACTGCGGATGGTAGCCTGACGACAAGCTGACAGAAATCTGAAGATCGGAACAAAATGCCCTCCAGAATTTGGCCACAAACTGGGATCCGCGGTCAGAGACCACATCAAGTGGCAACCCGTGGAGACGCACAACATGCAGCATAAATAATTCAGACAGGCGTCTGGCTGATGGCAGCCCAACCAGTGGAACGAAGTGCGCCATCTTCGAAAACCTGTCAACGACAACCCAGATGGCTGTCATCCCCGAGGATTTGGGCAAGTCCACCACAAAATCCATTGAAATGTGGGTCCATGGCTTAGATGGGATAGAGAGTGGATGTAATGGGCCAACAGGAACCCCTCTAGGAGTCTTATTTCGGGCACAGATGTCACATGCCCGAACCCACTGATCCACATCCTTAGCCACCGAGGGCCACCACACCGCCCTAGATAGCAACTCCCGAGTTCTGGCAATACCCGGGTGACCTGCCGACTTCTTGGCATGGAATTCCAGGAACACTCGCTGTCTTAACCTAGGAGGCACAAACAAAAGACCTACCGGAAGGTCTGGAGGAGCCTGCTCCTGTGCTCTAAGGACTAATGATAAGAGGTCCTGGGTAATGCCCACTTTAATACATGATGGGGAAACAATGGGCAACGGCTCCTCGGTGGTCTCCTGGATTGGAGCAAAACTCCGCGAGAGCGCATCAGCCTTGATGTTTTTTGACCCAGGGCGATATGTTATCAAAAAATTAAAGCGAGCAAAAAACAAAGCCCATCGTGCCTGCCTGGCATTGAGACGCTTCGCTGACTCTAAATATGCCAGATTCTTATGGTCAGTGAGAATTGAGACCACAAACTTAGCCCCCTCAAGCCAGTGTCTCCACTCCTCGAGTGCATCCTTAATAGCCAACAATTCCCGGTTACCCACGTCATAATTCATCTCGGCAGGCGAAAATTTACGGGAAAAGTAAGCACAGGGATGAAGGCGATTATCAGACACTCCCATCTGAGAAAGCACTGCCCCAATACCCATCTCAGAGGCATCCACCTCCACCACAAAAGGACGCTCTGGATCTGGGTGTCGCAGCACCTTGGCCGAAACAAATGCCCTTTTGAGACGGGCAAAAGCCGCTTTAGCCTCACAAGACCAGTGAGCAACATCCGCCCCTTTCTTAGTGAGTGCCACCAAGGGCGCCACTATAGACGAAAATCCAGCGATAAATCGTCTATAAAAATTCGCAAAGCCCAGGAAACGCTGAAGCGCCTTCAAACTAGTGGGCTGCACCCAATCCAGGACTGCCTGTACCTTGGAACCCTCCATTTGGAAACCTTCTGGGGAGATAATATATCCTAGAAATGCGATTTGCTGAACTTCAAATTCGCACTTCTCCAGCTTCGCCCCAAGCCGGTGGTCTCTGAGTTTCTGGAGGACTAAGCGTACATGCTTCCGATGTTCCTCCAGGGAATGGGAGAAGATTAGGATGTCATCTAAGTATACAACTAAGAATCTATCCAAATATTCCCTGAGCACATCATTCATGAAATCCTGGAAGACTGCCGGGGCATTACAGAGCCCAAAAGGCATCACCAAATATTCATAATGCCCATAGTGGGTATTAAAGGCAGTCTTCCATTCATCCCCCTCTCTTATTCGGATTAGATTGTACGCACCGCGTAGGTCAATCTTAGAAAAAATGGTGGCAGTACGAAGCTGGTCAAACAAGACCGAAATGAGAGGCAGTGGGTATGAGTTTTTAATCGTGATACGGTTCAATTCCCTGAAGTCGATGCAGGGTCGCAATGAACCGTCCTTTTTACCCACGAAGAAGAACCCCGACCCAACTGGAGACTGTGAAGGTCTGATAAATCCCTTAGCCAAGTTCTCCTGAATGTACTCTGCCATAGCCTGAGTCTCAGGACGTGACAGGGAGTACAACCTGCTCTTGGGAAGCTTAGCATTTGGCAACAAATCAATGGCACAGTCATAGGGGCGATGGGGAGGTAGTACCTCTGCAACTTTTTTGGAGAACACGTCCGCAAAATCTGCATAACACCCTGGCAATCCTGGCAAACTTAGCTGCGAGAGCCTGACTGGAAGGCTCAAGCAACTCCTGAAACAATCAGTACCCCAACTAAGAATCTCCCCAGAGACCCAGTCAAATTGAGGATTGTGGGCCCTTAACCAGGGTAACCCCAACACCAATGGGGCAAAAGTACAGACAGTCACATAAAAGGACAATTTTTCAGAGTGTGTGGCTCCAATAAACAAAGAAATCTGGCTAGTGCAAGAGGTAATTTTACCTTGGGATTATGGTTCCCCGTTTAACCCACAAATCTCAATTTCCGATGCCAAGGGTACTAAGGGAACAGAGTGTTTTAGGGCGAATTGGCGGTCCATAAAAACCCCGTCGGCCCCACTGTCCACAAAGGCCTCAGTCTTGACAGTTTGACCGAGGATCTTCAAGGTCACCGGAATGATAAAAGTCTTCTTGGGAAATTCTGACTTCTGGCCTGACAGGATATTTCCCATCACCCTCAGGCCCTGAAGTTTTCCGGCTTTTCTGGGCATGATACTACCACATGACCTTTATTCCCACAGTACAAACACAACCCCTGCTGTCTCCTCCGCGTCTTCTCACGCGAGGAGAGGCGGGTAGCCCCAATCTGCATAGGCTCCTCAGAAAATTCCTCAGAGTCTGAGGTTCCCTTGGGAAGGAAGGAAATCTCAGTCTCCCTTTCAAGCCTACGCTCTCTCAGCCGTCTATCCACCCGGATGGATAACTGCATGAGCTGATCCAAGCTATCAGGCAAGGGATATTGTACCAGTTGGTCCTTTATCTGGTTAGAAAGACCTCTTCGGTACTGGTGTCTCGGGGCTGGGTCATTCCACTGGGTATCATGGGCCAACCTCCGAAACTCCGTACAGTAAACCTCAACTGGCCTTCGCCCTTGCTTAAGGATCGAAATCTGAGCCTCGGCTGAGGCCGTCTTGTCAGGGTCATCATACAACATGCCCAGTGCCGTAAAAAAAGCATCAACACTTTTAAGCGACGGACAGTCAGGCTGCAACCCATATGCCCAGACCTGTGGGTCTCCTTGTAGCAAGGAAATCACTATGCCCACCCGCTGAATCTCCGACCCAGAAGACTGAGGCCTAAGCCGGAAGTATAGCTTGCAGCTCTCCTTGAAACAAAAGAACTGCGAGCGATCTCCAGAAAAACGATCCGGGAGATTTACTTTCGGCTCCTTAACCCCTGCAGGTGCTGCTGCTGCGGGAGCTCCGCCAGCAGCCTGGGAGGTGTGCATTTTAATGGACAAATCATTAAATTGTCGAGTCAGGACCTGCACCTGATCGACCACCTGTTGCAACGTATTTTGAGGGGTATGCTCCATATTCCCACAAAATTTCAACAGGAGTATTAGGCTGCTGAATATGTTATGCACACCAGTGCCTGCAGGAAAGTACTGGTGTTTGAACTGTTATGCAAAACAAATGGACTCACAGACAAACTGGGGAATATGACATAACGTACACAGAAGGTGATAGGGTAACAAAATACACACACAGTGAACAGAGAAGCCCAGAGGCTAAGGAACTGGGTATCTCCCTTGTATTAGAACTGCTCAGATGTAAAAAGCAAGATGTTGTGTTTTAATACGTAGAGAACCCGAAATGCTGTTGCTAAGGGCAACAGCAAAACCCTAAAGGGTTACCAACGGGTGTGGCAGTAAACTCCTTGGTCAGAGATGGAATGATAGACACAAGGAGAGCCTCCACAATCCTGATTCTCACTTGCAGTGCACAGGTTTAAGCTTACTGCCACTAAACTGACCCTTGACACCTAGCACAGTAAGACAGGATTAGACAGGCAAGTGTTAGAATACAGCCGCAAACTTGCTAAGTTCACAGAGTAATAACAGAACCCCAGCAAGCTAAACGACTGACTCCAGTCTTACTGCTAGGTCTGGATTGGCAGAGTGTAATACCAAATCCCCAGGCCTATTTGCAGTAAGCAACAAACAAATACAAAGCTACACAGTACTGGCTAACTTTCATGAACTGACTAACCAACAGAGATTCAGCAGCATCTGCTTACCCTGAAAAGAGGCCTTATAAAGCAGGTGCTGTCCACGCCCCACTCAGACCTCACAGACTGTGAGCACAAAAACCAGCACCGGATCCCCTGCCGTGCACAGAGCCTATAACCACTGCACAGCAAAAGACCCGAACCGGAGTATCAGCTGCGCTCAGGTTACTCCACTAGCACTTGTCTCCCGGTTGCCATGACGACGTGGCAGCACAGGGCAGGAGACCATAACAATATATACCGCACACAAAAACTTAAATGCACCACAGGTATGGATGGATAGTATACTTGACGACACAGAGGTAGGTAGAGCAGTGGCCTACTGTACCGTACTGCTATATATTATACACTGGTGGTCAGCAAAATTATGCACTGTCCTACTACTATATATATACTGCGCACAAAAACTTAAATGCACACAGGTATGGATGGATAGTATACTTGACGACACAGAGGTAGGTAGAGCAGTAGCCTACTGTACCGTACTGCTATATATTATATACTGGTGGTCAGCAAAATTATGCACTGTCCTACTACTTTATATATACTGCGCACAACTCAAATGCACCACAGGTATGGATGGATAGTATACTTGACGACACAGAGGTAGGTAGAGCAGTGGACTACTGTACCGTACTGATATAATTCTGGTGGTCACTGGTCAGCAAAATTCTGCACTGTCCTCCTACTATATACTACAATGCAGCACAGATATGGAGTGTTTTTCAGGCAGAGAACGTATAATACTGGTGGTCACTGGTCAGCAAAACTCTGCACTGTCCTCCTACTATATAATGCTGGTGGTCCCCAGTCCCCACAATAAAGCACACTGAGCACAGATATGGAGCGTTTTTCAGGCAGAGAACGTAGATATTTGCAGCACACTGAGCACAGATATTTGCAGCACACTGAGCACAGATATTTGCAGCACACTGAGCACAGATATTTGCAGCACACTGAACACAGAAACTGAGAGAACGCCAGCCACGTCCTCTCACGATCATCTCCAATGCAAGAGTGAAAAATGGCGGCGACGCGCGGCTCCTTATATAGAATACGAATCTCGCGAGAATCTGACAGCGGGATGATGACGTTCGGGCACGCTCGGGTTAACTGAGCAAGGCGGGAGGATCCGAGTCTGCTCGGAATCGTGCAAAAATGGGTGAAGTTCGGGGGGGGGGGGGGTTCGGATCCCGAGGAACCGAACCCGCTTATCACTAATACATTCATAGGTACCCAACCTATGAATGTATTAGTGATAAGCGGGTTCGGTTCCTCGGGATCCCTTATCCAAAATGCTTGGGACCAGAAGTATTTTGGATATCGGATTTTTCCATATTTTGGAATAATTGCATCCCATAATGAGATATCATGGCGGTGAGACCTAAGTCTAAGCACAGAATGCATGTATGTTTCATATACAATACACCACACAGTCTGAAGGTAATTTTACCCAATATTTTTAATGACTTTGTGCATTAAACAATGTGTGTGTACATTCACACAATTTATTTATGTTTCATATACACCTTATACATACAGCCTGAAGGTAATTTAATTCAATATTTTTAATAACTTTATGCATTAAACGAAGTCTGTGTACATTGAAACATCACAAAACAAAGGTTCCACTATCTCACTCTTGCTCAAAAAATTCCGTATTTTGGAATATTTGGATATGGGATACTCAACCTGTATATATATATATATATATATATATATATATATATATATATATATATCTTGCCTAACTACTTATAAGTAATTTGTCATTTTGTTTTAAGAACCTTATTTTAACTAATGTTGATGTCTTTAATTCGAAAAAATTGTTAGTGTCAGGAAGACAGTAGTTCTGTCAGCTGCTGAGAAGAGCAGAGAGACGTGGAGGAGTCAGACGTGCAGTGGCTTACTTGATTTGTCACGCATCTCTCCCAGAATGTTCTGGAAATGGAAATATGTGAATATCAGCTAATAAGTACAGACAAAACTTTCATTTAGCTCTGATTGTTTTTGGTTTCATTTTTTATAGCAGTTTCTTTTATTGACTCAGCTGTAAAATCTTCCGGGAAACTTGATTAGATTCATTGTTTTGTAGTTTGTTGGCAATTAATTTTATGTTGTGCATGTGTGCAAAATTGGCCCAAATATGGAAGCTTTTAGCTTAAAATTCGGAATACAGTGTTATATAGCAGTTTGAGAGATTGCATATTTATTATCAAAAGGAAAGGAAATGCTTCTTCAAACTTAGTTGATTTACCTTTCCAGGCCTACAGTGAATAGGGCTCTAGTCTCCAGCAATTGGAGGGATATTGTGCACCCACACCTTTGGTAACATATGCAATCTACTTCACTTTTCAAAGATGAATTTAAATATGAATTCTGCGCTATGAATGAAAAGCAGCTCAAATTATAAAGAATTAGTTGATATAGAAAATTGAGCGCTATTAGGTTTGTGTGGCACCTGAAAAAAATATAGGGTTAATAAATACATATGTTTCCAGCTCTTTTGTAGAGCGTGTTTGTAATGTCCAGGATGTCCATGCATAGAGAGTGAGGGGCAGATGTATTAAGCCTGGAGAAGTGATAATGAAGTGATAAGTGGAAGGTGATAATTCACCAGCCAATCATTTTGGATTTGAAAAATTACAGTTAGCACTGATTGGCTGGTGTGTTATCAACTTCCACTTATCACTGCTTTATCACTTCTCCAGGCTTAATACATCTGCCCCTGAGTGCCGTATCCCTATCTGTCCTTACCTCTTATCGGCCAGCTGGATTCCTCAGCCGTGCATGTAACTTCGGCTTTCCGCGGCTGTCCTGTGAAGCAGCTGGCATCAGCGGTATAATTACGGGCCGCAGGAGGGTGATGTCACTCGGCTGTCCGCGGCTCTCCTGGGATGTAGTTGCGGGCCGCAGGAGGATGATATCGCTCGGCGGGAACATCTCCCTTGCATATGACTGATTTTCCAACCATCTTAACTTCAATGAATACCCACACAGTCATCTCTAGAACTCATACTGTAGTAAGCATATCACAGTTGTGCTAATATTACTACACTAAGAAGTCTTGTTACAATAAATGCTAAAGGCTTAAATGTCCCTGAGATATGCAACAAACTATTGAGGTCCCTACGAGCAGACAATGTGGACTTGGCACTAATCCAAGCAACGTTTTATAGATATGGCTTTAATGTGTCTTCCTTACAAAACTATTATTACCCCAATATATTTTATAGTTATAGTTTCACTGGAAAGATGCAGGTAGTGGTCTTATTTCTTGCAAGACATATTCCTCTCTCTGAGGCCATCAAACTTTGGTTTCTTGAAGGTATGGGTCTTATGGTAAAATGTCAAATATTTAACTCTTCACCTTTATTAACTCATATGCTCCTAACCAGGATCACAAGGTATCACTAATGATGCTGGTAAATGGATCAAATGTAACACAAGGTATTACTAAAGTCGCTTGCAAATGTAATACATTTTCCAACAGGATCATCCTGCTGTCACAGTAAGCAATATATACTGTGGTACATATACTAAGTGCTTATTCCCAAAAACATGGGTCACCAGATCTTGGCATCATATAAAGCTATCTGCACATGCACTGCTAAGTAACCTGTTGTTGAATGGAGCCATATCCCACAACATTCGCGAATAGGTGCTCAATGCTTGCTGATTGTTCACTCCCCCTGAACATTTGAATGAGACATAAGTTTCTGACCTTTTTTTGACTACTCTGCTTTCTGGATATTGGATTACTGTGTACTGCCCTGGCCTTATACTGACTGCTTTGTAATTCCCGTGTCTGCTTGCTAACAATCTCTGTGTACTGAATATTGGACTTATCATTGTGTCACATTTCTTTCACAGCTCTGCTTTCTGCTAATGTATCTAACCTATAGCCTATTATTTGTATCTAGCTTGCTATATCCTTGCTGCTGATCTTTCCTGGTTTATATAATTTCTGGACTCGTTATACTGTGAAAAACTAGGGACAACATATTACAATACAGTTTAAAGGCACATATCATTGGTTGCTTACAGTACATTTGTCATATTCATGCTACTGTCCTTACCATTAAGATCCTACATTAGAAAAGAAGATAATGAAATCTAGTTACCTGTGACACCTGTCTACCTTTCCACTATTTTAGAGCAAGCCAAGTCCTTCATAGAAGGCATTACTGTGATTAGTGGAAATATGATTTATACCATAGACTAAGACTACCATATGTCCAAAAATGTTTAAGATGCCTCTATGTTTAGGAAAATAGGAAGGTAAGAGAAACCTTTCACAAGCATTAGTTAGCCAATACTAGGAGGCTCCTACAGACCAACAAATGTGATAACACATTCTGCACAACACCCACACAGGTAACACTCCAGAATTGATTACATGATATTTGTACTTGCACCTAAATGAGGAGGGGGCAGCAGTGCTTGGGGTAAGGATGGTTATAAGGTTGGAGGAGATTTTAAACTAGGAGTCAGGGGGGTGGGGTGGGGGGGAATAGCAAGAAATTAGTGAGAGCGGTAAAAAGGGGTGTATAAAGAATAATGGGGATGGAGAGGGGGGTTGGAGAAGGGCAGTCAAAAATGGTAAACCAAAAAATCAACAAACAAGAAACAATATCCTATTAAAACAAGAATATACCGAAAAAGGTTTTACTAACTCAAAAAGTATGAAGCCTATCAGACAAAATGGGTGAACTTGAAGTGGTAGCAATGAACGAGTAATATGACATTATAGGTATTGCTGAAACTTGGTGGGATGATTCTCGTGACTGGGCAGTAAACTTAGAAGGTTATACAGGGAAAAAAAAAGGGGTGAACAGTGGCAAACGCAGGATTTGCATGGGGGGGTTTCCAGAACTGGGCGGAGCCAATCACGGGGGTGGAGACTGAGGTGACCCAGTATATGCTGGGTCCGTAAAACTAGGGTGTCTGTGTGTGTGTGTGTATATATATATATATATATATATATATATACTGTACATATATCTACACATATATATATATATATATATATATATATACATACATGTATATATATATATATATATATACACACACACACACACACACACACACACATACATACATATACACATATGCATAGCATATTAAACATGCATACATATATATATATATATATATGTGTACAGTACACATATATATATACACATGTATATCTATCTATCTATCTATCTATCTATCTATCTATCTATCTATCTATCTATCTATCTATCATGTGTGTGTGTTTATATGTATGTATGTATGTATGTATGTATGTATGTATGTATGTAAATACATGTGTATATATGTATGCACATAGATATATATGTACTATAATTAAAATAAAGTAAACTTTTATTGCACTTACAAGTGCCACCAGGAAGACAGCAGGCTGCAGAGGACGCTGGACAGCCACTAATAATACTCATGCAGCTATAAAAATAATAATTTTTTTTTTTTAGTGGAGGGGGGTTTCTGGGTGCTCGGAAACCCCCCCCTGGGTGCGCCACTGGTGAAGGAGTATGTCTCTATGTCAAGCTAATGTTAAAACCTTATTTAAAGGAAATTATTTATGAGGGTACAGGGGATAACGTAGAATCATTATGGGTGGAAATATCAAGTGGAGGTAAATGTTCCAAGAAAACTACTAATAGGGACATGCTATAAACCACTCGATATTGGTGTAACTGAGGAAGCACAACTCTTACAGCAAATAGAAAAGGCTACAGGAATGAGAGAAGTGTTAATTATGGGGGATTTCAATTATCCAGACATAAACTGGATAAACGAGTCATGGGATACAGCAAGAGGTAACAGGTTTTTAACCATAATAAAAGATCACTACTTGTCCCAAGTAATTGAGGAACCAACTAGAAATAGGAATATACTAGAGATGTGCAGCGGGCATTTTTCGTGTTTTGTTATTTGGTTTTGGATTCGGGTCCGCGGTTGTGTTTTGGATTCGGACGCGTTTTGGCAAAACCACCCTTTCGGATTTTTGTCGGATTCGGATGCGTTTTGGATTTGGGTGTTTTTTTAAAAAAACCCTCAAAAACAGCTAAAATCATAGAATTTGGGGGTAATTTTGATCCTATAGTATTATTAACCTCAATAACCATAATTTCCACTCATTTACAGTCTATTCTGAACACCTCACAATATTATTTTTAGTCCTAAAATTTGCACCAAGGTCGCTGGATGACTAAGCTAAGCAACCCAAGTGGGCGGCACAAACACCTGGCCCATCTAGGAGTGGCACTGCAGTGTCAGACAGGATGGCACTTAAAAAAATAGTCCCCAAACAGCACATGATGCAAAGATAAATAAAATAAGAGGTGCAAGATGGAATTGTCCTTGGGCCCTCCCACCCACCCTTATGTTGTATAAACAGGACTTGCACACTTTAACAAACCAATCATTTCAGCGACAGGGTCTGCCACACGACTGTGGCTGAAATGACTGGTTAGTTTGGGCCCCCACCAGAAAAGAAGCAATCAATCTCTCCTTGCACAAACTGGCTCTACAGAGGCAAGATGTCCACCTCATCCTCCGATTCCTCACCCCTTTCACTGTGTACATCCTCCTCCTCACAGAGTATTAATTCGTCCCCACTGGAATCCACCATCACAGGTCCCTGTGTACTTTCTGGAGGCAATTGCTGGTAAATGTCTCCACGGAGGAATTTATAATTCATTTTGATGAACATCATCTTCTCCACATTTTCTGGAAGTAACCTCTTACGCCGATCGCTGACAAGGTGACCGGCTGAACTAAACACTCTTTCGGAGTACACACTGGAGGGGGGACAACTTAGGTAAAATAAAGCCAGTTTGGGCAAGGGCCTCCAAATTGCCTTTTTCCTGCCAGTATACGTACGGACTGTCTGACATGATGATACTGAGCACTGATGATACTGAGCACTGATGATACTATGGAGAACTGACACTGAGCAGCATGATTAGCACAAGACACTGTACTAGTATTAGTAATGTAGTATTACTGAGCACCACAAGACAATGAGCAGTGATACTGAGCACTGATGATACTGAGCACTGATGATACTACGGAGAACTGACATTGAGCAGCATGATTAGCACAAGAAACTGTACTAGTATTAGTAATGTAGTATTACTGAGCACCACAAGACAATGAGCAGTGATACTGAGCACTGATGATACTGAGCACTGATGATACTACGGAGAACTGACATTAAGCAGCATGATTAGCACAAGACACTGTACTAGTATTAGTAATGTAGTATTACTGAGCACCACAAGACAATGAGCAGTGATACTGAGCACTGATGATACTGAGCACTGATGATACTACGGAGAACTGACATTGAGCAGCATGATTAGCACAAGACACTGTACTAGTGTTAGTGAGCAGCACAAAAGCACTCTGGAATTGTCACCGCCCAGATACCACTGTGACTGGAATGATGATGACCGATGCAGTCACAGGACACTACTACCAGAGCACCCTACAGCAGCAAGATGCAGCACAAGAGAGACACTGTACTAGTATTACTGAGCAGCACAAAAGCACTCTGGAATTGTCACCCCCCAGATACCACTGTGACTGGAATGATGATGACCGATGCAGTCACAGGACACTACTACCAGAGCACCCTACAGCAGCAAGATGCAGCACAAGAGAGACACTGTACTAGTATTACTGAGCAGCAGTAAGCACTGATACTGAGCACTGGAGGGGGGTTTCTGGGTGCTCGGAAAACCTCCCTGGGTGCGCCACTGGTGAAGGAGTATGTCTCTATGTCAAGCTAATGTTAAAACCTTATTTAAAGGAAATTATTTATGAGGGTTCAGGGGATAACGTAGAATCATTATGGGTGGAAATATCAAGTGGAGGTAAATGTTCCAAGAAAACTACTAATAGGGACATGCTATAAACCACTCGATATTGGTGTAACTGAGGAAGCACAACTCTTACAGCAAATAGAAAAGGCTACAGGAATGAGAGAAGTGTTAATTATGGGGGATTTCAATTATCCAGACATAAACTGGATAAACGAGTCATGTGATACAGCTAGAGGTAACAGGTTTTTAACCATAATAAAAGATCACTACTTGTCCCAAGTAATTGAGGAACCAACTAGAAATAGGAATATACTAGAGATCTGCAGCGGGCATTTTTCGTGTTTTGTTATTTGGTTTTGGATTCGGGTCCGCGGTTGTGTTTTGGATTCGGACGCGTTTTGGCAAAACCACCCTTTCGGATTTTTGTCGGATTCGGATGCGTTTTGGATTTGGGTGTTTTTTTTAAAAACCCTCAAAAACAGCTAAAATCATAGAATTTGGGGGTAATTTTGATCCTATAGTATTATTAACCTCAATAACCATAATTTCCACTCATTTACAGTCTATTCTGAACACCTCACAATATTATTTTTAGTCCTAAAATTTGCACCAAGGTCGCTGGATGACTAAGCTAAGCAACCCAAGTGGGCGGCACAAACACCTGGCCCATCTAGGAGTGGCACTGCAGTGTCAGACAGGATGGCACTTAAAAAAATAGTCCCCAAACAGTACATGATGCAAAGATAAATAAAATAAGAGGTGCAAGATGGAATTGTCCTTGGGCCCTCCCACCCACCCTTATGTTGTATAAACAGGACTTGAACACTTTAACAAACCAATCATTTCAGCGACAGGGTCTGCCACACGACTGTGGCTGAAATGACTGGTTGGTTTGGGCCCCCACCAGAAAAGAAGCAATCAATCTCTCCTTGCACAAACTGGCTCTACAGAGGCAAGATGTCCACCTCATCCTCCGATTCCTCACCCCTTTCACTGTGTACATCCTCCTCCTCACAGAGTATTAATTCGTCCCCACTGGAATCCACCATCACAGGTCCCTGTGTACTTTCTGGAGGCAATTGCTGGTAAATGTCTCCACGGAGGAATTTATAATTCATTTTGATGAACATCATCTTCTCCACATTTTCTGGAAGTAACCTCTTACGCCGATCGCTGACAAGGTGACCGGCTGAACTAAACACTCTTTCGGAGTACACACTGGAGGGGGGACAACTTAGGTAAAATAAAGCCAGTTTGGGCAAGGGCCTCCAAATTGCCTTTTTCCTGCCAGTATACGTACGGACTGTCTGACATGATGATACTGAGCACTGATGATACTGAGCACTGATGATACTATGGAGAACTGACACTGAGCAGCATGATTAGCACAAGACACTGTACTAGTATTAGTAATGTAGTATTACTGAGCACCACAAGACAATGAGCAGTGATACTGAGCACTGATGATACTACGGAGAACTGACACTGAGCAGCACGATTAGCACAAGAAACTGTACTAGTATTAGTAATGTAGTATTACTGAGCACCACAAGACAATGAGCAGTGATACTGAGCACTGATGATACTGAGCACTGATGATACTACGGAGAACTGACATTGAGCAGCATGATTAGCACAAGACACTGTACTAGTATTAGTAATGTAGTATTACTGAGCACCACAAGACAATGAGCAGTGATACTGAGCACTGATGATACTGAGCACTGATGATACTACGGAGAACTGACATTGAGCAGCATGATTAGCACAAGACACTGTACTAGTATTAGTGAGCAGCACAAAAGCACTCTGGAATTGTTACCGCCCAGATACCACTGTGACTGGAATGATGATGACCGATGCAGTCACAGGACACTACTACCAGAGCACCCTACAGCAGCAAGATGCAGCACAAGAGAGACACTGTACTAGTATTACTGAGCAGCAGTAAGCACTGATACTGAGCACTGGAGGGGGGTTTCTGGGTGCTCGGAAAACCCCCCTGGGTGCGCCACTGGTGAAGGAGTATGTCTCTATGTCAAGCTAATGTTAAAACCTTATTTAAAGGAAATTATTTATGAGGGTACAGGGGATAACGTAGAATCATTATGGGTGGAAATATCAAGTGGAGGTAAATGTTCCAAGAAAACTACTAATAGGGACATGCTATAAACCACTCGATATTGGTGTAACTGAGGAAGCACAACTCTTACAGCAAATAGAAAAGGCTACAGGAATGAGAGAAGTGTTAATTATGGGGGATTTCAATTATCCAGACATAAACTGGATAAACGAGTCATGTGATACAGCTAGAGGTAACAGGTTTTTAACCATAATAAAAGATCACTACTTGTCCCAAGTAATTGAGGAACCAACTAGAAATAGGAATATACTAGAGATGTGCAGCGGGCATTTTTCGTGTTTTGTGATTTGGTTTTGGATTCGGGTCCGCGGTTGTGTTTTGGATTCGGACGCGTTTTGGCAAAACCACCCTTTCGGATTTTTGTCGGATTCGGATGCGTTTTGGATTTGGGTGTTTTTTTTAAAAAACCCTCAAAAACAGCTAAAATCATAGAATTTGGGGGTAATTTTGATCCTATAGTATTATTAACCTCAATAACCATAATTTCCACTCATTTACAGTCTATTCTGAACACCTCACAATATTATTTTTAGTCCTAAAATTTGCACCAAGGTCGCTGGATGACTAAGCTAAGCAACCCAAGTGGGCGGCACAAACACCTGGCCCATCTAGGAGTGGCACTGCAGTGTCAGACAGGATGGCACTTAAAAAAATAGTCCCCAAACAGCACATGATGCAAAGATAAATAAAATAAGAGGTGCATGATGGAATTGTCCTTGGGCCCTCCCACCCACCCTTATGTTGTATAAACAGGACTTGCACACTTTAACAAACCAATCATTTCAGCGACAGGGTCTGCCACACGACTGTGGCTGAAATGACTGGTTGGTTTGGGCCCCCACCAGAAAAGAAGCAATCAATCTCTCCTTGCACAAACTGGCTCTACAGAGGCAAGATGTCCACCTCATCCTCCGATTCCTCACCCCTTTCACTGTGTACATCCTCCTCCTCACAGAGTATTAATTCGTCCCCACTGGAATCCACCATCACAGGTCCCTGTGTACTTTCTAGAGGCAATTGCTGGTAAATGTCTCCACGGAGGAATTTATAATTCATTTTGATGAACATCATCTTCTCCACATTTTCTGGAAGTAACCTCTTACGCCGATCGCTGACAAGGTGACCGGCTGAACTAAACACTCTTTCGGAGTACACACTGGAGGGGGGACAACTTAGGTAAAATAAAGCCAGTTTGTACAAGGGCCTCCAAATTGCCTTTTTCCTGCCAGTATACGTACGGACTGTCTGACATGATGATACTGAGCACTGATGATACTGAGCACTGATGATACTATGGAGAACTGACACTGAGCAGCATGATTAGCACAAGACACTGTACTAGTATTAGTAATGTAGTATTACTGAGCACCACAAGACAATGAGCAGTGATACTGAGCACTGATGATACTACGGAGAACTGACACTGAGCAGCACGATTAGCACAAGACACTGTACTAGTATTAGTAATGTAGTATTACTGAGCACCACAAGACAATGAGCAGTGATACTGAGCACTGATGATACTACGGAGAACTGACACTGAGCAGCACGATTAGCACAAGACACTGTACTAGTATTAGTAATGTAGTATTACTGAGCACCACAAGACAATGAGCAGTGATACTGAGCACTGATGATACTACGGAGAACTGACACTGAGCAGCACGATTAGCACAAGACACTGTACTAGTATTAGTAATGTAGTATTACTGAGCACCACAAGACAATGAGCAGTGATACTGAGCACTGATGATACTGAGCACTGATGATACTACGGAGAACTGACATTGAGCAGCATGATTAGCACAAGACACTGTACTAGTATTAGTAATGTAGTATTACTGAGCACCACAAGACAATGAGCAGTGATACTGAGCACTGATGATACTGAGCACTGATGATACTACGGAGAACTGACATTGAGCAGCACGATGCAGCACAAGACACTGTACTAGTATTAGTGAGCAGCACAAAAGCACTCTGGAATTGTCACCGCCCAGATACCACTGTGACTGGAATGATGATGACCGATGCAGTCACAGGACACTACTACCAGAGCACCCTACAGCAGCAAGATGCAGCACAAGAGAGACACTGTACTAGTATTACTGAGCAGCACAACAGCACTCTGGAATTGTCACCCCCCAGATACCACTGTGACTGGAATGATGATGACCGATGCAGTCACAGGACACTACTACCACAGCACCCTACAGCAGCAAGATGCAGCACAAAAGAGACACTGTACTAGTATTACTGAGCAGCAGTAAGCACTGATACTGAGCACTGATACTGAGATTTGACACTGAGAGAACGTAGCCACGTCCTCTCTCTGTACCCTCTACAATGCACAAGTGAAAATGGCAGTGACGCGCGGCTCTTTATATGGAATCCAAATCTCGCGAGAATCCGACAGCGGGATGATGACATTTTGCCTCGTTCGGGTTTTCCGAGTCAGGCGGGAACAACCGAGCCTGGCTCGGACCCGTGTTTGACTCGTGAAGTTCGGTAGGGTTCGGTTCTCAGAGAACCGAACCCGCTCATCTCTAGAATATACTGAACCTAGTAATAGCAAATAATGTGGAGGTAGAGCCAAAACTAGGATTTTCGGTACCCTGGGCAAGGCAGTAATTTGGAAAAAAGAAAACAACCCCAAGAAAAATAATAAATAAATAAATACATGAATTAGATAAAAAAAGAATAAAGATACAAGTATTAGTGCAAACTTATTCTAATTACACTGCACAGAGAGTGAGAGAGATAGGGGTGAGGGAGAGAGAGGGGAGGGAGGGACGAGAGAGAAATGGGACAGAGAGAAGAGATAGAGATGAAAGGGAGTGGTGAGGGGAAGATGGCAGTGGCGCACCCAGGGGGGGTTTCCGAGCACCCAGAAACCCCCCTCCACTGAATTTTTTTTTTTATTTTTATAGCTGCATGAGTATTATTAGTGGCTGTCCAGCGTCCTCTGCAGGCTGCTGTCTTCCTGGTGGCACTTGTAAGTGCAATAAAAGTTTACTTTATTTTAATTATAGTACATATATATCTATGTGCATACATATATACACATGTATATACATACATACATATAAACACACACACATGATATATATATATATATATATATACATGTGTATATATATATGTGCACTGTACATATATATATATGTATGCATGTTTAATATGCTATGTATATGTGTATATGTATGTGTGTGTGTGTGTATGTATATATATATATATATATATACATGTATATATATATATATGTGTAGATATATGTACAGTATATATATATATATATACACACACACACACACACACACACACACAGACACCCTAGTTTTACGGACCCAGCATATACGGGGTCACCTCAGTCCCCACCCCCGTGATTGGCTCCGCCCAGTTCTGGAAACCCCCCCATGCAAATCCTGCGTTTGCCACTGGATGGGACAGATAGAGATGGGATAAAGGGTGAGGGAGAGATGAGAGAGAAATGGGAGAGAGGAGAGAGATAGAGTAGAGGGAGAGAGACAGGGTGAGGGAGATCGGAGAAGAGAGAGATGGGAGAGCGATAGATGGGAGGAGGGAGGGAGAGATGGGAGAGAGAGAGGGGAGAGAGGAGAGAAAAATGGGAGAGTGGGATTAGGGAGAGATTAGAGAGAGAGTTGGGGGAGAGGGGTGAGGGAGAGAGCGGTGGCATGCACTCTTACATAACCCTCCAATAAGATGTGTGGTGCTAGGCAGGTATAGGGGGTTATTCCACACACAGGGGCCCCGCACACACTATACTGTGAACAGCCTGCCCTGCTGAGCACCAGGAACCCCGCAGACACTATACTGTCCCCATCCTGCCCTGCTGAACACTAGGGTTCCTGCACACACCCAGAACCTTACTCACTGACTGCAGCACTTCTTCTTTGCCTCTCACATATACACATGGTCACACACCTGTATACATTTACATACAGTCACACACATGCACACATTCCTAGTGACACATACTGTATATAGTAATCATACACTTAAGTACATACAGTACCCCTTCCCTGAGTCACACTCACCATTTAGGCAGGCTGATGCTGGATAGTGAGGTCTCCACTCTCCTTCCCTCCTCTCTCCCATGCTGGCTAGGCTGGCACTAACAGAGCAGTGCCTTGTAGCCCCGCCACCTTTTTTGATTGCTCCTTTGGCTGCACTGTGACTGGATGTGGTAGATTAAAGACTTGGGGACCTGGGCGGGGGGAAGGGGCTGAGGTAACTTGCCCCCTGTGACCCCTCTTAATTTGGCTCCCTCTAACATCCCCTCCCTCTGCAGCTATGGTTGGAAGGAACTGGGCGCACAGCAATGAATAAAGTGAAAGTAATCTACAGCCCTTGCAAGGGCTGCAAGGAACTGTACTTTATTTTCAGTTTCTTCACTGCAATGCACCCGGCTCCTTGCAACCACAGCCGCAGAGGGAGGGGGTGATAGGGGGGTTAAAGTGACTGTCCTGGCGCCCCCTTTGATCCAGCGCCCGGGTCACATGACACACCCCATCACCTTTAATTTTAGAAAGGCAAACTTTACTATGCTTAAGAATGCTCTAAAGGACATTGGGGTGATTTAGATCTGATCGTAGATGTGCTAAATTTAGCTCATCTACGATCAGTTACTTAGACATGCAGGGGGACGCCCAGCATGTCAGGCTCTATCCACCCCACACGAGTGCAAAAGCATTGCACGGCGGCGATGCTTTTGCACCCGCCAAGTAGCTCCCTGCCTGTGCAACCTAGCTGTGCTGGCAGGCAGCTACCCACCATGTCCCGGGTTGCAGCGGCTGCGTGTGACATCACGCAGCCACCGCAGCCCGCCCCTATAATGGTCTAGACACGCCTGCGTTGTCCGGACCGCACCCCACCAATGGCGTTCTAATGCCATTGACACGCCCCCTCCTGCCCCGCTACCGCCTCTGCCTGTCAAAGTGCTTCAGACTGCAATTGCTGCTGCTGCAGCCATCCAGTCTGAATTAGGCCCATAGATTGTTTATAGGTAAGAACACTGTTGAAATGTGATACACTTTTAAAATGTTGCTAGAAAAGTATACGAAATAGTTCATACCCATGGGCAGCAAAGGCAAGTGTAAAAAGTATAAACCTATGTGGCTTAACAAGAACGTAAGAGTAGAAATGGAAAAAAAGAGGCGTGCTTTTAAAGCATTCAAATCAGATGGGAATGTGGCATCATTCCTCTACTAGATAGAATGTAATAAAAAATGTAAAAAGGAAATCAGAACTGCTAAAATAGATAACGAAAAGAATTCGCAAAAGAAAGCAATACGAACCCAAAAAACTCTTTAACTATAACAATGGAAAAAGGCTGAAAAGGACAATATAGGACTGTTAGAAAATGAGTTGGGGGTTCTGATAATTGACAACAAGGAAAAAGCAAATTAACTGAATTAATTTTTTATGTCGGTTTTTACTAGAGAGGACCAATTGGTGGGAATACTATATAATAACATAAATGATAATGCCCCGTTACTCAATACTTGGTTGAGCGAAGTAGTCCATGGGAGACTAAACACAATTAAGACTAATAAATCTCCTGGCCCGGATGGTTTTCACCCAAGGGTTTTAATGGAGCTAAGCTTAGAAATAGGAAGGCCTTTATATTTAATCTTCAGTGATTTAATTTCATCTGGATTGGTACCAAGGGACTGGCAAATAGCAGATGTATTGCCATCAGGTTGATATATAACCTAAGATAGCTTGGTCTAGGAATCACAATTCGTATTTGGGTCAAAAATTAGTTGGAAAATAGAGAACAGAGAGTTATGGTCAATGGTAAGTATTCCAACTGGGCTAAATTATTAACTGGTGTAACTCAAGAGTCTGTACTAGGGCCACTTCTATTTAACATAATTATAAATGACATGGGAAACGGTCTTGAGAGAAAAGTGTCCATTTTCGATGATGACACTAAACTGTGTAAAATAATTAAATCAGATAGAGATTTTTCTTTTTAACATGTTTATTTATAATTTTTCGGTCAATACAGAAGCAGAGGCAAGTGTACACTGATAAAAAATGGTGATAATGTACATACAAACCGAGCAGTGGGTACCACTTAAATATGTATGATTGGGGGTCAATCTAGATTACATAGCATTCAGGCTATGACATGTATCCTGAACATAGTAGAGAAAAAGAAAAGAAAGGGTGTTAGCCCTCATAGCACTTAGCTAAGAACAAGCATGAGATAACAATTAAAGCTAAGGTATGGATGTGAACGGGTAAACAGACACACGTAAACATGCTAGTGTAATCGGGGAGAAGAATAAAGGGGAGAGAAAGAATGAAAGAAGATGAGAAGGAAGGTATGGGGAAGGTAGAGCAGGAGAAGAGAGCAAAAAGCAGAGAGCATAGGCCTAGTCCGGGTCATTATTGTAAAGAAAAATTGGGGTGTATATAGCTATTTCAGTCAGGGGTCGAGAGATTGTAACATACTCTTCAGAGCAGGAGGCCTGAAAAGCCTGAAGGGAGAGCACCATGTGGGGTAGCGTTGTTGTACAGAAACCAGTCATGCCAGATTGTGAGGAATCTAGGGGAAGAATTGCGAAGATAGGCCAAAATTTTCTCTATGGCTGCGACATACCATATTTTATTTATAAGTTGCTGTCGGAAGGGGGGATCAGTACATTTCCATTGTTTGGTTATTAGACAACAAGCCGCATTTAAAATATGTATATAGAGTTTATCCGCGGGGTTATCAAAGCCTTCTATCGGGCAACCGAAGAGTAACGCCCAAGGGGATTTAACTATAGGAATCTGAAGGACCTTGTGTAAGATGTGGGAAACCTCGTCCCAAAACTTAGCAATTTTGGGGCAAGACCACCATATGTGTAAAAAGGTTCCCTCTCCTCCACAACCTCTCCAACATCGGTCTGAGGTGGAGCTATACATCTTACGTAACTGGGTAGGCACCAGGTACCATCTGTAATAAACCTTATAGGCATTTTCCTTAATTAGAGAGGAGATAGATGTTTTAGAGACTCTTTCACGGACTGTAGTCCTTGTTTCCTCATCTGGTGGCGGTCCCATATCTTTTTCCCATTGAAGCTCGTGGTTCGCGGTAGTAAGGGTTTTAAACTGTAGCAAGTAGTTGTAGAGTGTCGATATGATACCCTTGTGAAGGGGACATTTTAAACTAATAGACTCTGTATCAGTCAGGGGTCTGGTAATCGAGGTAATAGGGAGTGAATTAAAGAAGTGACGAATTTGGATATATGTGAAGCAATTGATGGCGGCTAGAGTATGTTTGGTCTGTAAGAAATCCAGAGAGGCGCATCCATTTGAGTCGAATAGATCATGTATGACCCTAATGCCACCTTTGTACCACGGATAGAAACATCTATGGTTGAAACCGGGGGGAAACGCCGGATTGTGCCAGAGGGGGGTGATGGGGGAAGGGTAGGAAGTAGTTGCAAAATTAGTTTTGCAGTAGTCCCAGATTTTACAAGTGAAAGCAATAACGGATGTTTACGGACTTGAACGGGTCTGTCCGGGGGAGCCAATCCAATAACTGAGGACATTGAGAAAACTTTGCATGAGATAGCCTCCAATGTGACCCACCAAGGAGCTTGCGAAAATGTGAACCAAGCCATTGCTTGGCTAAGGTGAGACTCATAATGGTGTAGATTAATATCAGGGAACCCAGTTGGAAATAGGACGTCAAAGGGATAAGAAGCTGATACGAAGTGGTTTGAGCTTCCACACAAATTGAAGAAACCACTTGTGCAGTTGTAGTAGGGAGGCTCTAGGCACCTGAACAGGAAGAGTCTGAAAGAGATAGAGTAGGCTTGGTGAGATATTCATTTTAATTGTTACAATTCTGCCTAACCATGATATATAGGCTTCTCCATCGGAAGAGATCTAGTTTGATTGTCTTGAACAAAGATATAAAGTTAGCAGCGTACAAGGTATTGTAGTGGTTTGTTATATAGATTCCAAGGTATTTGATTTTGGAAGCACGCCATGCAAGGTTATACTTGTGGCGTAATAGTTTTAGAGTTAGCGGGAATAGATTGAGAGCAAGCACCTCCGTTTTAGAGAAATTTAGCTTATAACCAGATAAAGTGCCATAGGCCTCCAAGGACTCAAAGAGTTTAGGGATGGAAGTATGGGGGGATGTTAGAGTGAGGAGGATGTCATCCGCGAATAGAGATATTTTATATTCATCCATGCCGAGGAGCACTCTGCTAATATCAGTGTCCAGGCGAATGTGGGCAGCCAAAGGCTTGATAACCAAGGCAAAGATCAGGAGCGACAAAGGACACCCCTGTCTTGTGCCATTGGTTATAGATAGTGGAGAGGAGAGAATCCCATTCGCTGATACCCTAGTTGAGGGGGAGGAATACAGGGCTTGGATGCCACAGGGAATGCTACCCACAAAACCAAAGGCCTGCCAAGTATGGTTCATAAAGGGCCAGCTGATCTGGTCGAAGGCTTTCTCTGCGTCCAGGGACAACACCGTGGCAGGAGTATGAGAACTGTTGAGAAAATGGATAAGGCGGATTACTCGCCTAGTGTTGTCCCTGGCTTGGCATCCAGGTATGAAGTCCACCTGATCATTGAGGACCAGTCCAGGTAAAACACAGTTCAGACGATTAGCAAGAATCTTCGCATAAATCTTAATGTCGGTGTTCAAGAGCGAGATAGGTCTGTAATGAGCACAATTGGAAGGATCTTAGCCTTCTATTGGAATAACAATAATCCTGGCCTCTAAGGCTTCTTTAGAGAAGGAACCCCCTGACATCACATCATTGAACACCAACATCAGATAAGGGGAGATAATAGAGTTAAATATTTTCTAATAACTGGCAGTAAAGCTGTCCAGGCCGGGGGCTTTATTGGGCTTAAGGTTCTTAATCACAGTTGAGATCTCTTGAACCAGCACTTTAGAACAAAGAGAGTCAAGGTCGGAGGAAGATAGTTTAGGGAGGTTGCAACAAAATAGGAAAGTTTGTATAGAGGTAGAAGTAGAAGGGATATCTCTAGAAGACGAAAGGTTATATAGTTGTGTGTAGAACTTCCTGAACTCCTCCATAATACAGGCGGGATCATGAATGATGGTGATTTGATCGAAAAGACATTGTTCTGCGATAGTTTAGCATGAAGTCTGGATGCTAAGAGCCTATCAGCTTTATCGTTTATTTCGTAAAAAGTTTGGTTAAGCCATCTAAGAAAGGTTTTTGCTTTAGCTGTGAGTAAAAGGTTAAGTTCCCCATTAGCCGCCGAAAGCTTACTATAATCTTCAGCGGAGCCTGAAGTTTTATGGAGTATCTCTAATTGGGCCACTGTGTCCATGAGATCACTGAGTCGTCTGGACCAGGTTTCCTAGCGAATGCTGCAGATTTTATCAGAGCTCCACGAATCACTGCCTTATGGGCATTCCAAAGCGTTTGAGATTAAATACTTGGGTCGGTATTAAGAGCAAAATAATTTTTCATATCAGAGTTAATTTGAGTACGTAGGGAAGGGTTCAGAAGTAGTTTCTCATCAAAACGCCAGGTATAGGAGCGATTGAAAGGATAAGGAGATTTAATGTCTACTGTGAATGGGCAGTGATCTGACCATGTACTAGAGTGGATAGTAACATCTAAGATTAATTGTGCGGGGTCAGCGCTGAGGAAAACCATGTACAATCTCATGTAAACATAATTAACCGGGGAGTAGAAGGTGTAGTCCATGGCGGTTGGTTCCTTCACCCGCCAGGCATCAAAGAGATGATGTTGGGAGAGAAATGAGTGTAAAGCAAGTGAGTTATTGCGTATTAAGCTATGTTGAGGAATCTTATATTAATATCAAGGGTGCCAATTATTGAAAAGGGGTCTCTTCAAAAATAATATGTGTATATTTTATAATATATGTTATCATATATATTTGCAAATATATTATGTCAAGCTCACTAACTAGGTGACTGATATATATACGTAGTTGTTATACATATAAACTATAAAATAAACTGTAAAATTATGAAATTATGATTCCAAAGTGAGTTCAAACAAGGAATTACAGCTCTGACCATATTGATTGGTTTATTTACAGGCAAATCAAGTTATACAGAATAAGATATACACAGTAGTGTGATATATATATATATATATATATATATATATACTAATTATATTTATGCTTCCTTAATTATATAACATAAAACAACATGAAACAATTTAACAAACTTATACAATTAATAACATAAATTGTATACTTGCAAGTACATAGTTACCATTCTAGGATCAGGGATCCGGACTGAAAGTCGACAGTAACTAGGTCGACAATGTCTAGGTCGACCACTATTGGTTGACAGTAACTAGGTCGACAGGGTGTCTAGGTTGACAGAGTCTTTAGGTCGACATGTTCTAGGTCGACATGTCAAAAGCTCGACATGAGTTTTTCACAATTTTTTTCTTTTTTTGAACCTTTTCATACTTAACGATCCACGTGGACTACGATTGGAACGGTAATCTGTGCCGAGCGAAGCAGTAGCGGAGCGAAGGCACCATGCCCGAAGCATGGTGAGCGAAGCGAGCCATGCGAGGGGACGCGGTGCACTAATTGGGGTTCCCGGTCACTCTACGAAGAAAACGACACCAAAATAACATGAAAAACCCATGTCGACCTTTTGACCTGTCGACCTAGAACATGTCGACCTAAAGACCCTGTCGACCTAGACACCCTGTCGACCTAGTTACTGTCGACCAATAGTGGTCAACCTAGACATTGTCGACCTAGTTACTGTCGACTTTCAATACCACACCCCTAGGATCATTCCTTCAGTGTGAACATCTCTCCTTCCTCCTCCTACAATCAGCTTCTTCTTAGCTCCACATCTAACTTCCACCCCGACTTCAACTAATTTACTGACTGAACTCGTATACATTTATACAATTTTAACCTGGCATATTCCTATTGGTTCCCTTGTAACTGATAACTTCCATATTCCAAAGTGTCGTAAAACATGTCCAATTGTTCTGTCTCAAGGTGATGAGCAGAGGATGTGACTCTGGAGTCATAGAGTCTGATATTTATTAGTCCATCAAAGGTTTTCCTTTTGATTATTTGGAGTGTAAATACATTTTTTTTACCACAGGTGTTAGCATGAACAATTGGGACTTGATAACTCAATTGATATTGTGTTGTAATTGTCTCCGGTCTGCAGTATAACAAAACAAAGGCCAGATACCATCCATTTGCTAAGGATATGCAGATTTCTGACTCCGCATTTTAAACACAGCCCTGCACATACAGTACCAGTATCTGTGTGCATTTTACTATAAGTTGCATTTAACTTATACATGTACAACCTAATTAATCTATTTTTCACTATATATAGACCTACACTATTCACTATGATTAAATCACCTATTTATAATGAATTATATTTTAATTCAGACAATATTCATTACCCTAATATTATATTAAGTGCGAACAATTACCTATATGGCAACAGCTAGATGATGAGCGTGGGGCAGGTTTAGATCTATCTAAGTGGGAGTCAATTGTGGTGTTGAAAACCCCTGCCACGACCACACGACCACCCTTCCTCTCCTATGTTAGGATAGAATTGAACTTAAAGCCCGGAAAAAGCTGGTTGTGCTGTGTTAGGGGCATAGACATTAAGAAACGTGAATAAGGTGCCATTTAACTCACCCACAAGAATGAGGTAGTGCGCCCCTGGATCCTGTATGATAGTGGAGAGAGCAAAAGTGAGGTGTTTGGAAAATAGGATAGCTACCCCTTTTTTATGAGATGGGTCACATGCATGATACGTGTGGGGAAAATATTTGGATTTGAGTTCTGGATGACGGGAACCAGCGAAATGGGTTTCCTGGAGGAATATAATATCACCTTGAAGGTGATGGAGGGTGCGATATAGTGTAGAACGTCTTTGAGGTGACTTCAGACCTCTAACATTGAATGTCAGAATTTTAAGTGTTAATTGGTGTAGCAAGCAGGTACAGAAAATGTGAGAGAACCCAGATGTTGGTCATGTGAAAAAAAAAAAAGAAGAGGAAAGAGAGTGGAAGGAAGAGAGGAAAAGAAAAGAAGAGAGGAAGAAGAGAGAAGAGAAGGGAAGAGAGGGCAGGAAAAGGTGTGGACTGGGAAGAAACCCGCCCACATTGTTGGACCCATGGAAAGAATTGGCTTGGCAGCCCAGGGTGTCCAGAGCCGGTCATGATGACCGGATGGGGTGCGTGGTCACAAAGCCAGGAGAGGAAGAACTAGACAAGTGATGGGTACAGAATATAGACTAAGCCGAGGGTGTACTAGGGGCTGCGAAGTAAAGCAATTCAAAATAGAGACAACATATTGAGAAGAAGTTACCAGGAGGTATTAAAGGGTGAGGTGGGTACGAGGGAGGGGGGGGGGGGGGGGGTAGGGAGATTGAAGGGAATAGGAGAAATCTGAGAAATGTTTAGGGAACAAGAGAGAACATTATGGCAATAACATATGGGACAATTAATCAGCCAACATTAATAAGGGAAGTGAGACATATCAATCTGAGTGAGAGCACTTCCAACAGTGCAGTCAAAATCGCTTCATACTATGGGGGTGGGGGGCATGTTGTTAGTGTAACAGAGGGAGGCAAGGAAAACAGAAGGCATAGTATGGAGACATTTTGCCCAGATATTTTCACATACAAATACAAGCTAAACAAAATAAAAGCTGTGATATGTAACTGGTAATGCCTAGAACTGAGACATATAGAGATACGTCGGAAATAACAGGTTAAATGTGGAGTAAACTAGATACAATAGAACACAGCATAATTTTACGGTAATGGTCTCAGTCCAATGGAAACCCATCATATGGAGATGAGTCCAGGAAAAGGACCCGAGTTCCAGGCAGGGAGGTAAGGTGGAATACAGAAAGATAATGGGATAATCAGGTCACCGCTGTAGGAGTGGGGCATGGGCCAACCATTTGCCATTCTTTTCTCTGTGCCCTTTGGGGTAAGGGTGTTGAGCTGGCATCTCTGGGTATACTGGTTATAGTAGATCGGGGAGCCAGCAGTTGTAGTTCAGTGAGCAAATGGAGAGCTTCATCAGGAGCAGTGCTGAAATAAATTTGCTGTCGATGCTCACTTGTAGACTAAAAGATAAGCCCCAGCAGTATCGGATATTATGGTCTCGCAATGTTTTGGTGATATCCCTCAGCTCTCGTCTTTTAGCCAAGGTAAGAGGAGATAACTCCTGGAATATGAGCAATTTCGCCCCCTCAAAGGCAATATCTGGGGAACGTCGGGCTTCAGGGACGTGCAGTCAGGGGAGGCAGTGCCTCCCCTGTCATTAATGATTAAAATAATATAAAGAAGATACTTATGACACATATTCTGTGTCATAAGTATCTCCTTTATATTAATGTAATAATTATCCCTGTCTAAATGGGGTTGGGAGGCACCGATCGTGGTGCCTCCCGGTCAGATAGGGAAAGGTATGGGGAGCGGGGGGCGGGAGCGGGCGGGGTCTAGCAATGGGCATTAAAAGCCCATTGAAATAGCATAGGAAAGCGGCACCATTAGTGGTGCCGCTTTCACACAGGGACGTGCTTTCAACCTATGAAAGCACGTCCCCTGTCAGTCAGGCCACAGTGATTGGCCAGCGGATCCGTCACTGGATCCGCTGTCAATCACTGTTGTGGGCGCAGCGGAGGTGCGGGTGTCAGCGGATGTGCTGGCGGCGGAGGTGCGGGTGTCGGCGGAGGTTCTGGCGGCGGAGGTGCGGGCGGCGGCGGTGTAGGCGGCGGAGGGCGGGTGACGGCGGAGGTGCGGGCGGCGGCGATGCAGAGTTTGGCAGCGGAGCGGTAACCCATTTCAAAAATGGCGCCTCAGCGTCATTTTTTAAATTGAAGATGGCCGCCGCGAGCCAATCACGGCTCACCGCGTCATCGCTCCGCCCCCTCTGGCTGACTTATATAAGTCAGCGCGAGGGAGCGGCTGTCAGTCCGACGGCGGAGGAGGAGCGGAGAAGAGCTCCTGAAGGCTGAAGACGCCGGAAGTCCTGGATGGGCGGCGGCTATGCAAAAGAGCTTAGGAGCCGCCGCCCACCAGGTGAAGACGCTGGAAGTCCTGGGGAAGGCGGCGGCCATGCAAAAGAGCTTAATGGCCGCCACCTCCCAGGTGAAGACGCCGGAAGCCCTGGGGAGGTGGCGCCCCCCCAGGTGAAGACGCCGGAAGCCCTGGGGAGGCGGCGGCCATGCAAAAGAGCTTAAAGGCCGCCGCCCCCAGGTGAAGACCCTGTCAAATAAACTATTTTTTTTTAAAGAGACTGGTGTTTTTATTTTAATATTTTCTTTACAGGTGGAGAACAGGTGCCAGCAGGCCATTTATGTCCGGGCATGCTGGCACTTGTGGTTCTCCATGTGCCAGCATGCTGGGGCAGGCTTGCTGGGACCTGTTGGCCACCTGTAAAAAACAATATTACTGTTCTTTACAGGTGGACCACAGGTGCCAGCGGGCCATTTATGTCCGGGCATGCTGGCACTTGTGGTTCTCCAAGTGCCAGCATGCTGGGGCAGGCTTGCTGGGACCTGTAGGCCACCTGTCAAGAACAATATTAACAATGAACCCTGCACCCACCGCCACCAGGGGTGCGGGGCATAGCACTGGGCTAGCAGCCCAGTGCTGGTTATTGCTCGGGAGGGGGGACCCCATTTGCATTTTTTGGGGTCCCCACTTCCGAGGAATTCCAGCCCTGGGCTGACTGGTTTTGGGGGGGCAGATTAATGTTTGGCAGGGGGACCCCATACCGAGTGTCTCCCCTGCTATGGCATTAGACCCCCCTGGCTGGTTCTGCCTGGTGCTGGTTTCACGAATGTTAGTCTTTTGCCTTGAAATAGTGGAAGCAAAGAATTACATCTCTCAGGGCGGCAGGAGCCTGGGAGCGCGGTTTGAGGTCCCGATGTGCTCTGTCCAAGAGAAGCATGTCATCTGGTATAGAAGGGGTGAGGGTGCGGAAGAGGCATAGCAAGTAATCCTCAAGATGGGTGGGTACAACCGATTCTGGTATGTTGAGGACCCTAAGATTGTTCCGGCGCCCTCTGTTGTCGAGATCTTCTAGCTTATCCGCGAGCAACACAAAGTCACGATTAATTTGGATATTATCTTGTTCGGACATCTGTTGGAAGCTGTTAATTTCCTCTTGTTTCCACTCAAGTGCTTCGACCCAGGTTGCGGTGTCTGATATCTCTGATTGCATGCCAGAGACAGCCGTGCGAACCTTTTCATGGATGGCTTGGCGGAAACCCTTTAACTCTGCGAGAATAGCAGCGATGTCAGCTTTGGTAGAGGGAGCTGACGAGTCTTCCTTATCAGAGTCCACTGCAGAGGCACCACCCAGAGAAGGTGTAGAAAGTGGTTTCTGCGGGTCAGAAGCTTGGTTTGCTTTAAAGTAGGAGACAAGGTTTTGAGAGCCTAATTTCTTATATTTAGGCATGTTGGAGCTGGAGCCAGGAAAGCCGGAGATTGGTGTAGGGGAGTGGAGGCTCCTGTAGGGGGTGGGCCATATGGGGCGGGAACCTGGTATGCTTTAAAGTAGAAAAGGAAACCACAGAGACTAAAATAATAATGGCTGTGTATACCGGAAATGCGACCAGGTACGGAAGGGAGGGGGAGAAGGTAACTTCTCTATAGCAATTTACACCCGGAGCTTATGAAGTTGGAGTTAGCCCATAATTAGAGCCGAGCTCCAATTAGTAAGCTCCCAAATGTGTCCAGGCCAGTTAACAAAAAAATCTGATAATGTGAGGCAGCGGTGATCCAATGGAGGAAGATAGTGTGGACTGTCCCTGGGGCATTGGATGCAGCCATCACGGAATAAAGCTGTTGATGGAGGTTGCAGTCATACACAGGGGATGGATCCCAGCACAGGCAGAGGACACTCGGAAGGAGTAACAGCTTCTCCTACTGCAGCACACACCCCACCCCCAGAGCATGCAGATAGTATGCACCAGTGTGGGATGGCAGGCAGTGACCTGGGTACTGCTGAGGAGGACCTTCTAATACCATTGCACAGCGTCTTGCGAGGAGGGGAGGTATAGAGGCTGCAGCAGCGACCCAATGCTTCTGGTGACCCTTAATTATAGCTCCAGTGGTAAGTGAGTATCTGGGGGGGGTCACTGGGTGAGGATGTTGGGGTGAGCAGTTGTGTGCCAGGGAGGTAGTAGGTTAGAGGGGGAGTCTCAAGATGGCCGCTGCAGCGCTTGGGACCGGAGCAGGTGGCTACACCAGCCACGGGGGGGGGGGGGGGGGGACAAGCACAGGCGCCAAGAGGAAGTGAGGGAGCTGCAGCTGCAGCAGGGAGCCCGTACCTGGTGACTCATGGCAGCGGTATTCCCGGCGGGCGGCAAGTCGCTCAGCAGCGCGGCTTCTCCCACTCCGGAAGTCTGCGGCGGCTGTTGAGGCAAAGCGAGGTCCTGGCTCAGGGTGAACGGAGAAGCCGCAACCCACAGCGTAGTTCCTGGCTCTGCAGCACTGTCCGAGGAGAGTGGAGGTAAGTTCAGGAGAGCTTGGGAGAGCTGGGAGCGTTTTATTAAGAGCTCGGTGTAGGAGCTCCATAGATATACGTCTGCTCCTCAGCTAGGCTAGGCCACGCCCCACAATCAGATAGAGATTTAATCATATTGGATGTTGGGGCATCAAAGTGGAGTATAAGGTTTAATATAGAGAAATGTAAAGTTATGCACTTTGGGACAAAGAACAAACATGCAATTTACAAATAAAATGGGAAAATTATAGGTATATTGGTTATGGAGAAAGAATTGGGTCCAATCATTGATAATAAACTTAATAATAGAGCCCAGTGTGAGTGTGCAGTAGCAAAGGCAAATAAGGTATTAGCATGCATAAAATGGTTGATGGAGACAAGGGATGAAAGTGTAATCCTGCCACTATATAGATCATTAGTACGGCCACATTTGGAGTTCTGGGCACCACACTATAAAAAAGACATATTGGAACTCGAAAAAGTTCGAAGAAGAGCTACCAAATTGATTAAATGGATAGAGTTGTTGGACTATAATGAAAGACTAACCAGGTTAGATATGTTTACATTACAAAAGAGGCGATGAAGAGGAGATCTGATTAATATTTATTGGGGGGCAATATAGGGAATTATCAGATGATTTGTTTTTCAAGAGATCTGTACACAGAACATGTTGCCACCCCTAAGGTTAGAGGAGAGGACTTTTCATACCCAGCAAAAGAAGGGTTTCTTCACAGTGAGGTCGGTAAAAATATGGAATTTTCTGCCGGAGTAGGTTTTCATGGCTGACTCAATTGATAAATGTAAAAAAGGGGTAGACAAATTTTTTGCAGAAAAATAAATCCAAGGATACAACCTCTAATAATTTAGATTAAATATTGGTTAAACTAGATAGACAACTGTAATTTCTCAACCTAAACAACTATGGGGGTCATTCCGAGTTGTTCGCTCGTTTTCGATTTTTTCGCTATGCTGCGATTTGTTGCAAAATGCACATGCGCAAGGCACGCAGGGCACATGCGCTTAGTTATTTAACTAAAAACTTAGTAGATTTGCTGTGGATTCTGCGGCACTTTTAAGTTGCACTGCTGATCGGTGAATGATTGACAGGAAAGGGGCGTTTCTGGGTGGTAACTGAGCGTTTTCCGGGAGTGTGCTAAAAAACACAGGCGTTTCAGGGAAAAACGCGGGAGTGTCTGGAGAAACAGGGGAGTGGCTGGCCGAACGCAGGGCTTGTTTGTGACGTCAAACCAGGAACTAAACGGGCTGAGCTGATCGCAATCTGTGAGTAGGTCTGGGGCTACTCAGAAACTGCAAAGAATTATTTATTAGCAGTTCTGCTAATCTTTCGTTCGCTATTCTGCTAAGCTAAGATACACTTCCAGAGGGCGGCGGCCTAGCGTGTGCAATACTGCTAAAAAGCAGCTAGCGAGCGAACAACTCGGAATGAGGGCCAATGTTACTTGCTACAAGAAACGTATCAGCCAATCAAAAATGACAAAACATTGTCATTACTATCAGTGTGTAGTGACGCCACTCTCTTTTTTAGACAGCCTCAGGGATCAGCTTAATGCCTGAACAACTGTGTTCCTTCTTTGGATCGTTCTAGGCTCCAGTGTATCCTGTGATTATTATCCAGTGACTTCTTTGGTTTTCTGTGTCTTGCTGCTGTTACCTGCATTACCACCTGCTGCTGTTATCTATGAGTGCTGCGGCAACCATGCTGCCAGCGTTAAGTGAACTACACAACACTGCTATGTTACCATCCACCAGCGTTGCAGCTTTCACGTTGTGTACAAACTTGCTTCCAGTCATCTCACTGTCAGCATGGCCTGTGTACCTGTGGTACCTTTCCATCTGCTGCTGTACTCACCGTATAGCATCTGCGTGGATCCTGTTTTACATCTGAGCTGACTTCATCCTTGGACTGTGCTCTCCAGGGCGGAGTTCAGGGTTGGGTTGTGGTCTGTGAACTCAGGTGCCCAGTACTGTTTTCCTCGGTCTTCTACTCTTTTCTGAGTTCCTCATTTGGATTCTAGGGCCAGATCTTGCATCAGAGAAGTACCAGGGATATAGCTTCCTCAAGTTCTTCCCTGGTTATATAAGACTCTGATTCCTGATTTGTAGTCTGGTTCCATTTTGCCAGTACTGTGCTGCTTTGAGTTCTGGGGCCCTTGTTGCTGGAATGAGTCTCTGGCCTGGTTGGCTTTTATTGATCACCAAGTGAGTAGCCACTCGATGACCTGTGGTTCCTGGTTCCATGTCAGTATCCTTGCATATTACCAGTCCATGGTCTCTGTGTGTTATTAGTGTGCTTGGGCCTTTATTTATCAATCCTTGGAGAGTGATAAATAGCATGGGGATAAAGTACCAGCCAGTCAGCTCCTAACTTCCATGTTACAGACTGTGTTTGACAAATGACAGATAGGAGCTGGTTGATCGGTACTTTATCACCCTGCTATTTATCACTATCCAAGGCTTGATGCATCTGGGCCTTAATCCCTTGTAAAAACCTATGAGTGCAAGTAACATCATGCCACTTAGTTTTCTGGATGTCTCAGCTCATACCCAGGGCCCTGAGCTGGACCTAAAGAATTCCAGAACCGTGACATACTGCACCCCAGTCAATACAGGGATGGCTGGGAGCAGGGAGCAGTCCTGCCCTTATACTGTATGTACAAATGGCCTGTTTATACTAGAGATGTGAACCGGAAATTTTTCGGGTTTTGTGTTTTGGTTTTGGATTTGGTTCCGCGGCCGTGTTTTGGATTTGGACGCGTTTTGGCAAAGCCTCCCTGAAATTTTTTTGTCGGATTTCAAAAACCCCTCAAAAACAGCTTAAATCATAGAATTTTGGGGTAATTTTGATCCCATTGTATTATTAACCTCAATAACCATAATTTCCATTCATTTCCAGTCTATTCTAAACACCTCACACCTCACAATATTATTTTTAGTCCTAAAATTTGCACCAAGGTCGCTGGATTACTAAGCTAAGCGACCCAAGTAGCCGGCACAAACACCTGGCCCATCTAGGAGTGGCACTGCAGTGTCAGACAGGATGGCACTTAAAAAAATAGTCCCCAAATAGCACATGATGCAAAGAAAAAACGACGTGGCGCTCCCTGATTGGCTGAAGGGACCCTCTTTGACAGGAGTCAGGGGGGGTCCTGGCAGTCGGGGAAAGGGGTCCCATGTGTAAACATGGGACCCCTTTCAGTGGGTGGTCGGGTTTCCGTTTTATTTTTTTGCCAAGTACGTGGATTATTCAAAGGTCGGATTCTACACTGGATTATGTGAGTATAATTTTTTTCACAGGTACCCCAAGGATTCTACATGGAGAAGAGGACCGAGCCTCGTGGGAACATAGGTAAGTATGTGTGTATGGAGGTGTGCATGTATGTAATAAACTTATACTTTCACGGTGTGTGTGTCCTTTTTTGGGGGGTATTTTTTTAGTAGTAGTACTACAGGTACCAGCGGGCCCGGTTTTCCACCGCATGCTGGTACTTGTGGTTCTCCAAGTACCAGCTTGCGGGGGAGGCTTGCTGGGACTTGTAGTACTGCTACTAAAAACAATATTCACATTTTTACAAAAGGCTATCAGCCTTCCAATCCGCCGCCCTTGGATTGGGGGGACAGCCTCGGGCTTTACCCCTGGCCCTTGGGTGGCTGGAGGGGGGGGGGACCCCTTGATTTAAGGGGTTCCCACTGCTCCAGGGTACCCCGGCCAGGGGTGACTAGTTGGGTATGTAATGCCAGGGCCGCAGGGACCAGTATAAAAGTGTCCCCCGGCTGTGGCATTATGTACCTGGCTAGTGGAGACCGGAGCTGGTTTCAAAAATACGGGGGACCCCTACGCTTTTTGTCCCCCGTATTTTTGGAACCAGGACCAGGCGCAGAGCCCGGTGCTGGTTGACTAAATATGGGGGAACCCCTGTCATTTTTTTCTCCATATTTATTCAACCAGCACCGGCTCAAAGAGCCCGAGGCTGGTTATGCTTAGGAGGGGGGACCCCACGCAATTTTTTTCCGATTTTTTAAGACTTTAATCAACTTTTTAAGGTACACAATGAAGCCCTGCACGGATCTCACAGATCCGGCCGGGATTCCTTGTGTTTTGTCAGGCAGTGTTTTACTCATCACTCTCGTAAAACACTGCCTGATATTACGAATCACATCGACATCGGAAAAAACGATTGTGTAAAACTCAGCAGCTTAGTGAATGATCGTATCAGGATTCAAAAAGTTGCAGTAAAATGCACCCGATACCATTCGAGTTCAAACACCCTTCAAAACGGCAAAAACACAAATCTTTGTAAATATACCCCCAGGTGTATAACACACGTCACACAGTACAGATACATACTGGTCACAACAATGCAGCAGATATTGAGCACTGAACAAGATACTAGAAGTGACACAGAGCTGCAAGATACAGCAATGGCCTACTGTACTGTACTATATATGTATACTGCTGGTCACCAAAATGCTGCACTGTCCTACTATATACTGCTCACAATAATGCAGCACAGATATGGAATGGATACTTGCAGTGACACAGAGCTGCAAGATACAGCAATGGCCTACTGTACAACTATATACTGTTGGTCACCAAAATGCTGCACTGTAATACTATATATACTGCTCACAAAAATGCAGCACAGATGTGGACTGGATACTTGCAGTGACACAGAGCTGCAAGATACAGCAATGGCCTACTGTACAACTATATACTGTTGGTCACCAAAATGCTGCACTTTAATACTATATATACTACTAACAAAAATGCAGCACAGATATGGAATGGATACTTGCAGTGACACAGAGCTGCAAGATACAGCAATGTGCTACTGTACTGTACTACTATTATACTGGTAGTCCCCACAATAAAGCACACTGAGCACAGATATTTGCAGCACACTGAGCACAGATATGGAGCGTTTTCAGGCACAGAACGTAGATATTTTCAGCACACTGAGCACAAATATTTGCAGCACACTGAGCACAGATATTTGCAGCACACTGAGCACAGATTATGGAGTTTTTCATGGAGAGAACGCAGCCACGTGCTCTCCGTTCAATCTCCAATTCACGAGTGAAAATGGCGGCGACGCGCGGCTCTTTATATAGAATACGAATCTCGCGAGAATCCGACAGCGGGATGATGAAGTTCGGCCGCGTTCGGGTTAACTGAGCAAGGCGGGAAGATCCGAGGCTGCCTCGGACCCGTGTAAAATAGGAGAAGTTCGGGGGGGTTCGGATCTCGACGAACCGAACCCGCTCATCTCTAGTTTATACTATGTGGAGATACTGATCAAATTATCTGTTTTGTTCATGATACAGCAAGGGGGTCAAGCATACAAACCAGAGAAAACACAATGTATACAAAGATGTGAAACTCTCTTCCTAACCTGTGCCCTAAAGCTTCCCAACTTGTACAACCCCTCTCCTCTAGTTACTTACGGGGACATTTACTAAGCAGTGATAAGAGCAGAGAAGTGAGCCAGTGGAGAAGTTGCCCATGGCAACCAATCAGCACTGAAGTAACATCTATAATTTGCATACTATAGAATTATACTAGAATAGAATTATACTCATGGCTAAATAAAGTCATGAACGCACCAGTTGCCGTTGGAGGAGGTGCCTGGAGAGGAGGAGATGCCTGGAGATGCTGAGAGAGGAGGAGACGCTGAGACGCTGATGAACCGGAAGCGGAAGTAACGGGGAGGTGCGGGAGGAGGCTAGGAGTCAGGAAGTGGCCGGGCTGAGCGGTGCCGGGCTGTGTACAGCGGAACGGGCAGCGGGAGATCGCTGCTGCTGCCGCTGCTGAGGGTGTACTTGTGAGCTGCTTGTGAGCTATGTGAGTGCAGCCGCTGCTGTGTGAGGGTGTGTGGGAGTGAGTGAGGGCACAGCCAAACCACTGCTGCAGCTTGTGGAGTGAGTGAACAAGTAAGTGAGTGTGAGGAAGTTTTAGAAGGATGCAAGTGTGAGTGCTGCTGCTGGGTGAGTGACTGAGTTGTGCGCAGCGGGGGGTGAAAGAGTGGGAGTGTTGCTGCTGCTGCTGCAGGGTGAGAGTGAGTGAGAGCGCTGCTAGGGGAGAGAAAGTGTGTGAGGGCTGCTGATTCAGGGTGTGAGTGTGCGCTGCTGCAGCCACAGCCTACGTGAGAGAGGTCTGCAGCCTGTGGACTGTTTGACTCTGGACGAAGTAGGTGCCGGAAGCCGAGTGAGAAGGGAGTGCGGCGAGCAGGAGCAACTGCAAGGAGGAGTATCGGTGATGCAGGAGAGGGCCCACTCAGATAAGTATTGATTATCTACTTTATTGTGTAATTGATTGTATTGGCTATTTCTGCTGTGTTGTGAATATTGATTCTCTTCACAGCTAGGTCATAGTCAATATCGTATTGCATAGTTTGTATTATTTTGCATTGTCTTCAGAAGGTAATAGGGAGTTAGAGTTTCAATCAAATGGGTGGGGCCGTGATTGCGAGTCTCACTCAGTGCGTGTCGTGCAAGACGTATGCGCACCTGGAGCAGCCGTCCCAGTGCGAATACATATGCGCGAATGTGTGCATATGGTTGCCCTGGAAGCCCAGGTAACCGAACTAGAGCAAACCATTACGTGACTGAGGGATATTCATAATCTCGAGCAAGGCTTAGATAGAACGGTGGAGGAGTTGCGGGAGGGGTCACTGGTAGACGAGGAAAATCAGGTAGCCAGTTGGGTCACTGTTAGAAGGAATAAAAAGAGGGGGAGGCCCGACATCTTGGATCTATCAAACCAGAACAAATTTGGGGACTCTATCATCAGAAAGGCAGATAGGGCCATCTGCTACTGGGATCGTGATCGCCGTATGGTATGTTGTCTCCCGGGTGCTCGGGTATGGCACATCGCGGACTGGGTAGATAGATTGTTGGGAGGGGCTGGGAAAGACCCGGCAGTCTTGGTGCACGTTGGCACCAACGACAAAGTTAGCAGCTGGTGGGATGTCCTTAAGAAAGATTATAGGGACTTAGGCCAGAAACTAAAAAAAGGACATCTAAGGTAATATTCTCCGAAATATTACCAGTGCCACATGCTAGCTCAGGGAGGCAGAGGGAGATCAGGGAGGTAAATGTGTGGCTCAGAGACTGGTGTAGGAAAGAAGGGTTTGTGTTCTTGGAACAATGGGTGGACTTCTCAGTCAGGCGCCATCTTTTTTGTCGCGATGGATTGCACCTGAATGAGGAGGGGGCTGCGGTGGATGGTTAGTAGGTTGGAGGAGCTTTTAAACTAGGAGCCTGGGGGGAGGGTTTAGCTAGAAACTGTGAATTTCAAATTATTTCTAAATAAATATTTCAATGCCAGCGTTAATGGCCCTCATTCCGAGTCGTTCGCTCTGTAATTTTCATCGCATCGCAGTGAAATTCCGCTTAGTACGCATGCGCAATAATCGCACTGCGACTGCGCCAAGTAATTTTACAATGAAGATAGTATTTTTACTCACGGCTTTTTCCTCGCTCCGGCGATCGTAGTGTGATTGACAGGAAATGGGTGTTACTGGGCGGAAACACGGCGTTTTCGGGGCATGTGGATAAAAACGCTACCGTTTCCGGAAAAAACGCAGGAGTGGCCGGAGAAACGGGGGAGTGTCTGGGCGAACGCTGGGTGTGTTTATGACGTCAAACCAGGGACGACAAGCACTGAACTGATCGCAGATGCCGAGTAAGTCTGAACCTACTCTGAAACTGCTAAGTAGTTTGTAATCGCAATATTGCGAATACATCGGTCGCAATTTTAAGAAGCTAAGATACACTCCCAGTAGGCGTAGGCTTAGCCTGAGCAACTCTGCTAAATTCGCCTTGCGAGCGATCAACTCGGAATGATGGCCAATATATACTGCGGACGCAAGGCGCATCTTATAACCATATACGATAAAAGTGAGCTGAACGTCGCAACACTATATCCCTTAAGAGAAAGCAAGCAGTTGCACACATTGTAAGCTGTGGTCCAAAGCTCATATATATATATATATTTGATATAAAAAGGGTATGCATTCAAAATAACATATGTACAGTATATCATTAAGTATAACATGTATATGGTTGCAGAGTTACAATTACACAAGAAGCAGTTGTAGTTACATATGAATCAGTTACAGCCAATGGGCCTAATTCTGAGTTGATCGCAGCAGCAAATTTGTTAGCAGTTGGGCAAAACCATGTGCACTGCAGGGGGCGGGGCAGATGTAACATGTGCAGAGAGAGTTAGATTTGGGTGTGGTGTATTCAAACTGAAATCTAAATTGCAGTGTAAAAATAAAGCAGCTAGTATTTACCCTGCACAGAAACTAAATAACCCACCCAAATCTAACTCTCTCTGCAAATGTTATATCTGCCCCCCCTGCAGTGCACATGGGAGGTCATTCCGAGTTGTTCGCTCGTTATTTTTTTGTCGCAACGGAGCGAATAGTCGCTAATGCGCATGCGCAATGTCTGCAGTGCGACTGCGCCAAGTAAATTTGCTATGCAGTTAGGTATTTTACTCACGGCATTACGAGGTTTTTTCTTCGTTCTGGTGATCGTAATGTGATTGACAGGAAGTGGGTGTTTCTGGGCGGAAACTGGACGTTTTATGGGTGTGTGCGGAAAAACGCTACCGTTTCTGGGAAAAACGCGGGAGTGGCTGGAGAAACGGAGGAGTGACTGGCCGAACGCTGGGTGTGTTTGTGACGTCAAACCAGGAACGAAACTGACTTAACTGATCGCAGATGCCGAGTAAGTGTGGAGCTACTCAGAAACTGCTAAGAAGTATCTATTCGCAATTCTGCTAATCTTTCGTTCGCAATTTTGATAAGCTAAGATTCACTCCCAGTAGGCGGCGGCTTAGCGTGTGCAAAGCTGCTAAAAGCAGCTTGCGAGCGAACAACTCGGAATGAGGGCCATGGTTTTGCCCAATTGCTAACAAACTTGCTGCTGCGATCAACTCAGAATTACCCCCAATATACATACGCTTAATTTCACTGGTCCCAGGCAGCCAGTCATCAGGTAGGATACTTCTAATAAGGGTGTGTGTGTGTGTGTGTGTGTGTGTGTGTGTGTGAGAGAGAGAGTGAGTGTGTGTGTTTGTGTGTGTGTGTGTGTGTGTGTGTGTGTATGTATGTGTGTGTGTGAGTGTATGAGAATGTATCAGAGACTTCCTGCTTCTGGGTCCCTATTTTTATACAGTAAAATAATGGGTGTATACAACAGTGGGTTTCATCTTCTTCCATTGGTTCAGAGGCTAGACCTCTCAAGAACTTGACGGCTCATAGGTCAGTGTGAGGGCTTTTGTCCTATGTTGCAAACACATGTGTCTGCCCCCAGGGCCATAACTGTGAATCCAGTTTTAAGTCTTCAGGAAGTCCTTTGTATTCATACATTCGGTCATAACTAATTGTTGCAATGTGCTACAATCTACCCATAGCTATCAAATTAATACACACATTCTCCTGATCATTTTGACACTAAGCATGATATATTTAACTTGTTCTTCTCCAATCATACATATATATCTGATGTTACACTCTATTATATAAATACATTATAATGTCTGGTGTTTGCCATGTTTTGTCTATGTGTAATTTATGTGTTGTATGAAAAATATGTTGAATATATCTTTGTGGCTTTTCTGTGTGGATGCGTATGCTACCATATATCCTGTGCACGCTGTGTGTATGTGCATGAACAGAGGCCCTCATTTCTGAGTTGTTCGCTCGCTAGCTGCTTTTAGCAGTATTGCACACGCTAGGCCGCTGCCCTCTGGGAGTGTATCTTAGCTTAGCAGAATAGCGAATGAAAGAGTAGCAGAATTGCGAATAAATAATTCTTAGCAGTTTCTGAGTAGCTCGAGACTTACTCCTACACTGCGATCAGCTCAGCCCGTTTCGTTCCTGGTTTGACGTCACAAACATGCCGTGCGTTCGGCCAGCCACTCCCCATTTCTCCAGACACTCCCGCTTTTTATCCTGGCACGCCTGCGTTTTTCCGCACACTCCCAGAAAACGGTCAGTTTCCGCCCAGAAATACCCACTTCCTGTCAATCACACTCCGATCACTTCAACAATGAAAATTCTTCGTTCGGACGTGAGTAAATCTACTAAGTTTTGTGCTAAAATACTTAGCGCATGCGCGCTGCGTACCATGCACATTTTTGCCTTAATCGCTCCGTTGCGAAAATCGGCAATGAGCGAACAACTCAGAATGACCCCCAGAGACCTCTCTGTTTGGAGTTTGTATGTTGTCTGTATGTAATATTTTTGACTTCAACAAAACTATGGGTCATGCAGTGAGAATAGTAGGGATGGTGGTAGTGAGTTAATTGGGGGTGGAGAAGGGGGGAGTGATAGAGCAGCCGGTAAGGGTACTTACATGGGGTTTAAAAAGGGTATTAACGAAGGTATTGCCAAAACATTAACTAACAACAATCTTGTGTCATCATTACAGCATATAGAAAATGATGTACGGAGCATAAGGGAAAATATTTATGTTGGGGCGGAGAGTTTAGATGGAAACATTGAGTTGATCAAAGAGAAGAGTAAGGTGGGCAGTATTAAGTATAATGGGGTGGAGAGGGAGCGAGAAGGACAGTGAGTAAGAGTAACTCTAGAGAGCCACTGGTAAACCATGATAGGATACCTTTAAAAAAACAAACCCACAAGGAAGCCACTAAACTAAAATGTATGCTTGCAAACGCAAGAAGTCTAGCAGGTAAAATGGGGGAATTGGAATTGTTAGCATCTAAGGCTGAGTATGACATTATAGGTATTACGGAAACATGGTGGAACGACTCCCACGACTGGGTTGTAAACTTGGAGGGGTATTCTCTTTTCAGGAGGGACCGGGCAAGCAAAAGAGGAGGAGGTGTATGTCTTTATGTTAAACCATCTCTTAAACCATACTTAAAGGAGATTATTTATGAGGGGACTGGCGATAATGTGGAATCACTATGGGTTGAAATCTCAAGTGGGGGTATTGATGCAAAAAAACTAGTCATAGGCATGTGCTACAAACAGCTGGATATTTGCATACATGAGGAAGAACAACTCTTGCAGCAAATCAAAAGGGCTGCGGGATTGGGGGACATCATAGTGATTGGGTATTTTAATTATCCTGATATAAATTGGAGTAACGATTCCTGTGTTAAAGCGAGGGGCAACAGGTACTTAAATATGTTAAAGGATCAATACTTGTCCCAATTAGTCGAGGACCCAACTAGGGGTAAATCTACTCTAGATCTAGTAATTACTAATAATGCGGATATTATATCAAATACCAAAGTTTTGGGTAATAGTGATCACTATATGATCACATTTGACATCAGTTTCAGAAAACATAGCTATAAGGGTTCAACCAAAACATTTACCTTTAGGAAGGCTAATTTCAGTATGCTGAGATGTGCAATTAAAGACATTGAGTGGGAAGTTTTGTTTCATAACCAGAACACTTCAGAAATGTGGGATGCTTTATAAGGGTTGCTAGATATCCCTATGGGCAGTAAAAAACTGAAACCAATGTGGCTTAACAAGAAGGTCAAGGTAGAAATGGATAACAAGAAGCATGCTTTCAGAGCATTTAAATCTAATGGAAAGGAGGAGTCATTCAAGTATTACAAGGAATGCAATAAAAATTGCAAAAAAGCCATAAGAGCAGCTAAAATGGAAAATGAAAAGCAAATCGCTATAGAGAGTAAAACCAATCCTAAAAAGTTTTTTAAATACATAAACAGTAAAAGGTTAAAAAAGGAGAACATAGGTCCTATAAAAGATGAATTTGGAGTATTGATAAATGATGACAAAGTAAAAGTGGAAATACTGAATACATTTTTTTCATCAGTGTCCACCAGAGATGAACTGATGGTGGGAGGAGTGCACAATGACAGTGACAGTAATGATTGGTGGTTAAATACTTGTTTAAGTGAAGAAGTCCGGGAGAGACTAAGCAAAATTAAGATTAATAAATCACTGGGCCTGATGGACTTCACCCGAGGGTTCTTATGGAGTTTAGGTCAGAACTAGCAAGACCCCTAAACTTGATTTTCAATAGTTCAATCAGATCAGGCATGGTACCGAAGGATTGGCGTATAGCTGAGGTAGTGCCATTATTTAAAAAGGGATCCAAAAATCATCCGGGTAACTACAGACCGGTTAGTTTGCCGTTTATAGTGTGGAAAATATTGGAAGGAATTCTAAGGGATAGCATACAGGAGTATCTACAGACCACTATGATTATTAGCAAGAACCAGCATGGGTTTGTGAGGGACAGATCATGTCAAACTAACTTAATTTGCTTCTACGAGGAAGTGAGCAATAATCTTGACCAGGGAAAAGCAGTGGATGTGGTCTACTTAGATTTTGCAAAAGCCTTCGATACAGTGCCTCAAAGGAGACTGATCATCAAATTAAAGGAGCTTGGCCTAAGAAAAACTGTTTGCACATGGATAAGTAACTGGCTGGAAAACAGGGTACAGAGAGTAGTGGTCAATGGGAATTCCTCAAGCTGGACCCCAGGAGTCAGCGGAATACCACAAGGGTCCGTACTCGGGCCACTACTGTTCAACATATTTATCAATGACCTAGAAATAGGCCTGGAAAGCACAGTATCAATCTTTGCAGATTATATTAAACTGTGTAGGGTAATTTATTCGGAAATAGATGTGGAGTCTCTGCAGAATGATTTATCTAAACTTGAAACCTGGGCGACTAAATGGAGAATGAGGTTCAATATAGAAAAATGTATGGTTATGCATTTTGGGACTAAAAACAAGCTTGCATCCTACATATTAAACAGGGAAAGTCTAGGGGTAACAGTACTGGAAAAAGATTTGGAAGTACTCATTGATAATAGGCTTAATAACCATACACAATGTCAAAGCGCAGTAAAGAAGGCAAGTAAGGTGCTAGCAGCATTAAACGGTGAATTGAGACAAAGGACGAGGATGTAATCCTGCAGCTGTATAAATCATTGGTACGTCCGCACCTGGAATATTGTGTTCAGTTTTGGGCACCACTGTATAAAAAAGATATCGGTGAACTCGAAAGGGTTCAAAGACGAGCTACTAAATTGATTAAAGGTCTAGAGGGACTGGACTACGAGGAAAGGCTAACTAGGTTGAATATGTATACACTGGAAAAGAGGCGTCTAAGAGGAGACATTATTAATATCTTCAAATATGTAAAGGGGCATTACAAAGAGTTATCAGAGGAATTATTTATTAAAAGAACACTGTTTAGGACACGTGGGCACTCACTGCGACTGGAGGAGAGGAAATTCCGTATGCAATGGAGGAAAGGGTTCTTCACTGTTAGGGCAATAAGGATTTGGAATTCACTGCCAGGGAAGGTAGTAATGGCGGACTCTGTAAATGCATTTAAAAAAGGATTGGATACATTTCTGACTGAAAATGATATCCAAGGTTATAACATTTAAAATATTGACGTTGTTAATCTGGGTGTAACATGATTTATAGTTCTTAAATAGTCATAAAACATTACTTCAGCAGATACATTATAATCAACACAATTTAATACAGGGTGAACACGATGGGCATTTTGCCTCTTTTCAACCTCAATTACTATATTACTAATGTTACTATGTATACAGAGCTGCTGATTGGTTGATGGGGCAACTTCGCCACTGACTCACTTCTATGCTCTTATCACTGCTTAGTAAATGTCCCCCTAACTCACAATAATTTGGTATTAAGGGGTTAATTTATTGAATCTGGCAACCAGATAATTAAAAACCCAAGGGTAGGAACCAGGGATAATCAATACAAGTTGTTCATTTTTTGTGAATAGATCCATTGATCAAACTGCACCTAGCTCCAGGAAGAGACCTCACTTTCACCAATGTTCAAATCCTGTCTAGGTGATCTGTACATTTTTCCCCCATTTTTTTTTCTTGAAATTGTCGTTACTTGTGTGAACTTTTAATGCTTAGTATAATCTTTGTAACCTTTTGTAACCATAAGATTTGAAGTGATTACTTAAAATTAAAACCTAATTTTTAGTTCTGATACTCTGTGATTAAAGCTTATGACCTCCTAATGCCATAAACTACTGATTCAAAGGTATATTTTTCTAGTAAAGTGTAACTGAAAAGATGCAGTGGGTGTGGCATTGCCCAGTTCAATGGTTGGGGGTGGTAGAATTTTTATTTTAAACGGATGTGATTGATGGCGGATGCAATCGTGCAGGGCCGTAACTAGGTGTAGTTGGATGGTGCTTAGCACACAGCGCAGTTGCTCTGTGGGTGCACCATCCGCATCCACACTGATTGGCTGCCACCAGCTGCTGCGCTGTCCACTGTAGTGTACACTGTATATTAGTAGCGCTGCTAATATACATTACATTACAAACACAGCAGACAGCGCTGGGTAATCCGTGTCTGTAAGTCTCTCCTCCCTGTGCTGTACACTGCTCCGCCCCCCTCCTCCTACTCTCCTTCACCGTACACTGTCACTGGTTTCCGGGTACTGGAGAGACGGCTGCTGCTTAACACAACAAGTGAAGTCTCTCCCTCCCCCCTCCCCTCGTGCAGACTCTAATGCAAGTGCTACTTATATTGTAGGTATGTGCTTATTAATACTTATTTCAGTAAAACAAATAACATTAAGAATGACTTTTCTTGTGTTTGGTAATTCTGGACAGTCTCTCAGTGACATTTTCGATAAACTACTATCTAAAATAAAGAAAAAAAGATAAACTACTAGGGTAGAGATTTTGTAAAAAAATAAAATAAACCCCAAAAAATGCATATACATTAATGTAATATCCCCTGTAAATTGAATACATAATATTGTGTGTAAATATTCTTCTGCTATGGTATACAACTAGTATATATATATTTGGAGTACTACTGTCTGGTGTAATGTGACTAATGAATGCTGCCGCGCGGTGTAACGTAACTAATGGGCACTACCGTGCTGTGTAATGTGACTGGTGGACGCTACCGTGCTGTGTAATATGACTGGCGGATGCTACCGTGCTGTGTAATGTGACTGGCGGATGCTACCGTGCTGTGTAATGTGACTGGCGGATGCTACCGTGCTGTGTAATGTGACTGGCGGATGCTACCGTGCTGTGTAATATGACTGGCGGATGCTACCGTGCTGTGTAATGTGACTGGCGGATGCTACCGTGCTGTGTAATGTGACTGGCGGATGCTACCGTGCTGTGTAATGTGACTGACGGATGCTACCGTGCTGTGTAATGTGACTGGCGGATGCTACCGTTCTGTGTAATGTGACTGGCAAATGCTACCGTGCTGTGTAATGTGACTGGCGGACGCTACCGTGCTGTGTAATGTGACTGGCGGGCGCTACCGTGCTGTGTAAAGTGACTGGCGGATGCTACCGTGCGGTGTAATATGACTGGCAGATGCTACCGTGCTGTGTAATGTGACTGGCGGATGCTACCGTGCTGTATAATGTGACTGGCGGATGCTACCGTGCTGTGTAATGTGACTGACGGATGCTACCGTGCTGTGTAATGTGACTGGCGGATGCTACCGTTCTGTGTAATGTGACTGGCAAACGCTACCGTGCTGTGTAATGTGACTGGCGGACGCTACCGTGCTGTGTAATGTGACTGGCGGACGCTACCGTGCTGTGTAAAGTGACTGGCGGATGCTACCGTGCGGTGTAATATGACTGGCAGATGCTACTGTGCTGTGTGATGTGACTGGCGGACGCTACCGTGCCGTGTGATGTGACTGGCAGACGCTACCGTGCTGTGTAATGTGACTGACGGATGCTACTGTGCGTGGTAATGTGACTGGTGGATACCATCTTGCGGTGTAATGTGACTAACGGGCACTGCCGTGCTGTGTAATGTGGCTGACAGATGCTACCGTGCTGTGTAAAGTGACTAATTGGCACTACTGTGTGGCGTTATGTGACTGACGGATGCTACAGTGCTGTGTAATGTGACGAATGGGCTCTACTGTGCAGTGTAATGTGGCTAATGGAGGGAGGTCAATTCTCTTTCTGGGAGAGGGCACCAAAATGTCTAGTTACCACTCTGGCAGTGGTGTAACTAGCAGTGTGTGATTGATGGGAAGGGAGGGAGGGGGTAACAGGTAGCATTAATTTCAAAACATGACGGGGGGAAGGGGGGCGCTGATGCGGTTTCTTGCACACATCGCTAAAATGTCTAGTTACGGCACTGCGATCGTGACACAAATAGACAATATGGATGTTGTGTTTAACAACGTGCGGCGCCCGTGATTTACTAAGTCCAAACACTCCAGGTAATCCTAGCAAAACAAATGTCCATTCAGGTAGCTGACATCAGGAACATTCTCCACAATGCAATGCTGCAACTCAGATTCCTGGTTCCGATCTCAGCTCCCTCCCTCCTGCTCTCTGCCCTTTCTGTCCTACTCTCTTCCTCCTCCCTCCTGCTATCTGAGTTTGCCCTCTCCCCATGCTGATTCTCTTCACTTCTCTGCAGCTGGAAGGTAGAAAAAAACCCTGCTGCCTGGTGAAATAACACTACTGCTCGCTGCAGGGTAAGGTAGTGTTAAATACCAGCACCAGTTAACCAAATAGTGAAACCAACAGAAACGAGAGTGGGCGCTATATTGCGCCGGTTATTTTTCTTGTTAAATGGGAACCACTGTGAAACAAAAGAATATGCAGCCGGTATTTACTATAATTACCGGTTCTTTTCAAACGTGTCATCCTCTGCTGAGTTGCCTACAGTCTAGGACTACTGTCTAAGAGCGGGATGTACTAAATAACATCGCTGCCAAACGCAACCATTCCTCACAATGCTAAGCACATATGTACTTACATATGCGCTTAGAATTGCGAAGGACAGCTCTTGCGATAAGAGCTGTCCTCCGCGATCCACGGCATCTCCTTGACTTCCGGGATTCGGCCCCCTGTGTCATTCTGCACATGTGCAGAATGACAGGGCCGGCCATGGGCCTTGCTGGGTGCGATCCGATCGGATCCCTCACACAGCGCTGCGGAGAGAAGCCCATAGGCTTCTATGGGGTATCACCTGCAAAAGCTGACGAACCCCTACGGGGCGCTGAATTGCCGGCCGGGTGTTAGTACATTAGGAAAATGCAGTAAACGGGAGTTTACCGCATTTTCCGTTTAGTACATCCCGCCCTAATGCACATGCACAATGAGGGCCATACTGCTAAAGCCATCTCTAGATTGTGTACTGTGGGCCTGATTCAACTTGAATTGTAGTTTTGTGAAAAATTGTAAAACTACAACTCACTTCTCTAGCATGCGGGAGGCCGCGCAGCACAGGGCAAGGCCGCCCCACATGTTGGGTCCTACCCCTAGCTGACATGCAAGTGCATCACTATTAGTGATGAGCACCGGAAATTTTTCGGGTTTTGTGTTTTGGGTTCGGTTCCGCGGCCGTGTTTTGGGTTCGAACGCGTTTTGGCAAAACCTCACCGAATTTTTTTTGTCGGATTCGGGTGTGTTTTGGATTCGGGTGTTTTTTTCAAAAAACCCTAAAAAACAGCTTAAATCATAGAATTTGGGGGTCATTTTGATCCCAAAGTATTATTAACCTCAATAACCATAATTTCCACTCATTTTCAGTCTATTCTGAACACCTCACACCTCACAATATTATTTTTAGTCCTAAAATTTGCACCGAGGTCGCTGGATGACTAAGCTCAGCGACCCAAGTGGCCGACACAAACACCTGGCCCATCTAGGAGTGGCACTGCAGTGTCACGCAGGATGGCCCTTCCAAAAAACACCCCCCAAACAGCACATGACGCAAAGAAGAAAAAAAAGAGGCGCAATGAGGTAGCTGTGTGAGTAAGCTAAGCGACCCTAGTGGCCGACACAAACACCTGGCCCATCTAGGAGTGGCACTGCAGTGTCACGCAGGATGGCCCTTCCAAAAAACACCCCCCAAACAGCACATGACGCAAAGAAAAAAAGAGGCGCAATGAGGTAGCTGTGTGACTAAGATAAGCGACCCAAGTGGCCGACACAAACACCTGGCCCATCTAGGAGTGGCACTGCAGTGTCACGCAGGATGGCCCTTCAAAAAAATACTCCCCAAACAGCACATGACGCAAAGAAAAATGAAAGAAAAAAGAGGTGCAAGATGGAATCGTCCTTGGGCCCTCCCACCCACCCTTATGTTGTATAAACAGGACATGCACACTTTAACCAACCCATCATTTCAGTGACAGGGTCTGCCACACGACTGTGACTGAAATGACGGGTCGGTTCGGACCCCAACCAAAAAAGAAGCAATTAATCTCTCCTTGCACAAACTGGCTCTACAGAGGCAAGATGTCCACCTCATCATCATCCTCCGATATATCACCGTGTACATCCCCCTCCTCACAGATTATCAATTCGTCCCCACTGGAATCCACCATCTCAGCTCCCTGTGTACTTTGTGGAGGCAATTGCTGCTGGTGAATGTCTCCACGGAGGAATTGATTATAATTCATTTTAATGAACATCATCTTCTCCACATTTTCTGGATGTAACCTCGTACGCCGATTGCTGACAAGGTGAGCGGCGGCACTAAACACTCTTTCGGAGTACACACTTGTGGGAGGGCAACTTAGGTAGAATAAAGCCAGTTTGTGCAAGGGCCTCCAAATTGCCTCTTTTTCCTGCCAGTATAAGTACGGACTGTCTGACGTGCCTACTTGGATGCGGTCACTCATATAATCCTCCACCATTCTTTCAATGGGGAGAGAATCATATGCAGTGACAGTAGACGACATGTCCGTAATCGTTGTCAGGTCCTTCAGTCCGGACCAGATGTCAGCATCAGCAGTCGCTCCAGACTGCCCTGCATCACCGCCAGCGGGTGGGCTCGGAATTCTGAGCCTTTTCCTCGCACCCCCAGTTGCGGGAGAATGTGAAGGAGGAGATGTTGACAGGTCGCGTTCCGCTTGACTTGACAATTTTCTCACCAGCAGTTCTTTGAACCCCAGCAGACTTGTGTCTGCCGGAAAGAGAGATCCAAGGTAGGTTTTAAATCTAGGATCGAGCACGGTGGCCAAAATGTAGTGCTCTGATTTCAACAGATTGACCACCCGTGAATCCTTGTTAAGCGAATTAAGGGCTCCATCCACAAGTCCCACATGCCTAGCGGAATCGCTCTGTGTTAGCTCCTCCTTCAATGTCTCCAGCTTCTTCTGCAAAAGCCTGATGAGGGGAATGACCTGACTCAGGCTGGCAGTGTCTGAACTGACTTCACGTGTGGCAAGTTCAAAAGGTTGCAGAACCTTGCACAACGTTGAAATCATTCTCCACTGCGCTTGAGACAGGTGCATTCCACCTCCTATATCGTGCTCAGTTGTATAGGCTTGAATGGCCTTTTGCTGCTCCTCCAACCTCTGAAGCATATAGAGGGTTGAATTCCACCTCGTTACCACTTCTTGCTTCAGATGATGGCAGGGCAGGTTCAGGCGTTTTTGGTGGTGCTCCAGTCTTCTGTACGTGGTGCCTGTACGCTGAAAGTGTGACGCAATTCTTCTGGCCACCGACAGCATCTCTTGCACGCCCCTGTCGTTTTTTAAATAATTCTGCACCACCAAATTCAAGGTATGTGCAAAACATGGGACGTGCTGGAATTTGCCCAGATTTAATGCACACACAATATTGCTGGCATTGTCCGATGCCACAAATCCACAGGAGAGTCCAATTGGGGTAAGCCATTCTGCGATGATCTTCCTCAGTTGCCGTAAGAGGTTTTCAGCTGTGTGCGTATTCTGGAAAGCGGTGATACAAAGCGTAGCCTGCCTAGGAAAGAGTTGGCGTTTGCGAGATGCTGCTACTGGTGCCGCCGCTGCTGTTCTTGCGGCGGGAGTCCATACATCTACCCAGTGGGCTGTCACAGTCATATAGTCCTGAGTCTGCCCTGCTCCACTTGTCCACATGTCCGTGGTTAAGTGGACATTGGGTACAACTGCATTTTTTAGGACACTGGTGAGTCTTTTTCTGAGGTCTGTGTACATTTTCGGTATCGCCTGCCTAGAGAAATGGAACCTAGATGGTATTTGGTACCGGGGACACAGTACCTCCAACAAGTCTCTAGTTGGCTCTGCAGTAATGATGGATACCGGAACCACGTTTCTCACCGCCCAGGATGCCAAGGCCTCAGTTATCCGCTTTGCAGCAGGATGACTGCTGTGATATTTCATCTTCCTCGCAAAGGACTGTTGGACAGTCAATTGCTTGGTGGAAGTAGTAAAAGTGGTCTTACGACTTCCCCTCTGGGATGACGATCGACTCCCAGCAGCAACAACAGCAGCGCCAGCAGCAGTAGGCGTTACACGCAAGGATGCATCGGAGGAATCCCAGGCAGGAGAGGACTCGTCAGAATTGCCAGTGACATGGCCTGCAGGACTATTGGCATTCCTGGGGAAGGAGGAAATTGACACTGAGGGAGTTGGTGGGGTGGTTTGGTTACAAGAGGAAGGGATTTACTGGTCAGTGGACTGCTTCCGCTGTCGCCCAAAGTTTTTGAACTTGTCACTGACTTATGATGAATGCGCTGCAGGTGACGTATAAGGGAGGATGTTCCGAGGTGGTTAACGTCCTTACCCCTACTTATTACAGCTTGACCAAGGCAACACACGGCTTGACAAATGTTGTCCGCATTTCTGTTGAAATACTTCCACACTTAAGAGCTGATTTTTTTGGTATTTTCACCAGGCATGTCAATGGCCATATTCCTCCCATGGACAACAGGTGCCTCCCCGGGTGCCTGACTTAAACAAACCACCTCACCATCAGAATCCTCCTGGTCAATTTCCTCCCCAGCGCCAGCAACACCCATATCCTCCTCATCCTGGTGTACTTCAACACTGACATCTTCAATCTGACTATCAGGAACTGGACTGCGGGTGCTCCTTCCAGCACTTGCAGGGGGCGTGCAAATGGTGGAAGGCGCATGCTCTTCACGTCCAGTGTGGGGAAGGTCAGGCATCGCAACCGACACAATTGGACTCTCCTTGTGGATTTGTGATTTAGAAGAACGCACAGTTCTTTGCTGTGCTTTTGCCAGCTTAAGTCTTTTCATTTTTCTAGCGAGAGGCTGAGTGCTTCCATCCTCATGTGAAGCTGAACCACTAGCCATGAACATAGGCCAGGGCCTCAGCCGTTCCTTGCCACTCCGTGTGGTAAATGGCATATTGGCAAGTTTACGCTTCTCCTCCGACAATTTTATTTTAGATTTTTGAGTCCTTTTTTTACTGATATTTGGTGTTTTGGATTTTACATGCTCTGTACTATGACATTGGGCATCGGCCTTGGCAGACGACGTTGATGGAATTTCATCGTCTCGGCCATGACTAGTGGCAGCAGCTTCAGCACGAGGTGGAAGTGGATCTTGATCTTTCCTTATTTTTGGAACCTCAACATTTTTGTTCTCCATATTTTAATAGGCACAACTAAAAGGCACCTCAGGTAAACAATGGAGATGGATGGATACTAGTATACTTATGGATGACGAGCGACTGCCGACACAGAGGTAGCTACAGCCGTGGACTACCGTACTGCGTCTGCTAGTATAGACTGGATGATAATGATATAAAAAACATATATATATCACTACTGCAGGACAGGTATATATTGTATAATAACGGACCTGCTGGACACTGTCAGCACTGCAGACTCCTAAACTACTAGTATGAAGAAGATAGAAAAAAAAAACCCACCACAGGTAGGTATACAATTATGGACGAGCGACTGCCGACACAGAGGTAGCTACAGCCGTGGACTACCGTACTGCGTCTGCTAGTATAGACTGGATGATAATGATATAAAAAATATATATATATCACTACTGCAGGACAGGTATATATTGTATAATGACGGACCTGCTGGACACTGTCAGCACTGCAGACTCCTAAACTACTAGTATGAAGAAGATAGAAAAAAAAAAAACCACCACAGGTAGGTATACAATTATGGACGAGCGACTGCCGACACAGAGGTAGCTACAGCTGTGGACTACCGTACTGCGTCTGCTAGTATAGACTGGATGATAATGATATAAAAAATATATATATATCACTACTGCAGGACAGGTATATATTGTATAATGACGGACCTGCTGGACACTGTCAGCACTGCAGACTCCTAAACTACTAGTATGAAGAAGATAGAAAAAAAAAAACCCACCACAGGTAAGTATACAATTATGGACGAGCGACTGCCGACACAGAGGTAGCTACAGCCGTGGACTACCGTACTGCGTCTGCTAGTATAGACTGGATGATAATGATATAAAAAAATATATATATATATATCACTACTGCAGGACAGGTATATATTGTATAATGACGGACCTGCTGGACACTGTCAGCACTGCAGACTCCTAAACTACTAGTATGAAGAAGATAGAAAAAAAAAACCCACCACAGGTAGGTATACAATTATGGACGAGCGACTGCCGACACAGAGGTAGCTGCAGCCGTGGACTACCGTACTGCGTCTGCTAGTATAGACTGGATGATAATGATATAAAAAATATATATATATCACTACTGCAGGACAGGTATATATTGTATAATGACGGACCTGCTGGACACTGTCAGCACTGCAGACTCCTAAACTACTAGTATGAAGAAGATAGAAAAAAAAAAAACCACCACAGGTAGGTATACAATTATGGACGAGCGACTGCCGACACAGAGGTAGCTACAGCCGTGGACTACCGTACTGCGTCTGCTAGTATAGACTGGATGATAATGATATAAATATATATATATATATCACTACTGCAGGACAGGTATATATTGTATAATGACGGACCTGCTGGACACTGTCAGCACTGCAGACTCCTAAACTACTAGTATGAAGAAGATAGAAAAAAAAAAAAACCACCACAGGTAGGTATACAATTATGGACGAGCGACTGCCGACACAGAGGTAGCTACAGCCATGGACTACCGTACTGCGTCTGCTTGTATAGACTGGATGATAATGATATAAAAAATATATATATATCACTACTGCAGGACAGGTATATATTGTATAATGACGGACCTGCTGGACACTGTCAGCACTGCAGACTCCTAAACTACTAGTATGAAGAAGATAGAAAAAAAAAAAACCCACCACAGGTAGGTATACAATTATGGACGAGCGACTGCCGACACAGAGGTAGCTACAGCCGTGGACTACCGTACTGCGTCTGCTAGTATAGACTGGATGATAATGATATAAAAAATATATATATATCACTACTGCAGGACAGGTATATATTGTATTATGACGGACCTGCTGGACACTGTCAGCACTGCAGACTCCTAAACTACTAGTATGAAGAAGATAGAAAAATAAAAACCACCACAGGTAGGTATACAATTATGGACGAGCGACTGCCGACACAGAGGTAGCTACAGCCGTGGACTACCGTACTGCGTCTGCTAGTATAGACTGGATGATAATGATATAAAAAATATATATATATCACTACTGCAGGACAGGTATATATTGTATAATGACGGAACTGCTGGACACTGTCAGCACTGCAGACTCCTAAACTACTAGTATGAAGAAGATTGGAAAAAAAAAAAACCAACACAGGTAGGTATACAATTATGGACGAGTGACTGCCGACACAGAGGTAGCTACAGCCGTGGACTACCATACTGCGTCTGCTAGTATAGACTGGATGATAATGATATAAAAAATATATATATATCACTACTGCAGGACAGGTATATATTGTATAATGACGGACCTGCTGGACACTGTCAGCACTGCAGACTCCTAAACTACTAGTATGAAGAAGATAGAAATATAATGAATGACGGACCTGCTGGACACTGTCAGCAGAATGCGTTTATAGAATAAAAAAAAAAAACACCACACGAGTGTTTAACTTTTTCAGGCAGACAATATACTGGTGGTCACTGCTGGTCAGTCACACTGGCACTCTGGCAGCAAAAGTGTGCACTGTTAAATATGTACTCCTGCTATAACTGCTCCCCAGTCTCCCCCACAATTAAGCTGTGTGAGCAGTGAGCACTACTCAGCACAGTCAGATATACATAGATGATATTATCATGCAGCACACTGAGGCTGAGCACAGATATGGTATGTGACTGTGTATCGTTTTTTTTCAGGCAGAGAACGGATTATATTAAATAATAAATAAAACTGGTGGTCACTAGTATAACTATCAGCAAAACTCTGCACTCTCTGAGTACTCCTAATGCTCCAGTAAATCAAGTGTCTCACTCTCTATCTAAACGGAGAGGACGCCAGCCACGTCCTCTCCCTATCAATCTCAATGCACGTGTGAAAATGGCGGCGACGCGCGGCTCCTTATATAGAATCCGAGTCTCGCAATAGAATCCGAGCCTCGCGAGAATCCGACAGCGGGATGATGACGTTCGGGCGCGCTCGGGTTAGCCGAGCAAGGCGGGAGGGTCCGAGGCGGGAAGATCCGAGTCTGCCTCGGACCCGTGTTAAAAGCGTGAAGTTCGGGGGGGTTCGGTTTCCGAGAAACCGAACCCGCTCATCACTAATCACTATGCAGCAATGCGCTCGCATGATTAAGGTTGCCCCCTGCCTACGCAGCCAAGCTGAAGCTGAATTGGCCCCAGTAAGCGCTATAACCATAAATAGTGTTAGCTAAATATTGAATGTCATAACACACACACACCTCATCCCTGCATTCACTACCACTACCCCAGCAGCATCCAGACACATACATTACACACACACTCATTAACTGTTGGTCATGATGTTGATCAAGGTCTTTAGCAGAACCACAGCAGAGGTTGCAGGTTCCACAGCTGTATGTGTAAGGAGGAGGAGACTACTAAGGAGATACAGTTCTGTACTCACCCCCTTTTATGGGGACTGCATCTGTGCATCCAGTAGAAATGGAGGAGGTCAGGGCTGGCTGCCAGAGATGACAGCCTCCATTGTCTCTGACAGTTACACCCCCCATTTGGACCTCTCCTCATATATGACAATGGGAGAGTAGTGGGGGAATATATGTGACAAGGGGAGAGTGTGGAGGGCTAATTCCACCTAAAATTCCCATCAAATGAGCATGGTCCCTGCTGCAATCTGGTAGTAGTTTAACTCACAGCCAAGGCTGTCATCAGTTATTTTGGGCTCTGGTAGCTAATGGGGCATGGCCAAATATGTGGGTCCATAATCCTGTCCTATTGTAAATGCCTGGCACCTTGTAGATGCTGCACTCCTGCACAGTGAATTAAATATCCCCACACCGCCTTTGAGGCATGGCTGAACCTTCTTGGCAGGCCTAGTACTCTAGATTATCCTGCTCCTGTCCACTTGGTGCCCCAGCCTATAGCAACCAGTACCATTATAGTGTCATTTCCCTAGAACATTTCAAAAAAATGAAAGCTAAAATTTGATTACTTGCTATGAATTATACCATATTTCCTAACTGTCAACTATCCTAATTTTCATGAAAAAACAAAGATTTGTCTATGAAAATATTTGTCTCTGGAAATTCCCTTATTTTTCAATATTGCCAAACTACAAAATGAAATCTCTCTATTTCTACATATTAGAAAAAAGTCTTGCCGTTAGAAGTTAATAATTTTGAGTATGAAGTAAAAAAAATCCTAACTTAATATTACATTCTGTAAACATGACATTATGGTAATTGTAGTGCTCCCAAGTCTGCCAAGACTGTATTATAAAGATGCTTAGATGCATTGACTCATCAGATAAGAATTCTGGAAAAGATTTCAAAATGGTTCCAACTGTGAAATTTGTGCATGTTAGACAAAGTTATTCAACACATTTCTATAGGGTCTATTCATGAAGCAGTAAAAGTGTGGAGTAGTGAGCCAGTGGAGAAGTTGGCCATGGCACCGCCGATCACAATACCAATGGCTACATCCCGCCCACCTCTAAATCCTGACGGTCAGCATGCCGACTAGCAGGGACCATTCCCACTCGTGGAAGTCCACGACACCCATAGAGTGGGAATAGAACCTGTGGTGAGCACAGCCACCACCAAGCCCGCAGAGAGCCCGCAAGGGGCTTTGTTGCACTCGTCTCCTCCTGCCGGCATTCTGCTGCCGGGATCCCACGGTCGGTATGCTGACTGTCGGGATCCCCAGCACAGGTAAGCCATACCCAACCAAGATATCTCCTATATAATAGCCCAGACCTGTCACTCTGTGACTGTGAGGATAACGCTGGGCATGGCTAGGAGCTCTCATTGGGTTAGCAGCAGGTCTATCACACCCAGTCCACAGCTGATTGGGCGAGAAACGACCTTCCACACAGGTTACATCCAATAGGAGGCTCTGCCCTTTGGCTGCTGTGTGTTCACAGAGCGGGATTAACAATGGGGCTGATGGAGCTGCAACTCCAGCCCCACACCCCAAAATAGGCCCACCTCATCTGCAGCCACATACCCTCCAACAATTTACACATAAAAATTGCTACAAATTCAAAAAGGGGGCATGGCCACGGGTAAAGAGGTATGACCACGTCCCTTTTCCTATACTTTCAATGGAAGTTTGGAGAGCCAAAAATCGGTACAGACCATAAAAAAAGGTACTGTACCTGCCAATGAGGTACAGTTGGAGGGTATGCCACTGTGTCTGCAGCAAGTTTCTGCGCTGTAGATAGGGGAAAAAAATCCTTTTACTGAAGCGTCCTATGTCCTGCTGCCAGTCCACCTGCCCCATCAGGCATCAACAATGCCCACTCCCTAGCTGCAGCGCAGGTGGAACAAAAGCTGCTGCGGCCACAGACATAGATGTGTATGAAAGCCATACTTGCCTACTTTAGATATCTCCTCTACGAGAGAAGCCCGGACAGGAGACGCTGCAGGAGACTTCGGGGCAGGGCCAAGCTGTGACATCATCAACCCCATTTGTGTCATTTTAACCCCTTCCCCACCCCACGGACTCGAGAATACGAGAGAGTATCTCTCCATCCTGCCTGTATCACTAGAGTGTGAGTAGGATGCGGGAGACCTGCCTACTCTTCTGGGAATGCGGGGGGCTACCCCAAAAAATGGGAGCCTCCCGCAGCTTCTGGGAGAGTAAGCAAGTATGATGAAAGCGGCGCAGCGGAAGGCTTTCATAGCCCTCCGTGCGCTGCATACTCTCTGAGTCCTGGAGCCTCTTCTGCATGTGATGTCATAGAAGTTCCTTCCCACCACAGCCGCGCCCAGATCCCCAGAGGCCCTGACTCTGCAACACAGCACCTGGGCTGTTGGCCTGGAAGCCCCAAGATGACTAACGTAATGGATAGAGTGGGTGATATCGCAGAGGGTAATGTCTGGCCGCTGAATCAATGTAAAAGGAGACAGTGCTGTGCAGTGCAGTGGGTGTGCAGTGTCACTGACACTGCATAGCACTCTTACCTTTCACATTGATTCAGCGAGTTAGTCAGTTCTGCTAGCCAGTCACTATTGTTAGCGCCGGTGTCCCAATGCGCTACATTACAGGGAAGTAGACGCACTAAATAAACTACAGCCCCCAGCAGTCCTTAGCACCAAAGCATTCCAGCGCTAAGGCCTGCTGGGAGCTGTAGTTAATTGAGTGCATCTTCTTCCCTGTAATTCAGAGCGTTGGGACACCGGCGCTAACAATAGCGATGGCTGCTTGGCTGCTGTGCGAGTCTCCGAGAGAGCCACTGCCAAAGGGAGGACAGCAGCTTAGTTGCTTCCAGGATGAGTAGCATTACCAGCCCCTCCCCCACTTGCAGTACCTCCGGGCCCCATCCGCGGAACCCCCACACACACTTCTGCACCACCCGCGGTGGCTCCGGACTCCGTACCCACCTGCAGCACCCCTGCACCCGCTCCTCCCCCACCCGCTGCACCTTCCGCACCCACGGTGGCTCCGGACCAGCACCCGCGGCACCCACGCACCCGCCCCTCCCGCACCCATGGCACCACCGCACCAGCCCCAACCGCTCACACGCCACCCCCTGCAACCACCGCTCCCCCAACCGCGGCATCCCCGGTCCCCCTCCCCCATCCGCATCTCCCCCGCCCCCGCCAGTCTCCCAACCACAGCACCTACTAGGTGATTCATCAGGCCCTGCGTGCGCTGTTCACGCTGCTGTGAGGGGCTATGACCATTAACCATCGCACTCCCTTTGTCCGTGCAATATTTAACCACTCACATTGATTGGTAATACTCCATATAATACAAATAGTGTACGCCACAAGGGTGTGCAAGGGTTAGGGGGGCATAGCCCCTTACGACGGTGTGAAAAGCTCCCGTAGGGTGTGGTGAATCACCTAGTACTGTAGTACTGTATGTATATATATATATATATATATATATATACAGTATGTATATATATATATATATATATATATATATAGACAAAGAATCCTTCCCAAGTCCTATGTAGATCCTTGCAGAAGAAAACACAGGCGGCACTCCATGGTCTTATCAAATAAATCTGTATTAGAAATTACAGCATGGTGCAAAAGCAGCAACGTTTCAAGACCATTACGGTCTTTTCATCAGGCTGTGCATCATAAATGGTGATACAAATGACTAAACAGTGTTAAACTGTGCTTACCTGTGTTAAATACCTGTGTATGTGCAGCGTGCGGTGTCTCGCGGAGTCCCGGGCCGTCGGCTTCTGGGTGCGTCAGCAAGTCGCTCCGTTCGTGACGTCATGGTTGCTGGGCAACCCGATCAAGCCTCGGGTCCCGTTGCGCCGGGAGAACCTGAATGTAAACATGAAGATCAAGCCTCAATTTTTCAAATAATTATAAATAAGCTTGAATATTGATGTGTTAAAATAAAGATAGTGTAAAGTGAACTTAAAAATACATTAAAAACAATATACAGGTGCTCCACCATGGTAAATTATAAATTCTTGGATAAATCGAAATATATATTCTAGAGTATTTGCATAATTAATGGCAATCGCTATGTACTAATACTTGCATATATCATGATAACATACATTTCCAAGAGCGTAAGGTTAATTTTATATGGTGAGTTGTTTCAAATTAAGAAAGTATTCCAGGTGAATTTTTCATTTAAGCCATTGGGTACTAACGCTCCCAACAGAAATATCCATTTCGATTCACATTTGGGCAAAAGTTTTTGACGGTCCCCCCCTCTTGTCAAGGCTGGGATATGATCTATAATCTTGCAGCGAAGGTCTGACAAGCGATGTCCATGTGATCTGTAGTGTCTGGCTACTGGCTGGTCTATATTTTTTAGTGATGTGCACCTGAAATTTTTCGGGTTTTGTGTTTTGGTTTTGGGTTCGGTTCCGTGGCCGTGTTTTGGGTTCGGACGCGTTTTGGCAAAACCTCACCGAATTTTTTTTGTCGGATTCGTGTGTGTTTTGGATTCAGGTGTTTTTTTTTCAAAAAACCCTAAAAAACAGCTTAAATCATAGAATTTGGGGGTCATTTTGATCCCATAGTATTATTAACCTCAATAACCATAATTTCCACTCATTTTCAGTCTATTCTGAACACCTCACACCTCACAATATTATTTTTAGTCCTAAAATTTGCACCAAGGTCGCTGGATGGCTAAGCTAAGCGACCCTTGTGGCCGACACAAACACCTGGCCCATCTCGGAGTGGCACTGCAGTGTCACGCAGGATGGCCCTTCAAAAAAATACTCCCCAAACAGCACATGACGCAAAGAAAAAAATAGGCGCAATGAGGTAGCTGTGTGACTAAGCTAAGCGACCCTAGTGGCCGACACAAACACCTGGCCCATCTAGGAGTGTCACTGCAGTGTCATGCAGGATGGCCCTTCAAAAAAATACTCCCCAAACAGCACATGACACAAAGAAAAAAAGAGGCGCAATGAGGTAGCTGTATGACTAAGCTAAGCGACCCTAGTGGCCGACACAAACACCTGGCCCATCTAGGAGTGGCATTGCAGTGTCACGCAGGATGGCCCTTCAAAAATATACTCCCCAAACAGCACATGACGCAAAGAAAAAAAGAGGCGCAATGAGGTAGCTGTGTGACTAAGCTAAGCGACCCTAGTGGCCGACACAAACACCTGGCCCATCTAGGAGTGGCACTGCAGTGTCACGCAGGATGGCCCTTCAAAAAAATACTCCCCAAACAGCACATGACGCAAAGAAAAAAAGAGGCGCAATGAGGTAGCTGTGTGACTAAGCTAAGCGACCCTAGTGGCCGACACAAACACCTGGCCCATCTAGGAGTGGCACTGCAGTGTCACGCAGGATGGCCCTTCAAAAAAATACTCCCCAAACAGCACATGACGCAAAGAAAAAAAGAGGCGCAATGAGGTAGCTGTGTGACTAAGCTAAGCGACCCTAGTGGCCGACACAAACACCTGGCCCATCTAGGAGTGGCACTGCAGTGTCAGGCAGGATGGCACTTCAAAAAAATAGTCCCCAAACAGCACATGATGCAAAGAAAAAAAGAGGCGCAATGAGGTAGCTGTGTGACTAAGCTAAGCGACCCAAGTGGCCGACACAAACACCTGGCCCATCTAGGAGTGGCACTGCAGTGTCACGCAGGATGGCCCTTCAAAAAAATACTCCCCAAACAGCACATGACGCAAAGAAAAAAAGAGGCGCAATGAGATAGCTGTGTGACTAAGCTAAGCGACCCTAGTGGCCGACACAAACACCTGGCCCATCTAGAAGTGGCACTGCAGTGTCACGCAGGATGGCCCTTCAAAAAAATACTCCCCAAACAGCACATGACGCAAAGAAAAATGAAAGAAAAAAGAGGTGCAAGATGGAATTGTCCTTGGGCCCTCCCACCCACCCTTATGTTGTAAAAACAGGACATGCACACTTTAACGAACCCATCATTTCAGCGACAGGGTCTGCCACACGACTGTGGCTGAAATGACTGGTTGGTTTGGGCCCCCACCAAAAAAGAAGCAATCAATCTCTCCTTGCACAAACTGGCTCTACGGAGGCAAGATGTCCACCTCATCATCATCGTCCGATTCATCACCCCTTTCACTGTGTACATCCCCCTCCTCACAGATTATTAATTCGTCCCCACTGGAATCCACCATCTCAAGTCCCCGTGTACTTTCTGAAGGCAATTGCTGCTGGTGAATGTCTCCATGGGGGAATTGATTATAATTCATTTTAATGAACATCATCTTCTCCACATTTTCTGGAAGTAACCTCGTACGCCGATTGCTGACAAGGTGAGCGGCGGCACTAAACACTCTTTCGGAGTACACACTGGAGGGAGGGCAACTTAGGTAGAATAAAGCCAGTTTGTGCAAGGGCCAGTAATCGTTGGCAGGTCCTTCAGTCCGGACCAGATGTCAGCATCAGCAGTCGCTCCAGACTGCCCTGCATCACCGCCAGCGGGTGGGCTCGGAATTCGTAGCCTTTTCCTCGCACCCCCAGTTGCAGGAGAATGTGAAGGAGGAGATGTTGATGGGTCGCGTTCCGCTTGACTTGACAATTTTCTCACCAGCAGGTCTTTGAACCTCTGCAGACTTGTGTCTGCCGTAAAGAGAGATCCAAGGTAGGTTTTAAATCTAGGATTGAGCACGGTGGCCAAAATGTAGTGCTCTGATTTCAACAGATTGACCACACGTGAATCTTGGTTAAGCGAATGAATGGCTCCATCCACAAGTCCCACATGCCTAGCGGAATCGCTCTGTTTTAGCTCCTCCTTCAATGCCTCCAGCTTCTTCTGCAAAAGCCTGATGAGGGGAATGACTTGACTCAGGCTGGCAGTATCTTAACTGACTTCACGTGTGGCAAGTTCAAAGGGTTGCAGAACCTTGCACAACGTTGAAATCATTCTCCACTGCGCTTGTGTCAGGTGCATTCCACCTCCTTTGCCTATATCGTGGGCAGATGTATAGGCTTGAATGGCCTTTTGCTGCTCCTCCATCCTCTGAAGCATATAGAGGGTTGAATTCCACCTCGTTACCACCTCTTGCTTCAGATGATGGCAGGGCAGGTTCAGGTGTTTTTGGTGGTGCTCCAGTCTTTTGTACGCGGTGCCTGTACGCCGAAAGTGGCCCGCAATTCTTCTGGCCACCGACAGCATCTCTTGCACGCCCCTGTCGTTTTTTAAATAATTCTGCACCACCAAATTCAAGGTATGTGCAAAACATTGGACGTGCTGGAATTTGCCCAGATGTAATGCACGCACAATATTGCTGGCGTTGTCCGATGCCACAAATCCCCAGGAGAGTCCAATTGGGTTAAGCCATTCTGCGATGATCTTCCTCAGGTGCCGTAAGAGGTTTTCAGCTGTGTGCGTATTCTGGAAAGCGGTGATACAAAGCGTAGCCTGCCTAGGAACGAGTTGGCATTTGCGAGATGCTGCTACTGGTGCCGCCGCTGCTGTTCTTGCAGCGGGAGGCAATACATTTACCCAGTGGACTGTCACAGTCATGTAGTCCTGAGTCTGCCCTGCTCCACTTGTCCACATGTCCGTGGTTAAGTGGACATTGGGTACAACTGCATTTTTTAGGACACTGGTGAGTCTTTTTCTGACGTCCGTGTACATTCTCGGTATCGCCTGCCTAGAGAAGTGGAACCTAGATGGTATTTGGTAACGGGGGCACACTACCTCAAGCAATTGTCTAGTTCCCCGTGAACTAACGGCGGATACTGGACGCACGTCTAACACCAACATAGTTGTCAAGGCCTGAGTTATCCGCTTTGCAACAGGATGACTGCTGTGATATTTCTTCTTCCTCGCAAAGGACTGTTGGACAGTCAATTGCTTACTGGAAGTAGTACAAGTGGTCTTCCGACTTCCCCTCTGGGATGACGATCGACTCCCAGCAGCAACAACAGCAGCGCCAGCAGCAGTAGGCGTTACACTCAAGGATGCATCGGAGGAATCCCAGGCAGGAGAGGACTCATCAGACTTGCCAGTGACATGGCCTGCAGGACTATTGGCTTTCCTGGGTAAGGAGGAAATTGACACTGAGGGAGTTGGTGGTGTGGTTTGCGCGAGCTTGGTTACAAGAGGAAGGGATTTACTGGTCAGTGGACTGCTTCCGCTGTCGCCCAAAGTTTTTGAACTTGTCACTGACTTATTATGAATGCGCTGCAGGTGACGTATAAGGGAGGATGTTCCGAGGTGGTTAACGTCCTTACCCCTACTTATTACAGCTTGACAAAGGAAACACACGGCTTGACACCAGTTGTCCGCATTTCTGTTGAAATAATTCCACACTGAAGAGCTGATTTTTTTTGTATTTTAACCAGGCATGTCAATGGCCATATTCCTCCCATGGACAACAGGTTTCTCCCCGGGTGCCTGACTTAAACAAACCACCTCACCATCAGAATCCTCCTTGTCAATTTCCTCCCCAGCGCCAGCAACACCCATATCCTCATCCTGGTGTACTTCAACACTGACATCTTCAATTTGACTATCAGGAACTGGACTGCGGGTGCTCCTTCCAGCACTTGCAGGGGGCGTGCAAATGGTGGAAGGCGCAAGCTCTTCCCGTCCAGTGTTGGGAAGGTCAGGCATCGCAACCGACACAATTGGACTCTCCTTTGGGATTTGTGATTTCGAAGAACGCACAGTTGTTTGCTGTGCTTTTGCCAGCTTAAGTCTTTTCTTTTTTCTAGCGAGAGGATGAGTGCTTCCATCCTCATGTGAAGCTGAACCACTAGCCATGAACATAGGCCAGGGCCTCAGCCATTCCTTGCCACTCCGTGTCGTAAATAGCATATTGGCAAGTTTACGCTTCTCCTCAGACGCTTTTAATTTTGATTTTTGGGTCATTTTACTGATCTTTTGTGTTTTGGATTTTACATGCTCTGTACTATGACATTGGGCGTCGGCCTTGGCAGACGACGTTGATGGCATTTCATCGTCTCGGCCATGACTAGTGGCAGCAGCTTCAGCACGAGGTGGAAGTGGATCTTGATCTTTCCCTATTTTTTTAACCTCCACATTTTTGTTCTCCATATTTTAATGCGCACAACTAAAAGCCACCACAGGTATACAATGTAGATGGATGGATAGTATAGTATTATATTACTTATGGACGACGAGTGCACTGACGACACAGAGGTAGGTACAGCCGTGGCCTACCGTACTGCTATATATATATATAATATACTGTATAATAATAACGGACCTGGTGGACACTGTCAGCAGACTGCTAAACTAGTATGAAGAAAAAAAAAGCCACCACAGGTATACAATGTAGATGGATGGATAGTATAGTATTATATTACTTATGGACGACGAGTGCACTGACGACACAGAGGTAGGTACAGCCGTGGCCGACCGTACTGCTATATATATATAATATACTGTATAATAATAACGGACCTGGTGGACACTGTCAGCAGACTGCTAAACTAGTATGAAGAAAAAAAAAGCCACCACAGGTATACAATGTAGATGGATGGATAGTATAGTATTATATTACTTATGGACGATGAGTGCACTGACGGCACAGAGGTAGGTACAGCTGTGGCTTACCGTACTGCTATATATATATATAATATACTGTATAATAATAACGGACCTGGTGGACTCTGTCAGCAGACTGCTAAACTAGTATGAAGAAAAAAAAGCCACCACAGGTATACAATGTAGATGGATGGATAGTATAGTATTATATTACTTATGGACGACGAGTGCACTGACGACACAGAGGTAGGTACAGCCGTGGCCTACCGTACTGCTATATATATATAATATACTGTATAATAATAACGGACCTGGTGGACACTGTCAGCAGACTGCTAAACTAGTATGAAGAAAAAAAAAGCCACCACAGGTATACAATGTAGATGAATGGATAGTATAGTATTATATTACTTATGGACGATGAGTGCACTGACGACACAGAGGTAGGTACAGCCGTGGCCTACCGTACTGCTATATATATATATATATATATATATATATATATAATATACTGTATAATAATAACAGACCTGGTGGACACTGTCAGCAGACTGCTAAACTAGTATGAAGAAAAAAAAGCCACCACAGGTATACAATGTAGATGGATGGATAGTATAGTATTATATTACTTATGGACGACGAGTGCACTGACGACACAGAGGTAGGTACAGCCGTGGCCTACCGTACTGCTATATATATATATAATATACTGTATAATAATAACGGACCTGGTGGACACTGTCAGCAGACTGCTAAACTAGTATGAAGAAAAAAAAAGCCACCACAGGTATACAATGTAGATGGATGGATAGTATAGTATTATATTACTTATGGACGACGAGTGCACTGACGACACAGAGGTAGGTACAGCCGTGGCCTACCGTACTGCTATATATATATATATAATATACTGTATAATAATAACGGACCTGGTGGACACTGTCAGCAGACTGCTAAACTAGTATGAAGAAAAAAAAAGCCACCACAGGTATACAATGTAGATGGATGGATAGTATAGTATTATATTACTTATGGACGATGAGTGCACTGACGACACAGAGGTAGGTACAGCCGTGGCCTACCGTACTGCTATATATATATAATATACTGTATAATAATAACGGACCTGGTGGACACTGTCAGCAGACTGCTAAACTAGTATGAAGAAAAAAAAAGCCACCACAGGTATACAATGTAGATGGATGGATAGTATAGTATTATATTACTTATGGACGATGAGTGCACTGACGACACAGAGGTAGGTACAGCCGTGGCCTACCGTACTGCTATATATATATATATATATATATAATATACTGTATAATAATAACGGACCTGGTGGACACTGTCAGCAGACTGCTAAACTAGTATGAAGAAAAAAAAGCCACCACAGGTATACAATGTAGATGGATGGATAGTATAGTATTATATTACTTATGGACGACGAGTGCACTGACGACACAGAGGTAGGTACAGCCGTGGCCTACCGTACTGCTATATATATATATATATATAATATACTGTATAACAATAACGGACCTGGTGGACACTGTCAGCAGACTGCTAAACTAGTATGAAGAAAAAAAAAGCAACCACAGGTATACAATGTAGATGGATGGATAGTTTAGTATTATATTACTTATGGACGACGAGTGCACTGACGACACAGAGGTAGGTACAGCCGTGGCCTACCGTACTGCTAATAGATATAATAAATATACTGTATAACAATAACGGACCTGGTGGACACTGTCAGCAGACTGCTAAACTAGTATGAAGAAAAAAAAAAGCCACCACAGGAGTGTTTTTCAGGCAGACAAACGTATACTGGACTGGTGGTCACTGTCAGCAAAACTGTGCACTGTGCTCCTGCTATAACTGCTCCCCAGTCCCCACAATTAGGCAGTGTGAGCACTGAGCAGTGCACTCAGCACAGATATATCATGCAGCAGTGCAGCACACTGAGTGAGCACAGATATGGTGGAGCGTTTTTTTCACCAGGGCCGTCTTTTCGTATGGGCTCAATGGGCTCTTGCACAAGGGCCTTAGGAGTGTAAGGGCCCTAGGCTGATAGCTGAGGTCCCCTCTTTCCAGGGGTACCAGGTTTTTTAAAATCGGCCCTGGGGAACCGGAGATATCCAACTTCAAAGCAGTGGTCCCCATCCAAGCCTGTTAATTGTTATTCCCGGCCAGATATCTCGGGTTCTTTCTGACTTAGAGTATTTCTGGGGGTATAATTCAAAAGCCGGGACTCTTCCCTTTCAGTGGACACTGGCAGCTTGTCTCTACTATACCCAGAACCAGAGATATCAACCTTCCAGCAGATGGTCCCTGCTCCATCTCCACGCACCTGGTATGCAATTTTATATATTCATTGGTGGATTGCTCTTGCTCCTGAACTCTGATCTCCAAATCCCCAGTATCTCCTGTAAGGTGGGACTCTCTAGTTTTTTTATCCTGTTAAAGCTAAGAAATCTATTTCCAGAAACTGGAGATATCTGCAGTAAAGCAAGCTGCCCTGACCCCCGGAAAATGATGAATATTAAGCCCACTCCACTATCCACCCCTCCCCTGTGTATTAAACACCCCCTACCACCCTGGAAGTCATGTACCAGCGCCCCTCCATTCCGCACAATGTCCCCTTCTACAGTTTAGTGTTCTCCTTCCCGCCCCATTTGTGCAGTAAAGGAGTAATTAGTAGAAATTATTTCTCCAGGTCTTACATGCTGAGCGAAAGATAGAACACACCCTACCCACCGCTGATGGCACCCCCCACCGCTGATGGGTGGGTAGGGGCCCCAGTGCATTGCTGTGCCCAGGGGCCTACACTGCTGTTAAGACGGCTCTGAGGACGCCAGCCACGTCCTCTCCCTATCAATCTCAATGCACGTGTGAAAATGGCGGCGATGCGCGGCTCCTTATATAGAATCCCAATCTCGCGAGAATCCGACAGCGGGATGATGACGTTCGGGCGCGCTCGGGTTAACCGAGCAAGGCGGGAGGATCCGAGTCGCTCGGACCCATGAAAAAAAAGGTGAAGTTCGGGCGGGTTCGGATCCCGAGGATCGGACCCCGCACATCACTAATATTTTTACCTTCCAGCGCTGCTTTAACTGCTGATCTATGAAGGGCCATACGGTCACGTAGATTACGTATAGTCTGTCCCACATAAGTGAAGCCACAAGGGCATGTGATGGTGTACACAATATATGGTGTAGTGCAGGTCACTACATGTTTTATTTTATATTTATGTCCGGTTTGTTGATTAACAAAGAAATGTCCTGGGTCCATGTATTTACAAGTGGTGCATGATATGCACCTATAGCATCCCGTTTTTTAGTGGTAGCAAATAATGATGTTGCATTCATTTGTGGGGTGATGTTGGTTTTCACTAGTCGATCTTTAATGCTTCGGCCTCTTTTGTAGCTGGGCATAATGCGGGTGTTTTTAAATACTGGTAAATCTTTATCTCCTGAGATAATTGGCCAAAGGGCCTTGGTGGCTTGTGGAATCACTGAACTGGCTGTGTTGAATGTTGTCACAAAGGGTATTTTAATTCTATCATCCTTTTTCTTTTTCTGTGCAGGTTGTAGCAATTGTTCACGTGACATATGCAACACTGAGTTTTTCATTTTTAGCAGCTCTCTGTAGTGATATCCTCTAGAGGCAAATTTTTCCACCATATGTGACAATGCTTGTTCCAGGTCTTCTGGGTTACGTGAAATTCGTGCTGCCCTAATCATTTGTGATCGTGGCCGCCCTTTGATAAGAGCAGGTGGATGACAGCTACTGTGTAATAACATGGTGTTCCGGTCCGTGTTTTTAGTATATAAAGTTGTTGTAAGTTTACCTTGATGGATGCTGATAGTGACATCTAAGTAATTAATGCTCGAGGTGCTGAATTGGTGGGTGAATTTTATGGGATTGTCCATGTTATTGATTTTAGAGATTAATGAAGTTAAAGTTGATGACGGGCCCGTCCACACGATTAGAAGATCATCAATATATCTTGTATATAATGAAATGAATTGTGTAACCTCTGGATCAGAAAAGAAAAGAATTTGTTCTTGTTGAAACATATAAACATTAGCAAAAGAAGGGCCACATTTGACCCCATTGCACAGCCCATAGTTTGGACATAATACTGACCATTATGTATAAAATAATTGTTGACCAAAGTGCTTTTTAACAACTGTAGAAATAACGGAATAGGAATATCTGAGAATTTATGTTTATATAGAAACAGCTCCATAGCTTTGAGACCTCCTTCATGGGGGATAACTGTATATAAATTTTTTACATCCAATGTGCACAATATGGTATTATGTGGCAATTCAGGTAAAGACTGTAATTTAAGTAAAAGTTGTGTGGTATCCTTTAAGAAGGTAGGCTGTTGTGAAATAAATGGTTGAATGGGTCCATCCAAAAATTTGGACACTGGTTGCAGCAGTGACCCTCTTGCTGAGATGATAGGGCGAGGGGGTGGATTAAGGGCATCTTTATGTAATTTAGGTACTGTATACATTACAGGAGTGATGGGATATTCTGTGCTTAATGCTTTAAAAGTCCTATTGTTAATTTGTTGTGTCATGGGCATGCTTCAAAATACCATCAAGTTGTGTCTTATATTTATCTGTCGGATTAGTTGGTAATTTACTGTAAGTAGATGTGTCTGACAAAAGAATGTCAATATTTTTTATATATGTGTCCGTGTCCTGCAGCACTATGCCTCCTCCTATGTCCGCTGGGCGGATTGCGATGTTGTTTAAAGCAGATAATTCATTTAGGGCTTGATGTTCCTCCTTAGTGAGATTAGAGCAAATTTTTGGTTTTGCTCCATGATATTTAGTCACCGTTTCGTCTAAATTCTGTTATAGGTCTTTAAGGAGGGATTCATAGATACCGGGTTGAAGGAAGTTCGTTTATGAATTAACTGATGTTGTGACCCCTGTTCAGATGTTGGTGTTTGATGTTGAAAAAATTATTTTGTTTTTAAAGTTCGATGATGCCCGTAAAGATCAATTTTCCAATTCAGATCATTGTGGTATGTGGTAGGGACAAATGATAGTCCCTTATTCAAAACTGCTGATTGAGCTGGAGTTAAAGAATGAGTGGATAAATTAAACACTATGGGGTATATTTACTAAGGTCCCGATTTTGACCGAGATGCCATTTTTTCTTCAAAGTGTCATCTCGGTAATTTACTAAGCAAAAATCACGGCAGTGATGAGGGCATTCGTAATATTTTGGAAGTCCTAAGAAAAAATCACGAATCAATACACCATCGGTCAAATACGCCTGCAATTTGGAAGAAATCGGTAATTTACTAAAAAGTGCAAAACACAAACACTGCCGACAATTGCCAAACACTGCCGTGCTGAAATACAAATCGTGAAAAAGTGCTAAAAAAAAAACAGACCTGCTTTTTTATCCCGTGTTTGTATAGGCATGCACGGATCCATGAGATCCGTGCATGTTTTTCAGTGGGAAGGGGTGGGAAATGTTTTAATTTAAAAAAAAAAAAAATGTGTGGGGTCCCCCCTCCTAAACCAAACCAGCCTCGGGCTCTTTGAGCCGGCCCTGGTTGCAAAAATATGGGAAAAAAATTGACAGGGGTTCCCCCATATTTAAACAACCAGCACCGGGCTCTGCGCCTGGTCCTGGTTCCAAAAATACGGGGGACAAAAAGCGTAGGGGTCCCCCGTATTTCTGAAACCAGCACCGGGCTCCACTAGCTGGACAGATAATGCCACAGCCGGGGGTCACTTTTATACAGTGCCTTGTGGCCGTGGCATCAAATATCCAACTAGTCACCCCTGGCCGGGGTAGCCTGGGGGAGTGGGGACCCCTTCAATCAAGGGGTCCCCCCCAGCCACCCAAGGGCCAGAGGTGAAGCCCGAGGCTGTCCCCCCATCCAATGGGCTGCGGGTGGGGGGCTGATAGCCTTTGTTGAAAGTAATGAATATTGGTTTTAGTAGCAGTACTACAAGTCCCAGCAAGCCTCCCCTGCAAGCTGGTACTTGGAGAACCACAAGTACCAGCATGCGGCGGAAAACCGGGCCCGCTGGTACCTGTAGTACTACTACTAAAAAATACCCCAATAAAGACATTACACACACACCTTGAAAGTATAACTTTAATGCATACATACACACCACCATATACACATACTTACCTTATGTTCACACGAGGGTCGGTCCTCTTCTCCAGTAGAATCCATGGTGTACCTGTTGAAAAAATCCTACTCACCAAATCCAGTATAGAGGGCTCCTCGGATAATCCATTTGTAATCCACGTACTTGTAAAAATAAAAAAACGGGACACCCGACCACGAACTGAAAGGGGCCCCATGTTTTCACATGGGACCCCTTTCCCCGAATGCCAGAAACCCCCCCTCTGACTGATGTCTAAGTGGGTTTCTTCAGCCAATCAGGGAGCGCCACGTTGTGGCACCCTCCTGATCGGCTGTGTGCTCCTGTACTGTCTGACGGGCGGCACATGGCAGTGTTACAATGTAGCGCCTATGCGCTCCATTGTAACCAATGGTGGAAACTTTGAGGTCAGCGGTGAGGTCACTTTCGGTCAATTGACATTGACATTTACACAGGAACAAGCGGACACTATTTTGTTTGAGGAAGTCCTTCATCCTACACAAAATGTCCCACATCTGATGAAGTATACAATATTATTCTGAAACTACGTAACAAAGAAACTGATTATCTTCTACATGGAACGTCTCTCTCAAATTATTTTCTAGCTAAAATGATACCACGCGGTTTTCGCATCAGAAACACTCCTACCATCGGCCGCAATAATGCAAATTTCTGCCACAAGTGGATATCTATATTAAACAAATGCATCTTCGACCTTATGTTATTGGTCATTGAAGAGTCGGCCAGAATCCTCAAAGAAACCAAAGAAAAATTGAACATCACCACAGCCACACATAAGCCAGTATTAGAAGATAAAAAATATCAAACTATGTGGGCAAAAATGGAAACACAATGTAATAACTACAAACAAGAGCTCCTCAAATTTAAAAACAAAAAAACTTATCACTGTACAAACAGATTATGAGGAATTTAGAGTATACAGATGGCTCAATGGCACTGAATTCATCCCTGGCCGCTCTAGATCTCGCTCAAAAGTATCATGGAGAGACAGATGTGATAGAAGAAACACTAACTTTAGACAACGCTCTCAATCAAACAGTGACAGCGATTTCCACATTAATGACTCTGACGACACCTCTTAAACATCTGAGGTCCCTTTAGATCGAGCTTCAAGAACCAGGGCAGATCATCGCTCAATAGAAGAACCAGGAGAGGCGGTCAAAACCAAAGAATCTACCAAAGCACCAGTAAACATAAAAAAGAAGAAATAGTGTTTAATTTATCCACTCATTCTTTAACTCCAGCGCAATCAGCAGTTTTGAATAAGGGACTATCATTTGTCCCTACCACATACCACAATGATCTGAATTGGAAAATTGATCTTTACGGGCATCATCTAACTTTAAAAACAAAAGAATTTTTTCAACATCAAACACCAACATCTGAACGGGGGTCACAACATCAGTTAATTCATAAATGAACTTCCTTCGACCCAGTATCTATGAATCCCTCCTTAAAGACCTATAACAGACTTTTAGATGAATCGGTGTCTAAATATCATGGAGCAAAACCAAAAATTTGCTCTAATCTCACTAAGGAGGAACATCAAGCCCTAAATGAATTATCTGCTTTAAACAACATCACAATCCACCCAGCGGACAAAGGAGGAGGCATAGTGCTGCAGGACACGGACACATATATAAAAAATATTGACATTCTTTTGTCAGACACATCTACTTACAGTAAATTACCAACTAATCCGACAGATAAATATAAGACACAACTTGATGGTATTTTGAAGCATGCCCATGACACAACAAATTAACAATAGGACTTTTAAAGCATTAAGCACAGAATATCCCATCACTCCTGTAATGTATACAGTACCTAAATTACATAAAGATGCCCTTAATCCACCCCCTCGCCCTATCATCTCAGCAAGAGTGTCACTGCTGCAACCAGTGTCCAAATTTTTGGATGGACTCATTCAACCATTTATTTCACAACAGCCTACCTTCTTAAAGGATACCACACAACTTTTACTTAAATTACAGTCTTTACCTGAATTGCCACATAATACCATATTGTGCACATTGGATGTAAAAAATTTATATACAGTTATCTCCCATGAAGGAGGTCTCAAAGCTATGGAGCTGTTTCTATATAAACATAAATTCTCAGATATTCCTATTCCATTATTTCTACAGTTGTTAAAAAGCACTTTGGTCAACAATTATTTTATACATAATGGTCAGTATTTTGTCCAAACTATGGGCTGTGCAATGGGGTCAAACGTGGCCCCTTCTTTTGCTAATGTTTATATGTTTCAACAAGAACAAATTCTTTTCTTTTCTGATCCAGAGGTTACACAATTCATTTCATTATATGCAAGATATGTTGATGATCTTCTAATCGTGTGGACGGGCCCGTCATCAACTTTAACTTCATTAATCTCTAAAATCAATAACATGGACAATCCCATAAAATTCACCCACCAATTCAGCACCTTGAGCATAAATTACTTAGCTGTCACTATCAGCATCCATCAAGGTAAACTTACAACAACTTTATATACTAAAAACACGGACCGGAACACCATGTTATTACACAGTAGCTGTCATCCACCTGCTCTTATCAAAGGGCTGCCACGATCACAAATGATTAGGGCAGCACGAATTTCAAGTAAACCAGAAGACCTGGAGCAAGCATTGTCACATATGGTGGAAAAATTTGCCTCTAGAGGATATCACTACAGAGAGCTGCTAAAAATGAAAAACTCAGTGTTGCATATGTCACGTGAACAATTGCTACAACCTGCACAGAAAAAGAAAAAGGATGATAGAATTAAAATACCCTTTGTGACAACATTCAACACAGCCAGTTCAGTGATTCCACAAGCCACCAAGGCCCTTTGGCCAATTATCTCAGGAGATAAAGATTTACCAGTATTTAAAAACACCCGCATTATGCCCAGCTACAAAAGAGGCCGAAGCATTAAAGATCGACTAGTGAAAACCAACATCACCCCACAAATGAATGCAACATCATTATTTGCTACCACTAAAAAACCGGGATGCTATAGGTGCATATCATGCACCACTTGTAAATACATGGACCCAGGACATTTCTTTGTTAATCAACAAACCGGACATAAATATAAAATAAAACATGTAGTGACCTGCACTACATCATATATTGTGTACACCATCACATGCCCTTGTGGCTTTACTTATGTGGGACAGACTATACGTAATCTACATGACCATATGGCCCTTCATATATCAGCAGTTAAAGGAGCGCTGGAAGGTAAAAATATAGACCAGCCAGTAGCGAGACACTACAGATCACATGGACATCGCCTGTCAGACCTTCGCTGCAAGATTATAGATCATATCCCAGCCTTGACAAGAGGGGGGGACCGTCAAAAACTTTTGCCCAAATGTGAATCGAAATGGATATTTCTGTTGGGAGCGTTAGTACCCAATGGCTTAAATGAAAAATTCACCTGGAATACTTTCTTAATTTGAAGCAGCTCACCATATAAAATTAACCTTACGCTCTTGGAAATGTATGTTATCATGATATATGCAAGTATTAGTACATAGCGATTGCCATTAATTATGCAAATACTCTAGAATATATATTTCGATTTATCCAAGAACTTATAATTTAACATGGTGGAGCACCTGTATATTCAGTTTTTAATGTATTTTTAAGTTCACTTTACACTATCTTTATTTTAACACATCAATATTCAAGCTTATTTATAATTATTTGAAAAATTGAGGATTGATCTTCATGTTTACATTCAGGTTCTCCCGGCGCAACAGGACCCGAGGCTTGATCGGGTTGCCCAGCAACCATGACGTCACAAACGGAGCGACTTGCTGATGCACCCGGAAGCCGATGGCCCGGGACTCCGCGAGACACAGCACGCTGCACATACACAGGTATTTAACACAGGTAAGCACACTTTAACACTGTTTAGTCATTTGTATCACCATTTATGATGCACAGCCTGATGAAAAGACCGTAATGGTCTTGAAACGTTGCTGCTTTTGCACCATGCTGTAATTTCTAATACAGATTTATTTGATAAGACCATGGAGTGCCGCCTGTGTTTTCTTCTGCAAGGCTCTACATAGGACTTGGGAAGGATTCTTTTTCTATATGCCAATAGAGGAAGGCACCCTGGCATAATCATCTCCATTCATCCTGAGTGCCGGATAACACACACCTATATATATATATATATATATATATATATGGAAACAGGATTCAATTCCTGCGCTGCAAGTCCATGTATCCAGAGTCTTTATTAAACGTTAATTCTGTGCTGCTCAATCCCACTCCCAGCCAGGGAGCAAAGATATTAGTGCTAGAAACAAGACAAGGAGAGCGCACCGGTAAACGTAAAATCATTTACTTGGTATAAAAAAGAGTAATATCCACATACATAGCAGTAAGAGTATCCAAACTCAGCGAGGCTAACTGCTGAGGACGTTGTGACGTCACCCGCCGGGTCCGGAGCCGACGAGACAGTTTTCAGCTCGGTGAGCGCTGTTCCAGAGATCGTGTGGACCTCGCTGAGTTTGGATACTCTTACTGCTATGTATGTGGATATTACTCTTTTTTATACCAAGTAAATGATTTTACGTTTACCGGTGCGCTCTCCTTGTCTTGTTTCTAGCATATATATATATATATATATATAAAAGACCAAACACAAGCCGCACTCTCCACTATAATATTCTTAGAACTATTTAGTCACATCACCTCTCCTTCATTGCGGAGGGATTATTCATTGACTCACATAAATTTCAATATTATCTCAGATTCTTTTCACATATAAGTTACACTGAACATTGCATGGCTTTTACACATCGTATGGCAACAATATGATTAATATGCCTCGCAAAGCAAAGCTTATGCTAATCTGGAACAAAGTCCTTAGTATCCACCCAGGTAACATGTGATATCTGTTTCTGTTTTACAAAAAGTATCCATCACAGTCCATAGTTATGGTGCCTTTAGTTTTATACACCAAGCGGTGTGTGTGTCGGTCGACTTTGGCTGCCATCCGCGCCGTTCAAGACAAGATACCTATTCCCAAAAAGACACAAAGTATACATCTCAATAAACAACTTAAAGCCAACATTTCAGGATACAGCCCTCCTACACTGCCTGCGCTGCCAACCACATACCTGTTCAACCTGACCACTGGCGTGCGTTCCACACCACTGCGCATGTCTGTGCTGTCTCACTACAAGCTCCCGGAGTCTTTTAACTCACCTCGGGCCCGCGTGACCGCGCTCGTCAACCTGTAGTTCACTTCCTGTCTCCGCTAAACTACAATACCCAGTGTACCATGCGCCATCCGGCGCCATTTTACTTACTATCGTATGCGTGTCACAGTGCGTTCCACTCACTTTAACAGCTTATTAATGTACTATCAGGATGTTATTGCGGCTGCGCATTTAGTGTATACTGGCTGGCTTTATCTTCCACAGTGGCTTTTACAAAGTGCATATCATACAAAACATACAATTTGGATAAAATCATTACACATATATTAAAATCCTCGGTAAACACAAAATAAATATATACAGGACTTGGACTAGAATACCACTTTATTGTCACTGTGCAAGGAACACCAAATTATCCCACTTACAGACAGCACCTAAAGTTGATATTCTCATTTAACCCTCTAGGGGACACTGTGCCTCCTTCTTTAAGAGCATTTTGTCACGATCACCACCCCGCATTAACACAGGGATATGATCTATTAACATACATCTCATCATGGCCACTGAATGCTTCTTCTGCAAAAAATGTCTCGCCACAGGCTTATCACTGGATCCCTCCTGTATTGCCTCCCTTAAAGACCCTCTATGATTTGCCATACGTTCCCAAAAATTTCTAATAGTTTTACCTACATAATATAGTCCACAGGGACATAATAATATATAGATAACATAGCTGGACGTACAAGAGAGCCAGTGTTTAATCGGAATTTTAACCCATGTGTATGGGTGAGAAAATTCTTTACCTGCCAACATTCCACTGCATGTCGTGCACCCTGTACACCGAAAAAAGCCTACATTTTTCTTCCTTAACCATGATTTAGTTGTTTGTTTATCAAAGTTCTTTGTAGGACACATTAAAAGCTGTTTCAAATTTGGCCCTTGCTTAAAAGCCACCAATGGGCGTTCACTTAAGCCTCCTAGGTTTCTGTCCTTACTCACAATTGGCCAATGTTTCTTGACAGAATCGGCAAACATCATGGCTCTTGCATTAAATTGGGGGGTCACCACAAATGGAGCTTCTAATTTTGGGTCCTTCACAGTTTTAACATTGGAGCATATCTTTTTTGCCTTTTTGCGATTCACCACTCTGGCAGAATAACCTCTCTCAACAAACCGCTCCCTCATTTCTTCAATCTGAATCTGTGCCAGATCTGATTCTGAATTATTACGAATGACCCTAACAAATTGGGACCCTGGAAGGCCCTCAATCAAAGCCCTCGGGTGGTGACTAGTCTCAAATAACAATGTATTCCTATCAGTTAATTTTCTAAATAAGGTGGTACCAAGAGAAGGACCTTTCTTGAAATGTACTATATCCAAAAATTCTATCCTTTCACTTTGAAAATTACTAGTAAATCTTATTGGGCTATCAATAGAATTTAACTCACTAACCATCTCATGAAATGCTTCAGGGGAACCTCCCCAAAGGAGCAAAATATATTCAATAAAGTGAAAGTAGTGCAGGATGCTGTAACCATATCTGGGATACACGAACGTCTGTTTGTATCTACTCATAAACAGATTTGCATATGTTGGCGCCAAATTTGACCCCATTGTGGTACCAGCACAAAATACGCATCACCATACTGAAAGTGATTATATTCAAGTACACAAGAAATCAGATCACAATAAAATTAATAGGTGGCCCAATAAAATCTGTCTCCTCCAGGGATCTCCTTATGGTCTCTACCCCTGTACCTGTGGGATCACTGTATACAGTGAGGTCACATCTAATGTGGCAAAGTACACATTCTCAAAATTTAGCGTTAATTCCTTACGTTTTGACAACAAGTGAGGTGTATCCCTAATATAGCTCAAACTTTGTGTTACTATCGGCTGCAGCAGAAAATCAACATACTGAGCAATAGGTTGTAGAACTGAGTTTTTGGCTGACACTATCGGGCATCCAGGTGGAGCCTCCAAAGACTTATGTATCTTGGGTATACTATAAAACACAGGGCATACCGGATTGTCGACAGTTAGGAGTCTTACAAGTGCTTCATCCAACCATCTGTTATTAAGGCCTACAGCTAACAAGTTATCAACCCACTTCTTTATATCCAACATCGGATTCCTATTCAACTTGGTACAAAACTTCATTATTGGACAATTGATCCCGGATATCTTTATCATAAAAATCAAAGTCCAAAACCACCACAGCTCCTCTTTTATCAGCAACCCGGATCACTATCTCCTCATTCTTGCGAAGTGAGGAAATAGCCATCCTTTGTTCATTAGTTAAATTATATCGTTCATGATGTAATTTATTGTTCTCAATATAATCCTGTTCTACCATTCGCATAAAGGTCTTGATGATGGGATTTATAGATACCGGGTCAAAACTACTAGGAAGACCTTTTAATGATCCATATTTATTCACCACGTCCGTGGTATTATTCTTAAAACATTCTTTAAGACTTAGTTTCCTACCCATTTTATACAGATCAACCTGAAAATCAAACCTACTGCCAACAAATGTGGGTATAAAAGTCAAACCTAAAGCTAATACAGACTCCTCAACTGGCGTCAACGAATACCCTGATAGATTAAATACATTATCAACTAATGCTTGTTTCTTCCTCTGTTTTTTCTCCCTCCCCCCTCTCCTCATGTGCGGCCGCCTTTTTCTCTCAGGCTTGTCCTGCCAGGCACACCTTGAGCAACCCTTAAAAAATTACTCGCCCACTTGGCGGCAGACCTTCACCCTGTTCAGCATCTGAGGAAGAGTAGGAGGAGTCAACAGTAAAAGAATCACCACGTTTAAACTGACGTTGTCATTGTCTTGGTATATTTCTCCCATCACCCGTCAACCATCTATATACATTATGGTTTTTATAATCACCCTGAACCACATTCAATTTACTCCTCTTGAATGCTACCAAATCTTTTTTGTAGCACTCAAGGTTGGTGGACAGTTTTTCCAGCCATTTGTCTGTCTTATCATCTATAAGTTTTTGTTGAAATTGTGTCTTAAATTCAGATAATTCTGAATTGGTCTTTTTTAACTCACTACCATCAACTTACTCAATTACCAGGAGGATCAGGTCCATAGAACATTTATTTAAAACGCCGCACCACTTACTACAAAATGTAGGGTTGGTGCGGCCTATCGTTGGTATATTCTGGATCCTGAACCCCCTGGGAAATTTTTTCTGTCTGAAATAATCAGAAAAAAACTGTCCGTGTAAGACCAAATCAATCTCATGTTTAGATAATCTTAATAATTCATGATACAAATCAAGGACTGACTCTGCATGTAGTCCACCAAATTCCTCCTGTACAAATAACACCTTTTCTGCATCATCCTCAGTCAAGCTTAACTGTATATTCTCAGCCTGAGCTAATAAATCTTCATCCAAAAATCTTGTCCCCATCTGTGACATAATGAACCACAGTCACAAAGGCTGATAATCAAAAAATGATGTTCCCTGAGTAGTGACCACAGTCCAAGTCCTCTCCCTTTATACAAAAAATATTCTTACAAAGACACAATTAAAGTGCAGCTTTAGTAGTACTGGAAATATTTATAAAAAACATCAAAATTTTTTCTACAAAAAAATAGTATAGTGTAATACACACTTATACCCATCTGCTGATACGGGGGTGATTAACCTAATATCTCCTCAAAATATTTTTCTAATAATGGGGTGCAAGCATAATAGAGACTTACTCCAAACATAGAAAACACATGTTTGCACACTCCAATTTTTAAAAAACACAACTTGTGGGGTGCATCCTTAATCCCCTGCTGAATACAGGGATAGATAAGACCAAACACAAGCCGCACTCTCCACTATAATATTCTTAGAACTCTTTAATCACATCACCTCTCCTTCATTGCGGAGGGATTATTCATTGACTCACATAAATGTCAATATTATCTCAGCAATACAGATTATTTTCACATATAAGTTACACTGAACATTGCATGATACAAAGTATACATCTCAATGAACAACTTAAAGCCACCATGTCAGGATACAGCCCTCCTACACTGCCCACGCTGCCAACCACATAGCTGATATCAGGGATTAATTGTCCAATAATGAAGTCTATGCCTAGTTGAATAGGAATCCGATGTTGGCTATAAAGAAGAGGGTTGATAACTTGTTAGCTGTAGGTCTTAATAACAGATGGTTGGATGAAGCACTTGTAAAACTCCTAACTGTCGACAACCCGGTATGCCCTGTGTTTTATAGTATACCCAAGATACATGTCTTTCGAGGCTCCGCCTGGACGCCTGATAGTGTCAGCCAAAAACTCAGTTCTACAACCTATTGCTCAGTATGTTGATTTTCTGCTGCAGCCGATAGTAACACAAAGTTTGAGCTATATTAGGGATACACCCCACTTGTCAAAACTTTAGGAATTAACGCAAAATTTTGAGAATGTGTACTTTGCCACATTAGATGTGACCTCGCTGAATACAGTGATCCCACATGTACAGGGGGTAGAGACCATAAGGAGAGCCCTGGAGGAGACGGATTTTATTGGGCCGCCTATTAATTTTATTTGTGATCTGATTTCTTGTGTACTTGAAAATAATCACTTTCAGTATGGTGATGCGTATTTTGTGCAGGGTGCTGGGACCACAATGGGTTAAAATTTGGTGCCAGCATATGCAAATCTGTTTATGAGTAGATACGAACGGATGTTCGTGTATCCCAGATATGGTTCCAGCATCCTGCACTACTTTCGCTTTATTGATGATATTTTGCTCCTTTGGGGAGGTTCCCCTGAAGCGTTTCATGAGATGGTTAGTGAATTAAATTCTATTGATAGCCCAATAAGATTTACTAGTAATTTTCAAAGTGAAAGAATAGAATTTTTGGATATAGTACTTTTCAAGAAGGGTTATTCTCTTGGTACCACCTTATTTAGAAAATTAACTGTAAGGAATACATTGTTATTTGAGACTAGTCACCACCTGAGGGCTTTGATTGAGGGCCTTCCAGGGTCCCAATTTGTTAGGGTCATTCGCAATAATTCAGAATTAGATCTGGCACAGATTCAGGGAGCGGTTTGTTGAGAGAGGTTATTCTGCCAGAGTGGTGAATCACTGCTTGGTAAAGGCAAAAAAGATATGCTCCAATGTTAAAACTGTGAAGGACCCAAAATTAGAAGATCCATTTGTGGTGACCACCCAATTTAATACAAGAGCCATGATGTTTGCTGATTCTGTCAAGAAACATTGGCCAATTGTGAGTAAGGACAGAAACCTAGGAGGCTTAAGTGAACGCCCATTGGTGGCTTTTAAGCGAGGGCCAAATTTAATACAGCTTTTAATGTGTCCTACAAAGAACTTTGATAAACAAACAACTAAATCATGGTTAAGGAAGAAAAATGTAGGCTGTTTTCGGTGTACAGGGTGCACGACATGCAGTGGAATGTTGGCAGGTAAAGAATTTTCTCACCCACACACGGGTTAAAATTCCGATTAAACACTGGCTCTCTTGTACGTCCAGCTATGTTATCTATATATTATTATGTCCCTGTGGACTATATTATGTAGGTAAAACTATTAGGAATTTTCAGGAGCGTATGGCAAATCATAGACGGTCTATAAGGGAGGCAATACAGGAGGGATCCAGTGATAAGCCTGTGGTGAGACTTTTTGCAGAAGAAGCATTCAGTGGCCATGATGAGATGTAAGTTAATAGATCATATCCCTGTGTTAATGCGGGGTGGTGATCGTGAAAAAATGCTCTTAAAGAAGGAGGCACAGTGGATTTTTGAATTGGACACTGTGTCCCCTAGAGGGTTAAATGAGAATATCAACTTTAGGTGCTGCCTGTAAGTGGGATAATTTGGTGTTCCTTGCGCAGTGACAATAAAGGGGTATTCTAGACCAAGTCCTGTATATATTTGTTTTGTGTTTACCGAGGATTTTTATATATGTGTAATGATTTTATCCAAATTGTATGTTTTGTATGATATGCACTTTGTAAAAGCCACTGTGGAGGATAAAGCCAGCCAGTATACACTAATTGTGCAGCCGCAATAACATCCTGATAGTACATTAATAAGCTGTTAAAGTGAGTGGAACGCACTGTGACACGCATACAATAGTAAGTAAAATGGCGCCAGATGGCGCATGGTACACTGGGTATTGTAGTTTAGCGAAGACAGGAAGTGAACTACAGGTTGACGAGCGCGGTCACGTGGTCCCGAGGGGAGTTAAAAGACTCCGGGAACTTGCAGTGAGACAGCACAGACATGCGCAGTGGTGTGGAATGCGCGCCAGTGGTCAGGTTGAACAGGTATGTGGTTGGCAGCGCGGGCAGTTTAGGAGGAGTGTATCCTGACATGGTGACCTTAAGTTGTTCATTGAGATGTATACTTTGTGTCTTTTTGGGAATAGGTATCTTGTCTTGAACGGCGCGGATGGCAGCCGAAGTCGACCGACACACACACCGCTTGGTGTATAAAACTAAAGGCACCATAACTATGGACTGTGATGGATACTTTTTGTAAAACAGCAACAGATATCACATGTTACCTGGGATACTATGGACTTTGTTCCGGATGAGCATAAGCTTTGCTTTGCGAGGCATATTAATCATATTGTTGCCATACGATGTGTAAAAGCCATGCAATGTTCAGTGTAACTTATGTGTGAAAAGAATCTGTATTGCTGAGATAATTTTGAAATTTATGTGAGTCAATGAATAATCCCTCCGCAATGAAGGAGAGGTTATGTGATTAAAGAGTTCTAAGAATATTATAGTGGAGAGTGCGGCTTGTGTTTGGTCTTATCTATCCATGTATTCAGCAGGGGATTATGGATGCACCCCACAAGTTGTGTTTTAAAAAAAATAGGAGTGTGCAAACAGGTGTTTTATATATATATATATATCGGTGCAGAGTTATTATACATTTTATTCAATTAATAATAATATTAATCATGATTTTGTTTATATAGTACTTTTCTCCAACGGGACTCAAAGTCGCTTTACAGTAGAGATGAGCAGGTTCGGTTCCCTGAGAACTGAATCCGCCCGAACTTCACCACCCGAGCTCGGATCCGAGTCAGGGACGGGTTTTCCTGCCTGACTCGGAAACCAGAACGAGGCAAAACGCCATCATCCCGCTGTCGGATTCTCGCAGGGTTTGGATTCCATATAAGAAGCTGCGCGTCACCGACATTTTCACTCTGGCATTGGAGAGTGTAGAGTGAGGACATGTCTCCGTCCTCAGTGTCCTGCATCAGTTCAGTGGTAGTGTCTTGTGCTGCATCAGTCCAGTCACAATGGTTGTGTCCTCTGCTGCTATATGTCCAGTGCTGCTGTATAAGTCCAGTCCAGTGGTGCTGTGTTGCGCTGCATCAGTTCAGTGGGGGTGTATTGTGCTGCATCAGTCCAGTCACAGTGGTATCCTCTGCTGCCATATGTTCAGTGTTGCTGTATAAGTCCAGTCCATTGCAGTGGTGCTGTGTTGTCCTGCATCAGTACAGTGGTGGTGTCCTCTGCTGCCATATGTCCAGTGCTGCGATATAAGTCCGGTCCATTGCAGTGGTGCTGTGTTATCCTGCATCAGTTCATAGGTGGTGTCCCTGTGCTTCTCTATATGTCCGGTGGTACTGCCTTATATGCCCAGTGATACTGCCGTATATGTCCATTGATACTGCCGTATTTGTCCAGCGGTACTGCCGTATAAGTCCAGCGGTACTGCCGTATAATTCCGGTGATCCTACCGTATAATTCCACTGATACTGCCGTATATGTCTAGTGGTACTGCCGTATAAGTCCAGTAGTACTGCCATACAGTGATCCTACCGTATAGTTCCAGTGGTACTGGCGTATAAGTCCAGTGATCCTGCCATATAATTCAAGTGGTACTGGCGTATAAGTCCAGTCCAGTGATACTGCTGTATATGTCCAGTGGTACTGCCGTATAAATCCAATGGTACTGCCGTATAATTCTAGTGATACTGCCGTATAATTTCAGTGGTAATGGCGTATAAATCCAGTGATCCTGCCATATAATTCCAGTGGTACTGGCATATAAATCAAGTCCAGTGATACTGCTGTATATGTCCAGTGATACTGCCGTATAATTCCAGTGGTGCTGGCGTATAAGTCCAGTCCAGTGATACTGCCGTATATGTCCAGTGGTACTGCCGTATAAGTCCAGTGGTACTGCGGTATAATTCCAGTGATCCTGCCGTATAATTCCAGTGGTTCTGGCGTATAAGTCCAGTGATACTGCCATATAATTCCATTGGTATAAGTCCAGTCCAGTGGTGCTGCCACATAAATTCAGTGGTGCTGTACTGTGCTGTATATTATTTACTCCAAATTAAGGGGTTATTAATATTTAATCCAAAGAATTTTCACAGGGTTTGCCCTGTGTGGTGTAGAAGTACGCTCTCCTGTACCGCATATTGTTATATAACTCCAGAAAAATAATGGAGAACAAAAATTTGTAGGATAAAATAGGGAAAGATCAAGAACCACTTCCTCCTAGTGCTGAAGCTGCTGCCACTAGTCATGACATAGACGATGAAATCCCATCAACGTCGTTTGCCAAGGCCGATGCCCAATGTGATAGTAGAGGGCATGTAAAATCCAAAAAGCCAAAGTTCAGTTAACAGACCCAAAAAAAGAAATTTAAATGGTCTGAGGAGAAATGTAAACTTGCCAATATGCCATTTATGACACGGAGTAGCAAGGAATTACTAAATCCCTGGCCTATGTTCATGACTAGTGGTTCAGCTGCACATGACAATGGAAGCTCTCATCCTCCCACTAGAAAAATGGTAAGAGTTAAGCTGGCAAAAGCACAGCAAAGAACTGTGCATTCTAAGATGGTATCACAAATCCCCAAGGAGAGTCCAAGTTTGTCGGCGGTTGCGATGCCTGACCTTCCCAACACTGGATGGGAAGAGGTGGCTCCTTCCACCATTTGCACGCCATCTGCAAATGCTGGAAGGAGCACCCACAGTCCAGTTTCTGATGTTCAATTTGAAGATGTCACTGTTGAAGTACTCCAGGATGAGGATATGGGTGTTGTTGGTGCTGAGGAGGAAGTTGACGAGGAGGATTCTGATGGTGATGTGGTTTGTTTAAATGAGGCACCGGGGAAGACACCTGTTGTCCATGGGAAGAATAAGCCCATTGTGATGCCTGGGCAAAATACCAAAAAAGCCACCTCTTCGGTGTGGAATTATTTCTCCACAAATCCGGACAACAGGTGTCAAGCTGTGTGTTGCCTCTGTCAATCTGTAATAAATAGGGGTAAGGACGTTAACCACCTAGGAACATCTTTCCTTATACATCACCTGCCGCGTATTCATCAGAAGTCAGTGTCAGGTTGTGAAACTTTGGGTAAGAGCGTAAGCAGTCCACTGACACCTAAATCCCTTCTTCCTCTTGTACCCAAGCTCCTGCAAGGCACACCACCAACTCCCTCAACATCAACTTCCTCCTCAGTCAGGAACATCAGTAGTCCTGCAGGCCATGTCACTGGCAAGACTGAGGAGTCCTCTCCTAACTGGGAGTCCTCCGGAGGATCCTTGTGTGGTATGCCTACTGCTACTGTTGTTGCTGCTGGGAGTCAATTGTCATCCCAGAGGGGAAGTCGGAAGATCACTTGTACTACTTGAACTAAGCAATTGACTGTCCAACAGTCCTTTGTGAGGAAGATGAAATATGACAGCAGTCATCCTGTTGCAAAGCGGATAACTGAGGCCTCGACAGCTATGTTGGTGTTAGACGTGCTTCCGGTATCCGCCATTAGTTCAGTGTCACTTAGAGAATTGTTTGAGGTAGTGTGTTCCCGGTACCAAATACCATCTAGATTCCACTTCACTAGGCAGGCGATACTGAGAATGTAAAGAGACGTCAGAAAAAGTGTCCTCAGTGTCCTGAAAAATGCAGATGTACCCACTGTCCACTTAACCATGGACATGTGGACAAGTGGAACAGGGCAGAATAAGGACTATATGACTATGACAGCCCACTGGGTAAATGTATTGCTTCCCACAGCAACAACTGCAGCGGCACCAGTAGTAGCATCTCGCAAACGCCAACTCATTCCTAGGCAGGCTATGCTATGTATCACCGCTTTCCGTAAGCGGCACACCGCTGACAACCTATTACAGAAACTGAGGGACATCATCGCACAATGGCTTACCCTAATTAGACTCTCCTGGGGATTTGTGATATCGGACAGCGCCACCAATATTGTGCGTGCATTACTTCTGGGCAAATTTCAGCACATCCCATGTTTTGCACATACAATTAATTTGGTGGTGCAGAATTTTTAGAAAAATGACAGGGGCATGCAGGAGATGCTGTCAGTGGCCCGAAAAATTGCGGGCCACTTTCGGCATTCAGCCACCGCGTGCCGAAGACTGGAGCGCCATCAAACACTCCTGAACCTGCCCTGCCATCACCTGAAGCAAGAGGTGGTAACAAGGTGGAATTCAACACAAAGGAGGGGGAATGCACCAGACTCAAATGCAGTGGAGAATGATTTCCATCTTGTGCAAGGTTCTCCAACCCTTCGTACTTGCCACACGTGAAGTCAGTTCAGACACTGCCAGCTTGAGTCAGGTCATTCCCCTCATCATGCTTTTGCAGAAGCAGCAAGAGAAATTGAAGGAAGAGCTAAGAAGGAGCGATTCCGCAAAGTATGTGGGACTTGTGGATGGAGCCCTTTATTCGCTTTGCCAGGATTCAAGGGTGGTCAATCTGTTGAAATCAGAGCACTCCATTTTGGCCACCGTGCTTGATCCTAGGTTTAAAGCCTACGTTGTATCTCTCTTTCCGGCAGACACTAGTCTGCAGAGGTTCAAAGACCTGCTGGTGAGAAAATTTTCAACTCAAGCGGAACATAACCCATCAACAGCTCCTCCTTCATTTTCTCCCACAACTGGCGCTGCGAGGAAAAGGATAATATTTCCTAGCCCACCCACTGGCAGTGATGTAGGGCAGTCAGGAGCGAGTGCTGACATCTGGTCTGGAATGAAGGACCTGCTAACGATTACTGACATGTCTGCTGTCACTGCATATGATTCTGTCACAATGGAAAGAATGGTGGAGGATTATATGTTTGACAGCATCCAAGCAGGCATGTCAGACAGTCTATACGTATACTGTCAGGGAAAAAAAGGCAATTTGGATGCCCTTGTACAAACTGGCTTTATTTTACCTAAGTTGCCCCCCCTCCAGTGTGTACTCCGGAAGAGTGTTTAGTGCAGCCGGTAACCTTGTCAGCGATTGGCGTAGGAGGTTACTTCCACAAAATGTGGAGAAGATGATGTTCATCAAAATGAATTATAAATTCCTCCGGGAAGACCTTTACCGGCAATTGCCTACAGAAAGTACACAGGGACCTGTGATGGTGGATTCCAGTGGGGACGAATTAATACTCAGTGAGGAGGAGGAGGATGTACACACTGAAAGGGGTGAGGAATCGGTCGATGAGGATGAGGTCGACATCTTGCACCTGTAGAGCCAGTTTGTGCAAGGAGAGATTGATTGCTTCTTTTTTGGTGGGGGCCCAAACAAACAAGTAATTTCAGCCACAGTCGTGTGGCAGACCCTGTCGCTTAAAGTATTGGTTTGTTAAAGTGTGCATGTCCTGTTTATACAATATAAGGGTGGGTGGGAGGGCCCAAGGACAATTCCATCTTGCACCTCTTTTTCTTCTTTGCATCATGTGCTGTTCGGGGACTAGTTTCTTAAAGTGCCATCCTGTCTGACACTTCCGTGCAAGTCCAGGGGTACTGCCGTATAAGTCCAGGGGTACAGCCGTATAAGTCCAGGGGTACTGCCGCATAAGTCCAGTCCAGTGGTGCTGTATTGTGCTGCATCAGTCCAGTGGCGGTGTCTTGTGCTGCCATAAGTCCAGTGGTGGTGTCCTGTGCTGTATATTATTTACTCCAAATAAAAGGCTTATATACATTACTTATGTTATTATCCTAATACTTTTTACAGGGTTTGCCCTGTGTGGTGTAGGGGTATGCTCGCCTGTGCTGCACATTATTAAAATCCAAATAAAAGGGTTATTATTATCCAAATTAATTTTACAGGCTTTGCTGTGTGTGTGTGTGTGTGGTTTTAGAGTACTCTCTCCTGTGCCACCAATATTGTGCGTGAATTACATCTGGGCATATTCCAGCACGTCCCATGTTGTTTGTGCCGCACACTTGTGTCGCTTAGCTTAGTCATACAGCTACCTCATTGCACCTCTTTTTCTGCTTTGCATGATGTGCTGTTTGGGGCCTAGTTTTTTTAAGTGCTATCCTGTCTGCAACTGCAGTGCCACTCCTAGATGGGCCAGGTGTTTGTGCCGCACACTTGTGTCGCTTAGCTCAGTCATACAGCTACCTCATTGCACCTCTTTTTCTTCTTTGCATGATGTGCTGTTTGGGGCCTAGTTTTTTTAAGTGCCATCCTGTCTGCCACTGCAGTGCCACTCCTAGATGGGCCAGGTGTTTGTGCCGCACACTTTTGTCGCTTAGCTTAGTCATACAGCAACCTCGGTGCAACTTTTAGGCCTAAAAACAATATTGTGCGGTGTTCAGAATAGACTGAAAATAAGTGGAAATTAATGTTATTGAGGTTAATAATACCGTAGGATCAAAATTGCCTCCAAATTCTGTGATTTTAACTGTTTTTATGTTTTTTAAAAAAAAATCATCCAGATCCAAAACCAAAACCAAAACACAAAAGGGTGGTTTTGGCAAAACCAATCCAGATCGAAAACACGATGATGGAACAAGAACCAAAACCAAAACACAAAACACGAAAAGTGCCCGCCGCACATCTCCACTTGACAGGCATTGAAAACAGTACAAAAGATTTGGTATTACATCAATTAAAGAACATTGAAAATTACAAAACCTAGAGACCACAATAAGCATAGTGTAGGGTTGGTGCAGACATTTTGAGTAATAAATTCCATGGGTTGTTGTCGAAGTCAAAAATATTACATAGAAAGAACATACAGACTTCACACATATAAGTCGCTATGCTTGCAAATACGCGCAGCGAGCACAGCAATATATGGTAACACATGCATTTACACGGACATGCCACAGAGATGGATTCGACACTTATTTCATACAGCACATAATTATAATAATATCAAGCGCCAGACATCATAATGATTTAAAATTATATAATGGAGTAATGTCATGTATGTGTATTATTTGAACGAAGCAAGATAGACCTGTCGTATTTGGTATTAAAGCAAGCAGATTAATGTGTAGATTCATTTGATACTTGTTATTAAGTTGTAGGACATTGCAACAAGTATTTATGATTAAATGTATGAAAGCTAAAATCCCTGTTATTAGGACAATAGACATAATAGACATTCCAAACAGGTGGTGGACAGGAAACTCAGGCCAGCCCTTTGGATGTCTTCAAGGCTGAACCTGTTTAGCATACGAACAGACCAGTGACTCATCATGAATGAGAAAATTCCCTCCCTTAAACTAGATAACACATTACAGAGACACATGATGGAGGTGCTTCTAGACCAGTTCCTGTATTTATTTACAGAGAGAGAGAGAGAGAGTGATATGGACGGAAGACTTTTATATGAGAAAGATATGGTGATGTATTTGCTGAACTGTAACTGTAACTGTATGTATTAACTGCTTACTGTATGAATTGTAACCATGTAACTATATGTATACTCTCCATTGTGATATATTGAATACATATCCTTTTAATAACAAATATATACATCAATGAGCTTTGGAACTCAGATAATGTGTGGGTGTATTGTTTTCTCTAATGGGATGCAATGTTTTGCGATGTACAGCGCACATTCATGGCACATGGTAATAAGACGTGCAGGCATCTACAATATATATTAGAGCGGGCATTTAAAATATTTGTTAGAAAGCAATTTGGTATTCACATTGTATATTCCACCAATGAAATGTACAAGATGAGGAAGCCATCTTGGGTGGAATAAGTCACACCCAATAGAGATGACACAAAATGGGTGGTTGCAGCTTCCTAACACTAGAAGTAGGGTCCCAACATGACCGTCCGGCCCATGTATTTAGCATCCCATCCATGTTTTTTCTTTAACTTTTTTTTAGTTCACCCATCTGTCTTAATAGCTTCTATAGTTGATCTGTTGATGATTTTTGTTTACTAATTAGCCAATTAACATGATAGCAATATACTTCATAGCCTATTTTACTCAAAGGATGTCAACGAGCATTTCAGTGAAAATCTGATCAAAATCGGTTTAGTAGTTCTTAAGTTTATCGTGAACATACATTCAAATTAACTAAATGTATTAATAGTATAGATTTACATTATATTGGGGGTAATTCAGACCTGATTGCTAGGCTGCGTTTTCTGATAGCCTGCGATCAGGTCTGAACTGCGCATGCGTATGCTCCTCAATGCGCAGGCACGATGGACTGCAGCAATGGGGATCGATGTATAGCGACGGGATGGTGCGATAAAAGCGATCGCATGGGCGATCACAAGGTGACTGACAGGAAGAGGGCATTTGTGGGTGGCAACTGACCATTTTCAGGGAGTGCCTGGAAAAACACAGGCGTGTCCAAGCGTTGGAAGGGAGGGTGTCTGACATCAATTCCAGTCTCTGACTGGATGAAGTGATCACAGCAGCTAAGTAAGTCCTGGGCTGCGTAGAGACTGCACAAAATCAGTTTGTGCAGCTCTGCTACACATGTGTTCGCACACTTGCACAGCTAAAATACACTCCCCCAGTAGGCAGCAACTATCTGATTGCAGGGCTGCAAAAATCACTGCCAGTGATCAGGTCTGAATTACCCCCATTATGCAGAAATAAGTGACTTAAGGAAATTGTCTGTTTACTAGAAATTGTTGTATGAGCAAATAGTTAAAGAATTACAGAGTGAATTATCCTTTTTAAAAATATCCTTTAAACAAGAGGATTAATAAAGGGAAACATAGAAACATAGAATTTGATGGCAGAGAAGAACCACTTAGCCAGGGGCGTAGCCAGAACTTTGTGGGCCCGATAGCAACATATTGAAGGGGGCCCCTGTCCCAATGCTTATAGAGAGACACTTCTCTGCAGCAGTTGTTAATGTTATGCTCTCTAATAGTGCTCTAGTTCATTTTCTGAATCATAGTGGAGCCTTATTTAATGTTATGCCCCATAGTAGTGCCCTAGTTTCTTTTATGAATCGTAGTAGTGCTTAAGTTCACGCTATGTCACATTTTAGAGCTGCCAGTATACATTATGCCACACAGTACCCCTAATTCACATTATGCCGCACAGTACCCCAATTCACATTATGCCCCACAGTACCCCCCAATTCACATTATGATATATAGTGCACCCTGTTCTTATTGTGCCTCATTACAGAGCCCCAATTCATATTATATAATATTAAAATGCCCAACAGTTCATGCGTGCCTCCCGGCAAAGGGGGCGTGGCCTTGATAAAATGGGCGTGGTCTCTGTAAAATGGGCATGGCCTCGTCTGAATCGACTACCTTACACCCCAGTTTTTGACCTTGCACCGACAGATCACGGCGAGCACAGGAAAAAAAGAAAAATATATATTATGCCATACACCGCAATGCCCTTGATACATTAAATCCCCATTTTCCACGTTACGGCAGGCAAGAGTCCCCATTTTCCACATTACGGTAGGCAAGAGTCTCCATTTTCTACAATACGGCAGGCAAGTGTCCCCATTTTCCACATTACGGCAGGCAAGAGCCCCCATTTTACACAATACGGAAGACAAGAGCCCCGATTTTACACAATACGGCAGGTACGTGTCCCCATTTTACACAATACGGCAGGCACGTGTCTCCATTTTACACAGTACGGCAGGCAAGAGTCCCCATTTTACACAGTACGGCAGGCACGTGTCCCCATTTAACACAGTACGGCAGGCACGTGTCCCCATTTTACACAGTGCGGCAGGCAAGTGTCCCCATTTTACACAGCACGGCAGGCAAGAGTCCCCATTTTACACAGTGCGGCAGGTAGGTGTCCCCATTTTACACAGTACGGCAGGCAGGTGTCCCCATTTTACACAGTACGGCAGGCACGTGTCCCCATTTTACACAGTACGGCAGGCACGTGTCCCCATTTTACACAGTGCGGCAGGCAAGTGTCCCCATTTTACACAGCACGGCAGGCAAGAGTCCCCATTTTACACAGTGCGGCAGGTAGGTGTCCCCATTTTACACAGTACGGCAGGCAGGTGTCCCCATTTTACACAGTACGGCAGGCACGTGTCCCCATTTTACACAGTACGGCAGGCACGTGTCCCCATTTTACACAGTGCGGCAGGCAAGAGTCCCCATTTTACACAGCACGGCAGGCAAGAGTCCCCATTTTACACAGTGCGGCAGACAAGAGTCCCCATTTTACACAGTGCGGCAGGCAAGTGTCCCCATTTTACACATTATGGCAGGCGAGTGTCTCCATTTTACACATTATGGCAGGTAGGTGTCCCCATTTTACACAGTACGGAAGGCAAGAGTCACCATTTTACACAGTACGGCAGGTAGGTGTCCCCATTTTACACAGTACGGCAGGCAGGTGTCCCCATTTTACACAGTACGGCAGGCACGTTTCCCCATTCTACACAGTATGGCAGCCACGTGTACCCTTTTTACACAGTGCGGCAGACAAGTGTCCCCATTTTACACATTATGGCAGGCGAGTGTCTCCATTTTACACATTATGGCAGGTAGGTGTCCCCATTTTACACATTATGGCAGGCAGGTGTCCCCATTTAACACATTATGGCAGGCAAGTGTCCCCTTTTTATACATGATGGCAGGTGGCAGAGGGGGGGGAGAGAGAGGGAGAGGCTGACTTACAGTTGAAGCGGTTCTTCCTGCTCTTCGCCGCCTCTCCCTCCTCTTCGCGGCGCCGCCGGCTTGGCTCCCCCTCCTCCCGAGTACCCAGCTCGGAGTTTTGCGAAATGACGTGATTGCGTCGTGACGTCACAACGCACCGCGTCATTCTGCAAAACTCTGCCCCCCGAGATGGGTACTCTGGAGGAGGGGGGATTTTAAAGTGTTCAAGAAGTGCCAAGGCGGGTGCCCCGTGCAGTTGCACGGCTCGTCCGCCGCAAGGAACGGCACTGGTCTCTACCACCTCTGATGGCAGACTATTCCATTATGCCACTACCCTTTCTGTGAAGTCATTTTTAAAAAAAAAATTCCCTGAACCTACCTTCTTCCACTTCCATTGTGTTCTAATACTTCTCTCCCTTTGAAAAATGTTTATCTCCTATACATTGTTAAAACCTTTGGTACAGTATATTTAAAAGTTTCTATAATGTCCCCACTTAAACTATACATATTAAGATCTTTCATTCTTACCAGGTAAATTTTGTAGAACATGCACCAATTTATTTGCCCTTCTTTGTACAGTTTCTAATGTATTAATATTCTTCTGGAGATATGGGGCCGGATGTAAAGACGTCTGAGTTGGCCGGAGGTGCTTGTTGCTGAATGCTGACTTTTGTTTTCAAAGCTGTAATCATTTACAAGACATGGTTTTGCCTTGTAAATGATTGCTGCTTTAAATAAGCGTTTGAGTTCGGCCGTGAACCCACACCTCTGACCAACGTCATTACATCTGACCCATGGCCTCCAGAACTGAACACAGTGTTTTAGATGAGTCCATACAAATGAATTACACAGAGAACTTACTACTTCTTTCTTTCTGCAGCTGATTCTTTTCCCTTTGCAGCCAAGCATCTGACTTGCCTTGCTCATTGCTTTGTTACATTGCTTACCACCTGCCTTTATGTCCTCTGTAATAGTGACACCTAGATCCCTTTGCTCTGCAGTAGTTTCTACTATATTTAGTCTTTTGGATTTTTGAGACCCAAGTGCTTTTTTTGGCATTAAACTGTAGTTGCCATGCTCTTGACCATTCCTCTAGTCTATCTACATAATCAATCATTTGTTTTACCCCTCCTGTTGTGTCTACTCTCTTGCATACCTTTGTGCCATCTGCAAAAAGGGCATACGTTACCTTCAATACCATTTGCAATGTCACCAATAAAGATATTAAAAATCACTTCCCAAGTACAGGTCCCAGTGGTACTCCACTTTTAACCTTTCCCTCCCGTAAATGCACTCCATTTACTACAACTCTCTTTTTTCTAGTCTGCAACCAAGATCCATTCAACCATCTTAGAATCAAATCCCAAGCTTTCAAGTTTATTTAACTGTCTGTGATGTGGGACAGTGTCAAAAGCCTTACTAAAGTGTAGCTAAACTACATCTTGCCCCCTTCCCCCGCCCCCACCTTGATCTATTACTTTTGTCTTCCCAAGTAAATTCATGCTGTTTGGGATTCTGTAAATTGCTGGATTTCAGATATTCTACAACTCTTTATTTTAAGAGAGTTTCCATCAGTTTACTACTACTGATGTACTGTAAGGCTCACTGGTCTGTAGTTGCTTGCCTCTTCTTTGCATCCACTTATGTGCAGTGGGACTATGTTTGCTCTTTTCCAGTCCTCTGGAATTACTCTTGTAGCTAGTGGCTGGTTAAAAAAGTCTGTTATTGGTGCTACCAGCACCCCTCTAAGATCTTTTAGTATCCTTGGATGTATCGCATTGATTTATCCATTTTCAGTTTTGAGTGCTCTGTAAGGACCGTTTCTACCTAATTTTTCCTGAATATACTTACAACTTAACTCTCTCTTTCAATAGGGAATACTGAGCAAAAATAATTATTAAGATTGTCTCTCTCAACAAGACTCCCACTCTCTGTCTTTAGAGACTTGGCAATTGAAGCTCTTAAAGAGAAATATCTCAAGGCTGAATGCCTTGATGGAGGAGGAGCAATGCATTCATCTAAAGCAGTGGTTCCCAAACATGGTCCTCAAGGACCCATAATGGGTTTGCGTTTTCAATCCAATGCACTGTGTATGACCAACTGTCACATTTTTTTATATACATTATTTTTATTGAAGCTTTGGACCAAAATAGTATACATTTGAAAAAGCATTTGTTCATATTTATACATTTACTTTAGTGACATTAATGCAACAATTGTCACATTTTAAAAATCCACAGGTGACCTGTAAAACATGAACCATTAGGGGTCCTTGAGGATTGATTTTGGGAACCATTGATCTACATTTTACTGTATCATGACATTTTACTGTGTCTTGAAATATCACTGTATCCCCACAGTTTACTGTATACTGAAAGTATTAGAAATAATTCATTACAGATGTATCCCGCTACAGATTTGCTGTATATAGCAGCGTTCTGTAGCAGGACCACAATGTGAATGCAGCATAGCATGCAGCATCCATTTGCATTGCTGCTGGCTCCCATGGGAGGCGGGCGCATGTGCACGGTCGGCATCCCGCACCTCCAGGAAACTTGGATACCAATACATCCCGCCTTAATTGTACAGCCCACTATACTGCGAAAAGTGTGCTTTGATAAGTATATATCACAGGAACACTGTAAGTGGACATATTTGTATATCAACTGAATTTAGGGCAGAAAAAAATTGCCAATGCTTTGCTGTCATTTACAACACAATGGAAAAAGTGCACGCCCCCCACTCAATGCATTTTTGCTGGAAAAAATCTAGACTTTGATCTGTTATTACTCAACATCCTGACCAATTATTGACATTATTGCACATCTACATTACACACCCTATCGAATGACATCTAAACAATCAAAATTGGTGTTATCATTTCAAAGTGTTTGCTCTCACAAAAAATAGTTTAGCAGATTAAATATATAGAGTACGAAGTATGAAAATGCGCTTCTTACAACGAATGGAGTGTTAAAAGGAATCTATGTTGGAAAAACAGTATGAAAATAAGGTACTTTTTGCAAAAAAAGGAGCAAGAAATTGTTGTGTTGCACCAGAGATGTTTGATACTTCAGAAGGAAGTAGAAGAATTAAAAGAATGTGTAAAGGGACATCAAGGGTACACTCTGGCTCTGGTGTTAAAACAAAAATACTCTTTAATTGCTTCCACGCAAGCAAGTTTGGATAAGCAAATACAGACACTCCACCCCAACTTTGCTACTGCCAGAGAAACTCTAGAGTGCCTGGATGAAAGAAATGTGTTTCTGGAGGAAAGTCTGCCTGGCACAAGAAAGTTAAGTTTTGGAAAAAGAAATGTACCATGTACTTGCTGTAGTTGACAAGTTGCAAGGAGAGATTGTGAATCTTGCGAAGCATCTGTCAAGTGCACAGAAGGCTGGTGATCAAGCACGGTTGTGAAACGTACGTACAGCTGAGACGTTGTGCTCCACTGATCAGCTCCTCTCTGCAGGAGGACGCTGTGTCGGGCGGCATGTGAAACCGCTACTTTGGATCCGGCAAATCAGCCGTGACAAGCGGCAGTGCTAATCGCTTTCAGAGACGCACTTACTGGAGAGGTTGGACGGGACGGCAGGTGAAGCCGCAACTCAGGAGCCAGTGAATCAGTCACGGCAGGAGGCAGTGGCAATCACTTCTAGGGACGTATTGACTGGAGAAGTTTGACGGTATATGAAACTCCCCTTGAGATGTGGTAACCAGCAATGTCTAGCGCTGTCTAAAACCAGGGAGGCATGTAAAACTGTTTTGTTTTTTTAGCAACCAGCTATGCTCAGTATCATCTGGAGTTTAAACTGCAATGTCCAGAGGCATGTCTAAACGCTAATACAAATTAGGTTATTGAGCTGCTGAAGAACTGACAGTGTGTTTTAAGATCTGGTTACGAAGTGGCAGAGGTTTAGCCGCAGGGAGCGGCGCAACATATACCCCTCTTTCCATGCCTATAGATTGTAGTGTCCTGCTTCCCCTTTTAATGAACAATTACTTTTATTTATAGATAATGCTTATGGTGAATACCCCTTTTTTCCATACCTATAGATTGCAGTGTCCTGCTTCCCCGTTTTACTGAATAATTCTGGTTATTCTAAAATAATGCTTATGGTGATAAGATCAATTGTTTGGGACTATAAATTTTAAGATAGTCTCATTTTGTTCATGTGCTCTTGAGTGGTCATAAGCTACGGATCACACTTACAAAGTATATCATTATACCAAATCAAACAAGTGATCTTTAGCTTAATTGAGTACTCAATAATCTTTGCTTTTTCAGGTCATAGTAACATAGTAACATAGTATCTGAGGTTGAAAAAAGACAATTGTCCATCGAGTTCAACCTATTTGTGGTCTCCTATGCATGATGATTTGACTAAAATTTCTGACTGATGCTGCTGTCAGCCGTTACATTTTATCCCTATTTATAGTAACTATAATGCATGACTATGCACCATACCCCTGGATATCCTTATCCATTAGGAATTTATCTAACCCATTCTTAAAGGTGTTGACAGATTCCGCCAGTACAACTCCCTCGGGCAGGGAATTCCAAACATGTATTGTCCTTACCGTGAAAAAGCCTTTACGCCGTATTGTGCGGAATCTCCTCTCCTCTAACCTGAGCGAGTGTCCACGAGTCCTCTGTGTTGATCTAACCAAAAACAGGTCCCGCGCAAGCTCTGTGTATTGTCCCCTTATATATTTGTAGATGTTGATCATATCCCCTCTTAGTCTCCGCTTTTCCAATGTAAACATGCCTAGTCTTTCAAGCCTTTCCTTGTATTCCATCGTCTCCATGCCCTTAATTAGTTTGGTCGCCCTCCTCTGTACCTTTTCAAGCTCCAGGATATCCTTTTTGTAGTACGGTGCCCAGAATTGTACACAGTATTCAAGGTGTGGCCTCACTAGTGATTTATATAACGGGAGTATAATACTCTCGTCCCTAGCATCAATACCCCGTTTTATGCATGCTAATATCTTATTAGCCTTCTTTGCTGCAGTCCATATACTCTCCATATACTCTCTTTCTCATTTCACAGGTATCCCACTGGTCTCCGTGGCGCATTGCAGCCCTGCAATGCCTATTGCAACAGGACTGCTCTAACACCGGAGACGGAGATACCAGGGGATACTGTGGCTTTTTTTCTATCAATCCATCAGTGCCCCTACTCTCACCCTTCTTCCGCTCCCTTGATGAGGATGGGCAGCAGATGGGGGTAATTGTACATTAGATTGTACTATTTCTCTCTACCTATCACACAAAAGCCTGACACAATCCACACCAAAAAAATTGAAATTGAGGCCTCAAAATAATAAATTAATAGAGGTGCACCTATGGTCCTAATTGACCAAATGTTTCTCAGACCAATCACACTGGTATAACGGTGAATGATAAGGTGACATTTTGTCCCTCACCGCATACCATATGTGTTAAAGTCCAGGTATATGATTTTTTATGTGTTAATTAGCAGGTTGATATGCTCTTACTGAAATTGAATAAGGAGGTATATGTCTGTGAGAAAAATGATATTCCATAATATCCATGGGCAGTGACATGTCCCGGTGCAATATATTACATGTGATGGTTTTAAGTGTTTCTTGAGAAAAAATTGTGAGGCCGTGTGTGGTTTGATTCAGAATTACAGTGGAGAGAAATTATCACTGGCATTTAATTGCCATTTGCAATATAGTTCTAATTTGAGCTGAGAATGAGCTCAGGGATATTGTAGAGCTGACAAAGTGATGTGCCATATGAGAATTGTGTGAAAAAACGTTTAGAGTGACTGAATGCTATTTTTCACCTGTATTTATTAGAGTCACATGACATACGCATGGTATCCACCTTAAGGATGAGTGCTAATCTCAAAGACAAATGTTAAACCTACATTGTATTTGTCTGTAACCATACTGTTTTGAAAATATTCAGCTCTGCAACAGTTTGCGATATGGCAACTAAGTTTCAATCAAGCTGAGCATGTGATTAGGAACACTGCTGAACTGGTAAAGTGATGGCTCATATGTAAAGTGTAGCCAGGGAGTGGATCATAATCCAATGCCACTGCAAGAAGTGCATAAACCTTTTTCCTTTAAAATTCAACCAGATAATAAATGTATGTTTACACAGAGAGTGCGTTAGAATAGGGACTGATAGTCCTAGAGATATATACGAAATACGCTGTGATTCCACTAATATGCTGTGATCCCATTAGAAAACAAGTTGGTGTATTTACACATTTGTTTATCCATGATTTGACACAAGTAATAACACAATTGTTCATTCATGATTTAACACTAGCATTAATACATTTGTTCATTCTTTAATTGACATTATGGGAGATAGGGACACTCATTGAATACGGGTGATACTTACCTCAGTGTCTGATATTAGATGTGTTTGAACACTCTCCCCTTTATTTTAGATTGGTAAGAAATAAAAGTTAAGTTTTAATACTATTCATTAACCCTCTATATACTATACCACTAATTATTTCAAAAGAGTGCTCCAAAAAAGGAATTTTCTTTGGGGCTAGTCCCCACAATGTTTTTGAAAGTGCACAGAAGATGCAGGTGAAAAGGAATGTTTAAGAACAAGAGCTTGAATGTAAAGTAAAAGTGGCAGAGTCTGAAATAGCCAAAAAAAAAGACTTGTTAAATTTGAAGATGTGGAGAGCAATCTTCTGCAGACTCTGGACAAGTTGGAAAGCACAATGGGAAAACTTAGCCAGCTGGATGTATAGCTGCAACTGAGGAAAAGTGGCAAAATGGAAGTAGGAAAAACAGAAGAGGAAAATAGGTTGAACTACACTCTGGAATTGATTCTGAGCCCATATTGGAGTTCGATCTCTTCACTGAACTTAGTCTGACAAAAATACAGAAACTCAAGCAGCAGTTGATCGTGAAGAGGCTGGCATGAAGAGTGTTATGCCAGAGATGAAAAGGGACATGTGTCATAAACCGCAGATGAACCATGAATTTTTTGAAGAAACTAAGATGTTTCTGATGAATAATGGATGTTGATGGCAATGAGAAAATGAAGATGGCTTGTTAAATGTCCATGTGAACAAGAAAGGACTGATGTACCAAAGATGGGAAATTCACCAACGGAACTTGTTGCAGTGGAAAAAATCCCCTGCAGGGACTTTCAAATACAAAAGGTGATAATGTCCTGTGAGGTTCAATATATTCAGAAGACTCTAATTTTGTCATGTGATCAGAGTGATGTGAATGTGACCAGGTCCCACACTTTTGCAGTGAAAAGCAAAACCTTGTAGGAAGTTTAGAATGACAGTTTTGTGGAGTGGTACTCCTGTACATGGAACAGTGACTTTATGCAACCAAATCAAAACTTTTAATGCAGCTGAATTTGTTTGTGAGAAAGCAAATTAAATTTGTCTCATACTACAAGGCTTGGAGTAAACCAGCCAAACATAATCTGAAATGAAAGACCTCTGTAGAGGCTGAATCTCAATTTATGCAGAAGCAACATGTTGAGGTTGTTCACCATATTATCAATGCCCAGCAAGCAGATGCCCAAGAAGATCGAGAGATATGAACATTATTGAAGTGAACAATAACCATCCATGAGGTGAAGTTTATGGGTCGGGGAAAAAAGCATTCAAGTATGTTACATGGACAAGAGAATCCAGAATGTGAAAGTGGCAGTGCCAGTATATTTTTTGATAACATAAAGCTAGGATCTGAATATTAGGATGCTGGTGGCTCTCAGGACAAGAGTGGTTCTTTGAATGAAGGTGAGTTACCAGTGAAGCATGCTGTAAACATTCTAAAGATTCTGGAAAACATAGAAAGTAGGATAGGTGCATGAGAAAAGATAGTTTTACTATTATATAAGTTTCTGGTTAGGCCACATATTATATATGTTTTGGGAACTCTACGAGTTGTGCGCCTTTCTGAATATTATTGCAGGTACAATGTTTATCTCACAATTAATAGAAGTGGGAACAAAGATAAGTAATGTTTTACTACTGTATCATTTGTAACAAACTGTGGAGTGTCATCGCACAAAGCCAATCTGCCTCTACAGTATCTGTGTAATTTAGTCAACTTACACAGACATCTGGTCATTTTAACTGTAGAGTGTACAGATGTGTGAGGCCAACGAGCTTTAGTGAAAACTACACACCTACACCCCCATCTTCTTTCTTTTTATTACATTTGTGAAACAGGAGAATTTTATTTGTCACGACTTCTAAACTGGTTTGAGAGAAAAAGATTTTACTGTAAACACCATTAAGTGTCAGTTACATGGCTTTGATTTCAGGTTTGTCTTGCTTCTTTACTCTCCTTTTAGGTTTTATACTATTGATGTCACAGACCAAGGTAACTGAAAAGGAGGACAAGTACCTGGACACTTTTGCAGGCCTGCTAGAAAAGCATAATCACTCTCCCAAGATGTCATGGACACCCCTCCCTTGGTGAGCAGCTTGACAGCTTTAGCCAGGAGTCATCAGCATTCACAATGGGCATGACCATGCTCCCATATGCTCCCTAGTATGGGGGCCCAACTGATGTCCTTGCAGCCCTGCACAGGAATTCCTTATAGCAATGGACCTTTCAATGATGTTAGTACTTATATGAGGGTCTAGAGCAAAATGCATAATTCCCAGCCAAAACACTGGATCTGTAAACTAGTATTAAGAGCTATGATTGATTATGACTCTATGTGGCTTTTCAGCCATAATGAGTGTAGTCTCTGTGATCATTATAGATCCAGTATTGTCCCTATTGATTGAAGTGGTGAAGGCAAATTCAACAAATAAATGAAAGTTGATCTCGTGCCTACCTGTTGCAAAAAATATTTTTAGCTGCAATTGGTTCATAACATGATTGAGGTGATTGATATAGCTAATAAAAGTTTCTTTCATTTTTGGGGTTAAGAAGGACTTTTGTATTCTTGTAAAAATAATTTGTCTTGGTGTATAGCTTTGCCCTGCTCTAGGTAAAGTTAGACATTATGAAAGATTTACCATACCTCAGTTACCTTTTTGGGGTTTTTTCAACCTCTGTGGCTGTGCCATTGTGTCACTTATATACAATTTTCAAGTGTACATGGCACCAAATCCTTAAAAACAATGTACAGATGTATGTTTTATGTTGTATGTTAATGGCAGAAGTTTCATCATTGTCATCCTCTTGTTATACAGGAAGTGTTTGTTACACATGATGTACGTCTGCAGCCATTGTTCAGCATGATTGCAACTAGTAAAGTCACACTTCTGCAGCTCTCCAGAGTCCTGTGGTGATTTGCACATAGACCACTTTACACAATGTGTGCTCTGTTTTCAAATAGCCTAGACATTTCTATAGCTATTGCTTTCAAAATATGGACAAAAGCTATTCATTAGTTTTCCTAATAAATTGTCAGTGTCGCAGCCACTGACCCCAGACCATTCTTGCCATCTGCATCTTTCTGGCCTCTTGGCATCCCTCACCAGTCCACACTACATTCCCATCTATGTATTAGCTCCCTCTTGCTTCTCGATTGCCTCTTTTATCCCTCTCCTGCTGGGATTTCTGCCTCGCATGTCACCTTACTGGCCTGGATTCCCCTGGAGACAGCCAGCCACCAGGTTCCTTCACCTTGCAACCTGAGTCCCAAATCAGATGGGGTTATTTTCCTGGGGTTTGTGTTGCTGGCTGCTCAGGGACCTTTGTCAGACGCTCCTGAATGTGCTCAGTGAAGGCCCTGCAAAAAGGGTCATTCACAGTTCTCCTGACTATTCTGTTAAGGCTGAGTTGGAAAACACGACATCAAACAAAAAAACTACAAGAGCTGTAGTCACATATGTAATCCATGGATATCAACAATGGGATGCATTGGGATATTAACTGTTAAAGGGGTAACCCCATTTCATGGGGTTACCAAGAAATAAATGCAAATAATTCAACTGATATGGATGATAATACTGATTTGCCTTTGTTATCAGTAGACTTCTGGAGGAGGTTTCTAGGTAATTTACTCTATATTTTTGGGTTAAATAGCAAAAATGAGGAGTAATTTACAAACTTTTTATGAATTTACAATTTCTCAAGAGGGACTATATAAATCAATATTACATATAACTTATAGATGAAGGATCACATCATCCTCTAAGTGACAGAACTGATACAACTCAAAACTGAAAAATTGCAGTCACTGAAACAAGATGCTCTTAGCACAGAGAAGATCTTCCAGTAAGGGTGTAAGTGACCGTGACACATGTAAAACCAAAGAAAGCCAACAAACATACATGTCATTGAGGATAGTATTCAATTTTTCTATTTGTCGATGAACCTTTTTAAGTGTAGTAAATACTGAAATATTCATTAAATATCTTTAGGAGAAGAATCATGGAGGATAATCAATACCACACCCGAGGTAAGGTTCCATGGTTACTATAAACCATTGTTTTGATGAGTCAGATTTACCAGTTGTCTTCATGGCGTAAACAATGTTAGTATAGTTTAGTGTGACCCATTATAAAACAGTGCACATTAGGTCAGTTCTAATTGGTTTGCAAAAAACAATTGCTGTGGCCATCCGTTTCTAGGGGTCCTTAGCAACAGAAGTTGAGTGAATACTTCTTATTCTTGCAGTTATTTTTATGTTCAATCATTGAATGCATTTATTATATGAGACAATGGATCATTTACTGTTGATTAGGATAGAATCATACAGTGGTGTAAATGCTTGCATTTACAGCTGCGAAAGATATCTTCCATTTTCTGATATCAGTCATCAAATAAAACTATATTATTCAACATGCCATGTTAGGTCATACTCTCTCTATGATAGAGAAGAACTACTGCAACCCAACTATAATCTCACACTGAGTGTGATGTCCCACATACAGGGACTTACCCTCCCTCATACTGCTGCATAGATAAAAAGCAGACTGGTGAATTCAGTTCAGATATGCAACTGTACCTATTAGAGTGGCGATGTTATATTGATTGTTGTGATGTTATGCAATACACATGCATACAGTATGTAAGTAGGAAAGCATATGATGCAGCACAAATAGGGTTCCACCCCAATGCTGCAGTGTATTGCAGAATCTATAGCAACCAACTTTTGTCTGGGCAGTGTCATACTTTTAATAAGAAACTGTCATTGTTGTCAAGCTAGAGGTTTCGGATAATTTTAGGCAGGTCTCTTCCAACTGTCCTCAAGAGGTCACCAGTTCAAGAATTCTGCCTTTGTGTGATGGACTACGCTTTATAGCAACTGGTTTGGATATAGCAATAACTACAATTATACTCTGTTTATGAACTCATTTAATTTATGGATCACACACAGAATGGAAAGAATGAAACAAAAACAGTTTAATCCCCTCTCTGCATTAAATATCATTTATACTTATTCTCTCTTTGATGACCCAGTGTATTTGTATATCTCCAGCTTTATTCTGTCACTCCGCCTACTACGTGGGCAGTTTCTAATAAACTTACACAGGCTTTCAGTCATCAATCCGTTGGCATTAAAAAATATAAAACCACCTGTGCAATCATGGGAAGCGAGGCTGAAAACCTCTACTCCCTTGTAACTATCCAAAGAGCTCTATACAGTGAGCGATCCGCCGCCAAGCTGCCCGACGGCGGATATGGCCGACGGGCAACCCGGCGGCTGGGGGGCAGTGACGGGGGAGTGAAGTTTCTTCACTCCCATCGTCACTCGGCTCCATAGAAGTGCAGGCAAATATGGACGAGATCGTCCATATTTGCCTGCATGCACAGGCGACGGGGCACCAGCGATGAACGAGCGCGGGGCCGCGCATCGTTCATCGCTGGTGCCTCCACACTCAAAGATATGAACGGTATCTCGTTCATTAATGAACGAGATCGTTCATATCTTTGAATATTATCGCCCAGTGTGTAGGGCCTATAAGTCCCTTAAAGTCTCACTTTGTGACTGCTATCCTCAGAGGCCATGCATTGGAAACAAAGAAAACTACAGATCCTCTGGTATACCCAATCAGGTCTGTCCTTTGTAATGTCAGACCTATAAGAAACAAGACTGCTACAGTTGCTGACCTTATTGAATCTTTGGATCTTGTCTGCATTACAGAGACTTGGCTAGTTGAAAATGCAGTAACTATCTTGCAGGCTCCAAGCCCAACAGGTTACTCTGTCATCCATGACCCAATACTGAACTGCAGGGGAGGTGGAGTGGCTATCTGTTTTAAAAAAGCACTGAAACTTAGAATCCCCCCAATGGAAATGACATGCTCATTTCAGTGCATCATTGCCCGGAGTTCTACAGGATTAGGTTTCACAGTACTTATCATTTACCGTCCCCCTGGAGATTGACACTGTTACTGGACTAGATCTGGAGCATCAAATATGGGTGATCTTTGGGGATTTTAATGCATGGTCAGACCACCACTCAGTTTAGTTCTCAGTTGCAACCCCAGTAAGGAGTTCCTGTTAAACGAGCTCATGGCAGCAAACAATAGGCCAGCTCAGCTTTTTCTTAAACTGGAGATGCTTTGCAAACCAGTAAGCCTGAAGCCTGATGATACCCTATCCCCATCAAGATACAATGAGTTTGCATCCCCAGAGTGCCATCAAAGCAACATCAATTAGCACCAGCAATTGGATACTGCCCTTTAATGAGTATTTCCCATTTTGTCCTGACTTTTTTTCATTTAACTGTTCTCACTATTATACTGAGTGATGAACGCTGCTTAAAAAATGCCCTTCTTCTTCCTTTTAGTTCTAAATTGGAGAAGTTCCAGTCTATCTTTTTTGCTTTCTAAATAACCCCTTGCTTTAAACGGTTATCCCATTTCTACTATGTGTCTAATGGTGGGTACACATGGGAGATTTCTCCCAGCGGGGTGGTCTTCAGTATGCCGGCGGTCGGGCTCCCGATGACCAGCATACCGGCGCCGGGAGCCCGACAGCCGGCATACCGACACTTATTCTCCCTCGTGGGGGTCCACGACCCCCCTGGAGGGAGAATAAAATAGTGTGGCGCGTGTAGCGTGGCAAGCGCAGTGAGCCCGCAAGGGGCTCATTTGCGCTTGCCACACTGTCGGTAAGCCGGCGGCCGGCCTCCCGGCGCCGGTATACTGGTCGCCGGGAGGCCGGCCGCCGGCAGATCGTAGTGAACCCCTCCCAGAGATGTGTGCTGAGCTATCTATCACAGACCGCCTAGCACACATCTCCCCCCCCCCCCCGCTCAGCACAGCGCGATGTGTGCTGAGTGAGGGGGGGGGATGGGGGGAACTGCTCATTTCACCTAGCAGTGATATGAGCGATCTCACTAGATTTGGGCATGCTTACATGCCTAATCTAGAGCCTACACACGTACACACACCTACACACGGAGCGATGTGTTCTTAATTTCTAAGCAATCTAGTCAGATTTCTTAGAAATTAAGGGGGTCATTCCGATACGATCGCTCGCTGCAGTTGTTCGCAGCGCAGCGATCGGGTCGGAACTGTGCATGCGCTGACACCGCAGTGCATCGGCGCATGATTGACAGATAGAGGTGGTCGCTGGGCGGGAGGGGACAGCACAGTGGCGTTTGGCCGCCGTTTTGGGGGCACGGTACGGCCAACATAGGCGTGGACAGACCGTGCAGGGGATGGGCCGCAGTGGCTGCGTGACGTCACACGCAGCCGCTGCGACCAGGGTCAGTGACGAGCAACTCCCGGTCAGCCGCAGGAGCTGCGCTGGCTGGGAGTTTCTCAACAAGTACAAAAGCATCGCCGCTGTGCGATGCTTTTGTACTTGTGCAGGGGGGGGCGGACAGACATGCAGGGCGGGCTAGCCCTGTGCTGGGCGCCCCCCCCGCATGTCTGGGTACATGATCGTAGCTGTGCTAAATTTAGCACAGCTACGATCAACTCGGAATGACCCCCTAAGTGAACATCGCTCCATGTGTACCCCCTTAAAGCCTTCTTCTTTAAGCCGTTTGTTTTGATCCATTTAAATTGACTCAAAGGAATATTATCTTCCAATATCTTGTAAAGTAGAGTCCTCAATGTCCCCCTGGGGCTATGAACTTAGCAACTACTCTCCCTCCTGGATCTCTGGACCAGCCTCTGTTCTCTTATAAGCTTAGCCACAATCCTGTTTGCTTTAGATCATTCCTTCCCCTCTAATCCCATCTCTTTATTAGTGCTCTCTGTTCCCACTTTAAATACATGCAGCTCTTCAGGATGTCAATATCAAAATTACACAACATTATGCACTTACAAATGTTATTGGTTGGCTTTTTATATTTTTAACGGCTTTTTATATTCTTCACGGTGCTGCAGTTTTTTTGATAAATTCTTATTATAAAGTATACCTTAAAAAAAGAGAATACAAATGAAGGAGAAAAAAACACTTTTAGATGATCCTACTGTACACCAAACCACATTATCATCAAGGACTTCCTCATAGAGAATGACTTAATATTAGGCACAATGAAGTTATGTAGTATGGAACACCAATCAGACTGAGAGGTGTATCTGCAAGCTCCAGTAATGAGTCTGGTTTCAAAAGCAAATCAGCTGAAGATAAGTCAAAATCAATGATTGGATCTGTTTCAATAGAAAGTCAGGTGTAATTAAGTAAAGATGGATATATGGAGTGTTCCCAGTGTTCTTCATTGCGTAGTGGGACTTTTCCAAGGATTGGAATTCCTTATTATCCCTGTCAATGGAACACGTTGATAAGACACTATATATCCTCCTATATTGTGCAGATTAATTTTATAACTCATTTTTTTTATAACTGTATTTATAAAAATAAAGGTCTACTAGTAACACAAAGTTTAGTGAGTAATTATAGGCCAACCATAGGGCCACTTACTGTAGCTAAAGGACAGCAGGGGAGACCAGCATGGCAGAGCCAGATTTAGACCTCATGGGGCCCTAGGCAGAACATTAATTGGTCCCCCAACTACCATCAACATATATCTTATCTACTCCTATCCCACCCAAGAATAAAACATAAGTTTGCCTACATTTCCACCCAACACCGTACAAAAACAAGCATAGGCATACAAAATACTATGCTGCTAAGCACTCATTCCTAAAGGAAAAGCAAATGAAGAGAGTATTCCACAATAAGGAGAATTTAATTTAATACAGTTTTTCTTTTACAATACTTACTATAGGTAAACCATTATTCATTGCATTAAGTCCTATATACTGTATTAACTATGCTGGAAAAGGGTGCACACATTACATCATTTACACTCATAATGCATAATGGGTACAGTAATTCACATATGCAAATGCTTTTGCCTGTAATGCAATATGATTGTAAATAATGTAATGTTTGCACTCTTTTCCAGCTCAGTTAATATATAGGAATCAGTAAATAATGATTTGAATATAGCCGGTAATATAAATGGGAATATATATATATATATATATATATATATATATATACATACATACACATACATACGTGTATCCAATCTCGGCACTCACTAGGGACAGCGTTAACCCACAAAGTAAACTTACTGGTGTGCCTTCCTAGAGATTTAGGCATCCCACATACATGACGAAACAGATGAGGTGGCACTACCAGCTTTGAAAAGTTTGAAAATCTATTGGTAATAAATCAGATTAGATTTATTACCAATAGATTTTCAAACTTTTCTAAACTGGTAGTGCCGCCTCATCTGTTTCGTCGTATATATATATATATATATATAAACTGTGTGTATGTATGTATGTATATATATATATATTAGAGACGAGCGGGTTTGGTTCTCTGAGATCCGAACCCCCCCCCCCCCCCCCCGAACTTCACCTATTTTACACGGTTCTGTGGCAGCCTCGGATCTTTTCCGCCTTGCTCGGTTAACCCGAGCGCGCCTGAACGTCATCATCCCGCTGTCGGATTCTCGCGAGTTTCGTATTCTATATAAAGAGCAGCGCGTCACCGCCATTTTCACTCGTGCATTGGAGATTGAACGGAGAGGACGTGGCTATGTTCTCTCCTTGAAAAGCTCTGTAATCTGTGCTCAGTGTGCTGCAAATATCTGTGCTCAGTGTGCTGCAAATATTTGTGCTCAGTGTGCTGAAAATATCTACGTTCTCTGCCTGAAAAATCTCCATATCTGTGCTCAGTGTGCTGCAAATATCTGTGCTCAGTGTGCTGCATTGTGGGGACTGTGGACCACCAGTATATAATTATAGTAGTACAGTAGTGCTGTATCTTGCAGCTCTGTGTCAAGTATACTATCCATATCTGTGCTGCATTATTGTGAGCAGTATATAGTAGGACAGTGCAGCATTTTGGTGACCAGCAGTATACATATAGTACAGTACAGTAGGCCATTGCTGTATCTTGCAGCTCTGTGTCAAGTATACTATCTCTGTGCTGCATTATTGTGAGCAGTATATAGTAGGACAGTGCAGCATTTTGGTGACCAGCAGTATACATATAGTACAGTACAGTAGGCCATTGCTGTATCTTGCAGCTCTGTGTCAAGTATACTATCTCTGTGCTGCATTATTGTGAGCAGTATATAGTAGGACAGTGCAGCATTTTGGTGACCAGCAGTATACATATAGTACAGTACAGTAGGCCATTGCTGTATCTTGCAGCTCTGTGTCAAGTATACTATCTATGTGCTGAATTATTGTGAGCAGTATATAGTAGGACAGTGCAGCATTTTGGTGACCAGCACTTTACATATAGTACAGTACAGTAGGCCATTGCTATATCTTGCAGCTCTGTGTCAAGTATACTATCCATATCTGTGCTGCATTATTGTGAGCAGTATATAGTAGGACAGTGCAGCATTTTGGTGACCAGCAGTATACATATAGTACAGTACAGTAGGCCATTGCAGTATCTTGCAGCTCTGTGTCAAGTATACTATCTCTGTGCTGCATTATTGTGAGCAGTATATAGTAGGACAGTGCAGCATTTTGGTGACCAGCAGTATACATATAGTACGGTACAGTAGGCCATTGCTGTATCTTGCAGCACTGTGTCAAGTATACTATCTCTGTGCTACATTGTTGTGAGCAGTATATAGTAGGACAGTGCAGCATTTTGGTGACCAGCAGTATACATATAGTACAGTACAGTAGGCCACTGCTGTATCTTGCAGCTCTGTGTCACTTCTAGTATCCTGATCAGTGCTCAATATCTGCTGCATTGTTCTGACTAGTATGTATACTGTACTGTGCGACGTGTGTTATACACCTGGTGATTTTATACATCCTGTAATCTGTACTGAGCGATGTGTGAGATACACCTGGGGATTATACACCCTGTATACTGTACTGTGCAACGTTTGTGATACACCTGGTGATTATACACCCTATATACTGTACTGAGCAATGTGTGAGATACACCTTGGGATTATACACCCTATATACTGTACTGTATGATGTGTGTGATACACCTGGTAATTAATTATACACGCTGTATACTGTACTGTGCGACGTGTGTTTTACACCTGGTGATTGATTATACATCCTGTAATCTGTACTGAGCGATGTGTGAGATACACCTGGTAATATCTGTGCTCAGTGCCAGTGCTGCATTGTGGTGACCAGTATACTACAGTACAATAGTCCAGTGCTGTTCTCGCTGCTCAGTGTCAGTTCTCCGTAGTATCATCAGTGATCAGTATAATCAGTGCGCTGTTAGACGTGTGCCCGTTTTCCGCCATTAGTGCATTGGGATTTAGACAATTGATGAAGTTATTGTGTCCCCGGTACAAAATCCCATCTAGATTCCACTTCACTAGGCAGGCGATAGCGAGATTTTACCAATTAATATCAGTGATTTATAATTATTAATTACAGTGATCTTGCCAAATAATTCCAGTGATTTTGTCATTTTCTTCCAGTGATTTGGACCAATAATACCATGATTAGAACGAATAATTCCAGTGATTTTGTAATTTTCTTCCAGTGATTTAGACCAATAATACCACTCATTAGAACGAATAATTCCTGTGATTTTGTCATTTTCTTCCAGTAATTTGGACCAATAATACTATTGATTAGAACGAATATTTCCTGTGATTTTGTCATTTTCTTCCAGTGATTTGGACCAATAATACCATTGATTAGAACAAATAATTCCTGTGATTTTGTCATTTTCTTCCAGTGATTTGGACCAATAATACCATTGATTAGAACGAATAATTCCTGTGATTTTGTCATTTTCTTCCAGTGATTTGGACCCATAATAACATTGATTAGAACGAATAATTCCTGTGACTTTGTAATTTTCTTCCAGTGATTTAGACCAATAATACCATTGATTAGAACAAATAATTCCTGTGATTTTGTCATTTTCTTCCAGTGATTTGGACCAATAATACCATTGATTAGAACGAATAATTCCTGTGATTTTGTAATTTTCTTCCAGTGATTTGGACCAATAATACCATCGATTAGAATTAATAATTCCTGTGATATTGAGGTGTATGTGTCGCTTAGCTTAGCTGTCCAGCGACCACAGTGCACCTCTTTTTCCCTTTTCTTTGCATCATGTGCTGTTTGGGGACTATTTTTTTAAGTGCCATCCAGTCTGACACTTTCGTATATGTCCAGTGGTACTGCCATTTGATATAATTCCCGACATTACTGCCATTTAATTCCATTGATTTTATCATCTTCTTACAGTGATTTGGACCAATAATACCATTGATTAGAACAAATAATTCCTGTGATTTTGTCATTTTCTTCCAGTGATTTGGACCAATAATACCATTGACTAGAACGAATAATTCCTGTGATTTTGTCATTTTCTTCCAGTGATTTGGACCAATAATACAATTGATTAGAACAAATAATTCCTGTGATATTTATGTGTTTGTGTCGCTTAGCTTAGCCATCCAGCAACTACAGTGCACCTCTTTTTCTCTTTTCTTTGCATCATGTGCTGTTTGGGGCCAATTTTTTTAATTGCCATCCTGTCTGATACTGCAGTGACACTCCTAGATGGGCCAGGTGTTTGTGCCGCCCTCTTGGGTCATTTAGCTTAGTCACACAGCTACCTTGGTGCAAATTTTAGGACTAAAAATAGTATTGTGAGGTGTAAGGTGTTCAGAATAGACTGGAAATTAGTGGAAATTATGGTTAGTGAGGTTAATAATACTATAGGATCAAAATTACCCCCAGATTCTATGATTTAAGCTGTTTTTGAGGGGGTTTTGAAAAAAAAAAACACCCGAATCCAAAACACACCCGAATCCGACAAAAAATCTTAAGGGAGGTTTTGCCAAAACGCGTCCGAATCCAAAACACGGCCGCAGAACCGAATCCAAAACCAAAACACAAAACCCGAAAAATTCCCTGTGCACATCTATAATATATATATATATACACAGTATATGTATACTCAGTATATAATACAAATTGTGTATTCTCCATAATACTTTCTGTTTATTATCTTAAGTGACATAAAAAAAAGGCTGTGATTCAGCAGCAAATTAGTGGAGTGAAGAATGGTGAACTGAACAGTGAGAACGGTGACAGCGAGAGAACAGGATGAATGACAGGCTGACTCACATCCGGCAATGGGGGTCATTCCGAGTTGATCGTAGCTGTGCTAGTCCGCCCCGCATGTCAGTCCGGCCTCCCCTCGCAGAAGTGCGAAGGCATCGCACAGCGGCGATGCCTTTGCACTTCATGAGTAACTCCCGGGCAGCGCAGCTTTAGCGTGCTGGCCGGGAGCTACTCCTCGCTCCCTGGCCCGCAGCGGCTGTGTATGACGTCATGCAGCTGCTGCGGCCAGCCCCCCGTTCGGTCCGGCTATGCCTGCATTGGCCGGACCGCGCCTACGAAATGGCGGCCAAATGCCGCCGTTTCGCCCCCTCCCGCCCATCGATCGCCTCTGCCTGTCAATCAGGCAGAGGCGATTGCTGTCCTGCCACGGCGCACAAAGGCGCCGGCGCATGCACAGCAGGGACCCGTTCGCTCTGCTGCGTGAAAACGCAGCGAGCGAACGGGTTGGAATGACCCCCAATGTCTGGACGAGCTGACAGCAGCAGTCCTGGAATTCTTCAACCCCTCTCCAACCCCTCATTATAGCTGTATATGTGGCCTCATAGGACCCTCCAGGCCTAAGGCGGCGCCTATGTTGCCTTGTGGTAAATCTGGCCCTGCAGAATGGAGCTAAGGATATGATTGTAACCATGATTTTCCCTACTTCTATGTACACTAGAGTCTGGTCTGAATCTGATACTATCCGTATAATTTTATTTGCTATGGCAAAGATGTGAAACAAAAGAGGAATGTTACAGGTGGATCCTATTTGTGAAAACATGGAAGCTAGTGTTAACTACACTACAGTATCATTGGACTGAACTTTGGAATTGCATTCAAGTAAATCCCCTGAGAGGATTATAAGGCACAGAATCGGTATTTGTGACATACAATTTAGAGAGTTTTTGGACTATTTTTTGACTTTTCAGTAACTTAACTTTTTCTTTTGGAACTGGTGTTTATAATTGTATAGAGAAATAACTTAATGAACTTAGTGTAAAAGTGTGTATTCAAACACCAGACTTTATTTGGACATTAATATCTATTACCATGGTTAACAATCATATGAGCATGTACACTTTCATTGCATTGGGTTTGTGATCCTGTTGGTCAGGAGACCGCCGGTGACAATACCACCGCTGGGATCTCGGCTGTCGGATGGCCGGCGGGGGGGCGAATGGAACGAAGCCCCTTGCGGGCTCGCTGTGCTCACAACAGGTTCTATTCCCACTGTAGTCCCTAGTCACGAGTCGGAATAGTCCCTGTTGGTCAGGCATGCCAACCATGAGATTTTCAGATGCCGGGATGCTGGCGTCGCTATTGTGGCCGGCGGTCTCCTGACCGGCGGTCACATAAACGTAACCCCTTTCACCTACACTGTAGTTTATTAATTCATATTTAGACTAACTGTGATAGAGAGTCTTAGGTAAGCACCGCATTTGTTCTTATGAAATTGTTTAAAAAGGTGGAATTCATTTTGATGAATGCAGCTACCTAAAATCAGTCCACGAACCTGAGGGCTATTCGGGTGGAATGGTGGTTCTCAAACTCAGTCCTCAGGACCCCACACAGTTCACGTTTTCCAGGTCAACTAGCAGGTGCTCTGGCGTATTCATTACTCATTGATCCATTTTAAAAGATCCACAGGTGAACCTAATTATTTCACTGGTGATTCTGTGAGGAGACCTGAAAAACATGCTCTGTGTGTGGTCCTGAGGACCGAGTTTTAGAACCTGTGCTACAGAACAATAATTAAGTATAAGCCAATGAGTGAACTTTGAAGATTAATAAGTATTAAAATAATGTAAAACACTGCTGCCACTTTATGTCTAAACAGTGAAAAAGTTCTTAGTAACAAACCAACTTGTCAGTTTTTTAAACCATTACAGTACCTTGGTTCACAGATGGTAGTTTATATTTATTTACCTTCATCTAAGCATATAATTATTATACATACTGTCATAGAGTGATATGTCATAATTTCAAAACAATTACTTGAGAAATATATATAGAAATATTTCTTACCATGTCTATAAGGATAATGGGCCTAATTCAGACCTGATCGGTGCTTTGCGTTTTCGCACAGCAGCCGATCGGGTCTGAACTGCACTGCACTGCGGCGCTGGCGCATGTCAGACAGCCGACGGCTGTCTTAGCCCTGCAATCGCCTCTGCCTGATTGACAGGCAGAGGTGGTCTTTGGACGGGAGGTGGCGAGGCGGCTGTGTTTGGCCACCATTTAGGGGGCGCGGTCTGGGCAACGCAGGCGTCCCTGGACCATTGGAAGGGCGGGCCGCGGCGGCTGCGGGACATCGCATGCTCCGACCCTCACAGCAATGAGTAGCTCCTGCCAGCACACAGCATCTGCGCTGGCAGGGATCTACTCCTAAAGAACAAAAGCATCATTGCTGGGTGATACTTTTGTACCCCGCTGGGAATTTCAGATTAATTTCTAATAAGTATCTAAAATGCCAGCGTTAATATATGTTGTGGACGCAAGGCGCATCTTATCACCATATATGATAAAAGTGCGCTGTACGTAGCAAACAATACATCCCTTAAGAGAAAACAAGCACTCGCGCACACATTGTCTGAGCTCCAACACTCATTGATGTATATATATTTGATATTAAAAGGATATGCATACAATATAACACATGTACAGTATATATGGTTACAGATTTACAATTACACAGGAAGCAGATAGATACAAAAGAATCCATTACAGCCAGCAATACTTCACCCTATTTGCTCAATGCACACTCCGCTCCATCTTTGGATCTGCCTCAACACCAAAAAACAGCAACTACCAGCAGCAGAATAACAGCAAAAACAGAGTTTCTTGTGTCTGCAATCACCTATACACTGTGTATATTGGGGGAGTACAGGTCTTTTGTTATTGGTCCAGGGGAGAGAACTTTCTCATTCATGATGTGTCATTGGTCAGTGTGAGGGCTTTTGTTCTAGGTTGCTGTCCCATGTGTCTACAGGAAATCCTTTGTTCACTTTAGAATTGTGGCTTCATATACATTCAATCATAACTAATTGTTGCAATGTGCTACAACCTACCCACTGTCATCAAACCAACACACTCATTCCCTTGATCATTTTGACACCAAGCATGACATGTGTATCTTGTTCTGTACCATTAATACCTGTACATGATGTTATACTCCATTATATAATTGAAAACATTATAATGTCTAATGCTTGATATGTTTAATTTATGTGTGGTATGAAATATGTGTTGAATATATCTTTGTGGCTTGTCTGTGTGCATATGCTACCATATATCGCTGTGCACGCTGCGTGTATTCGCACGCACAGCGACTCATCCGTGTGGAGTTTGTATGTTTTCTGTATGTAATATTTTTGACTTCGACACTGCATGTCTGTGTGACTGGTCAGGTCTGAATTAGGCCCAATGTCTTATAACAGAACCAAAAATATATTTATAGGGGGGAATTCAATTGTTCTTTCACACCCGTTCTCCCGTCTTAAGTGACGTGAGAGGTGGTGAGCTGAAATGTGCGTAAAGACACCCGTTTGGGTGCCCAAACGGGTCTTTTCATGCTCACGCCAATTCGTTTAGTTGGATTTTGGTGCTTTGCACGTCTAAACCCGTTTCTAATGTGCACAATCAGCGCAATAAGTGAGTGCAATTGAATATCGCCCTATGATAACTTCTCGCGCACATTAGCAGCAGCATTTGAATAGCTGCCGGTGGGGGCTCACGGGTGACGGGATCCGTGATCACATTTGAATCCAGCCCATAGAATGAACAGAGAATACAATATAACAAAGAAGTTATACAATATAAAAAATTAAAGTGCAGAAATGTTGATCCTGGCTCCATATAGTTGCAGGTTTCGCATGAGAGGCACTTGAAACAGCCCTTTCTTTGTGTCAAAGAGCGCTTCATAGTGACAACAGTTTTGACTAGTATGTGCCGTAGGTTGCGGCCTCTTTTTTAACTAGGTATAATTCTTTTGCCTTTGAAACATGGTAGTTTATTGTCGGTAGATGCAATTGGCCATAATGCTTTTGTTGCTCTAGGCAAAACCATGCTAGCGCTGGAGAATTCTGTGACCAACGGGATACAAATGTCCATCTTGTATTTTTCACTGGACTTAAGAAAATTTGCTCTAGGAATCTTTAATACGTCATTCTTTATTTTTACTAAAGCTGATTGGTGGTATCCCCTTTCTCTGAATTTAGTGACCATAGTATCCAAAGCTGGTTTCGGGTCCTGTATGTCACTAGTTATTCTGGCCATTCTAAGAAATTGTGACCTGGGTAATCTCTTCTTTAGGGCAGGGGGGTGGAAGCTATTACGTTGTAACAATGTGTTAGATCCGTTAGTTTATTGTATACCGTAGTAACAATTTTCTTATTTTTGATGGCTATATGCACATCCAAGTAGTTGATGTCTGTATAGCTATAATTTGCAGTTAATTTAATGGGTGAATCATACTGGTTAATTGTATCCAACAGTTCCTATAGGTGAATTTGAGTGCCTGTCCAAAAAATAAATAAATCGTCTATGTACCATGTATAAAGCAAAATATTTTGTGTAACATCTGTGTTCGAAAAGAAAAATGATTTCTCCTGTGCGAACATAAAAACATTAGCATACATCGGAGCCACATTTGATCCCATGGCACACCCAATGAGCTGTAAATAAAAATTCCCATTTTGTAAAAAATAATTGTAAGTGTGAAGTTGGGTAACTGTAGAAATAATGTAATGTACAATTTCAGGAATTTGTACTGTTGTTAGAACATTCTCATAACTTCTAAGCCTATATCATAGGTAATCATAGTGTATAAATTCTTTACGTCCAGTGTGATCACTCCTGTGAGTAATTCTGGTAAGGCTTCAAGCATGTTCAACAGGTGCCTGGCATCCTTCAAGTATGTGTCCTGCGATGTTAACAAAGGTTGGAGTAGGGCATCAAGGTACTGTGATATAGGTTGTGTTAAAGATCCTTTGGCCAATATAATTGGCCTCCTGATAGGGTCATTGGGGACCTTGGGGACCGTATACAGCGGCAATGGGGATATACCGCACCGGCTAGATATAATTATCAATTCTAAGTACCAAGATAGAATGATGGAGTCTGAGAAAATAATATTTTCTATCCAGATCTACATTTGGTGGTGCACCCTGAGTCAGTGTAAAGCTTTACAGGCACAGAGGGAGAAGAAAAAGACTCTTTCGTGGGTGCACTCTTTATATCATAGGAAAATCAATCAATAGAAGTAATGAATCATGAATAGAATATAAAATTAATTTAGTTTTTTTAAATTCTTGATAAGGAAGTGAGCAAGCCCGACGGACGGGCGAAACGCGTCTTCCATCCCGCTCACCCACACTGCTGTCTGCTAACTTGGACTGATCCTTGTGCCGCCTCCTGTAGCCCAGCCGCTTAAGCCGCCTTCTCCTCCGCCCGCCTGCCCTGCTGTTTACCGTAATGCACTGATCCGCCTGCCGTCTTCTGCAGCCGACCTGTTGGAGCCGTCCTGGGTCCCGCTTACCTGCCTGGCTGTCTGCCCTAACGGATTGATCTTGGTGCCGTCCCCTGCAGTCAACTCGTCTGAGCCTTCCACAGGGTCCCACTTCTCAGGGAAACAGAGATCTGCATTGTGCTGAATCCAGCCTCGGCAGCGGCACAATACTTACATTGGTAATCAAAACCTTTTCTGCATTTTACACTAGAGACCACTGTTACGGGAGTTCAGTATCTAGATATTATTCTGTAATTCTTCACCAGCAGGGCACCATGTTTCTTTTGCATTATTGGAAGTGACTGTAACCTGAGGTTATTTACGCACATAGCTATCCTGTCGAGGATTAACTTGTGGCAACATTGTTCTCATTGTGATTTGACTTATGTTCTCCTAGCTAATCTCTAATATCTTGCAACAATATTTCAATGCAGTTTCCATTTGCATTTGTATCTTTCTTTTCTTTGTTGCTTTGTCTACCAATTGATACTATATTTTTGTGCAACAATAGGAGTCTATGGAGTATGTAGATGGATCATGCATACCCTGTCTTTATGCTCGTGATTCATTTAACCATTTCTCTATCAGCTATAGTCCCTATAGCCACTAATTGTTAATTAAGCATCTTTTTCATTTTTTTCAATATTTACCACAGTATTACCTGTTAACCTATACAAAAAAAAGGGGGAAAGGGGAATTGGGAATTTTGGAGACCGCACTGAAAAAACAGAATTACCTTGAATGATATATTATTAATATTAAACCAACATTAGGCTCTATCACCATTGAATTAAGTTATGCACTTAGTTGGCGGTGCACCCAGATATTCAGTCCAGAAGACTACAATAAAGGAAGAAAGTCATCCCTGCAACTGCAGAGAGAACAAGGAAAAAGAAGAGCCTATATTTTTCTGGGGCACGCTTTATGAAATGATTGTTAAAATTAAAAATAAATCTTTATTAACCACTATTAAAATTCTAGGCTTTTATACATTTTCATGTATGATTGGTGGTATCCCCTTTCTCTGAATTTAGTGACCATAGTATCCAAAGCTGGTTTCGGGTCCTGTATGTCACTAGTTATTCTGGCCATTCTAAGAAATTGTGACCTGGGTAATCTCTTCTTTAGGGCAGGGGGGTGGAAGCTATTACGTTGTAACAATGTGTTAGATCCGTTAGTTTATTGTATACCGTAGTAACAATTTTCTTATTTTTGATGGCTATATGCACATCCAAGTAGTTGATGTCTGTATAGCTATAATTTGCAGTTAATTTAATGGGTGAATCATACTGGTTAATTGTATCCAACAGTTCCTATAGGTGAATTTGAGTGCCTGTCCAAAAAATAAATAAATCGTCTATGTACCATGTATAAAGCAAAATATTTTGTGTAACATCTGTGTTCGAAAAGAAAAATGATTTCTCCTGTGCGAACATAAAAACATTAGCATACATCGGAGCCACATTTGATCCCATGGCACACCCAATGAGCTGTAAATAAAAATTCCCATTTTGTAAAAAATAATTGTAAGTGTGAAGTTGGGTAACTGTAGAAATAATGTAATGTACAATTTCAGGAATTTGTACTGTTGTTAGAACATTCTCATAACTTCTAAGCCTATATCATAGGTAATCATAGTGTATAAATTCTTTACGTCCAGTGTGATCACTCCTGTGAGTAATTCTGGTAAGGCTTCAAGCATGTTCAACAGGTGCCTGGCATCCTTCAAGTATGTGTCCTGCGATGTTAACAAAGGTTGGAGTAGGGCATCAAGGTACTGTGATATAGGTTGTGTTAAAGATCCTTTGGCCAATATAATTGGCCTCCTGATAGGGTCATTGGGGACCTTGGGGACCGTATACAGCGGCAATGGGGATATACCGCACCGGCTAGATATAATTATCAATTCTAAGTACCAAGATAGAATGATGGAGTCTGAGAAAATAATATTTTCTATCCAGATCTACATTTGGTGGTGCACCCTGAGTCAGTGTAAAGCTTTACAGGCACAGAGGGAGAAGAAAAAGACTCTTTCGTGGGTGCACTCTTTATATCATAGGAAAATCAATCAATAGAAGTAATGAATCATGAATAGAATATAAAATTAATTTAGTTTTTTTAAATTCTTGATAAGGAAGTGAGCAAGCCCGACGGACGGGCGAAACGCGTCTTCCATCCCGCTCACCCACACTGCTGTCTGCTAACTTGGACTGATCCTTGTGCCGCCTCCTGTAGCCCAGCCGCTTAAGCCGCCTTCTCCTCCGCCCGCCTGCCCTGCTGTTTACCGTAATGCACTGATCCGCCTGCCGTCTTCTGCAGCCGACCTGTTGGAGCCGTCCTGGGTCCCGCTTACCTGCCTGGCTGTCTGCCCTAACGGATTGATCTTGGTGCCGTCCCCTGCAGTCAACTCGTCTGAGCCTTCCACAGGGTCCCACTTCTCAGGGAAACAGAGATCTGCATTGTGCTGAATCCAGCCTCGGCAGCGGCACAATACTTACATTGGTAATCAAAACCTTTTCTGCATTTTACACTAGAGACCACTGTTACGGGAGTTCAGTATCTAGATATTATTCTGTAATTCTTCACCAGCAGGGCACCATGTTTCTTTTGCATTATTGGAAGTGACTGTAACCTGAGGTTATTTACGCACATAGCTATCCTGTCGAGGATTAACTTGTGGCAACATTGTTCTCATTGTGATTTGACTTATGTTCTCCTAGCTAATCTCTAATATCTTGCAACAATATTTCAATGCAGTTTCCATTTGCATTTGTATCTTTCTTTTCTTTGTTGCTTTGTCTACCAATTGATACTATATTTTTGTGCAACAATAGGAGTCTATGGAGTATGTAGATGGATCATGCATACCCTGTCTTTATGCTCGTGATTCATTTAACCATTTCTCTATCAGCTATAGTCCCTATAGCCACTAATTGTTAATTAAGCATCTTTTTCATTTTTTTCAATATTTACCACAGTATTACCTGTTAACCTATACAAAAAAAAGGGGGAAAGGGGAATTGGGAATTTTGGAGACCGCACTGAAAAAACAGAATTACCTTGAATGATATATTATTAATATTAAACCAACATTAGGCTCTATCACCATTGAATTAAGTTATGCACTTAGTTGGCGGTGCACCCAGATATTCAGTCCAGAAGACTACAATAAAGGAAGAAAGTCATCCCTGCAACTGCAGAGAGAACAAGGAAAAAGAAGAGCCTATATTTTTCTGGGGCACGCTTTATGAAATGATTGTTAAAATTAAAAATAAATCTTTATTAACCACTATTAAAATTCTAGGCTTTTATACATTTTCATTCTATCAAGCATAAAATTGCAGAGTATTAAGCGAAAATCTCAAAAATTATTATATGTATATCCACTTCCGGGTACCCCTTACATCAATTTGCCTATCAATAGGTATTATAGGGGTATGGTCACTCTATCACTGCCACCAAAAAGTTACTTAAAGGTCAAAAAATTGGTTATGTTGGAGTTTGTATGTACTCCTTTTTATTGTGGTCTGTTCAAAAAAATTTTTTCTTAGAACAGATTGTGTGATTGTCCTCTCATAATTATATATATGAGTGGGACTTAAAACATTTAGCCAATTATATAAGACTTTAGCTCACACCAGATTTATCCTTTGCTACTATGATATAATTCAACACCACTGTATTGTTAGAGTTATTTTGATCATAGCTCATAAAGTATCCACAAAATATTGACTAATATCAATTATTGTCCAAACGACTATTGTGATGGGTTGCTAACCCTAATATTGTAAATCACAGTTAATAATCATTGAATAATTTCATATGTATCCACCCAAACAATATAGAATTTCTAAATCCTGCTATTAGATATTTAAATGAATTCATCTATATACACATACTTGCTATTACCTATATTCACTGAGAAGCATATGTTCCACACGAACAATATTTCTAATCCAACTGGTAAGCACCTATATTCAATTCATATATGTACACACGCTTCATGGGAAACACGTCATATTCCCTGATTAGAGTATGATTCTATACCAATATGAACCTCATTAATGCTCATAGGAGAAATGAGACCAAATTAAATTGGTTAATCTGTGCTGGTAAACAATGAATTCATATATGTACACATATTTGTTGCAAAGCCATACCCACTGATTAGGCTATAATTTTAAACCAATATGAATCTTATTCTTGTCAAGCTGTGTCAGAATCACACCTAGATTCAATTGGTTAATCAATTAATTAGTTAATCAGTTTTAAATCATTTGATAATATACTGCCAAAGCTTCTTATTATTGTATTTATATAGAGGCATAGAGTAAAGAGTGAGTAGGAAGGAGGGGCTTTTCTTAGCTGCGCTGGGAGCCCTGATGTCTGCTGATATTTACAGAGACAGCGCTGGGTATCCCGGCTGCTGAAATGAATGAGCCTCCTCCTATAGAGAAAAGAGGAGTGGATACACTGTGGACATAAAGAAGAAAGGGGAAAAAAAAAAAACATTAGTTTTAATAAAGCATACAGGGTTGTTGACAATTCCTGATTACCTTATATTTTATCACTTTAATTTTCAGCCCTAAAACAAAAAGTGCTAGCTGATTCTTAATTATTTAATGAGCCAAACATAAAATTTATCTTCTAATCAATTGATCCAAATTCTGGAATTATACCTGAGCCTTGATTATAAATTCTCTCAAAAGGGGGGGAGCCGTGAAAGAGGGGGAAAAATAAATAAAATAAAGTATCGAAATGAAACTAAAAGTTAAACATTATTAATTATTAAAAAAGAGGGGGGGGGGAAGGAAAAAGGAGCAAGGAACAAGGGAAAGAAGCGGACATGGCTATGTTGATGAAAATTGTGTAGTATTCCTATAGGATCAAAACTATACTTCTAATTGATTCTTTATTTTCTAGATCCTAATGACTGTAAGTGAAGATTGTGTATGAATATATGTTTAAATATCATATTGTTAATTGATATTGTGCTAAGTTGGTGAAAGAGACTAAAGGAACGGTGAGAGAAAAAATATTGTTACAAACGTGATGCTATGCTATGGTACTATAAAGATTGAAAATCACCCATGGCTGACAAGCCATGACTATGTTAACTAAAGTGCCAGTGCTGTTATTTAAATGTTGAAATGAGTGCAAATTGTGTTGAAATTTAAGTCATTAGACCCATAATTGTAGAAATGCTGCCTTATTCAATAATACATTTGACCCTTCGTTGAATCTTCCCTATTTGAACCATCGACTCTCCTTTCCCAGACGACAAAACCGCCCATACCATAATACCTATGGTAGAAAAGCGCTGTAATTAATTTGCTCGTTCATCCCTTCAGGAGCTACAGTATTAATTTTAAATATCCACTCACTTTCTTTTTGTAGCAAGATTTTTGTTACATTGCCTCCTCTAATGCCAAGATTAACTCGTTCCAAGCCAAAGATCTTAAGGCTGTCATATGTACCTGAGTGGAATTTGAGGAAATGTTGTGCCACTGTTGTTATCTGTCTGTAGTTTTGCAGATCCGTTCTAACATTTCTGATAGTTCCGATATGCTCTAACGCTCGCACCTTGAGCATTCTGGTCGTCATCCCTATGTATTTCTTCGGACAATCACATTGGAGGCAATAGATCAAGTTCGTAGTTCGGCAATTAAAATGACTCTTGATTTTGATATTTCTGCCGTATTTGTCCTCCACTTTCTTCATTGTACTCACATTTTAATAGTGGTTAATAAAGATTTATTTTTAATTTTAACAATCATTTCATAAAGCGTGCCCCAGAAAAAGATAGGTTCTTCTTTTTCCTTGTTCTCTCTGCAGTTGCAGGGATGACTTTCTTCCTTTATTGTAGTTACCTGTTAACCTAACAAGTTGCCTTTGTGTGTTTATTCACACTGGTACCATCCACAGTAATCTCTGGTTGCTACCATTAGGATTTTCCTTAGAACCAGTGTTAAATTCCCAGGTCAACAACACTTTCCTTCATGTCTTTTCTATTTTTCCGGACTCTCACCAACGATTCAGAGTCCCCCATCTCTGTCTAACGCTGGCAGCGGATCCATCTTTTTCCTTTTTCCTTTACTTTTCTTTGCCATCTTTTTTCATATTTTCGTGAACTCTCATCAGTGACTCCAAAGTGACAAAAATCACGTACCTACCACTCTACTATCATACCACACTGGAAACGCCCGAACCCATCCGATCTTGGAAGCTAATCAGTGTCGGGCTGAATCAGTACTCAGGTAGGAGACTCCTGAGGAAGATCCGGTTTAGTAGAGAATGATTATCATGTCCAGTGTTTAACACTGACAGCAGATTCACACTTTTCTAATTTGTCCACTCTTAATTGTATTTACTTATCATCTTTTTCTGACGGCTCTTATTGTCTGATCGAACAGACGTCTCTGCATTATTGCGTGGGCTTAAGTGTGTGACATATATTCCTTTTATCATCAAATTTGATTTAATATGTATTGGGATCAATCTGTGAACCTACCACATGCAATATAATTCCCGATTAATTATCAAAGCATGGCAGACAGAAGTGATTTTTGAATTTTCTCTAAACTTTATTTTATTTTGTTATCTTTATATAATCAACCAATCTACTGATATATTTTATCAAGAATTTAATAAAACTAAATTAATTTTATATTCTCTTCATGATTCATTACTTCTATTGATTGATTTTCCTATGATATAAAGAGTGCAACCACAAAAGAGTCTTTTTCTTCTCCCTCTGGACCGTATACAGCACCGGTGTAATGGGATGCATTTGTGTAAGAGCTGTCTGTAACTTCTTATCAATATGTCCCTTCAGGTTGGCCTCTGTTAAGATAGCATCCATCTCTTTTTTATACTTAGTTGTAGGATTTCCTAGGTCATTTGGAGTATGTAGATGTATCAGCAAATTGGTTGTCAATTTCTAACACGGATTTCTAGTGGTCCTGGATAACTGTTGCTCCACCTTTATCGGCTGGTCTGTATACAACATCAGTATAGGAGGCTAAGTTGTTTTTATAGCTTTTTGTTCATCCTGATTTACATTTTTATATATCTTGGGTTGTTCTTGTGAGTATTTGCTGAGGGAATTATTCAATAATCTGGAAAATGTTTGGATTGATGGATTATTTGATGGTGAATCAAATGTTGATAGTTAATTTTTACCTAATCTGGTCATGATTTTCTTGTGGTAATTGATGCTGAAAGTACTCCCTCAACTGGAGATTGCGAGAGAATTTGTATTCCTTCACTTGCCATTTAAAAGTAAAAGAAAAAGTATGTGTTGATAAATTAAATATTAATTCCTCCTTTTGTTTGTGGTTTTTGGATGTTTTCCAGAGCCTTTCATTTTGTCCTCCTCTTCTCGTTGGGCTGGACTTGGGTTTTCTTGATGTGCCCACGTAGTAGCCCCTAAAGGAACCAGTCTAGAAGTGCTGGGTTTGTTAGAATCATTGACATAGAAATCGCTATCACTATTTGAGAATTAGGGTTTCTTCGTCCCCTTTATTTATCTCTCCAAGATTGTTGCTTCTTGGTGTATCGTGGCCCAGTGGTTTCTGTGCCATTAAGCCACCTGTATACTCTATTGTCCTCATAGTCCATATTACCTGTATATAGTTTAGCTTTATAGAAATTAATTAGGTTCTTTTTATACTTGGTTACGTGGGATTCCAATTTTTCCCAGGTTGCGGCATATTGTGTATCATCCATAATAGATTTATGTTCCATCTTGTATGTGTTGATGTTGTTCCTGTATTTTTTTTTAACTCTTTCCAAACCTCCTCTATTAATAGGATCATTAGATCCATACTGAATTTATTCAGTATGGAAATCCACTGATGGTAAAACTCAGGATTGTTGCTGCCAATGGTGAGTGTGTTCCTTACCCGAAAGCCCCTGGGGATACTGTTGGCTCCGTAGTAATCTGACAAGGAAGTTGCATGGAGCAAATTGTCAGTTTCTTTCTTGCGCATTCTCAACAGATTGTGATAGACTTCCTCAGTGGTAATGTTTCCCTGACTGGTAAATATATCCTTATTAAACAGAATAGCAGCTGTAGGCATTTAATTCCACTATTTGATACTTTCTCACTGTATGTACTGTAACAAATATTGTAAGAAATAATTAACAGACTAACTGTATCAACAATGTGTAATTCTGCACTACTTTTTATATATATATTCAACAGAGCAGGAGCCTGGTGGCAGCCGACTCTGTTGTATGCCTCTGGGTTGGAGGTGCTATTTCTGCTGCTTACATAGAAGCACCAGCGATAGCACTAATAGCACCGGGAAGTGTTATGCTTCCTGCTGCATTACTGATCCAAACTGCAGTATCGGATCTTCCCCAGCCCGATCGGGCAGCTTAGGGCACCCACAGGGATACACAAGCTGTCCGTCGCAGATGCCAGGAAATCTCTGTGCAATTACGGAGATCCCTGGCATCTCCGCTCCCCCTAAACAGTGGCGACATGCCTCCGTTTTCACAAATGGATGCCATTGCTGCCCTCTCTCTGCTCTCCATTCATGCTGGTGTGCATTGGTAGGCTGTGATTAGAAGGTCCCCGACTCCATGTCTCATTTCTGCTTCGAATAGAGGTAAGCAGGGACAGAAGTTCAATAGGCGGCTGGATAATTTTTGCCGGATGCAGAAATAATGAAGCCTCGTATTGGTATTGAATAAACCTGTTACGTTCCTGATGCTCAGAACTAGAAAGATATTGCGAAGTGAGTCCAGAGCACCAGGACGTGACGCTGAAATAGGGATGGAACGGGAATAGCCCCTAGCACCCTACCTCCGTTGTTTTACCCGTGTGGTCAGTTCACACCTGAGTGACTATGGTTTCTTGGGCCCACGGCAGCCGCGTTTGAAGGGCGGATTAGGTCTGCCCAACTCCGATGCCCCCAGGTCTTAGAGTGAGACAAAGCGTGAACCGAGACAGGATAATAACAAGGGGACCTCTAACTAAAGCAAACAGAAGCTAGGGGCTACTAACTACCCTAAAACTAAATATATGTGCGGCACGCCGCCAAAGGAAAAGAACAACAAAAGATATCACTGTCCACTCCCCCACACGGCACCGCCGAGTTCCGGGGAGGACAGTGAAAAGCGGAAACCTCCTCAAAACCACCAATACAAAAAAAGTACCAAAAGGACTAAGCGGCCTAGGCCGCAACACGCAGCAGAAGCCGCTACTCACGAAACCGGGATAGAACCCCAACAAACGAGAACCCCCAGATGACTGCAACAGGTTCACTTGAACAGGAAGGATTCCCAGGACCGGCTTCAGAACTCCAGGACTCAGGAGCACAGGGAGCAGGATCGACCAGATACAGCTGACCAGGAACAGACGTTACAAGGCAGGAACAGCATACAGGAAGCTATCACCGGCGTCTGTACCAGGTAATGAGGGAGAATATAACAGGGAGCCTTCCAATAGCTGCAGCGAAGCTTAATTAGTAATGTCGTGCAGCTGCCCCACTGCACGACCAGAGCTGACAGGTGTATTGATTGATAGGAAGCAACGGGGAACGCGGTTCGTCTGTGGCATCCCCGTTGCTAAGGGTCCGGTGGCTAAGCGCGCACGGCGTCCCAGCGTTGCCAGGGACCCGGCGGCTTAGCGCGCATGCGTCCTGGCGTTGCCAGGGACCCGGCGGCTAAGCGCGCACGGCGTCCTGGCGTTGCTAGTAGAGATGAGCGGGTTCGGTTCCTCGGAAACCGAACCCGCCCGAACTTCAGTTTTTTTTACACGGGGCCGAGCGACTCGGATCTTCCCGCCTTGCTCGGTTAACCCGAGCGCGCCCGAACGTCATCATCCCGCTGTCGGATTCTCGCGAGGCTCGGATTCTATCGCGAGACTCGGATTCTATATAAGGAGCCGCGCGTCGCCGCCATTTTCACACGTGCATTGAGATTAATAGGGAGAGGACGTGGCTGGCGTCCTCTCCGTTTATAGAGAGTGAGACTACTAGAGTAGAGAGAGACACAGTATTATTTACTTTAGTGATTTTGGGGAGCATTAGGAGGAGTAATACTACTTGCTGAAGTGATAGTGTGACTGTATATCTGACTTGTGGGGGAGACACTGACAGTGGGGAGCAGTTATAGTCTGAGAGCAGGAGTACATATTTTAACGTACAGTGCACACTTTTGCTGGCACTCTGCTGCCAGAGTGCCACACTGCCATTGTGACCACACTGACCACCAGTATATATTGTGATTGTCTGCTTAGGAGTACTACTTGCAGTTGCAAGTTGCTGATAGTGTGACCAGTGACCTGACCACCAGTTTAATTAATCACCACCAGTTTAATATATATATATATATATATATATATATAATTGTATATAATATATATATAATTGTATATGTATATCACCTACCCGTGTTTTATTTTTTTTTCTTTCTTCTTGATACATACTACTATAGTAGCTTACTGTAGCAGTCTGCGGTGCTGCTGAGCTGACAATGTCCAGCAGGTCCGTCATCAGTCATTACATAATAAATATATATACCTGTCCGGCTGCAGTACTAGTGATATTATATATATATATATATTAATTTCATCTCATTATCATCCAGTCTATATTAGCAGCAGACACAGTACGGTAGTCCACGGCTGTAGCTACCTCTGTGTCGGCAGTCGCTGGTCCATCCACAATTGTATACCACCTACCCGTGTTTTTTTTTTTTCTCTTTCTTCTTGATACATACTACTATAGTAGCTTACTGTAGCAGTCTGCGGTGCTGCTGAGCTGACAGTGTCCAGCAGGTCCGTCATCAGTCATTACATAATAAATATATATACCTGTCCGGCTGCAGTACTAGTGATATTATATATATATATATATATATAAATTTCATCTCATTATCATCCAGTCTATATTAGCAGCAGACACAGTACGGTAGTCCACGGCTGTAGCTACCTCTGTGTCGGCAGTCGCTGGTCCATCCATAATTGTATACCACCTACCCGTGTTTTTTTTTTCTCTTTCTTCTTGATACATACTACTATAGTAGCTTACTGTAGCAGTCTGCGGTGCTGCTGAGCTGACAGTGTCCAGCAGGTCCGTCATCAGTCATTACATAATAAATATATATACCTGTCCGGCTGCAGTACTAGTGATATTATATATAAATATATATATATATATATATATATATATATTTATATATTAATTTCATCTCATTATCATCCAGTCTATATTAGCAGCAGACACAGTACGGTAGTCCACGGCTGTAGCTACCTCTGTGTCGGCAGTCGCTGGTCCATCCATAATTGTATACTAGTATCCATCCATCTCCATTGTTTACCTGAGGTGCCTTTTAGTTGTGCCTATTAAAATATGGAGAACAAAAATGTTGAGGTTCCAAAATTAGGGAAAGATCAAGATCCACTTCCACCTCGTGCTGAAGCTGCTGCCACTAGTCATGGCCGAGACGATGAAATGCCAGCAACGTCGTCTGCCAAGGCCGATGCCCAATGTCATAGTACAGAGCATGTAAAATCCAAAACACCAAATATCAGTAAAAAAAGGACTCCAAAATCTAAAATATAAATTGTCGGAGGAGAAGCGTAAACTTGCCAATATGCCATTTACCACACGGAGTGGCAAGGAACGGCTGAGGCCCTGGCCTATGTTCATGGCTAGTGGTTCAGCTTCACATGAGGATGGAAGCACTCAGCCTCTCGCTAGAAAAATGAAAAGACTCAAGCTGGCAAAAGCACCGCAAAGAACTGTGCGTTCTTCCAAATCCCAAATCCACAAGGAGAGTCCAATTGTGTCGGTTGCGATGCCTGACCTTCCCAACACTGGACGTGAAGAGCATGCGCCTTCCACCATTTGCACGCCCCCTGCAAGTGCTCGAAGGAGCACCCGCAGTCCAGTTCCTGATAGTCAGATTGAAGATGTCAGTGTTGAAGTACACCAGGATGAGGAGGATATGGGTGTTGCTGGCGCTGGGGAGGAAATTGACAAGGAGGATTCTGATGGTGAGGTGGTTTGTTTAAGTCAGGCACCCGGGGAGACACCTGTTGTCCGTGGGAGGAATAGGGCCGTTGACATGCCTGGTGAAAATACCAAAAAAATCAGCTCTTCGGTGTGGAAGTATTTCACCAGAAATGTGGACAACATTTGTCAAGCCGTGTGTTGCCTTTGTCAAGCTGTAATCAGTAGGGGTAAGGACGTTAACCACCTCGGAACATCCTCCCTTATACGTCACCTGCAGCGCATTCATAATAAGTCAGTGACAAGTTCAAAAACTTTGGGCGACAGCGGAAGCAGTCCACTGACCAGTAAATCCCTTCCTCTTGTAACCAAGCTCACGCAAACCACCCCACCAACTCCCTCAGTGTCAATTTCCTCCTTCCCCAGGAATGCCAATAGTCCTGCAGGCCATGTCACTGGCAATTCTGACGAGTCCTCTCCTGCCTGGGATTCCTCCGATGCATCCTTGCGTGTAACGCCTACTGCTGCTGGCGCTGCTGTTGTTGCTGCTGGGAGTCGATGGTCATCCCAGAGGGGAAGTCGTAAGCCCACTTTTACTACTTCCACCAAGCAATTGACTGTCCAACAGTCCTTTGCGAGGAAGATGAAATATCACAGCAGTCATCCTGCTGCAAAGCGGATAACTGAGGCCTTGGCATCCTGGGTGGTGAGAAACGTGGTTCCGGTATCCATCATTACTGCAGAGCCAACTAGAGACTTGTTGGAGGTACTGTGTCCCCGGTACCAAATACCATCTAGGTTCCATTTCTCTAGGCAGGCGATACCGAAAATGTACACAGACCTCAGAAAAAGAGTCACCAGTGTCCTAAAAAATGCAGCTGTACCCAATGTCCACTTAACCACGGACATGTGGACAAGTGGAGCAGGGCAGGGTCAGGACTATATGACTGTGACAGCCCACTGGGTAGATGTATGGACTCCCGCCGCAAGAACAGCAGCGGCGGCACCAGTAGCAGCATCTCGCAAACGCCAACTCTTTCCTAGGCAGGCTACGCTTTGTATCACCGGTTTCCAGAATACGCACACAGCTGAAAACCTCTTACGGCAACTGAGGAAGATCATCGCGGAATGGCTTACCCCAATTGGACTCTCCTGTGGATTTGTGGCATCGGACAACGCCAGCAATATTGTGTGTGCATTAAATCTGGGCAAATTCCAGCACGTCCCATGTTTTGCACATACCTTGAATTTGGTGGTGCAGAATTTTTAAAAAATGACAGGGGCGTGCAAGAGATGCTGTCGGTGGCCAGAAGAATTGCGGGACACTTTCGGCGTACAGGCACCACGTACAGAAGACTGGAGCACCACCAAAAACGCCTGAACCTGCCCTGCCATCATCTGAAGCAAGAAGTGGTAACGAGGTGGAATTCAACCCTCTATATGCTTCAGAGGTTGGAGGAGCAGCAAAAGGCCATTCAAGCCTATACAATTGAGCACGATATAGGAGGTGGAATGTACCTGTCTCAAGCGCAGTGGAGAATGATTTCAACGTTGTGCAAGGTTCTGCAACCTTTTGAACTTGCCACACGTGAAGTCAGTTCAGGCACTGCCAGCCTGAGTCAGGTCATTCCCCTCATCAGGCTTTTGCAGAAGAAGCTGGAGGCATTGAAGGAGGAGCTAAAAGGGAGCGATTCCGATAGGCATGTGGGACTTGTGGATGGAGCCCTTAATTCGCTTAACAAGGATTCACGGGTGGTCAATCTGTTGAAATCAGAGCACTACATTTTGGCCACCTTGCTCGATCCTAGATTTAAAACCTACCTTGGATCTCTCTTTCCGGCAGACACAAGTCTGCTGGGGTTCAAAGACCTGCTGGTGACAAAATTGTCAAGTCAAGCGGAACGCGACCTGTCAACATCTCCTCCTTCACATTCTCCCGCAACTGGGGGTGCGAGGAAAAGGCTCAGAATTCCGAGCCCACCCGCTGGCGGTGATGCAGGGCAGTCTGGAGCGACTGCTGATGCTGACATCTGGTCCGGACTGAAGGACCTGACAACGATTACGGACATGTCGTCTACTGTCACTGCATATGATTCTCTCCCCATTGAAAGAATGGTGGAGGATTATATGAGTGACCGCATCCAAGTAGGCACGTCAGACAGTCCGTACTTATACTGGCAGGAAAAAGAGGCAATTTGGAGGCCCTTGCACAAACTGGCTTTATTCTACCTAAGTTGCCCTCCCACAAGTGTGTACTCCGAAAGAGTGTTTAGTGCCGCCGCTCACCTTGTCAGCAATCGGCGTACGAGGTTACTTCCAGAAAATGTGGAGAAGATGATGTTCATTAAAATGAATTATAATCAATTCCTCCGTGGAGACATTGACCAGCAGCAATTGCCTCCACAAAGTACACAGGGAGCTGAGATGGTGGATTCCAGTGGGGACGAATTGATAATCTGTGAGGAGCGGGATGTACACGGTGATATATCGGAGGATGATGATGAGGTGGACATCTTGCCTCTGTAGAGCCAGTTTGTGCAAGGAGAGATTAATTGCTTCTTTTTCGGTGGGGGTCCAAACCAACCCGTCATTTCAGTCACAGTCGTGTGGCAGACCCTGTCACTGAAATGATGGGTTGGTTAAAGTGTGCATGTCCTGTTTATACAACATAAGGGTGGGTGGGAGGGCCCAAGGACAATTCCATCTTGCACCTCTTTTTTCTTTCATTTTTATTTGCATCATGTGCTGTTTGGGGAGTGTTTTTTGGAAGGGCCATCCTGCGTGACACTGCAGTGCCACTCCTAGATGGGCCAGGTGTTTGTGTCGGCCACTAGGGTCGCTTATCTTACTCACACAGCTACCTCATTGCGCCTCTTTTTTTCTTCTTTGCGTCATGTGCTGTTTGGGGAGTGTTTTTTGGAAGGGCCATCCTGCGTGACACTGCAGTGCCACTCCTAGATGGGCCAGGTGTTTGTGTCGGCCACTAGGGTCGCTTAGCTTACTCACACAGCTACCTCATTGAGCCTCTTTTTTTCTTCTTTGCGTCATGTGCTGTTTGGGGAGTGTTTTTTGGAAGGGCCATCCTGCGTGACACTGCAGTGCCACTCCTAGATGGGCCAGGTGTTTGTGTCGGCCACTAGGGTCGCTTAGCTTACTCACACAGCTACCTCATTGCTCCTCTTTTTTTCTTCTTTGCGTCATGTGCTGATTGGGGAGTGTTTTTTGGAAGGGCCATCCTGCGTGACACTGCAGTGCCACTCCTAGATGGGCCAGGTGTTTGTGTCGGCCACTAGGGTCGCTTAGCTTACTCACACAGCTACCTCATTGCGCCTCTTTTTTTCTTCTTTGCGTCATGTGCTGTTTGGGGAGTGTTTTTTGGAAGGGCCATCCTGCGTGACACTGCAGTGCCACTCCTAGATGGGCCAGGTGTTTGTGTCGGCCACTAGGGTCGCTTAGCTTAGTCATCCAGCGACCTCGGTGCAAATTTTAGGACTAAAAATAATATTGTGAGGTGTGAGGTATTCAGAATAGACTGAAAATGAGTGGAAATAATGGTTTTTGAGGTTAATGATACTTTGGGATCAAAATGACCCCCAAATTCTATGATTTAAGCTGTTTTTTAGTGTTTTTTGAAAAAAACACCCGAATCCGACAAAAAAAATTCGGTGAGGTTTTGCCAAAACGCGGTCGAACCCAAAACACGGCCGCGGAACCGAACCCAAAACACAAAACCCGAAAAATTTCAAGTGCACATCTCTAGTTGCTAGGCGCCGGGCGGGCAGGAAGGGAGGAGCGGCGGCCGTGAGCGTTGCTCGGAAGCAGACCGAGCGGCGCTGCGGACCGCGGCACCTAACAAAACCAGTGTCAAAGAATACCACCACTGAATCCAAAACATAAATCCTATGTATCCTCAATGTGTTTTTCCACACACAGGGCGGCTTTGTCAAGAGGCAGAGTTGTACTGCACTACAGCCTGGCTTATGAGTGACAGCATCCCGACTGAAGGGGGATGAGAGGCCACACTCTACATGCCTCTGTTCCTCTCCATGTTTCTGTCCCTCTCTGCCTCTATCCATATCTGTGCCTCTGTCAATCTCTGAGCCTCTGCCTCTCTCCAGGCCTCTGTGCCTCTTTCACTTTTTGTGTCCCTCTCTGTGCCTCTACCTCTCTCCATACATCTGTGCATCTTTCCCACTCTGTGCCTCGCCCTCTCTCCATGCCTCTGTCCCTCTCTCCATGCCTTTAACCCTCAGCATGCCTCTGTGCCGGTCCTTCTCTGTGTCCATGCAACTGTCCCTCTCCCTCTCTCTTTCTCTTGATAAACAGATCATCTAATAAATCCTTGTATTGTCCCTTTATATATTTATAATATTAATAATGTCCCCTCTCAGCCGCCTCTTTTCCAGTGTAAACATATCGAACCTTTTAAGTAGAGATGAGCGCCGGAAATTTTTCGGGTTTTGTGTTTTGGTTTTGGGTTCGGTTCCGCGGCCGTGTTTTGGGTTCGACCGCGTTTTGGCAAAACCTCACCGAATTTTTTTTGTCGGATTCGGGTGTGTTTTGGATTCGGGTGTTTTTTTCAAAAAACCCTAAAAAACAGCTTAAATCATAGAATTTGGGGGTAATTTTGATCCCAAAGTATTATTAACCTCAAAAAACATAATTTACACTCATTTTCAGCCTATTCTGAACACATCACACCTCACAATATTATTTTTAGTCCTAAAATTTGCACCGAGGTCGCTGTGTGAGTAAGATAAGCGACCCTAGTGGCCGACACAAACACCGGGCCCATCTAGGAGTGGCACTGCAGTGTCACGCAGGATGTCCCTTCCAAAAAACCCTCCCCAAACAGCACATGACGCAAAGAAAAAAAGAGGCGCAATGAGGTAGCTGTGTGAGTAAGATTAGCGACCCTAGTGGCCGACACAAACACCGGGCCCATCTAGGAGTGGCACTGCAGTGTCACGCAGGATGTCCCTTCCAAAAAACCCTCCCCAAACAGCACATGACGCAAAGAAAAAAAGAGGCGCAATGAGGTAGCTGACTGTGTGAGAAAGATAAGCGACCCTAGTGGCCGACACAAACACCGGGCCCATCTAGGAGTGGCACTGCAGTGTCACGCAGGATGTCCCTTCCAAAAAACCCTCCCCAAACAGCACATGACGCAAAGAAAAAAAGAGGCGCAATGAGGTAGCTGACTGTGTGAGAAAGATAAGCGACCCTAGTGGCCGACACAAACACCGGGCCCATCTAGGAGTGGCACTGCAGTGTCACGCAGGATGTCCCTTCCAAAAAACCCTCCCCAAACAGCACATGACGCAAAGAAAAAAAGAGGCGCAATGAGGTAGCTGACTGTGTGAGAAAGATAAGCGACCCTAGTGGCCGACACAAACACCGGGCCCATCTAGGAGTGGCACTGCAGTGTCACGCAGGATGTCCCTTCCAAAAAACCCTCCCCAAACAGCACATGACGCAAAGAAAAAAAGAGGCGCAATGAGGTAGCTGTGTGAGAAAGATAAGCGACCCTAGTGGCCGACACAAACACCGGGCCCATCTAGGAGTGGCACTGCAGTGTCACGCAGGATGTCCCTTCCAAAAAACCCTCCCCAAACAGCACATGACGCAAAGAAAAAAAGAGGCGCAATGAGGTAGCTGTGTGAGTAAGATTAGCGACCCTAGTGGCCGACACAAACACCGGGCCCATCTAGGAGTGGCACTGCAGTGTCACGCAGGATGGCCCTTCCAAAAAACCCTCCCCAAACAGCACATGACGCAAAGAAAAAAAGAGGCGCAATGAGGTAGCTGACTGTGTGAGTAAGATTAGCGACCCTAGTGGCCGACACAAACACCGGGCCCATCTAGGAGTGGCACTGCAGTGTCACGCAGGATGTCCCTTCCAAAAAACCCTCCCCAATCAGCACATGATGCAAAGAAAAAGAAAAGAAAAAAGAGGTGCAAGATGGAATTATCCTTGGGCCCTCCCACCCACCCTTATGTTGTATAAACAAAACAGGACATGCACACTTTAACCAACCCATCATTTCAGTGACAGGGTCTGCCACACGACTGTGACTGATATGACGGGTTGGTTTGGACCCCCCCAAAAAAAGAAGCAATTAATCTCTCCTTGCACAAACTGGCTCTACAGAGGCAAGATGTCCACCTCATCTTCACCCTCCGATATATCACCGTGTACATCCCCCTCCTCACAGATTATCAATTCGTCCCCACTGGAATCCACCATCTCAGCTCCCTGTGTACTTTGTGGAGGCAATTGCTGCTGGTCAATGTCTCCGCGGAGGAATTGATTATAATTCATTTTAATGAACATCATCTTCTCCACATTTTCTGGATGTAACCTCGTACGCCGATTGCTGACAAGGTGAGCGGCGGCACTAAACACTCTTTCGGAGTACACACTTGTGGGAGGGCAACTTAGGTAGAATAAAGCCAGTTTGTGCAAGGGCCTCCAAATTGCCTCTTTTTCCTGCCAGTATAAGTACGGACTGTGTGACGTGCCTACTTGGATGCGGTCACTCATATAATCCTCCACCATTCTATCAATGTTGAGAGAATCATATGCAGTGACAGTAGACGACATGTCCGTAATCGTTGTCAGGTCCTTCAGTCCGGACCAGATGTCAGCATCAGCAGTCGCTCCAGACTGCCCTGCATCACCGCCAGCGGGTGGGCTCGGAATTCTGAGCCTTTTCCTCGCACCCCCAGTTGCGGGAGAATGTGAAGGAGGAGATGTTGACAGGTCGCGTTCCGCTTGACTTGACAATTTTGTCACCAGCAGGTCTTTCAACCCCAGCAGACCTGTGTCTGCCGGAAAGAGAGATCCAAGGTAGGCTTTAAATCTAGGATCGAGCACGGTGGCCAAAATGTAGTGCTCTGATTTCAACAGATTGACCACCCGTGAATCCTTGTTAAGCGAATTAAGGGCTGCATCCACAAGTCCCACATGCCTAGCGGAATCGCTCCGTGTTAGCTCCTTCTTCAATGCCTCCAGCTTCTTCTGCAAAAGCCTGATGAGGGGAATGACCTGACTCAGGCTGGCAGTGTCTGAACTGACTTCACGTGTGGCAAGTTCAAAGGGCATCAGAACCTTGCACAACGTTGAAATCATTCTCCACTGCACTTGAGACAGGTGCATTCCATCTCCTATATCGTGCTCAATTGTATAGGCTTGAATGGCCTTTTGCTGCTCCTCCAACCTCTGAAGCATATAGAGGGTTGAATTCCACCTCGTTACCACTTCTTGCTTCAGATGATGGCAGGGCAGGTTCAGTAGTTTTTGGTGGTGCTCCAGTCTTCTGTACGTGGTGCCTGTACGCCGAAAGTGTCCCGCAATTTTTCTGGCCACCGACAGCATCTCTTGCACGCCCCTGTCGTTTTTTAAAAAATTCTGCACCACCAAATTCAAGGTATGTGCAAAACATGGGACGTGCTGGAATTTGCCCATATTTAATGCACACACAATATTGCTGGCGTTGTCCGATGCCACAAATCCACAGGAGAGTCCAATTGGGGTAAGCCATTCCGCGATGATCTTCCTCAGTTGCCGTAAGAGGTTTTCAGCTGTGTGCGTATTCTGGAAAGCGGTGATACAAAGCGTAGCCTGCCTAGGAAAGAGTTGGCGTTTGCGAGATGCTGCTACTGGTGCCGCCGCTGCTGTTCTTGCGGCGGGAGTCCATACATCTACCCAGTGGGCTGTCACAGTCATATAGTCCTGACCCTGCCCTGCTCCACTTGTCCACATGTCCGTGGTTAAGTGGACATTGGGTACAACTGCATTTTTTAGGACACTGGTGAGTCTTTTTCTGACGTCCGTGTACATTCTCGGTATCGCCTGCCTAGAGAAGTGGAACCTAGATGGTATTTGGTAACGGGGGCACACTGCCTCAATAAATTGTCTAGTTCCCTGTGAACTAACGGCGGATACCGGACGCACGTCTAACACCAACATAGTTGTCAAGGACTCAGTTATCCGCTTTGCAGTAGGATGACTGCTGTGATATTTCATCTTCCTCGCAAAGGACTGTTGAACAGTCAATTGCTTACTGGAAGTAGTACAAGTGGGCTTACGACTTCCCCTCTGGGATGACCATCGACTCCCAGCGGCAACAACAGCAGCGCCAGCAGCAGTAGGCGTTACACGCAAGGATGCATCGGAGGAATCCCAGGCAGGAGAGGACTCGTCAGACTTGCCAGTGACATGGCCTGCAGGACTATTGGCATTCCTGGGGAAGGAGGAAATTGACACTGAGGGAGTTGGTGGGGTGGTTTGCGTGAGCTTGGTTACAAGAGGAAGGGATTTACTGGTCAGTGGACTGCTTCCGCTGTCACCCAAAGTTTTTGAACTTGTCACTGACTTATTATGAATGCGCTGCAGGTGACGTATAAGGGAGGATGTTCCGAGGTGGTTAACGTCCTTACCCCTACTTATTACAGCTTGACAAAGGGAACACACGGCTTGACACCTGTTGTCCGCATTTCTGGTGAAATACCTCCACACCGAAGAGCTGATTTTTTTGGTATTTTCACCTGGCATGTCAACGGCCATATTCCTCCCACGGACAACAGGTGTCTCCCCGGGTGCCTGACTTAAACAAACCACCTCACCATCAGAATCCTCCTTGTCAATTTCCTCCCCAGCGCCAGCAACACCCATATCCTCCTCATCCTGGTGTACTTCAACACTGACATCTTCAATCTGACTATCAGGAACTGGACTGCGGGTGCTCCTTCCAGCACTTGCAGGGGGCATGCAAATAGTGGAAGGCGCATGCTCTTCACGTCCAGTGTTGGGAAGGTCAGGCATCGCAAACGACACAATTGGACTCTCCTTGTGGATTTGGGATTTCAAAGAACGCACAGTTCTTTGCGGTGCTTTTGCCAGCTTGAGTCTTTTCAGTTTTCTAGCGAGAGGCTGAGTGCTTCCATCCTCATGTGAAGCTGAACCACTAGCCATGAACATAGGCCAGGGCCTCAGCCGTTCCTTGCCACTCCGTGTGGTAAATGGCATATTGGCAAGTTTACGCTTCTCCTCCGACAATTTTATTTTAGGTTTTGGAGTCCTTTTTTTTCTGATATTTGGTGTTTTGGATTTGACATGCTCTGTACTATGACATTGGGCATCGGCCTTGGCAGACGACGTTGCTGGCATTTCATCGTCTCGGCCATGACTAGTGGCAGCAGCTTCAGCACGAGGTGGAAGTGGATCTTGATCTTTCCCTAATTTTGGAACCTCAACTTTTTTGTTCTCCATATTTTATAGGCAGAACTAAAAGGCACCTCAGGTAAACAATGGAGATGGATGGATTGGATACTAGTATACAATTATGGACGGACTGCCACGGTTAGGTGGTATAAAAAAACCACGGTTAGGTGGTATATATTATAATAATAATACAATTATGGATGGACGGACTGCCTGCCGACTGCCGACACAGAGGTAGCCACAGCCGTGAACTACCGCACTGTACACTGGTTGATAAAGAGATAGTAGTATACTCGTAACAACTAGTATGACACTATGACGACGGTATAAAGAATGAAAAAAAAACCACGGTTAGGTGGTATATATTATAATAATAATACAATTATGGATGGACGGACTGCCTGCCGACTGCCGACACAGAGGTAGCCACAGCCGTGAACTACCGCACTGTACACTGGTTGATAAAGAGATAGTAGTATACTCGTAACAACTAGTATGACACTATGACGACGGTATAAAGAATGAAAAAAAAACCACGGTTAGGTGGTATATATTATAATAATAATACAATTATGGATGGACGGACTGCCTGCCGACTGCCGACACAGAGGTAGCCACAGCCGTGAACTACCGCACTGTACACTGGTTGATAAAGAGATAGTAGTATACTCGTAACAACTAGTATGACACTATGACGACGGTATAAAGAATGAAAAAAAAACCACGGTTAGGTGGTATATATTATAATAATAATACAATTATGGATGGACGGACTGCCTGCCGACTGCCGACACAGAGGTAGCCACAGCCGTGAACTACCGCACTGTACACTGGTTGATAAAGAGATAGTAGTATACTCGTAACAACTAGTATGACACTATGACGACGGTATAAAGAATGAAAAAAAAACCACGGTTAGGTGGTATATATTATAATAATAATACAATTATGGATGGACGGACTGCCTGCCGACTGCCGACACAGAGGTAGCCACAGCCGTGAACTACCGCACTGTACACTGGTTGATAAAGAGATAGTAGTATACTCGTAACAACTAGTATGACACTATGACGACGGTATAAAGAAAGAAAAAAAAATACCACAGTTAGGTGGTATATATTATAATAATAATACAATTATGGATGGATGGACGGACTGCCTGCCGACTGCCGACACAGAGGTAGCCACAGCCGTGAACTACCGCACTGTACACTGGTTGATAAAGAGATAGTAGTATACTCGTAACAACTAGTATGACACTATGACGACGGTATAAAGAATGAAAAAAAAACCACGGTTAGGTGGTATATATTATAATAATAATACAATTATGGATGGACGGACTGCCTGCCGACTGCCGACACAGAGGTAGCCACAGCCGTGAACTACCGCACTGTACACTGGTTGATAAAGAGATAGTAGTATACTCGTAACAACTAGTATGACACTATGACGACGGTATAAAGAATGAAAAAAAAACCACGGTTAGGTGGTATATATTATAATAATAATACAATTATGGATGGACGGACTGCCTGCCGACTGCCGACACAGAGGTAGCCACAGCCGTGAACTACCGCACTGTACACTGGTTGATAAAGAGATAGTAGTATACTCGTAACAACTAGTATGACACTATGACGACGGTATAAAGAATGAAAAAAAAACCACGGTTAGGTGGTATATATTATAATAATAATACAATTATGGATGGACGGACTGCCTGCCGACACAGAGGTAGCCACAGCCGTGAACTACCGCACTGTACACTGGTTGATAAAGAGATAGTAGTATACTCGTAACAACTAGTATGACACTATGACGGTATAAAGAATGAAAAAAAAACCACGGTTAGGTGGTATATATTATAATAATAATACAATTATGGATGGACGGACTGCCTGCCGACTGCCGACACAGAGGTAGCCACAGCCGTGAACTACCGCACTGTACACTGGTTGATAAAGAGATAGTAGTATACTCGTAACAACTAGTATGACACTATGACGACGGTATAAAGAAAGAAAAAAAAATACCACGGTTAGGTGGTATATATTGTAATACAATTATGGATGGACGGACTGCCTGCCGAGTTCCGACTGCCGACACAGAGGTAGCCACAGCCGTGAACTACCGCACTGTACTGTGTCTGCTGCTAATATAGACTGGTTGATAAAGAGATAGTATACAATACATACAACAATATACTACTATACTGGTGGTCAGGCACTGGTCACCACTAGTCACACTGGCAGTGGCACTCCTGCAGCAAAAGTGTGCACTGTTTAATTTTAAATTAATATAATATTATGTACTCCTGGGGGCTCCTGCTATAACAACCTGCAGTGCTCCCCAGTCTCCCCCACAATTATTATAAGCTTTGCCTTTTATACATTGATGTGCAGCACACTGGGCTGAGCTGAGTGCACACAGACTGAGTCACACTGTGTGACTGGCTGCTGCTGTGTATCGTTTTTTTTCAGGCAGAGAACGGATATAGCAGAGAACGGATATATTATATTAAAATAAATAAAAGTTAACTAACAACAACTGCACTGGTCACTGTGGTAAACTCTGTCTGACTCTGCACAATCTCTCTCTCTCTTCTAATCTAATTTCTAATGGAGAGGACGCCAGCCACGTCCTCTCCCTATCAATCTCAATGCACGTGTGAAAATGGCGGCGACGCGCGGCTCCTTATATAGAATCCGAGTCTCGCGAGAATCCGACAGCGTCATGATGACGTTCGGGCGCGCTCGGGTTAACCGAGCAAGGCGGGAGGATCCGAGTCTGCTCGGACCCGTGAAAAAAACATGAAGTTCGTGCGGGTTCGGTTTCAGAGAAACCGAACCCGCTCATCTCTACTTTTAAGTCTTTCCTCATAATTCAGTGCCTCTAACCCCTTTTTTTTATAGTGAAGTGCCCAGAACGGTACACAATATTCCAGGTGTGGCGGTACCAATGATTTATACAGTGGCAGGATTACACTCTCATCCCTTGTCTCCATTCCCCATTTTATGCATGCTAACAACTTATTTGCTTTTGTTGCTGCATTTTGACATTGTGTACTGCTACTAAGGGGTCTATTTACTAAGCCTTGGATGGAGATAAAGTCACTGGAGATAAAGTACCAGCCAATCGGCTTCTAACTGATATGCCACGGGCTGTGTTTTAAAAATGACAGTTAGGAGCCAATTGACTGGTACTTTATCTCCAGCGACTTTATCCCCATCCAAAACTTAGTAAATAGACCTCTAAGTCTATTATCAATGAGCACACCCAAATCTTTTTCAACTTCCGTTATCCCTACATTTTCCCTATTTAATTTATAGGCAGCGGAATTGTTCTTAGACCCACAGTGCATAACTTTATATTTTTCTATATTGAACCTCATTCTCCATTTGTCTGCCCAGACCTCCAGTCTAGATAAGTCATTTCGTAGAGACTTAACATCCTTGTCTGAATTAATTACACAGTTTAGTATAGTCTGCGAAAATTTAAACTGTGCTTTACAGGCCCACTCCTATGTCATTACTGAATATGTTAAACAGCAATGGCCCGAGTACTGTCCCCTGCGGTATTCCACTAAGCACCGAGGCCCATTCAGAAAACATCACATTAATCACAACTCGCTGTTTCCTGTTGTACAGTCAATTACTCACCCAAGTACAAATAGTGTTTCCTACCCAAGCTCTCTTAATTTGAAAATTAGTATCTTATGTGGGACTTTGTCAAAGACCTCAGCAAAGTCCAAAAAGACCACATCCACTGCTTTACCCTGATCAATATTATCGCTCACTTTCTCGTAGAAGCTTATTAAGTTAGTTTGACATGACCTGTGCTTCACAAAACCATGCTGATTCCTATTAATAACCTTGGAGGTATCCAAGTACTCCTGTATGCTATCCCTTATTAAACCTTCCAGTATTTTCCCCACTATAGATGTTAAACTTACCGGTCTATAGTTACCGGGATGAGTTTTAATTCCCTTTTTAAATATTGGGACTACCTCTGCTATACGCCAGTCCTTCGGTATCATTCCTGATGTAATTGACTCAATGAAAATATAAGGGCCTCGATAGCTCTGAGTTTAGTTCCATAAGGACCCTGGGGTGAAGTTCATCCGGCCCAGGAGATTTATTTATCTTAATTTTACTTAGTCTCTCTCAGACTACTTCCTCATTTAACCAAGTACTTAGCAACGGGTCGCTATCATAGCTTATGTTGTGCACTACTCCCGTCAACTGTTCCTCTCTTGTGAATTCTTGTTAAAAAGAATTTATTCAATAAATCTTTTTTCCTATCGTCATTAATCAAGACAACCAACTCTCCCTTTAATGGTCCAATATTCTCCTTTTATAACCTTTTTCCGTTTATATACTTAAATAACTTTTTATGGTTTGTTTTACTCTCCTTGGCAATTGATTTTCGATTTCTATTGCATTTTTTTGCATTTTTTTGTTACATTCTTTGTAGTACTTGAATGATTCCGCCTTCCCGTCAGACTTAAATGTTTTGAAAGCACGCCTCTTTTTATCCATTTGTTCTTTGACCATCTTATTAAGCCACATCAATTTGAATTTACTACTCCTGTTTTTGTTGACCTTGGGAATGAACAAATAAGTGTACATATTGAGCACAGATGTAAAAACATCCCACATTTCGTCCGTATTCTTACCATGAAATACAATTTCCCAATTGATGTCCTTCATTGCTTGTTTCAGCAAGTTGAAAGTAGCTTTTCTAATGTTAAAAGTCCTAGTTAGACCCTAATAATGTTGTTTTTGGAAGCTGATATCGAATGTGATCATATTATGATTGCTATTTCCCAAGGTCTCCCCTATTTTAGTATTTGATATTATCTCCACAATATTAGTTAGTACTAGGACCAGTATAGTCCTATGTCTAGTTGGTTCCTCGATTACCTGGGACAAGTAATGATCTTTTAGCATGTTTAAGAACCTGTTACCCCTAGCCGTATTTACTGTTTTGTTGTTTCAATTTATGTCAAGGTAATTAAAGTCCACAATGATAATGACCACCCCCATTCCTGCAGCTTTTTCGATTTGCTGTAGGAGTTGTAGTTCATCAGACACACTAATATCTGGTGGTTTGTAGCATGTCCCTATTAAAACCTTCTTTGTATCCTTACCCCACTGGAAATCTCAACCCATAATGACTCCACGTTATTTCCAGTCCCCTCGTAAATGACCCCCTTTAAATATGGTTTTAAGAATGTCTTAACATAAAGACAAACACCCATCCCTTTTTATTAGTCATATCTCTCCTGAAGAGAGTGTACCCCTCCATGTTTTGTTGCCCAGTCGTGAGAATCATACCACCATGTCTCTGTAATGCCTATGATATCATATTGGTCATTAAGTGCAATCATTTCTAATTCCCCCATTTTACTTGTTAGGCTTCTTGTATTTGCAAGCATACACTTCAGTTTAGTAATTCGCTGATCTGCAAGTTTTGTTGTAGATAATGTTTCCTTAAAAACTTGAGCTTTCCTTAATTTACCATCGCTGACTATTTTTCCCCTTCCCTCTCTCCACCCCATTATACTTTATACATCCCTTTTATCTTCTCTATCTAGTTGTCCCACTAATTCTTTCTAATCCCTCCCCCCAGGGCACATAGTTTAAAATCTCCTCCAACCTTCTAACCATCCTTCCCCCCAGCACTGCTGCCCCCTCCCCATTCAGGTGCAATCCATCGCGACAAAAAAGATGGCGCCTGACTGAGATGTCCAGTGTACCAAGAACACAAACCCCTCTTTCCTACACCAGTCTCTAAGCCACACATTTACCTCCCTAATCTCCCTCTGCCTCCCTGGACCAGCGTGTGACACAGGTAATATTTCAGAGAATATTACCCTAGATGTCCTTGCCTTTAGTTTCTGGCCTAGGTCCCTATAAACTTTCTAAAGGACATCCCACCTACAGCTAACTGTGTCGTTGGTGCCAACGTGGACCAAGACTGCCGGGTCGCTCCCGGCCCCTCCCAACAATCTTTCTACCTGGTCCGCAATGTGACGTACCCAAGCACTCGGGAGACAACAGACTGTACGGCGCTCATGGTCCCAGTAGCAGATTGCCCTATCTGTCTTCCTGATAATAGAGTCCCCTACCACCACAATCTGACTAGGGACCTAACTTTCTCGTATCCCCTTTGTGCCGGAGGGACCGCTCCTCTGGTTGCGAGAGGTAACGGTATCCTCCAGCTTCGTCATTTCCTCACTGCCATTCACAGAATCTTCATCCAATCATGCAAATTTATTGGGGTTGGCAGTACAGAGATATCCAGCCTCCCCCTCTTTTTCTTCTTTGTAACAGTGACCCAGCTGGCTACCTCTTTGTCCTCATTATCATCTACTGTTGTCCCCTCCTGCAACTCCACCATTCCATCTAAGCTTTGCTCGAGATTATGAATATCCCTGTCACAACTGAGGGCTGGTGCTGACCAGGGGAAGCCTCAGTTGTAGGGGCAGAGGTGTGTGTAAACTTGGGAGGCCGTATTGGATTCCTTGACATGCAGGGAACCCTGTAGTACCAATGCCCAAAGGCGTGACCACGACAACAGAGTAAAAGTCAATGAGTTTCATTAAGCACAGTTCAGGTAATACATCAGCAGTTGGTAGGAATAGCAGTGCTCAACAATATGAACCAGAAGCATAAGAATAGTACACAGTTCCCAGAATGCAGCAGAGGTTAGGATGCTGTTAGGTGTGGTATCAACACAATACAGTCTTGGAAGACCTGGAGATGGTAAGTCCATAACCAACACCCATCTGCTAAATAAATGAAATAACATAGGAACTGACCAGCAGATGACTCACTGGAAGCTGGATGTACAGATGATATGCTGTAATGGGGTGAGCACTGATGTACTGCCGGAGATGCCAGGTAGAACCGGCCCAGGTGGTGAGGGTGCAACAGAACTCACTTGATGAAGTGATGGTTAGATGACGGGAGCACCGATAGTGAATGGAGATCGATGGTGGAACACCGATGGTGAATGGAGATCAATGGCGGAACACCGATGGTGAATGGAGATCGATGGTGGAACACTGATGATGACCGGCAGGGCAGAGCACAGCTGGAAGCTGGAAACTGGAAGCCGGTGTCAGGTAACTGCCGGTCGCAGGATGCGATGCTGGGACACTGCAGAGTCAGGCTGCACTGCAAGGTGGTAGCTGGTGCGGGGCTCTAGTGGAGCTGAACACAGGAGATGGAATACCTGGATCAATAGCAGAACAACCACAAGCAGGAGAGACTTCTGTCACAGGGTATGACAACTGAAGCACTTACATATTTCCAGCCCAGGAACAGGATATTTATACCTGCTGGGAAGCAGGTATTGGCTGGGCAAGTAAGCAGAGTCTAGAGTGCAGCTGCTGGATAATTAGGCAGAGACCAGAGTGCAACTGATAGGCTGAAAAGTAACATGTGATGTTAACAAACATGGCTGAGCCCATGTTTGAATTTGGAGGGAAAGACTGTTTGTAACTTGCATGTGAGTTTTAACCATGATGCTGCCAGAATCACAGTGAAGAGACTTGAGGTAATGGGATGCAGCGTGCTGCACGCAGACAGCGCAGATGGAATCCAGACTTGGAATGCTGGGACAGTCTCAGGAGGCATTTGGAAGGTAAATACTGATGAGAAATTACCCGTATCGTTACAATCCCTCAGTCGCATAATGGTTTGCTCTAGATCAGTTACCTGAGTTTCCAGGGCAACCGTTCGCACACACCTCGCGCAGATGTATTCACACTGGGACGGTTGCTCCAGGTGTGCATACATCTTGCACGACATGCACTGAGTGAGACTCTCAATCATGACCCCACCCATTTTGTTTGTAAAGCCTAACTCCCTGTACACTCAGACAAACAGTACAAATTATGCAATACAATATGGTACTATAGCTTAGCTGGGAAGAGAAACAATGTTCAACAGACAGTAATTGATAATACAATCAAGGACAAGACACAATACACTCCTCTCAAAGTAGTACCAAACTCCACAAGTCTCTTATGATTATTACAGCCCTGCTAACAACAACAATTAGATCAGTTTAAATACTGAACTCACATGTAAAATATCAGATCTAATGAAATGTACAGTATACAGTGTACAATAATATTGATACTTGCATGTCCGTACTGCTTCTAGTGATGCCCCACCATACAGTTTAGTCAGCTCCTGTGGGGGTGCCTTCTTCTACAGGTACCTCTGCCACCAGAATGGTTGCCCCCACTGCACTGTCGGCTCCTGTGGGCCAATGCCTGCTCCCACAGACCTCCTGCACTAGCCTGCAAAAACGAAATGTGCAGGCACAGAGCAAGCAGTACACACTTCGCTCCGTGCCGCACTCTCCATGCCTCCATGCTCCCTCAGCCCCCTGCAACTTCCAGTTCTGGGTTCAGCGTCTTCTCCTCTCTCAGCCATCAGTGCATCTCCTCCTCTCTCTTTTCAATACAATTTGGGTATTCTAAGCTCCATATTTGTGTCTTCATATTACCATCCATAAACATATGAATTTTGTTAAAGTCTGTGAGTTTCATTTGAACATTCCTTGGGATGTGGTTATGTGACCATAACAACACCAGAATCCTGAGCAGGGGAAAGCCCGACAGCCGGCATGCTGACTAACAGGGACTATTGCCACTCCTGGGTGTCCACAACACCCACAGAAGTCCCACAAGGGGCTTCGTTGCGCAAGCCCCGCCCCCCACGGCAATCTGGAGACCAGGATCCCGGGTCGGCATAGTGACCCCTGGGATCCCATAAGTCCATCTCACAATTCCAACCCATTCATTCATATGTAATTCACATAAAAGGAAGGGGGGAGTTATTAAAATACATTAAACACATAAATAACATAATTGGTTACATAATTTAAAAAACACAATTATTTTAAAAAGCATTCAATTTCAAATTCCTTTAGGAATAAGAGTACCTAATTTAAAAATCCATTTCATTTCAGTTTTTCCAGGATGATTTAACTTGTTCTATGCCCCCTTTTTTCTTTTATATGCAACATTCTTTTTAGTCATGTATGCTATTAAAATGAGCAGACAGAGCATTAGATTCCAGTCCTTTGCGGACATTATATATGCTCGGCAAGAGGTGTTTTAAGATTTCAACTAGTCTTGCAGACATATATCAGTCTGCAGGAACATTCAATTGTGTTAATAACATTTTTAGTTTGATACATTATAAAATCATTTATAGGTGACCCCTTTAGCAGTAAAACTGGTGATTTTGCTCACAGGGTTCTTTGCTGTCCTGCACATGAAACACATGATGCAGTGGTGAAAGCCCTGAATTCTTACACTTGACATAATGTCATCTTCCAGTGCACTTCTGACCAGTTTATTTTTTGTGGACAGTGCTTTTCGGTATATCAAAACTGGAGTGTCTGGAACCACTTTACCAAGAATCTGGTCTTTGTGTATTAAATGACATTTCTTTCTAAAAATACACTCAATTTCTTTATGAAGAGGACTGTATTGGATAATAAAGGTCTTCCCTTTTAATTTTTATCTATTTTCATTTTTGCTTTATTTAAACTAGTTTCAGAATAACCTTTGCTCAGAAACCTATTCTTTGTTTCCACAAGCTGATGATATGATAGTACAACTACAGTTTCTCTTTATTCTAGCATATTGGCTAAAGGGAATAGCCAATAATGCTAGAATAAAAATGGTGTAGGATTTTTCTATCAATGTACCCATTAGAATCTGTTGCTTTTCTAAATATTTTAGTTTTGAAAACACAATTTTCTATATAAATACACAGATCTAAAAATGAAATTTAATTTTTACTTATAGAATAGGAGAAATTAATATTAAAATCATTCTTATTAAGCTAATTTGAAAAGATATCAAGATAAAAATATTTCCTTCCCATACCAACAGGACATTATCAAAAAAGCGATGCAAGGATACCAGACTTGCCCCCAGACCCTCATTGGTAAAAATGGTTAGGTCTTCCCAATACGCCGAGTAGAGGTTTGCATAACTGGGGCAAATCTGGTACCCATGTCTGTTCTTTTCTGTTGCATATAATAGAATCCATGGTCACAGTCTTTTTTTACAATAGAATATATTTTTATAGAAAATATTCATGGTGCTTTAATTATTCTGCTGTCTCATTTCATGGACACTCCAGGTACTGCAGAGCTTAACTTTTCCCCCCTCAGTTTTTTTCACAATAACACTATGAACTTCCTAGTGCACTGATTGGCTGTAGAAGTTAGCTACAAACAGACAGCATGAGGTAAGGAGTCGTCAAGAAGGTTAAGGCATGTGGCCAGTGTGTGGAGAGTAGTGGCAAGTCAAGTCAGGCAGGGGTCCGAAGAAATCCCCATCCAGGGAATAGGGACCTATCAGAAGTCCCTCAGGAGCCATAACATCAGGAAAGAGAGAGTTTATTTTCCCAGGCAGCAGGCAATCAGAGCTGACAGCCTGGCTGACCCCACTTCTTTTACAAAGCAGGGGTATGTGACAGACTGACTGGCTCCCTCCAACAGCAACAGCCAAGATCAGAGAGCAATTGAGTGAATGGAGATATTGGCATCTACAGCTGATACTTTTATCTAAGGATCTACAGGAAGACTACCAGTGAAAAGATCTACAGTATATTAGGGGTGTGCACCGGCTGCTTTTCGTGTTTTGTGTTTTGGTTTTGGATCTGGATCTTTCTTCGTGTTTTGGATCTGAATTGGTTTTGCCAAAACCACCCTTGTGGGTTTTGGTTTTGTATCTGTATTTTTTTGGAAAAAAGCATAAAACAGCTAAAACCACAGAATTTGTTTTTTGTTCCTATGCTATTATTAACCTCAATAACATTCATTTCCACTCATTTCCAGTCTATTATGAACACCTCACACTTCACAATATTGTTTTTAGGCCAAAAGGTTGCACCGAGGTAGCTGGATGACTATGCTAAGTGACACAAGTGGGTGGCAAAAACACGTGGCCCATCTAGGAGTGGCACTGCAGTGGCAGACATGATGGCAGTTTGAAAAATTAGGCCTCAAAAGAGTATATAATGCACAGAAAAAAAGGGGCAAGATGGAATTGTCCTTGGGCCCTCCCACCCACCCTTATGTTGTATAAACAGTACACGCACACTTTAACAAACCAATCATTTCAGCGCCAGAGTCTGCCACATCACTGTGGCTGAAATGATTGGTTCATTTGGGTCCCCACAAAACAAGCTGGCAATTAATCTGTCCCTGCACAAACTGGCCCTGCATAGGCAAGATATCGTCCTCATCCTCATAGACTGATTCCTCACCCCCTTCAGTGTTGTGTACAGCCTCATCCTCACAGAGTATTAATTTGGCCCTGCTGGAATCCACCACCACAGTTCCCTCTGTACATTCTGGAGGCTGGTCTTCCCAGAAGAATTGATAATTCATTCTGATGAACATCATCTTCTCCACATTGTGTGGAAATAACCTCCAACGCTTATCGCTGACAAGGTTATCTGCTGCACTAAAAACTCTTTCAGAATACATCCTGGAGGGGGGAGGGGGGGGGGGTAACTTAGATAAAATAGAGCCAGTTTGTACATTGGCCTCCAAATTGCCTTTCTTTCCTGCCAGTACAGGTATGGACTGTCTGACATGTCTACTTGGATGCTGTCACCAATGTAATACTCCACCATTATTTCAATGGTGACAGCATCATATGCAGTGACAGTAGACATGTCAGAAATTGTTGGCAGGTCCTTCAGTCTGGACCAGATGTACAAAGGTGATCCTGCCTCACCTGCATCAGTGCCAGCAGGTTGGTTAGGAATCGGATATCTAAGTTGTTTCCTGGCAGCCCCAGTTGCGCGAGAAAATTAAGAAGGTACTGTTGCCGTGTCACGTTCCACTTCAGCTGACAGTGTTTTCACCAGCAGGTCTTTGCACCTCTGCTGGCATGTGTCTGCCGGAAAGAGAGACACCACGTAGGCTTTAAACCTGGGATCGAGCACAGTGGCCAAAATGAAGTGCTCTGATTTCAACAGATTGACCACCCTTGAATCCTGGCAAAGCAAATGAAGGGCTCCACAAGTCCCACATACAGATGGGTCCACATTTATCTTGGCCTTTAATAGGATTAACTAAAACTGGGCAGTCGGACTTAATCCCCTGCTGTAATGACATAATCCCCTGCTGTATTGTTCTCTGTATTGTATTGCAGCTGAGAACAATAGATGAAGGGTTTATGTAAATAAACCATGGTGTGCCTAGGCGCAGCAAAGAGGCCAAGATAACCGTGGATCTATCTGTACTTAGTGGAATCGCTGCATTTTAGCTCCTCCTTCAATTAATCCAGCTGCTTCTGCAAAAGCCTGATGAGGGGAATGACCTGACTCAAGCTGGCAGTGTCTGAACTTACTTCACGTGTGGCAAGTTCGAAGGGTTGGAGAACCTTGCACAAGACGGAAATCATTCTCCACTGCGCTTGAGTCAGGTGCATTCCCCCTCCTTTGCCTATGTCACAGGTGGATGTATAGTCTTGAATGGCCTTTTGCTGCTCCTCCATCCTCTGAAGCATATAGAGGGTTGAGTTCCACCGCGTTACCACCTCTTGCTTCAGGTGATGGCAGGGTAGGTTCAAAAGTGTTTGCTGTGCTCCAGACTTCGGCACGCAGTCGCAGAATGGCGAAAGTGTCCCAAAATTTTTCGAGCCACCGACAGCATCTCCTTCCAAAAATGCTGCACCACCAAATTTATTGTGTGAGCAAAACATGGGACATGCTGAAATTTGCCCTGATTTAATGCTTGCACAATATTGGTGGTGTTGTCTGATATCACAAATCCCCAGGAGAGTCTAAGTGAGGTGATGATTTCCCTCAGTTTCTCTAAGAGGTTGACGGCGGTGTGCCTCTTACTGAAACCAGTGATACACAGCGTAGCAGGGGTGTTTCTACAGAGGAGGGGGCCCGTGTGCACCTCCGGGTGGGCCCCCTCCTCTGCACGGCGCTTTAGACGGCATAGTAGACTCCGGCACTGCGCCGGAGTCCACTGCGCATGCACAGATCTCCGGAAACATGGCACCCACCATAATCCGGAGACCAATTTGGCTACCGCGCATACGTGGCGGACATTTTGGTGGCGATTTTCACCGCGATTGCAGCTACCGGCGCTGGACTCCAGAAAGGTAAGTATTAAAATGGGTGCAATGGGTGCGGTGTGGGCCCCCCCTGGACCCAGGGGCCCGTGTGCACTGCACCCATTGCACCCATTATAGAAACGCCAGTGCAGCGTAGCCTGACTTGGAACGAGCTGGCATTTCTGAGATGCTTCTACTGTTGCTGCGCAAGGCGATACCCAGTGGGCTGTCACAGTCATATAGTCCTTAGTCAGTTCTGTTCCAATTGTCCATATGTCCGTGGTTAAGTGAACAGTGGGTACAACTGCATTTTTTAGGACACTGAGGAAACTTTTTCTGACGTCTCTGTACATTCTCGGTATCACCTGCCTAGTGAAGTGGAATCTAGATGGGATTTGGTACTGAGGACACACTGCACTAATGGCGGATACCGGATGCACGTCTAACACCAACATAGCTCTCACAGCCTCAGTTATCCGCTTTGCAACAGGATGGCTGGTGTCATACTTCATCCTCCTCGCAAAGGACTGTTGGATGGTCAATTGCTTAGTGAAATAAGTAGTGGTGTTCCAACTTCCTCTCCGGGATGATGAATGACTCCCAGCAGCAACAGCAGCAGTGGCAGCAGTAGGCTTAGCAATGCAGGATCCTCTGGAGGAATCACGGATAGGAGAGGAGTCTGTCATCCAAGTGACATGACCTGCATGACTGCTTCCGATCCTGATTGAGGAGGAAATTGAGGAGGAGGGAGTTGGTGGTGTGGTTTGTAGGCGCTTGGATACAACAGGACAAAGGGATTTGGGTGTCCCTGGACTGCTTATGGTCTTAGCCACAGTTTTTGAACATGACAGTGACTTTTTATGAACACGCTGCAGGTGACGTATAAGAGAGGATGTTCCTAGGTGGTTAACGTCCTTATCCCTACTTATTACACTTTTACATAAGGTACATATGGCAAGACAGTAGTTGTCCGGATTTGGATAGAAATAATCCAAGACCAAAGAGGTGGATTTTTTTGTCTTCTGCCCAGGCATGACGATGGGCTTTTTCATCCCACGAACAACTGTCTCCCCCAGTGGCTGATTTAAACAACCCACATCACCATCAGAATCCTCCTCGTCAACTTCCTCCTTAGCGTCAGCTACACCCATATCCTCATCCTGGTGTACTTCAACAGTGACATCTTCAATTTGAATACCAGAAACTGGACTGTGGGTGCTCCTTCCAGCACTTGCACAGGGCATGCAAATGGTGGAAGGAGCCACCTGTTCTTGTTCAGTGTTGGGAAGGTCAGGCATCGCAACCGCCGACACACTTAGACTCTCCTTGGGGATTTGTGATACCATCTTAGAACGCACAGTTCTTTGCTGTGCTTTTTCCAGCTTAACTCTTTTCATTTATCTAGCGGGAGGATGAGGGCTTCCATCGTCATGTGGACCTGAACCACTAGTCATGAACATAGGCCAGGGCCTTAACCATTCCTTGCCACTCCATGTCATAAATGGCAAATTAGCAAGTTAACATTTCTCCTCAGACTATTTAAATGTATTTGTTTGTGTCATTTTACTGAACTTTGGCTTTTTGGATTTTTCCTGCCCTCCACTATGACATCGGGCATTAGCCTTGGAAGAAAATGTTGATGGCATTTCATTGTCTATGTCATGACTAGGGGCAGCAGCTTCAGCACTAGGAGGAAGTGGTTCTTGATCTTTCCCTATGTTATCCTCCAAATTTTTGTCCTTCATTATTTTTCTGGAGTTTTATAACAATATGCAGCACAGGAGAGCATACCCCTAAACCACACACGCACAGCAAAGCATGTAAAAATGATTTGGATAATAACCCTTTTATTTGGAGTTATTATAATAATAATATGCAGCACAGGAGAGCGTACCCCTACACCACACAGGGCAAACCCTGTAAAAATGATTTGGATTAAATATTAATAACCCCTTTATTTGGAGTAAATAAAATACAGCACAGGACAGCACCACTGGACTTATACAGCAGTACCGCTGGACTTATACGGCTGTACGACTGGAGTTATATGGCTGTACTGCTGGACTTATACAGCAGTACCGTTGGACTTATACGGCTGTTCCACTGGACTTATTCGGCTGTACCATTGGACTTATACGGCTCTACCGCTGGACTGATACAGTTGTCCCGGTGGACTTGTACGACAGCACCACTGGACTTATACGGCTGTACCGCTGGACTTATACAGCTATACCACTGCACTTATACGTCAGTACCACTGGACTTATATGGCTGTACCGCTAGACTTATACGGCAGTACCGCTGGATGTATACGGCAGTACTGCTGGACTTATACTTCTGTACAGCTGGACTTATACGGCAGCACCACTGGACTGGACTTTTATGGCAGCACCACTGGACTGGACTTATATGACTGCACCACTGGACTGGACTTATACAGCAGCACCGCTGGACTTATGGCAGCACAGGACACCACCACTGGACTGATGCAGCACAAGACAGCACCACTGGACTGGACTCGACAGGCGCAAAATATACAAAGTCTAAATCTCGCGAGAATCCGACACCAAGATGATGATGTTTTGTCTCGTTCTGGGAACCGAGTCTGTCGGGAAAACCCGAGCTGGACTCAGTTCCCGACTCGCGTCAGGGGTGTTCGGTGGGGTTCGGATTTCCAAAATCCGAACTCGCTCATCCCTAATCTATATGCACCATTACCACTGACTCTTTAAACTCATTAAGTATCTATTCTCTACTGTATAGACCAGTCAAGACTTTTCAGTCTTTTGGCATTGATGCTGTACATTTGCTGCACACAGCTGTAAGAAATGAATTAATTAATTAATTTAAATTAATTAATTTTGTGCTGATACAGGGCCTTATTCAGGCCTGATTGCTAGCAAGCGATTATTGCATACGCATGCGCAGTTTGGACCTGATCGCCCACTGTGTGAAAATGCACAGCAGCGATCAGGTCTGAATTACCCCCACAGTCTGAGATTTGCTGGTAAGAGACTCAGGGGGTAATTCAGACCTGATCGCTAGCAAACGATTATTGCACTGCTGCGATTAGATAGTCACCGCCTACAGGGGCAGTGTATTTTAGCTGTGCAAGAGTGTGAACGCATGTGTAGCAGAGATGCACAAAATGATTTTGTGCAGTCTTTGCGCAGCCCATGACTTACTCAGCCGCTGCGATCACTTCAGCCTGTCCGAGACCGGAATTGACGTCAGGGGGTATATTTACTAAGATTCGTGTTTCTGCCAAATTGGTGGGATTTTAAACTCGAATTTTATCGGATGTATATTTCTGCAACTTTTTGAAATCATTTTCGGGAATTTGCTAAACTGCAGAGTTTTCGTTTTTCGTATTTTCCGATGTTATTCGTATTGTCGGGCCAGTGGCGGAACTAGCGAGCGGTGGGCCTAGGTGCGACAAAATGCTTTGGGCCCCCCCATCCCATCCAAGTACACCCCCTCACCCCTGGAGAGGATCTGGTGAGGGGGACCTGCTCAGGGCCAGAGAAATGTATACCTAGCAACAGTGCCGTAACTAGACATTTTAGCACTGTGTGCAAGAAACGTCATCGGAGCCCCACCCCTGCATGCAAAACAGGGGCAGTGCGCGCAAAAATACATAGTGGCGTGGCTTCGTGGGGAAGGGGTGTGGCCACAAAATAATACCAATTCATAAAATGGTGCACAGTAGTCTCCATTATTCAAATTACGCCACACAGTAGCACCACTACACCAGGTAGAGACCCTTTTACACCTTACGGCGGACAGATTCCTCTTTTTACACATTACAGCAGACAGCGTCCCCTTTTTACACATTACGGCAGACAGCGTCCCCCTTTTTACACATAGCGGCAGACAGCGTGCCCTTTTTACACATAACGGCAGACAGCGTGCACTTTATACACATAACGGCGGACAGCGTCCCCTTTTTCCACATAACGGCAGACAGCGTGCACTTGCTACACATAGTGGCAGACAGCGTACACTTTTTATACATAACGGCAGACAGCATGCCCTTGTTACACATAGCGGCAGACAGCGTACACTTTTTACACATAACGGCAGACAGCATGCCCTTTTTACACATAACGGCAGACAGCGTGCCCTTGTTACACATAGCGGCAGGTAGCATACACTTTTTACACATAACGGCAGACAGCGTGCCCTTGTTACACATAACGGAAGACAGCGTACACTTTTTACACATAACGACAGACAGCGTCCCCCTTTTTACACACTACGGCAGGCAGATTTCCCCTTTTTACACATTGCGGCAGACAGCGTCCCCTTTTTACACATCACGGCAGACAGATTCCCCTTTTTTACACATTACGTCAGGCAGATTCCCCCTTTTTACACATTGCGGCAGGCAGATACCCCCTTTTTACACATCACGTCAGGCAGATTCCCCCTTTTTACACATTGCGGCAGACAGTCCCCCTTTTTGCACATGGAAGGAAAGAAAGACAGACAGACAGACAGACAGACAGAATTACACTTACCCTCTCCGGGCAGGAGAGAAGGAGGAGGAGGGATGTGGAGGAGGGAGCCGCAGCAGCGCTGTGTTATTGGTGGAGGCGCTGCTGCTGCTGTCCCTCTGCTTCACTATAGGCTGTTCTCGGAAGACAGCCTATAGTGAAGCAGAGGGACAGCAGCAGCAACGCCTCAACCAGTAGCAAAGCACTGCTGCGGCTCCCTCCTCCACCTCCCTCCTTCTACTTACCCCCGTGCCCGTGACCGCTGCGCTCCTCTCCAACTCCTGTGTCCTGCGGGCGGCTGTGTGATGCGGGCAGCAGTTGCCCGCAGCACACCACGGCATGTAATGAGTCAGTTTGACTCATTACATGCTTTGGGCCCCTGGACAGTGGCGGGCCCCAGTGCAACACACTGGTTGCACTGGCGGTAGTTCCGCCTCTGTGTCGGGCAGTGTTTTACGGGAATGATGAGTAAAACACTGCCATACATAACACAATGAAGCCTGGCCGGATCAGTGAGATCCGTGCTGGGCTTCATTGTGTACAGTATTAAGAGAGTTAAAAGTCATAAAAAAAATTGTGTGGGGTCCCCCCTCCTAAGCAAAACCAGCCTCGGGCTCTTGGGCAGGCCCTGGTTCCAAAAATATGGGGGACAAAAGACGTAACGGTCCCCCGTATTTTTAAAACCAGCACCGGGATCCACTAGCCGAGAAGGTAATGCCACAGCCGGGGGACACTTTTATACTGGTCCCTGCGGCCGCGGCATTACCCCGCCAACTAGTCACTCATGGCCGGGGTTCCCTGGGGGAGTTGGGATCCCTTAAATCAAGGGGTCCCTCCTTCCAGGCACCCAAGGGCCAGGGGTGAAGCCCGAGGCTCTCCCCCCATCCCTGGGTGGTGGATGGGGGGCTGAAAACATTTTTGAGTGTAAAAAAGGAATATTGTCTTTTGTTTTAGAACTACAAGTCCCAGCAAGCCTCCCCCGCTTGCCGGTACTTGGAGAACCACAAGTACCTGCATGCGGGGAAATAACGTGCTCGCTGGTACCTGTAGTTCTACAACAAAAGAAATACCCAAGAAAAAACAAGACACACACCGTGATAGTGGAAAAAAGGGGGGCCTGGACTGCACACCCTAATACTAAAGATTTCAAGAGGTGCTATCATGCTGAGGCTTCTAATACTATGCCGGAGGAAGAGAGATGCAGATGCACACTACTAGCACTAAGAACACTGATAGTTAAAATAATTTAAATAAACTCTCACAATTAGGCCCTTGGAGCAGTAATTTCTGCTAATTACTCCTTTACTGCACAGATGGGGCTAAATTGTAGAAGGGAGCATTTGGCTGAATAAAGAAGCCCCGGTACATGACTTCCAGGGTGGTAGGGGGTGTTTAATACGTAGGGCAGGGGTGGATAGTGGAGTGTGCTTAATATTTATCATTTTCCAGTGGGAGGGCAGCTTGCTTGACTGCAGATATCTTAAGTTCCTGAAAATATGTTTTTTAGCTTTGAATGGGATAAAAAAACTAGAGAGTTACACCTTTCAGAAGGTTCTGGGGACTTAGGTATCAGAGCTCAGAAGCTAGAGCAATTCACCAACAAAAATATAAAACTGCATATTAGGCGTGTGGAGCTGGTGCAAGGACCAGCTGCTTGAAGGCTGATATCTCTGGTTCTGGGCATAGTAGAGACAAGCTGCCAGTGTCCACCAAAAGGGGAGAGTCCCAGCTCAGAAAAACTCTAAGTCAGACAGAACCCGAGATATCTGGCTGGGAAGATCAATTAACAGGCTTGGATGGGGACCACTGCTTTCAAGTCTGATATCTCTGGTTCCCCAGGGCCGATTTTAAAAAATCTGGTACCCCTGGAAAGAGGGGACCCTCAGCTATCAACTTAGGGTCATTATACTCCTGGGGCCCTTGGGCAAGAGCCCATTGAGCCCATACAAATAGACGGCCCTGCGAATAGCCCCAACACTGCTGAGATTTGTGTTTAGTAAATTCCCGTGATCACACTTAGAAGAAAAATACAAACTCGAAATAAATTGGGACCTTATTAAATATACCCCCAGGATCCTTCCCTGCAAATGCATGGACACGCCTGCATTTTTCCAATCCCTCCCAGAAAACGGTCAGTTGCCACACAGAAACGCCTTGTTCCTACCAATCTCCTTGCTATCACCCATGCGAACGGATCCGTCACACAAACTCATCACCGAGCGGTGATCCACTTTATACATTTGTGACGCGCCTGCGCATTGTGGTGCATATGCATGCGCAGTTCGGACCTGATTGCAGGCTGTGAGAAAACGCGGCCTAGCTATCAGGTCTGAATTACCCCCTCAGTCATAAATGTAAAGGCAAGTGTCTGGAAATCTGCAGATGTTCTTTCGACTGATTGCAGTCTGCACACAGTAAAGTAACTTGTTATGGTGCTCTGATGAAAGGAACATTCTGCTAAAATTTCTTCTTTTATGTGGGAATTAAATGGTAGGTGCCCATATTTTGGGTTGTGGCCAGCTGCCACTGACATACCTCCCAACTGTCCCGATTTTGGCGGGACAGTCCCACTTTTCACGGTCTGTCCCACTGCCCCACCTGCGGGTCACAGTGTCCCGCGGGTGGGGGGGCAGTTGGGAGATCCCCCCTGTCACCTGCTGCTTTGAGGAGAGCAGCGGTGAATAGACGCTGTGCACATGCACACAGCATCTATTCCCCCGACAGAGAGGGACGGGGGGCATGGCCAGCAGCTCAGTGAGCGCTGTTCATGTCTCCATACTGACAGAAACAGGGGGCGTAGCCTGCGATCGCGGCACTTTGTCGCATGACCATGCCCCCGACCAACAAGGCCACGCCCCCACCCGCTGAGTCACGGCTCCCTAATTTCACCCACGCAAAGGTGTCCCTCCTTTACAGCTTCAGAAGTTGGGAGCTATGCACTGAGGCTTGGCTAACTATTAGAGAGTGCATGGTGTGGGCTCCTTGATAAATAGATATAGTATATGCTTAGAGTGCATGCATGATAATGTACCACATTAATAATAGCAATGTACTGTAGAAAATACACCATAGTAATGTGCAGTATAAGGTAACATTTATAATGTATAATTTAAGTGCACAGTCTGAAACTTGATCCCTAGAGGAGGGGGGGGGGGGGGGGGGGCGCAGTGGGGCCCGCTGGAGGTTTACAAGCTAACTTTGGGCTCTCCTGTTTATAACTTTGCAAGGACAGATATATAAGTGGCACTACAAGGACAGAGCCTGTCGTTAGTACTCAGGGCCGCCATACACTGTAAAAAAAGAATGGCTTAGTTGATCTTTGCATAAAACTTGACTGATACACTTACAGTATGTGAGTACTCCCAACTTGTTCTGCAACAGAGTGTCCAACAGTAATCGGTCACACCGTTAAGGAAATTACTCCTCAGGGACTTCTCTCCGAGCACCATCTCTACCACTTCAATTACTGAATAATATATTGCAGGTGATTAATGGTTTATATGGCATTTACTATGCAGTCATTTACACATGGATAATTTATTATAGTTATTTTGGTTAGTCTGTACTTATAAGTGTTGGGTTTATTTTTACTATTTATTATTGATGTGATTGATACTGGTATGGGTTGATGTAATGCCATTTATCTGCATAAGGATTAATGCTTTACTTTAGAAAGAAGTTTTTTGTGTAGTGTTCCAGTAATATAATATTTTTATTATTTGAATTGTAAAGTGAGAATGTATTCCATACAGTATGTTGACTACAACTATGATCTTGTCAGGTTGACATATAGTTATACCTGTAAAGCTTTAAATGATTTCACCTCCTGAATAAAATATATTTATCTTAAACATTGTCATTGTCTCTCTTGTCTGTTGGAATATCCTCCTTACCTCTCTGGGACACTTAATAACTTGAGAGAACTGAAGCAGTGCGGAAGAACCCACCCTTATTTGGTAAGGTGCACGACCACTACATCGCACCACACATCTGTAGTATTACATAATCATTGTGAGTCCACGTATGAGTTATCATTTGTGAAAAAAAAATGTGTTCAAGCCCAATAGGTGCCATGCCCTACTGCATCAATAATAAATATAAGCACTGAGTTGATATGGATAATGATCAGCCGATGGAAGAGCAGGAGCAGCAACCAAGTACTAGAGCTGTAGCTGCTGCCAGTCATTATAGTACAGTACAGACAGTGTAATGGTTAGCATTACTGCCTCACAGCACTGAGATCATGGGTTTAATTAACACCATGGCCTAATTATGTGGAGTTTGTATATTTTCCCTGTACTTTTCTTTGGGTACTCTGATTTCCTCCCACAGTCCACAAATATGCTGGTAGGTTAATTGGCGTCCAACAAAATTAACCATAGCATGTAAGTGTGTCTGTTGTTGTGCACATGGGCAGACTAGAAGGGCCAGAATAATCTTATCTGCTGTCAAATTCTATGATTCTATGCAACATGTACTAAAGGTGGTCCAGGGGACAGAAAGGGAACCTGATATCAATTTTTTTTACATTATTAAAAAAAGGGTAGAGGCGTCACATTAAAAACAGACAAATCAGTGCCCCAAAAACAAGGACACTAAGGATGAAGAACAAACTGTGTGTTCACAAATCCCTGAGCAGAGTCTAGGGGTGTCCACGTGAGCTATGTGTGAGTTTGACATTTTTTACACTGTACTCATAGAGAAGCCTCCTCCCACCATTTCTGCACCATCTGCAAATGTCGGAATGAGCAGTACAAGTAAATATGGTGATGATGACATAATAGAAATTGAGAATCCTAGTGCAGAAGTGGAACAGAATGAGGCGATATTTGTGTACTATCTGACATTAATAAGGATGATGAGAATTAGGATGTTGATGATGTTGTTTGTGTAAGTCAGCCACCACTGGCAGCAGTTCTTGCCTGTGATTAAAAAAAAGCCATTGTGATGCCTGGGCATAAGACCAAAAATGCCACCTCCTGGGTGTGGGATTATTTTTACCCAAGTCCAGCCAACATTTGTAAAGGTATCTGCTTTATTTGTGAGGCCAAAGGGGGTAGTTCACAGTTGATCGCAGCAGCAAATTTGTTAGCAGTTGGGCAAAACCATGTGCACTGCAGGGGGCTGGGGGGGGGGGGGGGGCAGATATAACATGTGCAGAGAGAGTTAGATTTGGGTGGGGTGTGTTCAAACTGAAATCTAAATTGCAGTGTAAAAATACAGCAGCCAGTATTTAGCCTGCACAGAAACAAAATAACCTACCCAAATCTAACTTTCTCTGCAAAAGTTATATCTGCCACACCTGCAGTGCACATAGTTTTGCCCAACTGCTAACAAATTTGCTGCTGCGATCAACTCTGAATTACCCCCATAGAAAGTAGACGTATGGACGTTAACCATCTAGGCACCTCCTCCATATTATGTCATTTGCGGCGAGTTAATGTTTATTTTACAAAATGATAATAATTTGTAAAATTATAACAAGCTGTCAAGTATCAGTTACAGTACTAGCAGTTTGGACCAGCCCATGCAATCTTTACCACCAACATCCTCATCATCAACCTCCTCATTAAGGAATCATATGTAGTCCTTCCAAAAAATTGTTATGGGGTCCCAAACTAACTTAACTCTTCAGCTACAAAAGTGGCAGCCTGCTGAAGTACTTGGTTTGTTAAATTGTTCATGTCCTTTTTAACATCCAACATAAGGGTGGATGGGTGGGCCCAAGGACGATTCCATCTTGCACCACTTTTCTTTTTTGCCACTGCTGTGTGGCAATGTGTCATAGATGTCTACAAACTGCCGTTTGTTTGTGCCGCTGCTCTGTCACGGGCCCTCATTCCGAGTTGATCGCTCGCTAGCTGCTTTTAGCAGCAGTGCACACGCTAAGCCGCCGCCCTCTGGGAGTGTATCTTAGCTTAGCAGAAGTGCGAACGAAAGATTAGCAGAACTGCGCGTGAAAAATTTCATGCCGTTTCTGAGTAGCTCCAGACCTACTCCTATCTCGCGATGAATGCAGTCTGTTTAGTTCCTGGTTTGATGTCACAAACACGCCCTGCGTTCAGCCAGCCACTCCCCCTTTTCTCCAGCCACTCCTGCGTTTTTGGAGAAAGACTATTTTGGTTACTCCCAGCGCTATTAAACAAAGGACACTGATACGGATATCGATAAAAAGTTTTGACAGTATTCATTTTTCTATATAAAAAATAATAAAACAATCTCAGAGTATCTGATATTGAAGTATAGTAATGAAGGAATCTCTAAATGTCTGAAATCTAAAAAAATAATAATAATAATGGTAAATGTTTATTAAGATGTGATCTATAATCAATGCGAGATATTTGTCATATTTGATAAAGGATAATCCCACATCATTTCATGATTAATACAAGGAAGAATATGTTAAAAAATTATTGTATGTAAATGAATTCCTAATACCGGTATACATACATAACACAAGACAAACATAAAAATAAATTGATAGAAAGAAAAAGGATAAAGAAGGAAATCCTTTTATGTTGGTAGAGACGCTTATGCGGTTTATTCTACCAAACAAAGGCAGTGAGATGCTCAATGGTTGTAACCTATATTAGATACTGTGTCCAAAATAAAGATTTCTTTAAAAAATATCCAGTTACTGATACAAAGTCCAAAGTGCAGTCTTTCCAGCCAAGTCTTGAATAATAATTCAGGCAGTGCTAGTCAATCATAGATATAACAGTCTCTCCAGCCAGGCTCTCTAAGCAGTGATAAACGGTATTTATTATCATGGATGGAATCCAGGAATGCACTCACTGCTATTTTTAAGCCATACTCGAGGTCCGTGTGCCACTGTGAAAGTCTCATGCAGAGTGTGAAGAGAAGACGGGTGTCTGCCGGCAGACAAGTAGAATCCACAACGGTGGTCAGAGTTCAATAGCGTATATCCAATCCGTTGTGCGGCGGATCAACGCGTTTCGCCTGTACACCACAGGCTTCGTCAGGATGCCAGATGATCCATAGCTCCGTCTTCTTATTCCTCCTTCTGCCCTCACTTGTGGTTACTGCTGGGGCGTCATTTCAGCCCTCTATGCACGTTCCGTAATCTAATACTATCTGGATCCTCTGCATATCATGTTTTGCAGGATCTATAGCTAGTGCTTGCATATGGGTCTGTTTATATCCAATCTGGATTTTATTTCCAGACAGCGTTAGAAAAAAGGAGACGCTGATGCATGAAAGTAATAATTTGAGAGCTGTAGAAAAATCTTTCATACATTTTATACATATAAAGTTCCATTTATTTTCGTATTTATTAAGTATGTATACAAAAAAGGAAAAAGAAAGAAAAGAGAAAAAGCACATATAACACATCTAATGCAAAGCTATAATTGGAATAAGACCTCATGTCTATTTATAATAATGGATACAGTATCTCTGTATGATGTATCTATCAGAGAGCTTGTATTGGCATAGATATATTTTTCTTCAATTGTAATATATCTCAATATAGTGTTTGGAAATCAAAAAAAGGGGGGGGGGGGGTATCGATGTGTTCACATATATACTTGTACCCACATGATTCTGTACTCATATAGTACTACCTGTAATACATATAGATATATGCGCATAACGGTGTGGACACGTATGAGATCAATAAATTATAATTAATAATAAATAATAATAACAGAGAGGAGTAATTGGTATTTGCAGACAGTATAATAAAATGATTATCCAGTAGTCCATTTTATTGAATATACATGGGAATGTTCATTTAGTACACTCCAATTACCGTATGTATTACTAATTTATACCTCAAAGCAGAAGAATACTCTGATGGAAAAGGAGAACCTATACCTGAATAAAAGGACAGTGATGCAGATTTTTTGGATGAGTCTCTAAAAAAAACATAGAGAGTAAAAAAGAGTGAATATGGAAAGAGAATGAGTAAAATATATGGAGGGAAATATGTGAAGGGAGCAATACATAGAGAAGAGTGTATATGGAATGACAATATACAGGATAGGATAGTGAGGTAAATTCTAAAGCCTAATCGTAATGGGTTACTTCTTAAGAAAGGGATGTAGTTCAAAGTCTACATTAAGACCTTTTGGAGTGAGAGTGTTTAATTCGAAAATAAGTCTTGTTTCCTCCCTCAAGAGGGCCGAATCCCAATCCCCTCCCCTCCAGGGTTTTTCAATATGTTTGAAGCCTACAAAGTCCACGACTGATGGATCACTTTTATGTACAAGAGTGAAATGCCTGGGAACACTATGATTTTCTTTCTTGTTTTTGATGTTTAATAAATGTTCATTAATTCTTGTGCTAAGCTTGCGGGCAGTCTTCCCTATTTATTGTAAACCGCAGGGACAGGAAAGAAGATAGATGACTCCAACTGAATTGCATGTGATGTTTTCTTTTATTCTAAATTACTTGGCTGTAGAGCTTGATGTAATGCTTTTAACAGGTTTGGTGGTCTTGTTTCTTATCTTTTTACATGCTAGGCCTGGCATGCCAGGCATGCCTGCGTTTTTAGCACACTCCCTGAAAATGCTCAGTTGCCGCCCAGAAACACCCACTTTCTGTCAATCATGCTACAATCACTCGAGCGACTGAAAAACGTTTGGGTAAACGAGCTTGGGTAAAACTACAAAGTTTCGTATGAAAGTACTTAGCGCATGCGCGCTGCGTACCATGCGCATGCACAGAATTGCCATTTTTTCACTTGATCGCTGCGCTGCGAAAATCGTCAGCGAGCGATCAACTCGGAATGAGGGCCACTAAGTAACCAGCCATATTTTCATATTGATGAAAACAATGTTATTAGCTGCAAAGTGGTCAAAGTGGAAATGACTGAAAATTAATATTATTGAGGTTAATAATACTGTCGGAACAAAAATAAAAAGGCCAAAATTATGACATTTTAGCTTTATTTATCAAGTTTTGAAGAAAAAAAAACATACAGATCCAAACCCAAAATACGTGAGTGTGGTTTTGGCAAAACCAAAATAAAACCAAAACCAAGGCAAGGTGGTTGGCACACATCTCTAATATTAATACGTTACACTAGAAATATTATATTTTTTCCTCCACTGATTCCTAGAGATGTGATATTTTCAGATTCTCTGTAAAAAGACCCTGCCAATAACTTAAGGATACTGTAATTTGAATTGTTTTTTCTTATAAGAAAAGAGATAAATTATTTGACCTGTTTGTATCAACTGTCGTAATACAAGGACAGCTTGACCATGCTGGTAGAACATTTTGATGAAGTATCTCTTTTCTAAAGGACATGATTTAGTAATTGTATGCAATATATTTTTTATTTTTTATTTTGTTCTAAATGCAACTGTCTCTGTTGTACTGTAAAATACATTTGTGTCTCCTTGGATGTCACTGGTGGAAAATCTGGATTTACAGTAGATTAATAAATTAACAATGTGATGTAAAGAACCACACTCCAACCCCATACTCCAACATGTTATCCATATTCTTTGATCAAATTTTCAATTAACTTGGCACATCAAATCTGACCCTGAACCAGGGAATAATGTCACCTGTTCTTTAGAGGAGCTATGAAAATCAAAAAGTCTAGCAAAATTGTCGACCTGGACCGTATTTCAGCATTTAGAATGTCAACATGGTCACAATGTAAATATTTGACATGTCAACATTCCCAATGGTGAAAGTGACATAATGACAACATGATCTGCAATGTAGATCCGGTCACACTTTGGAGCAAACGTGTGAGTGGTCTCTCCGTGGGACCTAGCCTGCAATCATCTTGACCCTGCAGTTTTTACTGCCAAGGGGAGCCCCCCACACCAGAGGCTGCTCACCTGTGCTGCTGCTCACTCTTTGCTGCTGCTCTGGTCCCAGACACTGCTCCACCGCACATGTTACCTCCATGATGGGTGCCCACAAAACACTACATGGCGCTGCCTGCTCTTCCTGGCCAACTGCAGCTGTGACGACCACAGCTTTCCTCTCCACTTCCATGGCTCCAGCCCCTCTACCTGCCCTCCCAACCGTTTCTGATCTCCTATTCCACTCATGCTTATCTCCTGGGACACCCAGGCCACCGCCATCTTGTCCACGTCGCCCTTCTTCACCAGGTGACTCTGCTGCCCGATGGGATCTCCCTCTGGACATGCCCTGCTGCCGTTTCTGGTCCTGGTGCCGGATACCCTCAGGAGGGATACATATCAGGCATTTGGGGCTCATCCTTGAGCTGCTGGGTCCTTCCATTTGCGCCTGGACACTGGAGCTGTGCACACTGCTGACTCCATTTTGGAAATCCTGCCATGCACTGCAATTTGCTGCCTAGAACCTCAGTCGTTTTCCTGATGCCTCTGGACCGTGGCTGCAGATCCACTTCCATCTGAAGACACCCTCCACCCCCTTGATACTGCCCAGTGGCCTCACTTCTACTGGAGGAGGAATGAGGCCTGGCCCATCCCTGAGAACATCTGGACTCCTCAGGGGGATGGGGACAGAGGGACTAGGAGCACCAGAACCAGGTCGCGATCGCCATCTTGCTGCATGCAGGCCCCTCACCACCATCACTGCTTCTTGTCTCTGCCACCGGTTGCCATGAAACTGAGCTGGAGTAGAGTACCAGTTGGACCGCCGACCTACCACCCATTCCCCTGTTTATCACGTTCCAATCACTGCCTATATACTGTTTGCTGACTATGCTGTTCATTGATTTGTACCATGTGCTTTTTTTTTTTCAATGTAATTCCACTCCACTGTATTGCTAGACCTGTGTGCAGGTTCTTCATCCAGGATATATCAAACGAATACACGCATGCCAGTTTTCCCATATGTGCCTTGGGTCCTTGTACAGCTTAACTCCCACAGTGTAACCTTTGTAGTGCGCCCAACATGGCTGCCTCACCTGGTATGCTCGTGGATGAGATGGAAATACATGGACCTGATTTTTTTGTTGGAACCCTACTCCAAGCATTTGTATGCTGCAACCACCAATTTTGTACAATCTCTTCTAGGTGCAACCTTTTCCACTCTGGATAATCCTACGCAGTGTGCTCAAGACGGTTGACAACCAGTGGAAGTTATTACTCAATATGTCTGTGCCAAACCCTGAATTATGTTTATTGTGCTCTCTAGGTTTTTATCTTAATTATTTCTGTGTAGTTTTGTACTTGTAATTCTAAATCCTCTGTATTAGGTTAGGTTAGGTTTTTTTGATGTCTGTAAAGTGACTTTGAGTCATATGGGAGAAAAGAGCTATATAAATAAAAGTATTATTATTGTTATGACAATGTCGGCATTATGCATATTGACAGTGATGATGTTAACATTACTATTTTACCCTGAACTTACCCGGAGCCTAACCACAGCCAAACCCTAATGTTAATTTGCTCATAATGTAGACATGCATAATGTTGACATTCTGAACATGTTGATATGTCGATATTGATATGTTAAATGTTTACATTATGAATAAGTTGACACTCTGACCAAATATGTAGGCATTCTGTACCTGTTGACATATTGAAAGGCCAATCTCTGTTGGTCTGTGCATGCATGAGTAGGGTATCCAGCTATGCAAGCACAGTGGAACTGAAATCCCATATTATTGGCTTTCACATCCACTAATTGAAACTATTTTTTTAATAGTGTTGAGGATAAGGGGCAGCTGAAGGAGTAGGAGTGATGCAGCCTGGAAGGTTGCACCCACAGACAGCCCTGCCCCTCAGTCGCCGCATGATTCCCCCTCCTCTCCCAACTGCTGCAAGTGCCTCTCTTATGCTCCATCCCACGTCCGCCTTCTGGACTATGCTACCTTCATGAGAAGAGGTGAGCCGAGCGTGCCTCCTACCATGGCAAAATAAACTCTAAGTGAAGTCTGTGGCTTCTGAAATCCTCACCCTGGTCAGACACAAAGAGTCAGATACTGGGAGTATTACACAGATAATTTATAGTCTGCTTCTTCTCTGCTCTATTCCACCCCCTGGTCTGTACTGCCTTTCCCTTCTACATTTTGCCTTTACTTTGCTGAATCCTGCTCCCTGGTCCTTATTGCCTTTCCCTGCTACATACTGCTTCTCCTCTGCTCCAGCCCACCACCTAGTTTGTGCTGCTTTCCCTCACTACATAATTCCTCCCCATGCTCCATATTGCCTCTTTCCTGCTCTGTGGTGCTGCCCTCATCTATCCCACCTGGTCCAAGCTGCTTTTACCTGCTGCATGCTACTCCCCTACTCTGTGATGATGCCTCCCCCCTGCAATTGCTGCCTCTTCTCTGGTCTGTGGCCAGTGACTGACCTTAGGGGTTTCCTGTATTCCTGCATCCCCAGTGATGTCATGGGGCTTCCAAAGGAAGACAGAAACAGTGCAGCCAGTCAAGTAGATAATGCAAACTACTACATGGCTGAGTGTACATGTGGTTTTCTGCATTTCCCCCATGATTATGTGTCTTGTCAGTTTTCTTTGCCACTTTTCCCTTTATTTTATCTAGTGTTTATCTCTAACCTCCCTCTCTCTATGGTATGTCTGTGGCCCTAATTTTCCATGGTGCTTTCCTATTTCAGACTCTGAAAAGAGAAAAATGATTAATTATACCCCTTTCACATATAGCCTAAATGCCAGGTCTTGGCTATGTGTGAACAGAACCAACCCGGGTCCACAATCCTGCTCAGTACCATAGTTATTCCTGGGTTTGTCCCGGGTCACCTGTAGACCTGGTTCATGTCTAAAAGGTGCAGATTGAAGGACACAGTGGCGCTTGCAGATGACATTGGACCTGATTCCATATCAGTAGCAGATTCTGCTAAATAGTAGAGATGTGTGCCGGGCCAAATCTTGGGTTTTGGGTTTTGGCTTTGGATCTGTATCTCCTTCGTGTTTTGTATCTGTATTGGTTCTGCCAAAACAGCCCTTGCTGGTTTTGGTTTTGGATCTGTATATATATTTTTTTTTTTATAGAAAAACAGCTAAAATCACAGAATTTGGGCCTCTTTTTGTTCCTATAGTATTATTAACCTCAATAACATTCATGCCCACTCATTTACAGTCAATTTTGAGCACATCACAATATTGTTTTCATCCAGCATCGGATCTTGCAGGTTTTGGATTCCATATAAGGGAGCCACATCCGGGACTCAGCGTAATTTAACTCTCTTTCTGCCACAATGTCTGCAATAAAATGGAAATATGTTGAATTAATACAAATATTAGTTGTGTATATTGGTCAAAAACATTTATTGATTTGGTACTACATACCTTGCGTTAACCTGGATGAAGCAGTTACCTTCTCCAGGTCGAACGTAACTTTCAGGAACTGATCCTGCATTGAGGCTAAAAATAATCTGTACAGAGGATTACAGCATATAAAAATATATATTGTACAATATATATTTTTCATTGTTTGTACTGTGTTCAAAATTGCCTGGATGGTGGGGCTCCTGCGCAGGACCCATTCTGTAGAATGGGTCCTGCATCACTGCATGCAGTGACCCCTGAGTTGCAGTCTGATTGACAGGCTGCAGCCATTTTGAGATATGGTGGGTGTGTGTTGGCCTTTGTTCTGGGGAAAACAGAGGCGTGTTGCCCCTGTTTTCTGGCAGTGCCAGGCCTCGGCAATGGCTAAACAATCAACACTCGCATCCAAACAATGGGCCGTATAAAATCCCGCCCAAGTTCGGCGACCATGCAGAATGTCAGCCGAATTTGGAAGTTTTTTAAAGGGGCAAGCACTTACAAGGCATGGTTTTGTTGCCCGGCCACCAACAACTAAAGCATCAGGTCTCGGCTGCAGTGTAAAGTTGGCAGTAGCCACAGTACCAATCAAAAGAAGAGGTGTTCTTTTCCAAATTTTGGCATGGACTGCCAGCCAATGAGAAGCTACCAAGCACTGGCGGTCTGCGAGCCTTCATTGGTGTGCAACTGGCACCATATTCAAATAGCAACCCTTTCTTTTGAATAGCAGCCGGTCAGCGGCCTCTGGTGGATACTGACAACTTTACACTGCAGCTGGGACCTGATGCTCTGCCTCAGACACAGGGGTTGAGATCGAGGGGCATGAGAGAAGCAGGGAATCCAATGCTCCAGGCTCTCATGATGCAGGGTGTGAGATGAGGGGAAGGTGAGAGGAGCAGGGCATGAGATGGGAGGGGGTGAGTGAAGCAGGAGATGAGATGGGGAAGTGAGAGGAGCAGGGGGTGAGATGAAGGAGAGAGAAGTGCAGGGGTGAGAGGAGCACAGCATGAGATGGGGGGTGAGTGAATCAGGAGGTGAGATGGGGGAGTGACAGGAGCCAGATTTGAGATGGAGGAGTGAGGGGAGCCGATGGGAGGGTGGGGGAGTGAGAGGAGCACGGGGTAAGATGGGGGGTGGGTGAGAAGAGCAGGGGGTGAGTGAATGTGTATAAGACTATGCTACTATGAGGCATAATTTTAATTGGGGGTACTATTGGGTGGCCATGCCCCTTCCTTTTGAGGCCACACTCCTTTTTTGTGTTGCGCGCGCCTTCGGCGTGCACTGATCCTTTACAATATATGTGACATAGGGCACAAATTTATAGTTTCCAGGGAAGGAGCCGAACATGCTAGCACCAGCCCTGGCTCCACCTAATGGTGGGGAAGGGGGGATGAGTACCACCACCTCTCCAGAACCACTTTAAGCCCTGGACAGTTTAATCTGTAAATCTTTAAGACCAAATGCAAATACTTTATAACACAAAATAAATTAGCAACAGTATCATTAAATATCACTTGAAATTGAGTCAGTGAAAAGGTCCTACTCATGAGGATTAAAAAAAAAATCTGGGCTAAAAATTCTTGTCCAAGGTGGGTAAAGTGGTATCTCAAATAAAGCAAGCATGAAATGTCCTTTGAATATACTGGCACTCACAATACTGGAGTACTGAAAGGAATAGGTCATCCTGGAATGAACAATGAGATTTCCAATATCACTTTGGCACCATCAGTTTGGCAGGGGTTAAACCAAATGGTGGAACCTGCCCACAGGTGTATAGAAGTGCATAAACTGACTAGGACGACCTGATTGTGATCTGCGTATTGCAGTACAGGTGGGGACTTATTCAGCAAGGGTTGTTGATGTGCGAAAAATCGCACTTCTACAACCCAATACACTGACATGCGGAGAGGGGGGGGGGGCAGCACAGGGCAAGTTCGCCCTGCATACCAGGTTTTGCCTCCCACGCAAATATGCGAGCACACGGCACGACGGTGATGCCTTGCATGTTTAGGATTGTCCTCTGCCTAAGGAGCCTAGAAGCTAAGGCAGACAGGAACCCGCCATGTTTAGGCTCGCAGCGGCTGCACGTGACGTCACGCAGCTGCCACGGTCCACCCCTGAAACGGTCCGGACATATCTGCATTATCCGGGCTACTCCCCTGAAACACAACTGCAACGCCCTAGAGAAGCTGGGCTGCCCACAGAAACTCCGCCTGCACTACCAGCTACTCCTCAGTGACAGGAGCTGGACACTGCACAGTAATATCACAGTGCAGCACACTGCAGAGGAACCAGCATTCTGGTTTCACCCCCTGGAAGGATGAAACCCGAGTGCAATACGCACCCACCTAGTGTCACCTCTGCCTGTAAAAAAATGTGTTAACCTCCCTCGAGGGCAAATCAGTCCTGTATTGAATAGTACTGGGCCTCTGAGATATTGGTTTCCTGGGTAATAGTAAAAAGTCAAAAAATCATAAAGTACTATTTTGTAACTTCAAGTCCCAACAATGCCTGGCTGCCAGCGACAGCTTGCGCCTCCTGGAGCTTGCATACCTACAAGCAGGGCCGTAACTAGGTGTCTGCAGAGGGGGCACCGCACATAGCGCTGTAGGGTAGGGAGCGCTGTTGGTAGCCCTTGTCAATTATCTGTTTTAATAACTTTCACTTGCAGCTTCCACTCTTTTTGAAGCCAAGCATCTCCTGACCGCCCCTATCTCCTACCCTAACCCCTTCTGTCGATATACCTATACAACATTCATGAACTCAACTTGAGATTTCTTTGATATTCAGCTACACTGTCCTTTATTACATTTCAAGATACCTGGGATTCGAACTCAATGCCTGTAACATTGCAGTCAGACAATCTATTCATTGAGCTATCTGCCTTTGCATAGAAAGGTAGATAATTTTAAGCTAGAGAATTCTTACTATTTGAAGCTTACTTTGTACTTTGTGGAAAAATTATTGTGGCTGAGCAGATCTATGTAGTGTGTTGCAGCAAGAGATTGGATGTGTGGCTGCACACTACATAGATCTGCTCAATGGCAATGCTGATTATTTTTTACAAAGTCCCAGTAGCTTTATATAGTGTTCTTTGGGCCTAATTCAGACCTGATCGCTAGCAAGCGATTTTGCACTGCTGCGATCAGATAGTCGCATCCTACAGGGGGAGTGTATTTTAGCTGTGCAAGTGTGCGAATGCATGTGTAGCAGAGCTGTACAAACAGATTTTGGGCAGTCTCTGCACAGCCCAGGAATTACTCAGCCGCTGCGATCACATCAGCCTGTCCGGGACCGGTATTGATGTCAGGAACCCTCCCTGCAAATGCATGGATACGCCTGCATTTTTCCAGGCTCTCCCTGAAAACGGTCAGTTGCCACCCACAAATGCCTTCTTCCTATCAATCTCCTTGCGATCGCTCGTGCGAACAGATCCATCGCACAAACCCATCACTGAGCGGCGATCCGCTTTGTACCCGTGCAACGTACCTGTGCATTGCTGTGCATACGCATGCGCAGTTTGGACCTGATCGCCTGCTGTGCAAAAACACACGGTAGTGATCAGGTCTGAATTACCCCCATAGTTTTTATGCAGCATCAAATAGCTCAACGAGTAGGGTGTTTGATTAGGATTCAACAGGTTATAGGTTTGAATCCTGGGCATGGCAGTATATTGAAATTTGTTATTTAATAAAGGGTATTGTAAATGAATAACAACAAGCTCTCAAGTTAAGTGCATGAATGTGGTATAAAGAGAATTTGTGTCCAAATCCATTTTCTTGCAGTATAAATGTGTGTGTATTATTTATATATATATCCCCTTCCCCACAAGGCATGCGCCTTATGTCCCTATGGGAAAAATGGAGGGGTGCCAATTCTTTCTCTGACACAAGGCACCCAATAAGTCTAGTCACGGCTCTGCCTACTAGCTCCACTATATCAGAAGCTGAACAACATACTGGAACTGCTGGTACTACATACATCAGCACACCTTGACAGCCAGGACCTGCTAAAACAAATTTTTATAAAAGTACTTAATAGTAAAAAAGCATGTGGACTTTATACTCTACCAAATTGCATCTTTACAGCATTATTTTTGCCTACATAAATTAGATTTTTTTTCTGAAGTAGTCCAATTTGAGGGGAAAAAATCCCTGAAAGAAAGAAAAGGACTTGCCCAATAATTATATTGACAAAGAACAAGTCTTGGCTGCTGTCCTGAAAATAATAATCTCTTCTATAGATAGACTGGTGAAATTCTTTGTGGATATTACAATGGAAATGGATTAGATAACATCTGTCTTTGCCCTTACTGTAATATTTAAATAGGCTCATTTTACCATATAATGTAATCATGCACCTATTTTATTGTTATGGTTTTTATTTTTGTGGCATATGTGCTATTATACAAAACATTTATAGTTTCAGTTACCACTAAAGTTTTTTTAGTGCAAATTTGAAATACATTTTTCCATCTTTTTATCTATGACAGCAGATAGTGAACATTGGCCCTCATTCCGAGTTGTTCGCTCGGTATTTTTCATCGCATCGCAGTGAAAATCCGCTTAGTACGCATGCGCAATGTTCGCACTGCGACTGCGCCAAGTAACTTTGCTATGTAGAAAGTAATTTTACTCACGGCTTTTTCTTCGCTCCGGCGATCGTAATGTGATTGACAGGAAATGGGTGTTACTGGGCGGAAACACGGCGTTTCAGGGGCGTGTGGCTGAAAACGCTACCGTTTCCGGAAAAAACGCAGGAGTGGCCGGAGAAACGGTGGGAGTGCCTGGGCGAACGCTGGGTGTGTTTGTGACGTCAACCAGGAACGACAAGCACTGAAATGATCGCACAGGCAGAGTAAGTCTGGAGCTACTCTGAAACTGCTAACTCGTTTGTAATCGCAATATTGCGCGTACGTCGGTCGCAATTTTAAGAAGCTAAGATTCACTCCCAGTAGGCGGCGGCTTAGCGTGTGTAACTCTGCTACATTCGCCTTGCGAGCGAACAACTCGGAATGAGGGCCATAAAGGGGGTAATTCCAAGTTGATCGCAGCAGGATTTTTTTTTAGCAATTGGGCAAAACCATGTGCTCTGCAGGGGAGGCAGATATAACATGTGCAGAAAGAGTTAGATTTGGGTGAGTTATTTTGTTTCTGTGCAGGGTAAATACTGGCTGCTTTATTTTTACACTGCAAATTAGATTGCAGATTGAACACACCCCACCCAAATCTAACTCTCTCTGCACATATTATATCTGCCTCCCCTGCAGTGCACATGGTTTTGCCCAATTGCTAACAAAAATCCTGCTGCGATCAACTTGGAATTACCCCCAAAGTACATAACAGTAAAAGGAAGATACAACGTATACAAATGATGTACAGATTAATTACATTTTAATAATCATCATATACTAAGTTTTATGTCCATGAACCCAAGGCCAGCCTAATGGGATCAAATAAGAGAACTTTATAATTCTATGAGTTCGAAATGAGCATCAGGGTAAGATCATCTGCTGGGATATTAATAGTGCAAATGTACTGTAAAAGTTATAATAATGGCTCTGTGCAGTGCTATTTTTGTAGGAAAATAGGTTCAGGAACTGTGGGTGGGGCAGGGGTAAGCAGTGATGTGTATGGAGCTACAAAAGGGGCTGGGCACATATTGCCCTGAGTACTGCTATATATACACATAATGCCACCAGTAGTGCCAGATACACATAATGCCCCCAAATAGTGCCAGTTACACAGTGCCCACAATTGTGCCAGATACACAATGCCCCCAGCAGTGCAAGTTACACAATGCCCTCAGAAGTGCTAAATACACAATGTCCCCAGCAGTGCCATTTTTTTTTTCCAAAATGTTTTATTGGACATTTCCAAAAAATATAAGCATACATTACAGTATATGACAACTGAAAATGATGTTAGTAGATCAGCATGGCATAGTAGAGAAATAAACATTAATGGTCAGGCAAAGGAAGAAACAGGTTACAAATCATGTCAGTTTAACAATTCCTAGAAAGGGGGGTGACCTAGGATAAGTGATTCAAGATTATACCAAGTGGTGTATTTTACCGCCTGTCGGAGGGGAATCTTGATAGTATCATCTAACTTCTGTACATACGGGAGCCATATATCAAAGAATGTTTCAGTTTTATGTTCTTTATCAATAGACATCTCAAGCCACTCCATGTGAAATAGGTATGATAGCCTTGGTAGTAACAGAGCTAGGGACAATGAATCAGTGGCTATCCATTGTGACAGGATAGTTTTTTTGCTTGCAGCTGCTATCTTGGTCAACAACCTGCGCTGGCCAAGGGACAGCCCAGGTGTTGAAGATTGACAGTGGACGTCCCAAATAGCCCACCTAGGGGTGACCACCACATCGATATGCAGTTTAGTTTTAATATAGTTTTGTACTAGATCCCAGAACTTGAGGATTTCGGGACAGCTCCATAGACAGTGATATATATCTGCCTCAGGCGCTCCGCATTTAAAACATTTGGAGTCAGGAGCCGTACCCATTTGGAATCTTAATTTCGGTGTGATATAGGAACGATGTAATATTTGATAGTTCATTTCAGCATAGGATGCTGACGGGAGAATTTTGTTGATTTTGTTAAATGCTGTGAGCATATCGGAAGTGGTGATAGTTGGGAAGTCCACTGCCCATTTAGTCAGTCCTGTTGGTGTAGTTTCCCAGTCTATGATCTTTTTGAGAAATGTATAAAGAAAGGCTGTAGAATAGCGAGCCGTAGGTGTGGCTTGTAGGACGACATCTAAACTGTTAGTTTTGTCTTGTATTGTCATTGTGGCCAATGATTTGTGAAGATAGCTACGAATCTGAAAGTATACAAATAGTGGGATTGGAAGTTGTGGAAACCTCTTGCAAAGAGTGGGATATGTGTACATCTGGTAAGTGTCTCGAGCAATCAACTGGTACAGTAGCCTAATGTCTTGTCGTGCCAGAGCAGCCAGCGTGTTATGTATAGTTGTTCCACGAAAATCTGTATTGTGGGATAAGGGGAGAAAGGTGGTGGTATGGCTGGAGACGCCCATCCTAGAACGTGCTTGTCTCCAGGCCGTGCATGTCGACATTAGTAGGATGTTACTTTGTATCTGAGGGGGGAGAGAGGATGGACGTGTGTGCAGCAAGCTAACGAGTGGAGTGTCAGGACAAAAGGCCTGTTCCAAGCCGGTGTTAGCGAAAGCCTCCAACCCATGTATCCAGTCGATTGCGTAACGATAATTCGCAGCCAGCATATAACTTCTGATGCAGGGTAAGTTGACACCACCCAGCTTTTGGGATTGGGACAACTTAAATAGCGAGATCCTAGGTTTTTTGTACGCCCAGATAAATTCACTGAAGGCCTTGTTAAGAGTTTTCAGGTCTGTCTCAGAAATCAGTAGAGGCAACATTTGAATGGGGTATAGTAATCTCGGGAAGGTGATCATTTTAATTAACTGGCATCTGCCTAGGTAAGAGAGGGGTAAGTGTTTCCACTTCTGAAAGTCGTCAAGGATACGTGCAATGACTCGTGGGTAGTTGTATCTATATAAGTCAGCTGGGTTTATAGGTATAGTAAGGCCTAGGTATGTGATCGTCTGTTTTGCCCATTGAAAAGGGAATTGGCCATCCCAGTCGCGGGTCGCTCCGGGATGGAGGGCTAAAGCCTCGGTTTTAGATTTATTGATCTTGAACCCAGAAATTGATTCAAAAACCGTCAGCAGAGACATTAAGCTAGGAAACGCATCTTTGGGATTCGAGAAGTATAGCAGTAAGTCATCTGCATAGGCCGTGACTTTAAGGTCTTGATTACCAATTTTAATCCCGCGCCAGGTGGTATTGAGATGACAGTGTCTGATGAGCGGATCCAGTGCCAGGTCAAATAAAAGTGGGGATAGTGGGCATCCCTGTCTCGTGCCCCTATGCAACATAAAGGTATCAGTGTTCATTCCGTTCACCGTGATGAATGCGGCCGGAGAGGCATAGATAGTGCGAAAAAATTTAACAAAATCAGCCCCAAATCCCTGACAATGAAGGACTCTCAGCAGATGCGACCACGACACACGGTCAAATGCTTTATCAGCATCGCAACTCACCAGTAGGAATGTTCCCCCCGGGGACTGGGCCGATACGGTCAATGCCGCCAACAATTGTCTGGTATTATGTATCGAGGTTCTCCCCTTTACGAAGCCAGTCTGGGACGGATGTAAGAGCGTGGGCAGTAAAAGTTGCAGTCTATACGCCATCAGAGCAGTTAGAATCTTAAAGTCCTGATTTAGGAGGGAAATTGGGCGATATGACTGAACTTGGGTGGGGTCTTTCCCCGGTTTTGGTAGAACTATCACACGGGCTTGATTAAAAGTGGAAGGAGCATCATTTCCCGATAAAATGGAATTAATAAGTGATAGGAGATGAGGTGCAACATGGGGTAATAATAATTTATAGTATTCTGCGCTCAAACCGTCTGGGCCAGGAGATTTGCCGTTAGCTAATTGTTTAATCACCGTCACCAATTCTAAGTCGGTGACCGGTGCCATGAGGGAAGCCCTGTCGTCTCCAGTCAATGTAGGGGATCCGGCAGAGCGGAGGAAGGCCATGCCACTAATAGGGTCATCCGGTGGGGCAGTGTAAAGTTCCTTATAGTAGGTCAAAAAGGAGTCTGCGATGACTGTTGGGTCAGAGGTCAATTGAGGGCCTGCATGTAGGGATAAAATAGTTGGGGTGGGGCGCTGGCTACGAACCATGTTCGCAAGAAGCTTGCCTGCTTTGTTGATCCATTTATAATATCTATGTTTTTGAAAGTCCAGGGCGTATTGCGCCCTTTCCGTGCAAAGAGTATCATAGAGGTGTTTCGTTTCGATATAGGTTCTACGGTTATCCTCTGTTGGGGAAGACAACAGTAGTGCATATGAATTAGTGAGTGCCAGACCCAGATCCTGATATCTCTGATTAAGGTTCTTACGTTTATTTGCAACATATGCAATGACGTAACCTCTCATCACCGGCTTGGAGGCAGACCAGAAGAGATTTATGTCATCTTCATGCTGTGCATTGTCTTTAACATAGTGTATGAAATTAGTCTCTAAGTAAGTCTTAAATTCAGGAGATGTGTATAAGTAGGAGGGAAATCTCCAGTTAAATGAGGTAGTTTTGGGAGATTGCAGGTCTAGTGTGAACCAGGTGGGTGCATGGTCAGAGATGGCAATGTTTTTTACTTTGGAGTCGCTTACCCTAGAGAGCAGTGTATCGGAGAGCATCCAGTAGTCAATTCGGCTGGAAGTGGCATGTGGGTGCGAGAAGAACGTGTATTCTCGGCCGACAGGATGCTGATGTCGCCAAGGGTCAACCAAATTAAGCGAGGACAATAGAAATTGTAGAGCGGCTGGTGTGGAGTGTGCGTGGCCACTAGGTGTATCTGATCTATCCAAAGTAGGGTGAAGTGTAGAGTTAAAATCTCCCCCAATTATTATCCTGCCCTCAGCCCAATCCTGAAGTCGTACATATATATCCGTGAAGAAAGCGTTATGTTCTGAATTAGGCGCATATAACGTCACAAGGGTATAAAGTTCTCCTTCTAGTTGTAGTTTTATAAACAAAAACCGGCCTTCTTCATCAGTATGGGTATCTAATATCGTATATCTGAGAGATTTGTGGAATATAATTATCACACCTCTCTTTTTGGAAGTGTATGAGGCCGATTTGTAGTCTTGGAACCAATTGTCTCTCAGGACATTAGGATCTCCTAATTTCCAGCGTGTCTCTTGTAACATCGCAACATCTGGCCGTAGCCGCTTAAGGTGTTGCAATATCTTCCTACGCTTGATCGGGGTATTTAAGCCTTCGACGTTCCAAGTAAGGAACTTGAGATTTGTCTTAGTCTCCGAAGAAACTGCCATTTTAATCAAAAATCAACCGATGCCTGTCCTGTCGGATGTGTAAAACATCAATACAATAAACCATGTGGCTCTCCCCATCCCAGCGAGTAGGGAGGCCCAACTATTGTAAATACCAATGAATCCATGCCATGTGATCAGTAGGAAAAACTGTTGTATGCAAAATATAGTGGTGTGTCCATTTTCTGATGTAGTTTTTTTAACCCAAAACAGTGGTCCAGAGGACACTTTATAAACCATAAACATAATTCTATCTAAATAAACAGAAAAGGGAGGGGGAAGAAAGGGAATGAGGATTAAGTAAAGAGGGAGAAGGGGAATGAAGGGGGGTAGGGATATCCAGGAACATTCAGTTCCACAAACATACTGTGCGGTAATGATCATTACAATAAGGTAATTTGTAAGCAGCCATACATTACCAAACATGAAATCATTAGGAAAGATGAGTAATATTCTGAGTCCATGGGAAAACATGTTATAAGTCTTTGTCTCTGGAGGCCGGCGAGGACGGATCTCGTAACGATTCTGCAAACGTCTTGGCTGCTGAAGAGGTGTCGAACAAATACGTTTTCCCATTATATTGAGCACGAAGCTTTGCTGGATAAAGCAGGGCGAAACGGATTCCTTCTTCAAATAGGATCTTGCAAGCTGGAGAGAATTCCCGCCTTCTCATGGCTACATTATACGAAAAGTCTTGGAACAGAAGCAATTTATCGCCGTGATAGGCGAGGCCTTGAGCTTTGCGGTATGCTTCCATCGTCTTGACCTTGTCCGTGTAGTTAAGAAATTTAAATATGACTGGCCGGGGTCTGCGGCGGTCCGTCTGGAAGTCAGGGCCAATGCGATGAGCTCGCTCGATCAACATGGATTCACCTCCCGGCAAACATCCAAGTTCCGTCGGCAGCCAGATAGAGACCAAGGACAGCAGCTCCCGAGGTTTGACCGATTCTGGCAAGCCTATCAGCCGGAGATTATTTCGAAGATTACGATTTTCTAAATCCTCGAGCTTTTCTTGCATGGCGGAGATAGTGGATGCTTGACTATCGACGATAGAACGCGTCGCCGTCAGATCATCTTCCAGGTTCGAGACCCGTTGTTTGGCCTCATCCAGCCGGGAGCTGTGTTCCTTTAGCTGCGTCATGGTGGAGTCGATGGCGTCTTTCAGACCGGCGAGTTTCTTGTCCAACAGCGGCGAGAGGATGTCAGAGATTTCCTGTGCCCTGGTCACCGCGTCTGCCGTGTATCTGGAGGGGTCCGGTACACTGTCCAAGACATTGGTATTGGGTGAGGGAGGCGGAGAGCAAGCATGCATGGAGGCCGAGGCCCTAGTTTCCTTAGTTTTCACCGGTGCGGATCCGCGACCACCTCGCTGAGATTTTGCCACATATTTATCCATGATAATAAAAAGAGGACGTGTCGTGTCACGATGAGAAAGTAGATGAAATCAATTATCCTGCCCTGCAGGGAGTATTATGTCTGTCGAGTTACAAGTGCGTGGGCACAGCTGACGACAATGCGGCACGTCAATCGCCGATGGGATAATATATGTTCTGCGCGCAGCAGCTCCAGAAGCTGTGCGAGGGTCAGCAACCTCTCCCCCCCTTCACGGAAAAATGTGTCGGCACGAATAGATGGTAGGCAGGGGTGTAGGGAGAGCAAGTAGGAGGGCTGTGTTTACAGATCCTGTGGTCTGGGAGAGGCACCATGCAGGGATTCAGGCATCAGGGGGTCATACAGGGCACAGCCAGCAGCTTTGGAGAGCACACCTTAAGTGATTGTACTGTTGCTGGCTTATATTGCGCAGCAGAGCAGTCCAGTGTTGCCTGTACCTGTGTTTGTATTGCGGGGAAGGAGGGGGGCCTGCACGGCGTCTCCCCCCGGCTTCCAGCGTCGTCGTCTCCCCGCCGGCTGGGTCCCGCTCTGTTGCCTAGCAGCGTCCGCTGCTACGAGCCGGGACACAGGGGCGCGATGGTCCGGCACAGCACCTGCTTCTTTCGTCTCGGGCGGTAGGCAGGACGGGGGAGAGGGGGAGCAGGGCGCCCGGCCACTTTCAAGATGGCGGCCGCGGGATGCACACGCCACAGCTGGCGTACGAGATCCAGGGTTGGAGGCGGTGGGGAGCCAGGGTGTTGGTGCCCTCTTGCCCACCTCTATCTCCGCCAGGCCCTGTGATGTTTGAAGGGGCCGGAGTGTGTATTTGCTCCCCTTATTAGATGGTAAGGGAGCAGGGGGACGGAGAGCTCTCGTTAAAATGCGGCCAGCCGTAGGTCCGCCCACGGGAAGTCCCCCAGCAGTGCCATTTACACAATGCCCCAGCAGTGCCAGATACACAATGCCCCCAGCAGTGCCACATACACAATGCTCCCCCAGCAGTGTGTAAGATACACAATGCCCTCAGTAGTACCAGATACACCAGTACTGTATATTTTTTTTAAATAGGCTAAGGAACTACAGGTATGGGGGTGGAGCTATTATAAACGTTATAAATAGATGGATGATATATAGCTTTTAGATAAGAAGGCACTCAAAATGGACTATAAAATAAAACTTATCTTATGGAAAATACATTTTGGCCCAGGACACGGTCAGGTACCCAGTTCCTGATGATGTCATATTTAATGAGAGGTTCAGGTACTCAGTTCCTGCCGGTTCCTGAAAAATAGCACCGGCTCTGTGACCTCAAAATAAACCTTGTCCAAAATGTACTGTAGAAGTGTCTTTAATCTCATGATGCACAGAAAAAAAGAGGCGTAATGAGGTAGCTGTGTGACTAAGCTAAGTGACACAAGTGGCCGACACAAACACCTGGCCCATCTAGGAGTGGCACTGCAGTGTCAGGCAGGATGGCACTTCAAAAAATAGTCCCCAAACAGCACATGATGCAAAGAAAAATGAAAGAAAAAAGAGGTGCAATATGGAATTGTCCTTGGGCCCTCCCACCCACCCTTATGTTGTATAAACAGGACATGCACACTTTAACAAACCCATCATTTTAGCGACAAGGTCTGCCACACAACTGTGACTGAAATGACTGGTTGGTTTGGGCCCCCACCAAAAAAGAAGCAATCAATCTCTCCTTGCACAAACTGGCTCTACAGAGGCAAGATGTCCACCTCCTCCTCATCGTCCGATTCCTCACCCCTTTCACTGTGTACATCCCCCTCCTCACAGATTATTAATTCATCCCCACTGAAATCCACCATCTCAGGTCCGTGTGTACTTTCTGGAGGCAATTGCTGGTGAATGTCTCCATGGAGGAATTGATTATAATTCATTTTGATGAACATCATCTTCTCCACATTTTCTGGAAGTAACCTCGTACGCCGATTGCTGACAAGGTGAGCGGCTGCACTAAACACTCTTTCGGAGTACACACTGGAGGGGGGGAAACTTAGGTAAAATAAAGCCAGTTTGTGCAAGGGCCTCCAAATTGCCTCTTTATCCTGCCAGTATACGTACGGACTGTCTGACGTGCCTACTTGGATGCGGTCACTCATATAATCCTCCACCATTCTTTCAATGGTGACAGAATCATATGCAGTGACAGTAGACGACATGTCAGTAATCGTTGGCAGATCCTTCAGTCCGGACCAGATGTCAGCACTTGCTCCAGACTGCCCTGGATCACCGCCAGCGGGTGGGCTCGGAATTCTTAGCCTTTTCCTCGCAGCCCCAGTTGCGGGAGAATGTGAAGGAGGAGCTGTTGACGGGTCACGTTCTGTTTGACTTGACAATTTTCTCACCAGCAGGTCTTTGAACCTCTGCAGACTTGTGTCTGCCGGAAAGAGAGATACAACGTAGGTTTTAAATCTAGGATCGAGCATGGTGACCAAAATGTAGTGCTCTGATTTCAACAGATTGACCACCCGTGAATCCTGGTTAAGCGAATTAAGGGCTCCATCCACAAGTCCCACATGCCTAGCGGAATCGCTTTGTTTTAGCTCCTCCTTCAATCTCTCCAGCTTCTTCTGCAAAAGCCTGATGAGGGGAATGACCTTACTCAGGTTGGCAGTGTCTGAACTGACTTCACGTGTGGCAAGTTCAAAGGGTTGCAGAACCTTGCACAACGTTGAAATCATTCTCCACTGCGCTTGAGCCAGGTGCATTCCCCCTCCTTTGCCTATATCGTAGGTAGCTGTATAGGCTTGAATGGCCTTTTGCTGCTCCTCCATCCTCTGAAGCATATAGAGGGTTGAATTTCACCTCGTTACCACCTCTTGCTTCAGATGATGGCAGGGCAGGTTCAGGAGTGTTTGCTGGTGCTCCAGTCTTCGGCAAGCAGTGGCTGAATGCCGAAAGTGGCCCGCAATTCTTCGGGCCACCAACAGCATCTCTTGCACGCCCCTGTCGTTTTTTAAATAATTCTGCACCACCAAATTCAGTGTATGTGCAAAACATGGGACGTGCTGGAATTTGCCCAGATGTAATGCCCGCTCAATATTGGTGGCGTTGTCCGATGTCACAAATCCCCAGGAGAATCCAATTGGGGTAAGCCATTCTGCGATGATGTTCCTCAGTTTCCGTAAATGGTTGTCAGCTGTGTGCCTTTTATGGAAAGCGGTGATGCAAAGCGTAGCCTACCTAGGAACGAGTTGGCATTTGCGAGATGCTGCTACTGGTGCCGCCGCTGCTGTTCTTGCTGCGGGAGGCAATACATCTACCCAGTGGGCTGTCACAGTCATATAGTCCTGAGTCTGCCCTGGTCCACTTGTCCACATGTCCGTGGTTAAGTGGACATTGGGTACAACTGCATTTTTTAGGACACTGGTGACTCTTTTTCTGACGTCTGTGTACATTTTCAGTATCGCCTACCTAGAGAAATGGAACCTAGATGGTATTTGGTACCGGGAACACAGTACCTCAATCAATTCTCTAGTTCCCTGTGAATTAACGGTGGATACCGGAAACACGTTTCTCACCACCCAGGCTGCCAAGGCCAGAGTTATCCGCTTTGCAGCAGGAGGACTGCTGTGATATTTCATCTTCCTCGCAAAGGACTGTTGGACAGTCAATTGCTTACTGGAAGTAGTACAAGTGGTCTTCCGACTTCCTCTCTGGGATGACGATCGACTCCCAGCAGCAACAACAGCAGCACCAGCAGCAGTAGGCATTACACTCAAGGATGCATCGGAGGAATCCCAGGCAGGAGAGGACTCTTCAGACTTGACAGTGACATGGCCTGCAGGACTATTGGCTTTCCTGTGTAAGGAGGAAATTGACACTGAGGGAGTTGGTGGTGTGGTTTTCAGGAGCTTGGTTACAAGAGGAAGGGATTTAGTTGGCAGTGGACTGCTTCCGCTGTCACCCAAAGTTTTTTAACTTGTCAATGACTTCTGATGAATGTGCTCCAGGTGACATATAAGGGAGGATGTTCCTAGGTGGTTAACGTCCTTACCCCTACTTATTACAGCTTGACAAAGGCAACACACGGCTTGACACCAGTTGTCCGCATTTCTGTTGAAATAATTCCACACCGAAGAGGTGATTTTTTTGTATTTTGACCAGGCATGTCAATGGCCATATTCGTCCCACGGACAACAGGTGTCTCCCTGGGTGCCTGACTTAAACAAACCACCTCACCATCAGAATCCTCCTTGTCAATTTCCTCCCCAGCGCCAGCAACACCCATATCCTCATCCTGGTGTACTTCAACAGTGACATCTTCAATTTGACTATCAGGAACTGGATTGCGGGTGCTCCTTCCAGCACTTGCAGGGGGCGTGCAAATGGTGGAAGGCGCCACCTCTTCCCGTCCAGTGTTGGGAAGGTCAGGCATCACAACAGACACAATTGGACTCTCCTTGGGGATTTGTGATTTAGAAGAACGCACAGTTCTTTGCTGTGCTTTTGCCATCTTAAGTTTTTTAAGTTTTCTAGCAGGAGGATGAGTGCTTCTAACCTCATGTGAAGCTGACCCACTAGTCATGAGGAACATAGGAGAGGGCCTCAGCCGTTCCTTGCCACTCCGTGTCGTAAATGGCATATTGGCAAGTTTACGCTTCTCCTCAGATGATTTTAATTTTGATTTTTGGGTCATTTTACTGAACTTTTGTTTTTTGGATTTTACATGCTCTCTACTATGACATTGGGCATCGGCCTTGGCAGACGACGTTGACGGCATTTCATTGTCTCGGCCATGACTAGTGGCAGCAGCTTCAGCATGAGGTGGAAGTGGATCTTGATCTTTCCCTATTTTACCCTGCACATTTTTGTTCTCCATTTTTTAATGTGTGGAATTATATGCCAGTAATATATTTATCAATAGCAATGGCCTACTACTATATAAACTGTGCACAAAAACTTAAATGCACCACAGGTATGGATGGATAGCATACTTGACGACACAGAGGTAGGTAGAGCAGTGGCCTACTGTACCGTACAGCTATATATTATATATACTGGTGGTCAGCAAACTGTGCAAAACTGAAATGCACCACAGGTATGGATGGATAGTATACTTGACAACACAGAGGTAGGTAGAGCAGTGGCCTACTGTACCGTACTGCTATATATTATATATACTGGTGGTCAGCAAACTGTGCAAAACTGAAATGCACCACAGGTATGGATGGATAGTATACTTGACGACACAGAGGTAGGTAGAGCAGTGGCCTTCTGTACCGTACTGCTATATATTATATACTGGTGGTCAGCAAACTGTGCAAAACTGAAATGCACCACAGGTATAGATGGATAGTATACTTGACGACACAGAGGTAGGTAGTGCAGTGGCCTACTGTACCGTACTGCTATATATTATATACTGGTGGTCAGCAAACTGTGCAAAACTGAAATGCACCACAGGTATGGATGGATAGTATACTTGACGACACAGAGGTAGGTAGAGCAGTGGCCTTCTGTACCGTACTGCTATATATTATATACTGGTGGTCAGCAAACTGTGCAAAACTGAAATGCACCACAGGTATAGATGGATAGTATACTTGACGACACAGAGGTAGGTAGAGCAGTGGCCTACTGTACCGTACTGCTATATATTATATACTGGTGGTCAGCAAACTGTGCAAAACTGAAATGCACCACAGGTATGGATGGATAGTATACTTGACGACACAGAGGTAGGTAGGGCAGTGGCCTTCTGTACCGTACTGCTATTAATTATATACTGGTGGTCAGAAAACTGTGCAAAACTGAAATGCACCACAGGTATGGATGGATAGTATACTTGACGACACAGAGGTAGGTAGAGCAGTGGCCTACTGTACTGTACTGCTATATATTATATACTGGTGGTCAGCAAACTGTGCAAAACTGAAATGCACCACAGGTATGGATGGATAGTATACTTGACGACACAGAGATAGGTAGAGCAGTGGCCTTCTGTACCGTACTGCTATATATTATATACTGGTGGTCAGCAAACTGTGCAAAACTGAAATGCACCACAGGTATGGATTAATAGTATACTTGACGACACAGAGGTAGGTAGAGCAGTGGCCTACTGTACTGTACTGCTATATATTATATATACTGGTGGTCAGCAAACTGTGCAAAACTGAAATGCACCACAGGTATGGATGGATAGTATACTTGACAACACAGAGGTAGGTAGAACAGTGGCCTACTGTACCGTACTGCTATATATTATATACTGGTGGTCAGCAAACTGTGCAAAACTGAAATGCACCACAGGTATGGATGGATAGTATACTTGACGACACAGAGGTAGGTAGAGCAGTGGCCTTCTGTACCGTACTGCTATATATTATATACTGGTGGTCAGCAAATTGTGCAAAACTGAAATGCACCACAGGTATAGATGGATAGTATACTTGACGACACAGAGGTAGGTAGAGCAGTGGCCTACTGTACCGTACTGCTATATATTATATATTGGTGGTCAACAAACTGCGCAAAACTGAAATGCACCACAGGTATGGATGGATAGTATACTTGACGACACAGAGGTAGGTAGAGCAGTGGACTACTGTACCGTACTGCTATATATATAATTATACTGGTGGTCAGCAAAATTCTGCACTGTCCTCCTACTATATACTAAATTGCAGCACAGATATGGAGCATTTTTCAGGCAGAGAACGTATAATACTGGTGGTCACTGGTCAGCAAAACTCTAAACTGTCCTCCTACTATATAATACTGCTGGTCCCCAGTCCCCACAATAAAGCAATTAGCACACTGAGCACAGATATTTGCAGCACACTAAGCACAGATATGGAGCGTTTTTCAGGCAGATAACGTAGATATTTGCACTTGCAGCACACTGAGCACAGATATTTGCAGCACACTGAGCACAGATATTTGCAGCACACTGAGCACAGATATTTGCAGCCCACTGAACATAGAAACTGAGAGGACGCCCGCTACGTCCTCTCACGATCATCTCCAATGCACGAGTGAAAATGGCGGCGACGAGCGGCTCCTTATATAGAATACGAATCTCGTGAGAATCCGACCGCGGGATGATGACGTTCGGGCGCGCTCATGTTAACCGAGCAAGGCGGGAGGATCCGAGTTGCTCGGACCCGTGCAAAAAAAGGTGAAGTTCGGGCGGGTTCGGATCCCGAGGATCCGAACCCGCTTATCACTACTATACAGTAGGTTGAAAACTCACCAATATAATATTTTTTTTGGAGTCTACTTATATTTCAAAGCAGCAGTGTTTAATAAACCTACAGTAATACCCCCTTCACACCGCAATAGGTGGGACACACCCGGGAGCCGTACATGGGTGCTTCCCAGGTGCGAACCGCCTAAGCCCCTTTCTCACCGCTGTCCCCAGCCCGGCATATTGCCGGGTTGGTGACATCTGTGGTGATGTGTGCTGGGGCGGCACTTGGAGATCAGATGATCTCCAAGCGCTGCATGTCCATACAGTGTGAACAGGGAAAACGGGTCACATCGACCCGGCTTTCCTGTTCACACCACACGGCATCACGGTTTGAAGCCGTATTCAACCATGGTCACTACCAGGGTTGAAATACTGGTCCCTTTCAGACCACACAACAACCCTGGTTACTTGCGTGCTCATGTGTAATAACCCAGGTTACAAGATGGCGGTCTGAAAGGGGTATAATTATCACCCTGCTCAGGCATCCATATTGTGGAATATATTCTTATTGACCAGTCACTCTCCATGTTTTCTCTTTCAAGGATCATGTTCATTTAAGAGTTTTATTCTCCCAGGGAGAGATTTATCAAAGCTTGGAGAGAGATAGCGTGAGATAAAGTATTAACCAATTATCTCCTGTCATTTTTTAAACACAGCCTGTAAAATGACAGAAGCTGATTGGTTGGTACTTGGTATTTATCTACACTTTATCTCTTTCCAATCTTTGATAAATCTCCACCACCCATGCTTTTGCAATAGCTGTGCAATATATTGTTTGTCTATTTTAAATCAGGATCAGCATCTCCTTATTTTGGATTTGCTACTACAAACTGAATTTACCTTATCATATTTTTACTATTTATGCCACACATCTTTCCCCTGAGTGGGATGAAATTTATGATGATACATTGATGATGAACAAATAAAATGTCTGGTCCACGGTCATGGAAGCATTAATCTCTCTTAGAGAACAACTGGTGCAATTTATTGTGTATTTTATAGTGGCATGGGTTACCCGACATCTACCCATCTTTGCCCTAAATTCAGTAGGCTCATTTTATCATGTAATCGCTATCATGAAGCTCATGTAACTCATTTTACCATGCAAGATTGGCCTAATATTTCTCCTGTGTTTTTATTTAATTTCCGTTATTTGGCAGGTGTGAACAAGATGGAAACTGAGATTTTGTAGCCAGTATTGCAAGAAATAGCACAAAATAAAGCATCGACTTTACCTGTAATGTTCACTTTGCAATAAATCCACAGCAATAAACTAACTTCACTGTATACATTTGCGGATGAATTGTCAATCATCAGAGGTAGAAAGAATTCCGCATGACTCTCAAATGCGCTTTATTCATATTCTTGCTTCTGTTCATAACACTGAAATGACCTGGTCACTTACCAAATAACACCATCTCTGAAAAGCCAATTTGTGGCTTTGATGCAAAGTCATCATTTCTGAGCCATTTGTTGAAAGGCAATTTGTCCATAAGGTAGGAGGAAACTCCCCTGATTGATTTTATTTTTAACATGTTCACATCTGATAGGATTGATGCAATACAGTATATTACAAATCATTGCATCTTGTATGTTATTTCAAGGGTTAAGCATGTACTACTGCAGGGCCGTAACTAGATGTGTGCTAGCGGTGCCTGGCACACAGCGCATTTGCACTGTTGGGGCAGGACTGCCGGCAACACCCACAGGGCCTCTACTATCATATAAGGCAGCTTCAACACCACTGCCGCTGGCTGCAGCGCTGCCCGAGGTGAGGTTCGCCCAGCTCATTCTTGCACCTCACGTAGTTAACTACACTACACCGGGCAGCGCTGCAGCTGCCCGTCCACAGGATCCGCTCCCCCATGGTCCTCCTCTCCTGCCGCCACTCCGTTTGTCCCAGTGAGTGGGCAGCCATAGCCCCACCCACTCACTTCCTTATGCCCCGCATCTAGCGTCTGCAGGCTCTGTCCCCTTCCTGGTCCCCCTCTCTGACCGCTGCTCCGCTTGTCACAGTGAGTGGGCAAACGAAACCCCGCCCACTCACTCACTAATGTCCTGCCTCCATGCCTGCATTATGGAGTGTCCGCAGGCTCCGCCGCCTCTCTGGTCCGCCTCTCCAGCCGTACCTCCACTGAGTGGGCGGCCGAAGCCTCACCCACTTACTCCCTCATGCTCCGCATCCATGCCCGCAGCTGGAGCAGAGTGTTCTACCCGTGACCCCCCCTTCACCGGCGCCTCCAGTACTGTGTGGAGAGGGACAGTTCCGAGGAACAGAGGCTGGCAGCTGAGTGTCAGTGCAGATGGGATGTAAGTATGTGAGTAGTGTAATAGTTGCTTTGTACACACACAGACACACTCGCTCTCTTCCTGGTGTAATGTATGGAACAGGTAACACTGTACTGTGTAATGTGACTAACTCGTGCTACTGTGTGGTGTAATGTAAGTAACGTGCGCTACTGTGCGGTGTAATGTGACTAACGGACGCTACTGTGCTGTGTAATGTGAGTGACGTGCCCTACTGTGCTGTGTAATGTGAGTAACGTGCGCTACTGTGCTATGTAATGTGAGTAACGTGCGCTACTGTGCGGTGTAATGTGAGTAACGTGCGCTACTGTGCGGTGTAATGTGAGTAACGTGAGCTACTGTGCAGTGTAATGTGACTAACGGACGCTACTGTGCTGTGTAATGTGAGTGACGTGCCCTACTGTGCTGTGTAGTGTGAGTAACGTGCGCTACTGTGCGGTGTAATGTGAGTTACGTGCACTACTGTGCACTGTAATGTGAGTAACATGCGCTACTGTGCAGTGTAATGTGAGTAACATGTGCTACTGTGCTGTGTAATGTGACTGACGGACGCTACTGTGCTGTGTAATGTGACTGACGGATGCTACTGTGCAGTGTAATGTGAGTAATGTGCGCTACTGTGCTGTGTAATGTGAGTAACATGTGCTACTGTGCGGTGTAATGTGACTAACGGACGCTACTGTGCTGTGTAATGTGACTAATGGACGCTACTGTGCTGTGTAATGTGACTGATGGACGCTACTGTGCGGTGTAATGTGAGTAATGAGCGCTACTGTGCGGTTTAATGTGAGTAACGAGCGCTACTGTGCTGTGTAATGTAAGTAACATGTGCTACTGTGCAGTGTAATGTGACTAATGGACGCTACTGTGCTGTGTAATGTGACTGATGGACGCTACTGTGCGGTGTAATGTGAGTAACGTGCGCTACTGTGCTGTGTAATGTGAGTAACGTGCGCTACTGTGCGGTGTAATGTGAGTAACGTGCGCTACTGTGCGGTGTAATGTGAGTAACATGTGCTACTGTGCGGTGTAATGTGACTAACGGACGCTACTGTGCTGTGTAATGTGACTAATGGACGCTACCGTGCTGTGTAATGTGACTGATGGACACTATTGTGCTGTGTAATGTGACTGATGGACGCTACTGTGCGGTGTAATGTGAGTAACGAGCGCTACTGTGCTGTGTAATTTAAGTAATATGTGCTACTGTGCAGTGTAATGTGACTAATGGACGCTACTGTGCTGTGTAATGTGAGTGACGTGCCCTACTGTGCTGTGTAATGTGAGTAACGTGCGCTACTGTGCTGTGTAATGTGAGTATCTTGCGCTACTGTGTGGTGTAATGTGAGTAACGTGCGCTACTGTGCGGTGTAATGTAAGTAACGTGAGCTACTGTGCGGTGTAATGTGACTAACGGACGCTACTGTGCTGTGTAATGTGAGTGACGTGCCCTACTGTGCTGTGTAATGTGAGTAACGTGCGCTATTGTGCGGTGTAATGTGAGTAACGTACGCTACTGTGTGGTGTAATGTGAGTAACGTGCACTACTGTGCTGTGTAATGTGAGTAACATGTGCTACTGTGCTGTGTAATGTGACTAACGGACGCTACTGTGCTGTGTAATGTGAGTAACGTGCCCTACTGTGCTGTGTAATGTGAGTAACGTGCGCTACTGTGCGCTGTAATGTGAGTAACGTGCGCTACTGTGCGGTGTAATGTGAGTAACATGTGCTACTGTGCTGTGTAATGTGACTAATGGACGCTACTGTGCTGTGTAATGTGACTGATGGACGCTACTGTGCGGTGTAATGTGAGTAACGTGCGCTACTGTGCTGTGTAATGTGAGTAACGTGCGCTACTGTGCGGTGTAATGTGAGTAACGTGCGCTACTGTGCGGTGTAATGTGAGTAACATGTGCTACTGTGCGGTGTAATGTGACTAACGGACGCTACTGTGCTGTGTAATGTGACTAATGGACGCTACTGTGTGGTGTAATGTGACTGATGGACACTATTGTGCTGTGTAATGTGACTGATGGACGCTACTGTGCGGTGTAATGTGAGTAACGAGCGCTACTGTGCTGTGTAATTTAAGTAATATGTGCTACTGTGCAGTGTAATGTGACTAATGGACGCTACTGTGCTGTGTAATGTGAGTGACGTGCCCTACTGTGCTGTGTAATGTGAGTAACGTGCGCTACTGTGCTGTGTAATGTGAGTATCTTGCGCTACTGTGTGGTGTAATGTGAGTAACGTGCGCTACTGTGCGGTGTAATGTAAGTAACGTGAGCTACTGTGCGGTGTAATGTGACTAACGGACGCTACTGTGCTGTGTAATGTGACTAATGGACGCTACTGTGCTGTGTAATGTGACTGATGGACACTATTGTGCTGTGTAATGTGACTGATGGACGCTACTGTGCGGTGTAATGTGAGTAACGAGCGCTACTGTGCTGTGTAATTTAAGTAATATGTGCTACTGTGCAGTGTAATGTGACTAATGGACGCTACTGTGCTGTGTAATGTGAGTGACGTGCACTACTGTGCTGTGTAATGTGAGTAACGGACGCTACTGTGCTGTGTAATGTGAGTGACGTGCCCTACTGTGCTGTGTAATGTGAGTAACGTGCGCTACTGTGCGGTGTAATGTGAGTAACGTACGCTACTGTGTGGTGTAATGTGAGTAACGTGCACTACTGTGCTGTGTAATGTGAGTAACATGTGCTACTGTGCTGTGTAATGTGACTAACGGACGCTACTGTGCTGTGTAATGTGAGTAACGTGCCCTACTGTGCTGTGTAATGTGAGTAACGTGCGCTACTGTGCGCTGTAATGTGAGTAACGTGCGCTACTGTGCGGTGTAATGTGAGTAACATGTGCTACTGTGCTGTGTAATGTGACTGACGGACGCTACTGTGCTGTGTAATGTGACTGACGGATGCTACTGTGCAGTGTAATGTGAGTAATGTGCGCTACTGTGCTGTGTAATGTGAGTAACGGACACTTCTGTGCTGTGTAATGTGACTGATGGACGCTACTGTGCTCTGTAATGTGACTGATGGACGCTACTGTGCTGTGTAATGTGACTGATGGACGCTACTGTGCGGTGTAATGTGAGTAATGAGCGTTACTGTGCGGTGTAATGTGAGTAACGAGCGCTACTGTGCTGTGTAATGTAAGTAACATGTGCTACTGTGCAGTGTAATGTGACTAATGGACGCTACTGTGCTGTGTAATGTGACTGATGGATGCTACTGTGCGGTGTAATGTGAGTAACGAGCACTACTGTGCGGTGTAATGTGACTAACGAGCGCTACTGTGTGGTGTAATGTGAGTAACGAGCGCTACTGTGCGGTGTAATGTGAGTAACGGACGCTACTGTGCGGTGTAATGTGACTGATGGACGCTACTGTGCGGTGTAATGTGACTAACGAGCGCTACTGTGTGGTGTAATGTGAGTAATGAGCGCTACTGTGCGGTGTAATGTGACTAACGGACGCTACTGTGCGGTGTAATGTGACTTTTGGACGCTACTGTGCGGTGTAATGTGACTGATGGACGCTACTGTGCTGTGTAATGTGACTGATGGACGCTACTGTGCTGTGTAATGTGACTGATGGACACTACTATGCAGTGTAATGTGAGTAACGTGCGCTACTGTGCGGTGTAATGTGAGTAACGTGCGCTACTGTGCTGTGTAATGTGAGTAACGTGCGCTACTGTGTGGTGTAATGTGACTAACGTGCGCTACTTTGAGAGGCAGAAACCCCCCATGGACAGATGATTTTTTTTACAATGGACGTGGCCCGCTATCGGAACCATGTTTCTGCAGATAGCCAGGTGGGACTGCAGACGGTGATGATTCAGGGCAGTGCTCGTAGACTCTACCTGCCTTAATGTGTAAAAGGGACTCTACCTGCTGTAGTGAGTAAAAGGGTACTCTACCTGCTGTAATGTGTAAAAGGGAGACTCTGCCTGCCGTAATGTGGGCTCTACCTGCTGTAATGTGTAAAAGAGTGCTCTAGCTGGCATAATGTGTGACAGGGGCTCCACCTGGTGTAATGTGTGTACGTGGCGCTACTGTGCACTGTAATTTGAATAATGGAGACTACTGTGCAGCTTAATATGAATTGGTATTATCTTGTGGCCATGCCACAGCCCCACGAAGCCACGCCCCTATATTTTTGGCTCGCGCCTGTGGCGCGCAATGACTGGTCCTATTTTAAATATGGGGGGGGGGGGGGCGATGCTGTTTCTTGCACACAGCTCTGAAATGTCTAGTTACGGCACTGTGTACTAGGTTGGGTGATAATGTTTCAATTCATGATTAATTTGACATCCTAAGTTTACCTCTTTTTAAAATCTTTATTTGTATGACAAGGTGACATGATTTTGGTAGTTCTTTACTTGGTGTGTACTGTATTCTAAGAAACAAGGGGCCTAATTCAGACAGGATCGATGCAGCGGCAGAGATCGCAGTCTGAAGCCCTTTAGGGAGTGTGCACGCGCACCCCAGGAGGCCCAGTGAGATGCTAAAAGCATCACGGGGTGGGAGGAGGCGTGCCAATGGTGTTAGAAGAACGCTGTTGGTGGGGCGTGGTCCAGACAATGCAGGCATGTCTGGACCGTTACGGGGGGGGGTGGGCCGTGGCAACTGGGTGATGTCACACACGACCGCTGCGACCCGGGACGTGGCTGGTAGCCGAGCTACTCGGCGGGTGCAAGAGCATTGCCGCCGTGCAATTTAGCACATCTATGATCCGACATGAATCCCCCCCAAAGTTTTGAGTTCAACAATAAGCTAACTTCTGAGTATATACTAAGAAGCTAAGTGCCTAATTCAGACCTGATCACTAGCAAGCGACTACAGGGGAAGTGTATTTTAGCTGTGCAAGTGTGCGAACGCATGTGTAGCAGAGCTGTACAAACAGATCTTGTGCAGTCTCTGAGTAGTCCAGGAGTTACTCAGCCGCTGTGATCACATCAGCCTGTTCAGGGCGGGAATTGATGTCAGATACCTGCCCTGCAAATGCTTGGACATGCCTGCGTTTTTCCAAACACTCCCAGAAATTGGTCAGTTGCCACCAACAAACGCCTTCTCCCTGTCAATCTCCTTGTGAAAGCCTGTGTGAATGGATCCTTCGCACAAACCCATCGCTGAGCGGTGATCCACTTTGTACCCGTGGACGCACCTGAGCATTGCGGTGCATATGCATGCACAGTTTAGACATGATCGCCCACTATACGAAAACGCAGTTTAGCGATCAGGTCTGAAATAGGTCCAAGAGCACACTACATACCTGCCGACATTTAGATGTACAAAATCAGTACAGAGGGTGCGGCAATTTGTACAGGGTGTGGGGTCATATATAAAGGGGGTTTGCCCATGGGTAAATGGGGCGTTAGACGTGTGAGTGGTGACTCCTCTATGGGACTGGCGGCTGTTCCTGGGGGCTTCTGGCGCTGCTAGGTAAGGGTGGAAGGAGCCATCTGACACTGAGCAGCGCTGCGGTAGTCAGTGTCCCTGCAGCGATGCAATACATATCCGGACAGTCCAAAATCCAGTACAATGGGTACACTGCCATTTTAGCCGGTACAGACCTTAAAAGAGGGTATTTTACTGGCTAAAACGGTACAGTGGAGGGTATGAAACTACACCATTTGGCATATAAATGACATGTTTTTGCTGAATGTATGCTTACATAGAGGCCACATATGCATAAATGCAGAGTGGCACAGGCGATATGCGGTCAGGATCCTGGCAGTCGCGATCCCGACAGTTACAATACTGACATCTGGATCAGGATGGTCAGAATCCTGATTGATCTCAAAGGTGAGTACTGTCCTTGGGATTATGGTAAGGCACTTAGGGGAGGGTTAGCGTTAGGCTGCAGGGGTAGGGGAAGTTAGGTTAAGGTTGCGGGAGTGGCAGGTTAGGGTTAGGCTGCAGGATGGGATGGTTGGTGTTAGGCTGCAGAGGAGAAAATTAGGTTTAGGCTGTTGGAGGGGTAGGTTATGGTTAAGGGTAGGATTAGGTGTAGGTTAAAAATACTGTGATCCGTCGAGGATACCGCTGTCAGTGTTCTGACTGTCGGGATCCTAACTGACGGAATTTCATACCCAACCTGCTAAGACCTAACATTTATGCCTCCCTATGCTAGGAGTTGTGTAACAGGAGAGGCAGGGCACATGTGTTGCAGTCTGAGTACAGTAAGTTTGTGTTCACACAAATGTGGCTGTCAGGCTTATCATTTAAAGGTTGGTGTAAAATATACATGTTGATAATGAGATTTAATAGCATGTCATATCCGTCTATGGCATGTGCTGATTTGTACAAAATGTATGATCCATGCAGCTCACCGGGATACGGTAGTTAGGTTGACACAGCTTAGGCCGACAGTCATTAGGTCGACCACTGAAGGTCGACATGCATTAGGTCAACATGGTCATTAGGTCGACATGGTCATTAGGTCGACATGTACTAGTTCGACAGGTCAAAAGGTCGACATGAGTTTTTCACATTTTTTCTAATTTTTGGATTTTTCCATACTTGGCAATCCACGTGGATTATGATTGGAATGGTAACCTGTGCCGAGCGAAGGTGCACTAACTGGGGTTCCCCGTCACTTTACAAAGAAAACTGCACCAAAAACAGTTTAAAACCTCATGTCGACCTTTTCACCTGTCGACCTAGTACATGTTGACCTAATGTCCATGTCGACCTAGTGCATGTCGACCTAATGCCCATGTCGACCTTCAGTGGTCGACCTAATAACTGTCGACCTAAGTTGGGTCGACCCAACGACCCATACCCCTGCTCACCATATAGGCAAAAATATGCTACTTTTGGGTTTTATTTTTAGCATTAATTATTATAATTTTGTAATACAGGTTGAGTATCCCTTATCCAAAATGCTTGGGACCAGAGGTATTTTGGATATCGGATTTTTCCGTATTTTGGAATAATTGCATACCATAATGAGATATCATGGTGATGGGACCTAAATCTAAGCACAGAATGCATTTATGTTACATATTCACCTTATACACCCAGCCTGAAGGTAATTTTAGCCAATATTTTTTGTAACTTTGTGCATTGAACAGTGGCCCTCATTCCGAGTTGAACGCTCGCAAGGCGAATTTAGCAGAGTTGCTCAGGCTAAGCCTACGCCTACTGGGAGTGTATCTTAGCTTCTTAAAATTGCGACCGATGTATACGCAATATTACGATTACAAACTACTTAGCAGTTTCAGAGTAGCTTCAGACTTACTCGGCATCTGCGATCAGTTCAGTGCTTGTCGTTACTGGTTTGACGTCATAAACACACCCAGCGTTCGCCCAGACACTCCCCCGTTTCTCCGGCCACTCCTGCGTTTTTTCCGGAAACGGTAGCGTTTTTATCCACACGCCCCGAAAACGCCGTGTTTCCGCCCAGTAACACCCATTTCCTGTCAATCACACTACGATCGCCGGAGCGATGAAAAAGCCGTGAGTAAAAATACTATCTCCATTGTAAAATTACTTGGCGCAGTCGCAGTGCGAATATTGCGCATGCGTACTAAGCGGAATTTCACTGCGATGCGATGAAAAATACCGAGCGAACGACTCGGAATGAGGGCCAGTGTATCTACATTCACACAATTCATTTATGTTTCATATACACCTTATACACACAGCCTGAAGGTCATTTAATACAATGTTTTTAATAACTGTGTGTATTAAACAAAGTTTGTGTACATTGAGCCATCAAAAAACAAAGGTTTCACTATCTCACTCTCATGCAAAAAAGTCCGTATTTCGGAATATTCCGTATTTCGGAATATTTGGATATGGGATACTCAACCTGTACTGCACTATAATTCTAGACAAAAGTTACCAGGATCTGGCTGGGCAGGGGGGCAGGGTGCCATCTGTCCTCCGGGCCAGTGCAATTTATGTGTTCCAATGGCCACCTGACTGCAGATTCCCTGAGAAAAGCTGGGCCGCTTGCTTGAGTCTGCCCCACAGGCTGAAAGTTGCCAGCCAGCCCCTGTAAGTTACTATAGCTAAGTGCTGGGATTGGCAGACACTGATCCTGGCAGTGTACACAGGGATGGGGCTGTGCAGCAGTGCGGCCATGTCTTCAGCCGGCCCAGAGGAAGGCCAGCTTAGCAGTTGAGCCCAACAATAGTGAGGAGAAGCAATCCAGGAGGTGAACAGAGGAGGTGGGGAGTTTGTAGTAAGCACCCTATGTATGGGGGGTGACCTTGGTGAGCTGTAACAACTTCTTTTTTATGATGCTGGGAACATAAAACAAGTTGATAAGTAGGAGAAAAGGGGAGTAGGAGTAATGGGTGAATGTACAAAGGAATACTGTTCATTGAAGGCTGATCCTATATGCGTGGCCTGCCACCAGCAAGCATAGCAATGATCAGGGCTGGCCAAAATAAACCTACATCACCCAGACCATAGTTCTGCACAGCCTCCCCTACAACACTAAACGTATACAGTAAGTAAGGATCTCAGCAGAATGTTAAAAAAAATTAAATAAATTCCAGCAGAGGAAAGCAGTAAAGCCCACATGGCCACTGGACCCTAGACAGGCATCTAGATTGCCTAATGAATAATCTGGCCCTGGCTGGAAACCATCATCATCATTATGTATTTTCACCTGCCCTCAAGCACCTGCAAGTAAAATGGTTTGGACAGGCATATATGAAGGGCCGGTGCAAGTTTTCTCAGCACACTAGGCAAAACTTCAGCCTACTGCCCCCAACCACCACCAATACCTACTTCCCAGCCCTTCAGATGAAAGTGTGACTAATAAATTCCACAGCCACCACTTCCATCAAGTACAACAATGATGCTTCTTGCAGAGACAGCCTTAATTTTGTGATAGGAAGACTCAGTGGCGCACCCCCAGATCCCGTTGCCCTAGACAGCTGCCTAATGGTAGAGCCGTCCCTGCATATATGTGCATTATACCAGTTTGCACTTATTCAAAATTACATGGACACGCCTTTACTGTAGTTGGCCTAGATTGCGCCACACTTCGCTCCCCTGTCCAGCCTTTCCAGGTGCAATCATTTGTAGGCACACAGGGGTTCTATGTATTTTAGAAAACATAACCTGGTGTAGATCCTACTCTGAACTAGCTCCTATCTGTACTGCACTATAATATGGAGGAGACATAGAAATTAATAATGATGATGATGATGATGATGATAAAAAAATTAAAAATAAAATGTTACCTTTGCTCATCAATCCAGTGAGCTCTGATGTGTGCAATAATCCCAAGAAGGTGATCTTCTGCTTGGCTGGCGTTTTTGTGGGTGATTAAATCCTCTTCACCATGAATGAATATAACAAAATATGAAAAGAGAGTACATTCATTGCAATAGTTTACTTTAGGGTACATGATATAAAACAGTTAATCAATTATTCTTGTAATTCTATGAAAAGCATTTGACTATTATTAATTCTGCTGTTTAAATTATAGTGTCCTTCAATATATTACAATGGAATCAATCAAATAATGTTTCCTATTTGTGAGAATATCAAATGTCTACAAGCCCTGAGCAATTTAATGCAATCTATGAAACATTTGTATGAAACTTCAAGTAAAAGACTCAAGTCATTATTTTTAGACTGGCACATGCACAAGCAGGATTGTGAGAAACCTTTTACAAGCACAAAAAAAAAATCTAAAGGGACAAGGAAACCCATTTTACTTGTACCCCAAACAAAGACTATCACTTTCATTAACATGTATATGATAAAAACAAAATTCAAAACCTTTATATGAAATAGATTCACAGGTCCCAGCCCTATCCCTCCTGAAGTATAAACCTAGTCTGAAAGCTGTCATGAGAAGGGGGCTCCACGTCTCTGGTGGGCTCCCACCCCTCTGATCCTTTCTACACTCGGACTAGGGCTTATGGTAGGCGCTGGACTGGAGGCTATTGAGTATATTTACTAAACTGCATGTTTTTAGAAGTGGCGATGTTGCCCCTAGCACCAATCAGATTCTACTAATCATTTATGTGCCACTTTCTAGAAAATAATAGCTAGAATCTGATTGGTTGCTTTGGGTAACATCTTCACTTCTAAAAACCCGCACTTTAGCAAATATAGCCCTATGTGTAATAGACTGGGAGGTTATTAGGTTTCTCTGCATGGAGTTAGTATTAAGGAGAGTACTATGCACTGGATAGGTAGCTTGTGAGGTGAGAATACAACTAGAAAGGATCTAGTATTAGGTAACTGGGCTGGAACTTGTAAAGTGTAGTAGCAACCGCAGTGGGTTCAGTAATGTTTATTAGAGAAACTGGGCTGGAACAGATAATGCGTATTAGTATATTTGATCTAAAACCAGTAATGCATATCAGGAAGCGGGCTGGGACCAGTAATGTGTATTAGAGTAAAATAGCTAGGACCAGCTAGGACCGGTAACGAATAGCAGGAACCAGGCTGGATCTGGTAATATGTAACAAGAACCAGGCTGGGAGTGTAACGCATATCAGATACTGGGCTGGGACTGGTAATGCATATGAGAGTAACTGGGCTGGCACCAGTAATATGTAGCTGATAACTGGACTGGGACCCGTAATGCATATTAGAGTAACATGGCTGGAACCGTTAATGCTTAGCTGATTACTGGCCTGGGAAAGGTAATGCATATGAGAGTAACCAATCTGGAACCAGTAAGGCTTAGTAGAAACACCAGACAAATAATAAGAATTTACTCACCGGTAATTCTATTTCTCGTAGTCCGTAGTGGATGCTGGGACTCCGTAAGGACCATGGGGAATAGTGGCTCCGCAGGAGACTGGGCACAACTAAAAGAAAGCTTTAGACTACTGGTGTGCACTGGCTCCCTCCCACTATGACCCTCCTCCAGACTTCAGTTAGGATACTGTGCCCGGAAGAGCTGACACAATAAGGAAGGATTTTGAAGACTCATACCAGCCACACCAATCACACCGTATAACTCGTGATACAATACCCAGTTAACAGTATGATAACAACTGAGCCTCTCAACAGATGGCTCAACAATAACCCTTTAGTTAAACAATAACTATATACAAGTATTGCAGACAATCCGCACTTGGGATGGGCGCCCAGCATCCACTACGGACTACGAGAAATAGAATTACCGGTGAGTAAATTCTTATTTTCTCTGACGTCCTAAGTGGATGCTGGGACTCCGTAAGGACCATGGGGATTATACCAAAGCTCCCAAACGGACGGGAGAGTGTGGATGACTCTGCAGCACCGAATGGGCAAACTCTAGGTCCTCCTCAGCCAGGGTGTCAAACTTGTAGAATTTAGCAAATGTGTTTGACCCCGACCAAGTAGCTGCTCGGCAAAGTTGTAGAGCCAAGACCCCTCGGGCAGCCGCCCAAGAAGAGCCCACCTTCCTCGTGGAATGGGCTTTTACTGATTTAGGATGCGGCAGTCCAGCCGCAGAATGTGCAAGCTGAATCGTACTACAGATCCAGCAAGCAATAGTCTGCTTTGAAGCAGGTGCACCCAACTTGTTGGGCGCATACAGGATAAATAGCGAGTCAGTCTTACTGACTCCAGCTGTCCTGGAAACATAAATTTTCAGGGCCCTGACTACGTCCAACAACTTGGAAGCCTCCAAGTCTTTAGTAGCCGCAGGCACCACGATAGGTTGGTTCAGATGAAAGGCTGATACCACCTTAGGGAGAAATTGGGGACGAGTCCTCAATTCTGCCCTATCCATATGGAAAATCAGATAAGGGCTTTTACATGACAAAGCCGCCAATTCTGATACACGCCTGGCCGAAGCCAAGGCCAACAGCATGACCACTTTCCACGTGAGATATTTCAATTCCACGGTCTTAAGTGGCTCAAACCAATATGACTTTAGGAAATCCAACACCACGTTGAGATCCCAAGGTGCCACTGGAGGCACAAAATGGGGCTGAATATGCAGCACTCCCTTAACAAAAGTTTGAACTTCAGGTAGTGAAGCCAGTTCTCTCTGGAAGAAAATCGATAGAGCCGAAATCTGGACCTTAATGGAACCCAATTTTAGGCCCATAGTCACCCCTGACTGTAGAAAGTGCAGGAAACGGCCCAGCTGAAATTCTTCCGTTGGGGCCTTCCTGGCCTCACACCATGCAACATATTTACGCCATATGCGGTGATAATGGTTTGCCGCTACTTCTTTCCTAGCTTTAATCAGCGTAGGAATGACTTCCTCCGGAATGCCCTTTTCCTTCAGGATCCGGTGTTCAACCGCCATGCCATCAAACGCAGCCGCGGTAAGTCTTGGAACAGACAGGGCCCCTGCTGCAGCAGGTCCTGTCTGAGCGGTAGAGGCCATGGGTCCTCTGAGATCATTTCTTGAAGTTCCGGGTACCAAGCTCTTCTTGGCCAATCCGGAACAATGAGTATAGTTCTTACTCCTCTTCTCCTTATTATCCTCAGTACCTTTGGTATGAGAGGAAGAGGAGGGAACACATAAACCGACCGGTACACCCACGGTGTCACTAGAGCGTCCACAGCTATCGCCTGCGGGTCTCTTGACCTGGTGCAATACTTTTCTAGCTTTTTGTTGAGGCGGGACGCCATCATGTCCACCTGTGGCCTTTCCCAACGGTTTACAATCGTTTGGAAGACTTCTGGATGAAGTCCCCACTCTCCCGGGTGGAGGTCGTGCCTGCTGAGGAAGTCTGCTTCCCAGTTGTCCACTCCCGGAATGAACACTGCTGACAGTGCTAACACGTGATTTTACGCCCATCGGAGAATCCTTGTGGCTTCTGCCATCGCCGTCCTGCTTCTCGTGCCGCCCTGTCGGTTTACATGGGCGACTGCCATGATGTTGTCTGACTGGATCAGTACCGGCTGGTTTTGAAGCAGGGGTTTTGCCTGACTGTATGTAAATGGCCCTTAGTTCCAGAATATTTATGTGCAGGGAAGTCTCCTGACTTGACCATAGTCCTTGGAAGTTTCTTCCCTGTGTGACTGCCCCCCAGCCTCGAAGGCTGGCATCCGTGGTCACCAGGACCCAGTCCTGTATGCCGAATCTGCGGCCCTCTTGAAGATGAGCACTCTGCAGCCACCACAGCAGAGACACCCTTGTCCTTGGAGACAGGGTTATCAGCCGATGCATCTGAAGATGCGATCCGGACCACTTGTCCAACAGGTCCCACTGAAAGGTTCTTGCATGGAACCTGCCGAATGGAATTGCTTCGTAGGAAGCTACCATCTTTCCCAGAATCCGCGTGCAGTGATGCACCGACACCTGTTTTGGTTTTAGGAGGCCTCTGACTAGAGATGACAGCTCCTTGGCCTTCTCCTCCGGGAGAAACACTTTTTTCTGTTCTGTGTCCAGAACCATTCCCAGGAACAGTAGACGTGTCGTAGGGACCAGCTGTGACTTTGGAATATTTAGAATCCAGCCGTGCTGTTGTAGCACCTCCCGAGATAGTGCTACCCCAACCAACAACTGCTCCCTGGACCTCGCCTTTATCAGGAGATCGTCCAAGTACGGGATAATTAAAACTCCCTTCTTTCGAAGGAGTATCATCATTTCGGCCATTACCTTGGTAAAGACCCTCGGAGCCGTGGATAGACCGAACGGCAACGTCTGGAATTGGTAATGACAATCCTGTACCACAAATCTGAGGTACTCCTGGTGAGTATGGTAAATGGGGACATGCAGGTAAGCATCCTTGATGTCCAGTGATACCATGTAATCCCCCTCGTCCAGGCTTGCAATAACCGCCCTGAGCGATTCCATCTTGAACTTGAATTTTTTTATATATGTGTTCAAGGATTTCAAATTTAAAATGGGTCTCACCGAACCGTCCGGTTTTGGTACCACAAACATTGTGGAATAGTAACCCCGTCCTTGTTGAAGTAGAGGCACCTTTACTATAACCTGTTGTGAATACAGCTTGTGAATTGCCTGTAACACTGCCTCCCTGCCTGAGGGAGTGGTTGGTAAGGCAGATTTGAGGAAACGGCGGGGGGTTAGACGTCTCGAATTCCAGCTTGTACCCCTGAGATACTACTTGAAAGATCCAGGGATCCACCCGTGAGCGAGCCCACTGATTGCTGAAATATTTGAGACGGGCCCCCACCGTACCTGGCTCCGCCTGTGGAGCCCCAGCGTCATGCTGTGGACTTAGAGGAAGCGGGGGAGGACTTTTGCTCCTGGGAAGTGGGAACTGGCTGTATGCTGCAGCTTTTTCCCTCTACCTCTGCCTCTGGGCAGAAAGGACGCGCCCTTAACCCGCTTGCCCCTATTGGGCCGAAAGGACTGTACCTGATAATACGGTGCTTTCTTTGGCTGTGAGGGAACATGGGGTAAAAATGTAGACTTCCCAGCTGTTGCTGTGGAAACGAGGTCCGAGAGACCATCCCCGAACAACTTCTCACCCTTATAAGGCAGAACTTCCATGTGCCTTTTAGAATCTGCATCTCCTGTCCACTGCCGAGTCCATAACCCTCTCCTGGCAGAAATGGACATTGCACTAATTTTAGATGCCAGCCGGCAAATATCCCTCTGTGCATCCCTCATGTATAAAAGTGCGTCTTTAATATGCTCTACGGTTAGCAATATAGTGTCCCTGTCTAGGGTATCAATATTTTCCGACAGGGAATCTGACCATGCAGCTACAGCACTGCACATCCATGCTGAAGCAATAGCTGGTCTCAGTATAACACCTGTGTGTGTATATATAGACTTCAGGATAGCCTCCTGCTTTCTATCAGCAGATTCCTTCAGGGCGGCCGTATCCGGAGACGGTAGTGCCACCTTCTTTGACAAGCGTGTGAGCGCTTTATCCACCCTAGGGGATGTTTCCCAACGTGCCCTATCCTCTGGCGGGAAAGGGTACGCCATAAGTAACCTCTTAGAAATTACCAGTTTCTTATCAGGGGAAGCCCACGCTTCTTCACACACTTCATTTAACTCCTCAGATGGAGGAAAAGCTACTGGTAGTTTTTTCTCTCCAAACATAATACCCTTTTTGTGGTACCGGGGGTAACATCAGAAATGTGCAACACATTTTTCATTGCCTCAAATATGTAACGTTTGGCCCTACTGGAAGTTACATTAGTCTCATCGTCGTCGACACTGGAGTTAGTATCCGTGTCGACATCTGTGTCTGCCATCTGAGGTAGCGGGCGTTTTAGAGCCCCTGATGGCTTTTGAGACGCCTGGGCAGGCACAGTCTGGGAAGCCGGCTGTCCCACATTTGGTATGTCGTCAAACCTTTTATGCAAGGAGTCGACACTGTCGCGTAATTCCTTCCACAGCACCATCCACTCAGGTGTCGACCCCGCAGGGGGTGACATCACATTTATCGGCATCTGCTCCGCCTCCACATAAGCCTCCTCATCAAACATGTCGACACAGCCGTACCGACACACCGCATACACACAGGGAATGCTCTGACAGAGGACAGGACCCCACAAAGCCCTTTGGGGAGACAGAGAGAGAGTATGCCAGCACACACCAGAGCGCTATATAACACAGGGATCCCACTATAAATGAGAGTTTTCCCTTATAGCTGCTTATTTTATATATATATACTGCACCTAAATTTAGTGCCCCCCCTCTCTTTTTTACCCTTATGTAGCTTGACAACTTCAGGGGAGAGCCAGGGAGCGTCCTTCCAGCGGAACGGTGAGGGAAAAATGGCGCCAGTGTGCTGAGGGAGATGGCCCCGCCCCTTTTCCGGCGGACTTTTCCCGCTTTTTCTGGAATTCTGGCAGGGGTATTTTTACACCTATATAGCCTTCCTGACTATATATGGTGTAGATTTGCCAGCCAAGGTGTCTTATATTACCCTCAGGGCGCCCCCCCCCAGCGCCCTGCACCCATCAGTGACCGGAGTGTGAGGTGTGCATGAGGAGCAATGGCACACAGCTGCAGTGCTGTGCGCTACCTTGTTGAAGACAGAAGTCTTCTACCGCCGATTTTCAGGAACACTTCTTTCTTCTGGCTCTGTAAGGGGGCCGGCGGCGCGGCTCCGGGACCGAACAGCGAGGTCAGGTCCTGTGGTCGATCCCTCTGGAGCTAATGGTGTCCAGTAGCCTAAGAAGCCCAAGCTACCACCAGTTAGGTAGGTTCGCTTCTTCTCCCCTTAGTCCCTCGTTGCAGTGAGTCTGTTGCCAGCAGATCTCACTGTAAAATAAAAAACCTAAAATATACTTTCTTTCTAGGAGCTCAGGAGAGCCCCTAGTGTGCATCCAGTTCAGCCGGGCACAAGATTCTAACTGAAGTCTGGAGGAGGGTCATAGTGGGAGGAGCCAGTGCACACCAGTAGTCTAAAGCTTTCTTTTAGTTGTGCCCAGTCTCCTGCGGAGCCGCTATTCCCCATGGTCCTTACGGAGTCCCAGCATCCACTTAGGACGTCAGAGAAATACAGGATTCTGCCTAACCAGGAAACGCGTCTTGTAGAAACAACGTTGAACTGGCAATTGGCCAGCTGTCCAGGAAGAATTTAAATAGGGACTAATGATCCTTGAGTCGAGTCAGTTTGGTGCTAAATGCACTCCTATTGGTAGAATTGCAGTCAGCTGATCATTTCCAACATGGCTGCTCCCATGACCCAGGATTCAGTGAGGGATACTGTCGCCGTGATGTGCAGGGGGAAGCAACGGGTACCAGCAGACACCGGGGGACCTCAGCGAGAGCCTGGAGAGACAGAGCTGTTGTAAGTATTGAGGTTTGGCAGGCCAGTTCGTGATAGTACTCTCACTCTTAGGGGCAGAGGCGGATTTAGACCTCATGGGGCCCTAAGCGAAATACCGATTTGGGGCCCCCCTACCTCAAACAATCCATAGCACTATATTTTTGTTCTGACTTATGCCCCCTTACATTACAGATGGAGTTCCGTCTGTCCTTGGTCTATCACCGCGTCTGGGGCGCGCACGTGTCCATGACGCACATGCCCCATTCACTAGAATGAGAGCGTCTGTGTGCACTCCCGGCGGGGCTAAGCGGCGACTAATTAGACAGAGAGTGCCCAATAGAAGTACTGTGTGCGCGGGCCGGAGGCGCGCGCGGCAAAAACATGGGTGTGGCCAATTAAAATGGGATGTGATACACAGACATATGCCCCCAATAGTGCAGTGCCAGATCCACAAATGCCCCCACAGTGCCAGGTATAAAAATGCCCCCACAGTGCCAGATCCACAAATGCCCCCACAGTACCAGATCCACAAATGCCCCCACAGGACCAGATCCACAAATACCACTACAGTGCCAGATCCACAAATGCCCCCACAGTGCCAGATCCACAAATGCCCCCACAGTGCCAGATCCACAATTGCCCCCACACTGCCAGGTATACAAATGCCCCCAAAGTGCCAGGCATACATTTGCCCCCACAGTGCCAGATCCACAATTGCCCCCACGGTGTCAGGTAATACCTGACACTGTGGGGGCAATTGTGGATCTGGCACTGTGGGGGCAATTGTATACCTGACAAGTATACAAATGCCCCCACAGTGCCAGGTATTCAATTGCCCCCACAGTGCCAAGTATACAGATGCCTCAAGTGCCAGATAAAAAATTGCCCCCACAGCGCCAAGTATACAAATGCCCCACAGTGCCAGGTAAACAATTGCCCCCACAGTGCCAGGTATACAAATGCCCCACAGTGCCAGATAAAAAATTGCCCCCACAGTGCCAGGTATACAAATGCCCCACAGTGCCAGATAAAAAATTGCCCCCACAGTGCCAGGTATACAAATGCCCCATAGTGCCAGGTAAACAAATGCCCCCACAGACAGCAGTGCTTACCGCTGCTGCTGCAGCTCCGTCCTCCGTCCGGCTGTGAGGGTGTGGAGGAGAGCGCGGGCGCCGGCGTGTAGGACTTCAAACTAGCCGCCGGTTCGTGAGCCAATCAGAGCTCGCGGACCGGCGGCTCCTGATTGGCTGCCGGTCCGCGAGCTCTGATTGGCTCATGAACCGGAGCTGGTTTGAACTCCGCTGCACGCCGCACTCTCCTTCTTACAGCTGTGACACGCTACCGCCGGACTGAGCGGCAGCGTGTCTCAGTAACACAAGCAGGGGGGCCCGGTTCGGGCCCCTTGGGACCCGCCGGGCCCTAGGCAACCGCCTTGGTTGCCTAGCAGTAAATCCGCCTCTGCTTATGGGTAGCCCCTGGACACCAATTTGACTTTTGAAGAAACTTGGCATGGAAAGAGCTGATCAGGGGCCTGATTCAGATGTGGTTGGAGTAGCTATTGCTTACCTGGAAGCAGCAGTAATTGCACTAATGTTTTAATTAAGAAGGATGTGCCATGCCTCCTGCTTGCATTAGTGATCTGAGCTGCATCCTAGGATGCATCATTACTCATCTGCGACACTATCAGCCAGCTGCATGACCCATGGCGTCATGCAAGCCGGCTGCTTCAGCTCAGTCCAAGAGACCAGGAAATCTCTGATATCTGATGAGAACCTAACCTTATCACTCCCCCTTCAATGGTGGTGACATGCCTATGTTTTGAGAAATGGTAGCAGTTTCTCAATCACTGACAATCTGCTGACAATCTGTGTCCAATGTCTTTGACAGTATGGGTCTGGCGCATGCTCAAAGTACAGAACATTGGTACTTTGCAGCAGGGCTGGCTCCAGGCATGTTTAATCCTTAATGGCTGTTTGGAAAAAATGGTAACAGGTCTCTGTAGTTAATACAGAAACAGAGACCCTAATCTTCTCAAAAAAGAAGAGACCCGCTCCTGTGGGAGAAGAAGATAGACAAAACCCTGTTCAAGATTTTCTTTGATGTACTGTACTCTGCCCTAACTTGCATTTCAGAAAGTGATAGCAGATAAGTACAACCTCTTGGCTGTGTTTTCCCTGGAATGAAATCAATGAGGCAATCCCACTTACGATGAGGTGACAGCGAATCCACATCTTGTTTACTAAATATATCTGTGAAATATCTATATGACATGGGAGGAAGATCTTATTTGGCCTTTCATTTAAAGTGGAAGTATGTGTTGAAAACAGGTATCTCCGCAGGAAGAACCTCATGAGATAATTTGTGAGGTAGTCAATCTGAGGATTATGTTTCTAAAGCCATGGAAGGCCTAGAACCATGGACGCACTGGCGTAACTACTGCCCCCGCAGCCACTGCGGTGGCTTGGATGCGCAGGGCTGTGGGGGCGCCACCGCCCCCACCGCCTCCGCTGCCCCCGCTGCCCCCGCCACTGAATGCTGCTGTTTTGGGAAGGAGCCAGAGGCGCGGGAGGGCACAGCGCGTGCCTCTCCTGTGTGTCCCACCTGGGTCTCTGGCGGAAGCGGCGTGTCTGTTAAATTAAGTGCCGGCACTTAATTTGACAGACACGCCGCTGGAGACACAGGAGGGATACACAGGAGAGGCGCGCGCTGTGCCCTCCCGCCCCTCCGGCTCCTTCCCATAACTAACAGCAGCGGCAGCGCGGGGAGCCCAGGGAGGGTCTGTACCTGGCACTGGGGGGGTGGCATATTTGGCACTGGGGGTATATGTGTACCTGGCACTGGGGGGCATATTTGGCACTGGTGGTATGTGTGTAGCTGGCACTGGAGAGGCATATGGGGCACTGGGGGCATAAGTGTACTTGACACTGGGGGGGCATATTTCACTGGGGTATATGTGTACCTGGCACTGGGGGGGCATATTTGGCACTGGGGGTATATGTATACCTGGCACTGTGGGGGAATATCTGGCACTGGGGGCACAGCCCTATCAACAAGCATTACCCCCTAGTTACAAGCACAACACCCAGCTCATGAAATCCCTGGCAACAAGCATTACCCCCTAGCAACGAGCATGACACCCAGTGCATGAAACCCCTGGCAACATATATTACCCCCTGGCAACAAGCTTGAAACCCAGCACATGATACCTCTGGCAACAAGCATAACACCTAGCGCATGAAACCCCTGACAATGAGAATGACACCCTGAGCATGAAAACCCCTGGCACCATGCATGGAACCAAGAGCATGAAACCCCTGGCAATGAGCAGGTAATTTAAAAGTAATTAGAAGCCTTACCGTAGGGATTAATGTGTAATGGACATTGTGGTGTGTGACATAATGTATCACGGACATTGCGGTGTGTGTCATAATGTGTCACAGGCATTATGGTGTGTGGCATACTATATCACGGGCATTGTGGTATGTGGTATAATGTCTCTGGGGCATTGCAGTGTGTGGCATAATGTATAACGGGCATTGTGGTGTGTGGCATAGGGTATAACGGGCATTGCGGTATGTGTCGCAGGCATTACGGTGTGTGGTATACTATATCACGGGCATTGTATAATATCTCAGGGTCATTGCAGTGTGTGGCATAATGTATCACGGACATTGAGGTGTGTGTCATAATGTGTCACAGGCATTGTATGTACTATAATGTATCAGGGGCATTGCAGTGTGTAGCATAATGTATAATGGGCATTGCGATGCGTGGCATAATGTGTCACAGGCATTATGGTGTGTGGCATAATGTGTCGTGGGCATTATGGTGTGTGGCATATTGTGTCATATGCATTATTGTGTGTGGCATAATGTCTAAGGGCCATTGCAGTATGTGGCATAATGTATACTGGGCATTACTATAAGGAGGGAAAATTACGAATAATGCAAGGGGCATGAATCAGGATTATTTATTTTTCCTGTGGTGGCCAACATCTGGGCGTGCAGGTTGCAAAACTGGGGCATAAGGTAGTCTTTTCCTGCAATGCCACGCCCCTTCATGCAAAGGCACGCCCATCTCAGCAAGGTCACGCCCCCTTTTTTGCAGATTCATCACTTTACTAGTGCCAATTATGGGAAGGGGTGTGGGGTTTTGGGTAGTGATGAGCGGGTTCGGATCCTCGGAATCCGAACCCCCCCGAACTTCACCCTTTTTACACGGGTCCGAGGCAGATTCGAACCTTCCCGCCTTGCTCGGTTAACCCGAGCGTGCCCGAACGTCATCATCCCGCGGTCGGATTCTCGCGAGATTCGTATTCTATATAAGGAGCCGTGCGTCACCGCCATTTTTCACTCGTGCATTGGAAATGATAGTGAGAGGACGTAGCTGGCGTCCTCTCAGTTTTATTCAGGTGGCTGCAAATATCTGTGCTCACTGCTTTATTGTGGGGACTGGGGACCAGCAGTATTATATAGGAGTAGTACAGTGCAGAGTTTTGCTGACCAGTGACCACCAGTATTATACGTTCTCTGCCTGAAAAACGCTCCATATCTGTGCTCAGTGTGCTGCATATATGTGTGCTCACACTGCTTTATTGTGGGGACTGGGGACCAGCAGTATTATATAGGAGGAGTACAGTGCAGAGTTTTGCTGACCAGTGACCACCAGTATTATACGTTCTCTGCCTGAGAAACGTTCCATATCTGTGCTCAGTGTGCTGCATATATCTATGCTCACACTGCTTTATTGTGGGGACTGGGGACCAGCAGTATTATATAGGAGGAGTACAGTGCAGAGTTTTGCTGACCAGTGACCACCAGTATTATACGTTCTCTGCCTGAAAAACGCTCCATATCTGTGCTGCATTGTAGTATATAGTAGGAGTACAGTGCATAATTTTGCTGACCACCAGTATATAATATATAGCAGTACGGTACAGTAGGCCACTGCTCTACCTACCTCTGTGTCGTCAAGTATACTATCCATCCATACCTGTGGTGCATTTCAGTTTTGCACAGTTTGCTGACCACCAGTATATAATATATAGCAGTAAAGTACAGAAGGCCACTGCTCTACCTACCTCTGTGTCGTCAAGTATACTATCCATCCATACCTGTGGTGCATTTCAGTTGTGCGCAGTATATATAGTAGTAAACCATTGCTATTGATACTGGCATATAATTCCACACATTAAAAAATGGAGAACAAAAATGTGGAGGGTAAAATAGGGAAAGATCAAGATCCACTTCCACCTCGTGCTGAAGCTGCTGCCACTAGTCATGGCCGAGACGATGAAATGCTATCAACGTCGTCTGCCAAGGCCGATGACCAATGTCATAGTAGAGAGCATGTAAAATCCAAAAAAATAAAGCTCAGTAAAATGACCCAAAAATCAAAATCAAAATCGTCTGAGGAGAAGCGTAAACTTGCCAATGTGCCATTAACGACATGGAGTGGCAAGGAACGGCTGAGGCCCTGGCCTATGTTCAAGGCTAGTGGTTCAGCTTCACCTGAGGATGGAAGCACTCATCCTCCTGCTAGAAAACTTAAAAGAGTTAAGATGGCAAAAGCACAGCAAAGAACTGTGCGTTCTTCTAAATCACAAATCCCCAAGGAGAGTCCAATTGTGTCGGTTGCGATGCCTGACCTTCCCAACACTGGACGGGAAGAGGTTGCGCCTTCCACCATTTGCACGCCCCCTGCAAGTGCTGGAAGGAGCACCCGCAGTCCAGTTCCTGATAGTCAAATTGAAGATGTCACTGTTGAAGTACACCAGGATGAGGATATGGGTGTTGCTGGCGCTGGGGAGGAAATTGACAAGGAGGATTCTGATGGTGAGGTGGTTTGTTTAAGTCAGGCACCCGGGGAGACACCTGTTGTCCGTGAGACGAATATGGCCATTGACATGCCTGGTCAAAATACAAAAAAAATCACCTCTTCGGTGTGGAATTATTTCAACAGAAATGCGGACAACTGGTGTCAAGCCGTGTGTTGCCTTTGTCAAGCTGTAATAAGTAGGGGTAAGGACGTTAACCACCTAGGAACATCCTCCCTTATACGTCACCTGGACCGCATTCATCAGAAGTCAGTGACAAGTTCAAAAACTTTGGATGACAGCGGAAGCAGTCCACTGACCACTAAATCCCTTCCTCTTGTAACCAAGCTCCTGCCAACCACACCACCAACTCCCTCAGTGTCAATTTCCTCCTTACACAGGAAAGCCAATAGTCCTGCAGGCCATGTCACTGTCAAGTCTGACTAGTCCTCTCCTGCCTGGGATTCCTCCGATGCATCCTTGAGTGTAACGCCTACTGCTGTTGGTGCTGCTGTTGTTGCTGCTGGGAGTCGATCGTCCTCCCGGAGGGGAAGTCGGAAGACCACTTGTACTACTTCCAGTAAGCAATTGACTGTCCAACAGTCCTTTGCGAGGAAGATGAAATATCACAGCAGTCATCCTGCTGCAAAGCGGATAACTCAGGCCTTGGCAGCCTGGGTGGTGAGAAACGTGTTTCCGGTATCCACCGTTAATTCACAGGCAACTACAGACTTGATTGAGGTACTGTGTCCCCGGTACCAAATACCATCTAGGTTCCATTTCTCTAGGCAGGCGATACCGAAAATGTACACAGACGTCAGAAAAAGAGTCACCAGTGTCCTAAAACATGCAGTTGTACCCAATGTCCACTTAACCACGGACATGTGGACAAGTGGAGCAGGGCAGACTCTGGACTATATGACTGTGACAGCCCACTGGGTAGATGTATTGCCTCCCGCAGCAAGAACAGCAGCGGCGGCACCAGTAGCAGCATCTCGCAAACGCCAACTCATTCCTAGGCAGGCTACGCTTTGTATCACCGCTTTCCATAAGAGGCACACAACTGACAACCTCTTACGGAAACTGAGGAACATCATCGCAGAATGGCTTACCCCAATTGGACTCTCCTGGGGATTTGTGACATCGGACAACGCCACCAATATTGTGCGTGCATTACATCTGGGCAAATTCCAGCACATCCCATGTTTTGCACATACATTGAATTTGGTGGTGCAGAATTATTTAAAAAACAACAGGGGCGTGCAAGAGATGCTGTCGGTGGCCTGAAGAATTGCAGGCCACTTTCGGCATTCAGCCACCGCATGCCGAAGACTGGAGCACCAGCAAACACACTCAATGAGATTTAGGAGGATCACCTCGGTTGCAAAACATTTTCAACGTAAACACTCCAAGTCTCCACAAGAATTGAGATTCTTTTGTCTTGAGAGATTACGTATGGGCATTAGAGGGGGAAACATCCTCAGAGAATTGCAGAAATTGGAAAGCAAGTGGATTTTCAAATTGAATACAATGGCACCAAAAGGCCTAAACGAAAACATCAATTATGGGGTTTTTCTTCCAACTTGAATTCCATGTCTCCTCTGTCCTTAGGAACTTACTAACCAGACACACACCTTTTTGGCCTTTGTTCCTCTGAATCCCCTATAGCTTTCCTCCTATAGTCTCTCACCTCTGTCTCTCTTTCTCTGTCTATTATATCATATGTATCCATTACAGCCACTAATAACATTTCCTCTCCTGTCTTGTTTCATTATATCATTATATCATGTCTCCTTCCAGTTTCCACGATGGGAATAGCAATGACTCCTAACAAAGATATCTAAAATTTTTTAGTATACTTAATTAAGAGCACTACATATAGTCCTATTTATCTCTAAACCTGATTTACTTTATTGGGCTATGCTTGTAATAACTGATCTCTATATTAATATATGCTGCAATTCTGCCCAATTATTGGTCTGTTTAAGAATGTCTCAGAGCATACTTGTTATATTTATTATTTAAGTTATATATCGATGCTATATCAGACAGCTGCTTAATGATATATCCTTTTAGCAGAGTGTAAGCACCATTTGTAAAATTAACACCTAGTCTGATACATTGATGAATATAGTTAGACTATAACATATACCCCTTGGCTGAATGTAGATACTAGGTTTAAATCAATTGACAAATATAAAATTAATCAGTCCATACCTCTCCTGTCCCTTTGTTATCAATTTAATTATCACATGCCCCATCCCCATCTCCATGGAGACATTCACCAGCAGCAATTGCCTCCAGAAAGTACACAGGGACCTGAGATGGTGGATTCCAGTGGGGACGAATTAATAATCTGTGAGGAGGGGGATGTACACAGTGAAAGGCGTGATGAATCGGAGGATGATGATGAGGAGGACATCTTGCCTCTGTAGAGCCAGTTTTTGCAAGGAGAGATTGATTGCTTCTTTTTTGGTGGGGGCCCAAACCAACCAGTCATTTCAGTCACAGTCGTGTGGCGGACCCTGTCGCTGAAATGATGGGTTCGTTAAAGTGTGCATGTCCTGTTTATACAACATAAGGGTGGGTGGGAGGGCCCAAGGACAATTCCATCTTGCACCTCTTTTTTTCTTTCATTTTTCTTTGCATCATGTGCTGTTTGGGGACTATTTTTTTGAAGTGCCATCCTGTCTGACACTGCAGTGCCACTCCTAGATGGGCCAGGTGTTTGTGTCGGCCACTTGTGATGCTTAGCTTAGCCATCCAGCGACCTTGGTGCACCTCTTTTTTTCTTTGCATCATGTGCTGTTTGGGGACTATTTTTTAAATCTGCCATCCTGTCTGACACTGCAGTGTCACTCCTAGATGGGCCAGGTGTTTGTGTCGGCCACTTGGGTCGCTTAGCTAAGTCACACAGCTACCTCATTGCGCCTCTTTTTTTCTTTGCATCATGTGCTATTTGGGGACTATTTTTTAAATCTGCCATCCTGTCTGACACTGCAGTGCCACTCCTAGATGCGCCAGGTGTTTGTGTTGGCCACTTGGGTCGCAAAGCTTAGTCACACAGCTACCTCATTGCGCCTCTTTTTTTCTTTGCATCATGTGCTGTTTGGGGACTATTTTTTTGAAGTGCCATCCTGCCTGACATTGCAGTGCCACTCCTAGATGGGCCAGGTGTTTGTGTCGGCCACTTTTGTCGCTTAGCTTAGCCATCCAGCGACCTTGGTGCACCTCTTTTTTTCTTTGCATCATCTGCTGTTTGGGGACTATTTTTTTGAAGTGCCATCTTTTCTGACATTGCAGTGCCACTCCTAGATGGGCCAGGTGTTTGTGTCGGCCACTTGGGTCGCTTAGCTTAGTCATCCAGCGACCTCGGTGCAAATTTTAGGACTAAAAATAATATTGTGAGGTGTGAGGTGTTCAGAATAGACTGAAAATGAGTGGAAATTATGGTTATTGAGGTTAATAATACTATGGGATCAAAATGACCCCCAAATTCTATGAGTTTAAGCTGTTTTTGAGGGTTTTTTGTAAAAAACACCCGAATCCAAAACACACCCGAATCCGACAAAAAAATTTCAGGGTGGTTTTGCCAAAACGCGTCTGAATCCAAAACACGCCTGCGGAACCGAATCCAAAACCAAAACACAAGACCCGAAAAATTTCCGGTGCACATCACTAGTTTTTGGCAGGCACCAGAGAATGTTTTGGCTTGGGGGAGAAAAATTTATAGTTACGCCACTGCATGGATGGCCCAGAAATTCAAAGTGGCAAGGTTTGATGTGTGATGATGCCATCAGGGATTTGGCTACCGTCTACTGTCGTGAGATAAGTGGATCAAGATAAATGTTCCGTAGGAAGGTGTAATTCCTTAATTAAAGCTAAGGTTATAAAGTTCCTGGCTGCTCCAGAAAGTGCAGGAAGAAACTCAGATGTTTAAGCATGTTCCAAAGTTACTGCAATCTGATTTTTGTTGAGTAATAATAGCTACGCCTAACCTGGCTTCTCCTCCTCAGGTTAGCAGTGAGAGTTTCCCGGATATTTGGGACAGGTTCCAAGCTGATGACCAGATGCTACGTAATACAATCAGAGATCTTCTTGAACATGTTTGGTGATCTGCTGGTGTCAAACAAAAGCAATTTTTTGTGCATTGGCTCCCCTGCAGTGTGCAGAGGCTGCTGTGGCTGGGGAAATTGACATGCCCCATAGCGATCATTCCTTTTCTTCTCCAGAGTTTGTTTTCTGAATCGCAGATCCACTTTGATATATAAGGAAATCAGATTGTTGAGTTTAGAAGGCAAATCATGTGTAAATAGTTGATCCTTCATTCGATCGCATAATCTACTCCAGAAGACAGCAAATAATCTTTGTTGTTCCATTTCAGCTTGGAGGCTAGAGTCTGAAATTGCATGACATACTGGCCCACAATGTGAGAACCCTGTTGTAACCATAGAATGTCAACTAAGGTGGATGTATTTCTACTGGGTTCGTAAAAAATCCACTAGAAGGTTAAAATATAGTCAGGGTATAGGGATAGAAGTGTATCTGATCTTTCCCAGAGAGTTGATGCCCAAGTAAGGCCTGTCCAGAAAGTAGCAAGATGATGTATGCCACCTTAGTCCTGGCTGTTGGAAAGTTTCCAGGGTGTAATTTGAATTCAATTTCACATTGGTACAAAACCACCCTGCACAATATGGGCTCTCCATCAAACTTTTCAGGGGTAGGAGATGAAGGCAAGAAGCCGTAACAGGATCCGGAACTGCGACTGGAACTGGAGCACTTTGATCAGCCCCTGAAGATGTTCTTGGGCCACTGACAGTTGAATATTATCCATGCACGTATCTAACTCATTAAGACACTGCATTACCTGTCTTTGCATAGACTCCTGATTCCCCTGACGACTTATGGTAGGAGTTGTACTGGAGGCTATGTGCAAAAAGCTGGGAGGCCTTATTGAGGAGAGTACTGTACTATGCACTGGATAGGAAAGGTGTGAGGTGAGAGTCTACTGAAGAGGTTACTGGGCTGGAACCTGGAAAGGTTGGCAGGAACCAGGCTGGGTTCGTTAATATGTATTAGAGTATCTGGGCTGGAACCGGTAATGTGAAGCAGGAACCCAGGCTGGGACCGGTAATTTGCATTACAGTGATTGTGCTTGTACCGGTAATACATAGCAGGAACCAGACTGGGATAGGTAATTCATTTGAGAGTACACTACTCACTAAAAAAAGGAAAGGCGCCTGTGATAGAACCTGTGTTGAGATGCTATTTGCTGCTCTCAGAATAGGGTATTAGCGTCCCTATATAAAGTAAACAAGCAAAAAAGAAAAAAGAGAGCGCAAATAGACTTGAATTATTCCATATTTATTATATCTAAAATTGCACATACACCAAAATTTAATTTCAACTATACCAATTGGCAACTGGATTTAAAACAACTTAGCACTTTAAAAATATATTTCATAGCATAGGATCCCTAACACTCGAATATCCTTATGGTTCCACTCAAGTAATACCCTACTGATTACCAGATAGTTTTCACAGGTGTCCTTTAGTGAAATCAGTGCAGAAAGAGTCCAAGAATGGTGAAAGACCATTATTTATATCCACCAGTCACGTCCTGTGTGATAATACATGTATTTATACCGTAATCATGGTTATTGTTTCTTTTAAGAAAGAATTGAAACAGTTAATGTAGCAAATATACTGATACTTCAGGTAGCTAAAAGTCAGTTTGTAAAGCAGGCTTTATCTCATATTGCAGCCTCTCTAGAGCGTCTCCGTCTGCCGCTCTCTACCTTAATTACTTATTGTGTTCAGAGCGGTTAGGCTTACCGCTTCCCGAGAGTTTTGGTCCACGGCGCTGGGATTGCGCGTACCGCCTGGCGTGTACAAGGTAATTGTAGCTGCGGTGCCTGTGTTCACCTCTCAGTGCCCGACTGGACCGCTGGCTCCAGGCACGTGATCGGCAGCCACGGTCCCTACTTTGCAAAGGGACCAATGCAGGTGGCTCCAGACCCAGGACCGGACTGTCCAATAAAGTGAATGATGCTGAAATCGGTGGCAACCAAATCCGTGAAGAGTGTTTGGATCCTAAAAACACCTTGACGCGTTTCTCGACCGTTATAAGCTGGTCGTTTCTTCAGAGGGAAGGAATATTCTATCCATTCAAGTCTCCTTATTTAAAGAGACCTTACACACTACTACAGCAGAGTTTACTCTCACTGGCTGCCCTGCATGTGCATCAGCTTCAACTCTCCCTCTCACAACGGCTGTGTTGTGAGAGGGAGAGTTGAAGCTGATGCACATGCAGGGCAGCCAGTGAGAGTAAACTCTGCTGTAGTAGTGTGTAAGGTCTCTTTAAATAAGGAGACTTGATGGGATAGAATATTCCTTCCCTCTGAAGAAACGACCAGCTTATAACGGTCGAGAAACGCATCAGGGTGTTTTTAGGATCCAAACACTCTTCACGGATTTGGTTGCCACCGATTTCAGCATCATTCACTTTATTGGACAGTCCGGTCCTGGGTCTGGAGCCACCTGCATTGGTCCCTTTGCAAAGTAGGGACCGTGGCTGCCGATCACGTGCCTGGAGCCAGCGGTCCAGTCGGGCACTGAGAGGTGAACACAGGCGCCGCAGCTACAATCACCTTGGACACGCCAGGCAGTGCGCGCAATCCCGGCGCCGTGGACCAAAACTCTCGGGAAGCGGTAAGCCTAACCGCTCTGAACACAATAAGTGATTAAGGTAGAGAGCGGCAGACGGAGACGCTCTAGAGAGGCTGCAATATGAGATTAAGCCTGCTTTACAAACTGACTTTTAGCTACCTGAAGTATCAGTATATTTGCTACATTAACTGTTTCAATTCTTTCTTAAAAGAAACAATAACCATGATTACGGTATAAATACATGTATTATCACACAGGACGTGACTGGTGGATATAAATAAGGGTCTTTCACCATTCTTGGACTCTTTCTACACTGATTTCACTAAAGGACACCTGTGAAAACTATCTGGTAATCAGTAGGGTATTACTTGAGTGGAACCATAAGGATATTCGAGTGTTAGGGATCCTATGCTATGAAATATATTTTTAAAGTGCTAAGTTGTTTTAAATCCAGTTGCCAATTGGTATAGTTGAAATTAAATTTTGGTGTATGTGCAATTTTAGATATAATAAATATGGAATAATTCAAGTCTATTTGCGCTCTCTTTTTCCTTTTTTGCTCATTTGAGAGTAGCCGGGCTGAAGCCGGTAATGCCTAGCTCATAACCAAGCTGGGACTGGTAATGTGTATGAAAGTAACCGTGCTATAACCGGTAATGCTTAGCTGATAAATAGTAATGCACTTAACAGTAACCGTGCATAGCAGGAACATCACGTAAATATATAGGAATATATACAGGAATATCACGTAAGTACCATGGTTTGGAACCCCTGTTCGTGACACTATCTACCTATTGCAGGGATCTGGGTCACATGTTTTATACTTACATTATTTTGCTTGTTTGATTTATGCCCCTGCACTGTCTATTTGAACCTTTTTATCTTGTATACTTTATACCGTTGTTATTCTCCTGAATGGTGCTAGGGACACTCCACACCAAAGACATATAGGATTTTCATAATGGCATAATAAAGACTGATTGAAAACCTCTACACTGTATATCATCTGATACTTTTTGATGCAGTAGTTTAAATGAGCATTGCTCTAACAGGAAAAACGGACAGACTTTGAAGCACTGCTTTTTGGGTTTTTAGATCACTCTAAACTCTTCATGCAGCATTTACAACAAAAAGAAATATCCTATTCTCTATGGGAACTAGAAGAATTAAATATGCCCAATGTTCAAATTCTAGAAGGCACGCTTGGTGAGGGTAATGCCGCCATGCGTTCCATTCCCAGTGAAACGCATGCGCTTTCACTGGATGCTCCCCAGGTGACCAGTTCCCGTGGGACCAAGAACAGAACAGTCCGTATACCTATAAGGACTATACTGAGTATTTTATCCATACAGCTGTACCTTTTACTTACATTTACATATTTACGTTTCTTATGTAGTGAGTGCCAGTGACACTTGGGGGTAAATTTACTAAGATGGGAGTTCTATTTAAGATGGGATGTTGCCCATAGCAACCAATCAGATTCCAGGTATTATGTTCTAGAACAGGCATGTCCAAACTGCGACCCTCCAGCTGTTGTGAAACTACACATCCCAGCATGCCCTGACACAGCTTTAGCATTCTCTGACAGCAAAACTGTGTCAAGGCATGCTGGGATATGTAGGTTCACAACAGCTGGAGGGCCGCAGTTTGGACATGCCTGTTCTAGAAGGTGCTAGATAAATGAGAAGCAGAATCTGATTGGTTGCTATGGGCAACATCCCATCTTAAATAGAACTTCCATGTTAGTAAATTTACCCCTTGGAGTGTATTTTTTTATTGTATATGATTCTTGTGTCTGTTTGGCTGACAGACCACTCGCTCCAATACACCTGCTGCTTCTAGTGTGTGCAAGTCACTCCTAAACCTTACATTCCCATCTTCATGCAGCATTGTCTGAACAGTTTAGTCAGGTGAGGTCTGAGAGATAGTAATTCAACATACTGTAGCACATTCATTTATGGATCCATGTAGACACCTACTGTAGGGGAGATTTAGTGAACCTTTTAAAAAGTTAAAGTAAAGGTGTTGCCTATAGTAGCCAATCAGATTCCAGTAATCATTTTCTAGAATGTGCAAGATAAATGACAACTAGAATCTGATTGATTGGTTGCTATGAGCATTGTAAATCTCTGGTGGTCCATCTCCCTACTTAGGGATGAGTGGGTTCGAATCCCCCCGAACTTCATGTTCCGAGCCAGGATCTGTGTCCGGCACGGGACTTCACGCCAGACTTGGATCCCAGATTGAGGCAAAACATCATCATCCCGCTGTCGGATTTTCACGGGTTTTGGATTCCATATAAGGATTCCATTTTCACTCTGGACTTGGAGAGTGAAGGAGACAGAGCTCTGTCTGTCTGTGGGTGGTAGCATACAGGGGTGCTTCTGTCCTGTGCTGTTCTGGGGTGGTGTCCTGTGCTGTTAGGGATGCTGCTGTCCTGTGCTGTTCTTGGGTGGTGTCCTGTACTGGTGTACTGTACTGTTAGTGGTGCTGTTGTCCTGTACAGGTGGAATGCTGTTTTGGGGTGGTGTCCTGTGCTGTTAGGAGTGCTGCTGTCCTATGCTGTACAGAGGTGCTGTCCTGTGCTGTTAGGGATGCTGCAGTCCTGTGCTGTACAGGGGTACTGTTCTGTGTGATTTAAAAATAAGGGGAACTGTTCTGTGTGCTGTTAAAATACAGGGGTACTGTAAAAACAAAGGAACGCTGTGGCCCTGCCATGTATGCTGTAAAAATACAGGGGTGCTGTAAAAATAAAGGAATGCAGTGGCCCTCTCCTGTATTCTGTAAAAATACAGGGGTGCTGTAAAAATAAAGGAACACTGTGGCCCTGTCCGGTATACTGTAAAAATACAGGGGTGCTGTAAAAATAAAGGAATGCTGTGGCCCTGTCCTGTATGCTGTTAAAATACAGGGGTACTGTAAAAATAAAGGAACGCTGTGGACCTGTCCTATATGCTGTAAAAATACAGGGGTGGGGTGCTGTAAAAATAAAGGAATGCTGTCGCCCTGTACTGTATGCTGTAAAAATACAGGGGTTCTGTAAAAACATAGGGACGCTATGGCTCTTTCCTGTATGCTGTAAAAATAAAGGAATGCTGTGGCCCTGTCCTGTATGCTGTAAAAATAAAGGGGTGCTGTAAAAATAAAGGAATGTTATGGCCCTGTCCTGTATGCTGTAAAAATATAGGGGCACAGGGGCACTGTTCTGTGTGATAAATAATAAAGGGGTGCTGTCCTGGGAAATGGAGAACAAAAATTTGGAGGGAGAAATAGAGAAAGATCAGGAACCACTTCCTAGTACTAGTGCTGAAGCTGCTGCCACCAGTCATGACATTGACAATGCAATTCTATCAATGTCATCTGCTAAGGCCGATGCTCAATGTCATGGAGGGCATGTAAAAAAAAGAAGAAAAAAATAAGAACCAAAAAAAAAAAGAAATGATCTGATGAGAAATGTAAAATTGACAATACGCCATTCACGTCACGAAGTGCCAAGGAAAGGCTAAGGCCTTGGCCTATGTTCATGACTGGAAGCCCTGCTCTCTCTCAAATTTTTTAAAAAATGAAGCTTGTTAAAGCACAGGAAACAATTGTGTGTTCAGAGATATCACAAATCCCCAAGGAGAGTCCAAGTGTGTCCGCGGTTGCGATGTCTAGGCCTGACCTTCACAACACTGTATGGGAAGAAGAGGCTCCTACCACGATTTGCACACCCTCTGCAAGTGCTGGGAAGAGCACCACCAGTCCAGTTGCTGATATTGAGATGGAGGATGTCACTGTAGAAGTACAACAGGATGAGGAGGATATTGGTGTAGCTGGCGCTGAGGAGGAAGTTGGTGATGAGGATTCTAATAGTGATGTGGTTTGTTTGAATAAGGCACCAGTGGAGACAGTTGTTGGCCATGGGATGAAAAAGCCCATTGTCATGCCTGGGCAAAATACCAAAAAATCTACCTCTTCGGTGTAGAATTATTTTTCTGTGAGTATGTGGATGCAAACACTGAAGGGCTGAGAGATCGGAGGATTTGGATGAGGATGACATCTTGCTTCTTTTTTGTTGGGGACCTAAATAAATTAATAATTTCAGCCACAGTCGTGTGGCAGGCCCTGTCAGTCAAAATTATTGGTTTGTTAAACTGTGCATGTCCTGTTTATACAACATAAGGGTGGGTTCTATCTTGCACATCTTTTCTCTGTCTGCCACATCATTCAGGGGGTGCTGCCCTATATGGGGTGCTGCCCATCTACCCTATCAGTCCAGGGGTGCTTCCCCACTGCTGTTTAAGTCCAAGGGTGGTGTTGCCTGTCTGCTGTACTGTGTAATTCCCCAGGGGTGCTGCCTATGCAGTATAAGTCCAGGGGTGTTGCCTATCTGCTGTATAAGTCCAGGGGTGCTGCCCATCTGCTATATAAGTCCAGAGGTGCTGCTGTATAATTCCAGGAGTGCAGCTGTACTTGATCCTAAGTTTAAACTAAAGCCTAGAGCAGAACATGAAACAAGCTTCAACATCACAACCAGATTTGTGAAAAAATATAGTAGCAAAGGTGGAAATGGAAATTCCATGTTTGACAAAGTGTTTTCCAATAAAGTGGTGAGAGACCACATTTGTGGCCAAAGTCAGTCAGATGTAGAAGAGACAGAATCATAATCCAGCGGAACGTGACATGGCAACATCTCCAAACTTAATTTTCTCTGGCAACTGCTGGAGAAAAACGAGATTTTTCAAAAACACCTACAATATGTCTATATGTCTGCCATATAATTCCAGGGGTGCCCTGTATTAACCTGCCCATCTCTAGTAGATATATATTCTAGTGTGCACTGTGCACCCAGCATTAGAGAGAGGTTCTTTTCAATTATTTCATGTTAGGGCCTAAAATTAATGGCTCCAATTAGTCAACCTTAATTTTGATTTATTAATGTTCCACATTTTGGGATTATTTACAAGATGCAAATTTGTTGTACAGGGTTCTTTTCCTTTATTGTGTAAAAGTTTTCTCCTTAATAATTGTACAATGTAGGGTTATCGCAAGACCTTGCGGTGTTAGAAGAGTTTCAGCGATCTTGCGTTGCATCAGCTTTCCATTGCACTGCAGCACTAGATGGGCCAGGAGCTCCTGTGAGGCACAAACAGTTACTGAGTAAGGGCCCAGTATGGAGTCTCATGGTGGCTTACAGCCAGGAAGCTGTCTGGTTTGCCAGGCTGAAGCATGCTGGTGGCACAGAGGTTAGCTTTGCTCCCTCCCACAGTTTTACTTGTAATATGAAATGAGTTTGGACTAGAGTGGTAAACTCCACTAGGTCAGAGGCTCACTAACTAAAAATTTACTGCACAATCCTGCTTAGTACTGTACTAAACCCACCCGAACTCAACTTGGCCGATAAGGGGATTTCTGTGGGGGCTTACGAGGGGCTGCTAAAGCATTCAAGGGACTGCTTTAGTTAAAAATAAAATATGAATAAAATAAACAAGAGACACAGGTATGCTCACATGTCTGTAACTGGGACACACAGGTATGCTCACATGTGTGTAACTGGGAGCTGTGAAAAACAAAAACAAGGCATCTGCCACAAAATATGTAAATAAAAATGTAATAATAAAATGAAAAAAAAAAAAGAAACCCACGAGATTTTCACACAATAAGTCTCCAGACTCCGTGGAAGGGTAAATATCCAATCTTGATCCTGTGGTATAAACCAGTTTATTTGCATCCCAGCATTAAATCCGAGATTATCGCAATCCCTGAAAATGGAGAAGGGGTACAAATTCGGAGGCTTTGGCCCTAGTTTTTCATTTTGTCCAGTATTGTTGTAATTATACAGTACATTTGCTTGGTTAAAGTCCTTTCTGTTCCACAGTAAGATAGGAGTGGGGGTGAAAGCCTGTATGTTGTTCCTGATTGCGCGTTCCTCTCTAATTTTTAATCACCTTCTTTAAACTGTCCTCTTCCTCTTGCCTCTTCTCATAATGTGAAAAGTCATCGAATATGGAGGTGGTATGTTTGTAGTTAGCTATGATTTGGAGAACTTGGTGAGCTTTTTCTAGGGGGACCACCTGTCGCTGAAATGATGGGTTTGTTAAACTGTGCATGTCCTGTTTAAACAACATATGGGTGGGTGAGAGGGCCCAAGGACAATTCCATCTTGCACATCTTTTTTTCTTTGCATTATGTAGGCTGACCATATTATCCCTGTAACCTGGGACACTCATGAATTACACAGGTTCTGTGGCTGGCTGACTACAAGCCTGCATTTCACCTGATTTTAAGCAGCCACAGAACCTGTGTAATTCATGAGTATCCCAGGTTAAAAGGATAATATGATCAGCCTACAATGTTATGTGCTCTTTGGGGACTAGTTTTTAAAACTGCCATCCGGTCTGCCACTGCAGTGCCACTCCTAGATGGGCCAGGTGTTTGTGCCACCCACTTGTGTCGCTTAGCTTAGTCATCCAGCTTTCCCGGTGAAACCTTTTGGCCTACAAACAATATTGGGAGGTGTGAGGTGTTCAGAATAGACTGGAAATGAGTGGAAATGAATGCTATTGAGGTTAATAATACTGTAGGACCACAAAAAATCAAATTCTGCGATTTTAGCTGTTTTTATTTTTTATTTTAAAAAAATCCAGATCCAAAACCAAAACTAAAACCCAAAAGAGTGGTTTTGGCAAAACCAATCCAGATCCAAAACCAAAACACAAAACCCGAAAGTGTCTGGTGTACATCTCTACTATTAATCAACATCAGTATTCAAGTGGCATAAGAAGTAATGTCCTTGGAAAACAATCCTGACATATGGGATCCCTATCTTTATCTTGTTATTTCTCTGAGTTCTAGGCGTAAATTAACTAATAATCATGTCTCACCCGTGTTTGTCCGTGATTAAACTCGGGTGAGAACGATCAGACATGGGTGCTATTTTTAAACTAAAACAAAGGAATGTATTACAGTATGTTCCCATGTTTTAGTTAATCGTGTTTTCCGATGGTGTTTCCCGGCAGCCAAACATTCCCGAACATCAAACCTGCACAGATCAGTGAGATCTGTGCAGTGCTTCTCTTTGTAAATGTCCTGAAATGGTTAAAAAATACAGCAAATCCTGGTTCAAAAAATACAGGGGAAAAATTTCTTAGGGTTCCCCTGTAGTTTAAGAACCAGCAACAGGCTCTAAGACAGTTCCTGGTTTCAGCAATACAGGATGGGGTGAAGATGTGGGGTTCCCTATTTTTTTAAAACCAGTACCGGGCTCCACTAGCCAGGGAGGTAATGCCACAGCCAGGGGAGGGGACACACTTATATTGGTCCCCATGACTGTAGCATTAACCCCCTTAACTAGTCAGCCCTGGCTGCGTATTCTGGGGGAGTGGAGACCCCCTTAATAAAGAGGTCCCCCTTTCAGGTTCCCATTATGGGATACAATTTAGCAGTTTTCCACCATTGAAGTTGATAGTGTTGCAGTTTACAGCCAATTAGCAGGCTTCTCTGATGGAGGTACCCACTGATTGGCTGGCAGAACTAATGACAGGACTTACGTGCGGCTTGGTCATTCGCGTAGAGGAAGTGTATGTGTTAACACATACACTTCCTCGTGTCTGTCTTGGTTTGGGTGTTCCGGTTTATTTTCTTGTATTGAAGAGGACGCGATCTAAACTAAGAATAGGAGAGCATGGATTTTGAACAAGTGCCAATTTTGACTATACTTTGTACTAGATAGTCAAGATCGACTTGCCTGCACAGTCTATCTATCTTTGCGATACTGACCCTGCGGGAAAGCACATCAGAATCGAATAGGTATCGCAAGCTGCCTAACACCTTGAGATGTGCACTAACCTTCCTTAAGATTTTGACTATAGTGAATTTAATGCCACTCTTATAAAATCTGCAATTATTACAGGACAGTGATTTCAGCTTTGTACTTATTATTAGAGATGTGCTGCAGCCACTTTTTGTGTTTTGGATTTGGATCTGGATCCCCGCACATGTTTTGGATATGGATTAGTTTTGCCAAAACCACCCTTTTGGGTTTTGGTTTTGGATCTGGATGATTTTTGAAACCCCCCCCCCCCACACACACACACACACACACACACACACACACACACACACACACACACACACACACACACACACACACACACACACACACACACACACACACAAAAACAGGTAAAATCACATAATTTGGGACTAATTTTGATCCTACAGTATTATTAACCTCAATAACATTAATTTCCACTCATTTCCAGTCTATTCTGAACACCTCATACCTCACAATATTGTTTTTAGGCCAAAAAGTTGCACCAAGGTTGCTGGATGACTAAGCTAAGTGACACAAGTGGGCGGCACAAACACCTGGCCCATCTAAGAGTGGCACTGCAGTGGCAGACAGGATGGCAGTTTTAATAACTAAGCCCCAAAGAGCACATGATGCAAAGAAAAAAAAGAGATGCAAGATGGAATTGTCCTTGGGCTCTCCCACCCACCCTTATGTTGTATAAACAGTACATGCACACTTTAACAAATCAATCATTTCAGCAACAGGGTCTGCCACACGACTGTGGCTGAAATTATTGGTTTGTTTGGGCTCCCACAAGAAAAGAAGCAATTAATCCCCCCACCAAAAAAGAATCAATTAATCTCTCCTTGCACAAACTGGCTCTACAGAGGCAAGCTGTCGTCCTCATCCTCATCCTCCGAATCCTCACCCCTTTCAGTGTGTACATCCTCCTCCTCTCAGAGTATTAATTCGTCCCCACTGGAATCCACTATCACAGGTCCCTGTGTACCTCCTGGAGGCAATTGCTGGTAAAGGTCTTCCTGGAGGAATTTATAATTCATTTTGATGAACATCATCTTCTCCACATTTTGTGGAAGCAACCTCCTACGCTGATCACTGGTAAGGTTACTGGCTGCACTAAACACTCTTTCGGAGTACACACTGGGGGGGGGGGGGGCAACTTAGGTAAAATAAAGCCAGTTTGTGCAAGGGCCCCCAAATTGTCTCTTTTTCCTGACAGTATACGTACGGACTGTCTGACATACCTACTTGGATGCTGTCACCGATATAATCCTCCACCATTCTTTCAATGGTGACAGCATCATATGTAGTGACAACAGACATGTCAGTAATGGTTGGCAGGTCCTTCAGTCCGGACCAGATGTCAACACTTTCTCCTGACTGCCCTGCATCATGCCAGTGGGTGCTCTAGGTAACGTTATCCTTTTCCTTGCAGCACCAGTTGCGGGGAAAAATGAACGAGGAGCTGTTGACCGGTCATGTTCCGCTTGAGTTGACAATTTTCTCACCAGCAGGTCTTTGCACCTCTGCAGACTTATGTCTGCTGGAAAGAGAGATACTTTGTAGGCTTTAAACCTAGGATTAAGCATGGTGGCCAAAATGTAGTGCTCTGATATCAACAGATTGACCACCCTTCAATCCTGGCAAAGCGAATGATGGGCTCCATCCACAAGTCCCACATACATAGCGGAATCACTCCATCTTAGCTCCTCCTTCAATTTCTCCAGCTGCTTCTGCACAAGCCTGATGAGGGGAATGACCTGACTCAAGCAGGCAGTGTCTGAACTGACTTCACGTGTGGCAAGTTCGAAGGGTATGGGGAACCTTGCACAAGACGGAAATCATTCTCCACTGCGCTTGAGTCAGGTGCATTCTCCCTCCTTGGCCTATATCGTAGGTGGATGTATAGGCTTGAGTGGCCTTTTGCTGCTTCTCCATCCTCTGAAGCATATAGAGTGTTGAATTCCACCTTGTTACCACCTCTTGCTTCAGGTGATGGCAGGGCAGGTTCAGAATTGTTTGCTGGCACTCCAGTCTTCAGCACACGGTGGCTGAATGTCGAAAGTGTTCCGCAATTTTTCGGGCCACCGACAGCATCTCCTGTATGCGCTGTAATTTTTAAAAAAAATTCTGCACCACCAAATTAATTATATGTGTAAAACATGGGATGTGCTGGAATTTTCCCAGATGTAATGCACGCACAGTATTGGTAGCATTGTCTGATATCACAAATCCCCAGGAGAGTCTAAGTGGGGTGAGCCATTGTGCGATGATGTCCCTCAGTTTCTGTAAGAGGTTTTCAGTGGTGTGCCTCTTACGGAAACCGGTGATACACAGCGTAGCCTGCCTAGAACGAGTTGGCATTTGTGAGATGCTGCTACTGGTGCCGCTGCTGTTGTTGCTGCTGGAGGCAATATGTCTACCCAGTGGGCTGTCACAATCATGTAGTCCTTAGTTTGCCCTGCTCCACTTGTCCACATGTCCGTGGTTAAGTGGACAATGGGGGTAGTTCAGACCTGATCATAGCAGAAAATTTGTTGGCAGTTGGGCAAAACCATGGGCGTCATTCAGACCCGATCGCACGCTAACTTTTTTTGTCAGCGGTGTGATCGGGTCTGAACTGTCTGACAGCGGCAGATTTTACGAAGAAAGCGATCGCACTTGCGATCGCAAGAAGATTGACAGGAAAAGGCCGTTTGTGGGTGTCAACTGACCATTTCTAGGGAGTGTCCGCAAAAATGCAGGCGTGCCCAGCTGTTTTAAGGGAGGATTCCTGACATCATCTCCTGGCCAGATCATCGCAGCGGCTGAGTAAGTCCTGAGCTGTGCAGAGACTGCACAAACTTTTGTTTGTGCAGTTCTCTGCACAAGTGTTCGCACCCCTGCACATCAACTGCCCCCTCCCCCTGTAGGCGGCAACTACCTGTTTGCAGCATTGCAAAAAAACACCTGCGTGCGATCAGGTCTGAATCACCTCCAATGTGCACTGCAGGTGAGGCAGATGTAACATTTGCAGAGAGAGTTAGATTTGGGTGGGTTATTTTGTTTCTGTGCAGAGTAAATACTGCCTGCTTTATTTTTACACTGCAATTTAGATTTCAGTTTGAACACACCCCACCCAAATCTAACTCTCTCTGCACATGTTATATCTGCCCGCCCTGCAGTGAACATGGTTTTGCCCAACTGCTAACAAATTTGCTGCTACGATCAGGTGTTTACAACCGCATTTTTCAGGACACTGAGAATACTTTTCTGAATGTCCCTGTACAGTCTGGGAATCGCTTTCCTAGTGAAATGGAATCTAGATGGGATTTGGTACCGGGGACACAGTACATCCATCAACTGTCTAAATCCCACTGGCAGATCCCGGGCGCACGTCTAACACCAGCATAGTTGTTTTGGCCTCAGTAATCTGCTTTGCAACAGGATGACTGCTGTCATATTTCATTTTTCTTGCAAAGGACTGTTGGACAGTCAGTTGCTTAGTTGAAGTACAGTAGTACAAGTGGTCTTCTGACTTCCCCTCTGGGATGACGATCGACTCCCAGCAGCAACAACAGCAGCAGCAGTAGGCCTACCACTCAATGTTCCTCTGGAGGAATCCCGGTTAGGAGAGGACTCGTCAGTCATGCCAATGATATGGCCTGCAGGACTACTGACATTTCTGACTGAGGAGGAAATTGACATTGAGGGAGCTGGTGATGTGGCTTGCAGGAGCTTGGGTACAAGAGGAAGAAGGGATTTAGGTGTCAGTGGACTGCTTACGCTCTTACCCAAAGTTTCTGAACTTGACAATGACTTATGATGCATGCAGGTGACGTATAAGGGAGGATGTTCCTAGGTGGTTAACGTCCATACCCCTACTTATTACAGATTGACAAAGGCAACACACGGCTTGACACCTGTTGTCCGGATTTGTGGAAAAATAATTCCACACCAAAGAGGTGGCTTTTTTGGTATTTTGCACAGGCATGATAATGGGATTTCTCATCCCACGGACATAAACTGTCTCCACTGGTGCCTTATTCAAACAAACCACATCACAATCAGAATCCTCATCTTCAACTTCCTCCTCAGCGCCTACTTCTCCTATAGTCTCCTCATGCTGGTGTACATCTCCAGTGACTTCCTCAATCTCAATATCAGCAACTGGACTAGCAGTGCTCTTTCCAGCACTTGCAGGGGGTGTGCAAATGGTGTTAGGAGCCTCCTCTTTCCAAACAGTCTTGGGAAGGTCAGGCCTAGACATCGCAACCGCGGACACACTTGTACTCTCCTTGTGGAGTTGTGATATCTCTGAACGCACAGTTGTATTTTCCTGTGCTTTAACAAGCTTAGGTTTTTTTTTATTTTTCAAGAGGGAGGAGGGCTTCCATCCTCACGAGAAGCTGAACCACCAGTCATGGACATAGGCCAAGTCCTTAGCCTTTTCTTGCCACTTCGTGTTGTGAATGGCATATTGCCAATTTTATGTTTCTCGTCAGATAATTTGTTTTTCTTCCTGATTATTAATTTTTGCTTCTTGGATTTTACATGCCCTCTGTGACATTGGGCATTGGACTTAGCAGACGATGTTGATGGAATTGCATCATCAATGTCATGACTGGTGGCAGCTTCAGCACTAGTACTAGGAACTGGAAGTGGTTCCTGATCTTCCACTATTTTTCCTCCAAATTGTTGTTCTCCATTTCACAGGACAGCACACCTTTATTATTACATCACACAGAACAGTGCCTCTTTATTGTAACAGCACCCCTGTATACTTACAGCATACAGGGCTAGTGTAATGTTATTTGAACACCAGCACCCCTATATTTTACAGCAGTGTGCTTTTCATTTTTAACAACTGCACCTCTGAATTTTTACAACATACAGGGCCAATGTAATGTTATTTGAACAGCAAAGCAAAACCCTTATATTTTACAGCATACAAGAGCAGTGCGCTTTTAATTTTTAACAACTGCACCTCTGAATTTTTTTACAACATTCAGGGCCAGCAGCACCACTACATTTTACAGCATACAGCAGTGTGCTTTTCATTTTTAACAACTGCACCTCTGAATTTTTACAATATACAGGGCCAGCAGCACCCCAATATTTTACAGCATACAGCAGTGTGCTTTTAATTTTTAACAACTGCACTCCTGAATTTTTACAACATACAGGGCCAGTGTAATGTTATTTGAACAGCAACACACCTATATTTTACAGAATACAGCAGTGTGCTTTTAAATTTTAACAGCTGCACCCCTGAATTTATATAGCGCACAGGGCCAGCGTAATGTTATTTGAACAGCAACACCCCTATATTTTACAGCATACAGCAGTGTGCTTTTAATTTTTAACTGCAGCCCTGAATTTTTACAACATACAGGGCAAGCAGCACCCTTATATTTTACAGCATATAGCAGTGTGCTTTTAATTTTTAACAACTGCACCTCTGAATGTTTACAACATACAGGGACAGCAGCACCCCTATATTTTACAGCAAACAGCAGTGTGCTTTTAAATTTTAACTGCACCCCTGAATTTTTACAACATATAGGGCCAGTGTAATGTTATTTGGACAGCAACACATCTATATTTTACAGCATACAGCAGTGTGCTTTGAATTTTTAACAACTGCACCCCTGAATTTTTATAGCATACAGGGCCAGTGTAATGTTATTTGAACAGCAACCCTACAATATTTTACAGAATACAGCAGTGTGCATTTAATTTTTAACTGCATCCCTGAATTTTTATTACATACAGGGCCAGCAGCACCCCAATATTTTACAGCATACAGGACCAGTGTGCTTTTAATTTTTAGAAACTGCACCTCTGAATTTTTACAACATACAGGGCCAGCAGCACCCCAATATTTTGCAGCATACAGGAGCAGTGTGCATTTAAATTTTAACAACTGCACCACTGAATTTTTATAGCATACAGGGCCAGTGTAATGTTATTTGAACAGCAACACCCCTATATTTTACAGCATACAGCAGTGTGCTTTTAATTTTTAACAGCACTCCTGAATTTTTACAACATACAGGGCCTGCAGCACCCCAATATTTTACAGCATACAGGAGCAGTGTGCTTTTAATTTTTAATAACTGCTCCTCTGAAGTTCAGGGGGGTTTGGTTCTCAGGGAACCGCACTCGCTCATCTCTATTATGTGTATTCTGTATTGTTGTCCATAATTCATACATTTAAATCAAAGCATACATGCTGACAAATGGGCTGCCACCTTCAGGAGCAAGATCGAAGGTGTGGGGGTGTGACACAGTGATCATATCTTTGTGGCACCACCTCCTCCTATACAACATCACAATACTTGGCATAAGAAAGTGTGTGTGCAAGGATGACATGTCAGTCATCAGGCTCCCCCCACATGTCATAAGAATCCTCTATAGCCCTACATGCCATTAGTTTCACCTCCATAATTTATCAGATCCTCCAAATGTCTTCAAATCCAATAAACCCATTAAAGGTTCATCAGGTGTCCTTACATGGCCTTAATATGCCATTAAATTAGACCTCTCCAAAAGAGCTTAATCTCTCCTTTTCCACTTACCCTAACTGCTATTGGAGACTGGAGCACACACAATACCACTTTGCTTGCCCACATAACAGACACAGCAATTTCTTTCTATGTCGAAATGCCTCATTACCATCCTATTACCACCAAGTAACAGACCATCATATAAACATAGAATGTGACGGCAGATAAAAACAACTTGACCCATCTAGTCTGTCCCTTTTTTATCCATATTGTTACCTCAAACCCTATTTTATCCCTATTTCTTTGTGAGGACATCCTTATGTCTATCCCAAACATGTTGAAATTGCTCTACTGTATTTGTCGCTACCACCTCTTATGGGAGGCTATTCCACTTGTCCACTAGCCTTTCTGTGAAGTACTTTTTTCACAAATTTTCCCTGAACCTTCCATTTCAGCATGTGCAGTGGTGTTCTAATACTTCTCTTCCATTGAAGACTGTTTCCCACCTGTAACTCGTTAAAACCTTTGATATATTTAAAGTTTCTATTATACCTCCCCTTGCCATGCTCTGCTCCAAACCATACATATTAAGATCTTTTATTCTTTATGGGTACATTTTGTGATGTAGACCATGTCTATAGTGTATTAATTATCCTTCTGGAGATACAGTATGGCCTTCAGAACTGAACACAGTATTCTAGATGAGGTCATACCAATGACCTATACAGTGGCATTATTACTTCTTTCTTTCTGCTACTGATTCCTCCTCCCATGCAACCAAGCATCTTGAGTCCTGTAGGAGAAAGAGCACAATATAAATAAAATTATTATTATCTGACTTACCTTCCTCATTGCTTTGTTACATTGCTTACCACCTGTCTTTAAGTCTGCTGAACAAGTGACACCTACTGCAGATCCTTTTCCTCCTCAGTAGTTTCCATTATAATTAATACAATATTTAGCCTTTGGATTTTTGAGAACAAGTGCATGAATTTTAATTTTTTGGCATTAAACTGTGACTCTTGACCATTCCTCTAGTCCAGTGGTTCTCAAACTCGGTCCTCAGGACCCCACACAGTGCATGTTTTGCAGGTAACCCAGCAGGTGCACAGGTGTATTAATTACTCACTGACACATTTTAAAAGGTCCACAGGTGGAGCTAATTATTTCACTTGTGATTCTGTGAGACCTGCAAAATATGCACCATGTGGGGTCCTGAGGACCGAGTTCGAGAACCTGTGCTCTAGTCTACCTAGATCATCAGTCATTTGTTTTACTCCTCCTGGTGTGTCTACCCTGTTGCATACCTTTGTGCCATCTGCATCCAGCTGCAAATGAAAAGTGACCGACTCAGAATAGGTCATATTAAGTACTTTAAGATGAGTATGCAGCCATTGCGGCAAGTATTATTTCAAATTTTGCAAGGCTAAAACATGAACTACTGTACATAAACAAAATTATTTATTATTGCCATGAAGCTTGATGAATTATATTTCTGTTAAAGGTATTACAGATCCAATAGAGATTCAGTTCAAAGTTAAAGGGACCTATTTGTCATGTAGAGCGGCTTTGCGGTGATATATAAAAGTGTTTTATACGCCTCTATAAAGGCTATGTTTGGTAAATAAAATATAATCTAAAATAAAAGAGCATTTCATTTTACTCCTGTAAATAAGCACCAGAGTATTGGTACCCATACACTTGTGCAATTGCATGCGATGTGATATCGGGCCCAATTTCCCTTGAAGCTCACCTTGAGATAAATCACATCTAAAGTACTTTTTTTGTGCATTCAATGCGCATACAATCTTGCGATTTATTGCATGCCCCTTACGACCGCAAATCGGGTGAAATCGGATGATCGAATGTGATCACATTGCATGCTGACCAAAGCACACCAGATTTATCTGCAAGATTTTTAAACATTTAAATAGAGGGCTGGGATATCTGGATGATATATAAACAGGCAGCCATTTTAACTCTGTGCACTTCTGTTTGCTTTGTGACTAGAGAAGTTTGGTTTATACCTGCTGCTCATTCCACATTGCTAGCTACCGTGCAATGGGGGTCATTCCGAGTTGTTCGCTCAGTAAATTTCTTCGCTTCGCAGCGATTTTCCGCTTAATGCGCATGCGCAATGTTCGCACTGCGACTGCGCCAAGTAAATTTGCTATGCAGTTAGGAATATTACTCACGGTTTTTTCATCGTTCTGGTGATCGTAATGTGATTGACAGGAAGTGGGTGTTTCTGGGCGGAAACAGGCCGTTTTAGGGGCGTGTGGGAAAAAAACGCTACCGTTTCTGGGAAAAACGCGGGAGTGGCTGGAGAAACGGAGGAGTGTCTGGGCGAACGCTGGGTGTGTTTGTGATGTCAAACCAGGAACGACAAGCACTGAACTGATCGCACTGGCAGAGTAAGTCTCGAGCTACTCAGAAACTGCACAGAGATGTCTTATCGCAATATTGCGAATCTTTCGTTCGCAATTTTAAGATGCTAAGATTCACTCCCAGTAGGCGGCGGCTTAGCGTGCGCAATGCTGCTAAAAGCAGCTTGCGAGCGAACAACTCTGAATGACCCCCACTGCTTTGTTCTGCTTGCATTACAAAGTGTTTCTATACTGCTGTGTGTAGAGATGGATTCTGATCGCTTCAGGCTCTCATTGCTTGTAGATTTACAAAATGTTTTATTTTTAAAACTGCATTTGTTAGAAAAAAAATGTGTTTTTATTTCAAAACATAACTTTTTTATTAAATACGTGCCAAACACGGCTGAACTTTAGCAAACAGTTTTCATGATGCAGCACATCTGCATCATTACATTTATGAAATGAAAAAAAAAACTTGCTCTATATAGCAACAAATGTGGTGCATTGTGATACTACGGCATTGAGTGGCACCGCATCCAGGGGCCCAATGCACACATGCAGCTTGGGGTAGGAAGATGGGTCCCCGGTTCCATCAACATGCACCAAGTTCATGTATGCATAGTGCTCCTGACAGCAGTGCCACTCATCACCATAGTATCAGAATGCACCACATCTGTTGCTATATATAGCAAGGGCAGCATTACATTTGTGAACCGTAAAAAAAATGGTATATATATCAAAACATAACTATTTTTATAAATATGCGGCCAACATGGCTGAACTTTTTCAAACACTATAACTTTATAATAATGTATCTTCAAATTTTAATTTTGCATATAAATCTGGTGCAGTATGATCTACAGTGTTTTTTGAGTGGTAGCGCTTTCAGGGGCACAATGCACACATGCAGGTAGGCCAGGCTTCAGTCTCCCCGGCACCATCAACCTGACCCAAGCTGCATGTGTGCATTGTCCACCTGAAAGCGGCGCCACTAAAACGCTGCATAGTTCAGCAGATCTATCACAATATATACCAAGGGCAGCAAGAATTTTATATATACCAACAGATTTGGTGCATTCTGATACTACGGTGTTGAGTGTCACTAGTGCCAGGGGCGCAATGCACACATGTAGCTAGGGGCAGGAAGATGGGTCCCCGGTACCATCAATTGGTATTCCCTGCTCCATTGTTGTGATTTTATGTGGAACTTTTTAACTGTTAAAAAATCCTTTTGGAAATTTCAAGGTGATCCATGTTTATGTGACCAGAAGACAAAAAGATACTGCTACGTGTATTCGTGACAGAAAATATATGTAGGTTTTATCTTTTTGTGATATCTCCTGCCGTTTTTCAAGTGTGGAAGGGATGACAGTGTGAAAGATACCTTTACATGCACTCGTGAAAGGAACACAATGTAAGTTCCGTTCCAATTAGAAAAGAACACAAGTGTCACAGATATTGAGGAAGATTGAATACACTTCTCCCTCCCAGTGTGGTTTACTTTGGAGATGAGCGGGTTCGGATCTCAAAGAACCAAACCCCCCAGGACTTCACGTCACGAGCCCGGATCCGAGTCAGGCTCAGGTTTTCCCGCCTGACTCAGAAACCAGAACGAGGCAAAACGTCATCATCCCGCTGTCGGATTTTCGCGGGATTTGTATTCCATATAAGGATCCACGCATCCCCGCCGTTTTCACTCCGGCATTGGAGAGTGTAGAGAGAGGACGTGTCTCCGTTCTCTCAGTGTCCGTGTCTTGTGCTGTATTTGTCCAGTCACAGTGGTTGTGTCCTCTTGCTGCCATATGTACATTGCTGCTGTGTTGTGCTGCATCAGTTCAGTGGAGGTGTATTGTGCTGCATCAAACCAGTGGTAGTGTCCTGTGCATCCGCCATCAGTCATTCCAGTGACCAGGCAGTCACAGTTGTATACTTTGCTGCCATATGTCCAGTGCTGATGTATAATGACAACAAGTCCCTTACAGTGTTGCTGTGTTGTCCTGCATCAAACCAGTGGTAGTGTCCTGTGCATCAGCCATCAGTCATTGCAGTGACCAGGCAGTCACAGTGGTATACTCTGCTGCCATATGTCCAATGCTGCTGTATAATGATAAGTCCCTTACAGTGTTGCTGTGTTGTCCTGCATCAGACCAGTGGTAGTGTCCTTTGCATCAGCCATCAGTCATTCCAGTGACCAGTCACAGTGGTATACTCAGCTGCCATATGTCCAGTGCTGATGTATAATGATAACAAGTTCCTTACAGTGTTGCTGTGTTGTCCTGCATCAAACCAGTGGTAGTGTCCTGTGCATCAGCCATCAGTCATTCCAGTAACCAGGCAGTCACAGTGGTATACTCTGCTGCCATATATCCAATGCTGCTGTATAATTATAACAAGTCCCTTACAGTTGTGGAGATGTGCCCTGTGTCTCAGGGCACATCACCACAACAGTGTGCAGGGGATCTGTGTCCCCTGCAGAGCGCGAGGGTGGACAGCGCTGGGGCAGCTTGTCTGTCCCCAGCGCTGGGTGTGCGGCGGGTGTCTGGTGCAGGGATCGGATGTTTCCCTGCACCAGGCTGTCGGCGGCGGCGGGTAGCGGCGCGGCGGCGCTTTAAACTTGGCGCCACTTGGGCCGCCAATGAGAAGCGCCGCCGGCGTCTTTTCAAACCCGGCGCCGTCCGCGAGCCAATCGCGGCTCGCGGGGCGCCGGCCAATCGGAGGTGGGTGCGGCGAGCCAATCAGTGCTCGCCGCGTTATGGGCCCCGCCCCCGGCGTCTGACATCAGACGCGGGGCGGGAGCCTAAGAAGAGGTCGGGCACGCGGAGGAGCGCGAAAGAAGACGCCGGGCGGGAGCCGAAGATGGAGGGGCGCGGAAGAGCGCTGAAGAGCGCTGAAGAGCTCCGGTGGCCGCGGAAGAGGCCAGAAGACTCCAGGCTCCGGGAAAAGATGTCCCGCGGTGGCTGGACGCCAGCGGCCGAAGAGTGAAGGGGAGCGCCGGAGAGGCCACCAGGGGTGGGAAGGAAGAGAGCTGACGAAGCTCCCCCCTGGTGCCTCTCCCACTGGGTCAGGTAGGCCCTTATCAGGTGCCCCTGTACCCTCTCTCTCCTCCCTAGACCACTGGGTGTTCGGGCATTAGGCCCATGGGCACAGTCAGGCCCTTCCGGCCTGTGGGCAGTTAGTCGGGCCCTCCCGGCCCGTGGGTACGTTTGATCGGGCCCTCCGGGTCCGTGGGCATGTGAAGTCGGGGTTCCTCCCGGCCCGTGGCCCTGATAGGAGGTTTGGCCCACCATTTGATTTGGTGGTTTGGGCATTAGGCCCAAGCCACCGCGACGGCGCCATAGGCGGGCACTAGGCCCGAGGGGCACATCGGGCACTCGGCCTGTGGGGGCATTAGAGGGCATTAGGCCCTAGTGCATTTTGGGCAGTAGGTACATATAAGGTGACCCTGGGCACTAGGCCCAGGTCACCCATCGGGCAACGAGTTAGGCGGGCGCTAGGCCCGTGGGTGAAGTCAGGCCTCCGGCCTGGGTGCTGTCAGGGGGCGCTAGGCCCAGTGAATAAGTGCCCCCCCGAGGTGAATAGAGGTGGCACTGGGCACTAGGCCCAGGCCACCCTGAGGTGTTTAGGTAGGCAGGTCCGCTTGACCTGAGCCCCATAGAAGGAAGTGTACAGGAGGTGGGCAGGCTGTGTGGCGCCCAACCCCTCACAGCGGTAGGTAGGGATTTAAAGGGATAGCACCGTGGGATCTTGTAATCCGATATTGTGATGTATGTTGTTACTGTGCAGGGCAAAGTGTCTGTTTGTTTTAAGTTTGTGCATAGTTGTGTTGCACCACCCACACGAGCTAGTTTGAGGGCTCTGTTTATGTAGCTAGTGTAGCGGACGCACACTAGGGTAGTTCTTGGCCCTGCACGGCTGTTTTCTCTTTACCTCCTTACTGGGACCTGTAAGTGGAGAAGATCGGAGTGCAAGACTTGTAACGGTGAGTAGCATCTGTGTACGTTTATCCCTTGTCTGTCCCCGAGCGCCGGAATAGGGATTGCTCACGGACGTGAGAATCCCCTTCATCACACTACGCGCGAGAGTGCGAGTGTGTGAAATCTGGGTGGCTGAGGCTTTGTGCCAGTGATGACCTTTCACCCAACCGGTGAAGGTCGCCGTCACCCCTGGGGTATCCCCTCTTCCGGTGGAAGAAGGGTTGACACCCCCCTTAAGGTAGACTATTTTCTCCTCAGCTCGTTCGTCTGTCAGCTCCGAGAGGGAATCGCCGTGTCCGGATCCGACTGAAGATTGCCAGGTCCGTTGAAGGTTCCGGTACCTGAAGGTGAGAGAGAGCGGCGCCTGGTGAGTACCGAAACTACACCTGCATGGCAGCAGGCACCACCACACGCACCGCCCCCTACTCTTACACAGTGTTGCTGTGTTGTCCTGCATCAGACCAGTGGTAGTGTCCTGCGCATCAGCCATCAGTCATTCCAGTGACCAGGCAGTCACAGTGGTATACTCTGCTGCCATTTGTCCAATGCTGCTGTATAATGATAACAAGTTCCTTACAGTGTTGCTGTGTTATCCTGCATCAGACCAGTGGTAGTGTCCTGTGCATCAGCTACCAGTTATTCCAGTGACCGGGCAGTCACAGTGGTATACTCTGCTGCCATATGTCCAATGCTGCTGTATAATGATAACAAGTCCCTTACAGTGTTGCTGTGTTATCCTGCATCAGACCAGTGGTAGTGTCCTGTGCATCAGCCATCAGTCATTGCAGTGACCAGGCAGTCACAGTGGTATACTCTGCTGCCATATGTCCAATGCTGCTGTATAATAATATAACAATCCCTTACAGTGTTGCTGTGTTGTCCTGTATTAGACCAGTGGTAGTGTCCTGTGCATCAGCCATCAGTCATTCCAGTGACCAGGCAGTCACAGTGGTATACTCTGCTGCTATCTATCCAATGCTGCTGTATAATGATAACAAGGCCCTTACAGTGTTGCTGTGTTGTCCTGCATCAGACCAGTGGTAGTGTCCTGTGCATCAGCCACCAGTCATTCCAGTGACCAGGCAGTCACAGTGGAATACTCATCTGCCATATGTCCAGTGCTGCAGTATAATATATAGTGATGTGCACCAGAAATTTTTCGGGTTTTGGATTCGGACGCGTTTTGCCAAAACCTCCCTGAATTTTTTTTGTCGGATTCGGGTGTGTTTTGGATTCGGGTGTTTTTTTTTACAAAAAACCCTCAAAAACAGCTTAAATCATAGACTTTGGGGGTCATTTTGATCCCATAGTATTATTAACCTCAATAACCATAATTTCCACTCATTTTTAGTCTATTCTGAACACCTCACACCTCACAATATTATTTTTAGTCCTAAAATTTGCACCGAGGTCGCTGGATGACTAAGCTAAGCGACCCAAATGGCCGACACAAACACCTGGCCCATCTAGGAGTGGCACTGCAGTGTCAGACAGGATGGCACTTCAAAAAAATAGTCCCCAAACAGCACATGATGCAAAGAAAAAAAGAGGCGCAATGAGGTAGCTGTGTGACTAAGCTAAGCGACCCAAGTGGCCGACACAATCACCTGGCCCATCTAGGAGTGGCACTGCAGTGTCAGACAGGATGGCAGATTTAAAAAATAGTCCCCAAACAGCACATGATGCAAAGAAAAAAAGAGGCGCAATGAGGTCGCTGTGTGACTAAGCTAAGCGACCCAAGTGGCCGACACAAACACCTGGCCCATCTAGGAGTGGCACTGCAGTGTCAGACAGGATGGCAGATTTAAAAAATAGTCCCCAAACAGCACATGATGCAAAGAAAAAAAGAGGCGCAATTAGGTCGCTGTGTGACTAAGCTTAGCGACCCAAGTGGCCGACACAAACACCTGGCCCATCTAGGAGTGGCACTGCAGTGTCAGACAGGATGGCAGATTTAATAAATAGTCCCCAAACAGCACATGATGCAAAGAAAAAAGAGGTGCGCCAAGGTCGCTGGATGGCTAAGCTAAGCGACCCAAGTGGCCGACACATACACCTGGCCCATCTAGGAGTGGCACTGCAGTGTCAGACAGGATGGCAGATTTTAAAAAATAGTCCCCAAACAGCACATGATGCAAAGAAAAATGAAAGAAAAAAGAGGTGCAAGATGGAATTGTCCTTGGGCCCTCCCACCCACCCTTATGTTGTATAAACAGGACATGCACACTTTAACAAACCCATCATTTCAGCGACAGGGTCTGCCACATGACTGTGACTGAAATGACTGGTTCGTTTGGACCCCCACCAAAAAAGAAGCAATCAATCTCTCCTTGCACAAACTGGCTCTACAGAGGCAAGATGTCCACCTCCTCCTCATCGTCCGATTCCTCACCCCTTTCACTGTGTACATCCCCCTCCTCACAGATTATTAATTCGTCCCCCCTGGAATCCACCATCTCAGGTCCCTGTGTACTTTCTGGAGGCAATTGCTGGTGAATGTCTCCACGGAGGAATTGATTATAATTCATTTTGATGAACATCATCTTCTCCACATTTTCTGGAAGTAACCTCGTACGCCGATTGCTGACAAGGTGAGCGGCTGCACTAAACACTCTTTCGGAGTACACACTGGAGGGGGGGGCAACTTAGGTAAAATAAAGCCAGTTTGTGCAAGGGCCTCCAAATTGCCTCTTTTTCCTGCCTGTATACGTACGGACTGTCTGACGTGCCTACTTGGATGCAGTCACTCATATAATCCTCCACCATTCTTTCAATGGTGAGAGAATCATATGCAGTGACAGTAGACGACATGTCAGTAATCGTTGGCAGTTCCTTCAGTCCGGACCAGATGTCAGCACTCGCTCCAGACTGCCCTGCATCACCGCCAGTGGGTGGGCTCGGAATTCTTAGCCTTTTCCTCGCACCCCCAGTTGCGGGAGAATGTGAAGGAGGAGCTGTTGATGGGTCACGTTCCGCTTGACTTGACAATTTTCTCACTAGCAGGTCTTTGAACCTCTTCAGACTTGTGTCTGCCGGAAAGAAAGATACAACGTAGGTTTTAAATCTAGGATCGAGCACGGTGGCCAAAATGTAGTGCTCTGATTTCAACAGATTGACCACCCGTGAATCCTGGTTAAGCGAATTAAGGGCTCCATCCACAAGTCCCACATGCCTAGCGGAATCGCTCTGTTTTAGCTCCTCCTTCAATGTCTCCAGCTGCTTCTGCAAAAGCCTGATGAGGGGAATGTCTGAACTGACTTCACGTGTGGCAAGTTCAAAGGGTTGCAGAACCTTGCACAACGTTGAAATCATTCTCCACTGCGCTTGAGTCAGGTGCATTCCCCCTCCTTTGCCTATATCGTAGGCAGATGTGTAGGCTTGAATGGCCTTTTGCTGCTCCTCCATCCTCTGAAGCATATAGAGGGTTGAATTCCACCTCGTTACCACCTCTTGCTTCAGATGATGACAGAGCAGGTTCAGGGCCGTTTGCAGGTGCTCCAGTCTTCGGCACGCGGTGGCTGAATGCCGAAAGTGGCCCGCAATTCTTCGGGCCACGGACAGCATCTCTTGCACGCCCCTGTTGTTTTTTAAATAATTCTGCACCACCAAATTCAATGTATGTGCAAAACATGGGACGTGCTGGAATTTGCCCAGATGTAATGCACGCACAATATTGGTGGCATTGTCCGATGTCACAAATCCCCAGGAGAGTCCAATTGGGGTAAGCCATTCTGCGATGATGTTCCTCAGTTTCCGTAAGAGGTTGTCAGCTGTGTGCCTCTTATGGAAAGCGGTGATACAAAGCGTAGCCTGCCTAGGAACGAGTTGGCGTTTGCGAGATGCTGCTACTGGTGCCGCTGCTGCTGTTCTTGCTGCGGGAGGCAATACATCTACCCAGTGGGCTGTCACAGTCATATAGTCCTGAGTCTGCCCTGCTCCAATTGTACACATGTCCGTGGTTAAGTGGACATTGGGTACAACTGCATTTTATAGGACACTGGTGACTCTTTTTCTGACGTCTGTGTACATTTTCGGTATCGCCTGCCTAGAGAAATGGAACCTAGATGGTATTTGGTACCGGGGACACAGTACCTCAATTAAGTCTCTAGTTCCCTGTGAATTAATGGTGGATACCGGAAACACGTTTCTCACCATCCAGGCTGCCAAGGCCTGAGTTATCCGCTTTGCCGCAGGATGACTGCTGTGATATTTCATCTTCCTCGCAAAGGACTGTTGGACAGTCAATTTCTTACTGGAAGTAGTACAAGTGGTCTTCCGACTTCCCCTCTGGGATGACGATCAACTCCCAGCAGCAACAACAGCAGCGCCAGCAGCAGTAGGCGTTAAACTCAAGGATGCATCGGAGGAATCCCAGGCAGGAGAGGACTCATCAGACTTGACAGTGACATGGCCTGCAGGACTATTGGCTTTCCTGTGTAAGGAGGAAATTGATACTGAGGGAGTTGGTGGTGTGGTTTACAGGAGCTTGGTTACAAGAGGAAGGGATTTAGTGGTCAGTGGACTGCTTCCGCTGGTATCCAAAGTTTTTGAACTTGTCACTGACTTCTGATGAATGCGGTCCAGGTGACTTATAAGGGAGGATGTTCCTAGGTGGTTAACGTCCTTACCCCTACTTATTACAGCTTGACAAAGGTAACACACGGCTTGACACCAGTTGTCCGCATTTCTGTTGAAATAATTCCACACCGAAGAAGTGATTTTTTTTGTATTTTGACCAGGCATGTCAATGGCCATATTCGTCCCACGGACAACAGGTGTCTCCCAGGGTGCCTGACTTAAACAAACCACCTCACCATCAGAATCCTCCTTGTCAATTTCCTCCCCAGCGCCAGCAACACCCATATCCTCATCCTGGTGTACTTCAACAGCGACATCTTCAATTTGACTATCAGGAACTGGACTGCGGGTGCTCCTTCCAGCACTTGCAGGGGGCGTGCAAATGGTGGAAGGCGCAACCTCTTCCCGTCCAGTGTTGGGAAGTTCAGGCATCGCAACCGACACAATTGGACTCTCCTTGGGGATTTGTGATTTAGAAGAACGCACAGTTCTTTGCTGTGCTTTTGCCATCTTAAGTCTATTAAGTTTTCTAGCAGGAGGATGAGTGCTTCTAACCTCATGTGAAGCTGACCCACTAGTCATGAGGAACATAGGAGAGGGCCTCAGCCGTTCCTTGCCACTCCGTGTCGTAAATGGCACATTAGCAAGTTTACGCTTCTCCTCAGACGATTTTGATTTAGATTTTTTGGTCATTTTACTGAGCTTTATTTTTTTGGATTTTACATGCTCTCTACTATGACATTGGGCATCGGCCTTGGCAGACGAGGTTGATGGCATTTCATCGTCTCGGCCATGACTAGTGGCAGCAGCTTCAGCACGAGGTGGAAGTGGATCTTGATCTTTCCCTATTTTACCCTCCACATTTTTGTTCTCCATTTTTTAATGTGTGGAATTATATGCCAGTAATATATCTATAGCAATGGCCTACTACTATATATACTGCGCACAACTGAAATGCACCACAGGTATGGATGGATAGTATGCTTGACGACACAGAGGTAGGTAGAGCAGTGGCCTACTGTACCGTACTGCTATATATTATATACTGGTGGTCAGCAAACTGTGCAAAATTGAAATGCACCACAGGTATGGATGGATAGTATACTTGACGACACAGAGGTAGGTAGAGCAGTGGCCTTCTGTACCGTACTGCAATATAGTATATACTGGTGGTCAGTTAACTGTGCAAAACTGAAATGCACCACAGGTATGGATGGATAGTATACTTGACGACACAGAGGTAGGTAGAGCAGTGGCCTTCTGTACCGTACTGCTATATAGTATATACTGGTGGTCAGTTAACTGTGCAAAACTGAAATGCACCACAGGAATGGATGGATAGTATACTTGACGACACAGAGGTAGGCAGAGCAGTGGCCTACTGTACCATACTGCTATATAGTATATACTGGTGGTCAGCAAACTGTGCAAAACTGAAATGCACCACAGGTATGAAAGGATAGTATACTTGACGACACAGAGGTAGGTAGAGCAGTGGCCTACTGTACCGTACTGCTATATAGTATATACTGGTGGTCAGTTAACTGTGCAAAACTGAAATGCACCACAGGTATGGATGGATAGTATACTTGACGACACAGAGGTAGGTAGAGCAGTGGCCTTCTGTACCGTACTGCTATATAGTATATACTGGTGGTCAGTTAACTGTGCAAAACTGAAATGCACCACAGGAATGGATGGATAGTATACTTGACGACACAGAGGTAGGCAGAGCAGTGGCCTACTGTACCATACTGCTATATAGTATATACTGGTGGTCAGCAAACTGTGCAAAACTGAAATGCACCACAGGTATGGATGGATAGTATACTTGACGACACAGAGGTAGGTAGAGCAGTGGCCTACTGTACCGTACTGCTATATAGTATATACTGGTGGTCAGCAAACTGTGCAAAACTGAAATGCACCACAGGTATGGATGGATAGTATACTTGACGACACAGAGGTAGGTAGAGCAGTGGCCTACTGTACCGTACTGCTATATAGTATATACTGGTGGTCAGTTAACTGTGCAAAACTGAAATGCACCACAGGGATGGATAGTATACTTGACGACACAGAGGTAGGCAGAGCAGTGGCCTACTGTACCATACTGCTATATAGTATATACTGGTGGTCAGCAAACTGTGCAAAACTGAAATGCTCCACAGGTATGGATGGATAGTATACTTGACGACACAGAGGTAGGTAGAGCAGTGGCCTACTGTACCGTACTGCTATATAGTATATACTGGTGGTCAGCAAACTGTGCAAAACTGAAATGCACCACAGGTATGGATGGATAGTATACTTGACGACACAGAGGTAGGTAGAGCAGTGGCCTACTGTACCGTACTGCAATATAGTATATACTGGTGGTCAGCAAACTGTGCAAAACTGAAATGCACCACAGGTATGGATGGATAGTATACTTGACGACACAGAGGTAGGTAGAGCAGTGGCCTACTGTACCGTACTGCTATATAGTGAATACTGGTGGTCAGCAAACTCTGCAAAACTGAAATGCACCACAGGTATGGATGGATAGTATACTTGACGACACAGAGGTGGGTAGAGCAGTGGCCTACTATACCGTACTGCTATATAGTATATACTGGTGGTCAGCAAACTGTTCAAAACTGAATTGCATCACAGGTATGGATGGATAGTATACTTGACGACACAGAGGTAGGTAGAGCAGTGGCCTACTGTACCGTACTGCTATATATTATATACTGGTGGTCAGCAAACTGTGCAAAACTGAAATGCACCACAGGTATGGATGGATAGTATACTTGACGACACAGAGGTAGGTAGAGCAGTGGCCTTCTGTACCGTACTGCTATATAGTATATACTGGTGGTCAGTTAACTGTGCAAAACTGAAATGCACCACAGGAATGGATGGTTAATATACTTGACGACACAGAGGTAGGTAGAGCAGTGGCCTACTGTACCATACTGCTATATAGTATATACTGGTGTTCAGCAAACTGTGCAAAACTGAAATGCACCACAGGTATGGATGGATAGTATACTTGACGACACAGAGGTAGGTAGAGCAGTGGCCTTCTGTACCGTACTGCTATATAGTATATACTGGTGGTCAGCAAACTGTGCAAAACTGAAATGCACCACAGGTATGGATGGATAGTATTCTTGACGACACAGAGGTAGGTAGAGCAGTGGCCTTCTGTACCGTACTGCTATATAGTATATACTGGTGGTCAGCTAACTGTGCAAAACTGAAATGCACCACAGGTATGGATGGATAGTATACTTGACGACACAGAGGTGGGTAGAGCAGTGGCCTTCTGTACCGTACTGCTATATAGTATATACTGGTGGTCAGCAAACTGTGCAAAACTGAAATGCACCACAGGTATGGATGGATAGTATACTTGACGACACAGAGGTAGGTAGAGCAGTGGCCTACTGTACCGTACTGCTATATAGTATATACTGGTGGTCAGCAAACTGTGCAAAACTGAAATGCACCACAGGTATGGATGGATAGTATACTTGACGACACAGAGGTAGGTAGAGCAGTGGCCTACTGTACCGTACTGCTATATAGTATATACTGGTGGTCAGTTAACTGTGCAAAACTGAAATGCACCACAGGGATGGATAGTATACTTGACGACACAGAGGTAGGCAGAGCAGTGGCCTACTGTACCATACTGCTATATAGTATATACTGGTGGTCAGCAAACTGTGCAAAACTGAAATGCTCCACAGGTATGGATGGATAGTATACTTGACGACACAGAGGTAGGTAGAGCAGTGGCCTACTGTACCGTACTGCTATATAGTATATACTGGTGGTCAGCAAACTGTGCAAAACTGAAATGCACCACAGGTATGGATGGATAGTATACTTGACGACACAGAGGTAGGTAGAGCAGTGGCCTACTGTACCGTACTGCTATATAGTGTATACTGGTGGTCAGCAAACTGTGCAAAACTGAAATGCACCACAGGTATGGATGGATAGTATACTTGACGACACAGAGGTAGGTAGAGCAGTGGCCTACTGTACCGTACTGCTATATAGTGAATACTGGTGGTCAGCAAACTCTGCAAAACTGAAATGCACCACAGGTATGGATGGATAGTATACTTGACGACACAGAGGTGGGTAGAGCAGTGGCCTACTATACCGTACTGCTATATAGTATATACTGGTGGTCAGCAAACTGTTCAAAACTGAATTGCATCACAGGTATGGATGGATAGTATACTTGACGACACAGAGGTAGGTAGAGCAGTGGCCTACTGTACCGTACTGCTATATATTATATACTGGTGGTCAGCAAACTGTGCAAAACTGAAATGCACCACAGGTATGGATGGATAGTATACTTGACGACACAGAGGTAGGTAGAGCAGTGGCCTTCTGTACCGTACTGCTATATAGTATATACTGGTGGTCAGTTAACTGTGCAAAACTGAAATGCACCACAGGAATGGATGGTTAATATACTTGACGACACAGAGGTAGGTAGAGCAGTGGCCTACTGTACCATACTGCTATATAGTATATACTGGTGTTCAGCAAACTGTGCAAAACTGAAATGCACCACAGGTATGGATGGATAGTATACTTGACGACACAGAGGTAGGTAGAGCAGTGGCCTTCTGTACCGTACTGCTATATAGTATATACTGGTGGTCAGCAAACTGTGCAAAACTGAAATGCACCACAGGTATGGATGGATAGTATACTTGACGACACAGAGGTAGGTAGAGCAGTGGCCTTCTGTACCGTACTGCTATATAGTATATACTGGTGGTTAGCTAACTGTGCAAAACTGAAATGCACCACAGGTATGGATGGATAGTATACTTGACGACACAGAGGTAGGTAGAGCAGTGGCCTTCTGTACCGTACTGCTATATAGTATATACTGGTGGTCAGCAAACTGTGCAAAACTGAAATGCACCACAGGTATGGATGGATAGTATTCTTGACGACACAGAGGTAGGTAGAGCAGTGGCCTTCTGTACCGTACTGCTATATAGTATATACTGGTGGTCAGCTAACTGTGCAAAACTGAAATGCACCACAGGTATGGATGGATAGTATACTTGACGACACAGAGGTGGGTAGAGCAGTGGCCTTCTGTACCGTACTGCTATATAGTATATACTGGTGGTCAGCAAACTGTGCAAAACTGAAATGCACCACAGGTATGGATGGATAGTATACTTGACGACACAGAGGTAGGTAGAGCAGTGGCCTACTGTACCGTACTGCTATATATATAGTTATACTGGTGGTCAGCAAAATTCTGCACTGTCCTCCTACTATATACTACAATGCAGCACAGATATGGAGCATTTTTCAGGCAGAGAACGTATAATACTTGTGGTCACTGGTCAGCAAAACTCTGCACTGTCCTCCTACTATATAATAATGCTGGTCCCCAGTACCCACAATAAAGCAATTAGCACACTGAGCACAGATATTTGCAGCACACTGAGCACAGTCAGATATGGAGCGTTTTTCAGGCAGAGAACATAGATATTTGCACTTGCAGCACACTGAGCACAGATATTTGCAGCACACTGAGCACAGATATTTGCAGCACAATTTGCAGCCCACTGAACATAGAAACTGAGAGGACGCCAGCCACGTCCTCTCACGATCATCTCCAATGCACGAGTGAAAAATGGCGGCGACGCTCAGCTCCTTATATAGAATACGAATCTCGCGAGAATCCGACCGCGGGATGATGACGTTCGGGCGCGCTCGGGTTAACCGAGCAAGGCGGGAGGATCCGAGTTGCTCGGACCCGTGAAAAAAAAGGTGAAGTTCGGGCGGGTTCGGATCCCGAGGATCCGTACCCGCTCATCACTAATAATATAACAAGTCCCTTACAGTGTTGCTGTGTTGTCCTGCATCAGACCAGTGGTAGTGTCATTTGCATCAGCCATCAGTCATTCCAGTGACCAGGCAGTCACAGTGGTATACTCTGCTGCCATATGTCCAATGCTGCTGTATAATGATAAGTACCTTACAGTGTTGCTGTGCTGTCCTGCATCAGACCAGTGGTAGTGTCCTTTGCATCAGCCATGTCATTCCAGTGACCAGTCACAGTGGTATACTCAGCTGCCATATGTCCAGTGCTGCTGTATAATAACAACAACAACAAGACCCTTACAGAGTTGCTATGTTGTCCTGCATCAGACCAGTGGTAGTGTCCTGTGCATCAGCCATCAGTCATTCCTGTGCCGCATATTGTGTTACATAACTCCAGAAAAATAATGGAGAACAAAAATTTGGAGGATAAAATAGGGAAAGATCAAGAACCAATTCCTCCTAGTGCTGAAGCTGCTGCCACTAGCCATGACATAGACGATAAAATGCCATCATCGTCTGCCAAGGCTGATGCCCAATGTGATAGTAGAGGGCATGTAAAGTCCAAAAATCCAAAGTTCAGTAAAAAGACCCCAAAAAAGAAATTTAAATGTTCTGAGGAGAAACGTAAACTTGCCAATATGCCATTTATGACACAAAGTGGCAAGGACCGGATTAGGCCCTGGCCTATGTTCATGACTAGTGGTTCAGCTTCACATGACGATGGAAGCCCTCATCTTCCCGTTAGAAAAATGAAAAGAGTTAAGCTGGAAAAAGCACAGCAAAGAACTGTGCATTCTGAGGATGAGGATATGGGTGTTGCTGGCACTGAGGAGGAAGTTGACGATGAGGATTCTGATGGTGATGTGGTTTGTATAGGTCAGGCACTGGGGGAGACACCTGTTGTCCGTGGGATGAAGAAGCCCATTGTGATGCCTGGGCAAACTACCAAAAAAGCCACCTAAGTTGCCCCCCCTCCAGTGTGTACTCTGAAAGAGTGTTTAGTGCAGCCGTTAACCTTGTCAGCGATTGGCATAGGAGGTTACTTCCACAAAATGTGGAGAAGATTATGTTCATCAAAATGAATAATAAATTCCTCCGGGAAGACCTTTACCAGCAATTGCCTACAGAAAGTACAAAGGGACCTGTGATGGTGTATTCCAGTGGGGACAAATTAATACTCTGTGAGGAGGAGGATATGCACAGTGAAAGGGGTGAGGAATCAGAGGATGAGGTTGACATCTTGCTTCTCTAGAGCCAGTTTGTGCAAGGAGAGGTTGATTGCTTCTTTTTTGGTGGGGGCCCAAACAAACCAGTAATTTCAGCCACAGTCGTGTGGCAGACACTGTCGCTGAAATGATTGGTTTGTTAAAGTGTGCATGTCCTGTTTATACAACATAAGGGTGGGTGGGAAGACCCAAGGACAATTCCATCTTGCACCTCTTTTTCTTCTTTGCATCATGGTCTGTTTGGGGACTAGTTTTTTTAAGTGCCATCCTGTCTGCCACTGCAGTGCCACTTCTAGATGAGCCAGGTGTTTGTGCCGCACACTTGTGTCACTTAGCTTAGTCATACAGCCACCTCGGTGCAACCTTTTGGTTTAAAAACAATATTGTGAGGTGTGATGTGTTCAGAATAGACTGGAAATGAGTGGAAATGAATGTTATTGAGGTTAATAATACCATAGGATCAAAATTACCCCCAAATTATGTGATTTTAGCTGTTTTTGTTTTTTTCAAAAATCATCCAGATCCAAAACCAAAACCAAAACACGAAAGGGTGATTTTGGCAAAACCAAGCCAAAACCAAAACACAAAAGTGGAATTAGAACCAAAACACAAAACATGAAAATTGCCAGCCGCACATCTGTAGTTTACTTTCCACCCTGTATTTAAGTCCTTATATAGAAAATAGGCTATATCACAGCGCTAGTTTTATGCCTCTGCTTTTGTTTCATATGCTCTGGTGATGCGTCTTGGAGGTCATCGGTACGGCTTAGGTCTTCAGGTGTCTGTAGGTCTTGTGACTGTATGCAAGGGTATCAAATTCCAGAACCACCCACATAACTTTCATAAACCTATCAAACTGCATCCACTCTGCACAGTCCACACAGATCCTCACATGTCTTCTCATCCTTCCTCTTAACCCCGGTTCATCATTGCCGTATGACCATATCATACAGCCCACCAAGATCCTTTGCAATATTGTGGACAACTATGCAATAGATAGCACCTATCCTTGTGTATCCATGCCTATTTCCCTATAGATTGTAAGCTTGCGAGCAGGGCCTTCCTACCTCTTTGACTGTTTAGTTATTACCCAGTTTTGTTATATCATTGCTTTTTCCAATTGTAAAGCGCAGCGTAATTGCTGCGCTATATAAGAAACTGTTAATAAATAAATAATAAATATATAGGGAAAAAACATATTTATTAAATATTCAAACTTTTTTTATTCTTTAACAGTCCCCTACAAGTGCGGTAGAATGGCATGCTATTGCAGGGGACATTGACAGGCGGTGGAATTTCCCAAACTGTGGCGGTGCTATAGACGGGAAACATGTGCGCATCACCAAACCCACCAACAGCGGGTCGGACTACTTCAATTATAAAGGCTACTTTAGCATTGTTCTCATGGCGGTGGTCAACACAAACTGTGAATTTATTTTCCTGCCTGTTGAGCAAACAAAGAATGGGCTGGGATTTTTGATCGTGGCAGATGAGGCCTTCGCACTGCACGAACACGCAATGAAGCCCTACCTGCAAAGAATCCTAAACCACGATAGGCGCATTTTCAACTACCGCCTTTCTTGGGCCCGTCGGGTTGTTGAGAATGCATTTGGCATTCTCAGCAACTGGTTCAGGATCTTCCACCGACCCATCAACTTGAGGCTGGACAAAATTGACTCTGTAGTAACAGCATGCTGTATACTGTACAAAGAGCTCCGACGCATGGCCACAAGGCAAATGCCTTTGCTCCCATCAGGACTGGAAGACCCCAACCAGCCATTGGAGAATGTGCCAATTTCCTCGGTGGGAGCACCTGCAGTAACCTTATACGGCAGTGCAAGGGCAAAAGAGGGCCGTGAAAAATACAATGCCTTTTTCAATGAGGAAGGAGCTGTGGCATGGCAGAAGGAATATATCAGATAAGAAAAATTATTTAAAAGCAGCTTACCCCTTCGGCCTCCTCCACATCCAGACTTCCCTCCTCGGACTCTGCCATCACCGCTAGGGACTCCTTAGCTGACCATTTCTCCAGGAGGAAGTTTACCACAGCTGTAGCACATAGACCTTGTATGCACCGGCCCCTGACCTCTTCGACTCCTCCCCCTTGCGGTTCTCTTTTACGAACAATGTCCGTATATTCGCAATTTTCTTCCTGACCCAGGCCACCGAGGCCCCCGAAGAAGGTGGGCTTGGAGTACTCCACCAGGCGGTTATAGGCAGCCTCTCTCTTCTGCTTGTTGCTGTAGTCCGGTGAGGACGTCAACCAGAGACACTCCTCCTCACGGTGCAGGCTGATAAAGCCTGATATAAAATTGCGGCTCTCATAGGACATCTGCAGAATGAAAAAAAGGAAAATGAATAAACATAAAAAAGTTGCATTATTCTGGTTAACTAAAGTTTGTTTTCTAGTTACTGCTGTGAATTACATTATGAAATATGTTGTGATAATACATTGGTGTGCAGGGTTCAGCAGCATAATGACGGACAGGGCGCAGCCAGTGGCTTGCAGTGGGGCAGCATTTTGGGCAGTGGGCCAGCTGAATGGTGGGTTTAGGTGGCAGCATAGTGGTGGGCAGTGGCTTGCAGTGCAGCAGCATAATGGTGGGCAGTGGGGCAGCATAATGGTGGACAGGGCACGGCCAGTGGCTTGCAGTGGGGCAGCATTTTGGGCAGTGGGCCAGCAGAATGGTGGTTATAGGTGGCATCACAATGGTGGGCAGTGGCTTGCAGTTGAGGCAGCATAATGGTGGGCAGTGGCAAGCATGGGGGCAGCATAATGGTGGACAGGGCGCAGCCAGTGGCTTGCAGTGCGGCAGCATTTTGGGCAGTGGGCCAGCAGAATGGTGGGTATAGGGGGCAGCATAATGGTGTGCAGTGGCTTGCAGTGGGGCAGCATAATGGTGGGCAGGGTGCGGCCAGTGGCTTGCAGTGGGGCAGCATTTTGGGCAGTGGGCCAGTATAATGGTGGGTAGAGCAGCATAATGGTGGGCAGTGGTGATAAAACAGCGTAATAATCATTGGTGGCCAGTGGTTTAGCCTACCTACCTTGTCTGGTGTTTGGGAGCTCAGCAGCATGCTTCCAGACTCCTCTCCAGTCATGTGCACAGTGGGTGGAAGAGGAGTGGCCAGGAAGTGAGCTCAAATATTCACATATCGCACCTCACAGTGTGATAAATCGAATGTGATAAAAACAGCATGCGATTGCACGTGCGACACAATAAATATTAAGTGCAGCACATAATATCTTGAGAAGCGAGATTCGACCGGCGTGCCCACGCATCTTGTCGCATGGTACATAAGATGCGATTTATCTCACAGATGCGATCGAAATCGAACGATTGTACCAGATATCTCACAAGTGTATGGGCACCATTAGTATCAAAGTGTTGCTTAGATAATATTGTTTCTGTTCATTAAATGAGATATGAGCTAGCAATTTGTAGACAAAAACTTCATATCACAAAAAATAACCATTTAGTGCATATTTCCCAGCATTTCCGACCCATGTATCGGGAAAGGGGATGTAGCCAAATCATGATAGCAGATTCTGCACTATTTTAAAGGCAAATCTGTCTTTATCAGGATGGTGGTACAGAGCCCTCACATTGTGACCGTCTTGCCTAAAGCAATACAGTTATGAGATGCCGACAGTATTTAGAGACTGGGCTTGGAAGTAATTACAGCAGCTGAAGTTCTACAACAAGGCTTTTTTTCTGAGATTTTATAATTGAGAGACTGATATTCAATATTGCAGCTGAAGAAGAAAAGTGTAAGCTCCTTTTAACATTAAACCGATCTCAATTTTGATTAACATTCAGGGAAACAAGACAAAGTGATAATAAGATGAGTGGTAGTACAATGGGGGTCATTCCGAGTTGATTGCTCGCTAGCAGTTTTTAGCAGCCGTGCAAACGCATAGTCGCCGCCCGCTGGAGAATGTATTTTCGCTTTGCAGAAGTGCGAACGCCTGTGCAGCAGAGCGCCTGCAAAAACATTTTGTGCAAAACAAGACCAGCCCTCGACTTACTCTTTGTATGTGATGATTCTAACATTGGAGGGTTGACTTTTGACGTCACACACCCGCCCAGCATTCGCCCAGCCACACCTGCGTTTTCCCTGGCATGCCTGCGTTTTTCAAAACACTCCCAGAAAACGGTCGGTTGACACCCAGAAACGCCCACTTCATATCAATCTTCTTGCATTGTGCCGTGCGACTGAAGGCTTCGCTAGAACCTGTGCAAAACCACAAAGGACTGTGTACCCGTACGTTGCGCGTGTGAGGCAGTAGGGGCAGAGCCTTTCCTGTCATACTAACGTTTGTACCAGAGTTTTGACTGTATAAAGTATATGAAAAATACAAAGAATATGTTTGAAATATCTTCTTTGCATTATTCTAATCAGTTTTATAGCCAAAACTGTGGAGTAAAAAGTCTATGGCAGCCTATCTTTTCCGCACATCTCTGATCAAACAAACCAAATTTACAGAAGTATATACTGCTGTATATACTGCTGTACCTGTGTATAATGCCCAGATGTACTCTTTGGCTCATAAATTGTGTGTAAATCTAGCTCTGGTGCTAGCCAGTGCCTCCTGAGCCATTTAGCTCACCGCACGTCCCTGGCGTGTGCATTGCGGTGCATACGCATGTGCAGAAATGCCGATTTTTAGCCTGATCACTACGCTGCGAACAACGGCAGCTAGTGATCAACTCGAAATGACCACCAATATTCTTTTTCAAGCTACGTTTTGTAACATCTTCAAGTAAGATATGAATCAATACATTTAAAAGCCATTGTGTTTATTACAAAAAGCAGTAAGAAACAATGATCATTAATTTTGCATAGGGCTGTATATAAATAGTCCAATCTAGTCATTGAATTAACCCTGTATACCATATGCTAGATATTAATAACAATAGTTGACACATATATTGGAGTGGGAGGGGGATTGATTTCCAATTTTAAATGGGATAATAAAATTACAAGGGTCATCACATGATCTGTAATGTAGGGCAGTAATTTTTTTTAATTACATGTGTATAATGTAATTATACGTATTGACATTTTTTTTTACTTCTCTACTGGTAATTACCAGTGTGAAGGACAATGGGGTAACTACAGGAGGTGTGGCGTTGCAATATGTAACATAATGGCTCCCACTCCCCACTGCAAAGTACCATTATGCGCAGCATTGCACAGCATACCCATGATGATGTAATATGTTACAATCATGTAATTGAGTGCCACATACAGTACTTCCCTAGATGTGGGATGGTGGCCTGCTCTTCCAGTAGTCTGCTTATTATTATTCTTATGTAGATACAAATTTAAAGCAATTCTGTTTCAACATTTAACTAGCTCCTAAATTGGAAGCCATATACACCTGTGATTCATTTCATGCTGGATTTAGTATTTTATTTTTATTAATTTCATTTTTTAAGGTGCAACACAGTTTTCACATTGCTGTGCAGGCAATATACGAGTAACAGTGAAAATAGGCATATCAAAAGTACAGTAAAGGTAACCTGATATAACAATGTAATAACACAAAGCCAAAGATTGACGAACTACTGTAGGTACAGGTATGACTTGGATGAGGTAACAGCTGGAAGACTCACTATGTGCAGTGCAGACAGTCATGAAGCGGTGAATCATGGGGATTGGAAGACAGTTCAGCACTCACTGAGACTGTACCCAATGAAGAGAGAACACACAGAGTCAGAGTTACTGAAGGGGACAAGGAGACAGGGAGCAATGGAAGCAAGAACAGTGCGGAAGAGGATAAAGAGCATGGAGGATCCTGCCCATGAGAGCTAACATGCTAAAGGGAAGGGCAACCAAATGAAAAGTGAACTAGAGAGAAGAATAAGTCAGAGGATGAGGGAAGAGTGAAGTTTTAGGAGGAATGGTTGGCTTTGGTGAAAAGCTATGTCTTGAGCCTGACGATTGGGAGGCTGGCAGAAAATCTCACTTGGCATGGATATGAGTTGTAGAGAAGGGGGGCATATTGAGAGAAGTCTTGGAGGAGGGCATAAGAGGACCGGGGGGAGTAGAGGTGGCAGTCAGGGGAAGAGCTGGTAGGAGTGTGGACACAGATAAGTTTTAGTGGCATCAGCTGTGAGAAAGCATATGATTTTAGAGATATTGTGGAGATGGAAGTGGTAAGAGTGAGATATAAGTTGAATATGCAAAGTGAAGGAAAGGGAAGAGTCAAAAGTTACACCTAGGCAGTGAACTTGGGGAATGGGAAGGAGGGGGGTGTTATCTACTGAAAGAGAAAGAGGAGGAGAGGAGGAGGCCCTAGGAGGATACTATGATTAGATCAGTTTTGGACAAGTTTAACTTGAGAAAATACTAATAAATCCTGGATGAGATAGTCAAGTGGCAAGAAGATAACTGGTTGAGGACTGAGGGAGAGAGTTTTAGGGAATGATAGGTAAATTTTGTATATACCAAAGGAACTGATGAGTTTACCAAGGGAGGAGGTGTAAAGTAAAATAAGGAGGAGACCAAAGACAGAGCCATAGGGAACACCATCAGATAATGGGAATGGGTGGCAGGTGGTGTAAGGGGTAGAGACAAAAAGTAACAGTCAATGAAGTAGGAGGTGAGCCATGAGATGACAGAGACTAATAAAGTGAAATGTTTAAAGGAGGAGTACAGTAGGTGATTGACAGTATCAAAGGCAGCAGATAGATTGAGAAGGTTGGGAATTGAGAAGTGACAATTCAGTTTGGCAGTAAGAAGGTCATTGGTGACTTTACTGTGGGCAGTTTCTGAAGAGAATGCAGGGTGGAAACTAGACTGACGAGGGTCCAGATGCAAGTGGGAAGAAAGGAAGAAGGTGAGCCTTTGATAAACAATCCTCTCCAGGAGTTTGGAGGCAAAAGGGAGGAGAAAAATTAAGCAGTGATTAGAGAGTCAGTATTAAGTGAGAGTTTCTTAAGGATGGCTGTTACTAGTGTGTGTTTGAGGAAGGAGGGGTTAGAGCCAGTTGAGAGGGACAGGTTGAAGAGGTGGGCAAAGTGGAAGCAGGCAACAGAAGATAATGAACGAAGGAGGTGAAAGGGAAGAGAGTACAGAGGGCATGTGGATAGATGACAGGATGTGAGGAGGACCCAAACCTTCTCACCAGTAGTGAGAGTGGAAAAAAAGGTTTGATTTGAGGAAGTGGAGGAGAGGCATAGAAGATGATTGGAGAGATGAGAATAGGGACAGGTAGGCACGGTAAGAAAAAGCAGCATAAACTGATAGTGCAGAGGGCAGGATGTGCTAAAGTGAAAATGTGGTAAAAACCCAGTTTTCAGGGTTTTTACTGCACTTTTGGATGCACTTACCTCTGTCCACCGAATCTCCATCGTGCAGGGTAATGCCAGCTTTTGCCCTTTCATAGACCTGATCGTCAGAGCTGTCCTTCTCAACACTAATCAACACTCAACACTAATCGCATATGTTAGTATATATGCGATTAGTGTCAGTGCGATATACAGCAACAGGTTGGTTGATAACGCTGTCCTTGGTGACAGCAAAATGCATATGACCTTACCTTGTTGGACCTGGGGACACCAATTTGACATCCAGAAACTTGGACTGTGGATTTTTAAAGCCTGGGATTTTCTCACTTCAATTCCTGCACAGAGGATTTATTTTATTCCCTAAAATCGGGTGTGCTGGAGCCTGTGCCTTGTTGGACCATCGCCAGTGTAGTAATCAACTGCTACCTGTAGGATTGGTAACTATCTGTGAATAGACAATCCCGTTTGCGATTGGCTTATCAACACTAAGGTCCGCTTACCACTGGATTATTGGTATATAACCCCATTGTGTACCACCATTGTGTCTGACTATTGGACTGATTACTGAACTAGTCCGTTCATGCTCTTTTTTAATATTTTATTTTATGCTGTTGAATGATATGAATTCATCCAGAATAAGTGAATTGTAATAAATAGTTTTAAAAATCTTTCATACACCTGTCTGCAAAGATTAGCAAATAGAACTGTTATTAGTATTCTGTTTTTCTTTAGGTTGGTACTTACCTCCCAAGATGAGGGATGCGGTTAGGAGTAAGGATGCCAGCAGTCAGGATGCCTGCGCTTGAAATACCAGTGCCGGAATACTGATACACGGGCAAAATGCTGGCACCGGAACTCCGACAACACTTGAAATACTGATGCCAGAATGCCAACTACCGGCATGCCGAATATAAATATGCTGGGGTCTACAACATTATAGCCACGGGGTGTGTGTGTGTTGGGTTTAGATTGCGGGAAGAGGGGGGGGGTTAGGATTAGGCTGTGGGGAAGAGAGGGTTAGGGTTAGTATGCAGGGAGGGTGGCTTTAGGGTTAGGCATCCCTGGGGAAGGTTAGGGTTAGGTGGTGGAGAAGGGACGGTTAGGTTTAGGCTACGGGCTATAAGGGGGGCGGGGGTTAGGTTTAACCACCACCGGAGAGAGTTAGGAGTAGGCTGCGGGATGGGGGGGGGGGGGAGGGGTTTAGGGTTAGGCTGCGGAAAGAGAGGGTTGGGGTTAGGAGGGTAAGGGGGGAGAGTAAACATACTTACCCGACCCCTGTCAGGATTCTGTGCATCAGGATGTCGGTGTCGGTCATATGACTGCTGGTATCCCATCTGCCGTAATATTGTATGTATTTCCAGTATGACAGTGCAACTAGACAATAAGTAATGAAATAATAGGAAAGTAAGTTTAATGTAATTCCACAGTTTACGAGAGAATGAAGGAATATGATATAATTAATGGCAAGGGACTATGAATAAAAAGAATGTTTGCGAAACACAATGGTAATAGCAGATGAACTTACAATAAACAATAAAGTGGCAGCGGACAAGGATTGACCAATGGATGTGATAAAAAAATAATTTAGACAGAGCCAGACACACTAAGCAGGCTAACCAGAGAATAGATAGAACATAAAGTGTAGGAAGTAGACAGTATAGTAACAAAAGCTATAAAAGGGTATTACATTTTAAATGGAAAAAAAAAATCACTGAAAACACATTGAAGTAGTAGCAAGGCGAAGAATGGTGGCACTAACAGACTGTTTCTTTTCCAAAATATTTTTATTAGAAATCTCCACATAAACATTACAGAAATATAAGAGAATATTGTGTAAATTGTATATACCACCACAGAAGCAATCAAAATAGAAAAATGAAATGGAGGTACACAACATTTATAGAAAAAAATTGAGAATTTTTTTCAATATTCTAAGCAAGTCATATACTATAACATATAAACAAAATAGTAATGAACGATGAGATAAAAGACAGACTAGCTGTAGATTATCAACAGGGAAACAGTATAACTATATGGTAGCAGAGATAGGACAGAACACCGCTAATAAGCATAAGTTCAAACTATCACCCAGTTCTGAGAGACTAATAGGCAGGTGTAGGGAGCTTAAAACCAACCCTCCCTAAATCCTCCACCAATTACAAAAAAAAAGAAATCAATTGAAAAACCAAAAGAATAAACAAAAACACCTACCAAGGACCACAGGCCATTGATTCATCCATGGAATTGTCCGTTCAACTGCCAAAAAGAGACAGGGATGTAAGAAAAAGAGAAAAAGGGTAAGGGGGGAGAAAGGAACATAAGAGAAGTGGGGGACTAAAGAGGTCAGTGAGACAAAGGATCCCGGCCATCAATTTGTTGAAGCAAATACCAGGAGGTGAAGTGAAAACATTTATATATTGCCAATTTAGTGCGTGATGGAAGGGTATGTATATAGTTTTCCCAGCACATAAAGAGCATGGAGGTTAGGGTTTCCTTATGAATAGAGGCCTCCAGCCCATTCACAATAAATAAAAATAGCAATCTAAAGGTAGCCATAGAGAGAATGGGGGTGGTGGTGGTGGTGGTGATGGTGGGGAGGGGGGTCAGTATGGATCCATTGCTGTAATACAGCCTTTTTCTCCACTGCACAGGACAATCAGTTTTTTATCTGTGTTTGGAATATCAGGTTGATCTGTCAGGTGTCCAAAAAGGGCCCAAGAAACAGTACGTTGGAAGGGAATGCCCGAGACTGAAGTACCATAGCGATGTAAAGCACGCCAAAAGCCTTGGATAACAGGTAAATCCCAGAGACAGTGTAGCAGATCAGCTTCCGCAGCAGAACATTTATTACAACCATCTTCCTCAGTTATGCCCATTAGAAACCCCTGTTTAGGTAAGATACTGTATATGCCCTGTACAATAGTTTATAGGCCATTTCCTGATACATACTCGCCGGTATTAGTTTAATAGTTCTATAAAAAGTATCTAATAGGCTATCTACAGTAAGCTTTGGAAGTTGGGAAACCCTTTTGGCCAGATCAGGGAGATCACTGTATGGGTCTAATTCAATTTCCAAGTGAATACGGGCATACATAGAGGATATGGAGTAAATATTTGAACGTAAAAGGGAATCTATAGGATTCAAGAAGTCCTGGCCCTTAAGTTGAGAAAGAATGCCTGGGAGTAAAAAAACCCATGCTGAGGCGATATTTAAAATTTCTTAATAGCCTCTGAGAATGGCAGAGGGGTGTTTGAGGGCATCAGTAGGTTCTGTAAATTCAGAAGACCAGAAGAACACCAGGCACTAAAAAGCAGGGAGGCAGCACCGGTCTGAAATTCCAAATTTCCAAGTAAGGGAAGGGTCAATGAATGATAATATGTAAGACCAAGAGATTTCCTAGCCATTTTCCATGCCTGGATAGTGGAGGATAATAAAAGATTATCAAATTGGGGGGATTTGATTTGAGAGGAACGAGCATGTAGAAGGAAACCAAGAGAAAGGGGAGGCACAGAGCTGGGATTCTAAATTGGTATCCGTGAATATGTTGTTACCACTGAGCCAAGCCATGGCAATGCGAAGAAGACAGGCCAAATTATATTGTTTAATGTGTAAATTCACTCCCCCTTGATGCACAGTCTGCAACATTTTTTGAAGACTTATTCTTGGCCGCTTACGATTCCATACAGAAAAGAATAGTGTAACAGATAATAGCGCTCTCCAACCACCATGGAAAACAGAAAAACCCTTTATGCGTGGAAAGGTTTTTAATAAGCAAAATGATTCACCCTTTTTCAAGATAAATCAGAGGCTGCATCAAAATCAATCCATTGGAAATAACAATCCGTCCTCCTATGATACGTTCAGGATGATCACTACACCTGAAAAAAGTATCTCTCTAGTCCCTATTGCAGGGGACAATTGGGAGATAAACAAGACAGAATTAAAACAGCATATCACAACTCAGTGGGGTATATCACCAGTCCAGATGGTAAAGGGAAAACTTCCAACACCAGATGTATACGGTGGACATGGGTCCCAGCTCCGGATGCACGGCTCCCAGTCAGAATGAAGAAGTCCCCAGGAAGGATGAACCCATGAGTCAAATAACAAACACGAGCAACGCTCTACGCGTTTCGGACCCTTGGTCCTTCGTCAGAAGCGTGGTTTGAAAGGCTCAAATGTCCCTATTTAAACCCTGAAACAAAGTGTCCTCAGCTAAAATCCATTGCCGCTAATCAGCATAGTCCCGGTGACGTACTTCCATTTTCGGACTCGCAACCGGAAGCGGAAGTCTTCTGCGGTCCAGGTGCATTCCACATAACGGAAAATCACTCTCTTGTGCGTTCCACCCGATTTCATCGTGCGGTCCTTTCAGTAGGGAAATGATCAGAGTCCATGGGATAAATGAAATGTCCATAAGCCCGAAGGCTCAGTCACCAATATAAATACATAAAAAACAAAAAGAGATAAAAAAACAATAATCACTACTATACATGATTATATAAGGAAAAAAGACAGAGAAAAAAAAATCAGAATTAAGGTAGAAAACATTTGAGTTCAAATTCACCGTTTAGGCCCCTAGGGACGAGGGTCCCCAAATGGTGAATCCACCTCATCTCTGCTTGTGCCAGTCTTTTTTCTATGTCCCTAGTTCTCCAAACAGGGAGAATCATTTGAATTCCACAGAATGATTTTAGAAAACACTCCTTGGTATTGTGGACTTTTTTAAAATGTGAGGAGACTGTATGAGTTTCCAGGCCTTTTCGTATGTTGTAGATGTGTTCAGCCCATCTCACCCTGACACATCTACCGGTTCTCCCCACATAGAACAGACCACATGCACACTCCAGAATGTAAACAACATTTCTGGAGTGGCATGTGATGAATTCCTTAATTGGGTACGACTGGCCATTGACCTCAAATTCAGTTATTTTACGTGAAGATGACTTGACCGTTTTGCACATCAGGCAATCACCACATCGGTGAAAGCCCTTTGTTCTTATACTTTGTCTAGATTCATTTTCTAAACTACTCCTGACCAATTGGTCCTTTAGAGATTGCACCTTTCTATATACAAAGACAGGCTTCTCAGGTAACATTGGTCCAAGAACTGAATCCTGTTTGAGAATATTCCAATTGGATCTGAATACACGCTCTATTCCTTTGTGAGACTGATTGAATTGACTAATGAAGGCCCACTTAAATTTGTCATTGATTGGCTCCGATTTATCCTTGACTTTCAATAAAGTGTCTCTCTCTATTTTGGATACTTTTGATCTTGCTTTCTCCAATAAACTAGAGGAGTAACCTTTCTTAACAAACCGGTCTGAGATCTCGTCAAGTTGTTGATCGCAGATCTGCATATCTGTGCAGTTCCTTTTGTTTCTTGCAAACTGGCTGAACGGAATACCATCCAGCCAGTTTGCATGATGTTCACTTGTTCTATCTATGAAGCTATTTGAATCAATAATTTTCCTATAGGTTTTGGTATTAACCTTCCCATTGGCAATATAGACACTCAGATCCAGAAAGGAAACCTCCACATCACTGGTTGTAAACGTGAGTTTAATTGACATGTCATTGGTATTAAGCTCATCGCAGAAAATCTTGAGGGACACATTAGCCCCCCTCCACACAAAAAGCACATAGTCTATATAACGCTGCCACGACACCAGGCCCGCCCCCAGCTCGCCACCGGGCCAGATGTATATATCTTCCCAGTAGGCCATGAATAAATTTGCATAACTGGGGGCGAACCTGGTGCCCATGGCAGTGCCGACGCGCTGCAAGTAAAACGCACCATCAAAATAAAAGTAGTTATTCAATAGAATGAACTTAATGCTGTCAAGAATAAATTCTTTCAGTGTTTCACTAATGGAACTGGAATTCAGAAAATAGGATACTGCAGTGAGGCCTTGCTGAAGATCTATTATTGAGTACAGTGTGCACACATCCGCTGTGCACAAAACATCATTTTCTTCCCATTTGTATAAGTTTAGTCTCCTGAGTGTGTCACCAGTGTCTTTTAAAAAAGCTCTAGTGGTCTGGACTAGTGGTTGAAGGTGATAATCAACAATCGCTGACAAATTACTTGTCAGACTATTACACCCGGAGACGATTGGTCTACCCGGGGGGTGGAGGGGGTCCTTATGAACTTTTGGGAGGACATATAAAGTAGGAATGGTTGGATTAGAGATGTTTAAAAATTCAAATTCTTTATCTGTAATTGCCTTCATATCTAAAGCCTTTGTACATAGATCCGACAATGCTTTGGAAATCCTTGATGTAGGATCAGATTTCAACTTTAGGTAAGTTTTACCATCGTTGAGTTGTCTATAAATTTCCTGCATATATGCCTCCCTATTCATAAGGACCACCCCTCCACCCTTATCTGCGGGTTTAACAATCAACTCCTTATCACTCTTAAAGTTCTTAACCGCCATAAATTCCTTTTTGGTTAGATTAAGTCTTCTATTTTTTCTCCTGCTATCCTTCAAAATAACCTTCTCTATCTCGTCACAAACTACTTTATTAAAAGTATCTACACAACTCCCTCTTGCATGTATAGGATAAAAGGTAGAGGGGGGCCTAAAAGATGAGCTTTCGCTCTTAGTAGGGTCCACAGAGGGTTCCAAAGATTTCTTTTCTTTATTTTGAAAGAAACACTTAATGGTAAGTTTCCTTACAAATTTTTGTACATCTATAAATGTGTCAAAGGGATTGGGTTTATTAGAAGGCGCAAATTTTAGACCCTTATGTAAAACCCTTGTTTCTTCTTTATCTAAGATATGATCAGAGAGATTAAAAATCTTGCCTTCAGTAAGACTCACATCCGTATCAAGGGTGTTGATGGTCTCTGATACATTTGTTTTGGGGTTCCTTTTAAACTTCCGCTTTTGACCCGCCCTTTTACCTCTTTTGGTAGCCTTTTGGCGCACCTCATTAATTTCTTGATTAATGGAAACACCTACCAATTGTCCCTCAGGGTTCTTGGGCCCCACTCTAAAAAAGAGGTTTCATGTTCACCGTCCGGAAGATTACGAACTCTGTTAGGTATCTTAGAGAAAAATGGTAATCTTTTTTCAGGGTCAGGGAATCCGGGTCTGAAATTATTTGTAGCCCGCCTACCTCTATTCCTGTCATAGCCAATCAGATTCTGTTTATCCCGGAATCTATTTTGGGGAGTGGATAGATTTCTATTCCTGGGGGGATAATGGATAGTCCCTCTATTGGATGAATTAAAAGATTTACCTTTTCTCCATGAAGTAATCCCTTCATTCTGACCTGAAGGACCCTGATAGGGACCCTCCAAGTTGGTTCCTACGGTTTGGTGAACAAACCTGGTTTTCCCCTTTTTCTTAACGGACACATTTTCCATAGGTGCTCTTAATTCAGAAGCTCCAGGAGGCACTTCAATCCCTATATCTGTAGTCTCAATGGAGTCTCTTTTAAACTTTTTCAATTTTCTATCCCTTAATTCATTAGTGTTCTTATTCATCCTCTGTAGGAGAGATTTCTCTAAGCCCTTAAATTCTTCCGATTCCTTATAGGAACGTACTAATGTTTGTAGTGTGTCAATTTCCTCATTTAATTTAATCATGTTTTTCTTCCTCTCTCTAATGATCAAATCTATCAGAGAGAGTGAACATGAATCGAGGATGGTATCCCATTCTCTCTGAAACTCTAATTCAGATGCATTAAAAGAGGGTGGTTTATGAATTTTAAGACCTTTAGGTATGAGGTGAGAGGTTTGGTAATGTTCAAGAGTCACCACCTCCCACCACATCCTATTTTCTTTCATCATAACCTGTTCAAGTTTCTTAAAAACTGAATTAAGATCCTCATCGGAAATTTCCACACTCTTATTTATATCAGAAAAAGTAGATTGAATCAACAAATTCCTACTTTCCCTAAAGTTGAACATGGCTGCAGCACAAAATCAAAGAAAGGATAAAAGCAACAATAGTGGAAAAAATACTTTGACAAAATGTGCGCACTAGGTCAGGGTGCAGCTAAACAGTTAACACATAAATGTGCATCCAACAACACATTAATGTTAGTACATACAGAAAAGAATAGTGTAACAGATAATAGCGCTCTCCAACCACCATGGAAAACAGAAAAACCCTTTATGCGTGGAAAGGTTTTTAATAAGCAAAATGATTCACCCTTTTTCAAGATAAATCAGAGGCTGCATCAAAATCAATCCATTGGAAATAACAATCCGTCCTCCTATGATACGTTCAGGATGATCACAACACCTGAAAAAAGTATCTCTCTAGTCCCTATTGCAGCTTACGATTCCATATAAACTTGGAAAGTAGGGTATTAAGTAAAGAAAGATCAGAATTAGTGAGAAGAATGGGGGTCATTTGTAAAATATATAAAAGTTTTGGAAAGCTTGCCATTTTGAATAAATTGCATCTTCCCAGCATATTAAGAAACAGAATATGTAAAATACTGTGATACAGTCAATATGAGAGTAGAGGTAAAGAATTACCAAAGGTCCCTATGAATAGTTGAAAATAAATAATCAGCAACAGGGCGACTAGGGCAAGAACCAGGGGGATGGAGTAGCAACTAGTAGATCAGGGAGTAGTGAGCGAACCCAATAGACAGTAACAGGGGCTAAGGGACAGTCCTAGGAAAATCTATTAGTGATGCTTCATGAGTCTTTAGATATTTTGGGGTTGATTCTGAGTTGGTAGCAAAGCTTAAAGGGGAAGCAATTGTGCAACTGGGCAAAACCATGTTGCACTGCAGGTGGGACAGATTTCAAATTTGCAGAGAGATTTAGATTTGATTTGGGGCGTGTACATACTCAAATCTAAAGTGTGGGATACATGGAAAAGCAACCAGTATTTACCCTGCATCTCCCAAAAATGGGTGGTCTTAAGTTTGCTGTCTGTTGGGATCCCGGCGCACAGTATACCGGCGCCGGATTCCCGACACCCGGCATACCGACATCTTTTCTCCCTCTTGGGGGTCCATGACGCCCCTGGAGGGAGAATAGATAGCATGGCGCCCCACCGTACCAGCAAGGGGCTCATTTGCTGTCGTCCAGCTGTCGGTATGCCGGCGGTCGTCATTCGGGCACCAGTATGCTGGCCGCCGGGAGCCCGGCCGCTGGCATACCATACTACACCCCCAAAATGAATGTATTTGCACCTCTTGCACTGCAGCATGTTTTGCCCCAGTGGAAAGTTACTGCTTTTTGCTTGGCTATCATCTCAGAATCATCCTCTATGTATTAAAATAGTTCCTACTGTATTAAGCCAATTCCATGCTTTTATTTGAAAAGAAACAATTTTTAAAATGTACAAACTTTAAACATGTTGAATTCACATAGTAGAACACATAGGCTCCGTTCTTGCTGGAGTTTAGTTTTGAAATGCACTACATATTTTAAATGACTCATAGACAAGATAATGAAAATGTTGTTTTGCATAATGTCTCCTATCTAATTGCAAAAGATGAAAGTGTATTTATGCCAAAATGCACCAAAATGAAACTCCTCTGTGTCACAAAATCAGAATATAATTCAGTAGGGTACTCCAAGAAAGAAAAAAGCTGCATTAGGCATGGCAAAAACATTAATTGGCCGGGCCACTATGGTAATTAGTGTAATTTATCAACACTTCTGTATGCAATCTACATCAATAAAATGTGCACTTCTCTGTATCTCATTCTGTTCCAAAATAAAAAACTGTGACAGTTTCTGTTATAGACAGAGGCAATTTAAAACAACTGTACAATGTTGCAGGCATCCTGTTGCTGCTTACAGACTAACAGTATAGTAGGACAAGTCATGCTTTGAAGAACTCATAACTTAATGTGACGAAATGCATGTCTGTTTTATCCACAGGATTGCAATTTGCTAAACCTGAAGTAATTTGTTCCAGCAGTTCCCAAGTTTCACAAGCCGTTAGCTTCACACATCTCTATTAATTCAACACATATTATGTGTTTTCTTGAAGAAGAATGCAGTTCTATCGATAAGGATCTATATATGAGAGGCTGCTGTTTGTCAGAACCATTGATTCAACACTTGTAAAGAAAGCAACACAGGTTCCAGGGAAAATTATGCAGTAATCACAATTGGCTTTAAATTATGGAGCAAGCTGTTGCATTGTTAAGATGTTCTTGAAGCAGAGTGTGCTTCCGATCAGATTTGCTTTCAGAAAAGAACATAGATTCTTTGAAAAAGAGACTTGTTTACGTCCTCAAAGATCTTACAGTTCCAGCTTAAAATCATGAGCACTTTGCCTGTGTCTTTAACAGTGGGAATGCGCTAATTAAACCTCACTTCTAGATCCATCTGGTCTCAGAATGTAAAGCCTGTAACCAAGAAATTCAGTTTTACATTCCAGCTTGGCATTGCAGTAATTAATTATAGGGCTCTTTAGATTTCAAAACAAAAAATGAACCACGTACAGCCAAACAAATCAATAAAGAAATGTAGAACACTATAAAGCAGTAAAAACAAGGTTATAGAGATTAGCAAAGTTTCAGTAAAAATGCGCACAAATTTAATTTTGTGCTCGAACAGGAAGGCAGGTTTCAGAAAGGTGCAAAGTTTAAGAGATGCAACCTCAAAGTTCCCCTTTTGCTTGCCATTCTGTCTTGTAGCCTTACATTCCACATTAACAAAATGTATAGTGTATAAAAAACAATGAGGCAAGCACATTTGCATCCAAATTCAGCAGGGAATTCTGTAAAATTCAGCCCCCCAATATAGACGATGGTGAATGTTTAAGGAACAGTTTTGAAAATGTTGCTAATATTATCTGGCTCCTAGAACAGTAAGACGAGCAGGGAATTGGCACAGAGCTGTATTTAAGGCTTATGCAAGTGAGAGTAATGAAATCCCTTTTATGCAACACTATATTTTTCTGTTGAGTAGAATACAAAGTTATATGCTATTTCTGAAAAATGTTTTCTAACGTATATGTCAGGAAAAATGAGTATAGATACAAAAACATGCAAAAATGGCAAATACAGAAGAAACAATGTGACACTACTGTAAGTTTGTCTTGTCTATAGGGATAACCAAATAGATTCTGTCAGGGCCAGTGCAAATCTAAAAATTGTACCAGCGCTGGCTGTAAATCAAATGCATAGGACGGTTTGCTTCATAAAAGAAAATCACAATTTATTTCATAAAATATATAAAACATAGAGGTATGTAATAATTATTGTTTGTAATAAAATTCATATATATACATCCCCCTACATAGGATATCTATTGCATGTCCACTCCCACATGTATAGGATTTATAATTGATTTGGCTAGGACAACTTCCAATGAAATGCAATCACTGTGACGCAATGTTGTTTTACCGGATAAGTTGATGATCCCTTGATTTTGCATCAGCCTTAGGGAAAGTCCATTTGAAGCTGCAGGGATATGCCAGAAAGATGTTTGTGTTGCAACGTTCACAGTGGTGGATAGGTGTCCAAAAATTGCCAAATAATTGCCAGAGGATTCCAAGGATGCAGAGTGTAGAGTGGGATCCTAGTGGGTGATTCCAATAAGCTCAACACATTTTACTGGTTATTTGAGAATCCAGCTTCCTCAGTGCAAGATCTCTTTGCACCCTAGGCAAAGCTTAAGCCTAGCACCCCCTAATCTGCAAACCCACCCCACCTCCTAGGGGAGATGCAGGTGGCCACGCGGTGGGCTGGGGTGAATTGCATCATTATACATATACAGAGAAAAGGGACAACACTCAAGGACTGTTAAAGTGATAAAGTATTTTGTCAACAAAGTCACAAAATGTAGTGACTTTGCTCACAGTACTTTCACTTTAAAAGTCCTTGAGTGCCATCAATTCTTTATGTATACATGCTAGCCAGCATGTTAGGAATCATATAGGACACTGGGGTTAGTTTAACTTTATATATATATATATATATATATATATATATATATATATACTGTATATGGGGTCTGGTGGCGAAATTTAATTGGGGTTGGGTATGGGATGCCGGCAGTCAGAATACCAACAGCAGCATCCTGACCACCATAATCCCGATATTTTTAATAATATTAATTAACCCTAACCCTCCCTGGCATAATAACATTCAGGATGCTGGTTGTTGGGATTATGACATTGGCATTCTGATAGGTGTCAGTATTCTGAATGCTGGCATCCCATCTGCCATGATGCCAACTACATCTATTTAATTGTATGTGTATACATACATAGACACGCACAGACATATATGCACAGGTCCCTGGAGCGAATTACACCAATAAACCCTGTGACTTTTGTTGAACTAAATTGGACAAGACTGGTGAGTGCCTTTTATTTCACGCTGTGGATCAATACCTATATGTAAATGTATATATATATATTAGTGATGAGCGGGTTCGGATCCTCGGAATCCGACCCGCCCGAACTTCACCTTTTTTTTACATGGGTCCGAGCGACTCGGATCCTCCCGCCTTGCTCGGTTAACCCGAGCGCGCCCGAACGTCATCATCCCGCTGTCGGATTCTCGCGAGACTCGGATTCTATATAAGGAGCCGCGCGTCGCCGCCATTTTCACACGTGCATTGAGATTGATAGGGAGAGGACGTGGCTGGCGTCCTCTCCGTTATAGTAGAACACAGAGTGACTTAGTTAGTTATAATTGTGGGGAGGATTGGGGACGAGGAGCAGCTGTTAGGGAGTACAGTGCAGGGTTTTGATTATACCACCAGTGAGTTTAATCCTTTGTTTCTCTGCCTGAAAAAAACGCTCCGACCACCATATCTGTGCTCACTCAGTGTGCTGCACTGCTGCATGATATATCTGTGCTGAGTGCACTGCTCTGCTCACACTGCCTTATTGTGGGGACTGGGGAGCAGTTATAGCAGGAGTACAGTGCACAGTTTTGCTGACAGTGACCACCAGTCCAGTATACGTTTGTCTGCCTAAAAAACACTCCTGTGTTTTTTTTCTTTTCTTCATACTAGTTTAGCAGTCTGCTGACAGTGTCCACCAGGTCCGTTATACAGTATATTATATATATAAGCAGCAGTACGGTAGGCCACGGCTGTACCTACCTCTGTGTCATCAGTGCACTCGTCGTCCATAAGTAATATAATACTATACTATCCATCCATCTACATTGTATACCTGTGTTTTTTTTTTTTTCTTCATACTAGTTTAGCAGTCTGCTGACAGTGTCCACCAGGTCCGTTATACAGTATATTATATATATAAGCAGCAGTACGGTAGGCCACGGCTGTACCTACCTCTGTGTCATCAGTGCACTCGTCGTCCATAAGTAATATAATACTATACTATCCATCCATCTACATTGCATACCTGTGGTGTTTTTTTTTTCTTCATCCTAGTTTAGCAGTCTGCTGACAGTGTCCACCAGGTCCGTTATACAGTATATTATATATATAAGCAGCAGTACGGTAGGCCACGGCTGTACCTACCTCTGTGTCGTCACTCGTCGTCCATAAGTAATATAATACTATACTATCCATCCATCTACATTTTATACCTGTGGTGTTTTTTTTTTTCTTCATACTAGTTTAGCAGTCTGCTGACAGTGTCCACCAGGTCCGTTATACAGTATATTATATATATAAGCAGCAGTACGGTAGGCCACGGCTGTACCTACCTCTGTGTCGTCAGTGCACTCGTCGTCCATAAGTAATATAATACTATACTATCCATCCATCTACATTGTATACCTGTGTTGTTTTTTTTTTCTTCATACTAGTTTAGCAGTCTGCTGACAGTGTCCACCAGGTCCGTTATACAGTATATTATATATATAAGCAGCAGTACGGTAGGCCACGGCTGTACCTACCTCTGTGTCGTCAGTGCACTCGTCGTCCATAAGTAATATAATACTATACTATCCATCCATCTACATTGTATACCTGTGTTGTTGTTTTTTTCTTCATACTAGTTTAGCAGTCTGCTGACAGTGTCCACCAGGTCCGTTATACAGTATATTATATATATAAGCAGCAGTACGGTAGGCCACGGCTGTACCTACCTCTGTGTCGTCACTCGTCGTCCATAAGTAATATAATACTATACTATCCATCCATCTACATTGTATACCTGTGTTGTTTTTCTTTTCTTCATACTAGTTTAGCAGTCTGCTGACAGTGTCCACCAGGTCCGTTATACAGTATATTATATATATAAGCAGCAGTACGGTAGGCCACGGCTGTACCTACCTCTGTGTCGTCACTCGTCATCCATAAGTAATATAATACTATACTATCCACCCATCTACATTGTATACCTGTGGTGGCTTTTAGTTGTGCGCAAAATATGGAGAACAAAAATATGGAGGTTAAAAAAATAGGGAAAGATCAAGATCCACTTCCACCTCGTGCGGAAGCTGCTGCCACTAGTCATGGCCGAGACGTTGAAATGCCATCAACGTCGTCTGCCAAGGCCGATGCCCAATGTCATAGTACAGAGCATGTAAAATCCAAAACACAAAAGATCAGTAAAAAAATGACCCAAAAATCAAAATTAAAAGCGTCTGAGGAGAAGCGTAAACTTGCCAATATGCCATTTACGACACGGAGTGGCAAGGAACGGCTGAGGCCCTGGCCTATGTTCATGGCTAGTGGTTCAGCTTCACATGAGGATGGAAGCACTCATCCTCTCGCTAGAAAAAAGAAAAGACTTGCGGCAAAAGCACAGCAAAGAACTGTGCGTTCTTCGAAATCCCAAATCCCAAAAGAGAGTCCAATTGTGTCGGTTGCGATGCCTGACCTTCCCAACACTGGACGGGAAGAGCTTGCGCCTCTTTTTTTCTTTGCGTCATGTGCTGTTTGGGGAGTATTTTTTGGAAGTGCCATCCTGCGTGAGATGGGCCAGGTGTTTGTGCCGGCCACTAGGGTCGCTTAGCTTACTCACACAGCTACCTCATTGCGCCTCTTTTTTTCTTTGCGTCATGTGCTGTTTGGGGAGTATTTTTTGGAAGGGCCATCCTGCCTGACACTGCAGTGCCACTCCTAGATGGGCCAGGTGTTTGTGTCGGCCACTAGGGTCGCTTAGCTTACTCACACAGCTACCTCATTGCGCCTCATTTTTCTTTGTGTTATGTGCTGTTTGGGGAGTATTTTTTGGAAGGGCCATCCTGCGTGACACTGCAGTGCCACTCCTAGATGGGCCAGGTGTTTGTGTCGGCCACTAGGGTCGCTTAGCTTACTCACACAGCTACCTCATTGCGCCTCTTTTTTTCTTTGCGTCATGTGCTGTTTGGGGAGTATTTTTTGGAAGGGCCATCCTGCCTGACACTGCAGTGCCACTCCTAGATGGGCCAGGTGTTTGTGTCGGCCACTTGTGTCGCTTAGCTTAGCCATCCAGCGACCTCGGTGCAAATTTTAGGACTAAAAATAATATTGTCAGGTGTGAGGTGTTCAGAATAGACTGGAAATGAGTGTAAATTATGGTTATTGAGGTTAATAATACTATGGGATCAAAATGACCCCCAAATTCAATGATTTAACCTGTTTTTTAGGGTTTTTTTAAAAAAACACCCGAATCCAAAACACACCCTAATCCGACTAAAAAAATTTGGTGAGGTTTTGCCAAAACGCGTTTGAACCCAAAACACGGCCGCGGAACCGAACCCAAAACCAAAACACAAAACCCGAAAAATTTCCGGTGCACATCACTAATATATATATATATATATATATATATATATATATATTGTGATAGGAATCACATGGACGGAGTACAGTTTAACTCACTTTTATTTCCACATCAGGCAGGTTACACAATTAATGCAGGCTTTACAGGTCAGATTTTACAGACAGTCTTTAAAACAGGCAGCACAACATTCCTAGTTCTGGTAATCACAAACAGTACAGGTTCCAAATGTCTAATAATCTAACCTCAGACCCCAATCTATAAGGAGCAATGACCTACGGAGCAAACACATTTTTAAAAGTAGCAGAGAAGTTGTAGTGATTAGCCCAGCTAAAGTCACAACAGAGAACCAGTTTAGAAGCCATTTGTGAGCCCCATGAGGTTGCAATTCTCTTCAAATCAGCTCTCTGCGGAGGCAACTATTTTGAAAGACCCTTTGTGTGAACATATCTTCCTTACCTCTCTGAAGCCAGTGGAAAGAATTGGGTACGGAGATACATTCCACAAGGTAAAGGAACACATAGCCATCGTCAACTGCTAACTTACCTGTATACTGTCCGCACCACATCCTCCATCTTTATCCTGATATAACACCAGTAGTGTTGCAGAATTTATACGCACCATATGGGTCAGTTTCCAACAATTAATATTATAATCACATACTGGGGTAAATTTACTACGGTGGGAGTTTTTTTTAGAACTGGTGATGTTGCCCATAGCAACCTATCAGATTATATCTATTATCTTCTAGATCAGGCCTGGCCAACCTGTGGCTCTCCAGCTGTTGTAAAACTATAAGTCCCATCATGCTTTGCCACAGTTTTGCTATTAGGGAATGCTAAAACTGTGGCAAGGCATGCTGGGATGTGTAGTTTCACAACATCTGGAGAGCCACAGGTTTGCCAGGCCTGTTCTAGATGCATCTAGATCAGTGGTTCTCAAACTCGGTCCTCAGGACCCCACACAGTGCATGTTTTGCAGGTAACCCAGCAGGTGCACAGGTGTATTAATTACTCGCTGACACATTTTAAAAGGTCCACAGGTGGAGCAAATTATTTAACTTGTGATTCTGTGAGGAGACCTGCAAAACATGCACCATGTGGGGTCCTGAGGACCGAGTTTGAGAACCTGTGATCTAGATAAATGTTAAGTAGAATCTGATTGGTTGCTATGAGCAACATCACTAGTTCTAAAAAACTCCCACCTTAGTAAATTTATCCCACTGTATTATATGATATAGTTATACATGTGTAAAATAAAACAATCTTTTGTTTGAATAAAGTGCAGGTCATATTTCAATAGCATATAAACATTTACATAAATGTAAAATAAGTACACTTTTAAAGTTACAAGTCACCCTGCCTATAAGGTATATTTTGTGTTATCCAAAAACAACCAATTTCATTACTCACATATTACATTTGCATAGTTGTAATTTTTTTTTAAAGTGCAGGAGACAAAATTGACAATTTAAAATATAAATAACAGTTTTAAATAAACAAAAAACATTTAGGCAAGGCACAATTCTATAACACAGCCTATGAGGCATACTGTGGGTTATCCCAAAAACGTAACCAATGTCATTACTCACATATTATATTAGCATACTGTATGTATAAATTTAAGACTGCAGATGAAATGAAATTAGCACCAGAAAATATACATTACCGATGTAGTCGCTCTCATCATTGCCGCAATGCTTTCAGACATACGCACGCCTCACAACATCGACTGCATGCACCCAGCTGTGAACAGTGGCACTCTCAATCACATCATTTATTTCCTATGAATCGTGAATGCAACTATTCGCATGTGACTGCTGGTAGTGTACTAATCGCGGCAAGCTAGCCATACCTGTGACTATTTGTGGGTACGAGGAAAGCAGATACAGCTGTACTGCACATTAATAAAAAAAATACACAACTTAGGTTAGGCACCCTGCTGTAACTCAGCCTATAAGCCCTATTATTGGTTTGTTTAAAAATTGAACATACCTAAAACAAAGGCCACATAACATGTCATTAGACAAACAAAACAATGGTGAACAGGTGGCTATTACATATTCCTAGACACTGTGTGCTCTGGCCTGGTAGTTGGGCCACTATGTTGTTTAGTACTAGCTGGAGGTGGCTCATAAAAATTATTCGGACCACTATGTTGTGGAGTACTAACCGAGGGGGGTTCAAACAAACGTGAGCCCCTAGTCACATTTCAGTATCTTCCCTCTGCTAAATTTTGGGGAGAATGTGGTTGCTGCGTATAATGTGGAGGTGCAGTAGCATAGTAATAGCTCCTGCAGCCCTTCAGTGGCTTGGAGGCACTGGGGGACTTTGGGGGCCATTGCTACGCCACTTCCTGGACCTGTAGATATTTGTCTATAGTCCCATCGGACAATCCCTCATTGAAAATATCCCTCCCAAAATGGCCGCCACCTCAGAGGAGACAGTTATTAAGTATGCTATAGGAGGCGGCGACAGCTGAGGAGGAATGCCCTGACAATGAGCATAAACCCTGACAATGAGCAGGTACCATAGGAGAGATGCCTGAAACTTTTTGGGTGGCAGGGATGGGGTGGGGGTGCCTGATTTATAGTTACACTATTGTAGAGGGGGTGCCAACTGTAGTGTGGAGCACTGGACTTGAGCAAACAGTTGGCCCAAAAATGTGCTATTCTGGTGACTAACCTGCTCATGCATGGCCATCAGTTTTTTGAGGAAAGAATAGAATTCTGGAGTTGTTTCATTATTAAAATTATAGACCGGCATCTTCTTGGATCTGTATTGCTGTATCCTTTTCCCATAGCTGATCAGACACTATGGGGGACATTTACTAAGCAGTGATAAGAGCGGAGAAGTGAGCCAGTGGAGACGTTACCCATGACAACCAATCAGCACTGAAGAAACATCTATAATTTGCATACAATAAAATGATACAGAGCTGCTGATTGGTTGATGGGGCAACTTCTCCACTGGATCAGTTCTCTGCTCTTATCACTGCTTAGTAAATGTCCCTCTATGTCCATCATGGCTCGAGTAGCAAGTTCCATCTTTGTTATTATCTTCTACCTTGGTGGGTCATTATAAACTTTAAATGCAAGAAACCCCACACATTAGTATCAGAATCCTGCAGCATTATATCATGCAAAATAAATTATCATTAATGTCGGTAAACATTTTGCAAATTAAATAGACGTGCTCTAAGCCGATCTGTAATTGAAGCCCACTTCATCTTGCACACAAGTTTTATGCTGCAAGTTGCAACAGATATGGATTTTACATTGTTGTACACAGTTACATTATAAAAACAAACAAACAGGCTTTAGTGTGATACATTGAATATAGGTAAACTTATTGTTGCTGGATAACACTGGCTTCTCTGTCTGGAACGTTGCCAGCAACTCTGGGTCCATGGTCTGCATCTCAGCTATTGCATCTATTGTGGTGTTGCCTTCAAAAATAGACGTGGGATGGACTCTGCCCCACCTGCAGTGCAACATGGTTTTGCCCATTAGTGTGCTTTTTTTGTTTGCTAACAAACCTGCATGGGGTCCTCAGTCTCATGGCTCTGTTAATCGCATAACAGAGGAAAGCATATGTACAGTATCAAGAAAAATAATATATACAATGTTCCCATTATCTTGAAGTCTTTAATGTTCAAACACTTGTTCTTTTTCTTGTATTTAGCACTTTGTTTTATGTTCCGAATCATAGAAACAGAGCAAAAAATGTGTAGAACAGTGTCTAGATATGGTACATAAAATCAATTAAGCTCTCAGGTGATGCAGAGACAGAAAGTAGTAATGTTATGCTTCAGAGCGTACCCAGATTTACACTCTAAGTGAAGGTATCCCATATATCAAAGCATCTTTGTAAAGCGTAGATCTTCCCTGCCGTTATAGACAGTCACCCATTGGTGCATATGAACCCCAAATGATAAACTGGCGTACCCCACTCACTGTAAGTGTGAAGGTCAAACACATAAATCTTTAATGGGGTTGAGTATGGGTGACCAGCGTTTGGGATCCCGCTGATCACCATACCGACGCTGGGATCCCGAGGTTTAGAATGCCGGTGGGGTAGAGGCGAGCATAATGAAGCCCCTTGCGTGCTTGCTGCATTTGCCACACAGCAGGCTCGGTGGCTTAAAGCACTCACCACAGGTTCTGTCCCCACTCTATGGGTGTCGTAGACACCCATGAGTGGGAATAGTCCCAGCTAGTTGGCATGCCAACTATCGGACGTTCAAGTGTTCAGGATCCCGGCGTCGGTAATGTGACCGCCAGTCACATAACTACATGCCCTTTAATGTACAGAGTTGTTTTAATGATAGATAAGCATACCCCACTCATGGTAATATAGACAGCTCAATACATGTAAAGGTTTATTTAATGGATGAGTTCTCTTAAGGCAATTTGTCTCATATCCATGTAGTTTAATCCAGATAACCAAATGATGGGTAAAAGTGAATACAAGCTTTTATTCCAAAAAAGGTAAAAAGTTCCCAAAGATCAGGAACAACGGTAAAACAAATAAAAGTACAAAAAAGTCTTTAATATGTATGTTAAAAAACATATAGATATAAGTGGTTCACAAGTTTAAAAATGTATCAGTAAAATAATAAGTTCATCCAAGGAAATTCAGTGTAGCATACATCCAGTATGAATTGTAAAATTGGCTGTTCACACTACTCCTTGTCTATGCGTTTCGGTCATATGGCGACCTTTATCAAGATACCATTATCTGTGCCTTGATTTTCCTCCTCTCCCCACACTACAGCAGCTCCTCTGACTTTCATATGCCTAAAACCCTGGTGCAGGTCACATCCATTCAGACATAGGGGGTCATTCCGAGTTGATCGCTCGCTAGCAGTTTTTAGCAGCCGTGCAAACGCTATGCCGCCGCCCACTGGGGAGTGTATTTTAGCTTAGCAGAAGTGTGAACGCATGTGCAGCCAAGCTCTACAAAAACTATTTGTGCAGTTTCAGAGTAGCTCTGAATCTACTCAGCGCTTCCGATCACTTCAGCCTATTTGTGTCCGGATTTGACGTCATACACCCGCCCAGTGAACGCCCAGCCACACCTGCATTTTTTCAGACATGCCTGCATTTTTACAAACTCTCCCTGAAAACGTTCAGTTGACACCCAGTAACGCCTCCTTCCTGTCAATCTTCTTGCGGTCGCCAGTGCGAAGGAAAACTTTGCTAGAACCTGAGCACAACCACAAAGAGCTTTGTACCCAGGGGCGGATTGGGAACAAAAAGCAGCCCTGGAAAAATTTGTACTAGTGGCCCCACATGGGCAGCACCAGAGGTGTAAGGTCTAGCCATGGGCCATGGCAGCAGCACCCTCCCCCCAAGACTTTCCAGATAGTGGGCATGTCCAGCATCAAGGGGGGAAGTTAAAAATAAATAAAATTAAATGTTATGAGCACATTTTATGATACACCTTCAGAATTTAGGAAACTACATCATTCTTTAGAAAGATATATTTTCTTGCTTATTACACCAACCGTATCCCAATCACTATTCACTCAATCTTATATGTCAGCCAAGCAGGCAGACAGAGCATACACTAGATCATCTGCAATCACAGGCTAAGTGGCAAAGTAATTTTCATATATGCAAATTATTTTGCATCTTATTCATTTTGTCTATAAAAAGGACCACATGTCCTCCAACAAAAAAGGCCGCACAGGTGCGTTGGCCCACCGGGAATCTTCCCTGTGAACCCTATGGCCAATCCGCCTCTGTTTGTACCCGTACATCATGCATGCGCATTGCGGGGCATACATATGCTCAGAAATGCCATTTTTTCACCTGATCGCTGCGCTGCGAAAATTGGCAGCGAGCAAGCAACTCGGAATGACCCCCATAAGCCGGGGCACAGACCAGGGTTATGAGTCCCAGGAAAAATCCTGGTCGATTGGTGGGTAACAGATACAGAATAGTCATTCTGGATCTGTTCCTTTCAAATATAGCCAAAACCCCAGTCGATGCACGTTCACAGGAAATAAAAACACATTTTTGTCTTCTGTCTGGAAGGGGTAAAACTTTCTATCATGTTTTCTGCATTTTATAACAACAGTAAAGAGCATTACCAAGAAGAAGTGATGATTATTTCTTAAGTATTCCATAACTTGCATGAAACTAGTACAAAACACTTAAAAACACATTGAAATTTAGTCCATAGCTGAGTACAGTAATTACAGTAGTTGTGCAAGGTTTAAAAGGTAACTTAAGCATTAAAAAAAAGTATATAAAATATACAAGGTAAAGAAAAATTTATACTAAAAAACTTAAAAAACATGTAACAGGATACACTGACAGACTGGTATAAAAGAAAGCATATGATTGAGCATTTTGCTTTTTATGGAAAGACTGCTTAATGTAGCCAAGAAGAAATTAATTAAGCATTTTTTTCTGCTTCCAGCCTTTGACAGTATGTGAATTTACATGAGAAAACAACAAGATCTGCCTGTCTTCTCATACTCCATATTTCCTTGGGGATGAAAACGCTGAGAAAATGTTATTTAATTATCTGCTTTACAGGTGACTTTGCAATAAACGGAGCAATCTGTATAGCTACTGTACTTGTGTGTTCATGCTTTTGAGGATAAAGATGGCCATCCAATGAAAGCCTAGAACACAAGCATTTTCCAGCAGTTTGTGGTAACATGAACATCTTAATTGTCCTTTACATTTTATTTCATATCTCCTCAGGGAAAAGGGTAAGAGCTACATGGTGATTTCTTGAGAGTATTTAAAATATGTCTCAGGAGATGGATACTGAATTAAAGTGCTCCTATTAGTGGATTACATATTTTAAGATATATTACTGTGTTGGCATTATAGTGAAGAGGTTTTATAACTGAACATTTAAAAAAAAACACGTATAAAAGAAAATATGGATGGTCTGATTTTTAACTAGTTTACCAAGAAAATCATTACTGGCTGTACCACTGGGTGAATCAAGACAGTAATTTAGAATTGAATTTATGTAACTTTCATTTGCATAAAATTTACAGACGAGCGGGTTCGGATCCCTTAGAACCGAACCCTACAGGACTTCACTACCCGAACCTGGATCCGAGCCCGGCTCGGCTTTTCCCGCCTGACTTGGAAACCAGAACAAGGCAAAATGTCATCATCCTGCTGTTGTATTCTCACGGAGTTTGGATTCCATATAAGGAGCCGCGCATAGCCATCATTTTCTCTCCAGTCCCGGAGAGTGTAATGAGAGGACGTGTCTCCGTCCTCAGTGTCTGTGCGGGAGGGAAAGTGGTGCTGTCTTGTGCTGCTCAGTCCAGTGTAGGGTCTTATGCTGCATCAGTCCAGTTACAGTGGTGGTGTACTCTGCTGCCATACAGTATGTCCAGTGTAGCTGTATAAGTCCAGTGCAGTGGTGCTGTGTTGTCCTGCATCAGTATAGTGATAGTGTCTAGTGCTGCATCAGTCCAGTCACAGTGGTGGTGTCCTCTGCTGTCATATGTCCAGTGCTGCTGTATAAGTCCAGTCCAGTGTTGCTGTGTAGTGCTGTATCAGTTCAGTGGTGGTGTCTTGTGCTGCATCAGTCCAATCACAGTGGTAGTGTCCTCTGCTGTCATATGTCCAGTGCTGCTGTATAAGTCCAGTCCATTGCAGTGGTGCTATGTTGTCCTGCATCGGTGTCCCTGTGCTGCTGTATAAGTCCAGTGGTACTGCCGTATATGTCCAGTGATACTGCCTTATAAGTCCAGTGATACTGAGGTATAAATCTAGTCCAGTGGTTCTGCTGTATATGTCCAGTGATACTGCCGTATATGTCCAGTATAACTGCCGTATATGTCCAGTGACACTGCTGTATATGTCCAATTCTACTGCCATATAATTCCAGTGATACTGCCGTATATGTCCAGTGGTACTGCCGTATAAATCCAGTGGTATTGGCATATAAATCCAGTCCAGTGATACTGCCGTATATGTCCAAGGATACTGCCATATATGTCCAGTGATACTGCTGTATAATTCTAGTGGTACTGTTGTACAAGTCCAGTGATACTGCCTTATAAATCCAGCGGTACTGGGATATAAATCCAGTCCAGTGATACTGCCGTATATATGTCCAGTAATACTGCCGTATATGTCCAGTGATACTGCCGTATATGTCCAGTGGTACTGCCATATAATTCTAGTGATATTGCCATATAATTCCAGTGATACTGCTGTATAAATCCAGTCCAGTGGTACTGCTGTATAAGTCCATTGGTACTGCCATATAATTCCAGTGATATTGCCGTATAATTCCAGTGGTACTGGTGTATAAGTCCAGTGATACTGCCGTATAAATCCAGTCCAGAGGTACTGCCATATAAATCCAGTGGTACTGCCGTATAATTTCAGTGATACTGCCATATAGTTCCATTTCCATTGGCATATAATTCCAGTGGTACTGCCGTATAAATCCAGTGGTACTGCCGTATAATTCCAGTGATACTGCCATATAATTCCATTGGCACTGGCGAATAATTCCAGTGGTACTGCCATATAAGTTCAGTGGTACTGCCTTATAAATCCATTGGTACTGGCATATAAATCCAGTCCAGTGATACTTGCGTATATGTCCAGTGATACTGCCATATAAATCCAGTGATACTGCTGTATAATTCCAGTGGTACTGGTATATAAATCCAGTCCAGTGATACTGCCATATAAATCCAGTCCAGTGAAACTGCCATATAAATCCAGTCCAGTGGTACTGCCATATAAGTCCAGCGATTCTGCCATATATGTCCAGTGATACTGCCGTATATGTCCAGTGGTACTGCTGTATAAATCCAGTCCAGTGGTACTGCCATATAAGTTCAGTCCAGTGGTGCTGCCATATAAGCTCAGTGGTGCTGTCCTGTGCTGTATATTATTTACTCCAAATAGAGGGGTTATTAATATTTAGTCCAAATAATTTTTACAGGGTTTGCCCTGTGTGGTGTAGAGGTATGCTCTCCTGTACAGCATTTTGTCATATAACTCCAGAAAAATAATGGAGAACAACAATTTGGAGGATAAAATAGGGAAAGATCAAGAACCACTTCCTCCTACTGCTGCTGCTGCCACTGCTGTTGTTGCTGCTGGGAGTCAATCATCATCCTAGAGGGGAAGTCGGAAGACCACTTGTACTACTTCAACTAAGCAACTGACTGTCCAACAGTCCTTTGCGAGGAAGATGAAATATGACAGCAGTCACCCTGTTGCAAAGCGGATTACTGAGGCCATAACAACTATGCTGGTGTTAGATATGAGTCCGGGATCAGCCATCAGTGCAGTGGGACTGCAGTGCCAACCCTAGATGGGCCAGGTGTTTGTGCCGCACACTTGTGTCGCTTAGTTTAGTCTTACAGCTACCTCATTGCACCTATTTTACTTCTTTGCATGATGTGCTGTTTGGGGATTATTTTTTTTAAGTGTCATCCTGTCTGCCACTGCAATGCCACTCCTAGAAGGGCCAGGTGATTGTGCCGCACACTTGTGTCGCTTAGCTTAGTCAAACAGCTACCTTATTGCACCTCTTTTTCTTCTTTGCATGATGTGCTGTTTGGTGACTTTTTTTTTTAAGTGCCATCCTGTCTGCCACTGCAGTGCCACTCCTAGATGGGCCAGGTGTTTGTGTCGGCCACTTGTGTCACTTAGCTTAGTCATACAGCTACTTCTTTGCACCTCTTTTTCTTCTTTGCATGATGTGCTGTTTGGGGACTATTTTTTTAAGTGCCATCCTGTCTGCTACTGCAGTGCCACTCCTAGATGGGCCAGGTGTTTGTGCCGCACACTTGTGTCTCTTAGCTTAGTCATACAGCTACCTCATGGCACCTCTTTTACTTCATTGCATGATGTGCTGTATGTGGACTAGTTTTTTTAAAGTGCCATCCTGTCTGACACTGCCGTACAAGTCCAGGGTTACTGCCATATAAGTCCAGTCCAGTGGTGCTGTCTTGTGCTGCATAAGTCCAGTAGTGGTGTCTTGTGCTGCCATAACTCCAGTGGTGGTGTCCTGTGCTGTATATTATTTACTCCAAATAAAAGGGTTATATACATTACTAATATTATTATCCAAAGAATTTTTACAGGATTTGCCTTATGTGGTGTAGGAGTACGCTCGCCTGTGCTGCATATTATTATAATAGCTCTAAATAAAAGGGTTATTATAATCCAAATTAATTTTACAGGCTTTGCTGTGTGTGTGTGGTTTAGGGGTATGCTCTCCTGTGCCACCTATTTTGTGCGTGTATTACATCTGGGCAAATTCCAGCACGTCCCATGTTGTTTGTGTCGCACACTTGTGTCACTTAGCTTAGTCATACAGCTACCTCATTGCACCTCTTTTTCTTCTTTGCATGATGTGCTGTTTGGGGAGTATTTTTTTTTAAGTGCCATCCTGTCTGTCACTGCAGTGCCACTCCTAGATGAGCCAGGTGTTTGTGCTGCACACTTGTGTCGCTTAGCTTAGTCATACAGTCACCTTGGTGCAACCTTTTGGCCTAAAAAATAATATTGGGAGGTGTGAGGTGTTCAGAATAGACTGGAAATTAGTGGAAATGAATGTTATTGAGGTTAATAATACCGTAGGATCAAAATTACCCCCAAATTCTGTGATTTTAGCTGTTTTTATGTTTTTTTCAAAAATCATCCAGATCCAAAACCAAAACACGGTGTGTTATTTCCATAGTGCACATGTGAACCAAAAATGCATACACATACATCCATATGTACATTTCTGTGTATCACTGACTTAGTGACTTATGTCTCTTTATGCATGGAGAGGTGGGAGTAGTGTGATAAGTGTAGGCAGAGTACAGTAGGAAGGCCACTCCGAAAATCCTGGGTTTAGCCTCAAAAAGTAAATGCAGAAGAGTAACGATGTAGGTCCCACAACCGCATACAAACAGTGCACTGTCTGCAGTCACTCTGCACAGAGAGACGCTGCATGCAGACAGTACAGCAGTGAAGTGAGTGGTGGCTGAGGTGAGTGATCGAGGAACTGGGAGGCGGAGCTCCCCCCTACGTCTGACAGATGAGGTCATGGTCATTCTTCAGTGGGGTCTGGGGCAATGAATCATGAATCAATGTATTTAGTTTTTCTTCTGAGGGCGCCAATGTGTGTGTGTGTGTGTGTGTGTTTTTTTTTTTCCACTGGGGGCCAGTATGTGTGTTTTTGGGGGCAATTCAATCCTGGAAACCCTAGAATCCGGGGATTGAGACTTTTTTTAATGCCAATTCCAGGGAATACAAAAATGGTGTGGAATTGGCTTCCCTGGTGCTTTGGTTAAACTGACAATTTTAAGGTATTGAGGAAGCAAAAGGCATGCATAGTATTGACTACCTCTGTCACTGTAATACTACAATACGCAAATTACAGTAGCTAAAGCAGGAAACAATCACTTTACTACAACAGCAGTTAACCCCCTGCATTGCTGTATACAGTGTTTGAAGAAAGTTGCAGCCTATAACAAACTCAGTGATTAATGTGAGAGGCTTACTATTGACAGACATACCATCCGGGGTTGAGTATAAGGCTATTTATAAGCATCCTGACAAGTCAATACAGCCAGAGCTTGGTTACTTAGTAAAAGAAATAGGAGAAACATCATATATCTTTAAAAGCAAAGTAGCAGAATCTCATCATTGCAAGAAAGACTGATTTGCTATGAGTATACATATATGCTATGAGTATACAGATGCTATGAGTATACAGATAACTAATTACTGATATCACCAAGTGGCTGTGCTACCATCTTCTATTCAGCAGCATAGACATTACAGGAATAACTATAGTATACAAGAACCTCTCTCTGTTTCAACAATCATCTCACGTAACTGTAAAATTAAAGGAAAAAGGAGCCCTTACCGTATAATTTAATCTGCACTCTGCGCAAATGATTTGTGAGATTATGTGTGTGTGTGTATCTATATATATATATACAAACAGAAAGTTCAGCACTCACCAAAGCAAGCTCACTTATCTTTACAACATCAACAAATAAATGATGAGGGTTTAGTTAGTGAATTGGCCAATGCACGGAAGCCTGCAAACCGCTCGCAAAGGTACCCCACCTTCATGCAGGTCCTACACTATCACAGTCTCAAAAATTAAAACCTGGCAACTGTATCACACATAATATAGCTGCAAATATGCTTAAATAAATGATATTGATAGTGTATGACCTGCATGAAGGTGGGGTACCTTGGCGAGCGGTTTGCAGGCTTCCGTGCATTGGCCAATTCACTTACTAAACCCCCATAATTTATTTATTTATTGATGTTGTGAAGATAAGTGAGCTTGCTTTGGTGAGTGCTGAACTTTCTGTTTGTATATTTTTAAGTAGGTGGCCATGGGCTACATGCACCCCACCCTATGAGTGGTGAGTGCAGACACTGCACCCGCGCTACTGGGGTAGCGAGTGCTGTGGTTTTATATTTGTTGGTATATATATATATATATATATATATATATATATATATAGGCAAAAGAATCCTTCCCAAGTCCTGTGTGGTACTTTGTAGAAGAAAACACAGGCGGCACTCCAAGGTCTTTTTTAAATAAATTTGTATTGGAAAATTACAGCATGGTGCAAAAGCAACGTTTCAAGACCATTACGGTCTTTTCGTCAGGCTGTGCATCTTGAAAAATAATACAAGTGACTAAAACCTATAACCTGTATTATTTTTCAAGATGCACAGCCTGACGAAAAGACTGTAATGGTCTTGAAACGTTGCTTTTGCACCATGCTGTAATTTTCCAATACAAATTTATTTAAAAAAGACCTTGGAGTGCCGCCTGTGTTTTCTTCTACAAAGTACCACACAGGACTTGGGAAGGATTCTTTTGCCTATATGCCGAAAGAGGAGGGCACCCAGGCACAAACAACTTCTTTCATCCAGAGTGCCGGATAACATACATATATATATATATATATATATATATATATATATATATATGTTTGGCAGCTAAACATTTATTCATGTATACAGTATACAAAGTACAAAGGTTTTATAGCTACAAGCATTGGAGTTTCATCCGAGGATTCACCTAAAGACTCTCATGACACCATCGACTGGGTTAATTAATTGTGCAGAGAGAGTTAGATTTGGGTGGGGTGTGTTCAAACTGAAATCTAAATTGACATGTAAAAATAAAGCAGCCAGTATTTACCCTGCACAGAAACAAAATAACCCATCCAAATCTAACTCTCTCTGCACATGTTATATCTGCCACACCTGTAGTGCACATGGTTTTGCCCAACTGCTAACAAATTTGCTGCTGCGATCAACTCTGAATTACCCCCATTGCCACATACTGTAGCAGTTGCAAAAATGAAAAGTGGTGCAGGATGGAATCGTCCTTGGGATCTCCCATACACCCCTGTGTTGGATATTAAAAAAGGACATGCACAGTTTAACAAATCAAGCACTTCAGCAACAAGGACAGACACATTTGAGGCTAAAGTGCTTTGTTTGTTTGGGCCCCCACAAAACAATTTTTTGGAAGGACTACCTCTGATCACTATTGAGGATTTGATGATAAGGGTCTTAATTACATTTTAATCTTGTAAAATAAATGTCATCAACTCGCCGCAAATCACATAACTTGGAGAAGGTGCCTATATGGTTAATATCCCTACCTCTACTACTGTAACTTTGGCCGCACAAATGGAGCAAATGCCTTCACAAACATTGTCAAAATTTAGGTAAATATAATCCCACACCCAAGAAGTAGCTTTTTTGGTCTTATGCCCAGGTGTCACAATCACTTTATTTTTATCACAAGTAAGAACTGCAGCCACTGGTGGCTGCCTCACACAAACATCCTCCTCCTCCTCAGTGTTAGATAGTAGTAGTACACACATATCCCCCTCATCTTGTTCTACCTCCACACAAGCATCCTCAATTTCTATTATGTCCTCATCACCATCTTTACTTGTACTGCTCCCCACATGTGCGGATGGTGCAGAAATGGTGGAAGGAGGCGAAATATACTTCTCTATGACGACAGTGTGAGAAATGTCAGACTCACACATAGCTAATGTGGACACTCCTAGACTCTTCTCAGGGATGTGTGACAGTTCTGAACACATAGTTCCTTACCCATGTTATTTTTTGACTCCTCTTTTAGACTGAGTGGAAAGTTCTTGCATTGTCATGAGAGGCAGAAGATGCATCACTTACAGTTGCAGAACCACCACTCATAAGTAAAGGCCAAGGCCTGAGTCTTTCCTTGGCACTGCGTATGGTGAATGGCATGTTGGCAATTTTATGTTTTTCTGCAACAAACTTTACATTTTTTAGAGGTGTTTTTTTTCTTTACCACAGTATATTGGTTATTTGATTTTAGATGCCCCTCTATGCCCTTGACCATCGACTTTAGTGAATGATATTGAAGGACTAGCATCATCATCATGACTGGTGGTAGCAGCTGCAGCACTAGTATTTGGTTGCTCTACTTTAAACTGTTTGTTATCCATTTTTCAATTAGCAGATCACTGTGTGGAGTCACAGGGCTTATATTTGCATGTGAACAAAGCCCACTAGGGTAAAGTGCACTAAACAGTACTAACAATAGATCTATATTTTTTTCTTTTCCTCTTTTGAACGTGCGGCTCAGTTCACACTGTTTGGCAAACAGGGCTTTGAACAAAGTGCACTAAGGTAAAGCTCACTAAACTTTACAAACAATAGATCTATATATTTTTATTTTGAACTCGCAGCTAGGTTCAAACTGCATATCATCACAGAGCTTTGAACAAAGTGCATTAGGGAAAAGTGCACCAAGATTACAATATATATATATATATATATATATAATTTTATTTTATTTTATTTACTAACAGCTTGGTTCAAACTGTGTGGAGTCACAGGGCTTTGAACAAAGCACACTAGGGTAAAGCACACCAAACAATAGAAGAGTATATTTATTTTTCACTTTGCAGCTCATCTCTCAAATGCAGCAATTTAAAGGGCTATTTTTTTATTATGTACATGAATAGTATAGTGCAAACTTCAAATATTTTTTTTACTTTATTTTTTCACTTTTTCTTTTATTTGTTTACTGTTTTTGCAACGGACAATGACAATACACACTGTAATGCTGATTGTGAACACACAGCCACTTTAGATGGACACAGCACAGCCAATTTAACCAGCAGAGTACAGGAGGTCATTCCGAGTTGATCGCTAGCTGCCGTTGTTCGCTGCGTAGCGTTCAGTGAAAAAAACTGCTAATCTGCGCATGCGTATGCACCGCAATGCGCACCCGTATCGTATGGGTATGAAGTCCTTTGTGGTTTTGCACTGGTTCTAGCGACGATTCCAATCGCACAGCCGAACGCAAGGAGATTGACAGGAAGTGGGAGTTTCTGGGTGGCAACTGACCATTTTCTGGGAGTGTTTGGAAAAATGCAGGCATGGCCGAGCGTTTGCTGGGTGGGTATCTGACGTCATAACCGCGTCACTCGTCGCAGCAATCATTGCACAGAATAAGTAACTACAGGGCTGGTCTTGTTCTGCACAAAAAGTGTTTGGTGCCGCACGGCTGCACAGGTGTTCGCACTCCTGCAAAGCTGACTATACACACAGCACAGCCAATTTACAGCAGAGTACAGCGCAGCACACAGCAGCATGCCTGAGCAGAGTAAAATGGAGCTAAATCTGGGTGCGGTGCCCTTATATAGAATTCAAAACATGCGAGAATCCGACGCCGTTAGGATGATGTTTTTACCTAGATGTGGAATCCAAGCATAGTGGGAAACCCAAACTGTGACTCGGGTAGATTCAGATCCTGGAAGTTTGGAGCAGTTTACATTCCAGGTAATCCTAACCACTCATTTCTAAACAGCATAATAAAAAATCATTTCATTATCACCCAGGTAGGCGTGCCATCCTGTAGCAAACATGTTTTGCTCCCTCTGCTCATCTTTTCTGCAATCGGGCACCAAAACAAATGCATTTGCCACATTATGAGGGAGCAGTGTCAAACCTTCTAAAGAGGACAAGCTGAAAAGTTGCCCATTGCAAACAATCAGATTCCATGAATAATCACCTTTCAAGTACATTCTATGAAATGATAGGTTGAAGCTGATTAGTTACTATGGGCAACTTCTCTACTTCTCCCTTTCAGCCCCTCATTTCTCATAGTAATATGCCTCCCACTCCAGGGGTAAACGCATAATTTGTGTATGTATGCATGTGTAGGCATATACACAGTATAGCAGTGTATAGTGCAGCACACAGCAGCGTGCCCCCTATACACAGTCACTATACAGCACTGACACTTGTGAGACTCTGGACACAGCACAGCAAGTATAGCAGAGTAAAGCGTAGCATACATCAGTGTGCAGTGTACCCCCATACACAGTCACTATCCAGCACAGCCATTTGTGAGACTCTGGACACAGAACACCCATTACAGCAGAGTATAATGCAGCAAATGTCAGTGTGCAGTGTGCCCCCTATACACAGCCACTATCCAGCACAGCCACTTGTGATACCCTGGACACTGTACACCCACTACAGCAGAGTATAACGCAGCAAAGGCCAGTGTGCATCACAATGCACTTGTGCGGAGTCCCAGCTGCGGCACCTTATATCGAATCCAAGTACTACAAGAATTCAACCCCAGGAAGATGATGTTTGGACTCGACGTGGGACCCTGGTGGGAGCACCTGAGTTGTTCGGAGCAGATTCCAAAGAATCTGGACCGCTCATTTCTAATATTAATGTATAGTTACAGCATCTATCTATCTATCTATCTATCTATCTATCTATCTATCTATCTATCTATCTATCTATCTATCTATCTATCTATCTATCTATCTATCTATATATAAATCCACAATATCAGACCAGGTTTAACAATAAGCGAGGCACTCCAGGGTTTAAAACACATTTTCTTTTGTGCGAAAAGCATCACAATTCCAAATATATTGCGCATATCAATCCTCCTTATAAGTCAAAGTTACGTTTCTGGGCCCCATCATCAGGACAGAGGAGATGCGTGAACAGGTGAGAAAATAAATGCAAAGTAAGAGAGATCTAATCTTATCTTTAAGCCCACCACAAGTGTAGCTCCGAGTTTGGAGGTATGCACCTATTTGCCAGAAGCTGCGATCCCAGTGACTTCATCACCATAGGCGTGCGCAGCACATTTTATTAGGGGGTGCACTGTTGGAGGGGTGTGTCTAGCACCGCCTTTTGGGCGTGTCTAGCACCATCTATTGACGGTCAACGCAACATAAAATATCCACCCTTGTACCAATCCTAATAATGCAGATGCATTGTCAGATGTTGTGGGGTGCACCAAACAAACACCCCTGATGGCACTCACTGCAATTACACTGCTCCTCCTCAGCCTGGTCTGGCTCCCCCTCTCTTTGAACTGCAAGCTGCAGTAACTCACTGACACTGGCAGTTGCAGACTAGTACTGCTGCTGCTGGAAAAATGAGTGACGTGTCAATGCTGCTGCCGACCGCCTGCCAGTATTGAACGCTGGCTGCATGCTGCTCATCAGTGGCTGGTGTTGGCATAGAATAGAAGGAGAGAGGTGGGCATGTGGCAGGGCGGCGTGCGAGCAGCATGATGTCATCACGTCACATCACGCTGTTTTTGTACATGGAGGTGGAGCCGGGAGTTTGAAAGCCAGTGGCAGTGGCACCCTTGATTAATACAGGCGTCCGGTCAGTAATGCAGTCCTGACAGGGTGCAACACAGAGGGGACAGTAATCAGCCTGCTCGGCGATCGCTGCATCAGGCATGTGAGATCGGGGTGCCGGAAATTAGGGGGTGCCTGTGCGCACCAGGCACCCTCCCTGCGCACGCCTATGTTCATCACTAGGCGGCCCACTATGATAGAAAGAACAAAATCACCACTATGTGACTACTAACATAAACAATAAGAAAAACAGAAAAAGAAAAAGCAAGTGCAAAAGGGCACAGCTCTAATAAAGTAACATAAAGAATCAAGAAATAGACATAAATGATATATCTATGGGGGTCATTCCGAGTTGATCGCAGGTAGCAACTTTTTGCTGCTCGTGCGATCAACTAGACGCCGTCTATGGGGGGAGTGTATTTTAGCATAGCAGGGCTGCGAACGCTTGTGCAGACCTGCTATGCTAAAAAAGTTTCACTTAAAACAAGAGTAGCCCTAGACCTACTTACCCTGTGCGACGGATCCGCCCTCCATTCACCTGGACACCTCTGCGTTCTTCTTACCACTCCACGAAAATGGCTGGAAACGGTGAGTATCCGCCCCGGAACGCCTCCCGCCTGTCCATCTTCTTGCGATTGCCGCTGCAATCACATTTGTCGCTGGTGGCGTCCTTGCCCAGGAATGATCGTCCCAAATTAAAATATGTGAACAACTGCGCTGTATATGTGTTTAAGTTGCTCAGTTTAAAATTAGCACTGATAAAACTCATATAACGAGCGCTGGAAAAAATATATATACTATACTGACTCTAATGTGTAAGAATATGAAGAAGTGGCACCTGTGAAAGAAAATTAGTGGTTATTTGTAAAATATGTTTACAGCTCCTTTTGGAGTAATTGAGCTCAGTCCATTCCAATTCACAAAGGGGGTCATTCCGAGTTGTTCGCTCGCTAGCAGATTTTAGCAGCATTGCACATGCTAGGCCGCCGCCCACTGGGAGTGTATCTTAGCTTAGCAGAATAGCGATGAAAGATTAGCAGAATTGCGAATAGAAAATTCTTAGCAGTTTCTGAGTAGCTCGAGACTTAGTCCTACACTGCGATCAGCTCAGCCCGTTTCGTTCCTGGTTTGACGTCACAAACACGCCCTGCGTGCGGCCAGCCACTCCCGCGTTTTATCTTGGCACGCCTGCGTTTTTCTGCACACTCCCAGAAAACGGTCAGTTTCCGCCCAGAAACACCCACTTCCTGTCAATCACACTCCGATCACTTCAACGATGAAAATTCTTCGTTCAGACGTGAGTAAATCTACTAAGTTTTGTGCTAAAATACTTAGCGCATGTGCACTGCGTACCATGCGCATGCGCATTTTTGCCTTAATCGCTCTGTTGCGAAAATCGTCAACGAGCGAACAACTCGGAATGACCCCCATTATGTGTGCTGCGTCCAGCGGTAAAGGATCACGATTAGGTGTTTGGTCGCGGCTCGATGACGTCACACTGCGGCTAGGTGTCGGGAAGTTTCGGCCGGCGAGGTGGTATGCTGTAGCTCTATGCCTAGCCGCAGTGTGACGTTATCGAGCCGCAACCTAACACCTAATCGCGATCTTTTACCGCTGGACGCAGCGGAACGGGATAGAAGGATCTTCAACATCACCTTCTGGACTCATGTACGGAACCGGTTAGTAGGTAGGGATAGTTAGCACATTCACATATTGTGAATTGGAACGGACTGAGCTCAATTATTTCAAAAGGAGCTGTAAACATATTTTACAAATAACCACTAACTCGTTATATGAGTTTTACCAATGATCGTCGACAGGCAATGGCGTGCGTGCACAATGCGCCCGCCGCGTATTCACATTTGCGACCCGTTTGCACAGCAGCGAAGAACCGCTGCGTGCGAACGGGTTGGAATGACTCCCAATATACTAAATAATAATACCAACATATGAATGCTGCAAGACAACCCAAAGACTAATGCGCTAAGCAGGGGTACCGGCATCATAAGTAGTGAATATCAGTGGTATAATCTAGACCCACTGAAAACAGTACCTACAGTACCAGCAAACAAGGATCGCTTACAAAATGCTTAGGTTCAGCAAATAATCACCATGGTGACATACAGAAAGAGATATTATGGAGTATGGTCAAAAAGCATTCCAATTGATTTTTTCATTTAGGCCCCTAGGTTGCAAAGAGTCCTATTTATACTGTAAATCCTTCTTCATTCCAATTTTGATAATGCTGTATGTTTATCTCCACCTCTGGGCATCGGGTTCATTTGATCGATAATTTGATAATGCAATGAAGCCAAAGTGATTGCACGTTCTGTGGTGTCCATGCACAGGCTGGTCCATGTCTTTGCCTGATAATGCTTTATTAATCGCAGAGCGATATAGAGCCATCCGATCTGTGAAGATGCGGCTAGTCATCCCTACATAGAATAAGCCACATGCATACCTCCCAACTTTACCGTAGCAGAAAAAGGGACTACTGTGCTGCGAAGGCACACCCACCGGGGAAGGGCGTGGCTTTAGAAAAGGGGCGTGGCTTTGGAGAAGGGGTGGAGCTTCGTGGTAATGCGGCAATCGTGAGCCATGGCCCCCATTTCTCATCACAATGAGGGCATGGCCAGCACTCAGTGAGCTGCTGGCATGGATTTCTTCCTATGACACCACTTCTCCTGCTGCTCCCTCTACTGGGGGTCTCATATTCTCACATACACCCTGACCTTGGGCTCGCCTAGGCGGTGGTGTTGGGAACCTTTTACCCTCAAGCTACTCCTACCTACTCATCCCCCCAGAACCACCCCTTACATTCTCTACATTTGAGGTCCATGCTATACGCCTATTTCAACCTGTCCATCTATGAGTAGCTGTCATTTACCGCCCCCCTGGCATGCCTTACACATTTCTTGACAACTTTGCTTCCTGGCTTCCTCACTTCCTCTCTTCTGACATTCTCTCGATTATCTTAGGTGACTTCAACATCCTAATTGATCTCCCACCCAAATCCTCTGCCTGTAAACTCCTTAAGCTTACATCTTCACTTGGTCTCTCCCAGAGGACCATGTGAATGGGAGCTCACTGGATCTGGTTTTCACTCACTGTTGCGAAATTTCTGATTTCTCCAACTCCCCTTTTCCCCTCTCTGACTACCACCTGCTGTCTTTCAATTTATCTATCTCCACTTCCCCCTGTCTCCCTTCTAAGGATACCATCACTAAGCATAACATTGAGACTATTGAACCCTCATCCCTACCCTCCCTGTTTGACTCACTTCTCTCTCCTTTTCTCTCTCTCATGCTCTGAATAAGCTACATCCCTATACAATGCATGTCTTACTTCTGCTCTTGACTCTGTCACTCCACCTACCACTATTCACCCTTGCAGATCAACACCTGAACCCTGGCAAAGCAAAATGCACCAGATATCTTCAAGAATGCTCACGTACTGCTGAGCAACAGTGGAGGAAATCATGCTCTAAGGCAGACGTCCTAACTTTCAAATTTATGCTCTCATTCTTCGGTGCTGCCCTTTCCCTTGTTAAACAATCATACTTAAAAATTCTTAACTCTACCCAGTCTTCCAACCCCCGGTGCCTCTTTGCCACTGTCAACTCCATCCTCTGCCCACCACCACCTCCTCTCCCATCCTCATTGTCTGCTCCTCAGTTTGCCACTTATTTTACATCCAAGATTGACTTCATAAGTCAGGACATCACATCCCTCCAGACCAGCAACCAGCCATTACCCATCCCTTGCCACCACTCCCCTTCCCTCTCACTAACGCTGACATCTTTCTCCCATGTATCTGGTGAGGAAGGCATGGCCCTCATCTGTCCCCCCACACCACCTCCCCACTTGACCTTATCCCCTCCCACCTCCTCCGCTACCTCTCTCCTTCTGCCTGTTCCCATCTTGCCCATCTTCTCAATCTCTCCCTCTCATAAGGCACTGTCCTCTCTGCCTTCAAGCATGCTCTTGTCTCCACTATTCTTAAAAAAACCTACCCTTGATCCAAACACCCTCTCTAACTATCGACCCATCTCTCTCCTCCCTTTTGCCTCCAAACTCCTTGAGCGTATACTACTAAAATGATTAGCTAAAGTCAGCATGGGTTTGTAAGGGGTAGATCATGTCAAACTAACTTAATTAGCTTCTACGAGGAGATGAGTGAGACGCTTGACCACTGAAAAGCAGTGGATGTGGTCTATTTAGATTTTGCAAAAACCTTTGATACAGTGTATCACGGGAGACTGTTCCTCAAATTAAGGGAACTTAACCTAGGATATATTATTTATAAATGGATAAGTATTTGGCTGGATAACAGAGTACAACGTGTAGTGGTCAATGGGATGTTCTCTAGCTGGCCACCAGGAGTCAGTGGAATGCCGCAAGGGTCCGTACTTGGACCGCTACTGTTCAATATATTTATCAATGATCTATTTATCAATCTTTACAGATGATACTAAACTGTTTAAGGTAATTAATTCAGAAAGTGATGTGGATTCTCTACAAAATGACTTATGTAAACTTGAAACATGGGCATTTAAATGGAGAATGAAGTTCAATATAGAGAAATGCAAAGTTATGCATTTTGGGTAAAAAAACACATATGCATTCTACACTCTAAATGGGGAAAATATAGGGGCAACTGTGGTGGAAAAAGATTTGGGGGTGCTCACAGATAATAGGCTTAACAACAGTGCACAATGGGGGTCATTCCGACCCGTTGGCACGCAGCGGTTTATCGCTACGGTGCGAACGGGTGCGTAATGCACACGTGTGACATTGCCCGGCGACAGTGGTTGCTGGGTAACGTCGCGACTTACAAAGGAAGCGGTCGCAGAACCGACCGCTAAGAAGATTGACAGGAAGGAGGCGTGCCAGGGCGGATCCGGACCGTTTGGAGCCATTTTCGGGGAGTGGTGAGTAAAACACAGGCATGTCCAGCAGAACGGAGGGCGGAGGAGTGACGTCAAAGCCGGGCCCATCATCGCTGGATCCATCGCACAGGATAAGTATAGGCCTAGTCTACTAGTCTATGAGTTAGGGGATTTGTTTATAAAAATAACTCTGAATAGGACACATGGGCACTCGCTGAGACTAGAGAAGCGAAAATTACATACACAACGTAAGAAAGGGCAATAAAGGGCAATCAAGATTTGGAACTCCCTGCCGGAACAGGTAATAATGGCGGACTCTGTAAATAAATGTGAAAACTAATTGGACAAATTTCTAACTGGAAAAAGTATCCAGGGCTATAGCTCTTAACATAGTCACATTAATCTGGGAGTGGTAAGAATCATAGTTGTCAATTGATACTAAACCATTACTTCAGCATGTGCACAGCTTAACACAGAATACAGGTTGAACCCGATGGGCATTTTGCCTCTTTTCAACCTCACTAACTATGTAACTATATGTAATTATGTATTGTCTATAACCACCTCACTGCCTTTCTTTCCTCCCACTCACTGCTTGACCCATTCCAGTCTGCTTTCAGTTCTCTCCATGCCACTGAAACTGTAATCACAAAAGTCTGCAATGACCTCCATGCAACCAAATCTAAGGGCCACTACTCTCTGCTTATTCTTCTTGACCTCTCTGCTGCTTTTGACACTGTGGATCACCCTCTCCTTCTGCAAATCCTTCACTCTCTTGGTCTGCTTAATACTGCCCTCTCCTGGCTGTCCTCCTGTCTCTCTGATCGTTCCTTCTCTGTCTCCTCTCATGACTCTACCTCCCCCCCTCTTCCACTAACTGTTGGTGTCCCCTAAAGTTCTATTCTTTTCGGTCCTCTTCTTTTCTCCCTCTATACCTCCTCTTTAGGTGAACTCTTTAGTTGTTTTAACTTCCAATATCACATCTATGCTGATGACACTCAAATCTACCTTTCCTCCCCTGATCTCTCCTTGGCTCTCCTCACTCGTACCTCCAACTGTCTCTCTGCTATCTCTTCCTGGATGTCCCAGCACTTTCTTAAACTCAACATGTCCAAGACTGAGTTGATCATCTTCCCACCATCCAGCACAACCTCACCTCCCACAATCTCATTATCCATTTATGGCACGACTATCTCCTCTAGCCCCCAAGTACATTGTCTTGGCGTAATCCTTGACTCCTCCCTCTCCTTCAAACCACACACTCAGCACCTCTCACAAACCTGTCATTTTCATCTCAAAAATATTTCCAGGATCAGACCCTTTCTCACCCAGGATGTCACTGTTGCAGATAAGACTCCTGTACCAACGGCCTTCAGTTGTCTGTCTAATTCCTGTTACCAATGCATTGGGAGCCCCACAAAGTAACATGACACAAGGGCCAGTATTTACTAAAAATCCGAGTTTGGTCGATTTGTGTTTTTTTTTCGAAGTCCCAATCCGGGAATTCACTAAGCACCAATCTCGGCAGTGTCTGGTCTATTTGTAATGGTTTGAATGACATCGTCCCAAAATACGAATGAATAGACCATCGATCAAACGCGGCTGTTATTTCATAGAATACGGGAATTCACTATTCATTCGTATTTGGGTGTTAGTCTCTGAGGGCTCAAATGCGGTCGTATTTTTTTGCGATTCGTTAAAAAAACGGCAAAAAAATAGACCTGCTTTTTTTAGTCGTATTTACATGTGTTGCAAATAAAAAATCACTCACACCTGTATTAGGATGCCTATAAAAGGATGTTAGGCCCATTTCAATACACCTACTCAGAAATGGCAGCAGGACTGTGGGCCAGTGATCTTTTGTGTGCTGTGGGATTCCTCAGACTCAGACATCAGCCTGTAAGTACCCAGGGCCAAGAAACTGAACATGGTCAGGAGGTTGTACAGGTTCCGCGGATGCTGCGCAGGCCTCGTTTTTTTAGGGGGCGTTTAAACTTGTACGCATTGTCCGATGATAAGGTCATACAGATGTTCCGTCTAAATCGTAACAACATTTTCCGTCTGTATGACCTTGTCAAACTGGGCCTAGACCCTGAGACAGCACGCTCTCGCCCTGTCTCAGGCCTGCACAAACTCCTGGCTGTGTTGCACTTTATGGCTACTGGCAGCTTTCAGGCTGTGTCTGGGGATGTCATAGGAATCTCACAGCCCACATTTTCCAGAATCTTAACACAGGTGATGTATACCTAACAACCTCTTCTGTTTTGTGTTTGTTTTAATTTCTCGGTGGCCAGTTCTGTCCTAAAATCTCAAGTTTATTGTTCTTAAAAATGTTCACACAGGTTTTGGCTGTTTTGCAGCCACACATCGAGGCCTCAATCTGCTTCCCTACCCAGGAGTCTCAGTGGCATGCCGTCAGGGTAGTTTTCTATGAGCTGGCTGGCATGCCCAATGTGCTTGGAGCCATAGATTGCACACACATTCAGCTGAGACCACCTAGGGGCAGGCAGCACATATATACAAACCGCCATTTTGAACACTCCACAAATGTGCAGGTGGTTTGTGATGCAAATCTCAAAATAATAAGTATTGTTGCTGGTTACCCTGGGGGCTGCCATGACTCCTTCATCCTCAGTCAGTCATCCCTCTTTGATAAGTTTGAGGACGGACAAATGCCAGATGGATGGCTGCTGGGTATGTAATTTGATATGTGTAGGCCTGCGTAGACTTTGCCCAAATACAGGTGCAGATATATTAACCTGTAGAAGGCATAAGGAAGTGAGAAACCAGTGATCTGTGCAAGGTGTTAAAGGCACCAGCCAATCTGCTCCAATATGTAAATTAACATTTAGGATCAGATTGTCTGCTGCCTTTATTACCTTGCACATATCACTGGTTTTTCACTTCCTTATGCCTTCTACAGGTTAATACATCTGCCCACAGTGTGTTACTTATGCATTGCTGTATCTTCACATGAATCACGTTACTATATCTGTCTTTTAGGTGATGGAGGATATGGCTGTTTCTCTTGGCTTCTAACTCCATTGTCCCGACCTGATACCCCTGCTGAACACAATTACAATCATGCACATAAGTCCACGCGGAATGTGATAGAAAGATGTTTTGGTGTGCTGAAATCTAGGTTTCGGTGTCTGGATAAGTCTGGTGGCCTTTTGTTGTATAGTCCCTCCAAGGTGACTCAAATTGTGTTCTGCTGCTGCTTTCTTCATAACATGTGTTTGCAACAACATCTGCCACATGTTGAGGAGGAGGAGGAGGAAGAAAGCAGCCAGCAAGCAAAGGAATTAGAGACATCTGGTGATACTTGGAGTACTGATGTAGGGAGGCAGGTTAGGCAACACATCATCAATAGCTATTTCTAAGGTAAGCTTGGTTTGCTTATTTCATTTGTTGTGTCTTCATAAATAGATGTTTTGTTTTTTTGATCAAAAACCATTACTCAGAATGTGTCTGTCTCCTTGACACATACAAACATACCCTCGCTATATGATCAACAAATGTTGCATGTGTATTGTGTGTCTTTTTAATATCAAAACAACAGATTATGAGTGCCATGCATTAAGTCTGGATAAGTGTTCGAAATCTTACAGTGCTAATTTCTTACAAGCCCACATCATCCATTTATTTCACTTTATCATTGTGTGTAATGTCCTAATGCACAGGTTCACAAACTCGATCCCCAGGACCACACACAGTGCATATTTTTCTCGTAACCCAGTAGAAGCACAGGTGTATGAATTACTCACAGACATATGTAAAAAGGTTCACAGGTGGAGCTAATTATGTCACTTGTGATTCTGTGAGTAGACCTACAAAACATGCACTGTGTGGGTTCCTGATGGCCGAGTTTGATAACCTGTGTTCCCAAAAAACACTCCTCAACATATAATATGTTTGCCTTGAGGAATACATGTGTCCCTATGTGTGACGCACCATCATATTTAAGACTCACAAACTTACTGTAATCAGGAATAATTTATTTCCTAATGTTTGATGCTGTAAACTTGATGATGTGTAAGTAAATACACAGTTTGCCACACATATACATTATTATAAACAGTTTTTTTTAAATTGTGTAAAAGTACATATTTGTTTGTTTCAGCATCATGTGTAAAAACATGCTTAATAATTTTTAGCACACACAAACCTGTCCCAACAATACTAACATTCATTTGGACAATGTTTTAAAAACAAAACAAAGGCAACATATTACAAGCTTTTTACGCCACTCAATTGTGTTCATCTTGTAATGTTGTATAGATAAGCTAGCTAAGATATGTATCACTGACATTGTAATTTGGATTATCTGCAGGCAAAGAGAATGATTGGAATCTAGAAAGAGTAATGATGAGAAAAAAATCAAGTGGTCAGTTTACTTCCTGCTAAAGACATTCTGCCTGGCTGGCAATTATTGTATCTGCAGGCAAAGAGAATGATTGGAATCTAGAAAGAGTAATGATTAGAAAAAAATCAAGTGGTCACTTTACTTCCTGCTAACATGTATGTGTGGCATAATCAACATTTTCCTCCTACAATACCTAAAAAAAATGACAAGGAATAAATGTGCGTACTATTTTTACACTTAATTTGGTGCACTTATAATTAATGATGTTAAAAAAAGGGGCAAGGAGCTAAGTGTTCTATTTTGTAAAGCATCAAAAACACTTGCTAACTTTACTTATCACAAATGTCTAACTTCTTTTTGTTATGTTTTTTTTGGTGGCTGCTTGTCCTGCCCTTTGCCTTTAGCACTGTCATGTTGGCGTGCTCTGGTGGACCGTCTTGGTGGTGATGAGACTGGCGTGATATTTGGAGTAGTCGTACCAGAACTGCTGGTTGTTTGCTGTTGGTGCATGCATCTGAGTGTTTCATTCAGGTTAGTGAGGGTGGCATTGAGTTCACGTGTCGCAGCATTTTTATTGTCTACTATTCTGAATAAACTTTCATTAATCTTTTGACTGTTTTGAAAAATGCTCATATAACTTTGCTGTTGTCTGTGCTGTTCTTCCATTAGTCTGTGCTGTTCTTCCATTAGTCTGTGCTGTTCTTCCATTATGCGCTGTAAGTTGCCCATGACCTGTGTAATGTCTGTACGCATGAGTTCCATGGTATTGCCTATTCTGGTTGTTTGCTCATTTTGTCAACTCAGATTTCATGAGATTCTTCAGAGGTGAGATGGTAGGCTTGCAAACATTTGTGTCTGCTTACGCAGGCAATCTTCATTAGTGGCCTGCTGTCTAGCCCAAATAGTCCAAAACACCTGATCAGGGCCTTGTGTTCCTGGTGTTGTTGGGCTGTGTTATGGTGGGGGTGGTGTGCTTTGCTGTGGTGGTGTACTCACAGGTGCTGGGGGGCTCATTCCTTGCATTAATGGCTGCATTTATAAGATGTTTGTCTCCTCCATGTCACTGTGTTGGTGTTGTTGCGGAGGGATGCTGTTCCCAGGACTCAAAGCTGAAATGTTAAACATATCTCCGTTAGCTATCCATATGGTTGGGAAATGATAAAAAAAACACTACACATGGAACACATGTCATTCACTGTTGCTTTAAACTATTCTGCCTAGCAACATCATCACTCATAGCTTAAATACATACATATGCCTGTTTGTGGCAAATGTGTCTGGTTACTTAATTGTGAAAGCAAACACTTTAGTTTTATTTTAGCTCACACATACTCCAGCATAAAAAAAACATTGTAATACATAATGTGTTACTGTCACAACTGAGGGCCTGAGCTGACGGGAGGCAGCCTCAGTTGTAGGGGCTGAGATGTACCGGAACCTGGGAGGTTGTATCAGACCCCTGGACATGTAAGTAACATGAATAATAACTGCCCGAAGGCGTGACCACGACAACTTGGATAAAAGTCAATGATGTTTATTATGACAACTCCGCAACACAGCAGCAGTAAAAGAAAACGTAAAAGTCAGCAAAGAATAAATACAGTTCCTGGGTACTACAGGATGGCAGGAGCCACAGGGCACTGGTAGTGTGAGATAGTTCTTATGATCTTCTAGATGGAAAGTCCTTACCAGGCCCGACTGTAGCAATGGAGATAACCCAGGATTGTGCCAGCTGGTGTTCCAGGAAAAGCTGGGTTGCTGAAGATAAAACAGCTGCTGTGGATACTGGCTGGAACCAGACTGTTGTTAGCACGGAGTGGATACTGGCTGGAACCAGTTAAATAATAAATGAACTTGGGAGCGATGAAATATGAACTGAAATGTAGAACTTGAGAGCGGAGAAATAATAATACCGGTGGAGAGTGGTAAAGTGTAGAAAGGACACCGGTCCTTTAAGGGAAGCTGTACTCTGCTGGAAGCTGAGCTGGAAGCAGGTAATGTTGTAGCTGGAAACAGATGAATCCACAATGGATTGGAGAGTCAGGCTACACCGCAGGTGGAATGCTGGTGCGGGTCTCTATGGTGGAAGTCTTGAGACAGGAGCTGGAACCTGGAAGACAATCACAGGAGAGAGACAAACAGGAACTAGGTTTGACAACCAAAGCACTGACGCCTTCCTTGCTCAGGCACAGTGTATTTATACCTGCAGCAAGGAAGGGATTGGCTAGGCAATTATGCAGATTAACAATACTGACAACAGATTGGAGGAAATGATCAGCTGACAGAATCCAAGATGGCTGCGCCCATGCAGACACTTGGAGGGAAGTTTGGTTTGTAATCCATGTGGTAATGAAAACAGTAATGGCGGCGCCGGCCACTGGAGACAGGAGACGCCAGGCTGACAAGTGCACATCCAACCACGCGGACACAGCGGAGGCCGCGGCTGACGTAATCGCCACTCTAACACTCTGCATGCAGAAGCTCAGGGACGGCGGCGGAGGCCGCGGGAGACGCCATGCCAGATGTAATAAGGCGTTACTGTGACAGCGTCTCAGAGAGACAGGAGAGGATGCAGGAATGTGAACATTAGGATAACAGATGGGATCCGGTCCTGGAGCGCTGAGCCAGCCTTAGGAGGCATCTGATGGGTAAGAAATGGCGTCCAGATACCCGGATCGTGACAGCAACCCCCCCCCTTTAGGAGTGGCCCCAGGACACTTCTTTGGCTTTTGAGGAAACTTGGAATGGAATCTCCGGACCAAGGCAGGAGCATGGACATCAGAAGCATTGGTCCATGAACGTTCCTCAGGGCCGTAACCCTTCCAGTCAATAAGATACTGTAGTTGACCGTAACGGTGACGTGAGTCCAGGATCTTGGCCACTTCATACTCAACGCCTCGTTGAGTTTGGACTTTCGGAGTTGGAGGAAGTGAGGAATGAAACTGATTCAAGATCAGCGGTTTCAACAGGGAAACATGGAATGTCCTGGGTATTTTTAAGAAGGGAGGCAACTGGAGTCTGTAAGCAACAGGATTGATGACTTGTTCAATCTTGAAAGGACCGATATAGCGAGGTGCAAACTTCATACTGGGAACTCTTAACCTCAAATTCTTCGTGGATAACCATACCCGATCACCCACCTTGAGAGCAGGAACTGCTCGACGCTTCTTATCCGCAAACTTCTTGTACCTGAACGATGCCTTGAGCAGAGCTGATCGTACGCTCTTCCAGATATTGGCAAACTGATGCAAGGTGATATCCACTGCGGGAACAGAAGTTGCTGGAAGCGGTTGGAACTCAGGAACTTTAGGGTGTAATCCAAAGTTAGTGAAGAATGGTGTTGAAGCAGATGAAGAATGATACTGGTTGTTATGACAGAACTCGGCCCAGGGAAGTAATTGAACCCAGTCATCTTGAGAGGAGGACACATAGATGCGGAGGAAGGCCTCCAAGTCCTGATTCACCCTCTCGGTTTGACCATTGGTCTGAGGATGGTAAGCCGTGGAAAACTTTAGCTTGACTTGGAGGACTTGACATAAACTTCGCCAGAATTTGGCTGTGAATTGAACTCCTCGATCTGAGATAATTTCTTCAGGAAGACCGTGGAGTCGGAAGATCTCTTGTATGAATACTTGAGCCAACTTGGAAGCTGACGGAAGACCGGTGAGAGGAATGAAGTGTGCCATCTTGGTGAACCGGTCAACTACCACCCAGATGGTATTGAACTTGTTGCACATGGGTAAGTCTGTAATGAAATCCATCGACAAGTGGGTCCAAGGTCGACGGGGAACGGATAGTGGAACCAGTTGCCCCGCAGGCGACTGGCGGGATACTTTATGTTGGGCACACTTTGGGCAAGATGCAATAAACTCCAAGACGTCCTTTTTCAGAGTTGGCCACCAATAGGACCTAGAGATAAACTCCAGGGTTTTTTGGATACCTGTATGTCCGGCAAAACGGGAAGCATGGGCCCAATGCATGAGCTTCTTCCTTAGCATCGGCTTCACAAAACTTTTCCCTGATGGGGGCGTAGAGTCCATCCCTACCGTGGAGAATGCCAACGGATTTATAATAGGATGCTTGTCTGAAGACTCTGACTCATTTTCTTGCTCCCATGAGCGGGAAAGGGCATCGGCCTTGCGATTCTGAGAGCCCGGACAGAACTGGAGTTTAAAGTCGAACCTGGAAAAGAAAAGTGCCCATCTGGCCTGACGAGGGTTGAGACATTGTGCGCCCTTCAGGTATAAAAGGTTCTTGTGGTCTGTAAGTATGGTGATTGAATGAGAAGCTCCCTCCAACAGATACCTCCACTCTTCTAGAGCGAGCTTGATGGCTAGCAACTCCTGGTCGCCAATGGCATAGTTGCGCTCAGCTGGGGAGAACTTCCGGGAGAAGAAACTGCAAGGGTGTAAATGGCCATCTTTAGCCCTCTGAGATAACACCGCTCCTACTCCAACGGAGGAGGCATCCACCTCTAAGATGAAAGGAGAGTCGATGTCAGGCTGTTTCAAAACAGGCGCAGAGATGAACCTTTGTTTTAAAAGATGAAATGCTTGCATGGCTTCTTCAGACCACTTGGACGGGTTAGCACCCTTCTTAGTGAAAGCAGTAATAGGCGCCACAATGGTGGAAAAGTCTCGTATAAACTTTCGGTAATAGTTGGCGAACCCTAAGAACCTCTGGACCCCTTTGAGGGTTAAGGGTACCGGCCAATTTTGGATTGCTTGTAGTTTCTCAGGATCCATCTCTAGTCCGGAACCGGACACAATGTACCCTAGAAACGGAATGGACTTGACTTCAAAGACGCATTTTTCTAATTTGCAATAGAGATGATTGACACGGAGACGGGACAGAACCTCTTTAACCCAAAAACGATGTTCCTCTAAATCGTTGGCAAAAATGAGGATATCGTCTAGATAGACCACGACATGACGGTATAGAATGTCTCTGAAGATCTCATTGACAAAATGCTGGAAGACAGCTGGAGCATTGCTCAATCCGAAGGGCATGACGAGGTACTCATAATGTCCGTCACGGGTGTTAAAGGCGGTCTTCCACTCGTCACCCTCACGGATCCGGATGAGATTGTATGCACCTCGCAAGTCCAGCTTTGTAAAGATGGTAGCTCCGCTAACTCTGTCAAAGAGCTCAGTAATCAGGGGTAAAGGATAACGGTTCTTGATGGTAATGTCGTTCAAACCTCTGTAGTCGATGCACGGCCGCAGACCACCATCTTTCTTTTTTACAAAAAAGAAGCCTGCGCCGGCTGGAGAAGAAGAAGGTCGAATGAACCCCTTTGCTAGGTTCTCTTTAATATATTCCTCCATAGAATGCGTCTCAGGCAGAGACAATGGATAAGTTCGGCCTCGAGGTGGAACCTTCCCTGGAACGAGATCAATCGGACAGTCCCATTCTCTATGAGGAGGAAGGATATCAGCAGAAGCTTTACTGAACACATCCGTGAAATCTTGATATGGAGGAGGTGGAACATCAGACGACCTGGGGGAGGAAGAACAGACAGGCAATACTTTAAACAAACATGTCTCAGCACAGGAGGAACCCCATGCCAGGATTTGCGTAGTCGTCCAATCAATTGTAGGATTGTGAAGACGGAGCCATGGAAGGCCCAGGACCACAGGATGTGTGGCTCTTGGAATCACTAAAAAAGAAATAAGTTCGGAATGAAGAACTCCCACTCTCAGACGAACTGGTAGAGTCCTTAAAGAAATGACTGCATCAAAAATTTTGCTGCCATCCACGGCAGTTAAAGAAATGGACGAAGGAAGTCTCTCGGTGGGTAGGGACCACCGTTTAACATAGGCTTCGGTAATAAAGTTCCCAGCTGCTCCGGAATCAAGGAGGGCAATGACGTTCCGATAACGTTGAGCAACTTGAAGCGAGACTGGGAGATTACAATCTTGAGGAGATGGAGAGGAGATCATTACTCCTAGCCGGCCCTCTCCTTGGCGAGCTAGGATTTGGAGTTTCCCGGACGTTTGGGACAGGCATTAATGGTGTGAGACGGAGCTGCACAATAGAGACAGAGAAACTCGGAGAGACGTCTTCGGTGCTCAGCAGGAGTTAAACGGGAACGGCCAAGTTGCATGGGCTCATCTTTAGATGGTGACAGTTGACGAGGAGGAGGAGCAGAAGATTTTGGAGCAGATGATCTTCCACGCTCAGTTGCTCTCTCTCTGAAACGTAAATCAACTTTCGTGCAGAGTGAGATTAGCTCATCTAACTTAGAAGGTAAGTCTCTGGTAGCTAACTCATCTTTAATACGCTCAGATAAGCCATGCCAGAATGCAGCATACAGGGCCTCGTCGTTCCATGCCAGTTCGGATGCCAGGATCTGGAACTGTATCAGATATTGTCCTACAGTACGTGACCCCTGGCGTAAACGGAGAATCTCGGATGAAGCTGAGGTTACCCGGCCTGGCTCGTCGAAGATGCGCCTGAATGTTGACACGAAGGCAGTGTAGGAAGATAGCAGGGTGTCGGACCTCTCCCATAACGGTGATGCCCAATCAAGGGCTGAGCCACTGAGAAGAGAAATAATGTAGGCAATTTTTGTACGGTCACTGGGAAAATTGCCAGGTTGTAGCTCAAACTGAATCTCACACTGGTTGAGAAATCCCCTGCAGAATCTTGGAGATCCGTCAAATTTTGCTGGCGTTGGAAGATGAAGACGTGGAGCAGAAATGGGTAAGGTGGGTGGGGTTATAGCTGGAGTCACTGTGGTTGACGCACCAGACGCGCCTGATCCACGGAGAGTTGTCTGAATCCCATCCAGCCGAGTAGAGAAATCCTGGAGACAGCGGATGATGTGGCCCTGTGCAGCCTCCTGATGTTCTAGTCGGGCTGCCAGTTCTTGCATCGGCCTGGCCGCTTGATCCTGGTCTCCGGCTGGATTCATTAGGTCAGTGCTTACTGTCACAACTGAGGGCCTGAGCTGACGGGAGGCAGCCTCAGTTGTAGGGGCTGAGATGTACTGGAACCTGGGAGGTTGTATCAGACCCCTGGACATGTAAGTAACATGAATAATAACTGCCCGAAGGCGTGACCACGACAACTTGGATAAAAGTCAATGATGTTTATTATGACAACTCCGCAACACAGCAGCAGTAAAAGAAAACGTAAAAGTCAGCAAAGAATAAATACAGTTCCTGGGTACTACAGGATGGCAGGAGCCACAGGGCACTGGTAGTGTGAGATAGTTCTTATGATCTTCTAGATGGAAAGTCCTTACCAGGCCCGACTGTAGCAATGGAGATAACCCAGGATTGTGCCAGCTGGTGTTCCAGGAAAAGCTGGGTTGCTGAAGATAAAACAGCTGCTGTGGATACTGGCTGGAACCAGACTGTTGTTAGCACGGAGTGGATACTGGCTGGAACCAGTTAAATAATAAATGAACTTGGGAGCGATGAAATATGAACTGAAATGTAGAACTTGAGAGCGGAGAAATAATAATACCGGTGGAGAGTGGTAAAGTGTAGAAAGGACACCGGCCCTTTAAGGGAAGCTGTACTCTGCTGGAAGCTGAGCTGGAAGCAGGTAATGTTGTAGCTGGAAACAGATGAATCCACAATGGATTGGAGAGTCAGGCTACACCGCAGGTGGAATGCTGGTGCGGGTCTCTATGGTGGAAGTCTTGAGACAGGAGCTGGAACCTGGAAGACAATCACAGGAGAGAGACAAACAGGAACTAGGTTTGACAACCAAAGCACTGACGCCTTCCTTGCTCAGGCACAGTGTATTTATACCTGCAGCAAGGAAGGGATTGGCTAGGCAATTATGCAGATTAACAATACTGACAACAGATTGGAGGAAATGATCAGCTGACAGAATCCAAGATGGCTGCGCCCATGCAGACACTTGGAGGGAAGTTTGGTTTGTAATCCATGTGGTAATGAAAACAGTAATGGCGGCGCCGGCCACTGGAGACAGGAGACGCCAGGCTGACAAGTGCACATCCAACCACGCGGACACAGCGGAGGCCGCGGCTGACGTAATCGCCACTCTGACACTCTGCATGCAGAAGCTCAGGGACGGCGGCGGAGGCCGCGGGAGACGCCATGCCAGATGTAATAAGGCGTTACTGTGACAGCGTCTCAGAGAGACAGGAGAGGATGCAGGAATGTGAACATTAGGATAACAGATGGGATCCGGTCCTGGAGCGCTGAGCAAGCCTTAGGAGGCATCTGATGGGTAAGAAATGGCGTCCAGATACCCGGATCGTGACAGTTACCTTATAGCTTTGTTCAAACAAACATAGTAATGTTTTTGTAGATATTTTGCAATGTTACCTTAAGCACACATGAGATTTTTGGAAAAACAAACTTACTTTTTACAAACAAACCAACATGCTTTTTTGTTGCAGCATCTTAGACCCAATGTCATACTGTATGACTCAAGTGGACATACATATCTTTACTGGATGTGGACAAGGCCATTTAGTTTGGATTCCATTTCAGCTTTTACTTACTGCGGTAAGTATTTTTGTTTTGGATGTGTTTGGACTTAATGCGGTTATGACTGATTATGATTATGTTCTGACATTTTACACTTTTTTTCAGTTTGATACTCACAATCAAGATGAGGGGAGTGTGGATGACGTCTTTGAGGTGTGTCCAAAATTTGGAGTGGGGGGACAGAACATACGGACGATAATCTTCGTGGCGGGGTAGCCTGCTGTGTTTGTGGCGGGGCAGACGACCTTGCTTTCTTTTCGGCCACAGGTTTCTTGTGGTGATGTCTAACAGAAGAGCCACTTCTGCTGCTCCACACTTCTTTTGATGGACCTTTTAATGAAAGTGCAATTTTGTTATGCCCATTCCTTTACAAGCATACCCTATACTACAATGGACACTTTACCTGCTTCCGCAGCGTCATCATCATCATCAGATGTGTTAGGATTTACTGGCCGACGAGTAGTACTGCTTTTTTCAGACACTGTATAAAATTAGATATATTCATAAATCATGCTATTGTGTATACATCCACCCATTATGCTTATAAACATTTTTTCCTTTAGAAATGCTTGGTTTTTACTTCAAAAAAACATAAGGACCAGAAATACAAAAAAAAAAAAAAAAAAAAACACAAAAACACTATGGCAGCATCAAGACAGGCAAACATGTACAGGACACTGACATAGGCAACAAGTTAAAGGAATGGGTTTTTATTTTTTTTTAAAAACACAAATTAATTTTGTATTGTTTTTAAAAATAATACAGATGCAATATTTAATTGGCTCTGTGATGTGGCACTCCAAATACACATTACCACTATATGACCACACAATAAAACAAGCAAAAGTAAAGTTTTCAAAAAATGCAGTATGGTGTCACGGTACAAATAGAAGCAAAAAAATTTTTTTTTTTAATTTATTAAAAAAACATACCATTCTGTTAAGATGACATTACACATGTAAGTGGTTTACAAACCACTTTCCAGTACTCCAGCCTCTAACATGACAAGGACTTATTTTAATTCCAAAAAACATGGTTCACTTATATATAAAACATAGTCAAAATTTTTAACGTAAAAAACGCCCAAAAGGAAAACATTATTGCAGGACAAATCAGAGACACAACAAGTCCAAACTACACATGCTAAATATCTGTCTGAAAAACACATGACATACAATAAAGTAAGATGTTACATTGGCTTTTAGCTAACACATGACCCAAAACAATGTATTTGCAAACACACACTTGAAGATGGGAGTAATATGCAACGTCACATAACACAGATTACAAAATACAACTTATAATAAAAAAAAATTAAAAAAATAAAACATGCTCACCATTCTTCCTTGGCTTATCTGAATCCCGGACATGGGTTGCAGAGACAACTTCAGGAGGTATGACACTCCGCATGGGCTCCTCATACTCCAGATATCTTGCAATATAGGGCTGCCCACCACCGGTTTGCAGAGCCGACTTGGCCTCCTTGGCCATTTTGGACTTGACACGTCGCTTTATGTCATAGTACCGTTTGCGGCATGTGTCCTCCGTCTGCTTGACCACCCCCTCACTATTGACAGCAGCAACAACTTTCGACCACAACACCGTCTTCCTCCGTATTGGCACCTTGGCGTACTCAGGGCCAAATAGCTGCCTCTGATACTTCATCAGCTCACGCACCAATGCCACATTTTCAGTAAAACTAAACTTAACATTCCGCCCAGTCTTAGTAGTGGTGCGTGGCTGCGGAGCACTCTGACTGTCACTGTCACTTGAGGCTGCTGCAGCAACCTCACCCACCTCCTCCACCTCACTAACCTCACTAACACTCACCTCCTCCACCTGACCGACCTCCTCCCCCTCACTCACACCCTCCACCTCTGAGTCACACATAATTGTGTGTCTAAACAGTTAACACAGGAAAAAAAAAGACAAACAACACACTCCTCCACTACCACTACACAACTCACACACACACACACCCACACACACACACACACACACACACACACACACTGACAAGGGACTATAAAGAAAAATAACTTGGACTAAAAATGAGACAAAACCACAAAATACAAGACAACAAGAATGACAAGACGACTTTCAAACACAATACCACTCTCAGAAATCGCTACCAACACTCCTCTTCAAACCACAAAATCACCTACCTCCACAGCACAACCTCCCTCCTCCACACCACTAACTAAACCCACGAGGTGCGGACGGTTTGGGGCATATTTATTTGGTTGCGCACAGACACTCCTACCATCTGAAACACAACCAATCACGAACGGGGATGAAAATCGAAACTGAAAGTGAAAATGCGGCCGCGGGAAAAAAAAAACCCTGCCGCGTTTAACTTAGTGAAAAAACCAGCAAATCCAACAAAAACACGTACGCAAACGACAATGACGACCGTAAATGTGCCAAAAAAACCCGACTGGCATCGACATCGGAAAACACGAAAACCATAAAGTCGAGTGCTTCGTAACTTTGCGTATATGGATTCAAAAAGTTGCATGAAAATGCACCCGATACAAAACGAGTTTAAACACTACACAAACCGACTCAAACACGAATATTAGTAAATATTGGCCATGGTATGTTCAACAAGATGAGACTAAAGCTTGTTTATTTGTAAAGAGGTTATATAGACATTTACAGGAATTTATCAAACGTCATTTCTAAGCAATCAGAAGACAGGAGACAGATATGTTTCTTGTAATTGCTCCCTGGCCTTGCTGTCCCTTGGGAATCAGCCTTGGGAGTCAGTCTGTAGACACTGTCTCAAAACATCACAACATGTTCCAGGAGATTAGCTTAACCTTGCATCTCACGGGAACTAATCCCTAACTAAATGAAATGGAATGTCAGCATTACTTATAGATTCTTAGCAAAAGCATTTCCTACATACTGTATACTCAAATATGGCTACTGTTATACAAAATGGCTGCTTAGCATAATGCTGTCTCTCTCATCACCAAGACCATTATCCACTCAATGATCATTTTCAGACTGGATTACTGTAATCTCCTCCTAACTGGCCTCCCTGACAATTACCTCTCTCCACTCCAATCTATCCTCAATGCTCCAGCCAGGCTCATAGTTCTCACCAAATGCACTACATCCACCTCCCCTCTCCTACAAACCCTTCACTGGCTTCTCTTCCCTTTCAGTATCCAATTCAAACTTCTCACACTGATTTACAAAGCACTCACCGACTCCTCTCCCATTTACATCTCTGACCTTATCTCCCTTTACTCTCCCACCTGTCCTCTTCACTCTGCTAATACACACCGACTCTCCTGTCTTCTGATTACTTCCTCCCACTCCTATCTACAAGATTTTTCACACACTGCTCCCTTACTCTGGAATTCTCTACCTCTCCCCCTCAGACTCTCCACCTCTCTACAGAACTTCAAACGGGCTCTTAAGACCCACTTCTTTACCAAACCAGCCAAATCTCATCCTAACACTCTGTCCCATGCTCGGTCTACCTCATCTGTGTCACCCCTGTCTGTCTGCCCCTCCCCTTAGAATCTTAGCTCTGACGAGTAGGGCCCTCTTCCCTCATGTGCATATCCTTTTCTTACTTTAATAATCCACAACTGCCCAAATATTGCAGTTTTCAGCCACCTTGATACTTATCTCAGTGTTGTCTACTGATGTAGTTATGTTTAGTTACCCTGTATTTGTCTTATGTTGACTGCTGTTCTGGAGAGCCTGTCAGACCACAAAGCCTGATCAACACAATTGTGGTTGTAACCGGTAGCGAATACAGCATTGAAATTCTTTTATTGCAATATCATATTGGCCTGATCCATTGTCAAATATTGACAAACTCAGTGTCCTTGTTCTGGTATTTTTATACTGATATGAACCCCTGATGAAATCCTTCGGGACGAAACGCATTGGGTTGTGGTTCAGATGTGAGAACATCAGGCATCCATTGAAAGACATTATTGGATTAACTTATTCAGCTATTTTATGTCAGGTCCCAATTTGAAGCATGTATTTTAAATTTTGTCATGTACACAATACTTATTGCAAATGTACTTTTCAATGGCAATATGTGAAAAAATTGAATGTGTTTTTAGTCATTTTGTAGTCAAATAATCTTGGAAGAGAACTTGTATCTAAAGATTTAAATACACAGCTCCCTTAGACATCCTTTTGCCTGTATTCTATCCCAGTACTCAAGCTAACAGAGAGTACATCTTAAGGTTGGAGCTCGCTTATAGCGCGGAATTAGGTCCACACCACATCCATCTTGTCCTATGTTGTATTCAACTGTAAGTCACTGTTTTCCTGTTTTGTCCATATGTACTCTGTAATTGGGCTCTGGGGAACCCTTGTGGCGCCATATAAAGGATAATAATAATATTAATAAATCCGAGATTATCGTAATCCCTGAAAATGGAGAAGGGAGTACGAATTCGGAGGCTTTGGTCCCTAGTTTTTCAGTTTGTCCTGTAATGTGGTATTTATATACAGTGCATCTGGAAAGTATTCACAGCACTTCACTTTTTCCACATTTTGTTATGTTACAGCCTTATTATAAACTGGAATAAATTAATTTTTTCCCTCAAAATTCTACACACAATAGCCCATAAAATGACAATGTGAAAAAAGAGTTTTTGAGATTTTTGCAAATTTATTAAAAATAAAAAACTATGAAATAACATGTACATAAGTATTCACAGCCTTTGCTCAATACTTTGTGGACGCACCTTTGGCAGCAATTACAGCCTGAAGTCTTTTTGAATATGATGCCACAAGCTTGGCACACCTATCTATGGGCAGTTTCGCCCATTCCTCTTTGCAGAACCTCTCAAGATCCATCAGGTTGGATGGGAAGCGTAGTTGCATAACCATTTTCAGATCTCTCCAGAGTTGTTCAATCGGACTCAAGTCTGGGCTCTGGCTTGGCCACTCAAGGACATTCACAGAGTTGTCCTGAAGCCGCTCCTTTGATATCTTGGCTGCATGCTTAGGGTCATTGTCCTGCTGAAAGATGAACCGTCACCCCAGTCTGAGGTCAAGAGCGCTTTGGAGCAGGTTTCATCCAGATTGTCTCTGTACATGGTTGCATTCATCTTTCCCTCTATCCTGACTAGTCTCCCAGTTCCTGCCGCTGACAAACATCCCCACAGCATGATGCTGAAACCACCATGCTTTACTGTAGGGATGATATTGGCCTGGTGATGAGTGGTGCTTGTTTTCCTCCAAACATGATGCCTTTGTCTCATCAGACCAGAGAATTTTGTTTCTCATTGTTTGAGAGTCCTTCAGGTGCATTTTGGCAAACTCTAGGTGGGCTGGCAAGTGCTTTTCACTAAGGAGTGGCTTCCGTCTGACCACACTACCATACAGGACTGATTGGTGGATTTCTGCAGAGATTGTTGTCCTTCTGGAAGGTTCTCCTCTCTCCACAGAGGAATGCTGTAGCTCTGACAGAGTGACCATAAGGTTCTTGGTCACCTCCCTGTCTAAGGCCCTTCTCCCCCGATCGCTCAGTTTAGACGGGCGAACAGCTCTAATAAGAGTCCTTCGATTTATGGATGATGGAGGCCACTGTGCTCATTGGGACCTTCAAAGCAGCAGATATTTTTCTGTACCCTTCCCCAGATTTGTACCTCAAGACAATCCTGTACTAGAGGTCTACAGACAATTTCTTTGACTTCATGCTTGGTTTGTGCTCAGACATGCACTGTCAAGTGTGCATTCTTATATAGACAGATGTGTGCCTTTCCAAATCATATCCAATCAACTGAATTGGACTCCAATTAAGCTGTAGCAACATCTCAAGGATTATCAGTGGAAACAGGATGCACCTGAGCTCAATTTTGAGTTTCATGGCAAAGGCTGTGAATACTTATGTACATGTGATATCTTAGTTTTTTATTTTTAATAAATTTGCAAAAATCTAAAAAAAACTTTTTCTCTGGTTGTCATTATGGGGTATTGGGGGTCCTTCCGAGTTGATCGCAAGTAGCAACTTTTTGCTGCTCATGCGATCAACTAGACGCCACCTATGGGGGAGTGTATTTTAGCATAGTAGGGCTGCAATCGCTTGTGCAGCCCTGCTATGCTAAAAAGTTTTGTGTAAAACAATACTAGCCCTGCAGTTACTTACCCTGCGTGATGGATCAAGCGATGAAGGTCCCGGAATTGACATCAGACATCCACCCTCCAAACGCCTGGACTCTCCTGCGTTCGGATCTCCACACCCGGAAAACGGTGAGTTGAAGCCCCGAAACACCTTCCTCCTGTCAATCTTCTTGCGGTCGCCGGTGCAACCGCTTTCTTCATATGCGGCATCGCTGCCTGGCAACTACGCGCCTGCTCAATGCGCCCGCCGTGCATGCACAGTTCTGACCCATTCGCACCGCTCCAATGAACCGTAGCGTGGTCGGAATGAACCCCATTGTGTGTAGAACTTTGAGGGAAAAAATAAATTTATTCCATTTTGGAATAAGGCTGTAACATAACAAAATGTGGAAAAAGTGAAGCACTGTGAATACTTTCCGGATGTACTGTATTTGCTTGGTTCTGATTGCGTTCTAATTTTTAATCACTTTCTTGACACTGCCCTCTTCCTCTTGCCTCTTCTCATAATGTGAAAAGTCATCAGGTATGGAAGTAGTATGTTTGCAGCTAGCTATGATTTGGAGAACCTGGCTAGCTTTTTCCAGGGGGACCACCTGTCGCTGAAATGATGGGTTTATTAAACTGTGCTTTTCCTGTTTAAACAACATAAGGGTGGGTGGAAGGACCCAAGGACAATTCCATCTTGCATCTCTTTTTTTTCTTTGCATTACTGTATGTGCTCCTTGGGGCTTAGTTTTTCAAACTGCCATTTGGTCTGCCACTACAGTGCCACACCTAGATGGGCCAGATGTTTGTGCCACCCACTTGTGTCACTTAGCTTAATCATCCAGCTACCGTGGTGCAACCTTTTGGCCTAAAAACAATATTGTGAGGTGTTCATAATAGAAATGAGCGGAAATGAATGTTCTTGAGGTTAATAATACTGTAGGAACAAAAAATAATAATTCTGTGATCTTAGCTGTTTTAATGGTTTTTTACAAAAAAAAATCCAGATCCAAAACCAAAACCCAAAAGGTGCTTTTGGCAAATCCAATCCAGATCCAAAACACAAATGGAGATCCAGATCCAAAACCAAAACACAAAACCTGAAAAGTGGCCAGTGCACATCACTGTTTAAAGCAGGGTTAGCTTTGATCAGTGGTAGTAATGGGCCACACCGCTTTTGTGGCTCTAGGAATTATGGGAATGGATGTAGAAAAGCAGGTAGACCAGATAAACTTGGTATTCTTGGGTGGTCATTATTTAGGTGGGATGCGGTCATGTGACCAGCGTTTTGGAGCCCGGCGGTCACTACGTTCAAAATGCGGGCCAACGGAATGGTGAGCCACAGGGTCTATTCCCACTCATAGGTGGTCATGACACCCAGAGAGTGGGAATAGAACCTGTGGTGAGCGCAGCGAGCCACCGAGCCCTCTGTGTGGCAAGTGCAGCGAGTCCGCAAGGGCAGGGCCGGTGCTAGGGTGTTCGGCGCCCCCCTGCAAACTATAAATTTGCGCCCTCCCATATTCCTTTGGCGCGTGCCAAAAGGGGTGTGGTCTCACAAGTAAGGGGCATGGCCACACAATAGTACCCCCATTTAAAATTACGCCACAATGTAGCACAATCTTATTAATCTTATACGTAATGCCCCACTTGTAGTAGTAGCGTCCTTATATATAATGCACCCCAGTAATAGTAGTGTCCTTATACATAATGCCCCCCCAGTAGCAGTAGCGTCCTTATACATAATGCCCCCCAGTAGTAGTAGTGTCCTTATTCATAATGCCCCCCCAGTAGCGTCCTTATACGTAGTGCACCCCCAGTAGTAGACGCGTCCTTATACGTAATACCCCCCAGTAGTAGTAGCGTTCTTATACGTAGTGCACCCCTAGTAGTAGAAGCGTCCTTATACGTAATTCCCCCCTAGAAGTAGTATCGTCCTTATACGTAATGCCCCCCCAGTCAGGCCCGGCGCTACCCGCTCAGCGAAGGGATGCAGTGCAGGGAGGCGCTGGGACGGAGAGGCGCTTTCCCTGCTCTGAATCCCTTCACTGCTGCGCCGTCCTGTCCCCCCTGCTGCTGCTGCTGTGTCTGTCACTGTATGACAGGCACTGGCAGCGGGCACCTGCAGCATGATACGCCTCCTCCCTCCCCTCCCCTAACCTGTGCTGTGTGACAGCGCCGGCCAAGTACGGGGCAGAAGGGGGCGGAGCTACATGAGACGGAAGGGGCGTGACTAAACGGATCAGAAGGGGGCGGAGCTACACGGACCAGGCTGCTGTACAGAGGGAGACTGGCTTAGGTAAGTGGAGGGTAAGAGAGAAGTGTGTGTGTGTATATATGGTGGGTGTGTATGTGTGTGTATATATGTGTGAAGTGTGTGTGTGAGGTATGTCTGTGCGTGCGCTTTATGGACGCTACTACTGGGGGGGCATTACATGTAAGAACGCTACTACTACTGGGGGGGGCATTACGTATAAGGACGCCACTACTGGGGGGGGCTTTACGTATAAGGACACTACTACTGGGGGGGGGGGCATTACGTATAAGGACACTACTACTGGGGGGGCATTACATATAAGGACGCTACTACTACTGGGGGGGCATTGCGTATAAGGACGCTACTACTACTGGGGGTGCATTACGTATAAGGACACTACTACTACTGGGGGGGCATTACGTATAAGGACGCCACTACTACTGGGGGGGCATTGCGTATAAGGACGCTACTACTACTGGGGGTGCATTACGTATAAGGAAACTACTACTACTGGGGGGGGGGCATTACGTATAAGGACGCTACTACTACTGGGGGTGCATAACGTATAAGGAAACTACTACTACTGGGGGGGGGGGCATTACGTATAAGGACGCTATTACTACAGGGGTGCACTACGTATAAGGACGCTACTACTACTGGGGGAGCATTACGTATAAGGGCGCTATTACTACAGGGGGGGGGGGCATTACGTGTAGCAACGCTACTACTGGGGTGCACTACGTATAAGGACGCTACTACTACTGGGGGGGCATTACGTATAAGGACGATACTACTTCTAGGGGGGAATTACGTATAAGGACGCTTCTACTACTAGGGGTGCACTACGTATAAGAACGCTTCTACTACTGGGGGTATTACGTATAAGGACGCGTCTACTACTGGGGGTGCACTACGTATAAGGACGCTACTGGGGGGGCATTATGTATAAGGACACTACTACTACTGGGGGGCATTATGTATAAGGACGCTACTGCTACTGGGGGGGCATTATGTATAAGGACACTACTATTACTGGGGTGCATTATATATAAGGACGCTACTACTACAAGTGGGGCATTACGTATAAGATTAATAAGATTGTGCTACATTGTGGCGTAATTTTAAATGGGGGTACTATTGTGTGGCCATGCCCCTTACTTGTGAGACCACACCCCTTTTGGCGCGCGCCAAAGGAATATGGGAGGGCGCAAATTTATAGTTTGCAAGGGGGCGCCGAACACCCTAGCACCGGCCCTGCCCCCAGTAGTAGTAGCGTCCTTATACGTAGTGCACCCCAGTAGTAGCGTTGCTACACGTAATGCCCCCCCCTGTAGTAATAGCGCCCTTATACGTAATGCCCCCCCAGTAGTAGTAGCGTCCTTATACGTAGTGCACCCCTGTAGTAATAGCGTCCTTATACGTAATGCCCCCCTCCCAGTAGTAGTAGCGTCCTTATACGTTATGCACCCCCAGTAGTAGTAGCGTCCTTATACGTAATGCCCCCCCCCCAGTAGTAGTAGTTTCCTTATACGTAATGCACCCCCAGTAGTAGTAGCGTCCTTATACGCAATGCCCCCCCAGTAGTAGTGGCGTCCTTATACGTAATGCCCCCCCAGTAGTAGTAGTAGTGTCCTTATACGTAATGCACCCCCAGTAGTAGTAGCGTCCTTATACGCAATGCCCCCCCAGTAGTAGTAGCGTCCTTATATGTAATGCCCCCACAGTAGTAGTGTCCTTATACGTAATCCCCCCCCCCCCCCCCAGTAGTAGTGTCCTTATACGTAAAGCCCCCCCCAGTAGTGGCGTCCTTATACGTAATGCCCCCCCCAGTAGTAGTAGCGTTCTTACATGTAATGCCCCCCCAGTAGTAGCGTCCATAAAGCGCACGCACAGACATACCTCACACACACACTTCACACATATATACACACACATACACACCCACCATATATACACACACACACTTCTCTCTTACCCTCCACTTACCTAAGCCAGTCTCCCTCTGTACAGCAGCCTGGTCCGTGTAGCTCCGCCCCCTTCTGATCCGTCTAGCCACGCCCCTTCCGTCTCATGTAGCTCCGCCCCCTTCTGCCCCGTACTTGGCCGGCGCTGTCACACAGCACAGGTTAGGGGAGGGGAGGGAGGAGGCGTATCATGCTGCAGGTGCCCGCTGCCAGTGCCTGTCATACAGTGACAGACACAGCAGCAGCAGCAGGGGGGACAGGACGGCGCAGCAGTGAAGGGATTCAGAGCAGGGAAAGCGCCTCTCCGTCCCAGCGCCTCCCTGCACTGCATCCCTTCGCTGAGCGGGTAGCGCCGGGCCTGCGCAAGGGGCTTTGTTGTGCTCACCTACCGCCGGCATTCTGCTGCTGGGATCCCGGGGTCGGTATGCTGACCGCCAGGATACCGGAAGCCAGCAACATATTCCCAACCCGTTTAAGTTATAGCAACGATGCTCTCGTTGTGTTAAGAACTTTATTCTTTGTTACAATCAGATAACAATATCCTCTTGCTCTAAATTTGTTCATCACTTTATCCAATGCTTATGATAATATTTGTGGCTCACTAGTTATTCGTGCCACCTGCAGTATTTGTGAGTACGTCTTCTTTAGGGCTTTTGGATCATGGCTACTAAGTATGTTCCTATTACTGTAGTTTGTCTGTAAAATACAGATGATTGAAATTTCCAGTGTTTCAGTTGAACTGTTTAATCTAAAAAGTTGATTTGACCTCTGCTTGACTGGTACATAAATTTTTATTGAAGATGGTAACTGATTAATTTCCTCCATCATTGGCCCACTGACAAAATTATCCAGATGACGAAAACACATTTGAGCGGGCTTTGAGAGACGCTGACGTGGTGATGTCACGGAACCCAGAGGTCAAGGTGCATTGTACTATATGGACGCCAGCGGCACTCAGGTACCTGAAGCATAATCCACAATGAGTGGCCTGAATGAGCTACCGGCGCCGGTATGGTGTTCCCTTTAAGGATTCCAGTGTCGGCATTCAGAATAGGGTCAGTATTCTAGCATTGGTATTCTGTCTGCCGGGTGTCATGAGCCACCTTGGTCAGACCACTAGAGTCATGTAAAAAGAAGAAGAAAAAGTGGGGGGTAATGTCATGAGCCACCGCTGTGGCTCATTCCTGTTTATGTTTTTATGTTGTGAGTATTTTGCATTTCTGTTCGCATTCCAGGTTTTCTTATGTACTTGTTTGTGTTAAGTGTAACTGCAGCCTGTCTCCGGTATGTGTGGTCTGTACAGTTTTACCTGTCAGATAATTAGGCCATTTTTTCCTGCATTCTCAATGCATTTCATATTCCTGCAGGTTCCCTATGTGTCAGCTTCAGCTGCAGTATAATTAGGAGTTTTGTCTGTGTGTGTGTAGCTGAACAGATGCATTGAGTCTCCTCATCAGAGGGCATGTCTTCCTGACTGCTCTGATTGGCAGTTGCTCCTAATATTACCCAGCCTGCCCTGAATCTGACGCCGGTTATAGCTTGAAGCTTATTGCTCCTGATAGTACCTGTGTCTGGCCCTTGTTCCTTGGTGAATCTAGAATCTGTACATTTATGCTATTATAATGCTGGTGATACCCAGTCCAGTCAGAATCCTGTGTACCCCTCCTGCCAGAATCCTGAGTTCATTACCTGTCACCTGAGTTCCTGACTGCACATGTGAGACCTAGCCTGAAAGTAATTTCAGACAGCTCCAGAATTACCTTGCCTTGTCTTGCTTTGTCCTGCCTTGCCTGGAATCCAGGAGTCTCCTGCAGCTAAGTAATCTTGTTGTCTGTACCATGCCTTGCTCTGCCAAGCTCTTTTAGGAACTCACTGCTAATTATTTATTATAATCCAGCCTGTGCATTGTTGCACTCATGTATTCAACCTCGCAATATCCAGCATTTTAAGCCCAGTTCAGTCTGACTACCTCTTCCTTTAATATGTCTAGTCTGATATCTTTCTGTGCCTAATCATGCAAGCCCTGCAAGAATCTCGGTCAGCCCTGAACTCTGCTTTCAGTGCTTTGAAACCAGAACGGCTGGAAGTTTTGCAACAATCACTAAAACAGCTGCAAAGCCTTCTGACCCAAAATTTTTCTCATCCTGGATGAGTTCAGTGAGTGAGACTTCATCTATCTCTAAAGAGATTCTTGCTTAAAATTTTGTGACCAGAGAATCCTCTTATTTGGTGGGTGAGAAAAAGTTTAGAAGTTTCTCACGGCCCAAGCTCTCAGAAAAGGAGCATCAGCGTTGCAGAAACTTAAATTTATGCCTATATTGTGGGGACTCTGGACACTTTATTCAGGAATGTGGTTTGCGTAAGCCTAGAAGGGTTGACAAGTCTCTGCCTCCTGTCATGTATCATGTCATGTCTAATCAAGTGTCTAGTTTTGTTCCAGACTCCAATGTGGCAGAGGAACTTGTTATTGAACCTGCTCTGAAAAGAACTCCAATTCAGAAGTGGTGTCCTGTAAGGCCATATTCTAGGTTTGGGAATAAGAATAGGATGTTTATTTCTCTTAATACAGAAAAAATAGAAACAATTGTTTCTGCCTCTGGAAAAACATTTGATGTTCAAGTCCCAGCAGGGGTATTTGATGTTTTGATTCCAAAAGCAGAATCCGATGTTTCCGCCTCTGAAAAAACATTCGATGTTCAAGTCCCAGCATGGGTATTCGATGTTTTCATTCCAAAAGCAGAATCCAAAGTTTCAGCTTCTGAAAAAATATTTGATGTTCAAGTCCCACAAGGTGTATTCGATGTTTTGATTTCAAAAGCAGAATCCGATGTTCAGAGTCCGGGAGCGGTGCCCGGTGTTCAGATTCTGGGAGAGGTGCCCAATGTTCAGAGTCCAGAAGCCATATCCAATGTTCTGGATACAGGACCCGTGTCCAATATATTGACCCTCAAGAGGGTTCCTGAAGGTCATAACCCCAGGAGGGGTCCTGAAGGTCATAACCCCAGAAGGGTCCCGAAGGCCATAACCCCAGAAGGAGTCTCAAAGGTCATAATTCCAGAATGGGTCTTGATAGCCATGATCCCAGAAAGAGAGTCTGATGATCTAGTCCCAGAGAGAGAGTCCTATGATCTACAATAGATATTAGAACAATACGGGCCTCTTGCGCTTCCAGATGTATTAAATCTCTATCACACACCGATCAGCATGAACTTACATTAAAGTTCAGTCTCACGTGCACGTAACAGTTTCTTTTTATTCCGTTTAAAACACACATCAAACAAAAGAACAAACGGACTCTGAGGGACAGTTGACTTACATTAAAATATGTATATATGGTCCCAGAGAGAAAGTCCAATAATCCAGTCTCAGAGAGAGAGAGTCCAATGATCCGGTCCCAAAGAGAGAGTCCAACGATCTGGTCTCAACAAGGGAGTCCAACGTTCTGGTCTCAGCAAGGGAGTCTGAGGTGCCGACCCTAGGAGGGGAGTCTGAGGTGCCAACCCCATGTGGGTAGTCCGAGGTGACGACCCCAGAAGGAGAGTCAGAGGGGCCAACATCAGAGGCATCGGATATAATGGCTAATGGGTTAGTTCCATAAGGGTCTTCTGAATCTGTAGCCTTGGAAAGGTCATCTGACTCTGCATCCCATGAAGGGACAATTGACTCCAAAGCCTCAGAAGAGGCATCTGTCTCCATGTCAAGTCTTGTAGCTCCATGTGGAGCATCTGTTTTAGTATCAAGTCATGTAGTCCCAGGAGGACCATCTGTCTTAGTCTCTAGTCCTGTAGCCCTAGGAGGGGCATCTGTCTCAGTGTCAAGTTCTGTAGCCCCAAGAGGGGCATCTGTCTTAGTATCAAGTCCAGTAGCCCCAGGAGGGGCGCTTGTCTGTGTCTCAATCCCTGTAGCTCCTTGTGTAGCATCAAATCCTGCGGAGTTCCCCGCAGAGGAGATTTCTGTCAGGACCTCAGGAGGGGTAGATCATGTCAAGTAGCCAGAAGGAAAGAGTCCAGTCATGACCACAGATGAAGATGTTCATGTCGTGTCCCCTAAAAAGACTTGTAGACACTCAGCTTCTGAAAGAACTTCTGACACTGTAAGATCCAGGGAGCAATCCCAACAAGTTGAGTATTTTGTATTTCTGTTCACATTCCAGGTTTTCTTATGTACTTGTTTGTGTTAAGTGTAACTGCAGCCTGTCTCCGGTATGTGTGGTCTGTGCAGTTTCACCTGTCAGATAATTAGGCCATGTTTTCCTGCATTCTCAATGCATTTCATATTACTGCAGATTCCCTGTGTGTTCAGCTTCAGCTGCAGTATAATTAGGAGTTTTTTCTGTGTGTGTGTAGCTGAACAGATGCATTGAGTCTCCTCATCAGAGGGCCGAGTCTTCCTGGCTGCTCTGATTGGCAATTTCTCCTAATATTACCCAGCCTGCCCTGAGTCCGATGCTGGTTATAGCTTGAAGCTTATTGTTCCTGATAGTACCTGTGTCTGGCCCTTGTTCCTTGGTGAATCTAGAATCTGTACAGTTATGCTATTATAACGCTGGTGATACCCAGTCCAGTCAGAATGCTGTGTACCCTCTCCTGCCAGAATCCTGAGTTCATTACTTGTCATCTGCTTTCCTGACTGCACATGTGAGACCTAGTCTGGAAGTACTTTAAGACAGCTCCAGCCTTACCTTGCCTTGTCTTGCTTTGTCCTGCCTTGCCTGGAATCCAGGGGTCTCCTGCAGCTAAGTAATCTTGTTATCTGTACCTTGCCTTGCTCTGCCAAGCTCATTTAGGAACTCTTTGCTAATTATTTATTATCTTCCAACCTGTGCATTGTTGCACTCATGTGCATTCGGTTATTTCTTTCTGTCCGCGTGTAGTACAGTGGTATCTAGATAGTGTTCAGTGTACGTCTCACTGTACTGCAACCTACTCTAGCCCAGCCTCCAATAGCCGCCTTGTCTATACATAAAACCTGGGGGCATATGAGTACGGAGTGGACCTAATCTGCCCTGGAAAAGCGGCTGCTTTAGGCGAAGTCTTTGGCTGCAGGAGGCTAAAAAGACTGCTGGGCAGGGGTAATTGTATGAGAGTCACAAAGAACCATAAGATAGCCCATAGCACACTGTAGTCCGCATAACACCGGGATACCAACAGCCAGGATCCTGATTGCTTCCCATGTGTGTCTGTGTAGTGTCTGTAAGTCTGTATACTGTATGTGTCTGTGTATATGTGTCTGTGTAACTGTATGTGTCTGTAACTCTGTATATGTGTATGTGCCTGTGTAACTCTATATGTGACTGATAGGTAGATGTATGAATTTGGCTTTTTGCTGCGTTATGGGTGCTGGGGCATATCGGCTTTTTTTTCCGGCGACATGCTCCCGCACTTCACCTGCATGTATGTCCCGCTGGCGAGGTCTGTTTCCGCTCCGTTATGTTGGTCTACCGGTGAAGTGTGCTTCTGTGTTATAGCGTGCATCGGTGCGTCTCTGCGCATGCGTACGACATCTCCTTCCCACTGACCACTGCGCCTGTAGTTGTGCGCATGCGCGTCCTCTGTTCTGAGACGCTGTGAGTGACTGCACACACCACTAGGGATGCAAGAGTGTCACGTGATGCAAATAACTTTATTCACAATTAAACAACAAAACATGTCCGTCGCCAAGATAACAGAGGAAAAAGGAGCCGCACCGCAAGCAAAGGAACGTCGAAATCAAAGACTGCAGGTGACGAAGCGGACATCCGTAAAAGCAGTTCATACATCTGGTAAGTTCCGCTCCCGCTGTCAAGAGGATGGTGACGGCGAAAAGGGGAGGGGCCCGCAGCGCAGCACGAAAATAAAAACCTAAATCTTCATTCATACATTGGGAGGTGCGGTAACTGCAGTACATAGCATGCACAGTCACCGTAGAAACACAGAAACAACGTTCATACATCCGCCCCTGTAACTCTGTATATGTGTATGTGTCTGTGTAACTCTTTATGTGTCTGTAACTTTGTACATGTGTCTGTGTAATTGCCAGGATACCGACAGCCAGGATCCTGACTGCTTCCCATATGTGTCTTTGTAGTGTCTGTAACTCTGTATACTGTATGTGTCTGTGTTTATGTGTCTGTGTAACTGTGTGTGTCTGTAACTCTGTATATGTGTATGTGTCTGCAGGCCCAGCGCAACCCGCTCAGCAAAGGGATGCAAAGCAGGTAGGAACCTGACTGGAGAGACAATCTCCCTGCTCTGCATCCCCGCTGCTGCACCTGGGTCCCCTGCTGCCGGCTATTGTGCCTGTCACATCGTTTGACAGGCAGCGGCGCCAGCAGCTTGAAGCTTCCCCCTACCCCCCTGCAGTGTCCGTCAGTGTCATGGGCTCTGGCTGAAAAGGGAGTGGAGCTAAATGGCACTGAGGGGCGGAGCTACATGGTACCAGGCTGAAGAAGACAGAAACTGCTACAAGTTGAGCCAGCCAGATGGTATGTTGAAGGAGAGTGAGTGAGAAATTATGTGTGTGTATCTGTATGTATGTGTGTGTGTATATGTCTGTGTATCTATCTGTGTATGTGTATCTACAGTATGTGTGTGTTTGTACAGTATATGTGTGTGTGTATATGTATGTGTGTGTGGAAGGCAGTGTATATGGCACTGTGGGGCACTGTGTATCTGGCACTGTGGGGCAATGTGTATCTGGCGCTGTGGGGCACCATGTATCTGGCACTTTGGGGAACTGTGTATCTGGCACTGTGGGGCACAGTGTATCTGTGCTGTGTAGCATATTTGGCACTGGGGGCATAAGTGTATCTGGCACAGTGGGGACGTATCTGGCACTGTGGGGGCATATATGGCATGGTGGGAGCATATGTGTATCTGTCACTATTGGGGTCATATGTGTATCTGGCCCCCCATATGTGTATCATGCCCCCATTTTCAATGGCCATGCCCCATGTGGCATTTGGCCACATCCATTTTTGGTACGCATGCCTTGGGTGCGCGCACACAATACCACTAAGACATTTTTTTCTACTTGCACCACTGGTGGGAGGAGGGGAATAATTTGTATAAATGGCACTTCTGAGGGCATTATATATAACCGGCGCTACTACAGGGGCTATTATGTGTATAACTGGCACTTCTACAGGGGCTATTATGTGTATACCCGGTGCTACCACAGGGGCTATTATGTGTATAACCGGCACTACTACAGGGGCTATTATGTGTATAACCGGCGCCACTACTGGGGACATTATGTGTATAAACAGCACTACTATGAGCAGGGTAATGTAAATAAGATTGTGCTACTGTGTGGCGTACTTTGAAATGGGGTACTATTGTGTGGCCACGCCCCTTCCTTGTGAGACCACACCACTTTTTGCCACACGCTGTCCCTTTGTAAAATATGGGAGGGCGCAAAGTTATCGTTTGCAGTGGGGCGCCGAACACCCTAGCACCAGCCCTCTGTGTCTGTGTAACTCTATAAGGGATATTCAATTACCACCGAAGAAGCTTTGGGTGATATTTCCCGATGTTTCATTGATGTTTTTTCACCCAAAAAACATCCTTTACACCCAAAAACACGCAGGTTCAGTGAAACCTGTGTGTTTTCGGAAGAAATAGCCCCGTTTTTGGGGATTTTGCTTCGCCTGCCGGAGGCAGGTGAAACAAATCCCTATAAAGCCGCTGCACGTGCCGGCTTATCGGGGCTAATTTAATAGCCCCTCAATGATACTTTACAACCCACAGTCAGTGCGGGTAATTGAATATCCCTGTAAATGTGTTTGTAGCTTTGTATATGTGTCTGTGTAACTATATGTGTATGTAGCTCTGTATATATGTTGTGTCACTCTAGATGTGTCTGTAGCTATGTATATTTGTCTCTGTATATGTATCTGAGTAACTATATATGTGTCTGTGAAATTGTTTACAGTATGTGTTACTCTTTGTTAGTGATGAGCGGGTTCGGTTCGTCGGAATCCGAACCCCCCCGAACTTCACCCATTTTACACGGTTCCGAGGCAGATTCGAATCTTCCCGCCTTGCTCGGTTAACCCGAGCGCGCCCGAACGTCATCATCCCGCTACTGGATTCTCTCGAGATTCGGAATCTATATAAGGAGCCGCGCGTCGCCGCCATTTTTCACTTGTGCATTGGAAATGATAGTGAGAGGACGTGGCTGGCGTCCTCTCAGTTTTATTCAGGTGGCTGCAAATATCTGTGCTCACTGCTTTATTGTGGGGACTGGGGACCAGCAGTATTATATAGGAGGAGTACAGTGCAGAGTTTTGCTGACCAGTGACCACCAGTATTATACGTTCTCTGCCTGAAAAACGCTCCATATCTGTGCTCAGTGTGCTGCATACAGTATATCTGTGCTCACACTGCTTTATTGTGGGGACTGGGGACCACCAGTATTATATAGGAGGAGTACAGTGCAGAGTTTTGCTGACCAGTGACCACCAGTATTATACGTTCTCTGCCTGAAAAACGCTCCATATCTGTGCTCAGTGTGCTGCATATATCTGTGCTCACACTGCTTTATTGTGGGGACTGGGGACCACCAGTATTATATAGGAGGAGAACAGTGCGGAGTTTTGCTGACCAGTGACCACCAATATTATACGTTCTCTGCCTGAAAAATGCTCCATATCTGTGCTCAGTGTGCTGCATATATCTGTGCTCACACTGCTTTATTGTGGGGACTGGGGACCAGCAGTATTATATAGGAGGAGTACAGTGCAGAGTTTTGCTGACCAGTGACCACCAGTATTATACGTTCTCTGCCTGAAAAACGCTCCATATCTGTGCTGCATTGTAGTATATAGTAGGAGTACAGTGCATAATTTTGCTGACCACCAGTATATAATATATAGCAGTACGGTACAGTAGGCCACTGCTCTACCTACCTCTGTGTCGTCAAGTATACTATCCATCCATACCTGTGGTGCATTTCAGTTTTGCACAGTTTGCTGACCACCAGTATATAATATATAGCAGTACGGTACAGTAGGCCACTGCTCTACCTACCTCTGTGTCGTCAAGTATACTATCCATCCATACCTGTGGTGCATTTTAGTTTTGCACAGTTTGCTGACCACCAGTATATAATATATAGCAGTACGGTACAGAAGGCCACTGCTCTACCTACCTCTGTGTCGTCAAGTATACTATCCATCCATACCTGTGGTGCATTTCAGTTTTGCACAGTTTGCTGACCACCAATATATAATATATAGCAGTACGGTACAGTAGGCCACTGCTCTACCTACCTCTGTGTCGTCAAGTATACTATCCATCCATACCTGTGGTGCATTTCAGTTGTGCGCAGTATATATAGTAGTAGGCCATTGCTATTGATACTGGCATATAATTCCACACATTAAACAATGGAGAACAAAAATGTGGAGGGTAAAATAGGGAAAGATCAAGATCCACTTCCACCTCGTGCTGAAGCTGCTGCCACTAGTCATGGCCGAGACGATGAAATGCCATCAACGTCGTCTGCCAAGGAAAATGCCCAATGTCATAATAGAGAGCATGTAAAATCCAAAAAACAAAAGTTCAGTAAAATGACCCAAAAATCAAAATTAAAAGCGTCTGAGGAGAAAACTTGACAATATGCCATTTACGACACGGAGTGGCAAGGAACGGCTGAGGCCCTGGCCTATGTTCATGGCTAGTGGCTCAGCTTCACATGAGGATGGAAGCACTCATCCTCTCGCTAGAAAACTGCAGTGCCACTCCTAGATTGGCCAGGTGTTTGTGTCGGCCACTTGGGTCGCTTAGCTTAGTCACACAGCTACCTCATTGCGCCTCTTTTTTTCTTTGCATCATGTGCTGTTTGGGGACTATTTTTTTGAAGTGCCATCCTGTCTGACACTGCAGTGCCACTCCTAGATGGGCCAGGTGTTTGTGTCGGCCACTTGGGTCGCTTAGCTTAGTCACACAGCTACCTCATTGAGCCTCTTTTTTTCTTTGCATCATGTGCTGTTTGGGGACTATTTTTTTTGAAGTGCCATCCTGTCTGACACTGCAGTGCCACTCCTAGATGGGCCAGGTTTTTGTGTCGGGCCACTTGGGTCACTTAGCTTAGTCATCCAGCGCCCTCGGTGCAAATTTTAGTACTAAAAGTAATATTGTGAGGTGTGAGGTGTTCAGAATAGACTGGAAATGAGTGGAAATTATGGTTATTGAGGTTAATAATACTAAGGGATCAAAATGACCACCAAATTCGATGATTTAAGCTGTTTTTGAGGGTTTTTTGTAATAAAACACCCTAATCCAAAACACACCCGAATCCACCAAAAAAATTTCAGGGAGGTTTTGGCAAAACGCGTCCGAATCCAAAACACGGCCGCAGAACCGAATCCAAAACCAAAACACAAAACCTGAAAAATGTCCGGTGCACATCACTACTCTTTGTACATGTGTTTGTAAACATATGTGGAACTCCCAAACACAGAGTGGATGGGCATGTGGGAAGAGGTTCAGTTTTGGGCTGCAACACTCTTTGTATTATAAGATGGGCCCTGCAACACTGTGCATTATATGGTGGTCACTGTGACACTCTCTTACACAATGCGGCAGGTACTGCGACATTCTGCATTATATAGTGGTCACTGTGATACTCTGCACTATTTGGTGGGCATTGGGACACACTGCATTATATGGTGGTCACTGAGACACACTGCATTATATAATGGGCACTTCAATTAGCTGAATTTGGCAGTCACAAAATTGCTGACAATATTATCTGGCAGTCACAAAAATGCCCTGTATTCTGTCTGGCGATCACAAAGATTGCAGATGTAATGAGTGATTTTTATGATACTTTGCATTCGGTATTGGCTGAGAGTTCACTCTGTGATTAAGTCAAATTAGCAGTCCAAAGTAGCGTGGATCTGCATCCATGGGTGAAAGTGACCGTAAGCGGAAAATGGGCTGTAACTGAATGGTGAGTTCTGAGATGCATGATACAGCTAATTTTCATAGGACATAGGTGTGTCATTTATTTTACAAGTTGACATGGGGGGGGGGCACAACATCTATCTTGTCTCAGGTCGACTAAGATGAAGTTACTGGAGCCGTATGCTTCTCTGGTTGTAGTCACGCTTTACTCAGTCTGGCTAGCATGGCCAGCTGAACTATTGGAGGCTCAGATGGACTCAGCCGTCAATCATGACATTCCTGGGCTTTACTTGGGCCCGTAAACCCATCCCTGCTGAGTATGTCCTTCTTCAAATGAGAGTATGAGCTAGCTTCAGCTACCGTCAGGTCAGTATAGGTTTGTTGTGATTCCCCTGTGAGGCAGCAAGTTAACCTGTAAGCCCATTTCTCCTTGGTCCATTTTAACTCTGCAGCAATGCATTCAAAAGTGTATAAAAATGCCTCAATATCATCTGAGGATCCTTGAATCAGGTCCCTGTTTAGGCGACAAATGAGACAGGAATCATATAGATGGAATATAATCCAACACACTTTATTTACACCACTGGCAGGATACACCTTCACATGCAGGTTTTGCAGGTCAAGTTTTACAGGCAGTTCTCAGAACAGCAGTATAACATTCCGAGTTCTGGTAATCACAAACAGTGGCCATTCCAAATGGCTACTAACGTAACCCCAGGCTCCCATCTATCACCTGGCCCCTTACTGGCATCAGGTGCACGACCCACTGAACAAAACACATTTTTAAAGACAGCAAACAAGGTGAAGTGAATAGCCCAGCTGTGGCTAATCACAGACTCCGCTAAAACCCAAACTGGATTCCTTCAGACCTGTTGCTGCTGTTCCAATCCTGCAAAAGCCTGCTGTTCCACTTTACCCTCATGTGGAATCATGCTGTCCCTGCCAATATATATATATATATATATATATATATAGCAATAAACAGGAAGCGGCACTCAGAGACGTAGTAACTTGTGCAAAAATAAAGCAACCAAGCTTTAATGTATCATCACATCATCAACGTTTCGGGGTTGTCCCCCTTCATCAGGATAACAACAAGTGAACACAAAACAAACTTTATACCTTACCCCCACCAATGGAAAATTTTCAGCATTCCCGCCAGCATCCACGGAGTCCTACGCCACTCCCCCCTGCATTCACGGCTGTTGCCAGAAGAGGAAGTGACGCGGACCGCCGAAAAGGCTGCTGGGTGCGTTTCCATGGAGACGCGGCACTGCTCGCATACAGGGACGCCGCCAGCGTTGTCACGGAAACCCGTGACCTGTGAGATATTTAAACTAAAATATATATGAATGCAAATAACTGCAAGCCGCGCAAGCAGCATCCCATCTACCAGCAGTGTCAAATCATCCATCTTATAACCACATAAAAAAAACAGAAAAAAACATGGACATTTTTTTTTTTACATTACACAAAAATAAACAAATGAAACTGATCTGCATCCCACAGACACTGCTGCTACATTTTCATTTTGTTATTAATTCTTGGTACATTTAAAAAAAATAACATCCTCATAATTTGTCATATATGGCTTGTGACGTATGACATGTGCATCAATGAATACACACAAATGTAAAGATAAACTATACATAAACTGTCTACACATGTACACCTGAGTGTGGATTTAAACTTAAATCAAATTTAATTAAAACTAATTTATACCACTGTAGATTTTTTAGAACTAGCTGTATCACTTCATCCTATATCAGACATGTGTGACACACCAGCCTGGTATGGATATACTCAGAGAAAACAATTAAGGCCCATGGTCTCGTTCAGACCTCTGGGAGCCATAGTATCAAGATGGTAAATCCACCGGGCTTCCAACTGTAATAACCTTTTATGTCTATCACCACGCCGCAGCGATAAGGGCACATGATCAATAATTTTGTAACGTATGGTGGCAACACCATGTCCCAATCGGGCAAAATGGCGTGCCACCGGTTGTTCACTGTGCCCAGAAAGAAGTGCGGCTCTGATGGCCGCCCTATGTTGTGCCATCCTCTCTTTGAATTGGCACACCGTTTTGCCTACATACTGGAGCCCACAAGGGCAGAACAGCACATAGATCACGAATTTAGAGGAGCAACTGAGGGGCCATCTGATCTTGAATCTTTTACCAGACTGGGCATGTACAATGGTGTCTCCGGTCTGGAGGTATCCACAAGTTGTACATCCCAGACAACGATAACATCCATTTTTTCTAGTTAGAAAATTTGTTATTTTGTTTTGTCCAAACCCTGTAATGTCGGTCCGGACAATAATATCCTTGATGTTCCTACTCCTAGAATGGCCTGCAAGCAGGTGGGTGCCATGCAGGCCATAAATTCAAACCTGAATCAGAGGCCACCAGCGGCCACCATGATTTAACATATTTCTTTTTAGCTGCACTCTGTGTGTTAAATTCCGTGATCCACGGAATGGAGTTCTGTAAAGACTCCCTCTTCCGCTTTGTACTGGTCTCAGACAAAAGGGTTTGACGTGTGTGGCCTAATGCCCTGTCTTTGGCTTTTTCCAACTCATGGATAGGATAGCCTTTGTCTAGAATTTTTTTTGTCATAATCTCCAACTGCCTCACGGTATCCTCTGAATCACTGGTGGTCCTACATACCCTCAGGTACTGAGAATATGGAAGACCCCTAAGAGTGGACCGTGGGTGAAAGCTGTTATATCTAAGAAGACTGTTTCTGTCCGTGGGCTTCGTATACAATGTTGTTTGTATCCGTTGTTGGACAATCAGAATTTTAATGTCTAGATAATGAATCTCTGTGGGGCTGGTGTTATATGTAAGTTTAATCGGACTAGAAGACTTATTGTGATTATCAACATGTGTGAGAAAAAATTGCAAATCCCCATCCCAGAAGACCAGGAGATCGTCAATATACCTATAGTACACAAACATACCCTCCGCTATACTAGCATTCTCAAAAAATAATTCGCGTTCCACCTCCCACATGAATGAGTTGGCTAGTGACGGAGCCACTGCCAACCCCATGGCACAACCGTTTTTTGTGGCGGTAGAACCGACCATCAAATAAAAAGTAATTTGCGTGAGGGTAAACATAAGGAGGGTCAAAAAGAATTCTATATCAGGTCCCTTATACAATGGATTATTAACCAACAAATGTCTCACAGCCTCCACACCAGCCTGGTGAGGGATGCAGGTGTAGAGGCTGGAGACATCAAGCGTCACCATAGTAACAGACGCAGGAACAGCCTGTAACTCCTCCAGATGTCTAAGCAACATCGTGGAATCCTTAAGATAGGAAAAAGTGCTCTGGATGCATGGTTGTATGAACAAGTCTAAGTAAATGGACACCGGCTCACACAAAGACCCCCTAGCAGACACGATGGGCCTACCAGGGGGTCTCTGTGGATCCTTGTGGATCTTCGGTATAGTGTAAAATATTGGTACCTTTGGAAACCCTGTTTTTAATTTACCACATATACCACTTGAGATAACCCCATCAATGACCGCCGTGTCCAAAATAAGATCCAATTCACTCTTATATTGATCTGTTGGATCATGATCGAGTAAACAATAAGTTTCAACATCATTAAGCAACCGTAAACATTCAGTGCGATATTCATCTATACCCACCACAACAATTGATCCCCCCTTATCTGCACCACGTATTATTATGTCCTGCCTTTCTCCCAATGATTTAAGTGCTAAACGTTCATGCTTAGATAAATTGGGATGAATTAAACTAGGGCTAGGACATTGCATAGAGTCCACCATGCGGCAGAACGTCTTGATAGAAGGGTTGGTTGTGATGGGTTCAAACTGCGATCTCGGTCCAAGTTTATGCAACTCCCGGGGTAATACTTCAGATGGAGAAGTGTCCACTTTTTTATCATGGTATTCCCTGAGTTTCAGAGTACGTTGTAATTTAAAGTTCTCAATCTTGTCATAAAACACATCTGGCTGGTTTGTGGGCACGAAAGACAGCCCTTTACTCAGGACCCCTATTTCGGCAGGTGTTAAAGTACATGAGAAACACATAGATTCCTGCGCTAATTAACTCTACAAAATGATATGGCTCAGAGTTTGCTTGACTCAATAAAAACAAAACAAAAAGGATAATTAAATATACTTTATATGATTCTTTTTTATTTTTATCACACATACATACATGTATGTTTAAAAATTAATTTAAGAATAAATTGATTAGACCGGTCTAAATAAAACATAAATCAAAAAAGCAAAAATCAAAACATAGTAATAAGCTAATAATAAGCTAAAGGAGGTGGATCATAAGTAAACTCCTGTGCACAGAAAAATCAATAAAAATACTAAAAATAAGTCCTTTGTATAGGATCGTGCAAATAGTTTGACCAGCTATAAATTGCAACAGTGTCTCGTTATGTTTTGTAGTGTTAGACACTCTTCATCAAATTGCCACTCAGCCAAAAAGTGCAACAGGTAAGTGTGACAAACGCTCCACAACGGAACTTTACATATGGTTCGCACCTGAAGCTGACATGCGGAACAGGGAAATAATGTGAGACGGTCTCGGGCTGCGGGAAGGCGCTTCGCTGGCGCCTGGTATGTTATTGTTAATTACCCCGACTTCCAGGCTCTGTGAGTCCGCGTCTTCGGGTGCCGTATGCAGACACCTGCGTCCCGTTAATAGGCACACCTTCACCGTTGATTCTCCTGATAATGCCTCTGGAGCCCGGCTTCCAGGCTCTGTGAGTCTCCGGGTGCCGTATGCAGACACCTGCGTTTTAGTGTTACTCACACGTTCACCATCAATTCTCCAGATAATGTCACTGGAAAAGATATGCTGTAAAAGTGCAATATAGCTGGTGCACAAAGGTCCAAATAGGCTGCTCCTCTGACGCGTTTCGCTCCTCTTATGGGGAAGCCCCCATAAGAGGAGCGAAACGCGTCAGAGGAGCAGCCTATTTGGACCTTTGTGCACCAGCTATATTGCACTTTTACAGCATATCTTTTCCAGTGACATTATCTGGAGAATTGATGGTGAACGTGTGAGTAACACTAAAACGCAGGTGTCTGCATACGGCACCCGGAGACTCACAGAGCCTGGAAGCCGGGCTCCAGAGGCATTATCAGGAGAATCAACGGTGAAGGTGTGCCTATTAACGGGACGCAGGTGTCTGCATACGGCACCCGAAGACGCGGACTCACAGAGCCTGGAAGTCGGGGTAATTAACAATAACATACCAGGCGCCAGCGAAGCGCCTTCCCGCAGCCCGAGACCGTCTCACATTATTTCCCTGTTCCGCATGTCAGCTTCAGGTGCGAACCATATGTAAAGTTCCGTTGTGGAGCGTTTGTCACACTTACCTGTTGCACTTTTTGGCTGAGTGGCAATTTGATGAAGAGTGTCTAACACTACAAAACATAACGAGACACTGTTGCAATTTATAGCTGGTCAAACTATTTGCACGATCCTATACAAAGGACTTATTTTTAGTATTTTTATTGATTTTTCTGTGCACAGGAGTTTACTTATGATCCACCTCCTTTAGCTTATTATTAGCTTATTACTATGTTTTGATTTTTGCTTTTTTGATTTATGTTTTATTTAGACCGGTCTAATCAATTTATTCTTAAATTAATTTTTAAACATACATGTATGTATGTATGATAAAAATAAAAAAGAATCATATAAAGTATATTTAATTATCCTTTTTGTTTTGTTTTTATTGAGTCAAGCAAACTCTGAGCCATATCATTTTGTAGAGTTAATTAGCGCAGGAATCTATGTGTTTGTTGTTTCCAAGTTACCAGGGACTTTAAAGTGCCGGTTTCTCTCTGTTTGACTTGATTTACCCCAAGTCAATTTTTTCTTGCAGCTTGAACATATATTGTATTGGTTTAAATATTGATACTAAACATTGTATTAACACAACCATTTTAGTTGGGTTGTGGTATATTAGCGCCTGGTTAATTTTTGCATTAAAGTACATGAGGAAAGATTAAAGATTAAGTCTTTTTCCCTTTGGGCGGCTTCTGTGCGTGCTTGCCGCCTTTGTTGCCCACCCCTCCTTGTGCGTGACCTTTTCGGGTGGTGTAACCTGCCCGGGTATTCACGCCTAAAGGGGAATGTGATTTTCTTGATGTAGAGGCAGTGGAGGAACGTTCATCTGTCTCACTAGCCGAACTGGCAGTATTCCTAGAAAAATGCCTGCGTTTGTAATATGATGGCCTTGCTGGGCCCCTTTGTTCATTATTAGAACCCAGCCAGGAATATACCCGGTGTAACTCATAATCCTGTTGGACCTTTAACAATTTTTGTTTTTTAAATTTAATTAATTCACTTTGATAAGACTGTATTTGAGTCTCTAATTTCTCCACCCAATTAACGGTTTTGTCTTTCTCTAATTTCTTCTTATGGGCAGCCTCAAACACCACTAATTTTTCTTTGGTAGCAACGCATTCCCTTGTGGATTCCTCAATTACCAATAAAATCAAGTCCATAGAACACTTATTTAAAATGGAAATCCATTTCTTACAAAAAGGAATGCTGTTGCGACCAATAGTGGGCATGTTATGTATTCTAAAACCGCGGGGAATTAATTTAGAGCGAAAATAGTTAGATAAAGTGCGTCCGTGAAAAGTGAAGTCCAGATCTCGCTTTCTAAGCTTGTACCATTCCTGGAACAATTCCTCATGGGAATCAACTGTTACTACATTAAAGGCAGTCTCTTTGTGTAAGATGTTCTCTGCCTCCATGTCTGAGTAACTGAAAGTGTCTGAGTTGTCGCATTGCAGCACATAAGACATCATATCCCCTTGTACCAAGAATTAATAACAAAATGAAAATGTAGCAGCAGTGTCTGTGGGATGCAGATCAGTTTCATTTGTTTATTTTTGTGTAATGTAAAAAAAAAATTTCCATGTTTTTTTCTGTTTTTTTTATGTGGTTATAAGATGGATGATTTGACACTGCTGGTAGATGGGATGCTGCTTGCGCGGCTTGCAGTTATTTGCATTCATATATATTTTAGTTTAAATATCTCACAGGTCACGGGTTTCCGTGACAACGCTGACGGCGTCCCTGTATGCGAGCAGTGCCGCGTCTCCATGGAAACGCACCCAGCAGCCTTTTCGGCGGTCCGCGTCACTTCCTCTTACGGCAACAGCCGTGAATGCAGGGGGGAGTGGCAGAGGACTCCGTGGATGCTGGCGGGAATGCTTAAAATTTTCCATTGGTGGGGGTAAGGTATAAAGTTTGTTTTGTGTTCACTTGTTGTTATCCTGATGAAGGGGGACAACCCCGAAACGTTGATGATGTGATGATACATTAAAGCTTGGTTGCTTTATTTTTGCACAAGTTACTACGTCTCTGAGTGCCGCTTCCTGTTTATTGCTGCATGTGCAGGGGCGCTGACCCCTTAAAGAAGGCACCAGAGCATCTATGACCGTCTATGGCTGGAGTGCCGGATCCTTTGCATGGATATATATATATATATTTGTATTATGTCGTCCATTCATTATTGCTATCAACCATAATTAAACCTTATAACTCTAGAATAAATAACAACTCAGACAACAACTGCTTGGGTTGAAGGTCACAGCTTTTATTAATTATGACCGAATAAGAATCTCTCAAAGGTGGCCAGGAAGGCACCACAAGATCAGCTCCAGCCAAAGCAAAACAAATATCGAGAGTGAGAGATGACTATAACCCACCCCCCATAAAGACGCAACTGCGCTGTGAAGGACTCACCACCCCTTACACGAACATGGTCTGAGCGCCTCACAAAAGGTGTCCAGGTCCCCCCACAGAAGTGGGACACCTGGCCTAAATTGAAAGGGGTAAGTGACCCACAGTGCCGTAACTAGACATTTTAGCGCTGTGTGCAAGAAACAGCATCGGCGCTTCCCCCCCACCAATTTAAAATAGGGCCAGTGCACGCAACAAAAATATAAGGGCATGGCTTCATAGAGTCCTCTTTTTTTCCACATTACACCAGGTAGAGATCCCTTTTACCCAGTACAGCAGGTAGAGTCCCTTTTTACACATTACGGCAGGCAGAGTCCCTCTTTTTACATATTACGGCAGGCAGAGTCCCCCTTTTACACATTACAACAGCAGAGTCCCCTTTTTTACACATTATGACAGGCAAAGTCCCCCGTTTACACATTATAGCAGCAAAGTCCCTCTTTTTACACATTACTTCAGGCAGAGTCCCCTTTTTACACATTACAGCAGCAGTCCCTCTTTTTACACATCACAGCAGCAGAGTCCCTCTTTCTACACCAGTGTTTTTCAACCACTGTGCCGTGGCACACTAGTGTGCCCTGAGCAGTCTCCAGGTGTGCCGCCATAAAATCAGAGCCAGGCCCATCAGTGTGCTGCCACTACTAAGGCCCTGGAACGATCAATACTGGTGGGTTTAGTGGTTGCAGAGCGAGTTATAATTTTGAGCCCGAGCAGTATTGGGCTCTTCTGGCTTTCTCAGATGTGGCTCATGCGTTACCTATGGAGAAGCTGCAACATGACATCCTAGGACACGCAACTGCATCATGCATCACCATTATATTTGAGTGCCTTGGCAATATTTAGATCTTGTTCAGTGTGCCGTGAGTTGTAAAAGGTTGAAAATCTCTGTTCTACACATTACTTCAGGCAGAGTCCCCTTTTTTCACATTACAGCAGCAGTCCCTCTTTTTACACATTACAGCAGCAGAGTCCCTCATTTTACACATTACAGGAACAGAGTCCCTCTTTTTACACATTACAGGAACAGAGTCCCTCTTTTTACATAGTACAGGAGCAGAGACCCTCATTTTACACAGTACAGCAGGCTATCACTGGGGAAGGAGGCAGACTGTCAGCTCTGCACAGCGGGCGGGGGAGCGGGAGGGAGAGCGCTGCTGTCACACAGGACACTGCCGGGTGAGATACATTACTTGGCTGCTGCTGCTCCCATTCCCCCCCCCCCCCCCCCCGCCGTCCTCACATAGTCAGCGGCAGGACGCAGCCACCCCCCGCCGTCCTCACATAGTCAGCGGCAGGACGCGGTCACCCTCCCGCCGTCCTCACATAGACAGCGGCAGGACGCAGCCACCCCCCGCCGTCCTCACATAGTCAGCGGCAGGATGCGGCCACCCCCCGCCGTCCTCACACAGCAGCAGGATGCGCCTACCACCGCTTTCATACCCTCACTGCACGGGACACGGGACTGTGAGCCTCTTGACGCCAGTGCTGCCACTGCCTGCTGTCATCTCAAGGGTGGCCAATCGGGGACAAGGCGCACAATGCTCTCCAAGTAGAAGTGTGCTGTGTGCAATGCACACAGCGCACACATGTAGTTACGGCTCTGGTGCCTCACAGCGACCTTTTGCATCACATGTGGCCGCTGACCGGCTTCACCTCACTTATAACATTTTATTAAAGCATGAACAAATATATACTATTGATTAAATGGCTTTGGGTGGGAGGGTGGGACTTCCAAATACCAAAAGATGTCAACTAAAATGGATGCCATTATATATACTGTAACTAATCCACTCCCACTAAAATTCAAATTTCCAGACTGTATAACCAATAGGATGAAACCTTTAACTCCTACCAACAGCTACCTAGTAACAGGTTCCTAAGATTCAACCACAAAAATATCAGGACTTTATTTAGTATCAGGCCTATACAGGCCTTGCCTATTTTAAGGAGTCCATTCATTATTGCTATCAGCCATAACTAAATAACCTTATAACTCTAGAAGAAATAATGACTCAGACAACAACTGCTTGGATTGAAGGTCACAACATTTATCAATCATGACCAAATAAGAATCTCTCAAAGGTGGCCAAGAAGAAGCCACAAGATCAGTACCAGCCAAACTGAAACAAATATTGAGAATGAGGAACGACTAAAATGACCCTCCCAAAGACGCAACTGTGCTGTGAAGGACTCACCACCCTTTACTCGAGCACGGTCTGAGCGGCTCGCAAAAGGGGCCCATTCCCCCCGCAGAAGTAGGACACCCGGCCTAAATTTGAAGAACTAAGTGCCCCACAGCGACCTCTTGCGTCACATGTGGCTGCTGATCTGCAGTGCCTTCCCACGACAGCAAGGTTTCTTCCATAAACTGCAGCATAACCACCTAGAAATCAACCCAAAATACTACTCTAAAGCACGAAAAATTTCCTTAAGAAAAATACCAAGGCCTAAGCTAGAAAGATGAATTCCATCTGGCCTATAATGGTGCTTTGACTCTAGACCAATCAAATAATGCTTAGCCACTAAACCTCCAAAACTCTTGATGAACCAGGACATGGCTATTTTCACTGTCTTACTAGCCTTCTCCAAAGCCACATTATCTCTAGCTCCTCTCCACACCCAACGGAGCACAATCTCAGACCAAACCAGTCGCACAGCCGGCCATCTATTCCTCAAAACTTCAATATCCATCTTTATTTTAATTATCAAATCGATACCCTTTGCCTGCTCTATATCAACCTCCGGTTGATCACCTCCATCATCGGCAGAAAATAGCAAGTCTAAAACAGCTGACCATCTCAGCCCTCTAACTCTAATCCACTTAATCCTATGACCCCTCAACAACAAAGAGGCCCTTTTGGCCAAATATACAAATGAGTTATCAACAAACCACACTGTTTGAAAAATCTTGAGCTAAAACAAAACACACTGTAAAGTCAGATCCTCACCCAAAACCAATAACATAGAAAATAAATGGGGAAAAAGACCTAGCAAAACTAAAGGGTAGAAAAACCAACAACCTAAGTGAAGGAGAAAACTTAAAAAACCTTCTGTGGACCTTAAACTATCAGCCAATTGTAATTAAAGCCCCCCTCGGATGAAAAATTTTAAATTCTCTTTATACTCTCGATTCCTGAATACAATATTCAAGAACCAAGCAGTAAACAATGTTTTTGGGTTATTAGTAAGGAGCTGAACTATAACTTAACACAGCGAACATATGACTTATAAGCACCTGATTTCCACCTGCCAACCTGTTGTTGGCTGATGGCGGAAGACCACTGACTGTTGCCGTACCTATTCGAAAGGAATGGGTGTTATAATCTTCTGCTTAAAACCTAAGCGAACTACGCATTGCCTAAAAACTGCTGGAAATTGAAATTTTGTGAGCAGGGAAGCATCCTTATGCATTAGCCGTTGAACTCCACAGGCAGGGCGCAATTTAGCATAATCTGCCTCAAGATGATATGGGCATATAGAAGAAACAGCATGTGGCTTTGGTTCCAGTATGAATGGTCGACCATGTTATGGTCGACAGTCATTAGGTCGACCACTATTGGTCGACATTGACATGGTCGACATGGACACATGGTCGACACATGAAAATGGTCGACACATGAAAGGTCGACACATGAAAAGTTCGACATGAGTTTTTTTAACTTTTTTTGGTGTCGTTTTTTTTGCGTAAAGTGACTGGGAACCCCAATTAGTGCACCGCGTCCCCTCGCATGGCTCGCTTCGCTCGCCATGCTTCGGGCATGGTGCCTTCGCTTCGCTACCGCCTCTTACCATTCCAATCGTAGTCCACGTGGATCGTAAAGTATGGAAAAGTTCCCCAAAAGAAAAAAAGTTAAAAAACTCATGTCGACCTTTTCATGTGTCGACCTTTCATGTGTCGACCATTTTCATGTGTCGACCATGTCAATGTCGACCAATAGTGGTCGACCTAATGGCTGTCGACCATAACATGGTCGACCATGTGAACGGATACCTGTGGCTTTAACTTAGACCAATGTCCCTTGCCCATCTGGTCCATTTTGGAATTTTGTATTTTACATAACACAGCGCTATCTTTGACCAAAACATTCTTTGCCAATAACCCAGATGTAACTGTTTTTTTGCTAGACCCCACCAGCACACTAATGCAGAAAGCCCCCCAAAAAGCAAAGAAAATTACACTCTAAACAACTGAACCTCATAGCTGGATGAGGCTATGGAAACAATAACTGCAGAAAGATTCTGCAACATACTGTAACTAAATCCACAGGCTCTCTGGAATCTGCACTCCTATAAGACTCATTAGCCCATCCCTTCAGGGCAATAGACAAAATAAAGGATTTTGTAGGATCATAGAGGCTGCGCATTCTCGACGAATGAGATACCCGCCAAAGCCACAAACATGGTGGCCTTGGACCTACCCCACTGGTAATGCGCCCAAACAACCTCCAGGAGATATTGATCTAGAGACTTACCCTCTTGTTTAAACTGTGACAAAAATGACTACCAATCACGCCAAGCTGCAGAATAGAACGTCAGAGTTGTCGGTGCCAATGAGTTTCGTGCTAGCCCCTCTATGCCTGCTCGATAATCTGCCAGACATAAGAAGGGCAGGTTAAACCCTCTGTCCTAACACTAGGAGCCAAAGAGACGAAACTTTGACAAATTGAAGCGCAATAAAGCATCCGCTATTGAATTTTCCACGCCCGGCACACGTCTTGCTCTAAAACCTATATTAGCCTGCAAACATCTTAACACCAAATGCCTCAAAAGCTGTAAAGCCTGAGGACAGGATGACCTCTGGTTATTAATTGCTTGTACTACTCCCAGGTTACCACAGCAAAAAATAATATTTTGGTTAGCTAACCTGCTGATTCATAATTCGACCGCCACTATTATTGGAAACAGTACAAGCAACAAATGATTAGCGGTGAACCCGGTATGGCGCAACTCCATTGGCCATGCTGAAACACACCATTCACCACCTCGATAGGCCCCAAAACCCGATGAACCTGCTGCGTCAGTGAAAAACTGCAGATCTGCATTATTCACTGCTTTGCTAGGCCAAATCCTCTCTAAATTAAATTCAACTAAAAATGACACCGAGGTTCGAAGATCATCTTTGATTTCTTTGGACAATCAAACATAGTAATGGGGCTTAGTGACACCCGCAGTTGCAAGTTCGAGCTTCCTACAGAAAACATGACCCATTGGGATGATCCTACAAGTGAAACTGAGTGAGCCTAATAACAATTCTACCAATTGCAACTTAACTTTCTTGATAACTGAACATTCCTTGATCAAATCCAAAAGCATTTGGACTTTATCCTGAGGAAGTCTGCAACAGCCCTCTTCCGTATCTATTTCTATGCCCAAATAAGACAAACATGAACAGGGGCCTTTTATCCTGGGCCTTTTATCCTGGGCAATTGGGACACCTAAGACCCGGAACAAAGCTTAAACTGAAAAAAGGATATCACCACACACCTCGCTGCCCTTAGAACCTATAAACAGGAAATCGTCCAAATAATGCTCTTTCCCTGCATGGCCTGTACCTTCCTGGATACACCATTGTAAAAATGAACTAAATTTCTCAAAATAAGAATAATAAACTGAACACCCCATAGGCAAGCATTTATCTACATAAAACTGCCCATTCAATTTAAAACTCATAAATCGCATTGCTTCTGGATGTAAAGGCAGGAGTCGAAAGGCTGATTTTATATCCAGCTTTGCCTTTAAAGCGCCTTTACCAGAGCTAGTGATTCATTGAAAGACTGATAATGCATGGTACAAAATTGCTTGGGAATTGCATCATTAACTGATGCTCCATGCGGGTAAGAGAGGTGCTGTATCAATCTGTATTTCCCAGGAACTTTCTTGGGAACTACTCTAACAGGGTAAACACATAAATCTTCCAGCGGAGCTGAAGAAAATGGGCCACACATATGATACAAACTAATCTCTGCTTCCACCTTTTGTATAACTACCTCTGGAAATTCCCTGGCTGAACGGAGATTCCTAGTTGCTACAACTTTCAAAGGAACAATAACAAGTAATCTAAAATCATGATTAAAACCATCTAACATAAATTGGGCATCTTCCCGCAAAGGATACCAGCCCAACCACTTCTGCAGCTGCTTTACCCTAATGGGAGAATCTGCCTTAAGAAGCGTCACCTTTGAGGTCATGCTTACTCCCTGAATCCCCTTTCTTACCTTTACACTCTTTACAGGGCTGGGTGCCCTCCCTCACAGATATGCGTCAGGAGTGTCAAAAACGACACCCCGCTCCCCTAAAACACCATGAGTCATTAAAAGCAAAGCATTTCCCTCTAGCTGACCATGCGGCAGATTTACTTGCGTTTAGGGCAAAATCCCTCCTGTACTGGTTTGTCTTGGTGTTTTACTTCTAACCACCCCTCGACATCTTTGAAACCCAACGGCAAAATAAGTCTCCCATCATACTTATGACAAAACTTTTTATCTTATTCCCTCCATGCCATACCGTTTCTCTTTACATACATATCATGCACCATATATATATATTTGACAACATTAATATACTTCTCTGGTCTAGACCTTAAGTAGCAAGCTGAAAAAATGAACGCACCCTTTAACCAATTATCATAACTTCTATAGGCCTCTTCCCCTGTACCCCCTGATTTCTTTGCCTTCTCAAATTCTTTCTTCGCATCCTCCATCACTATTTTTTGGGGCTTTTGCAACGCACTAGAGGAAGAATCGCTACTACTGCTATCAGAAGAAGAAGACACAGTGGAAGAATGACAATCTGTGAGGGGTATATTCTCACCAACCCCTGATGTGCCAGATACTTCGGAATCCCCCATTGATATCGGAACTGCTGAAGCCCCTGCTTACTGTCCAAGGTTGCTTCCTGAAAAGCGACTGAAACCGAGCCGCTGGATTGTAAACCTGTATCTAAGGAATTAACCGTGTTACTAACAGTTTGAAAAGACAATATCGAAACAGGTGGAGTAAAGTACTGGAGAGGGGGAGGAATGGGAGGGGGCATTGGAATGGGTGAAGGTTCTTGTGATGACCGATTACCTGAAAGGGGTGGATAAACTAGTTTTGGCACAGGTGAAGAATAATCTGGCACGGTGGGGGTGGCTGATATAAATTTAGAAATGGAAACGGCAACATGGGGGGGGGGGAGCAGAGAATGAGTGGGTCGCAGAACCCATGGGTGTCCTACAAGGGAAACCCACCTGCCCAACCGAGGACGATCTACTCAGATATGTTGTGGTGTTTGGGGGCTGACTTACTGTTAAAAACCCCGCCATATGGCCAAGCAGACTGTGTAGTAGCAACCTGTGGTGATGTGTTAAACAAAGTAAAAGGCCATACAGCATACTGAGAACTCCTCGGGAAGGCCATAGGAGACTGAATAGAGGACACACTCCTAACAATTGTTGTCCTCGTGACAGCCTGAGTGCCCCATGCTGCCGGAGAAGGCACTGGGAAGCTAAAAGCTTGTGAATGATTTGCCCTTACTGAAGGGGACTGCACATTCTTATTGTACTACCTCTTCTGTAGACAGCAGTGCCCTTATAGGGCACTTCCAGCCCTGCCTCACAGTCTGCCTCAGCTGTTCGAGTATGAGCTGCCCTTAAACTTGCTCCTCCTTCCACTATCAATTTCCGGTAGGCCACACTTCTGGGACAGCTTAGGCAAAGATGGTGCCACCTTTTCTCCCGCCCAATGACACTCAGCTCCCCAGGAGGGTCTACGCTGAACACGGTTCCGCTTCCTTCGGTCACTGTTGTATGCTGGGTGACAGGATGACTTGTCCACAGCCGGAGGAAGCACCGTGGGAACTAGCCTGATGCTAAAAGGTATGTGAGGAACTGCACCACTCGTATATACAGTTGATAGGAACTGGTTGCTGCTAATGAACAGTCTGTGGGTGTACTATATTACTCCACTTGGAAATGTGCAGAATAGAGGAAAATGTTCAGCACACACCTAGTGCCTATAATACGTAAATTTAAATATATATCTACATGCAGTAATTTTCCTGTTTAGTCAGTAAATTAGAAATAAAAATTAATCACACTGGATATACTAAAATCAAAATGATTTATTTAAAATATATAGAAAAATAGGTGTAGATTATATATAGGTATAAATGTTATGTGTAATGTTCAATCTAATACCGGTATACAAAACACACATAAAACATAAATACAAGCAAATTAAAGTCCACTGACAGTTTATACAGATATGTGTCCAATGACTGTAATCCTGTGGGTACACTTGTGGCGTTTTACCCCACTCGGATCTGGACCTTAATATTCCTCTAATTAATGAATTGACAATTTTGCTGATAGAGTGCAAATGTTCTAACACCTGCTGGTGCACTGCAAATAGTCTCTGCAAGAGTTGAATATCTTATGTAAATTGGAGTGCAGTGAGAAATGAATGAAGTAGGACTTTAAATCACTTGCCTACCATTGATATTCAATGGTTACTTTTCAGAGGTATCCATGCAGGGACTCCCTCCTTTTCTTGATGTACACCATTGGCGGTATAGTGCTATAAAGCTGTGGTCTGCTGGCAGACTCCTGCTGCTCCGTACTGCCATGGCTCTGGACTCCATGCTGGGATCAATGTTATCTGCTATCTACGCGTTTCGCCTAGTGCTAGGCTTTGTCAGGATGCCTGGATAATCGAACAGCAGTACACCACTGTTCTTATAGCTGCAGCGGCGTCAGGTTGCTTCCGCTCTCTTTCAAAATGGCTCCAGAGACATCTTTACCCTTTCTATGGTCCACATCAGTGGACCATAAAACAGGACAACAGGAAACAGGATAAACACATTGACAGTTACTAATGTGTAATTTAAAATCCATAATGGATGATCTATTATTTTAACCATCCCTATGGAATGGATTATATATATCTTATATGGGACTACTTGCTAGATGTAAGTCTTTATGGAGGCACTACCTATATGCCTGGATCTTCAGTTTATTGGCGAGGCATAGATTATAAATTAAAGTGGCTCAGATATGTTGCACACAATAAATAATGGATAGTGAAAATAAACAATGAATACTTAATTATGTGTTATAGAAATTATTTGTGGTGGTTGTGTCAGTGATGTCTATACATAACATGTGTGGTTAAGTATATGTATGTATCCATAGGCCTTCTTTGTATTTGCCACCTTTTACCATAATTGTTTATTTCAAGAAAGTGCTACTTCTATTTCTATGTTCAGACCTCTTGGGGCTAAAGTGCCTAATTCATAGATCATCTTCGTTTCTTCTCTGGATAAGAAGTCTTCCAAATTTCCTCCTCTACATGGTCTAGTAATTTGTTTTAACCCAACGTATTTTAGAAGACTTGGATTTGAGTTATGTTTCTCCATAAAGTGCATAGGTATGCTGTGATTGTCCTTGCTGTTTTTTTATGTTGCACAGGTGTTCCTGTGTTCATACATGCACCCTTCTCTTCGCTTTGCCTACATATTGTAGGCCACAAGGGCACCATAACATGTATTTCACTCCTGTTGTGTGACAACTAAGTCTTCCTTTAATTGCTATATTCTTGTTGTTCGTGAAAGAGCTGACTTCTTTTATTATCTTCATTGAATTTTGTCTGGTCTTCTTACATGCTGTACAGACCCCACATCGTGAAAAGCCATTGATGTCTTTTTTATGTTCTGGCTTGTTTGAAGAGCGATGGCTTTTAATGAGTAATGTCTTCACTGTTGGAGTTCTTCTATACACTATTTGTGGTTAGGCTGGTAGTATATCCTTTAGGTCTTTGTCTGTTTGTAGTACATGCAAGTGTTGTTTTATACTTTTCTCCAATAGTTTACTCTGTGCAGAGTATTCAGCAGTTTTTCATTGTTTTGTTTTTTTATTTCAATAAGTCTTTTCTGTCTAGTTTTGCTATCCTATCGCTTTAGTTTTTGAGATGTGCTTGATTTTATTTCTTTTCTGAAAAGTTCTCCATCATGCTGTTTGCTTGGGCTGTAAAATCAACTTCCCTTGCACAGTTTCTTCTTATTCTTCTAAGCTGCCCTCCTGGAATGTTCTTATTCATTTCTTGAGATGGTTGCTTGTTGCATTGAGGTAACTGTTGCAATCTATTGGATTGATGTAAGTTTTAGTTTCTAATTTATTGTTTTTTATGAAGATTGTTAGATCTAAGAAGTTGATGGACTGTTTACTGATGTTGAACGTGTATTCCAAATTCACTGTGTTTTCATTGAGTTGTTTCACGAATATTTCAAGATCTTCTTTCTTTACTTTCCATAGGATAATGATAGCATCTATAATTCTCGCCCAGAGTTTCAAACTGTTCATGAGAGGTGTGTTCTTCCATATCCTCTTACTCTCCCACTCCACCAAAAACAAATTCGCGTAAGAAGGCATGAATTTGCCGCCCATCGCCATTCCATTTGTTTGGACATAGTAATCTTTACCAAACTGAAAGAAATTATGTTGCAGTATAAATTCCATGGATTCCACTAGAAAGTTTATTTGTTCCTTCTTCAGGCTTGAACCCTCCTGCAGTCTTTTCTCCACATGTTCGCATCCTATTTTGTGTTGTATACATATGTACAATGATTTGATATCACAGGTTGCTAGTACAAAATCATCTTCCCTCTCTATGTCATTTATCATATTTATTACATGCGTAGTGTCCTTAATATAGCCTCGCTGTTTTACCACTACTAGTTAAAGAAATGTGTCCACATACCCTTATAGGTTAGCGGTCAAAGATTCAATTCTGGCAATGATCAGTCTGCCTGGTGGATTCTTTAAGTCCTTATGGATCTTAAGTAAATGATAGGACACTGGGGTGATAGGATTCTTTTGGTTTAGATATTCATATTCTATGTTGTTCAAAATTTCCAGATCCATACCTTTTCCCAATAATAGCGTCAATTTCTCCATATATTGTACGGTTGGGTTGGTCTTTAGTCGCTGGTATGAGGTGGTATCTTCTAATTGTGAAAATGCTTAATTCTCATAGGCCAGTCTGTTCATGATTATGACTCTACTCCACTTGTTCGCTGGTTTTATGACTATATCTTACTCAAGGACACCAATGCCTTTCTCTCTTCCTTTGTGATGTTCCTATTCCTTCTGGGTACTTACTATGTCATCTTTTTTATGTCTCCTTCTATCAGTTTTTAAAATGTTTTGATGGATGGGCCTTTCAAATTCTGTGGTTAGAATGAGGATTGTACTCTTAGTCAGGAATGGACATATTCATCTTCTTCTTCGTTCATATCTCCTGAGTTTGCTTGATGTTTTTTATGGAATATCTTGAGGGTGAGCTTCCTGATAAACTTGTGCAGGTCAATGAAGGTGCTGAATTTGTTGAGTTTATTGGCTGATGCAAATTTGAGTCTCTTTTGTAGAACTTTCACTTCCATACTACTAAGTTTATAGTCACTTAAGTTGAAGATGCCTTCTGATGCCATTTCTTTGCATTTTTCTTTGATTTGTTGTTGTTCTGTTTTCCGTTTTGATTTAGTCCCTCCATGCTTTCCTTGCTTATGCTTGGGCGTAGGGTTCTACTCTTTCTTTTCCCCTTCTCTTGTTGGGATTGTATAGTTTTTGGTATGGCACCTTCATCCATCAGTACATGGTCTTTGTATACCATTCCTAAAAAAGTATCCATATACTCATCTGCATCTTCCCCTTCTTCTTCCTATTCTTCCTCATCTTCTTCTACTGGAGTCCTTCTTTTTTTCCCTAGCATTAAAGTTGACCTTTTCGGTCAGTCTATTAATTAGTGTATTGGCTGATAAATGTCTGCTGTTCACAAGCACTGGGAAATGGGAGCACACACAATAGCTGATCTGCATCTCCAGTAAGCTAGTCTGTGCTTCAACCTGATAATTATCTGAGGAACCTGCACATTACAGGTCAGCAGACACCCCAGCCTGTAATTCAGGCTGCTCCCTCTTCCACCTGCTAGAATCAGTAGCAAATGTCCCAGGAGGAGCCATCACAGGCTGCACTCCCTCTCTGGACTCATTAAAATAACCCACCTGCCTTCCCCATCTAAGATATCTGCCAGCCCTGCTAATGCAGGCACCTATTCCCCCCTTGCTTCCATATCTCCTGATTCACCAGGCGCCCCTGGGGATGCTCAATCTCCACTGGGTGTGCCTAGTGTTATGGTGCCAAACTGCTGAATGTAACTTCTGTGACCTACGGGAAGACACACATCACGGGAGGGCATCGCCGGCCAGGGAACTGCACTTTGTGCAAAAGCAGGTGGCCAGGCCAGGACGAGAGCTGGCGGAGGAGGAGCGGGTAAGGCCGGAGTTGATGGCGTGAGAAAACGGATCACGGGGGTGGGGTGTCACGCGGTGCAGCAGCAAACTGACTGGCCAGAATGGGTGCCAATAAATGCTGAGGGGGAGTGGAGGGGCCGGAGCAGACAAGGAGGGGAGGCAGGCAGCGCCCAACACCGTAGCCACAGTGAGGACGCTGGGGGAAACAGTCGCAGAGCTGCCTGGACTCTTAGGATGGGGCATGCTGGACAAGAAGGGGGAAAGGTACAGTGGTAACCAAAAAGAGGGGAAATGGGACCTGAGAAAGCAATGAAAAATGAGAAGATATAATGGAAAGAAATGGAAATGAAAGAAACAGGTGGACAGAGAGGATACATAGAGAGAAATATACTTAAAGAAACAGTGGAATTTAACACAATTGTTTCTGAGGGGAGCTCAGAACAACACAGACTACTCCGCCTTCCAAATAGCAAAAGATGGCAACCAGGGCCGGTGCTAGGGTGTTTGGCGCCCCCCCTGCAAACTATAAATTTGCGCCCTCCCTCTCATACTGTAGAAAATAAAGTGAGAGTGTGCGCCGAAGGCCGCAAAAAAGGATTATGGTTTCCCATGGGGTGTGACCACACAAGAGTACCCCCAATTCAAATTATTTCACACAGTAGCACAATCTTATTCATATTTCACCACACGTACTGTAGAATGAGCCGAAATTCACATTATAGCACACAGAATGAGCCGAAATTCACATTATAACGCACGGTATGAGCCAAAATTCACATTATAGCACACAGAATGAGCCAAAATTCACATCATACCACACTGTATGAGCCGAAATTCAAATAATAGCAAATAGAATGAGCCGAAATTCACATTATAGCACACAGAATGAGCCGAGATTCCCATTATAGCACACAGAATGAGCCGAAATTGTTAGGGTCTCCTGCCCTGTGCTGCCACGTCGTCATGGCAACCGGGAGACAAGTGCTAGCGGAGTGACCTGAGCGCAGCTGATACTCCGGTTCGGGTCTTTTGCTGTGCAGTGGTTATAGGCTCTGTGCATGGCAGGGGATCCGGTGCTGGTTTTTGTGCTCACAGTCTGTGAGGTCTGAGTGGGGCGTGGACAGCACCTGCTTTATAAGGCCTCTTCTCAGGGTAAGCAGATGCTGCTGAATCTTTGTTGGTTAGTCAGTTTCTGAAAGTTAGCCAGTATTGTGTAGCTTTGTATTTGTTTGTTGCTTACTGCAAATAGGCCTGGGGATTTGGTATTACACTCTGCCAATCCAGACCTAGCAGTAAGACAGGAGTCAGTCGTTTAGCTTGCTGGGGTTCTGTTACTACTCTGTGAACTTAGCAAGTTTGCGGCTGTATTCTAAGACTTGCCTGTCTAATCCTGTCTCACTGTGCTAGGTGTCAGGGGTCAGTTTAGTGGCAGTAAGCTGAACCTGTGCACTGCAAGTGAGAATTAAGATTGTGGAGACTCTCCTTGTGTCTATCATTCCATCTCTGACCAAGGAGTTTACTGCCACACCCGTTGGTAACCCTTTAGGGTTTTGCTGTTGCCCTTAGCAACAGCATTTCGGGTTCTCTACGTATTAAAACACAACATCTTGCTTTTCCCATCTGAGCAGTTCTAATACAAGGGAGATACCCAGTTTCTTAGCCTCTGGGCTTCTCTGTTCACTTTGTGTGTATTTTGTTAACCTATCACCTTCTGTGTACGTTATGTCATATTCCCCAGTCTGTCTGTAAGTCCATTTGTTTTGCATAACAGTTCAAACACCAGTACATTCCTGCAGGCACTGGAGTGCATAACAGTCCTGACACCAGTACTTTCCTGCAGGCACTGGTGTGCATAACATATTCAGCAGCCTAATACTCCTGTTGAAATTTTGTGGGAATATGGAGCATACCCCTCAAAATACGTTGCAACAGGTGGTCGATCAGGTGCAGGTCCTGACTCGACAATTTAATGATTTGTCCATTAAAATACACACCTCCCAGGCTGCTGGCGGAGCTCCCGCAGCAGCAGCACCTGCAGTGGTTAAGGAGCCAAAAGTAAATCTCCCGGATCGTTTTTCTGGAGATCGCTCGCAGTTCTTTTGTTTCAAGGAGAGCTGCAAGCTATACTTACGGCTTAGGCCTCAGTCTTCTGGGTCGGAGATTCAGCGGGTGGGCATAGTGATTTCCTTGCTACAAGGAGACCCACAGGTCTGGGCATATAGGTTGCAGCCTGACTGTCCGTCGCTTAAAAGTGTTGATGCTTTTTTTACGGCACTGGGCATGTTGTATGATGACCCTGACAAGACGGCCTCAGCCGAGGCTCAGATTTCGATCCTTAAGCAAGGGCGAAGGCCAGTTGAGGTTTACTGTACGGAGTTTCGGAGGTTGGCCCATGATACCCAGTGGAATGACCCAGCCCTGAGACACCAGTACCGAAGAGGTCTTTCTAACCAGATAAAGGACCAACTGGTACAATATCCCTCGCCTGATAGCTTGGATCAGCTCATGCAGTTATCCATCCGGGTGGATAGATGGCTGAGAGAGCGTAGGCTTGAAAGGGAGACTGAGATTTCCTTCCTTCCCAAGGGAACCTCAGACTCTGAGGAATTTTCCGAGGAGCCTATGCAGATTGGGGCTACCCGCCTCTCCTCGCGTGAGAAGACGCGGAGGAGACAGCAGGGGTTGTGTTTGTACTGTGGGAATAAAGGTCATGTGGTAGTATCATGCCCAGAAAAGCCGGAAAACTTCAGGGCCTGAGGGTGATGGGAAATATCCTGTCAGGCCAGACGTCAGAATTTCCCAAGAAGACTTTTATCATTCCGGTGACCTTGAAGATCCTCGGTCAAACTGTCAAGACTGAGGCCTTTGTGGACAGTGGGGCCGACGGGGTTTTTATGGACCGCCAATTCGCCCTGAAACACTCTGTTCCCTTAGTACCCTTGGCATCGGAAATTGAGATTTGTGGGTTAAACGGGGAACCATTATCCCAAGGCAAAATTACCTCTTGCACTAGCCAGATTTCTTTGTTTATTGGAGCCACACACTCTGAAAAATTGTCCTTTTATGTGACTGTCTGTACTTTTGCCCCATTGGTGTTGGGGTTACCCTGGTTAAGGGCCCACAATCCTCAATTTGACTGGGTCTCTGGGGAGATTCTTAGTTGGGGTACTGATTGTTTCAGGAGTTGCTTGAGCCTTCCAGTCAGGCTCTCGCAGCTAAGTTTGCCAGGATTGCCAGGGTGTTATGCAGATTTTGCGGACGTGTTCTCCAAAAAAGTTGCAGAGGTACTACCTCCCCATCGCCCCTATGACTGTGCCATTGATTTGTTGCCAAATGCTAAGCTTCCCAAGAGCAGGTTGTACTCCCTGTCACGTCCTGAGACTCAGGCTATGGCAGAGTACATTCAGGAGAACTTGGCTAAGGGATTTATCAGACCTTCACAGTCTCCAGTTGGGTCGGGGTTCTTCTTCGTGGGTAAAAAGGACGGTTCGTTGCTACCCTGCATCGACTTCAGGGAATTGAACCGTATCACGATTAAAAACTCATACCCACTGCCTCTCATTTCGGTCTTGTTTGACCAGCTTCGTACTGCCACCATTTTTTCTAAGATTGACCTACGCGGTGCGTACAATCTAATCCGAATAAGAGAGGGGGATGAATGGAAGACTGCCTTTAATACCCACTCAGGGCATTATGAATATTTGGTGATGCCTTTTGGGCTCTGTAATGCCCCGGCAGTCTTCCAGGATTTCATGAATGATGTGCTCAGGGAATATTTGGATAGATTCTTAGTTGTATACTTAGATGACATCCTAATCTTCTCCCATTCCCTGGAGGAACATCGGAAGCATGTACGCTTAGTCCTCCAGAAACTCAGAGACCACCGGCTTGGGGCGAAGCTGGAGAAGTGCGAATTTGAAGTTCAGCAAATCGCATTTCTAGGATATATTATCTCCCCAGAAGGTTTCCAAATGGAGGGTTCCAAGGTACAGGCAGTCCTGGATTGGGTGCAGCCCACTAGTTTGAAGGCGCTTCAGCGTTTCCTGGGCTTTGCGAATTTTTATAGACGATTTATCGCTGGATTTTCGTCTATAGTGGCGCCCTTGGTGGCACTCACTAAGAAAGGGGCGGATGTTGCTCACTGGTCTTGTGAGGCTAAAGCGGCTTTTGCCCGTCTCAAAAGGGCATTTGTTTCGGCCAAGGTGCTGCGACACCCAGATCCAGAGCGTCCTTTTGTGGTGGAGGTGGATGCCTCTGAGATGGGTATTGGGGCAGTGCTTTCTCAGATGGGAGTGTCTGATAATCGCCTTCATCCCTGTGCTTACTTTTCCCGTAAATTTTCGCCTGCCGAGATGAATTATGACGTGGGTAACCGGGAATTGTTGGCTATTAAGGATGCACTCGAGGAGTGGAGACACTGGCTTGAGGGGGCTAAGTTTGTGGTTTCAATTCTCACTGACCATAAGTTGTTTTTTGCTCGCTTTAATTTTTTGATAACATATCGCCCTGGGTCAAAAAACATCAAGGCTGATGCGCTCTCGCGGAGTTTTGCTCCAATCCAGGAGACCACCGAGGAGCCGTTGCCCATTGTTTCCCCATCATGTATTAAAGTGGGCATTACCCAGGACCTCTTATCATTAGTCCTTAGAGCACAGGAGCAGGCTCCTCCAGACCTTCCGGTAGGTCTTTTGTTTGTGCCTCCTAGGTTAAGACAGCGAGTGTTCCTGGAATTCCATGCCAAGAAGTCTGCAGGTCACCCGGGTATTGCCAGAACTCGGGAGTTGCTATCTAGGGCGGTGTGGTGGCCCTCGGTGGCTAAGGATGTGGATCAGTGGGTTCGGGCATGTGACATCTGTGCCCGAAATAAGACTCCTAGAGGGGTTCCGGTTGGCCCATTACATCCACTCTCTATCCAATCTAAGCCATGGACCCACATTTCAATGGATTTTGTGGTGGACTTGCCCAAATCCTCGGGGATGACAGCTATCTGGGTTGTCGTTGACAGGTTTTCGAAGATGGCGCACTTCGTTCCACTGGTTGGGCTGCCATCGGCCAGATGCCTGTCTGAATTATTTATGCTGCATGTTGTGCGTCTCCACGGGTTGCCACTTGATGTGGTCTCTGACCGCGGATCCCAGTTTGTGGCCAAATTCTGGAGGGCATTTTGTTCCGATCTCCAGATTTCTGTCAGCTTGTCGTCGGGCTACCATCCGCAGTCTAATGGGCAGACTGAAAGGGTGAACCAGTCCTTGGAGCAGTTCCTCAGGTGTTATGTCTCCAAATGTCAGACTGACTGGGTTGCTCATCTGTCCATGGCGGAGTTTGCCTATAACAACGCGGCTCACTCTGCTACAGGGATCTCTCCATTCCTTTGTGTGTATGGGCATCATCCTAAGGCCAATTCTTTTGACCCCCTGGACTCCACGCCTGGTGGTTCCTCTGTGGTTTCGGTCCTTAGAGGTATTTGGCGGAAAGTGAAGAAAGCCCTTGTGTCTGTGTCATTAGTGACCAAAAGGGTTTTTGATAAGCGGAAAAGACCCTGCAGCTTCAAATTAGGAGACTTCGTCTGGTTGTCTACCAAGAATTTGAAGTTGAGACAGCCATCTCATAAGTTAGGCCCCCGGTTCATCGGCCCTTATAAGATCACCAGGGTTATCAATCCGGTGGCATTTCAGTTAGATCTGCCCCGTTCTTTGGGTATCAATAAAACCTTTCATTGTTCCCTTTTAAAACGGGCGATTAGTAATCCTTCTTCCAGTGGAAGACCTTCCCCTCTTCTGATACGTGGCCAGAGGGAGTTTGTTGTTGAAAGGATTCTTGACTCCAAGGTGGTTCGGGGTCGGCTGTCATTTTTGGTGCACTGGAAGGGGTATGGCCCGGAGGAGCGGTCGTGGGTGCGCAGTTGTGATCTTCATGCCCCCAGACTGATACGCTCTTTCTTCTCGCAGTTCCCCGATAAACCCGGTGGTAGGGGTTCTTTGACCCCTCGTCAGAGGGGGGGTACTGTTAGGGTCTCCTGCCCTGTGCTGCCACGTCGTCATGGCAACCGGGAGACAAGTGCTAGCGGAGTGACCTGAGCACAGCTGATACTCCGGTTCGGGTCTTTTGCTGTGCAGTGGTTATAGGCTCTGTGCATGGCAGGGGATCCGGTGCTGGTTTTTGTGCTCACAGTCTGTGAGGTCTGAGTGGGGCATGGACAGCACCTGCTTTATAAGGCCTCTTCTCAGGGTAAGCAGATGCTGCTGAATCTTTGTTGGTTAGTCAGTTTCTGAAAGTTAGCCAGTACTGTGTAGCTTTGTATTTGTTTGTTGCTTACTGCAAATAGGCCTGGGGATTTGGTATTACACTCTGCCAATCCAGACCTAGCAGTAAGACTGGAGTCAGTCGTTTAGCTTGCTGGGGTTCTGTTACTACTCTGTGAACTTAGCAAGTTTTCGGCTGTATTCTAAGACTTGCCTGTCTAATCCTGTCTCACTGTGCTAGGTGTCAGGGGTCAGTTTAGTGGCAGTAAGCTGAACCTGTGCACTGCAAGTGAGAATTAGGATTGTGGAGACTCTCCTTGTGTCTATCATTCCATCTCTGACCAAGGAGTTTACTGCCACACCCGTTGGTAACCCTTTAGGGTTTTGCTGTTGCCCTTGGCAACAGCATTTCGGGTTCTCTACGTATTAAAACACAACATCTTGCTTTTCCCATCTGAGCAGTTCTAATACAAGGGAGATACCCAGTTTCTTAGCCTCTGGGCTTCTCTGTTCACTTTGTGTGTATTTTGTTAACCTATCACCTTCTGTGTACGTTATGTCATATTCCCCAGTCTGTCTGTAAGTCCATTTGTTTTGCATAACAGTTCAAACACCAGTACATTCCTGCAGGCACTGGTGTGCATAACAGAAATTCACATTATACCACACAGAATGAGCCAAAATTCACATTATAGCACACAGAATGAGCCAAAATTCACATTATAGCACACAGAATGAGCCAAAATTCACAGCATACCACACTGTATGAGCCGAAATTCAAATAATAGCACACAGAATGAACCAAAATTCACATTATAGCACACAGAATGAGACGAAATTCACATTATAGCACACTGAATGAGCCGAAATTCACATTACAGCACACTGTATGAGCCGAAATTCACATTATAGCACACGAAATGAACTGAAATTCACATTATAGCACACAGAATGAGCCGAAATTCAAATTATGCCACATGGAGACAAAATTCAGGGAGAGTGACAGCAGGGACAGGGACAGAGAGAAGAAAAGTGACAGCAGGGACATAGGGACAGGGAGAGTGACAGAGGGACAGGGAAAGTGACAGCAAGGACAAACAGTAGGGACAGGGAGAGTGACAGAGGGATAGGGAAAGTGACAGCAGGGACATAGGGACAGGGAGAGTGACAGAGAGAGGGACAGCAAGGGCATACAATAGGGACTAGGGAGAGAGAAAGGCAGCAGGGTAAGATTACCTATTTAGCAACGGCGGTGCTGAGGATGCTGTGGTCTGCGGTGCAGTGGATTAGGAGGCTGTGGTCGGCATGGTGCGGAAGTGCAGAGAAGGACTGAGGGCGGCGGCGGTGTAGCAGAGGAGGAGGCAGAGGACGGTGACGGTGCAAGGAGGAGGAAGCTGTGGTCGGCAGCACTGCAGCTCCTATGACCATAGTGCCACTATTTCAAATCCGCCATGGACCTGCAGCCAATCAGGAGGGGGCAGGATAAGATCAGTGGTGAGGAGCAGGAGGGGGCAGGATGGGAGCAGTGATGCGGAGCAGGAGGGGGCAGGATGGGATCAGTGGTGCGGAGCAAGGGGGGCAGGATGGGAGTAGTGGTGCAGAGTGGATGGGCAGGATTGGAGCAGTGGTGCGGAGCAGGGGGGGCAGGATGGGAGCAGTGGTGCAGAGTGGGGGGCAGGATGGGAGCAGTGGTGTGGAGCAGTGGGGGCAGGATGGGAGCAGTGGTGCGGAGCAGGGGGGCAGGATGGGAGCAGTGGTGCAGAGTAGGGGGCAGAATGAGAGCAGTGGTGCAGAGCAGGGGGGCAGGATGGTAGTGGAGGTACTCGCTCTTGCTCGCTAAGTTAAAAAAGAATGTCACCTGCTCCCCACAGCTCCCGGGTCCCGGCCGCCGTTGTTCCCTCTGTGGACAGTGGCAGCAGCCTTACACAGGAGCCACAGCGCTAAGACAGATAGCCAGAGCAAGTGTGACTAGAGCTCCCGCCATGTTCTGCTCCTCTGTCTCCTCAATAGTCCCATCAACAGAGCAGCTCTCCTGTGCTCCAGGAGCCTCATACCGGGAAGTCGACAGGAGAAGCGTGGAGACACTGCATGGCACACGAACGAGACCTGACCGGGCGCCTCGGGGGGCGACATTAATCGGCAGCATGGGGGGACACATTAACCGGCGGAAAGCTTGTGAGTGGGGGGTGCCATGATGCCTATGGTCTGCACACTGCTATTAGTAAAATAAAAACAAAAAACTTCCATACATACATTACACATACATTATACATAATTATACATACATTACACATACATTATACATAATTATACATACATTACATATACATTATACATAATTATACATACATTACACATACATTATACATAATTATACATACATTATACATACCATCCACAGGAGGGGACGGGTGCAGTGCGGTGCTGAACAATTAATTAAATTAAAAGAGAGGAGGGAGACCGTGACCTTACCAGAGAAGAGAGCCGTGTGGACCGATGAAGAAGAGCCGCTTCTCGTTGCCGGAGACGCAACGAGAAGAGGGAGTAAGGTAGCCGACGCCAGGACGCTACAGTGTGACAAGCGCACAGCAGCAGGGATGCAGAGCAGGGAGAGCGCCTCTCCAGCCCATGCTTTGCATCCCTTCGCTGAGCATGTTACGCCGGGCCTGGTGACAGTAGGGGCAGGTCAGGGAGGAGACCACCTACTTTCTCCTTGTGGCCCACATGGCTAGCAGCAGCGCACCATTTTTAGTCCTACTGACTGATCCGCTAGTTGAGGGCCCGCCAAGTGCTGTGGGCCCCGATGCATTGCACTGGCTGCTGCGGCGAAAGTTCCACCTCTGCCATCTACCGTTAGTGCCTGCAGAAGTGAAACTTATACACACACACAAACACATTTTCATGCATACATACACACACACACACACACACACACACACACACACACACACACACATACTGTATATACATACACACATATATACATACATACACACATATACATACATACAATACATACACACAGTACATACACACACTTTCTCTCACCTTTTTTCCATCCACTTACAGTACCACAGTCTGGTTGGCTGGAAGGGTTCTGCTTCAGCTTGGGAGTCCCGTGTAGTCCCACCCCTTTTAAGCCTTGTATCTCCGCCCACTTTTCCTCCGATCATCATGCCTCTGTCACTTGAGTAGGGAAGGAGAGGGGGCTTTAAACTGACGGCGCTGCTGCATGTCAGTTTGCATTTGCAGGTGGCAGCAGCAGGGGGACAGGCCAGGCCCAGGGCGGCATAGCACAGGGATGCAGAGCAGGAAGGCGCCTCTCCAATCAGGCGCCTACCTGCTTTGCATCCCTTTGCTGAGCAGGTAGCACCGGGCCTGATGGCAACTAAAATGGATGCCACTATATATACAGTAACTAAACTACTCCCACTAAAATTCAAATTCCCAGACTGTATAACTAATAGGAAAAAACCTTTAACTCCTACCAACATCTACCTAGTAACAGGTTTCTAAGATTAACCAATCTCAAAAATATCAGGACTCTTATTTAGTCTCAGGCCTATACAGCCCTCGCCTACTTTTATATATTTTAACAGGGTTGTAGGAATAAGGACTCACAATAGACAGGTTCTCGTTGAAGCAGTATCATTAATGGTATCAGATACTGCCCTTTATCCTTCAGATATATACACAGACCTGTACAAAAAGGCCCATTAAAAAAGCAAACAAACAAACAAACAAACAAACAAACAAACAGGTTAAAGGTAATGTCCCAGCAATAATGTGCTAAGTTATCAGTCTGCTTCAATGGCTGCAGCCACAATCTGCTATGGTCCTCTTGCACAACCAATAGCAAGCACCAAGGACTAAGCACTTAATTTCTGCTATTCACCGTCAGTGCACGAACACTTGTGTATGAGAGCTCAGTGCTCAGTGATGAGTTCCTGCTGGATCTGTGCAGCTTGAAAATACCCAGAATTCCAAACCTCCACTGCTAGTGCAGACTGCCCAAGTTTTACTTTAGCCTTCCTTGGGGGGAGCCAATCCCACAATGTAGTAATTCAGGTGAGAGACAACCCCTCTCACCACAATATATATATATATATATATATATATATATTATATATATACAGTTGTGCTCATAAATTTACATACCCTAGCAGAATCTGTGATTTTCTGGCCATTTGTCAGAGAATATGAATGATAACTCACAAACTTTTCTTTCACTCATGGTTAGTGGTTGGGTGAAGCCATTTATTGTCAAACAACTGTGTTTACTCTTTTTAAATCATAATGACAACAGAAACTACCCAAATGACCCTGATCAAAAATTATACATACCCTGGAGATTTTGGCCTAATAACATGCACACAAGTTGACACAAATGGGTTTGTATGGCTACTAAAGGTAACCATCCTCATCTGTGATCTGTTTGCTTGTAATCAGTGTGTGTGTATAAAAGGTCAGTGAGCTTCTGGACTCCTGAAAGACCCTTGCATCTTTCATCCAGTCCTGCACTGATGTGTCTGGATTCTGAGTTATGGGGAAAGCAAAAGAATTGTCAAAGGATCTGTGGGAAAAGGTAATTGAACTGTATAAAACAGGAAAGAGATATAAAAAGATATCCAAGCAATTGAGAATGCCAATCAGCAGTGTTCAAACTCTAATTAAGAAGTGGAAAATGAGGGATTCTGTGGAAACCAAATCACGGTCAGGTAGACCAACAAAAATTTCAGCCACAACTGCCAGGAAAATTGTTTGGGATGCAAACAAAAATCCACAAATAATTTCAGCTGAAATACAGGACTCTCTGAAAAAAAGTGGTGTGGTTGTTTCAAGATGCACAATAAGGAGGCATTTGAAGAAAAATGGGCTGCATGGTCGAGTCGCCAGAAGAAAGCCATTACTACGCAAATGCCACAAAGCATCTCGCTTACAATACTCCAAACAGCACAGAGACAAGCCTCAAAACTTCTGGAACAAAGTCATTTGGAGTGATGAGACCAAAATTTTACTTTTTTGCCACAACCATAAACGTTACATTTGGAGTGGAGTCAACAAGGCCTATGTTGAAAGGTACACCATTCCTACTGTGAAACACGAAGGTGGATCGCTGATGTTTTGGGGATGTGTGAGCTACAAAGGCACTGGAAACTTGGTCAAAATTGATGGCATGATGATTGCAGCATGTTATCAGAAAATACTGGAGGAAAATTTGCACTCATCAGCCTGGAAGCTGCGCATGGGACATACTTGAACGTTCCAACATGACAATGATCCAACAGCAGAATAAAGTGAAGGTTCTGGAGTGGCCATCTCAGTCTCCTGACCTCACTATCATTGAGCCACTCTGAGGAGTTCTCAAACGTGCAGTTCATGCAAGACAGCCCAAGAATTTACAGGAACTGGAGGCTTTTTGCCAAGAAGAATGGGCAGCTTTACCATCTGAGAAAATAAAGAGCCTCATCCACAACTACCACAAAAGACTTCAAGCTGTCATTGATGTTAAAGGGGGCAATACACGGTATTAAGAACTGGTGTATGTAACCTTTTGATCACGGTTATTTGGGTAGTTTCTGTTGTCATTATGGTTTAAAAAGAGTAAACACAGTTGTTTGACAATAAATGGCTTCACCCAACCACTAACCATGAGTGAAAGAAAAGTTTGTGAGTTATCATTCATATTCTCTGACAAATGGCCAGAAAATCACAAATTCTGCTATATATATATATTAGAGATGAGCGGGTTCGGTTCGTTGAGATCCGAATCCCCCCGAACTTCACCTATTTTACACGGGTCCGAAGCAGCCTCGGATCTTCCCGCCTTGCTCGGTTAACCCGAACGCGCCCGAACGTCATCATCCCGCTGTCGGATTCTCTCGAGATTTGTGTTCTATATAAAGAGCCGCGCGTCGCCGCCATTTTCACTCGTGCATTGGAGATTGAACGGAGAGGACGTGGCTGCGTTCTCTCTCTGAAAAGCTCTGTATCTGTGCTCAGTGTGCTGCAAATATATGTGCTCAGTGTGCTGCAAATATCTGTGCTCAGTGTGCTGCAAATATCTACGTTCTCTGCCTGAAAACGCTCCATATCTGTGCTCAGTGTGCTGCAAATATCTGTGCTCAGTGTGCTGCATTGTGGGGACCACCAGTATGTAATTATAGTAGTACAGTACAGTAGGCCTTTGCTGTATCTTGCAGCTCTGTGTCAAGTATACTATCCATATCTGTGCTGCATTATTGTGAGCAGTATATAGTAGGACAGTGCAGCATTTTGGTGACCAGCAGTATACATATAGTACAGTACAGTAGGCCATTGCTGTATCTTGCAGCTGTGTCAAGTATACTTTCCATATCTGTGCTGCATTGTTGTGAGCAGTATATAGTAGGACAGTGCAGCATTTTGGTGACCAGCAGTATACATATAGCACAGTACAGTAGGCCATTGCTGTATATTGCAGCTCTGTGTCAAGTATACTATCCATATCTGTGCTGCATCGTTGTGAGCAGTATATAGTAGGACAGTGCAGCATTTTGGTGACCAGCAGTATACATATAGTACAGTACAGTAGGCCATTGCTGTATCTTGCAGCTCTGTGTCAAGTATACTATCCATATATGTGCTGCATTGTTGTGAGCAGTATACAGTAGGACAGTGCAGCATTTTGGTGACCAGCAGTATACATATAGTACAGTACAGTACAGTAGGTCATTGCTGTATCTTGCAGCTCTGTGTCAAGTATACTATTCATATCTGTGCTGCATTGTTGTGAGCAGTATATAGTAGGACAGTGCAGCATTTTGGTGACCAGCAGTATACATATAGTACTTTACAGTAGGCCATTGCTGTATCTTGCAGCTCTGTGTCAAGTATACTATCCATATATGTGCTGCATTGTTGTGAGCAGTATATAGTAGGACAGTGCAGCATTTTGGTGACCAGCAGTATACATATAGTACAGTACAGTAGGCCATTTCTGTATCTTGCCGCTCTGTGTCAAGTATACTATCCATATCTGTGCTGCATTGTTGTGAGCAGTATATAGTAGGTGTTAGGCGCCGGGGTCCGCTCGTATGCGCGGCCCGGCGCCTAGCAACTAGGGACGCCGTGCGCGTACAGCCGCCGGCTCCCTAGCAACGCTAGACGCCGGGCGCGCTGAGCCGCACGGACCCTAGCAACGGGGACGCCACTGGCGGACCGCGTTCCCCGTTGCTGGGTCCTTTTGGAATTAATAAGTGCACCTGTTCTCTGGCCGTGCAGCAAGGCAGCTGCACGGCATTGATTCTAATCAGCTCTGTCAGCAGCTGATTGGAGGACTCCTCATTAAATACACTCTCAGGGCTTCTCACAGACGCCGGTAATAGCTTCTTGCATGCTGTCTTGTATGCTGAGAGTCTGTTTCCAGTCCTGCTGTATCCGGTCATTCCAGTCCTCTGAAGTCCTGTACTCGGGAGTTATCATCTCGTCCCTGGAGTCCTGACTGATCACCGTTTAACATCCAGTGGTGTTCGTGAGTCGCGGCTCTGCCGTGTGTAGCGGCTCGGCCGCTTTACCCTTTATAATTTGTGTTTGGGGCATTTTGCGGAGGGTTCCGCTTCCACAGGTCCACTCTGGTATTCGGCGGTGCCGGGTAGGAGTATTGGACAAGTGGATTTTGGTTGTCCTTTTCCCTGGCGGTTTTTCCGCACATTCTTTAGGTTTTTTAGTTAGCTCGTAGCCCCTGGCTTGTTTGTTAGATAGAGGGCCTCTTGTTATCATCCTGCCTCGGATTTCCCTTTGTCTCTCATTAAGACCGGGGGGCATCGGAGTTGGGCAGACATAATCCGCCCTTCAAACGCGGCTGCCAAGGGCTCAAGAAACCATAGTCTCGCAAGGGATTTCTGACAGCACGGGTGAGACAACAGAGTTAGGGCGCCAGGGGCTATTATTCTTTCCTGCTCCCGTCCCCAGCATTCCATTCCAGTGCTCCGGTCCTTGTCATAAGATCTCCTCTGACCAGGAGTGCTGGAATCATAACATTATTACCGGCCATACCAAAACTTAAAAATTAAACGGGGTTTAATTTTTTTTCTCATTCAGTTTTGTGAGAATTTATCGGCCTCATGAATCCAACAGGTTTAGGGCCAAATCCTGGTCAGCTCTTAGTCAGCCATATTCAAGAACTTACTCAGATGGTTCAGGATCTTTCTCTTCGGGTGAAGTCGCAGGAAGATCTTTTGCGAGCTTCCCCGAAGGTAGTCCCTGAACCAAAGATGCATTTGCCTGACCGTTTTTCTGGTGATAGGAAAGAGTTTTTTAATTTTAAAGAATCCTGTAAACTTTATTTTCGTTTAAGACCGACTTCCTCGGGTACTGAATCTCAGCGGGTCGGGATTATTATTTCTTTGCTCCAGGGGGATCCTCAGACCTGGGCATTTGGTTTAAAAGCAGAGGATTCGGCATTTTTGTCAGTTGACGCTTTTTTTGGGTCTTTAGGGCTCTTGTATGATGACCCTGATAGAGAGGCGTCCGCTGAAAGTCAGTTGCGCGCTCTCAGACAGGGTAGGAATCCTGCGGAGATTTATTGTACGGAGTTTCGCCGTTGGTCGAACGACTGTGGCTGGAATGACCCAGCCCTGCGCAGTCAGTTTCGCCTCGGCTTATCAGAGTCTATAAAAGACAGTCTCCTTCAGTACCCCGCTCCTGAGACTCTCGATAAGTTCATGGAGCTTTCTATAAAGATTGATCGTCGTCTCAGAGAGCGGAGGGCTGAAAAAGGAGCACCTGTAAGGTCAAGTCCGTGTGTATATTCCATTCCTGAAGACGTAGAGGAGCCCATGCAGATGGGTCTCTCCCGGCTGTCTCCTGAAGAAAGAGCCAGAAGGCAAAATTCTGGTCTTTGTCTGTACTGTGGGGGTAAGGGACATTTTGCTCGTAATTGTCCGAACAAGTCGGGAAACGCTTTGACCAGGTGAATTGTGAGGGGGTTCACCTAGGTCTGCAGCTTATCTCCTCGAATAACTCCCTTTTAGTCCCAGTTACAGTTTCCTTTGGCAGCCTCAGTTCTTCGGTGTCGGCTTTTGTTGACAGTGGAGCTGCAGGAAACTTTATGGATTTAACTTGGGCTAAGGCCTTAGGCATTCCTCAGTTACCTTTGGGTAGGTGTGTCACCATGCATGGCTTAGATGGGAGTCCACTGTCCAATGGGGTTATTTCTCTCCGTACACCCCCTGTATTACTTACAATAGGAGCTCTACATTCTGAAAAAATCGAGTTCTTTCTTACTCATTGCCCAGCAGTTCCAGTTGTTCTGGGTCACCCTTGGCTGGCCTTTCATAATCCCACCATTGATTGGCGGTCAGGGGAGATTTCACAGTGGGGAACTTTTTGTGCTGAGGAATGTATTACGTTTCCAGTCAGAGTAGCAGCTGTCATTCCAGAACTCATTCCTGTGGAATACCAGGAGTTTGCTGATGTCTTTTCCAAAGGCAATGCGGACATTCTGCCTCCCCATCGGCCTTATGATTGTGCTATTGAGCTAATTCCTGGTGCCGCTTTGCCATAGGGAAGACTATATGCATTATCCGGGCCAGAAACTGCGGCTATGAATGATTATGTTAAGGAGAGCCTAGAGAAAGGATTTATTAGACCATCAAAATCTCCTTTAAGTGCAGGCTTCTTCTTTGTGGAGAAAAAGGATGGCTCGCTTAGACCTTGCATTGACTTTAGAGCCCTGAATAAGATCTCAGTTAAAAACACTTATCCTTTGCCGCTGATTTCTGTACTCTTTGATCAGTTACGTTCGGCTGTGATTTTTTCTAAAATTGACCTTAGAGGAGCGTACAACCTCATCCGAATTAAATCTGGAGATGAGTGGAAGACGGCCTTCAGTACTCAGTCGGGTCACTACGAGTACCTGGTGATGCCGTTCGGCTTGTCTAATGCTCCAGCAGTTTTTCAAGACCTCGTTAACGATGTGCTCCGTGACTTCCTAGGGAAATTCGTGGTCGTTTACTTAGACGACATCCTGATTTATTCTGAATCAATGGAACAACATGTTACCCAGGTGCGTCTGGTTCTTCAAAAGTTACGTGAGAATCATTTATATGCCAAGCTGGAGAAGTGTGAGTTTCATATCACGGAAGTATCTTTTTTAGGGTACATTATTTCCCCTCGGGGATTTTCCATGGAACCAAAGAAGCTCCAGGCCATCCTTAGTTGGGCGCAACCCTCCAATTTAAAAGCAATTCAGCGCTTTTTAGGGTTTGCGAATTATTATAGGAGGTTCATTCATTCTTTTTCTGACCTGGTTGCTCCCATTGTAGCTCTGACAAAGAAAGGAGCGGATCCTACCAACTGGTCGCGTAAAGCTGAGTTGTCCTTCCGGGCCTTGAAACAAGCCTTTGTCTCGGCTCCAGTCCTCAGACATCCCAATCCAGAATTGCCCTTTGTTGTGGAGGTTGATGCCTCGGAGATTGGAGTGGGCGCTGTCCTTTCTCAAAAGGATCCGGAGTCTCTGGAATTACATCCTTGTGCCTTTATGTCCAGGAAATTCTCCTCCGCTGAATCCAACTATGACGTTGGTAATCGGGAGTTACTGGCGGTAAAGTGGGCTTTCGAGGAGTGGAGGCATTGGCTGGAGGGAGCAAAACATACTATTTCAGTATTGACTGACCATAAAAACCTGCAATACATCGAATCGGCTAAACGGCTTAATGCCCGGCAGGCACGTTGGGCTTTATTTTTTACTCGTTTCAAATTTATAATCACTTTCAGGCCTGGTTCCAAGAATACAAAGGCTGATGCCCTGTCATGCAGCTTTCTTCCGGTTCACAATAACAGTCCTGTTACTCCCATACTTCCATCCTCTGTCATCTGGGCAGGCCTCACACAAGATTTATTTACCCAGTTAAAACAGCTTCAACACCAAGCTCCTGGAAATACTCCTGCTGGTCGTCTTTACGTCCCTGAGTTTTTGAGAGCTACTGTTTTAACGGAATTCCATGATAACAAAGTTTCCGGGCATCCGGGAATCTCTAAGACTTTGGAGTTAGTCTCTCGCTCAGTATGGTGGCCTGGTCTTTCTAAAGACGTTAAGGAGTTTGTTTATTCATGTCAGGTCTGTGCACAGCATAAGGTTCCCCGTTCCTTGCCTGTCGGGCAACTTATGCCCTTAAATGTCCCTCTCAGGCCATGGTCTCATATTTCCATGGATTTTGTGGTTGACCTTCCCCTTTCAGCCGGATTCCGAGTCATATGGGTGGTAGTGGACCGTTTTAGCAAGATGGCTCATTTCATTGCTCTTCCCCGACTGCCATCTGCCCAAGGGTTGGCAGTTTTGTTTCTCCGCCATGTTTTCAGACTTCATGGGTTGCCTACTGATATTGTTTCTGATCGGGGTCCACAATTCATCGCACAATTCTGGAAATGTTTTTGTGCTTCATTAAAGATGAAATTGTCGTTAACATCCGGTTACCACCCACAATCCAACGGGCAAACCGAGCGAGTTAACCAATCATTGAAACAGTATTTGCGTTTGTATTCAGCCAAACTCCAGAATGATTGGTCCGAGTTTCATCCATTGGCGGAGTTTGCTTACAATAATTCTTGTCATTCCTCCACTAAAGTGTCTCCATTCTTTTCAGTTTTTGGTTTTCACCCCAGAGCTAATTCTTTTTTTCATCATTCCTCAGTCTCCTCGCTAACCTTAACCTCCCATCTCAGAGCCATTTGGAAAAAAGTGCACTTTGCTCTCAGAAAAGCGGCCTTTCGAGAGAAAACATTTTCTGACAGGCTCCGACGTCCTTGCACTTTTAAGGTGGGAGATAGGGTATGGTTGTCGACTCGTAACATTAGGCTTCGACAATCCTCGGCTAGATTGGGACCCAAATTTATTGGGCCATTTCTTATTATTAAAAGAGTCAACCCAGTTGCCTTCCGGTTACGTTTACCAAGATCTCTCAGGATTGGAAATACGTTTCATTGCTCCCTGTTGAAACTATACGTTTCTTCCAGTAGATTTCCTCGGAGGATCTCTCAGGGTAGATCTCCGGTGGATGTACAGGGACAACAGGAGTTCTTGGTGGAGAAGGTTCTCGATTCCAAATTGTCCCGGGGCCGGCTTTATTTTCTGGTTCACTGGAGAGGCTATGGTCCGGAGGAAAGGTCTTGGGTCCTGGATAAGGATCTTCATGCCCCGAGGCTCAAGAGGGCATTTTTTCGGGAATTTCCTCGGAAACCTGGCTTTAGGGGTTCCTTGACCCCTCCTCAAAGGGGGGGTACTGTTAGGCGCCGGGGTCCGCTCGTATGTGCGGCCCGGCGCCTAGCAACTAGGGATGCCGTGCGCGTACAGCCGCCGGCTCCCTAGCAACGCTAGACGCCGGGCTCGCTGAGCCGCACGGACCCTAGCAACGGGGACGCCACTGGCCGACCGCGTTCCCCGTTGCTGGGTCCTTTTGGAATTAATAAGTGCACCTGTTCTCTGGCCGTGCAGCAAGGCAGCTGCACGGCATTGATTCTAATCAGCTCTGTCAGCAGCTGATTGGAGGACTCCTCATTAAATACACTCTCAGGGCTTCTCACAGACGCCGGTAATAGCTTCTTGCATGCTGTCTTGTTTGCTGAGAGTCTGTTTCCAGTCCTGCTGTATCCGGTCATTCCAGTCCTCTGAAGTCCTGTACTCGGGAGTTATCATCTCGTCCCTGGAGTCCTGACTGATCACCGTTTAACATCCAGTGGTGTTCGTGAGTCGCGGCTCTGCTGCTTTACCCTTTATAATTTGTGTTTGGAGCATTTTGCGGAGGGTTCCGCTTCCACAGGTCCACTCTGGTATTCGGCGGTGCCGGGTAGGAGTATTGGACAAGTGGATTTTGGTTGTCCTTTTCCCTGGCGGTTTTTCGGCACATACTTTAGGTTTTTTAGTTAGCTCGTAGCCCCTGGCTTGTTTGTTAGATAGAGGGCCTCTTGTTATCATCCTGCCTCGGATTTCCCTTTGTCTCTCATTAAGACCGGGGGGCATCGGAGTTGGGCAGACATAATCCGCCCTTCAAACGCGGCTGCCAAGGGCTCAAGAAACCATAGTCTCGCAAGGGATTTCTGACAGCACGGGTGAGACAACAGAGTTAGGGCGCCAGGGGCTATTATTCTTTCCTGCTCCCGTCCCCAGCATTCCATTCCAGTGCTCCGGTCCTTGTCATAAGATCTCCTCTGACCAGGAGTGCTGGAATCATAACAGTAGGACAGTGCAGCATTTTGGTGACCAGCAGTATACATATAGTACAGTACAGTAGGCCATTGCTGTATCTTGCAGCTCTGTGTCAAGTATACTATCCATATCTGTGCTGCGTTGTTGTGAGCAGTATATAGTAGGACAGTGCAGCATTTTGGTGACCAGCAGTATACATATAGTACAGTACAGTAGGCCATTTCTGTATCTTGCCGCTCTGTGTCAAGTATACTATCCATATCTGTGCTGCATTGTTGTGAGCAGTATATAGTAGGACAGTGCAGCATTTTGGTGACCAGCAGTATACATATAGTACAGTACAGTAGCCATTGCTGTATCTTGCAGCTCTGTGTCAAGTATACTATCCATATCTGTGCTGCATTGTTGTGAGCAAAATATAGTAGCACAGTACAGCATTTTGGTGACCAGCAGTAGTAGTACAGACAGTACAGTAGGCCATTGCTATTGATATATTACTGGCATATAATTCCACACATTACAAAATGGAGAACAAAAATGTGGAGGGTAAAATAGGGAAAGATCAATATCCACTTCCACCTCGTGCTGAAGCTGCTGCCACTAGTCATGGCCGAGATGATGAAATGCCATCAACATCGTCTGCCAAGGCCGATGCCCAATGTCCTAGTAGAGAGCATGTAAAATCCACAAAAAACAAAAGTTCAGTAAAATGACCCAAAAATCAAAATGAAAAGCGTCTGAGGAGAAGCGTAAACTTGCCAATATGCCATTTACGACACGGAGTGGCAAGGGACGTCTGAGGCCCTGGCCTATGTTCATGGCTAGTGGTTCAGCTTCACATGAGGATGGAAGCACTCATCCTCCCGCTAGAAAAATGAAAAGACTTAAGCTGGCAAAAGCACAGCAAAGAACTGTGCGTTCTTCTAAATCACAAATCCCCAAGGAGAGTCCAATTGTGTCGGTTGCGGTGCCTGACCTTCCCAACACTGGACGGGAAGAGGTGGCGCCTTCCACCATTTGCACGCCCCCTGCAAGTGTTGGAAGGAGCACCCACAGTCCAGTTCTGATAGTCAAATTGAAGATGTCACTGTTGAAGTACACCAGGATGAGGATATGGGTGTTGCTGGCGCTGAGGAGGAAATTGACAAGGAGGATTCTGATGGTGAGGTAATTTGTTTAAGTCAGGCACCCGGGGAGACACATGTTGTCCGTGGGATGAATATGGCCATTGACATGCCTGGTCAAATTACAAAAAAAATCACCTCTTCGGTGTGGAATTATTTTAACAGAAATGCGGACAACAGGTGTCAAGCCGTGTGTTGCCTTTGTCAAGCTGTAATAAGTAGGGGTAAGGACGTTAACCACCTAGGAACATCCTCCCTTATACGTCACCTGGAGCGCATTCATCAGAAGTCATTGACAAGTTCAAAAACTTTGGGTGACAGTGGAAGCAGTCCGCTGACAACTAAATCCCTTCCTCTTGTACCCAAGCTCCTGCAAACCAAACCACCAACACCCTCAGTGTCAATTTCCTCCTGGGGTGGTCGGGCCTGAGCCGACTTTGTGGGGTCCAAGCCTTGGACCTATGCTTAGTTAGGGACCTCCAGCAATAGAGCAGCCGTGAAGTGGCCTGGAGGCTTATCATATCTTTTGCAAAACATATGTAACGAAGAGCTCTAAATTTCCTATTATTACATAGTATATAGTTCTTCTTACTAACAGCCAGCAGAGTGCGTGGGAAAAATCCCTTTTGTATTTCTTGTCTAGAGTAACCCCCTCCCGCAGCACCTGGGGATTGTTACCAGCTTGATTAGAGCAGTTTTCCACTATTTATTGCAGTTCAGAGAGGCATAGATGGAGCCAGCATTAGGAGGGCATGCTGGGTCCTGTAGTGCCATTTGGAGGATACAGGGGTGCCTCCAGGTAAACTAGCTCTCAATCTGGATATGTTCTGTATGTGCCATTATCATGTGGCCATATATTAAGCAATTGTATGACCCATAGTGGATGTTATTATTATTATGCTGTGTATGGGTTTGGGGAGTGGTACCCCCCGGGTCTGGTGGGGCTGGGCCACCTTGGGGTAGCATGCCATATTATTTATTTAGCACTTATGTAACACTCCTATTTTTTCACTAATATTACTCTTTTGAGTATTTTATTAACACCCTTATTTTTGTAGCACTTTCTAACCCATAGCTTCTGCTTCTTTCTTAACACATATTAACACTTTAGTATTTCAATGGTGTGCTGCCCTGGGGTGGTCGGGCCTGAGCCGACTTTGTGGGGTCCAAGCCTTGGACCTATGCTTAGTTAGGGACCTCCAGCAATAGAGCAGCCGTGAAGTGGCCTGGAGGCTTATCATATCTTTTGCAAAACATATGTAACGAAGAGCTCTAAATTTCCTATTATTACATAGTATATAGTTCTTCTTACTAACAGCCAGCAGAGTGCATGGGAAAAATCCCTTTTGTATTTCTTGTCTAGAGTAACCCCCTCCCTCAGCACCTGGGGATTGTTACCAGCTTGATTAGAGCAGTTTTCCACTATTTATTGCAGTTCAGAGAGGCATAGATGGAGCCAGCATTAGGAGGGCATGCTGGGTCCTATAGTGCCATTTGGAGGATACAGGGGTGCCTCCAGGTAAACTAGCTCTCAATCTGGATATGTTCTGTATGTGCCATTATCATGTGGCCATATATTAAGCAATTGTATGACCCATAGTGGATGTTATTATTATTATGCTGTGTATGGGTTTGGGGAGTGGTACCCCCCGGGTCTGGTGGGGCTGGGCCACCTTGGGGCAGCATGCCATATTATTTATTTAGCACTTATGTAACACTCCTATTTTTTCACTAATATTACTCTTTTGAGTATTTTATTAACACCCTTATTTTTGTAGCACTTTCTAACCCATAGCTTCTGCTTCTTTCTTAACACATATTAACACTTTAGTATTTCAATGGTGTGCTGCCCTGGGGTGGTCGGGCCTGAGCCGACTTTGTGGGGTCCAAGCCTTGGACCTATGCTTAGTTAGGGACCTCCAGCAATAGAGCAGCCGTGAAGTGGCCTGGAGGCTTATCATATCTTTTGCAAAACATATGTAACGAAGAGCTCTAAATTTCCTATTATTACATAGTATATAGTTCTTCTTACTAACAGCCAGCAGACTGCGTGGGAAAAATCCCTTTTGTATTTCTTGTCTAGAGTAACCCCCTCCCGCAGCACCTGGGGATTGTTACCAGCTTGATTAGAGCAGTTTTCCACTATTTATTGCAGTTCAGAGAGGCATAGATGGAGCCAGCATTAGGAGGGCATGCTGGGTCCTGTAGTGCCATTTGGAGGATACAGGGGTGCCTCCAGGTAAACTAGCTCTCAATCTGGATATGTTCTGTATGTGCCATTATCATGTGGCCATATATTAAGCAATTGTATGACCCATAGTGGATGTTATTATTATTATGCTGTGTATGGGTTTGGGGAGTGGTACCCCCCGGGTCTGGTGGGGCTGGGCCACCTTGGGGTAGCATGCCATATTATTTATTTAGCACTTATGTAACACTCCTATTTTTTCACTAATATTACTCTTTTGAGTATTTTATTAACACCCTTATTTTTGTAGCACTTTCTAACCCATAGCTTCTGCTTCTTTCTTAACACATATTAACACTTTAGTATTTCAATGGTGTGCTGCCCTGGGGTGGTCGGGCCTGAGCCGACTTTGTGGGGTCCAAGCCTTGGACCTATGCTTAGTTAGGGACCTCCAGCAATAGAGCAGCCGTGAAGTGGCCTGGAGGCTTATCATTTCTTTTGCAAAACATATGTAACGAAGAGCTCTAAATTTCCTATTATTACATAGTATATAGTTCTTCTTACTAACAGCCAGCAGAGTGCGTGGGAAAAATCCCTTTTGTATTTCTTGTCTAGAGTAACCCCCTCCCGCAGCACCTGGGGATTGTTACCAGCTTGATTAGAGCAGTTTTCCACTATTTATGTTAGACAGGAAAGCCAATAGTCCTGCAGGCCATGTCACTGGCAAGTCTGATGAGTCCTCTCCTGACTGGAATTCCTCCGATGGATCCTCGAGTGTAACGCCTACTGCTCCTGGCTCTGCTGTTGTTGCGACTGGGAGTCGATCATCATCCCAGAGGGGAAGTCGGAAGACCACTTGTACTACTTCCAGTAAACAATTGACTGTCCAACAGTCCTTTGCAAGGAAGATGAAATATCACAGCATTCATCCTGTTGCAAAGCGGATAACTCAGGCCTTGGCAGCTGTGTTGGTGTTAGACGTGCGTCCGGTATCCGCCATTAGTTCACAGGCAATTAGAGATTTTTTTGAGGTAGTGTGTCCCCGGTACCAAATACCATCTAGGTTCCACTTCTCTAGGCAGGCAATACCGAGAATGTACACAGACGTCAGAAAAAGACTCACCAGTGTACTTAAAAATGCAGTTGTACCCAATGTCCACTTAACCACGGACACGTGGACAAGTGGAGAAGGGCAGACTCAGGACTATATGACTGTGACAGCCCACTGGGTAGATGTATTTCCTCCCGCAGCAAGAACAGCAGCGGTGGCACCAATAGCAGCATCTCACAAACGCCAACTCGTTCCTAGGCAGGCTATGCTTTGTATCACCGCTTTCCATAAGAGGCACACAGCTGACCACCTCTTACGGAAACTGAGGAATATCATCGCAGAATGGCTTACCCCAATTGGACTCTCCTGGGGATTTGTGACATCGGACAACGCCACCAATATTGTGCGTGCATTACATGTGGGCAAATTCCAGCACGTCCCATGTTTTGCTCATACATTGAATTTGGTGGTGCAGAATTATTTAAAAAATGACAGGGGCGTGCAAGAGATGCTGTTGGTGGCCCGAAGAATTGCGGGCCACTTTCGGCATTCAGCCACCGCGTGCCGACGACTGGAGTACCAGCAAACACTCCTGAACCTGCCCCGCCATCAGCTGAAGCAAGAGGTGGTAACGAGGTGGAATTAAACCCTCTATATGCTTCAGAGGATGGAGGAGCAGCAAAAGGCCATTCAAGCCTATACATCTGCCTACAATATAGGAAAAGGAGGGGGAATGCACCTGACTCAAGCGCAGTGGAGAATGATTTCAACGTTGTGCAAGGTTCTGCAACCCTTTGAACTTGCCACATGTGAAGTCAGTTCAGACACTGCCAGCCTGAGTCAGGTCATTCCCCTCATCAGGCTTTTGCAGAAGCAGCTGGAGAGATTGAAGGAGGAGCTAAAATGGAGCAATTCCGCTAGGCATGTGGGACTTGTGGATGGAGCCCTTCATTCACTTAACCAGGATTCACGGGTGGTCAATCTGTTGAAATCAGAGCACTACATTTTGGCCACCGTGCTCGATCCTAGGTTTAAAGCCTATGTTGTATCTCTCTTTCCGGCAGACACAAGTCTGCAGAGGTTTAAAGACCTGCTGGTGAGACACTTGTCAACTCAAGCTGAACGTGACCCGTCAACAGCTCCTCCTTCACATTCTCCCACAACTGGGGCTGCGAGGAAAAGGATAAGAATTCCGAGCCCACCAGCTGACGGTGATGCAGGGCAGTCTGGAGTGAGTGCTGACATCTGGTCCGGACTGAAGGACCTGCCAACGATTACTGACATGTCGTCTACTGTCACTGTATATGATTCTGTCACCATTGAAAGAATGGTGGAGGATTATATGAGTGACAGCATCCAAGTAGGCACGTCAGACAGTCCGTACATATACTGGCAGGAAAAAGAGGCAATTTGGAGGCCCTTGCACAAACTGGCTTTATTTTACCTAAGTTGCCCCCCCTCCAGTGTTTAATGCAGCTGGTCACCTTGTCAGCGATCGGCGTACGAGGTTACTTCCACAAAATGTGGAGAAGATGATGTTCATCAAAATGAATTATAATCAATTCCTCCATGGAGACATTCACCAGCAATTGCCTCCAGAAAGTACACAAGGACCTGAGATGGTGGATTCCAGTGGGGACGAATTAATACTCTGTGAGGAGGGGGATGTGCACAGTGAAAACGGTGATGAATCGGAAAATGAGGAGGAGGTGGACATCTTGCCTCTGTAGAGCCAATTTGTGCAAAGAGAGATTGATTGCTTCTTTTTTGGTGGGGGCCCAAGCCAACCAGTCATGTCAGCCACAGTCGTGTGGCAGACCCTGTCGCTGAAATGATGGGTTTGTTAAAGTGTGCATGTCAATTCCATCTTGTGCCTCTTTTTTTATTTATTTATCTTTGCATCATGTGATGTTTGGGGCTAATTTTTTTTAAGTGCCATCCTGTCTGACACTGCAGTGCCACTCCTAGATGGGCCAGGTGTTTGTGCCGTCCACTTGGGTCGCTTAGCTTAGTCATCCAGCGACCTCGGTGCAAATTTTAGGACTAAAAATAATATTGTGAGGTGTGAGGTGTTCAGATTAGACTGAAAATGAGTGGAAATTATGGTTTTTGAGGTTAATAATACTATGGGATCAAAATTTCCACCAAATTCTATGATTTAAGCTGTGCACGCCTGGGAACACACTGGAGAGGAGGGTAAGATGTCTTATTGGATTGTCTATTTAAGCACTGTTTGTTGTTTGCACAAGTTGTCTGAGGAAGGGGTGAGTCCCCGAAACGTCACATTAAAGGTTGCCCTGCGGGGCTTTTCTTCACCTACATCGTTTGCCAAGTCTTTGAGTGCCGCCCTCTCCAAGGAATTGTATGTGAGCAGAGGTGTTAAACCCTGAAGGGAAGTCACCTGAGCAGCAATCACGTCAGTCCGGAGTGCCGGGGTCCAGGTTGTATTTGTATATATAAATATAAATATATATATATATATATATATATATAGTATATGTATACTTTCAGGGGGGAAATAGGATAACTACATAATTAGAATTTTAATAAACCTCCCCTAAGGGGATGGAAAGGGAGTTGACATAATAATGTCAATACCAATGCGTGGCTTACATTGCGTGAACGATATTGCCCCAAACGGATCAACATTTGGATTGCACCTCCATTGTGTAGAATTCAATAAACTGCAAAAATGCAAAAGCCCTCACTCACTGACTGACTCATCACTAATTCTCTTACTTCCCGATATGTCAGGAAGATGACATTTAACATAAGTATTCTGCAGGTGGGACATAGGAAAACAACATAGAGTTTTAATAAACCTCCCCTATGGGGATGAAAAGACGGTTTACATAATAATGACATTAGTGATGCGTGGCTTGCATTGCGTGAACGATAGCGCCCAAACGGACAATTGGATCAACATTTGGATTGCACCTCCAGTGTGTAGGATTTAATAATCTACAAAAATGCAGAAGCCCTGACTGACTGACTGACTGACTGACTGACTCATCACTAATTCTCTTACTTCCTGATATATTAGGAAGATGAAATTTAACATAGCTATTCTGCAGGTGGGAAATAGGAAAACAACGTATTTAGAGTTTTAATAAACCTACTCTAAGGGGAGAAAAAGGGTGTTGACATAATAACATCATTACTGATGCATGGCTTGCGTTGTGTGAACGATATCGCCCAAACGGACAATTGGATCAAAATTTGGATTGCACCTTCATTGTGTAGAAGTTAATAACCTGCAAAAATGGTCCTGACACTTTTTACCATATCTCTCACTCACTGACTGACTGACTCATCACTAATACCCCTTTCACACCGCACAAACAACCCAGTATCAACCCGGCATATTGTCAGGTCGACACGGGTCAGCATGCGGTGTGAAAGGGGCATAGCCGAAATCCTGGGTAGCCTGACCCAGCAATTAAAGCCAGGAATAAAGCAGTGTTATACCCGGGTTGAATACCGGGTCAGTGGCTGCGTAAACGGGCTCCTGGGTCGATGCGTCCCGGGACCCGTTTACTACAGCAGGGAGAAGTGGCGCGGAGATGATCTCATCTCCCAGCGCCGCCTCCACCTCCGTCCCCACTGCCGGCTCCGCCCTCGCTGCTATGGCAACCCACCCGGCATATTGCCAGGTCAGGGAAGCCTGCAGCAGCGGCCAATGCTGGATCCCACCCGGGAAGGACCCGTTTCCAATTCCCGGGTGGGATCCGGCATTGGCAGTGTGAAAGGGGTATAATTCTCTTACTTCCCGATATGTTAAGAAGCTGAAATAAACATATGTATTCTTCAGGTGGGAAATAGGAAAACTACGTAATCAGAATTTTACTAAACCTCCACTAAGGGGATGAACAGGGGGTTGAAATAATGATGTCATTACCGATGCGTGGCTTGTGTTGCATGAAGGCTGACGCCCAAACGGCCATCGGATCAAAATTTAGAGTGAACCTCCAGTGTGTAGAATTAAATAAACTTCAAAAATGGTTCTGTCACATTTTACTGTATCTGCTACGTGTGCTCCTCGGGTAACTCCAAGAACCAAGGATTAATATTTACTTACATTAATACATCTCAAATTTACATCTCTATAGATTTACCAAATTTTTGACACTGATTTATATTTACAACCGTGAGAATCATGCTGCACAACCGGATGAAAAGGCTGCAATGGCCTTGAAACATCGTATTTGCACCATGCTGTACTTTTGAATACACTTTGCTTCTTCAAGTCCGTGGAGTGCCAGTGTTTTCTTCTATAGAGGCCTTACCAAGGACCCAGGGGCGAATCTTTGTTATATGCAACTTCAGGAGGGCACCCCAGCTATTACCTTATTTCATCCAGAGTGCCGGACGACCACATTCATATATATATATATATATATATATATACCTAATATACACAGTATTGTGGAAACGTTTTAGGCAGGTGTGGAAAAATGCTGCAAAATAGGAATACTTTCAAAAATAGATGTGTTACTAGTATACTTTTATCAATTAAGTAAATGCAAAGCGAATAAACAGCAAAAAAAAAAATCTAAACCAAATCAATATTTGGTGTGAAGGAACACCCTTTGCCTTCAACACAGCATAACAGCATCAATTCTTCTAGGTACACTTGCACACAGCTTTTGAAGGAATTTGGCAGGAAGGTTGTTCCAGACATCTTGGAGAACTAGCCACAGATCTTCTGTGGATGTAGGCTTGCCCAAAACCTTCTGTCTCTTCATGTAATCCAAGTCAGACTCGATGATGTTGAGATCAGGGCTCTATGGACCCATATCATAATTTCCAGGATTCCTTGTTCTTCTTTATGCTGAAGAAAGTTCTTAATGGCATTGCCTGTATGTTTTGGGTCATTGTCCTGCTGCAAAATAAATTTGGAGCCAATCAGATGCCTCCCAGATGATATTACATAATGTCTGTATTTATCAGCATTGAAGACATCATTAATCCTGAACCAAATGCCCAAATCCATTTGCTGAAATGCAGCCCCAATCGTGCAAGGAACCTCCACCATGCTTCCCTATTGCCTGCAGACACTCATTATTGTACTGAACTCCCTCCGCTCGGCAATCAAACTGCCTTCTGTTACAGTCAATTGTTTCACATTTTGACTCATCAGTCCAGAAGACCTGCTGCCATATTTCTGCACCCCAGTTCTTACGAATGTTTTCGTGTATATTTAAGTCGAAACAAGGTCAAGTGACTCAACTATGCACAAAAACATAAACACACTCATAAACAATCCAATGGTGTCGCCACTCCCAAACAAAATAGTCTTACATGCTCACATAAACAACAAATATCCAAATTCAGTAGGCAGCACTCTCCAGACTTTCAGAACATAAATTCACATCACATCCATACTGTAGTTATCAACATTTTGGGTACAAAACATACATCAGTAGTTTCCTTAAATAGATTCCCCTGCTTCATGGATGTTGGCCGCCCTCAGGCTTAGTTAGCGTCACTCACATGACTTCCCGTCACTTCTGGCTCTACCTCTGATTGGACCAGCCCCCGTTGCTCTGGCAACCCAATGCCTGTGTCACTGCTGAAACCATCTATATATAGATCTCACTTTCTCTGTCTGTCTCTCTCTCTCTCGCTAAACAAATGCATAGTATCCCCCCCCCTCACACACACACACACACACACACACACACACACACACACACACACACACACACACACACACACACACACAAATCCAGTGCTTGCCCCTGATAGTTAATGCACATTAGGTATCAAATTTACTGGTTGATATTATTTCTAGATATGCAAATATATGTTAGTATTAGAGGTTAGCTGGTCGCATGTTAGAAAATCTGAATGCACCGAAGCTACTGGGACCAGAGTCTACCCGAGCCAAGGCTTGGATGTTCCCACCAGACTCTGATTCCAGATTGAAGCAAAATGTCATACTCCTGGTGTGGTATTTTCACAGGATTTGGATTCTTTATAAGGGACCTAGGGTGGTGACTCAGCACCATTTTACTCTATTCTCAGGCACGCTGCTGTGTGCTGCGCTGTACTCAGCTGGTTCAAGTGGCTGTGCTGTGTCTAGAAACTTTGGACTCCATACAAGTGGCTGTGCTGTATCCAGACTCCATACAAGTGGCTATGCTGTATCCAGACTCCATACAAGTGGCTGAGCGGTGTCCATCTAAAGTGGCTGTGATGTGTCCATCCAGATATGGCTGTCCAGTGTTCATCTGCTGCAGTGCTGCCAATGCACCTATCAAGTTTCCATCCACACTAGTACTACTGACACACCTGTCCAGTGTCCATCTGCTCTAGTGCTGCCAACGCACCCATCCAGTGCCCATCCGCTCCAGTGTAAAAATAAGTTAAAAGTAAACAAATGAAAAAACTCTAAAAAGTTTTAAAAAGTAAAATAAAGTAAAAAAAACTTTTAAAGTCAAAAAAAGTTAAAAAATGTACAAGTACTGTGACTCCACAAGCCATAGCCCACTCTGTATCTATAACATACAAGTTCTGTGACAATACAGACCATACCCCACTGCATTCACATAAGTTGTGTGGCTCAATTGTCATTTGCGATCAAAGTTTAAAAAAAGTTTTTTTTTGTGCTATACCCCACAGTGTATCCATAACATACAAACATGGTGGCCTCGCAGGCTGTACTATACTGTGTATTCATAACATATAAGTACTGTGACTCGGCAGGTCATACTCCACTGTGTATCCATAACATACAAGTACTGTGAATCTGCAGGCTGTATCCCACTGCGTATCTATAACATATAAGTACTGTATCTCTGCAATGAGTGAGGATTTAAAAAAAAAAGTACTGTACAAGCAAATAAATAATACTATTAAACTGTTCTTGTTTTTGTATAACTTGAGTGTGTTCATCAATATGGATCATGAAGATCAATCAAGAGAAAAGCAGGAGCAGCAAGCAATTACAGTACTAGTGCTGCAGCTGCTGCAATCAGTCATAATGACAATTTTAGTCCTCTAATGTCATCTAAAGCTGATGCTCAAGGGCATAGAGGGTCTAAGTCACGGCATCTAAAATAACAATAATTTATATACAGTATTAAAGAAAAAACACCTTGAATAAAGGAACAGTTTGGTGCAGAAAAACTTAAAATTGCCAACATTCCATTCACAACACGCAATGGCAAGGAAAGACTCGGGCCTATTTATGAATGGTGGTTCTGCAACTGTCATGGAGTTATCATCATCTGCCTCATGACAATGCAAGACCTTTTCACTTAGAGTCCAGAAGAGGTGTAAAAAAAAAGAATACCACCAAGACAGTAGTACAAACTGTGGGTTCAGAAACTAAAAAAATATCACAAATCCCTGAGAAAAGTTTAAGTGTGTCCTCGAAAGTTATATGTGAGCCTGACCTTTCTAATACTGTTCTCGTTGAGAAGCCACCTTCCACCATTTCTGCTCCCTCTGCAAATGTGGATTGAGCAGCAGAAGTATTGCTGATGACATAGAAATTGAGGATGAGAGGGATATTTGTGCAGCTGACACTGGTGCTAATGAAGATGTTGTTTGTTTAAGTAAGGCACCAGTGGCAGCAGCTCTTTGCCATGATAAGAAGAAGTCTTGCCTGGGCATAGGACCAAAAAATCCACCTCTTATGTGCGGATTTTTTTATACCCAAATCCTGACAACAATTGTCATGCCATCTGTAGCATCTGTAAAATCAAATTAAGTAGAGGTAGGGACGTTAAACATCTAAGAACCTCCTCCCAAATATGCCATTTGCAGTGAGCTCCCATCTATTAATTACAGTATATCCCAGCACCTGCAACCTCCACTGCCAACACCTTTATCCTCAATATCCTCAGTAATGACTGGAGGTAGTCCTGCATCCAATTAAGGCTAGGTGGCTTCTCCCCTATCCAGGATTCATCAGAAGAATCCTTCAGTGCTAGGCCTGCTGCTGCTACTTCTGGGGATAGATTTTCATCCCAGAAGGGTACCAAGAAGACTACTAGTAGTATTGTAAAAAAAAAATTGACTGTGAAACAATCCTTGCAAGGTGAAGCAAGTATGACAGGTCTCAACCAGTTGAACAGCAGATCACTGATGCCATCATAGCTACGGTATGCTAGTAGTACTCATAGATCTGCATCCAATTTCCACCATTAATGCAGTGGGTTATTTACACAGTTAATTGAGGACCTGTGTCCCCGGTACCAAATGTCATCTTGGTTCCATTTTTCCTGAAAAGCAATTCCTTGGTTGTACCAGGTCGTTAAAAAAATGAATTATTGGCCTACAAAATTACATTGTACCCACTGTCCACTTAACCACAGATACTGTATGTGGATAAGTGGTAGTGGGCAAACTAAAGATTACATGACTGTTATAGCCTACTGGGTGGGGGAATTACCTTTAGCATCATCAGCAGCAGTATCTAGCAAACAAAAGCTCACTAAGAGGCATACTGCTAACAACCTCTTAGAAAATCTAAGGGATTTCATAGCAAAATGGCCTTCCCCACTTGGACTCTCCTCATGATTTGTGATTTCTGATAATGCTACAAATATTGTGAAAGCATTACAGCTGGATGAATTCCAACAAGTTCCATGTTTTGCTCACACAATTAACTTGGTGGTACAGGTTTTTCTTTTAAAATTACAGGGGTATGCAGCAGATGCTGTCTGTGGCCCAAAACATTTCAGGACATTTTTGGCATTCAACCACAGCATGCAGAAGATTGCAGCACCTGCACAAACAGATTAATTTGCCCTGCCATCAACTGAAGCAAGAGGTGATAACCAAGGTGAATTACACCCTTTATATTCATCAGCAAATGAAGGAACAGCAAAAAGCCATCCACTACTATAAAATAAGCCATGACTTTGGGAGAGGAGGTGAGTGTACCTTAGCCCAGTGCAGTGGAGAATACTTTCTGTCTTATGCAAGCTGCTCAAACTCTTGGAAGTAGCCACATGTGAAGTGAGTTCAGACACTGCTACAGTAGCTTGAGTCAAGTGATTCCACAAATTAGGCTTTTGGAAAATAAGCTTAAGAAATTGAAGGAGGAGATGAAAATAAGTGGTTCGCTAACTATGTCATATTTGTAGATCAAGTCCTTTATTCCCTTTACCAGGAATCAAAGGTTGCCAATGTCTTGATATCGGATCACTACAATTTGGAGACCTTAGTTGATCCTAGGTTTAAGTCATTAGTCATGTCTGTCTTTCCAACTGACCCAGATCTTAAGAGATGCAAAGAGTTCCTGGTGGCACACAACACAGCTACATTGCCTACTTCAGTTTCTCTTGCAGCTGACAATAAAAAACTCAGCTTTCCCAAAAGACGCAGTGGTGATGCAGAGGAGTCAACACAACATTTTAACATCTGGTTGGGTCTAAAAGAATTGCCTAAAGTTAGTGACACCTCTACCATAACTCCATCTGATACGGTCACAACCCAAAAAATGGTGGAGGATTATTTTCATGACACTATACAAATACGTATATCACAAAGTTCCTTTGACTATTGGAAAGAAAAAAAAAAGCAATTTGGAGGCCCTTGTACAAGCTGGCTTTGCATTAGTTAAGCTGCCTACCCTCCAGTGTGTGCTCAGAAAGAGTATTCAGCACAGCCGGGAACCTTGTCAGTGGTCGGTGTAGGAGGCTACTTCCTCAAAATGTTGAAAAGATTATGTTCATCAAAATGAATGACAAATTCCACGAGTAAGGACTTTACCAGCAATTACATCAAAGTATAGAGACTTCTGTAATGGTGGATTCCAGTGGGGGTGAGTTGATATTTTTTAAGGATAATGTATACACTGATGAGGGTGAGGATGAGGATGGTAGTGATGATGACATCTTGCCACTACAGAGCTGTTAGCATTGTTGCATTAAGCCCATTGGTAGCTTGTTTTATGGGGACCCAAACAAACCAAGCACTGCAGCCACAAAAGTGTCAGTCCCTATCACTGAAGTGCTTGGTTTGTTAAACTCTGCATGTCCTTTAATGTCCTTCTTACAATAGATGTGCTATAAACTGCTAAACTGCCGTGTGTTTGTGCTGCTACACTGTTGCTTAGTAACCAGCCAACTCGCTGCAGCCTTTAGCCTAAAGTAGATGAAAACAATATTGGGAGCTGTGAGGTGGTCAAAATTGACAGGAAATGACTGGAAATTAATGTTATTGAGATTAATAATACTCTAGGAACAAAAAAAGGCCCAAATTATGTGATTTTTTTTTGTTCATTTTTGGACAAATACAAAATCAAAATCGCAACAAAAACCAGTCACAGTGGGAACCCAAAACCAATTCCACAACCAAAACCGGATGATGAATTAGAACCAAAACCAACACCAAAACCAACAAAAATTATCCGATGCACATCATTAGTTAGTATTATTATCTGATTACTAATTTTTTAATTGAGAATTTGATAATGTATTATTCTAATGTATTTTGCCATATCTGTTGTGTATGTTTTTATTATAAGTATTTATTTATTTATTAATTAATTTTTTACTTTACCTTCATGGAAATCACAGGTGGAGTATCTACACTATACAGACAAAAGTGATTGTATAAATAGATCAGTGAGATTTTATATATCAGTACTTTGTAGGTCCAACACGTGCAGTGATTAATAAAGACACCTTTCTTGGCAAACTGTCCACAAGTTCCTGCACAACAGAAAGTAGTATGTTTTGCAAATACTTAAATACATTGACCAACTGCAACACTGTAGAAGGTTGAGTCAGCCTAGAATGCACCTGTCATGTTTAAACTAGAGATGAACGGGTTCGGTTCTCTGAGAGCCGAACCCTACCGAACTTCACGTGTCAAACACGGGTCCGAGCCAGGCTCGGTTTTTCCCGCCTGACTCGGAAAACCCGAACGAGGCAAAATGTCATCATCCCGCTGTCGGATTCTTGCGAGATTCGGATTCCATATAAAGAGCCGCGCATCGCCGCCATTTTCTCTCGTGCATTGTAGAGGGTACAGAGAGGATGTGGCTACGTTATCTCAGTGTCAAATCTCAGTATCAGTGCTCAGTATCAGTGCTTATTGCTGCTCAGTAATACTAGTACAGTGTCTCTCTTGTGCTGCATCTTGCTGCTGTAGGGTGCTCTGGTAGTAGTGTCCTGTGACTGCATCGGTCATAATCATTCCAGTCACAGTTGTATCTGGGGGGGGGGGTGACAATTCCAGAGTGCTTTTGTGCTGCTCAGTAATACTAGTACAGTGTCTCTCTTGTGCTGCATCTTGCTGCTGTAGGGTGCTGTGGTAGTAGTGTCCTGTGACTGCATCGGTCATCATCATTCCAGTCACAGTGGTATCTGGGGGGGTGACAATTCCAGAGTGCTGTTGTGCTGCTCAGTAATACTAGTACAGTGTCTCTCTTGTGCTGCATCTTGCTGCTGTAGGGTGCTGTGGTAGTAGTGTCCTGTGACTGCATCGGTCATCATCATTCCAGTCACAGTGGTATCTGGGGGGGTGACAATTCCAGAGTGCTGTTGTGCTGCTCAGTAATACTAGTACAGTGTCTCTCTTGTGCTGCATCTTGCTGCTGTAGGGTGCTGTGGTAGTAGTGTCCTGTGACTGCATCGGTCATCATCATTCCAGTCACAGTGGTATCTGGGGGGGGGTGACAATTCCAGAGTGCTGTTGTGCTGCTCAGTAATACTAGTACAGTGTCTCTCTTGTGCTGCATCTTGCTGCTGTAGGGTGCTCTGGTAGTAGTGTCCTGTGACTGCATCGGTCATCATCATTCCAGTCACAGTGGTATCTGGGGGGGTGACAATTCCAGAGTGCTTTTGTGCTGCTCACTAATACTAGTACAGTGTCTTGTGCTGCATCGTGCTGCTCAGTGTCAGTTCTCCGTAGTATCATTAGTGTTCAGTATCATCAGTGCTCAGTATTATCAGTTCTCAGTATCACTGCTCATTGTCTTGGGGTGCTCAGTAAGTGCTGGCATCTGGTCCGGACTGAAGGACCTGCCAACGATTACTGTCATGTCTACTGTCACTGTATATGATTCTGTCACCATTGAAAGAATGGTGGAGGATTATATGAGTGACAGCATCCAAGTAGGCATGTCAGACAGTCCGTACGTATACTGGTAGGAAAAAGAGGCAATTTGGAGGCCCTTGCACAAACTGGCTTTATTTTACCTAAGTTGCCCCCCCTCCAGTGTATACTCCGAAAGAGTGTTTAGTTTAGCCGGTCACCTTGTCAGCGATCGGCATAGGAGGTTACTTCCAGAAAATGTGGAGAAGATGATGTTCATCAAAATGAATTATAAATTCCTCTGTGAAGACATGTACCAGCAATTGCCTCCAGAAAGTACACAGGGAACTGTGATGGTGGATTCCAGTGGGGACGAATTAATACTCTGTGAGGAGGAGGATGTACACAGTGAAAGGGGTGAGGAATCGGAGGATGAGGTGGACATCTTGCCTCTGTAGAGCCAGCTTATACAAGGAGAGATTGATTGCTTCTTTTTTGGTGGGGGCCCAAACCAACCAGTCATTTCAGCCACAGTCGTGTGGCAGACCCTGTTGCTGAAATGGTTGGTTTGTTAAAGTGTGCATGTCCAGTTTATACAACATAAGGGTGGGTGGGAGGGCCCAAGGAAAATTCCATCTTGGACCTCTTTTTTTATTTATCTTTGCATCATGTGCTGTTTAGGGACTATTTTTTAAGTGCAATCCTGTCTGACACTGCATTGCCACTCCTAAATGGGCCAGCTGTTTGTGCCGCCCACTTGGGTCACTTAGCTTATCCAGCGACCTCGGTGCAAATTTTAGGACTAAAAATAATATTGTGAGGTGTTCAGAATAGACTGGAAATGAGTGGAAATTATGGTTATTGAGGTTAATAATACTATAGGATCAAAATTACCACCAAATTCTATGATTTTAGCTGTTTTTGAGGTTTTTTTAAAAAACACCCGAATCCAAAACGCATCCGAATCTGACAAAAATCCGAAAGGGTGGTTTTGCCAAAATGCGTCCGAATCCAAAACACGACCGTGGAACCGAATCCAAAACCAAAACACAAAACATGAAAAATGCCCGCTACACATCTCTAGTTTAGACGCAGAAAGGAGGATCACAAATTATATGTGATCTAAGGTGTGGTGATTACCTGCAGAAATAATTACCAATAATGATTCGTTTGAGTGAGTTAGGTTTTCTGTATTTTTATTTATTTTCATTTGTTTGAGATTACTGTACTGTTTTTAAAATATTCTTAATAATCTTTGTAACACCTTTTTGTAACTAAAACTCTGAAGTATTCTTGGAATTAAACTTACAAAATTCTAGTCTTGATTCTATGAATCTTATGAACTAGGGCCTCATGTGGCCCACGTCTACCTTCTTTTCTAAGTATTGCAGTGTGTGTGTGTGTAACAGGTAGAAGAGAAGACTATCTTACGTTTAGACGCTAAATCCCTCTTTCTGGTGGCAGCTAAGGTGTTTGATTAATCCCGTGTGTTAAAAGTGACCCCCCTTTGCACATTGTAATTCTCAAATTGGCTATTTGTAGAATTGTCCAGCAGCATTGTGACAGCACCCGTCACTCCAATTCATCCCACAGGTTCTCAGTGGTGTTAAGATCTGTACTCTGAGAGGGCCAGTCTATCCGGGTTACCAAATTTTCTGTATACCAGTCCAGCATCGCCCTGTAAACTTGACAGCTGACATTTTCGCCCTGACAAAAACATTTGTTTTTTTCCCTAGAACTGCCACAATGTAGGGAGCACAGAGTTATCAAGAACATCTTTATACTTCTCAGAGTTAATGTGACCATGACCCATGCCAAAATAGCTGAAACAGCCCCACAGCATAATGCCATCACCTCCATGTTTTACTGTAGGTGCTGTACACTCTGGCAATAGACGTTCTCCTGGCAATCGCCAAACCCAAACACAAACATGTCCATCTGATCTGAGAAGTGTAAATCGTGATTTGTCACTCCATAACGCTCAATGCCATTGTTCCACTGTCCAGTTTTTGCATTCTTTACACCATCAAAATTGCTGGACTACATTCTTCTTTGTGATCAGAGGATTATGAGCAGCTGCTTGCTCATATTATCCACGTGCATGGGCCTCCCTATGGAGTGTTCTTGTTGAAACCGGCACATTAGTGCCCATGTGGAACTTACAATATGTGCAATGGCATGCATCGGATGACCCCTGTCCTTTCGCAGTTTGTAGCTCCCTGGTTAGCACTCTCTGGTCCCTGGGTTGCAGTTTTGGTGGTCTTCCAGGGTGAGGTGCATTCTTGCTATGGCCAGTCTACTTTCATGCATTAATGACAAAAGACACAGTGGATTTAGGAACCTGCATAACATCCGCAATGCTTCTCACACTCATATCCCTGATCGAGCAGCCTAAGATGATCCCTTTTTCAAACTCGGTTTGCTCCTTCCGGCAAACCATTTTGTTAGCAAATGATCTAATCAGTTCCCCTCTACCCATTCTACACCTTCACGAACACATGTCTGCTGCACTAGCACACCATTTTGCTTGTGTGGGGGTGTCCAATCACTTTTGCCTACATAGTGTATATCGCACCTATTGCATTACTTACTTGCCTGCGCCATTATTCTGCCCATTTTTGGAAATATGGCACAGGCCACAGAAGGTTCTGGCACAGCACCTGCAACATTTTTTCAGGGAAGGAGGTGGCCCACAGACATCATGTTCTTTGCTTAGTATCTGCACACAAGCCCATTCCTGTCTTAAAGTGCCCCTGGAAATCACTCTCTGAGGGGTATTCAATTGTTTGAAAAATCAGTTGGGTGTCTGTTTTAATAGACAGGAAAAAACAGACACTCAAAACACTTTTCAAACATTTGAATCCCCCCTCTGATTCATAATGCAGTGTGTGATGCTATCTAACACTGATGCTAAAGTAACATCAGATTCTTACTTTTGTAACTTTTTAAAGCCCCATTCAGGTATCGAATAATGAGTTGTTGTTGTTATCTGCTGAATGCTATATTTTAGGGTGACCAGGCACATTCATGAATTACACTGGATCTATGGCTGTCTAACTACAAGCCTGCATTTCACCAGGTTTTAAGCAGCCACAGAACCTGTGTAATTCATGAGTGTCCCAGGTTAAAGGGATAGTCTCTGGTCACCCTATTTACAGGTAAAAAGACAAAGACTGGCAAGTCTGTTCTGATTAGAGTGTATTCTATTCCATTACTACAGTAACACTGCTAACAATTGATTTAGCTGCTTAGAGCAGGTCAAACATAACCAGACACATACCCACCTCCATCCATTAACTTTCTCTACAATGACAAACACTGGGGATGCCTAATCTCTCTTCCAGGGGAAATAACGCACTGCAAGATTTACTGGGTAGCCAAGAATTAAGTGCTGGCTGGAGAGAGAGCACAGAACATCATATTTCAAAAATGAGGAGTCTATTAAAACTAGTCGCTATGCAATAAAGGAATATATTTGCATGTCAGCATGACCTTCTGAAGGTTCTCTTGTTTTGCTTTGCAAGCATAGTAAGTGGCACTGTCCCTTGTTTTATAACATCCAACATTTGCAAACTGTATGTGCAAATAATTTTTAGAAATGGTCGTGCTCATGAATATTAGAGATGAGCGCCTGAAATTTTTCGGGTTTTGTGTTTTGGTTTTGGGTTCGGTTCCGCGGCCGTGTTTTGTGTTCGAACGCGTTTTGGCAAAACCTCACCGAATTATTTTTGTCGGATTCGGGTGTGTTTTGGATTCGGGTGTTTTTTTCCAAAAACACTAAAAAACAGCTTAAATCATAGAATTTGGGGGTCATTTTGATCCCAAAGTATTATTAACCTCAAAAACCATAATTTACACTCATTTTCAGTCTATTCTGAATACCTCACACCTCACAATATTATTTTTAGTCCTAAAATTTGCACCGAGGTCGCTGTGTGAGTAAGATAAGCGACCCTAGTGGCCGACACAAACACCGGGCCCATCTAGGAGTGGCACTGCAGTGTCACGCAGGATGGCCCTTCCAAAAAACCCTCCCCAAACAGCACATGACGCAAAGAAAAAAAGAGGCGCAATGAGGTAGCTGTGTGAGTAAGATTAGCGACCCTAGTGGCCGACACAAACACCGGGCCCATCTAGGAGTGGCACTGCAGTGTCACGCAGGATGGCCCTTCCAAAAAACCCTCCCCAAACAGCACATGACGCAAAGAAAAAAAGAGGCGCAATGAGGTAGCTGTGTGAGTAAGATTAGCGACCCTAGTGGCCGACACAAACACCGGGCCCATCTAGGAGTGGCACTGCAGTGTCACGCAGGATGGCCCTTCCAAAAAACCCTCCCCAAACAGCACATGACGCAAAGAAAAAAAGAGGCGCAATGAGGTAGCTGACTGTGTGAGTAAGATTAGCGACCCTAGTGGCCGACACAAACACCGGGCCCATCTAGGAGTGGCACTGCAGTGTCACGCAGGATGTCCCTTCCAAAAAACCCTCCCCAAACAGCACATGACGCAAAGAAAAAAAGAGGCGCAATGAGGTAGCTGTGTGAGTAAGATTAGCGACCCTAGTGGCCGACACAAACACCGGGCCCATCTAGGAGTGGCACTGCAGTGTCACGCAGGATGTCCCTTCCAAAAAACCCTCCCCAATCAGCACATGATGCAAAGAAAAAGAAAAGAAAAAAGAGGTGCAAGATGGAATTATCCTTGGGCCCTCCCACCCACCCTTATGTTGTATAAACAAAACAGGACATGCACACTTTAACCAACCCATCATTTCAGTGACAGGGTCTGCCACACGACTGTGACTGATATGACGGGTTGGTTTGGACCCCCCCCAAAAAAGAAGCAATTAATCTCTCCTTGCACAAACTGGCTCTACAGAGGCAAGATGTCCACCTCATCTTCACCCTCCGATATATCACCGTGTACATCCCCCTCCTCACAGATTATCAATTCGTCCCCACTGGAATCCACCATCTCAGCTCCCTGTGTACTTTGTGGAGGCAATTGCTGCTGGTCAATGTCTCCGCGGAGGAATTGATTATAATTCATTTTAATGAACATCATCTTCTCCACATTTTCTGGATGTAACCTCGTACGCCGATTGCTGACAAGGTGAGCGGCGGCACTAAACACTCTTTCGGAGTACACACTTGTGGGAGGGCAACTTAGGTAGAATAAAGCCAGTTTGTGCAAGGGCCTCCAAATTGCCTCTTTTTCCTGCCAGTATAAGTACGGACTGTGTGACGTGCCTACTTGGATGCGGTCACTCATATAATCCTCCACCATTCTATCAATGTTGAGAGAATCATATGCAGTGACAGTAGACGACATGTCCGTAATCGTTGGCAGGTCCTTCAGTCCGGACCAGATGTCAGCATCAGCAGTCGCTCCAGACTGCCCTGCATCACCGCCAGCGGGTGGGCTCGGAATTCTGAGCCTTTTCCTCGCACCCCCAGTTGCGGGAGAATGTGAAGGAGGAGATGTTGACAGGTCGCGTTCCGCTTGACTTGACAATTTTGTCACCAGCAGGTCTTTCAACCCCAGCAGACCTGTGTCTGCCGGAAAGAGAGATCCAAGGTAGGCTTTAAATCTAGGATCGAGCACGGTGGCCAAAATGTAGTGCTCTGATTTCAACAGATTGACCACCCGTGAATCCTTGTTAAGCGAATTAAGGGCTGCATCCACAAGTCCCACATGCCTAGCGGAATCGCTCCGTGTTAGCTCCTTCTTCAATGCCTCCAGCTTCTTCTGCAAAAGCCTGATGAGGGGAATGACCTGACTCAGGCTGGCAGTGTCTGAACTGACTTCACGTGTGGCAAGTTCAAAGGGCATCAGAACCTTGCACAACGTTGAAATCATTCTCCACTGCACTTGAGACAGGTGCATTCCATCTCCTATATCGTGCTCAATTGTATAGGCTTGAATGGCCTTTTGCTGCTCCTCCAACCTCTGAAGCATATAGAGGGTTGAATTCCACCTCGTTACCACTTCTTGCTTCAGATGATGGCAGGGCAGGTTCAGTAGTTTTTGGTGGTGCTCCAGTCTTCTGTACGTGGTGCCTGTACGCCGAAAGTGTCCCGCAATTTTTCTGGCCACCGACAGCATCTCTTGCACGCCCCTGTCGTTTTTTAAAAAATTCTGCACCACCAAATTCAAGGTATGTGCAAAACATGGGACGTGCTGGAATTTGCCCATATTTAATGCACACACAATATTGCTGGCGTTGTCCGATGCCACAAATCCACAGGAGAGTCCAATTGGGGTAAGCCATTCCGCGATGATCTTCCTCAGTTGCCGTAAGAGGTTTTCAGCTGTGTGCGTATTCTGGAAAGCGGTGATACAAAGCGTAGCCTGCCTAGGAAAGAGTTGGCGTTTGCGAGATGCTGCTACTGGTGCCGCCGCTGCTGTTCTTGCGGCGGGAGTCCATACATCTACCCAGTGGGCTGTCACAGTCATATAGTCCTGACCCTGCCCTGCTCCACTTGTCCACATGTCCGTGGTTAAGTGGACATTGGGTACAACTGCATTTTTTAGGAGACTGGTGAGTCTTTTTCTGACGTCCGTGTACATTCTCGGTATCGCCTGCCTAGAGAAGTGGAACCTAGATGGTATTTGGTAACGGGGGCACACTGCCTCAATAAATTGTCTAGTTCCCTGTGAACTAACGGCGGATACCGGACGCACGTCTAACACCAACATAGTTGTCAAGGACTCAGTTATCCGCTTTGCAGTAGGATGACTGCTGTGATATTTCATCTTCCTCGCAAAGGACTGTTGAACAGTCAATTGCTTACTGGAAGTAGTACAAGTGGGCTTACGACTTCCCCTCTGGGATGACCATCGACTCCCAGCGGCAACAACAGCAGCGCCAGCAGCAGTAGGCGTTACACGCAAGGATGCATCGGAGGAATCCCAGGCAGGAGAGGACTCGTCAGACTTGCCAGTGACATGGCCTGCAGGACTATTGGCATTCCTGGGGAAGGAGGAAATTGACACTGAGGGAGTTGGTGGGGTGGTTTGCGTGAGCTTGGTTACAAGAGGAAGGGATTTACTGGTCAGTGGACTGCTTCCGCTGTCACCCAAAGTTTTTGAACTTGTCACTGACTTATTATGAATGCGCTGCAGGTGACGTATAAGGGAGGATGTTCCGAGGTGGTTAACGTCCTTACCCCTACTTATTACAGCTTGACAAAGGGAACACACGGCTTGACACCTGTTGTCCGCATTTCTGGTGAAATACCTCCACACCGAAGAGCTGATTTTTTTGGTATTTTCACCTGGCATGTCAACGGCCATATTCCTCCCACGGACAACAGGTGTCTCCCCGGGTGCCTGACTTAAACAAACCACCTCACCATCAGAATCCTCCTGGTCAATTTCCTCCCCAGCGCCAGCAACACCCATATCCTCCTCATCCTGGTGTACTTCAACACTGACATCTTCAATCTGACTATCAGGAACTGGACTGCGGGTGCTCCTTCCAGCACTTGCAGGGGGCATGCAAATAGTGGAAGGCGCATGCTCTTCACGTCCAGTGTTGGGAAGGTCAGGCATCGCAAACGACACAATTGGACTCTCCTTGTGGATTTGGGATTTCAAAGAACGCACAGTTCTTTGCGGTGCTTTTGCCAGCTTGAGTCTTTTCAGTTTTCTAGCGAGAGGCTGAGTGCTTCCATCCTCATGTGAAGCTGAACCACTAGCCATGAACATAGGCCAGGGCCTCAGCCGTTCCTTGCCACTCCGTGTGGTAAATGGCATATTGGCAAGTTTACGCTTCTCCTCCGACAATTTTATTTTAGGTTTTGGAGTCCTTTTTTTTCTGATATTTGGTGTTTTGGATTTGACATGCTCTGTACTATGACATTGGGCATCGGCCTTGGCAGACGACGTTGCTGGCATTTCATCGTCTCGGCCATGACTAGTGGCAGCAGCTTCAGCACGAGGTGGAAGTGGATCTTGATCTTTCCCTAATTTTGGAACCTCAACTTTTTTGTTCTCCATATTTTATAGGCAGAACTAAAAGGCACCTCAGGTAAACAATGGAGATGGATGGATTGGATACTAGTATACAATTATGGACGGACTGCCACGGTTAGGTGGTATAAAAAAACCACGGTTAGGTGGTATATATTATAATAATAATACAATTATGGATGGACGGACTGCCTGCCGACTGCCGACACAGAGGTAGCCACAGCCGTGAACTACCGCACTGTACACTGGTTGATAAAGAGATAGTAGTATACTCGTAACAACTAGTATGACACTATGACGACGGTATAAAGAATGAAAAAAAAACCACGGTTAGGTGGTATATATTATAATAATAATACAATTATGGATGGACGGACTGCCTGCCGACTGCCGACACAGAGGTAGCCACAGCCGTGAACTACCGCACTGTACACTGGTTGATAAAGAGATAGTAGTATACTCGTAACAACTAGTATGACACTATGACGACGGTATAAAGAATGAAAAAAAAACCACGGTTAGGTGGTATATATTATAATAATAATACAATTATGGATGGACGGACTGCCTGCCGACTGCCGACACAGAGGTAGCCACAGCCGTGAACTACCGCACTGTACACTGGTTGATAAAGAGATAGTAGTATACTCGTAACAACTAGTATGACACTATGACGACGGTATAAAGAATGAAAAAAAAACCACGGTTAGGTGGTATATATTATAATAATAATACAATTATGGATGGACGGACTGCCTGCCGACTGCCGACACAGAGGTAGCCACAGCCGTGAACTACCGCACTGTACACTGGTTGATAAAGAGATAGTAGTATACTCGTAACAACTAGTATGACACTATGACGACGGTATAAAGAATGCAAAAAAAACCACAGTTAGGTGGTATATATTATAATAATAATACAATTATGGATGGACGGACTGCCTGCCGACTGCCGACACAGAGGTAGCCACAGCCGTGAACTACCGCACTGTACACTGGTTGATAAAGAGATAGTAGTATACTCGTAACAACTAGTATGACACTATGACGGTATAAAGAATGAAAAAAAAACCACGGTTAGGTGGTATATATTATAATAATAATACAATTATGGATGGACGGACTGCCTGCCGACTGCCGACACAGAGGTAGCCACAGCCGTGAACTACCGCACTGTACACTGGTTGATAAAGAGATAGTAGTATACTCGTAACAATTAGGATGACACTATGACGGTATAAAGAATGAAAAAAAAACCACGGTTAGGTGGTAGGTATATAATAATAAATAATACAATTCTGGTCGGACGGACTGCCTGCCGTGTGCCGACACAGAGGTAGCCACAGCCGTGAACTACCGCACTGTACACTGGTTGATAAAGAGATAGTAGTATACTCGTAACAATTAGGATGACACTATGACGGTATAAAGAATGAAAAAAAAACCACGGTTAGGTGGTAGGTATATAATAATAAATAATACAATTCTGGTCGGACGGACTGCCTGCCGTGTGCCGACACAGAGGTAGCCACAGCCGTGAACTACCGCACTGTACACTGGTTGATAAAGAGATAGTAGTATACTCGTAACAATTAGGATGACACTATGACGGTATAAAGAATGAAAAAAAAACCACGGTTAGGTGGTAGGTATATAATAATAAATAATACAATTCTGGTCGGACGGACTGCCTGCCGTGTGCCGACACAGAGGTAGCCACAGCCGTGAACTACCGCACTGTACACTGGTTGATAAAGAGATAGTAGTATACTCGTAACAATTAGGATGACACTATGACGGTATAAAGAATGAAAAAAAAACCACGGTTAGGTGGTAGGTATATAATAATAAATAATACAATTCTGGTCGGACGGACTGCCTGCCGTGTGCCGACACAGAGGTAGCCACAGCCGTGAACTACCGCACTGTACACTGGTTGATAAAGAGATAGTAGTATACTCGTAACAATTAGGATGACACTATGACGGTATAAAGAATGAAAAAAAAACCACGGTTAGGTGGTAGGTATATAATAATAAATAATACAATTCTGGTCGGACGGACTGCCTGCCGTGTGCCGACACAGAGGTAGCCACAGCCGTGAACTACCGCACTGTACTGTGTCTGCTGCTAATATAGACTGGTTGATATTTAAAGAGATATTAGTAGTATACAACAATACTATACTGGTGGTCAGGCACTGGTCACCACTCCTGCAGCAAAAGTGTGCACTGTTAATTAATATAATTGTACTCCTGGCTCCTGCTAACAACCTGCAGTGCTCCCCAGTCTCCCCCACAATTAATTATAAGCTTTTAATTTATACATTGATGACTGTGCAGCACACTGGGCTGAGCTGAGTGCACACAGACTGAGTCACACTGTGTGACTGACTGTGCTGTGTATCGTTTTTTTTTTCAGGCAGAGAACGGATATAGCAGAGAGAAGTGAACGGATATATTATATTAAATAAAAGTTAACTAGCAACTGCACTGGTCACTGACTGTGGTAAACTAACTCTGTCTGCGACTCTGCACAATCTCTCTCTATCTAATCTATCTATCTCTATTCTAATGGAGAGGACGCCAGACACGTCCTCTCCCTATCAATCTCAATGCACGAGTGAAAATGGCGGCGACGCGCGGCTCCTTATATAGAATCCGAGTCTCGCGATAGAATCCGAGCCTCGCGAGAATCCGACAGCGTCATGATGACGTTCGGGCGCGCTCGGGTTAACCGAGCAAGGCGGGAAGATCCGAGTCGCTCGGACCCGTGGAAAAAAAAGTGAAGTTCGTGCGGGTTCGGATTCAAAGAAACCGAACCCGCTCATCTCTAATGAATATACAGTACTGTATGAAGCAAAAATGTAGTTTTTAGAAACATTACTGACCTTTTATTATTTATTTAATAAACATGCTCACAAAACAGAAAACTTAACAATCACTGTAAAATGCAGGAAATAAAGTGCAATTTAATTTGTTTTTAACAAAATAAACATGTAGCAACCCATTTACAAAACCAGTAAAAGAAAACAAAAATGTTTCAACATGTGTTCAGCATATGGTATTTGTAGGTGATAAAGTGTGTTTGACTTGTTGCAACCTATTTAAATTAAATAGTACTGTAGAACCATTGTAATTTTGATGGCAAAAAATAATATCAGTGAAGACTGGATAATAAACAAGAGCAGTCACTCCCAGATATTGCCGACAGATATTGCATTTCAACCAAATGACTGCTCATGAAACTATACTTGCTTAGGTGTATTGAAAATGAGAGCTGCAGATTATCACTACTGATTACACTGAAATACTAGTTAGCAAATTGGGTGATAAGAATCATAGCATCGTTATAGGCATAAGGCATCTGCTTTTGTATTAGATTGCATATGCACATGATGGGTTGCTATTGATAAATTTGAATGTTATCTCAGTATAGGCATGAGTGCATGACTCTGTTACATCTTTTGTTTGGGTGTAAACAGTGTATTCATATGCTTGGCCCATTACTTAAAGAGCATTAGGGAGGCTTGTGAGGATAGTCTTGCATCCATTAATTCAAAGGATAGCTACAATTTTAAACATAATTATGATGTTACACCGACATTAAACTGAAGGAGAACAATCAACCCACAATCTGGACCACTGAATGACAGCTTTCAAACAAATGTGAGTCTATTTACTCTACACATCAACCTACTCCAGTCTGAGTAACCTGGACACTTATAACTTAAATCTGTTAGGAACGCTGCAAGTCCTTTCAACTTCATCTGCAACTACTCAAATTTATGTTTATAGCTTAACAAAAACATCTGAATTCTCACCTGTACCAATGTAATTTTGCTTTAACATATTCTTGTAAATCCTGTCTGAATTACTATTACTTTTTCCCAACTCTCAATTTTAGCAGTCTATTTTAAAACTGAACTTATGCAATCTTATAATCTTCACTGCAAGTTTCACTTGTTACTCAATTACTTTTGACTATAACACACATTTACCAACACCGTACTTTTGCATGAACTCCTGCAATTCTACTGCTTTGTCTCGATTTAACAGTCTCCACTCCTTTTTCCAATATATAGTTATATTTTAGGTTTTTTTATTATACACACCTTTACCTCACCCATACTATGACCAGGTTTACATCAACCCTCCCCATCACCCCTTGTCTACCTAAAGGGCCCTACACACTTAAAGATTATCTGTCCAATCTGGCTGATTGGAAAGAAATCCTGGCAATGTCTGAGAGCAAATGACAATTGACTATTTGCTGTCAAACACTGGAAAACATACAAAAATGGACTTTCAGACAAATTGGTTAAGTTTGTTTCATTAAACCAATTTATCTGAACAACCGTTTTTGGCCATTTTCTTGATTTTGGGAGCAAATGGTTGATTGTCATTTGCTCCCAGACATTGCCACATTTTCTTTCTAAACAGCCAGACTGGACAGATAATCTTTAAGTGTATAGGACCCTTAATTCTTTCTTCTGCACCTTCCTTCCACATCTATCCCTATCCCCTAGTCTCCTACTCTCTCCCTTCTCAGTCACTTCTGCCCCACCATGTTCCTATTACCCCACCACTCAGCCCAGTTCCCTCCTTTCATTCTCTGTCACCTCACCTCATCTCCGTCTACATCACACTGCATTCCCTCCCTGCCCTCCTCCTGCAGTTTACCCTCCTAGCTTAGAAGCCAGCACTAACACTATGCCTGCTTTATCCCTTCCTTCCAAATTAATAACACCTCAATGCTACAGCAACCCTGATAATCTCAGTTGCATCTCTCCCTCAAACTCACACCCCCTATCCTGTGCCCTATGGAATGCCAGATCTGTTTGTAACAAACTGGTCCCCACCCATGACCTTTTCATCTCCAACTCTCTGCATCTCCAGGCCATTACAGAAACCTGGATTACTTCCTGTGACACCATTTCTCCTGCTGCTTCCTCTGCTGGGGGCCTCACATTGTCACATACACCCCGACCTGGGACTCGCCTAGGCGGTGGTGTTGGGATCCTTTTACCCTCAAGTTACTCCTACCAACTCATCCCCCCAGAACCATCCCTTACATTCTCTACATTAGAGGTCCATGCTATATGCCTATTTCAACCTGTCCATCTACAAGTAGCTGTCATTTACCGCCCATCCTGGCATGCCTTCCAAATTCCTTAACAACTTTGCTTCCTGGCTTCCTCACCTCCTCTCTTCTGACATTCCCTCGATTATCTTAGGTGATTTCAACACCCTAATTGATCTCCCACCAAAATCCTCTGCCTCTAAATTCTTTAACCTTACATCTTCACTCTGTCTCTCCCAGTGGACCTCCCCCCCCCCTCCATGTGAATGGGAGCTCACTGGATCTGGTCTTCACTCACCGCTGTGATATTTCTGATTTCTCCAACTCCCCATTTCCCCTCTCAGACACCACCTGCTCTCCTATCTCTCTTTGCTACTCCATCTCTACCTCCTAAGGCTACCATCACTAAATGCAACAATGAGGCTATCGACACCACTTCCCTATCCTCCCTACTCGACTCACTTCTCTCTCCTATACTGTCTCTCTCATGCCCTGAACAAGCCACATCCCTATGCAATGCTTCCCTTACTTCTGCTCTTGACTCTGTCACTCCACCAACAACTATTCACCCTCGCCGATCAACACCTCAACACTGGCACACCAAATGTACCAGATATTTTCCAAAATGCTCTCGTACTGCTGAGCGACAGTGGAGGAAATAGTGCTCTAAGGCAGACTTCCTCCATTTCAAACTTATGCTCTCATCATTCATTGCTGCCTTTTCCCTCGCTAAACAGTCATACTTGAAGCACCTCATATCCTCCCAGTCTTTCAACCCCCGGCACCTCTTTGCCACTCTCAACTCCCTCCTCTGCTCACCCCCACCTCGTCTCCCCCCTCACTCTCTGCTCTTGACGTTGCCACTTACTTCACATCCAAAATTGACTCCATACATCAGGACATCACATCCCACCAGACCAGCAACCACCCATCCCTTGCCACCACTCCCCTTCCCTCTTACCAACTCTGACATCTTACTCCCATGTAGCTGGTGAGAAAGTCATGGCCTTCATTCGTTCCTCACCCCCCCACCTCCCCACTTTACCCTATCCCCTCCCGCCTCCTCTGCTACCTCTCTCTCTCTGCCTGCTCCCATCTTGCCCACCTTCTCAATCTCTCCCTATCATCAGGCACTGTCACCTCTGCCTTCAAGTATGCACTCATCTCCCCTATTCTTAAAAAACCTACCCTTGATCCTCACACTCTCTCCAACTATCGACCCATCTCCCTCCTTCCTTTCGCTACCAAACTCTGAGCGTATTGTCTATTACCGCCTGACTGCCCTTCTTTCCTCCTACTCACTGCTTGACCTATTCTGTCCTCTCCACTCCACTGAAACTGCCCTCACAAAAGTCTGCAATTACCTCCTATCTGCTAATTTCAAAGGTCACTACTCTTCGCTTATGACCTCCCTGCTGCTTTTGACACTGTGGGCCACCCTCTCCTTCTGCAAATCCTTTACTCCCTTGGTCTGCATGATATGGCTCTCTCCTGGCTGTCCTCTGTCCTCTCTGATCGTTCCTTCTCTGTCTCCTCTCTTGGCTCCACCTCCCCCCACTTCCAATAACTGTAAGAGCCCCAAGGCTCTGTTCTTGGTCCTCTCCTTTTCTCTCTCTATACATCCTCTTTAGCTCATTAGCTCTTTTGACTTACAATATCATCTCTATGTTGATATCTATGCTCTATGCTCAAAACCTTTCCTCCCCTGACCTCTCCTGCTCTCCTCACTCGTGTATCCAACTGTCTTTCTGCTATCTCTTCTTGGATGTCCCAGTGCTTTCTTAAACTTAACATGTCTAAGACTGAGCGGATCATCTTCCCCCCATCCCACCCAACCTCACCTCCCACAATTTCATTATCTATCGATGGCATTACTATCTTCTCCAGCCCCCAAGTGCGCTGTCTTGGAGTAATTCTTGACTTCTACTTTTCTTTCAAACCACACATTCAACAACTATCACAAACCAGTCATTTTCATCTCAAAATTATTTCCAGGATCAGACCCTTTCTCACCCAGGATGCCACCAAGACCCTTATCCACCCACTGGTCATCTCCAGACTGGACTTCTGTAATCTCCTCTTGATTGGCATCCCTAACACATACATCTCTCCACTCCAATCCATCCTCAAAGCTGCTGCATGGATCATCTTCCTCACCAAATGCACTACATTCACCTCCCCTCTCTTACTAGCCCTTCACAGGCTCCCCTTCCCCTTTAGAATCCATGTCAAGCTTCTCACTTACAAAGCCCTCACCCACTCCTCTCCCAGTTAGATCTCTGACCTTATTTCCCTTTATACTCCCGCCTGTCCTCTTCGCGCTGCTAATGCTCGCCGCCTCTCCTACCTTCTGATTACCTCCTCCCACTCCTACCTCCAAGATTTTGCACGTGCTGCTCCCTTTTTCTGGAATTTTCTACCTCTCCCCCTCAGACTTTTCACCTCTCTACAAAACTTCAAACGGGCTCTCAAGACACATTTCTTTACCAAACCCAACCGTCTCTCATCCTAAGCCTACTGTGGCCCACACTCACTTTCTACCCCATCGGTGTCACCCCTGTCTGTATGCCCCTCCCCTTTAGAATGTAAGATCTCACAAGCAGGGTCCTCTTCCCTCATGTGCTTTTCCATCTCTTACTTAACCTATCATCTTTTCAATACTTTCTTTGATGACACCAAATCCTTCTGCTTTCTGCCACCCTGATAGCTATTTCAGTGCTGTTGACTGACAAAGCTATGTTTATATACTCTGTACTCATCCTATATTGTATTGTACTGTAAGTAACTGTCTTCAGGTTTTGCTTATTTGTTAACTCTGTAATTGGGCGCTGCGGATCCCATGTGGCGCCATATATAAAGGATAATAATAATAATAATAATAATTGCATTGTGAAATTATAGGTGGAGGTAGAAAGGATTGATTTCAACACAAAGCTCATCTGCTGTAACTACTGTACATAACCAAGTAGCATTTATTTTTTACATGTCATTTGCAGAAGCAGAAGGAAGTCTAATGACCTGATAACTGGGCAGTATTTTCTGCACTTGGGACCACAAAATCACCACAAAAGGGGTCATCAGACAACCTCATTTTTACCCTGCTAACTAAAGTCCCCATATAACCCAGCACACGTTGGCAAAGCTAATATTCACATTGTAACATATAATTCATGAGTCTGTTTTGGAAGAAAATTTTCTGTATAATTAAGCATTGGATTGTGCATCCAGGTGTATATTCGTAATCTAGTGAATTATCAAGTTGTAGCTAGGTTTAGCTTGTGTTCATATATTTGTAGAGTCTTTCTAGAGTTTTATATATCCTGTGCATTTTTTGGGTATGCAGTTAACATCCCAGCTGTCAGAATCCTGTCGGTCATGATACCTATGCCGGAATCCCGGCACCCAGCGAAATGCAAGCAGTCGGAATACAGACACAAGCACAAAATTCACCCTTGGGTGGTGGTCCATTCCACCACCTGAGGGGGAATATAACAGTGTGGTGACCAAAGATCGAAACTGGGACTGAGGCTTGGCGAGCACAGCGAACCCATGAGGAGACACACTTCACTTGCTGCTGGGATTCTTCTGCCTGTCGGGATCCCGGCATCGATCTCCTGACCGCTGGGATGCCCACTGCCGGGATCCCATGCCGATCCCATTTATTGTTATCCCTGTACTGTCCCAGCAAAAGCAACTCCCAAATAATGAATGTCTATGCTTTTATAGCCATTTAGCACAACCTACCATACCATTTTTTAGCAGTCTAAATCGTCATAAAAGAGTTTGTGAAAATATACACTTGTACATTTTTGATTGTCATACCTTATAAGCCAACAGCTTGTGATTGCTTCTTCAGGTAAGCTTTTTTTTCTTTATTTTCCAGAATTCCAAATATAAATGGTTAATGGACAGCACTAGAGGCAGATGTTTATAGACCTGATAATGATGAACAGCTGGATATGTGCAGGATTGATTATAGTATTGGAATTATCTAATCATATTATGAAACATATTGCCAGTACAACTTTTAAGAATGTTGCAACATTATTAGTACTTATGTATATTCTAATTATTATAATAATTTTTATTATTTTATTCATTTATTTTTTATAAAGTGCAACACACCAATAGGGATCATGATACAAACAAATTACCTACACTGACGTAAAACAATTTAAGACTTTATTTAAAATGTAGTGGTTGCTGGTGGGGAATGTGCATGTATATGTAAGACTGAAGCATAATCTAAACTAGCGTTTTTGGGCATCATCCAGGGGCTTTGGTACTGTACTGTATGTTTGGAAAGAGGAGAGATAGTGAGAATTGGATTTAGGAGGCCATGACATTACCAAAGGAAGATCTTCATCAGCTATCAGTGATCCATTCATCAGAGTGCCTACAGAGGAGATACAGCACTTGCCCTGTGTGTATTCAGGCTTTGGCAATTCAACTGTGGAGTATTGTTGTGTATGGAAAATCATTGCAAAATCATATATGGATTATGAATAATATTTTATTATTTTATTTTTGCAATTTAACAATCTTTAAATACTAATTTATAATTTTTGAAAGACTTAGTATGTAAGTTCTCATGGACAGGGCCCCATTTATCCTTGTTCTCCCATTAGCACTAGTCATACCACCTGTGCGCCTTGTTTATTTTTTCCCAGTTTCCTTCGACTCTGGCACTGTATGCTTGCTCTTATATTGGGTACAAGCTCATCAAGTGCCAAACCGCTCTTCTCTCTGCGGTTTACCACTCTCTGCATCTTACCACCAGACACTTTGTGATGCTTTAAAAATAAAATGTATTATTATTATTATTAATAGTAATAATAATAATAATAATAATAATAATAGCAGCAGCAGCGTTAATGAAACAGTTTCATGTCGGTACCACCTCTTTCAAATAAATAAGATTTTAACTTTGACTCCTGAAATACTGGTACTTCTACGTTTAACCTAATATGTGGTTTATATTAATCGTGAGACTATGGGATTATCATGACTTTCTGTATAGGTGGAAATTTTCTGTGTGAAATGTTTTAATATATTGGGTACCATTAAAAGAACAGAACAAGTCCCAATCGCATCTTTAATCGGGTGAAACATTGCTGTTTTCATGTGGAGTCAATATGGTCAATGGTTCCCCTGAAATTTTAACCCTCTCTATGACTTTACCTGATTTCAGTAACCTTGCTCCACAATTCTAAATCTAGTTTTTGCACTGTTACTTGAACTGAGATGCAACAGTTTAGCTGTTCAAATGGCTATTAAACTGAGCGGTCGCACCCAGTGAGATCTCCACAAGGAGTCCCAAGATTTCCCATAAACTGGGCCCACAAGATCATCTAGAGTTGCCTGGCTGTCTGCTCCCTAATCATCACCCACCTAGCAGTCACCGCTGATTTCTTGGTCCATGGCCGACTCTCTGCATGTGGGGAATGACAGTAATGTGGAGCTGAGGTGTTCGATCTCCTGGGATGACTCAGCCATCCCTGGTTCCTACACCAAGGTTGAGAAGCTATTCATCGGCGGTCTAAAGGAGAGCTTTGGGGAGAGGACCCTGTGGAGCATCTCTCACGGTTCGGTCGGATGGAGAAGGCAGATATCATTACAGCAAGGAGTCTGGCAGGAGACACAGCTTTGTCTGATGCAGCATACAAGGCATCCATGGTAAAATGGCACCCCATTCATGGCCATCTTGTGGAGGTGGAGGAGGGCATCTCCTTTTGCAGAGCTGTTGGTTCGCTTAACAGCCTCTCTGGGTGCCACAGCAGAGACAACTTAGGAGGATACAAGGACTGCAGTGGCAACAGGTGCAGGGGCCCATTTATCGTTAAGATTAGCTGAAGGCTGCATAAGCCTGAGGCCATATAAGAGCCCAACTTTTGGTGATTGGTTGTTTATGACTAAGCAGTTGCTAGGCAGATCATGTTTCCGGTGGTTTTTTCCTATAGGATCAGAGGGTTGTCCGTCAAGATTTAAGGGGTTGGTCTCAGGATAGTATATAGGGCAGGGTCATGTGCCTCAGACTTCCTCTTGCCATTTATTGTATGGCCCAGGAAGGATGAGTATATTACATTTGTCTTCCATTGTGCTCGTTTTTGTCCCCCTTTGTTTTATAAGTTGAGGTTTAGTTGCTGTGCTACTGTTTTATTAAGGATTCCCCTGCTGCTTGGTGCATTCCCCTGCTGCTGTGCCCCATTTGCTGCTGCCTTAGGATACCGTGTCCCCGCCGATCCGCCCCCCCTCCCGCCGCCTCGTGGAAGCCGCGGGCACCCCACGCACGCGATCCAGAGTGCGGCCCCACGTAGGTTGATCCCGGCAGTCGCAGCATCACTGCGGGGTCGGGCCGCTGCGGCCCGCGCCCCTGCCAGCGGTGATCGCGGGTCCGGCGACCGCTCGGGACATGCTGCTGCGCAGGACGTCTCGGCCGGTCCGCGGCCGCAGGCGTCCCCGGAGACCTTCCTGCGCCGGGCGGCTCTCTCGCCCAGCGCTACTAGCTGCGGCTCGGCTCCCCTTCCCCTCCCGCCGGCGGCTCTGGCCAGCGGCGCGGGCGCCCACGTGGTGCCTGGCGTCCGCGGGCAGGCTGCAGGGGGCGAGAGGGGGCACATACTGACGGGGGGGCAATATGTTTTGGGTTTACAGGGAGACCCTGTGCCCTCTGTTCCGCGGGCTGCTGGGGATGGTCCGTTTTCCCCCGTATATATGGTTGGGGATGGCGTAGTGAGGGCGGGCCCCAGTGCACTACAGGGAGTGGGGTTTTCGCGGGTTGCCGCGTCGGGGTCCCCCCCGGGCAGCTCCGGTGCTGGGTTCCCCGGCAGGGAATCTCGCAAGGGGGGCGTTTTCTTTTGGGTCCCGGTCACTCGCTGGTTAGGTTCCCGAGTTGGCATCCCTGGGCGTCGGGCTCCAGGCTCTTCCCCCCCGGCCCGTTGGGGGCAGTGCAGCTGGCGGCGCACAGTCGTCTATGGCGGCTGCGTTCCACCTGCCTGGCCCTCCTCCGTCATTTGCCGCGCCTCACGGTTTTGCCGGGGGACAGTTTTTTCCCGGTGGCCTTCCCTGGCCAGTTGCGCACGCGTTACCCGCGTCCTCCGGAGCGCCTTTCTCGGGCCTCCCGTTTTAGTCTTCACTGCACTTTTACCCGTATGGTGCCAGCGCGGCCGCGGGCGTCCTACCCACGTGGTCGGCCAGTGGCCCCCGGCTTGCAATCCCCTCCCCCCTGCCTTTGCGGGCTCGTATAACGAGTCCTCCCCGGCTGGGACGAACCTGTTGGCCCATTTTTGGCAGCCGCCCCTCGCTCCTACTCCGTTCCAACCGGTCCCGTCGGCATTTCATGTGTCGGCCGGGCACCTTCCGGCGCCTGCGTGGCTTCCTGCCTACACCGTGGTTGGCGCGACGGGGGTCGGGTCTGCCTTCCCTCACGCCCTTCGTCCCCCTCTGTGGGGGGTCCTCTCCCGCCGCGTCCCGCTGGCCCCCCTCCGCTGAGCGTTGGTGCTTTGCCCCCCCTTCCGCCTGTTCCCCCTATTTCTGTTGATGCAATGTTTTCTCCTGTGCCTGTTGTCCCCTCTGTTTCATCCTCTCAGGTGCTGGCAAGTTCCGGGTCTTCGTCGCGGAGGGGCCGGAGGTCAGAGAGGACGGCGGCTGCGGCACCAACGGAAGTTGTTCCATCGCCGCCGGAGTCGGGTGCAACAGAAGACGCTGTTCCGGGTCCTTCAGGCGCGGGTGAGCTTGCTATTACTTCCCATTGTTCCTCTAGCACTGCTTCCACCTCTTCTAGTAGTGTTTCTTCCGGTTCCCCTTGGCGCACGCGTAAACTTGCTAGCTTACTGCATGACTACGGCAGCGCGGATGGCGCCGGCGACATCGGTTCCCTTTGAGCCCCCCAGTTCTCCGTTACTGGTGCGTTGAGCCAATACGGCCGTTACGCGGGGTGTTCGCAAGCGGTTGCGGGAGACAATCGGGAAAGGGAAGTACGTCGACGTCTTCACCCTTACGGATGAGACGCGGCAGACTTTTGACGCAGCTTAGAAAACGGGGGGCATTGGGGACAATGCTTTCCGTACTGTTCACCTATGGTTGCGGGGTTCTCGGTTTTCACGGCTGCTACACCGAATCGCGGCCCGCAGAGTATCCCACCTTGGTTAAATATCTCTTTCTGGTGCATGACATGTACTTGAAATCCAAGGGCCCCACTTGGGAGATTGCGACGGGATATTCCGTCGTAACCGGGTTGGCAACCTCATTCTGACCGTGGGTTTCAAGGATGTCGAGGTTTGGTTGGAGGTCACGCAGCAGGGCAAGCCCACGGCGGACGCCGCGGTAAAAATGACCGTGGCGTCCGGTGTTTAGGGTTCCCGCTCCTCGAAGAACGGCAAGGGTTTTGCCATAACGAAGGTAAATGCACTTGGGGCGTAGATTGTCATATTCGCTACTCGTGCAAGTTGTGCGGGTCACCCGGCAAGGGACTGCATCTCGGCGGCGAGCGGAAAGCCCTCCGCTCCTGCCGAGGCCGGAGGAGTCGGTAAGTAAGGCTCCCTCCCCTATTCGGGTTCCCGAATTGCGCATCTGGCTTAGTTGATACCCCGACAAGCCGGCAGCGTTTTTCCTTTTGGAGGGTGTTAGTCATGGTTTTCGCCTGCCCACTTCGGATTCGGTGCACGTGGTGGTGCGCCGGAATTTGAAGGCGGCTCGCAAATTTCCGCACGTGGTCAGGCGGAAAGAGGACGAGGAGATCGGCGTGGGGCGCATGTGTGGGCCCTACGCCTTTCCCCCTCTGCCCTCCTTGTGCATATCCCCCATGGGGGGGGGGTGCCCAAGACGGCCCTGGGTAAGTTCCACCAGATAAAGCACTTATCGCATCCTCCTGGCGTTCGGTTAATGACTCCATTCCCGAGGCCGTGTGCAGGGGCGTTATCAGTCCTTTGATGAGGCTCTGTGCTGGGTTCGGGACTGTGGTCCGGGGGGCCTGTTTGGCAATATTAGACGGGGAAACGGCTTTCGGCGCCTTCCCCTGCACCCGTATTCCCTGCGGTTTCGGGGTTCAAATTGGGGGCAGAATTTTATGTGGATCGGTGTCTCCCCATGGGCTGTTCAGGTTCCTGCGCCTATTTTAAGGGATTTAGCATTTTTTTTTTGCGTTGGTCCATCCAGGCCGCCTCCGATCACCCCGGGGTGGCTCACTACCGGGACGATTTTCTCTTGTGGGCCCATGGGGCATTTCGGTCTGGGGCGATATTCTGTCGGTTGCCAGGTCCTTGTTCGAAAGTTTAGGGGTTCCCGTCGCGCCGGACAAGTGGGAGGGCCCCTATAGTTGTCTTAGCTATTTGAGAATGGAAATAGACACAGGGGCGGGCTGCTGTCGCCTCCCTGAGGATAAAGTGCGTAAGCTTTTGGGTTTAATTCACGATTATTGCTGGGTTCCTTCAACTTTGCGTGCCGGAGTGGCCCCATGGGTAGGGTTTTCTGTCGCAAACTTGAACGGGCCTCGGCGGGTACGGTCGGGATGATTTAGCGAGTTTGGGCTTCTTCTCGGGTGTACTTCAATGGGGAGTTTTTTTGCGGCCTCCCCCTTGTTGTTCCACCGGTTGGCTACGGTTGTCACTGATGCCTCGGGCAGTCATAAATTTGGGGCATTTTTTGCCGGGTCGTGGTGCGCTGCTGCTTGGCCGTCCTCTTGGATGGCACGGGGTTTCGCCAAGAACCTCCTTAATGGAGTTGTTCCCAAGCATTGTTGCCCTGGAATTGTGGGCCTGCCAGTCTCGAATCGGGACATCTCCTTCCGTTGCGACAATTTGGGAGTGGTGCACGCTTTCAATAATCAGCGTTCTTCTTCTCCACAGGCTTTGCGGTTTTGCGACATCTGGTGCTGGTTTGCTTGCAGTCCAATATCGATTTCGGGGCCCGTCACATTCCCGGAAGCGACAACGGAGTTGCGCAGGCGTTGTCTCGGTTCCAGTTTGATAAATTCCGGGCGTTGGTTCCGGGAATGGCAGCGGAGGGTTTACCGTGCCCGCCTTCTGTCTGGCGGGTTGTCGAGTCGGGTTAGCTGCTCTGGCCAAGTGTGCATGGCTCCTTCCACGCTGAGGGAGTATGATGCGGCCTGGCGTGATTGGTCGCCCCGTTTGAAGTAGGTACGGTGTGGCGGGGGATTTCCCGGCGGACGTTGTGATGGCCTTTGTTTGGGAGCCTTATCGAGGGGGTGGGTCAAAAGCGGGCATGTCTTCTGCCCTTGCAGGCATTTTTTCCTTTCACTTTCGGCTCCACGGGATGACGGACCCCCGGGTCCTTTGTCCTTTCCAGAGCACTTGAAGGATGGGCTAGGATGCGACCGGCGCCCGCGAACTCCCGCAGACCCGTGACTTTGCAGCTTCTAACGGAGTTGCTGCGTGTGCTGCCTCGAATTGCGACCTCTGTGTTCGAGGTGGTCCCTTTGTAGTCGTGTTTGGCCCTAGCTTTCTTTGAGGCTTTCAGAGTGAGTGAGTTAGGGGCGTGCAGTAAGGCATCTCGTGAGTCCGGTATGCTTTACAGGAATGTGCGCCTGCAGGATGGCCTGTTGCTCTGTAGGATTGTGCGGTCCAAGACAGATCAACAGGTCGGGGTCGCTGGGTGTCCTTGGAGGCCCGGGAGGATGGAGTGCTTGCCCGCTGCGGCGGGCGCGGGAGTATCTCCGTTTGAGGCCTTCGGGTGGCGACCAGTTGCTAGTGCATGCGCACGCTGGCCCGCTGAATAAGTTCCACTTTGCTGCAGTGTTTAAGAAATGTTGGAGGCGCTAGGCTTGCGCGGGGCGGACTTGGGTAGCCATTCCTTTCGGTTTGGGGTGGCTGCACATGCCGCGGCTACGGGCTCCTCCCCGGCGGCTGTTCGGGTGCTGGGCCGTTGGAAGTCTGCCTCCTATAAGTCTTATGTCCATTTTGATACGATGTAGTTGCGCCTGTTGCGCTAACCCAAAAACTTGTTTACTCGTCAGTTTTTGAACGCTTACCGTTCAGGAAGCGAGGGTGTGAAGTGAATTTTTAAATTTTCCTCCGAGGGGGCCTAATTTCAATTGGCTGTTCTCTTAAGGTCCACGGGAGGTTTTTTTGAGTGTTCTCCTTCACTTGGGTTATTTCGTTTATTGCATTATCTATGTTTTGTGTTAAAATTTCTGATGTTAGGGTGTTTTTCTTTTTCAGCTGTCGTTGATTTGGGGAGCATGTGTGGCTGGTTGGCCATTCTTATATTTTTGGGCGGCGAGGCATCCCATGGCACTTAGGGCGGCCGATGTTTTCGGAGCTAGGGAGTTGCGTTGGGTAGGTGTCAGGGGCTTGCTTTGGGGTGATTTGTTGTGGCTCCTTTTTCATCGTGAGCGCCGCTGGGGTCGCCCCAGTTGTATCGTACTGCATTTAGGTGGCAATGATTTGGGCCGAGTTAAGGGCATAGATTTAATTTTGTCCATTGAGGCGGATTTGGTGGCGATTCGTTGTCACTGGCCAGGAGTTTGTATTGTGTGGTCGGAGATAGTGCCGCGTTTTCAGTGGCGGGGTGCGGTGCGTTTCTCAGCTCTGGAGAAGGCTCGCCAGAAGGTGAATGCGGCGGTATCTCTGTTTGTTAGGGCCATAGGGGGAGTAGCTGTCAGGCATCCTTTACTTGTGCTGCGTAACCGGCAGTTCTACAAGGAGGATGGGGTTCATCTTTCTCCGGACGGAGTGCAGTTTTTCCGGGAGGAGGTTTTTTGGTCCTTTTCGTTAGGGCTATTTAGTTTGTTCTTAGTTTGTTCTTATTTGTTGGTTCGGATGGCGGTGGCGGTTTTGTAAACCTTTGGTGGCGGGAAGTCGCTACCAACCAGCGGTCAAACGGGCATAAGTGGTCATTGTGGGGCACCCTCTTTAGAAGGACGGCAGGTGTGTCCTTCTCTTGCGGTTGGACATTTAGACGTTCCCCTGCGGGAACCGAACGTTTGCCAGAGAAAAGAGTGGTGAGGCCAGCACAATGCGGGTTATGCAGGAAGGAGGCGGGGTTTGGGTACTTCCCTCCTTGGTTGGTGGTTTTCATCCAGGTGACTGGAGCTGGTGTCTGGTAGTGACTTTTCCTTTGCCATCCTCCAATCTAAATTTAACTTTGCAATCTAAATTAATTCCAATTCAATTACAATTATAGTTTAAAGAGTTGGTCAGCGATCAATAAATATCGTCTGACCTTTAACTCCAGCTACCGTGTCCGTGTCTTTATTTCAGTGTGTGTGTCATTTTATTTTAGTGATAAGCTAGCTTAAGAAAGGTAATAAAGTTATGGGCACCTTAGCGCATGTTCAATGTGAAATGGGCATGTTATTAACGTCCAGGATAGCATTGCAATATGCTACTACTTCAGCTAAATTAATTAACATTCATCCTCAGAGACAGGGGCTTCCAAAAGGCTTTGATGTGCTGTGCTTTGCATTCCAGAAATTGTTATATCTGGCAGTACTGCATATTCCATAGAATCCTATGGGGCATGTGGCTGCAGACAGGAATGGAGGGATCGCAGCAGATATCTGCTGCGGTCCCTCATTGATACATTCAAGGGATACTTAATATTTGCGGTTAACCTCTGAAAACAATTGTTTTTGGGAATTAAGCCTCAAATATGCAGTAATAAATCGGCCCCACAGTGAGCAGGGCTCCTGCAGGAATGGCTACAATAGCCTCGGTAATTGCAGCCAGCAGCACCAGTCCTCCTACGGGCCCATGCTGGTACATCACATTTTCTCTGTAACAGTGGAACACAGCCTGCCCCTCACACTAATATATCCCATCTCCTCTCTCATGGAAGCCCACATCTGCATGGACTCATGGTCTCTCTGGGGAGAGTGGTCTGAGACATTGTCGGCTTCATAGTACTTGGCAAATTTGCTCAAGGGCCAATGATTTACTTGTTAAAAATCAAATAATTCAAGGTGCAAAACTCACACAGAGTTTTGCACCTTGAATTATTTGATTTTTAACAAGTTTCTGATTTTTCACCTTTGTTTAATCTGTTGTTAAAAAGGGGGCTCCTAGATTGCCTTTTTTTCTTTCTTCTTTGCCGTCTTTGTTGTACACTGACTTTCTATTTCTTCTTTCTTTCCTTTTCATGCATTGATTTCTATATTTGTTTTTCCTCCTCATGTATTCCCGCACTGTATGCTATATTCCCACCATTCTACCTGTTACACTTCTATGGGTCGGCTATCCTACCTACTGTAACCTATGTAGTACACCCTAAATGGCTGCCTTGCCTGGTATTGTCAAAGGCAGGATGGGCAACCCATGGAAGTTTTATTATGCAGAGTATATCCCATTAGTTCACTGTCCATTTTATCCTTGTATAGCGCAGCAACGGAATTTGCTGCGCTATATAAGAAACTGTTAATAAATAAATAGTTCCCAATATTGCTTATTCACAAACTGTAACCAACATTGTGCACGCAACATGGGTGTCTCGCCTGGTACTCTGTGCAGAATGAAAAATTTACGGTTCTGATGAACATGCACAGATCTTGCCTAGTAATCTTATTAGAGATGAGCGGGTTCGGTTTCTCTGAATCCGAACCCGCACGAACTTCATGTTTTTTTTCACGGGTCCGAGCGACTCGGATCTTCCCGCCTTGCTCGGTTAACCCGAGCGCGCCCGAACGTCATCATGACGCTGTCGGATTCTCGCGAGGCTCGGATTCTATCGCGAGACTCGGATTCTATATAAGGAGCCGCGCGTCGCCGCCATTTTCACACGTGCATTGAGATTGATAGGGAGAGGACGTGGCTGGCGTCCTCTCCGTTTAGAATAGATTAGAGAGACACTTGATTTACTAATTTTGGGGAGCATTAGGAGTACTCAGTACAGTGCAGAGTTTTGCTGATAGTGACCACCAGTTTTATTTATAATCCGTTCTCTGCCTGAAAAAAGCGATACACAGCACACAGTGACTCAGTCACATACCATATCTGTGTGCACTGCTCAGGCTCAGGCCAGTGTGCTGCATCATCTATTATCTATATATAATATTATATATATCTGATTATCTGTCTGACTGCTCAGCTCACACAGCTTATAATTGTGGGGGAGACTGGGGAGCACTACTGCAGTGCCAGTTATAGGTTATAGCAGGAGCCAGGAGTACATAATATATTATATAGTGAGTGACCACCAGACACACAGTGCAGTTTATTTAATATATCCGTTCTCTGCCTGAAAAAAGCGATACACACAGTGACTCAGTCAGTCACATACCATATCTGTGTGCACTGCTCAGGCTCAGGCCAGTGTGCTGCATCATCTATATATATTATATATCTGTCTGACTGCTCAGCTCACACAGCTTATAATTGTGGGGGAGACTGGGGAGCACTACTGCAGTGCCAGTTATAGGTTATAGCAGGAGCCAGGAGTACATAATATTATATTAAAACAGTGCACACTTTTGCTGCAGGAGTGCCACTGCCAGTGTGACTAGTGACCAGTGACCTGACCACCAGTATATATAATATTAGTAGTATACTATCTCTTTATCAACCAGTCTATATTAGCAGCAGACACAGTACAGTGCGGTAGTTCACGGCTGTGGCTACCTCTGTGTCGGCACTCGGCAGCCCGTCCATAATTGTATATACCACCTAACCGTGGTTTTTTTTTCTTTCTTTATACATACATACTAGTTACGAGTATACTATCTCTTTATCAACCAGTCTATATTAGCAGCAGACACAGTACAGTGCGGTAGTTCACGGCTGTGGCTACCTCTGTGTCGGCACTCGGCAGCCCGTCCATAATTGTATATACCACCTAACCGTGTTTTTTTTTTCTTTCTTTATACATACATACTAGTTACGAGTATACTATCTCTTTATCAACCAGTCTATATATTAGCAGCAGACACAGTACAGTGCGGTAGTTCACGGCTGTGGCTACCTCTGTGTCGGCACTCGGCAGCCCGTCCATAATTGTATATACCACCTAACCGTGGTTTTTTTTTCTTTCTTTATACATACATACTAGTTACGAGTATACTATCTCTTTATCAACCAGTCTATATATTAGCAGCAGACACAGTACAGTGCGGTAGTTCACGGCTGTGGCTACCTCTGTGTCGGCACTCGGCAGCCCGTCCATAATTGTATATACCACCTAACCGTGGTTTTTTTTTCTTTCTTTATACATACATACTAGTTACGAGTATACTATCTCTTTATCAACCAGTCTATATATTAGCAGCAGACACAGTACAGTGCGGTAGTTCACGGCTGTGGCTACCTCTGTGTCGGCACTCGGCAGCCCGTCCATAATTGTATATACCACCTAACCGTGGTTTTTTTTTCTTTCTTTATACATACATACTAGTTACGAGTATACTATCTCATTATCAACCAGTCTATATATTAGCAGCAGACACAGTACAGTGCGGTAGTTCACGGCTGTGGCTACCTCTGTGTCGGCACTCGGCAGCCCGTCCATAATTGTATATACCACCTAACCGTGTTTTTTTTTTCTTTCTTTATACATACATACTAGTTACGAGTATACTATCTCTTTATCAACCAGTCTATATATTAGCAGCAGACACAGTACAGTGCGGTAGTTCACGGCTGTGGCTACCTCTGTGTCGGCACTCGGCAGCCCGTCCATAATTGTATATACCACCTAACCGTGGTTTTTTTTTCTTTCTTTATACATACATACTAGTTACGAGTATACTATCTCTTTATCAACCAGTCTATATATTAGCAGCAGACACAGTACAGTGCGGTAGTTCACGGCTGTGGCTACCTCTGTGTCGGCACTCGGCAGCCCGTCCATAATTGTATATACCACCTAACCGTGGTTTTTTTTTCTTTCTTTATACATACATACTAGTTACGAGTATACTATCTCTTTATCAACCAGTCTATATATTAGCAGCAGACACAGTACAGTGCGGTAGTTCACGGCTGTGGCTACCTCTGTGTCGGCACTCGGCAGCCCGTCCATAATTGTATATACCACCTAACCGTGGTTTTTTTTTCTTTCTTTATACATACATACTAGTTACGAGTATACTATCTCTTTATCAACCAGTCTATATATTAGCAGCAGACACAGTACAGTGCGGTAGTTCACGGCTGTGGCTACCTCTGTGTCGGCACTCGGCAGCCCGTCCATAATTGTATATACCACCTAACCGTGGTTTTTTTTTCTTTCTTTATACATACATACTAGTTACGAGTATACTATCTCTTTATCAACCAGTCTATATATTAGCAGCAGACACAGTACAGTGCGGTAGTTCACGGCTGTGGCTACCTCTGTGTCGGCACTCGGCAGCCCGTCCATAATTGTATACTAGTATCCAATCCATCCATCTCCATTGTTTACCTGAGGTGCCTTTTAGTTGTGCCTATTAAAATATGGAGAACAAAAATGTTGAGGTTCCAAAATTAGGGAAAGATCAAGATCCACTTCCACCTCGTGCTGAAGCTGCTGCCACTAGTCATGGCCGAGACGATGAAATGCCAGCAACGTCGTCTGCCAAGGCCGATGCCCAATGGCATAGTACAGAGCATGTCAAAACCAAAACACCAAATATCACTAAAAAAAGGACTCCAAAACCTAAAATAAAATTGTCGGAGGAGAAGCGTAAACTTGCCAATATGCCATTTACCACACGGAGTGGCAAGGAACGGCTGAGGCCCTGGCCTATGTTCATGGCTAGTGGTTCAGCTTCACATGAGGATGGAAGCACTCAGCCTCTCGCTAGAAAACTGAAAAGACTCAAGCTGGCAAAAGCACCGCAAAGAACTGTGCGTTCTTTGAAATCCCAAATCCACAAGGAGAGTCCAATTGTGTCGGTTGCGATGCCTGACCTTCCCAACACTGGACGTGAAGAGCATGCGCCTTCCACCATTTGCACGCCCCCTGCAAGTGCTGGAAGGAGCACCCGCAGTCCAGTTCCTGATAGTCAGATTGAAGATGTCAGTGTTGAAGTACACCAGGATGAGGAGGATATGGGTGTTGCTGGCGCTGGGGAGGAAATTGACCAGGAGGATTCTGATGGTGAGGTGGTTTGTTTAAGTCAGGCACCCGGGGAGACACCTGTTGTCCGTGGGAGGAATATGGCCGTTGACATGCCAGGTGAAAATACCAAAAAAATCAGCTCTTCGGTGTGGAGGTATTTCACCAGAAATGCGGACAACAGGTGTCAAGCCGTGTGTTCCCTTTGTCAAGCTGTAATAAGTAGGGGTAAGGACGTTAACCACCTCGGAACATCCTCCCTTATACGTCACCTGCAGCGCATTCATAATAAGTCAGTGACAAGTTCAAAAACTTTGGGTGACAGCGGAAGCAGTCCACTGACCAGTAAATCCCTTCCTCTTGTAACCAAGCTCACGCAAACCACCCCACCAACTCCCTCAGTGTCAATTTCCTCCTTCCCCAGGAATGCCAATAGTCCTGCAGGCCATGTCACTGGCAATTCTGACGAGTCCTCTCCTGCCTGGGATTCCTCCGATGCATCCTTGCGTGTAACGCCTACTGCTGCTGGCGCTGCTGTTGTTGCCGCTGGGAGTCGATGGTCATCCCAGAGGGGAAGTCGTAAGCCCACTTGTACTACTTCCAGTAAGCAATTGACTGTTCAACAGTCCTTTGCGAGGAAGATGAAATATCACAGCAGTCATCCTACTGCAAAGCGGATAACTGAGTCCTTGACAACTATGTTGGTGTTAGACGTGCGTCCGGTATCCGCCGTTAGTTCACAGGGAACTAGACAATTTATTGAGGCAGTGTGCCCCCGTTACCAAATACCATCTAGGTTCCACTTCTCTAGGCAGGCGATACCGAGAATGTACACGGACGTCAGAAAAAGACTCACCAGTGTCCTAAAAAATGCAGTTGTACCCAATGTCCACTTAACCACGGACATGTGGACAAGTGGAGCAGGGCAGGGTCAGGACTATATGACTGTGACAGCCCACTGGGTAGATGTATGGACTCCCGCCGCAAGAACAGCAGCGGCGGCACCAGTAGCAGCATCTCGCAAACGCCAACTCTTTCCTAGGCAGGCTACGCTTTGTATCACCGCTTTCCAGAATACGCACACAGCTGAAAACCTCTTACGGCAACTGAGGAAGATCATCGCGGAATGGCTTACCCCAATTGGACTCTCCTGTGGATTTGTGGCATCGGACAACGCCAGCAATATTGTGTGTGCATTAAATATGGGCAAATTCCAGCACGTCCCATGTTTTGCACATACCTTGAATTTGGTGGTGCAGAATTTTTTAAAAAACGACAGGGGCGTGCAAGAGATGCTGTCGGTGGCCAGAAAAATTGCGGGACACTTTCGGCGTACAGGCACCACGTACAGAAGACTGGAGCACCACCAAAAACTACTGAACCTGCCCTGCCATCATCTGAAGCAAGAAGTGGTAACGAGGTGGAATTCAACCCTCTATATGCTTCAGAGGTTGGAGTAGCAGCAAAAGGCCATTCAAGCCTATACAATTGAGCACGATATAGTAGGTGGAATGCACCTGTCTCAAGTGCAGTGGAGAATGATTTCAACGTTGTGCAAGGTTCTGATGCCCTTTGAACTTGCCACACGTGAAGTCAGTTCAGACACTGCCAGCCTGAGTCAGGTCATTCCCCTCATCAGGCTTTTGCAGAAGAAGCTGGAGGCATTGAAGAAGGAGCTAAAAGGGAGCGATTCCGCTAGGCATGTGGGACTTGTGGATGCAGCCCTTAATTCGCTTAACAAGGATTCACGGGTGGTCAATCTGTTGAAATCAGAGCACTACATTTTGGCCACCGTGCTCGATCCTAGATTTAAAGCCTACCTTGGATCTCTCTTTCCGGCAGACACAGGTCTGCTGGGGTTGAAAGACCTGCTGGTGACAAAATTGTCAAGTCAAGCGGAACGCGACCTGTCAACATCTCCTCCTTCACATTCTCCCGCAACTGGGGGTGCGAGGAAAAGGCTCAGAATTCCGAGCCCACCCGCTGGCGGTGATGCAGGGCAGTCTGGAGCGACTGCTGATGCTGACATCTGGTCCGGACTGAAGGACCTGACAACGATTACGGACATGTGGTCTACTGTCACTGCATATGATTCTCTCAACATTGATAGAATGGTGGAGGATTATATGAGTGACCGCATCCAAGTAGGCACGTCACACAGTCCGTACTTATACTGGCAGGAAAAAGAGGCAATTTGGAGGCCCTTGCACAAACTGGCTTTATTCTACCTAAGTTGCCCTCCCACAAGTGTGTACTCCGAAAGAGTGTTTAGTGCCGCCGCTCACCTTGTCAGCAATCGGCGTACGAGGTTACATCCAGAAAATGTGGAGAAGATGATGTTCATTAAAATGAATTATAATCAATTCCTCCGCGGAGACATTGACCAGCAGCAATTGCCTCCACAAAGTACACAGGGAGCTGAGATGGTGGATTCCAGTGGGGACGAATTGATAATCTGTGAGGAGGGGGATGTACACGGTGATATATCGGAGGGTGAAGATGAGGTGGACATCTTGCCTCTGTAGAGCCAGTTTGTGCAAGGAGAGATTAATTGCTTCTTTTTTGGGGGGGGTCCAAACCAACCCGTCATATCAGTCACAGTCGTGTGGCAGACCCTGTCACTGAAATGATGGGTTGGTTAAAGTGTGCATGTCCTGTTTTGTTTATACAACATAAGGGTGGGTGGGAGGGCCCAAGGACAATTCCATCTTGCACCTCTTTTTTCTTTTCTTTTTCTTTGCATCATGTGCTGATTGGGGAGGGTTTTTTGGAAGGGCCATCCTGCGTGACACTGCAGTGCCACTCCTAGATGTGCCCGGTGTTTGTGTCGGCCACTAGGGTCGCTAATCTTACTCACACAGTCAGCTACCTCATTGCGCCTCTTTTTTTCTTTGCGTCATGTGCTGTTTGGGGAGGGTTTTTTGGAAGGGACATCCTGCGTGACACTGCAGTGCCACTCCTAGATGGGCCCGGTGTTTGTGTCGGCCACTAGGGTCGCTAATCTTACTCACACAGCTACCTCATTGCGCCTCTTTTTTTCTTTGCGTCATGTGCTGTTTGGGGAGGGTTTTTTGGAAGGGACATCCTGCGTGACACTGCAGTGCCACTCCTAGATGGGCCCGGTGTTTGTGTCGGCCACTAGGGTCGCTAATCTTACTCACACAGCTACCTCATTGCGCCTCTTTTTTTCTTTGCGTCATGTGCTGTTTGGGGAGGGTTTTTTGGAAGGGACATCCTGCGTGACACTGCAGTGCCACTCCTAGATGGGCCCGGTGTTTGTGTCGGCCACTAGGGTCGCTAATCTTACTCACACAGCTACCTCATTGCGCCTCTTTTTTTCTTTGCGTCATGTGCTGTTTGGGGAGGGTTTTTTGGAAGGGACATCCTGCGTGACACTGCAGTGCCACTCCTAGATGGGCCCGGTGTTTGTGTCGGCCACTAGGGTCGCTTATCTTACTCACACAGCGACCTCGGTGCAAATTTTAGGACTAAAAATAATATTGTGAGGTGTGAGGTATTCAGAATAGACTGAAAATGAGTGTAAATTATGGTTTTTGAGGTTAATAATACTTTGGGATCAAAATGACCCCCAAATTCTATGATTTAAGCTGTTTTTTAGTGTTTTTTGAAAAAAACACCCGAATCCAAAACACACCCGAATCCGACAAAAAAAATTCGGTGAGGTTTTGCCAAAACGCGGTCGAACCCAAAACACGGCCGCGGAACCGAACCCAAAACCAAAACACAAAACCCGAAAAATTTCAGGCGCTCATCTCTAAATCTTATATCTTACATGATGTGTCTTCACTTCCAGGAATTGCTATTCTGCCTAGTGTAATCTTATGTAGTGAGCCTAAAATGTCTGCCTCCCCTGAATCCTTCATGGGTGGAATGAATAATCCCTGCAATGGATTACCCAAAATGGCTGCCACACCTTTGCAGTATCCCCATGATCTCTGTATTTCATGAGAAGCTTACCCTCTTTTATGTATTATGGTCATACTGTACAGCACCTAGAATTCTATTGGAGAAAGAGCACTATATAAATAAAATTATTGTTGTGATTCTATGCTAGTAACACCTTCACTTTGCTCTCACACAAATGCACCCATCTAGTTCACATACTAGCACACTAGTGGAATTCTGGGTTCACTACTGCAAATTGAGACACTTCGTAGAGTCTAAAGTTGCAAATGCCCATTTTGCACTTTGGGGGTCATTCCGAGTTGATCGTAGCTGTGATAAATTTAACACAGCTATGATCAGGCACTCAGACATGCAGGGGGACACCCAGCACAGGGCTAGTCTTCCCCACATGTCACTGCTGACCCCCCCCCCCCTGCAGAATAGCAAATGCATCGCACAGTGGCGATGCTTTTGCATTTCAGGAATACCTCCCGGCCAGCACAGCTCCTGCAGCTGGCCGGGAGAGCCCCTTCGCTGCCCGGGTCGCAGCGTCTGTGTGTGACGTCACGCAGCCGCCACGGCCCGCCCCCCAATGGTCCGGCCATGCCTGCGTTGACTCGACCGCACACCCGCGCTGGGAAAACCTCTTTGCTGCCCGGGTCGCAGCGTCTGTGTGTGATGTCACGCAGCCGCCACGGCCCACCCCCCCAATGGTCCGGCCACGCCTGCGTTGACTGGACCATGACCGCGTTGACTGCGGCTCTGGTGTATGCGCAGTTCTGACCCGATCGTACCTCTGCAAACAACTGCAGTGTCCGATCGGGTCGCAATGACCCCTTTTGTAAATTACTTACACAGATTGCTATGTATGTCACCTTGCATACAGTAATGCATTTTGCAGGAATGTACAGTAATTCAGACTTATATTTAATGCAGAATAACATATTTGCAATAAGTAGAAGTTAGCCCCACCTACAATCTAATATGTTTTTTGTTACACCAAACAAATGACACAATGAGCAATGAGTCTTGCTGTATAAGAGAAAGCAGCCATCCATAACAGAAAAGGCATCACAATGCTTGTTATTCTGGCAATTAACCTCTTCTCTCTAAATTCACATTAAAATGCATTGGAGTAGGAGAAGATTGTGGATGATATTAGCAATAAAAATTTAGCTGCCAAAACTGTAGCTGGCTGTAGATTAGAGAATCTGGAAGCACAGTTGAAGGATGCAGAATTTGTTTAGAGAGAGAGAGAGAAAGAGTGAGGGGAGAGAGAGGAGAGAGATAAGAAAGAGAGAGAGAGAGAGATTTTACTTCCACAGTGCAAGTAGTTATAACAGGAAGATCATAAAATTAAAAGTTTAAATTGTTACAAATGGCCAGCTGCTTTCAAAAACATTTGGCTTTCTTGCTCCCAAAAAAGTTATGAGATTTAATCAGAAATAAATTCAGCAATTAAAAAGACCATCAGCTCATAGGTGCTTTCTAATGAAAAGTGACTAAAAATGCATAAACCAGGCCTAAACGGGATACATACTTTTTACCATACCTCCCAACTGTCCCGATTTTCGTGGGACATCACGGTTCTTGGGGACTGTCTTGCTGTCCCACCTGCGGGCCGCACTGTCCTGTGATGTGTGGGGTGGCAGTTGGTAGGCTCCTGCACTCAGTGGTGAATAGACGCTGTGCACACAGCGTCTATTCACTGGAAACAGAGGGACAGGGGGCATGTCAGCGGCACACAGAGCGCTGGGCATGCCCCCTCAGTGATGGAAACGGGGGGTGTGCCTCGCAATCGCGGCACTCCTGTGAAGCCATGCCCCTGTGAAGCCATGCCGCTTTTCCATCGGCCACACCCCCTTTCAAAAACGGGTGCGGCTTCGCCATGCGGATGTCCCACATTATATGGACGAAATGTTGGGAGGTATGTTTCTACCGATGGCTGGGATCTCAACCATCATGATTCCAACAGCGGGATTCCGCCCACCAGTATGCCGGCAGCAGGGTGAGCGCTAGATAGTCACTTGTGGGCTTGCTGCACTCGACGTGCTGCGGGCACGGTGGCTCACTGTGCTCACCACAAGTCATATTCTCCCTCTATGGGTGTCGTGGATGGTATTCCAGTGGTAGCATTTCACCCTCTGTCTGGATTCCGGTGGCGGTATTGTGATAGTCGGGATCCCAACAGGTGGTCTGGTGATTGCCTCCTGCCTGGACAACCTGTGCAAAGACCATGCTCTCATTTTTCACAACCTGTAGCTCTCTAGGGGGCCTATTTATCAAATAATATTCGCGGGATATTCCCTGAAAACAACCTTTTTCAGAGGCAGATGCCAGCAAATATTAAGTATCTCCCATGTATGTACTATGGGCCTGATTCAGCATGAGTTGTAGCTTTGCAATAATTTGCAAAACTACAACTCCTTTCAGAGGGGGAGGGGTGCCCAGCACAAGGCAAAGCTGCCCCACATGCTGGGTTCCCCCCTGCTGAAATGCGAGTATCTTTAGGGTAACCCCCTGCCTTTGCGCAGTCGCCGGGCCACCATGTTTTGGGTCGCAGCAGTTGCTTGTGATGTCACACAGCCGCCGCTGCCCACACCGCAAGCAGTCTAGACACGCTTCCGTTGTCTGAACAGTGCCCCCCAAATGCCGTGTCAATGTCCCAAAAAAACAAAGCTGCCACCCTGTCTCTGCCCCCCTGCTGGCACTTAGACTGCAATTGCTTGTGATCACAGTTTAAATTCTTGCGCATGCACACAGCGCATAATTACGGAAATTGCCAAATAGGGCGATCAATGCTAAATTGGGCCCAATGTCCCTTCTTTTCTGAGCTTGGCCAGAACCCTCTCTGGCAAAGGTCACTGCACATGGGTGGTCGGCAGACTGCACATACAGTACTCAGAAAGAGCACGGTTCCTGATATAGAAGTGATTTTATTGGTTTTGCAATCATTTCACTTCTTTTAACATTGCATGGACATTCAGACGAACATGAATTTCTTATTGCCGCAAATATCGATGATATGAAAATCTAGTTATTAGGTCTAAAACCTGATTATTAGTAAGTATGCTCCATCTGTTTTGAAGCTACAAGCCTAGCATACACTATCAGCTGATAACTGGCAGGGCAGCCCCGTGTCTCTGCAGCAGCCTGTGTCCCCTGCTTCCTGTATCACTGCAGCAGCAAACAACCAGCTCCTAACTGTAATTTTTCAAATACAGGGGCAGATGTATTAAGCCTGGAGAACTTGAAGTAATAAAGCAACTATAAGTGGAAGGGGATAATGCACCAGCCAATCATTACGGGTTTGAAAAACTGACAGTTAGGAGCTGATTGGTTGGCGCATTATCAGCTTACATTTATCACTTCTTTATCACTGCTTTATCACTTCTCCGGGCTTAATACATCTGCCTCTCAGCCTGTGACATGGCAGTTTGGAGCTGATTGGCTGGTACTTTTTTTACTCTTCACTTAATCACTTTTTAAGGCTTAGTACATCTCCCCTCTTAGGCCCTCATTCCGAGTTGTTCACTCGCTAGCTGCTTTTAGCAGCATTGCAAACGCTAGGCCGCCGCCTTCTGAAAGTATATCTTAGCTTAGCAGAATTGCTAATGAAAGGTTAGCAGTTCTGCTATTAAATATTTCCCTGCAGTTTCTGAGTAGCTCCAGACCTACGACCTACCTAGGTCGACAATGTTTAGGTCGACCACTATAGGTTGTCGAAGTCAAAAACATATTACATAAAGAGAACATACAAACTACACACATTATGAGTCGCTATACTTACAAATACGCGCAGCGAGCACAGCCATATATGGTAACACACGCATTTACACGGACATGCCACAGAGATGGATTCGACACTTATTTCATACAGTACATAATTATAATAATATCAAGCGCCAGACATCATGATGATTTAAAATTATATATATTGAAGTAATGTCATGTATGTGTATTATTTGAACAAAACCAGATAGACTGGTCATGTTTACTATTGAAGCAACCAGATTGATGTGTAGATTCATTTTATGCTTGTTGTGAAGTTGTGGGACATTGCAGCGGATAGTTATGATTACATGTATAAAAGCTAAAATCCATTTTTTTTTAGAACAATAGATATTCCAAACAGGTGGTGGACAGGAAACTCAGGCCAGCCCCTTTGGATGTCCCCAAGGCTGAACCTGTTCACCATATACAAAGAAACTAGTGACTCATCATGAATGAGAGAGAGTCCCCTCCCCCAAACTAGATAACACATTGTTGATCACACTGGAGCTCAGTGGCTGTAAGGTCTGAGACGATGATGGACTTGCTGGCAGATCAGTTCCTGTATTTATTTACCGAGAGAGAGGGACATAAGATGCATTGGAGGGAATGGTAATTGTATCGCTGGCCTGTGACTGAAACTGTATGTAATGGCATGTAACTGTATGTAATTGTATGTAACTATGTTTTAACTGCTTACTGTGTGAGTTGTAATCATGTAACTATAGGTATACTGTACATTGTAACATAAATTGAATCCATATCCTTTTAATAACAAATATATACATCAATGAGCTTTGGAACTCAGATAATGTGTGGGTGTATTGTTTTCTCTTATGGGATGCAGTGTTTTGCGATGTATAGCACACATTCATGGGATATGGTAATAAGAGATGCAGGCATTTACAATATATATTAGAGTGGGCATTTTAAATATTTGTGAGAAAGCAATTTGGCATTCATAGATGGGGGCTCTTATGGGATATTAAGGTCTTAATGATGCACTGTACATTACAAACGCAGCTGTAATTGACCGGCTCCAATGGACGCATTGCGAAGCTGATGAAAATAACATCCACGTTAATGTATTGTTGTGTTATCAGTAAGCCAATGATATGAAATTTCAAGGGACAATGCGTTTCTCATAATATTTAAGATGCTAAAATTTATTTTTATTGTTGCAAAACAAGGTTCAAATAAGTCATATTGTGTTTGATTCAGATTGGATTGTTTATCTGTTTAAGTAGGTTTAAAAGTATATTTAAAAGTTGCTGCAAAGCCTTGATATAATTTTTATTTTAAACTCAGGTCTAAAAAAACTTCTGGTGCTTGTATGGTGTGTGATTTCTTTGTGACAAAGGAAGCCACATGGTCTGTCCTCCATTTTGGACTAACCACATGGCCTGTCCGCCATTTTGTGTAACCCTCATGGATGTGGAAGGGGGAGGAGCAGCGGCCATCTTAGGAAGGTAATTTTCTAAATAGCTGATTTTCATTCTGCTTAGAACAATCAGCTTTCCTTGGTCACATCAAACACCATTTATGAGTTACCAATGCATTTATTTAACCCATGCCATAGTCAATTACAAATAGTTTCAGCTGGGCCCAGTGAGAGTTAATAGATGAATACTTGATGTAAGAATTACACACAGATATAAACAAAGACTTGTAGAATCTGCTTGAAATAAGATAGCCATTGAAATGCAAATTAACTTGTGTAACTGCTTTTTCTTAGCAGCGAAAAACCACTTTTACAGGCAGGCAAAAGCACACAGCTTTAATATGCAAATTAGAAGCACTGAATAGGTAAATGAGTCTCATAGGAGACCAGTGAATGGTACATATATATAATATTATTATAATTATGTGTGTGTTTATATCAGTGTATGTTCTGCAAGATAGCTATCCAATCTGAATCATATCATTTAAATTATTGATTATTGCTAGGGTCATTATAGATCTGTATGAAACCGGATACATTTGTTGCTATATAGTTAAAACTAAAATAAATGTTTAAGGAAGTAAGTGTAAAGCACAAATGCAGTCTGGCCCAGTCGTAATAGGGTTAAACAGAACAAGTGTGTGTTGTGTTTAGTGGGCAATAGTAGTTTTTATTGCTCACATTTATCGAAGTTGTGTGAGTTGTTTTATTGCGTACGCACATTGGTACACGTGATATGGAACGTGAGGACAGCGCACAAAAACGTGCACGTGGCGCAAGGCCGCACACGTGGCATAGAGGTACGCATGGTTGCGTAATTATGCAAGCTTGCGTAGGGTTGTGTGCACATAATAAAACCACACGATAGTTTGTTTAGTTAAAAGGTGGGACAGTAGCCACGCTACAATATCACAAAACTGCCCGGTTTCTAAAGCAGATTAGTATAAAACTTTTTGTTTAAACTGTATTGCCTCTGGGGGTAAAACTGCTTATCTGAATGAATCAAAATTTTCTGTACAGAAAAGACAAAGTGTACTTAAGAGAGCGAACGTAGGAGTGAGTGGAACTGAACCCCGGAAGTCGGGTCCCGTGGTACATCAAGTAAGAGGAGGCTTGGTGGCGTGAAGTGGCTGACTCATGCTAATATAGATTGAAATACGCAAATCGTGAGGTGATTTTCAGAGGAGCGTGATAGTGCATAGTACTGCGATTGAAGTAAAAAGGTTTTTGTATTACGTTCCGAACTGAGGGTCGCAGTTTGTACATCGACCCGTGGTTGTACGGCAGATAGGTAACAAGTACCTATATGCTGTGCGATTGGACCGTGCATTTGTGGGTGCGATATATATAGCACAACTGGATACCCCTTTACGAACTTTTGCGTAAAATCGCGGTATCATTAGCGCTGTATAGAGCATACACAAGTGTGATTTGTGTATCAGTGTATAGGGAGTTTTCACTGGTCTCTCTCAGGAAAATCTCCAGTGAGGTATATTCACTGGAATAGGTAAGTAACTCCTAAACACTTCCAGTGAATAGAAACCAGATAGGGGCCTTACTGGGTTCGCGGTGGTCACTATTGGAGTGAGTTGTGGTACTCGGCGGAAAAGGAGTGGGTGAAAGCGCTCTAAGAACTTTCACCGTCTATCTGCGGTGTGCATTGGGGATTGCGTAAAAAGGAAAAAGTCCGCGATGGGATCCAATTGCACAAGTAGTGGGCATTTGGTAACTAGGGTTCAGGTTGAGGTGCCGCGGCCCAGGGGGTCAGCGAGGTTTATTATGTGTGGTAAATATGGATCACACACGGAAGACTTTTTGTCTGAATGGGTATGTATGACTGACAAAGATAGGGTACCATTCCCTAAAGTGGGCAGCTTTGAACCAGAGGTATTGCAGAACTTAAGGATAAGAATATGCCTGATAAAATCCCGAAAACAAAGGGTTAGACATAAAAATTGTTTAAACCTGTGACAGCAAGAGGGGTTGGTGAGTTTGATCCTAAGGTATTGCAGGTGGTATGTTTAACCAAAGTCATATAAGACAAGAATGGAAATATAAGAACTGTTTGAACTTGTAGCAACAATAAATAAGTAGGAAGAAAAAAAAGAGAGAATGCAAGTACACCGCCATATGTAGATGTGGAAGCAGTTACGGCCAGCATACAAACTATAGAAAATAATACAAATATGAAAAATATGACTGTAACCTATATATGTACTAATGAATGTTGAAGTTTAATTTAGGAGAAGAAGGTGACCTGATCGTTTTCAGCCATTTCACATGCACCCAGAGGAGTATCCAACCGGTTAAAGAAGAGCAGTAGCCTGTGGGGGAAGTTGCTGAGACCAGTGGAACAGGTAAGTATGGTATCATTCGTGTACATATATACTAAAACCCAAAAATAAAACAAAAAAATCAAGAAAGTAACGTCAGAAATGGAGAAAAAAAAACCTGTCCGCACATTAGTATTTGCCAGTAGGAAAGCGGACAGAGACAAGGTAACCCCAGGGTATTTCTTTCAGTTACCATATAAGAAGTATTCATTCCTAGTAATGCCCCTAGTTAAGATGAGCTTGGAAATGTTTGTTGGACCATGTACAGACCCTTAATACGGGATGAGAAGGATTGAATGAAATACTTCGCATGACCTAGAAGCTTGTTAAACTTTTTTTTTGTTTTTGTCTCTTGCAGCAATAGAAAACTCTCCATTTGGATAAGACCACTGGTAAACACTAATTCGGCAAATGGGAGATGGCTGTCTCTGTGCAAATGGACGGGCTCAATAAGGCATTGAGTGTCAGGGTGCAGACTTCTTTGCAAAATTGGAAAGGTCACAGTAGCTAATCTTAGATAGTGTGCTAAAAATTATATATATGTCATAGCGCTGTAAAGAGAGGGGGGGGGGAGGGGGAAGGGGAAGATACCAGTATATTTACAGCTCTTTTTTGAGTTAATGAGGTGAGTGTCTGGAATTTTTATTTTAAACAGTATGTTTGGATTTCAAATATATATGCACCTTCCGGGGTGTCCTCAGCAGGTAGTTATATGCTAGCTTTCCCTGTCTCTACCTTGCTGTAGTGATGACTTCTGGCTCCCGTGGCTGGTTTCCAAGCTCCTGCTTCACTGTATGTATGTCCGAATCGCGGGTGCAGAGCACTTCCGTTCCCGGCAATGTTGTACTTCCGGTCACACGGACCAACGCGTTTCATGCCTCAGCACTTAGTCATGGAGCATGAGGCACTCTATTTATAGGATAGCAATTGAAATAACTTTATTTGTTAAACATTTAAAAACAGAAGTTCTTTATTTCCAAACAGGAAGTGATGTCATTATTTGGTGGCAACCTCATGCTTTTTGTTTTACTGGTATCAATATGGGGATTAGTGTATAAGGTGCTAATATATGAATATAATTATTTTAAAAATTATTTTAAAAGGATATCTTTACATGTATAAAATATCTTTACAGTTATAAGAATACAGGTATTTAATTTATTCTAAAAAAGTTTTTAAATTTATATCTATATTGAGTCCATTTGGTTGCAGAGTTTTTAGATGGTATATCCATTTTGTCTAATTTCTTAGTAGTTCTGCTGTATTATTTCCGCCTCTCCAATTTTTTGGGACTTTTTGTATGCCCATAAATAAAAGGTTAGAGGCATCTTTATTATGGTATTCTAGATAGTGCTGAGACACACTGTGAGTTGTTAATCCTTTTCTTATGTTATAAAGATGTTCGGAGATGCGAATGCTTAATTTTCTTTTTGTTTGGCCTACATATTGGTAGCCACATGGGCATTCAATCAAATAAATCACTCCCTCAGTGCTGCAGGTTATTTGACTTTGAAGTTCGTATTCCTTATTCGTTTTATTTTATTTGAATTTTGTTATTGGTTTTGTTCCTTTCTTTTTCGTTGTTCTGCATGCGTTGCATTGTAGACAATGAAAATAGCCTTTTGTTCCAATTTTTATTTTATTTTCTTCAATTGGGAAGAAGCTTCTTGTTAGATCTTGTTTCAAGTTTTTTGCCCTTCTATAAATGATCTTCGGCTTTTTTGGAAGGATTTTATTTAATTGTTCATCAAGGTTCAGAATGTGCCAATGTTTTTTTTAGCATTTTCTCTATTAAATGGTGGTCACTACTATACTGAGTTATGAATGACAATTGATGTTCTGATTTTATTTCTTTTTGTTTATATTGGATCATTATTTCCCTGTTCGTGCCTTCTACTTTATTTATCTCTTGTTCCAACGTCTCCTCATTGTAACCCATCTCCTTAAATTTTCATTTCACTTCTTGTGCTTGTTTTTGAAAGGTCTTCTTATCTGAACAGTTCCTACGTATTCTCCTGAATTGTCCTCCCGGAATGTTCTGTAGCCATGAATGATGGTGATTACTCTTAATGTCAAGGGCGGTGTTCCCGCTAACCTTTTTAGCGTGTGTACATGTTTGTATGCTGTTGTTCTGAATATAAATTTCCAGATCCAGATATACTATGCGATCTTTGCTGAATGTTGAAGTAAACTCCAATCCATATTCATTTTGATTTATATATTCCAAGAAGTCTTTTAATTGTACATCTGATCCTTCCCATATAAAAAGGAGATAATCTATATACCTGTACCATTGTTTTAGATTTTTTGCATACGGGTTGTTGTTCCATATTTTTTCTTCCTCCCAGCTTGCAACGAAAAGGTTTGCATAGCACGGTGCAAATTATGTACCCATAGCGGTGCCCTTGCTTTGGTTATAGAAATTACCTTTATACCAAAAATAATTATGGTTGAGAATAAACTCTATTCCGTCCATTATAAAGTTTATTTGATCCATTGGATTGTCTGTCATTGTTGTTAAGAACTTTGTTGTTGCTGTGCATCCTTGTTCATGGTTGATGCACATATATGAAGATTTAACGTCACTTGTACATAGGATAAGGTCTTGTTTCCATTCAACTTTCTTTATCTTTGATAGCACATCAATGGTGTCTTTTAGGAAGCTTTTTTGCTTGCTCACCAGATCTTGCAGAAATGAGTCAATATACTTTGAAAGATTGGCTGTTAGTGAATTTATGCCGGAAATGATTGGCCTTCCCGGAGGTTTGTTTTCACATTTGTGTAGCTTTGGTAGCTGATATATTGTTGGGATCTTTGGATACTTATTGTATAGGAAGTCGAATTCTTTTTCACTTATGATTCCAATATCTCTACCCTCTTCTAGGATTTCTAGTAGTTCCTTTTGAAATTTTTCGGTTGGATCTTCTGCCAATTTCTTATATGTTTGTTCATCTGATAGGATATTTAACATCTCATTCTCGTATTGTTCTTTGTCCATTATTACTAGCCCACCTCTTTTATCTGCCGGCTTAATTATTCGTGTGGAATCCTCCTTTAATTGTTTTAAAGCTTCTTTTTCTCCCTTTGTTAAATTGTATCTTATCTTTCCTTTGTCTGGCAACTTCTCTATTTCTTCTTCTATGAGTTTCTGAAAAGTCTGTATACTGTATGTGCCCCCTTTATATGGGCTGGATAAAAAGTTGATTTTGGTTTCAGTTCAGTATGTTTGTATCCATTTATATTTTCCATCTGCATTTTGGTGCTATATGATGATGAGAAAAATTTCTTTATACACAGTTTTCTTATGTATTTCTGCGTGTCCATATACAGATTAAATTTATTCAGTTTGGCATGGGGTGCAAATTTGAGCCCTTTTTTAAGCAAGGTTATTTTTATCTTGTGTTAGTTTCTTTTAACTCAGGTTGTAAATGCCAATTTCCTTGATGTTTTCATTTTTTTCGTTCTTCTTTAGAATCTTCTTGTTCTTTCTCCCACCCCGGACACCCCTTCTCCTGGTGATTGTTCGTCTCTTTTTTTCTTCTTTGGTGCCTCTGTCCAATCCGGGGAGTCTTCTTCTTCCCAGATCTCCTCTAAAAAATCAGTATCATATTCTTCTTCCTCATTTTCAGTATCTAATGTCCTTTTTCTCTGGATTCCTCTTGATCTCTCTATTTTTCCTCTATTCTCTATCTTCTCCATTAGCACTTGATGTTCAATTCTTTTGTCCATTTCTGCTGTTTTCATTCCTTTTCTAAAGGATTCTTTTATCATCTTGTAAGGATTTCCTTTGTTGAATTCAAAATTCTTTGGATTATATGACGGATACCTTTTGTTGCTTGTTGTCGGCGGTTTCTCCTTAATTAGCGGTTCCCGTTTGTCATTATTTTTATTTCCATTGTTTTGCCATTTGTTGTTCTGCCATCTATTGTTTCTTGTGGGATTTGCCTGATTTGGAATTCTGAGATTTCCAAAGTTCCTTCGTTCAGTTTTACTGATTGTTTTGTTTTCACCCAGATCTCTATAAAACTTTTGTTGTTTTTGTTGGATAGTTTCTTTTCTATTTTTTCCTATTTTTTTGTTTGTCATTTCCATCAAATTTTTCTTCTACTTTTTTAATATTCTCATTTAGCATTTGTAAATAAACTTTTCTATCTTCTATTATAAGAGAATAAAATAAAAATTGGAACAAAAGGCTATTTTCATTGTCTACAATGCAACGCATGCAGAACAATGAAAAAGAAAGGAACAAAACCAATAACAAAATTCAAATCAAATAAAACGAATAAGGAATACGAACTTCAAAGTCAAATAACCTGCAGCACTGAGAGAGTGATTTATTTGATTGAATGCCCATGTGGCTACCAATATGTAGGCCAAACAAAAATAAAATTAAGCATTCGCATCTCCGAACATCTTTATAACATAAGAAAAGGATTAACAACTCACAGTGTGTCTCAACACTATCTAGAATACCATAATAAAGTTGCCTCTAACCTTTTATTTATGGGCATACAAAAAGTCCCCAAAAATTGGAGAGGCGGAAATAATACAGCAGAACTACTAAGAAATGAGACAAAATGGATATACCATCTAAAAACTCTGCAACCATATGGACTCAATATAGATATAAATTTAAAAACTTTTTTAGAATAAATTAAATACCTGTATTCTTATAACTGTAAAGATATTTTATACATGTAAAGATATCCTTTTAAGATAATTTTTAAAATAATTTTATTCATATATTAACATCACCTAATCCACCTTATACACTAATCCCCATATTGATACCAGTAAAACAAAAAGCATGAGGTTGCCACCAAATAATGACATCAATTCCTGTTTGGAAATAAAGAACTTCTGTTTTTAAATGTTTATCAAATAAAGTTTTTTCAATTGCTATCCTATAAATAGAGTGCCTCATGCTGCACACCCTATCCATGACTAAGTGCTGAGGCATGAAACGCGTTGGTCCGTGTGACCGGAAGTACGACATTGCCGCGTCCGGATGTGCTCTGCACCCGTGTTTCGGACATACATACAGTGAAGCAGGAGCTTGGAAACCAGCCACGGGAGCCAGAAGTCATCACTACAGCAAGGTAGAGACAGGGAAAGCTAGCATATAACTACCTGCTGAGGACACCCTGGAAGGCGCATATATATGGAATCCAAACATACTGTTTAAAATAAAAATTCCGGACATTCACCTCATTAACTCAAAAAAGAGCTGTAAACATACTGGTATCTTCCCCTTCCCCCTTCCACCCTCTCTTTACAGCACTCTGACATATATATCATTTTTATTGCTATTTCATTAAAAGTCGGAGCTTACATATACAGGCACAGAACTGGGAATTTCTATACCCCTTTTTCAGCTATAATACGTATTCCCTCTGCAGCCATGACCAGCTACATCACACATTCTTATAGAAATAAATTGAGTGATATATTCGCAATTAACAAGAAACCGCCACCTCCACAAGTAGAGGATGAACGGTTTTGTGAACAATTTTTAAAATTAGAAAAAAATTACACTAAAGAAATTAAGCAATGGTGGGAAATAACCACTTTGAATACATATATAGAACAGGGACTTATTCCAAGAGGACTTAGAGTCCAAAAACCCCCAACTTTTGAGCCTGTCCAAGTGGATTTCTTCCAAAAGTGGAATAGTTCCCTGGACAGATGTTCAAAAGAACTCATTTCTCTTATAATAGAAGATAGAAAAGTATCTTTACAAATGCTAAATGAGAATATTAAAAAAGCAGAAGAAAAATTTGAGCCACTGAAACACATGACAGAGTGTAAAAATTTGATGGATATGACAAACAAAAAATGGAAAAAAATAGAAGAAGAAACTATCCAACAAAAACAACAAAAGTTTTATAGAGATCTGGGTGAAAACAAAACAATCAGTAAAACTGAATGAAGGAACTTTGGAAATCTCAGAATTCCAAATCAGGCAAATCCCACAAGAAACAACAGATGGCAGAACAACAAATGGCAAAACAATGGAAATAAAATAATGACAAACGAAAACCGCTAATTAAGGAGAAACCGCCGACAACAAGCAACAAAAGGTATCCATCATATAATCCAAAGAATTTTGAATTCAACAAAGGAAATCCTTACAAGATGATAAAAGAATCCTTTAGAAAAGGAATGAAGATAGCAGAAATGGATGAAAGAATTGAACATCAAGTGCTAATGGAGAATATAGAGAATAGAGGAAAAATAGAGAGATCAAGAGGAATCCAGAGAAAAAGGACATTAGATACTGAAAATGAGGAATAAGAATATGATACTGATTTTTTAGAGGAGATCTGGGAAGAAGAATACCCCCCGGATTGGACAGAGGCACCAAAGAAGAAAAAGAGAGACAAACAATTACCAGGAGAAGGGGTGTCCGGGGTGGGAGAAAGAACAAGAAGATTCTAAAGAAGAACGAAAAAAATGAAAACATCAAGGAAATTGGCATTTACAACCTGAGTTAAAAGAAACTAACACAAGATCAAATAACCTTGCTTATGAAAGGGCTCAAATTTGCACCCCATGCCAAACTGAATAAATTTAATCTGTATATGGACACGCAGAAATACATAAGAAAACTGTGTAAAAAGATATTTTTCTCATCATCAAATAGCACCAAAATGCAGATGGAAATATAAATGGATACAAACATACTGAACTGAAACCAAAATCAACTTTTTATATAGCCCATATAAAGGGGGCACATACAGTATACAGACTTTTCAGAAACTCATAGAAAGAAGAAATAGAGAAGTTACCAGACACAAGAAAGATAAGATACAATTTAACAAAGGGAGAAAAAGAAGCTTTAAAACAATTAAAGGAGGATTCCACACGAATAATTAAGCCAGCAGATAAAGGAGGGGGGCTAGTAATAATGGACAAAGAACAATACAAGAATGAGATGTTAAATATCCTATCATATTTACAAACATATAAGAAATTGGCAGAAGATCCAACCGAAAAATTTAAAAGGAACTACTAGAAATCCTAAAAGAGGGTAGAGATATTGGAATCATAAGTGAAAAAGAATTCGACTTCCTATACAATAAGTATCCAAAGATCCCAACAATATATCAGCTACCAAAGCTACACAAATGTGAAAACAATCCTCCGGGAAGGCCAATCATTTCCGGCATAAATTCACTAACAGCCAATCTTTCAAAGTATATTGACTCATTTCTGCAAGATCTGGTGAGCAAGCAAAAAAGCTTCCTAAAAGACACCATTGATGTGCTATCAAAGATAAAGAAAGTTGAATGGAAACAAGACCTTATCCTATGTACAAGTGACGTAAAAGCTTTATATACGTGCATCAACCATGAACAAGGATGCACAGCAACAAGAAAGTTCTTAACAACAATGACAGACATTCCAACGGATCAAATAAACTTTATAATGGACGGAATAGAGTTTATTCTCAACCATAATTATTTTTGGTATAAAGGTAATTTCTATAACCAAAGCAAGGGCACCGCTCTGGGTACATCATTTGCACCGTGCTATGCAAACCTTTTTGTTGCAAGCTGGGAGGAAGAAAAAATATGGAACAACAACCCGTATGCAAAAAATCTAAAACAAAGGCACAGGTATATAGACGATCTCCTCTTTATATGGGAAGGATCAGATGTACAATTAAAAGACTTCTTGGAATATATAAATCAAAATGAATATGGATTGGAGTTTACTTCAACATTCAGCAAAGATCGCATAGTATATCTGGATCTGGAAATTTACATTCAGAACAACAGCATACAAACATGTACACACACTAAAAAGGTTAGCGGGAACACCGCCCTTGACATTAAGAGTATTCACCATCATTCATGGCTACAGAACATTCCGGGAGGACAATTCCGGAGAATACGTAGGAACTGTTCAGATAAGAAGACCTTTCAAAAACAAGTACAAGAAATTAAACGAAAATTTAAGGAGAAGGGTTACAATGAGGAGACGTTGGAACAAGAGATAAATAAAGTAGAAGGCATGAACAGGGAAATAATGATCCAATATAAACAAAAAGAAATAAAATCAGAACATCAATTGTCATTCATAACTCAGTATAGTAGTGACCACCATTTAATAGAGAAAATGCTAAAAAAACATTGGCACATTCTGAACCTTGATGATCAATTAAATAAAATCCTTCCAAAAAAGCCGAAGATCATTTATAGAAGGGCAAAAAACTTGAAACAAGATCTAACAAGAAGATTCGTCCCAATTGAAGAAAATAAAATAAAAATTGGAACAAAAGGCTATTTTCATTGTCTACAATGCAACGCATGCAGAACAACGAAAAAGAAAGGAACAAAACCAATAACAAAATTCAAATAAAATAAAACGAATAAGGAATACGAACTTCAAAGTCAAATAACCTGCAGCACTGAGGGAGTGATTTATTTGATTGAATGCTCATGTGGCTACCAATATGTAGGCCAAACAAAAAGAAAATTAAGCATTCGCATCTCCGAACATCTTTATAACATAAGAAAAGGATTAATAACTCACAGTGTGTCTCAACACTATCTAGAATACCATAATAAAGATGCCTCTAACCTTTTATTTATGGGCATACAAAAAGTCCAAAAAAATTGGAGAGGTGGAAATAGTACAGCAGAACTACTAAGAAATGAAACAAAATGGATATACCATCTAAAAACTCTGCAACCAAACGGACTCAATATAGATATAAATGTAAAAACTTTTTTAGAATAAATTAAATACCTGTATTCTTATAACTGTAAAGATATTTTATACATTTTAAAATAATTTTATTCATATATTAACACCTTATACACTAATCCCTATATTGATACCAGTAAAACAAAAAGCATGAGGTTGCCACCAAATAATGACATCACTTCCTGTTTGGAAATAAAGAACTTCTGTTTTTAAATGTTTAACAAATAAAGTTTTTTCAATTGCTATCCTATTAACAGAGTGCCTCATGCTGCACACCCCATCCATGACTAAGTGCTGAGGCATGAAACGTGTTGGACCGTGTGACCAGAAGTACGACATTGCCGCGACCGGAAGTGCTCTGCACCTGCGATTCAGACGTACATACAGTGAAGCAGGAGCTTGGAAACCAGCCACGGGAGCCAGAAGTCATCACTACAGCAATGTAGAGACAGGGAAAGCTAGCATATAACTACCTGCTGAGGACACCCCGGAAGGCGCATATATATATGGAATCCAAACATACTGTTTAAAATAAAAATTCCAGACACTCACCTCATTAACTCAAAAAGGAGCTGTAAACTTACTGGTATCTTCTCCTTCCCCCTCCCCCCCTCCCTTTACAGCGTTCTGACATATACATAATTTTTATTGCTATTTCATTAAAAGTCGGAGCAGCTTACATATACAGGCGCAGAACTGGGAATTTCTATACTCCTTTTTTAGATAGTGTGCTATTGAACATCACAAGAATAGTGTTAGGCGCAGAGAACAACAGGTGGAGAGGTTGAGGACGTTAAGTATACTGGCACATACAGGAAAGACCCATCAGTCCAAACCCCAGATCCCTAATGGTCAATAATATGTTACACTTGTAGGAAGGAAGGGCATTTTGTCAGAGATTGTAGGAGTAGTAGGACACATAGTCAATATAGATCCACTAGACAGAAAACACAAGCCACATTATTAAACACATATACGGGACCAAGGGACAGATAGTAAGGAATCATAAGCCATATAGAAAAAACAGATTCGGTTAATGGGAAGAACAGAATAAATGCAACTTACTAATGTTACATTTCACTATTCTAGATGCATGTCCATCACAGGTAGAGGAAATTATCTCACAGATACCGGGTTCCCTATGAACTTAGGATGGACAGGACACTGGATTGATGGCTGGGATAGTCCCAATAGTGATTCGATAAACACAGAATTTTTTTTAAGGGGTATAGACCAAGTAGAGAATCACTTCCCCATAGTGCCCAATCCAGTTGTCAAATTTTTATAATATTTTCTCCACCTCTACAAACTCATCTGTCACCAACCTCTATTCTGTTTCTCTACAGTTTTCCTCTTCATCTTTTGCGTTCACACAGGGTGGTACAATACATGGACCCAAGTACAGTTCAAACTCCACATGCCTAGGTCCTTCAGAGTTCTGCCCAAACCCAGTATATCTCAACAGCACGATGACACCAGTATTACTGCAGTGTGCCTTGTCATGCACAAAGGGTGGAGAATGGGAATACTGGTGAAGGGAAATTTTGTATAGACACTGATATGCCTGTTGGTGAATGGCAAACCTGACATTTTCTTTTTCATTTTATTCTTCATTCTCTCCTCTAGAGATGTTTCTTTTTTCTTTTTTTTTTTTGAGTTATGCTCATGGTACACTACATTGCAAACACACGATAGTTAAATTAAGATACAAAAAAATTGTGTTCCCTTACAAGAAAAGGCAGTCTGGAGGACAAAGGGGTATGGCCAGGAGTCCTCAGGACTGTGGGCAGGTGGACACGGTAAGCCAGTAGCCCCCAGAGCATACCTTCCAAGTCTAGCTGAGGTGGCACACGGTCTGACTCATCTAGGCAAAGAGGGTAGGTGCAGGCTGATGAGAGCCTACTGGTGTGTGCCAGGATTCTATTCTCATGCAGGTAAGAGAGCAATGACCTGTCTTACTTTTTGAGGAAGAATATTGGTAAAGCAATACCAACAGAGCCATCCCATATCCCTCCTGCAGACGGATCTTTTCAGGAAATACAGATCGACTTTGTACAGTTAACGCCCTTTAGGAATTATTGTTATGTATTGGTGTGCACTGATGTTTTCTCAAACTGGGTAGAGGCATTTCCTGCCGCCACGGATGCTGCTGTGTTTACCGCAAAGGAAAATTGGCAGAACTTTGTGTGTAGATAATGGTACCCCTAGAAGTAGGAGCAAAGCTTGAAATTGTACTATTGTGATCATAGATACTGCCACTAGTATTATGTGGCTTCGGAACCACTCCCAGATCTTCACTCGACGAATCACCCTCTTCGAAATTTGTTTTTGTTTTGGTATTTGTGTCTTTTTGGGTTGTTTTTGGAAGACAACCTCATGTCATGATTGATCCGCACAATGATCAGAAATACACCAATGAGGTGACAGTACAGTACCTTGTTGAGATGAGCCAGCATTTGAGAACTTGACAAAAGAACTTGAAACTGTTAATTGCTGGTATGCCAAATGCTAACTGTCTTGATTGTGAACCAAGAGACTGTGTGATTGTTCTTACGCTCAGGTTGCCTAATAGACAGGTGGGAAGGACCATACCAAGATTTGTTGACAGCACTAAAGGTCGCCAAAAGAAAGACTTGGGTCCACTCGTCCCACTGCAAGAAGGTCGCTGACCCGGAGAGAACTCATGACAAAGTAGTTTATTGCTCACATTCATCGATTTTGTGTGTTCAAAGAGCAAGGTGGAGAGCAAAGTGAACTGTGTGTTCCAAGTGAACTGTGTGTTCAAAGAGCAAGGTGGAGAGCAAAGTGAACTGTGTGTTCCAAGTGAACTGTGTGTCCAAAGAGCAAGGCAAAGAGAACCTCGTATCACCAGAGACTCTGTTCCGTGAAGACTGAGAGGCTGCACTGTTGAACACTACCTGAGCGTACTGAAGGATTGCAGAAAGACCAGTCATTGTAATTGATTTGTTATGAACAAGAGTTGTTTTGTTATATTTCTCTTTTCTCTCTTTCCCGCTGACAAACATTTTCTTTCAGGATATTCTATTTTTGCAAGGTTTTTTTATGAGGAGTCGAGTGTGGGACTGGAACTGGTTCTGTAGGAAGGAGTGATTTCCTTATAGGATCCCAGTATAAGCCGATCAGTTTGTTAAAATCAGAGAAAAATCAAAGTTCTAGTAGTTATGGAGTTCAGAGGTAATCAGGAACAATCAGACAATGGCTATTCACACATTGCAGATAAAGAGCTCATTAATATATGTGGAAGAAAGGTTTATGAGTGGCTCTCACCGAACTCCAAAGGTTTATGTTATTTAGGAAGGACACTACTTATAACCCTTGTTCAATGATTAAACAGACCTAGCATACGTTCCAGAAATGGAAACAATGTTCAGAAAATGATAGGAATATGCAGATCATGAAAATTTTATATGTCACTGTCACGATTTGTTTGTGTCTTTTTCATCTACCCAGCAGAACCTCAATCGAATCCAAACATCAGTGTACAAAGACATGTATGTGTGAAATGTTCATTGAAAATCAGACATTATACGCCAAAGCACTGTCCCAGCATACTCTATAGGTTGAATGTTGTCCCACACCCAACCAGTGGTCCAGTGACCGCCGAGTGCATATAGAGGATGTCTCGTCCTCCTCCCTGTCTTCCCCACATATAGTCGTGTCTGATTTACGAAATGCATACATACTTGTGTCTAGGTCACCGATTATGGTATGAAATATTTTTTCTTATGTTAATAATTGATGGCAGTTATTGTTTACTGCCAAAGGGTGGACTGTCGAAGTAAAAAAATTACATAAAGAGAACATACAAACTACATACATTATGAGTCGCTGTACTTACAAATACGCGCAGCGAGCACAGCCATTTATGGTAACACGCGCATTTACACGGACATGCCACAGAGATGGATTCGACACTTATTTCATACAGTACATAATTATAATAATATCAAGCGCCAGACATCATGATGATTTAAAATCATATATATTGAAGTAATGTCATGTATGTGTATTATTTGAACGGAACCAGATAGACCATTCATGTTTACTATTGAAGCAACCAGATTGATGTGTAGATTCATTTGATGCTTGTTGTGAAGTTGTGGGACATTGCAGCGGATAGTTATGATTACATGTATAAAAGCTAAAATCACTTTTATTAGAACAATAGATATTCCAAACAGGTGGTGGACAGGAAACTCAGGCCAGCCCCTTTGGACATCCCCAAGGCTGAACCTGTTCAGCATATACAAAGGAACTAGTGACTCATCATGAATGAGAGAGAGTCCCCTCCCCCAAACTAGATAACACATTGTTGATCACACTGGAGCTCAGTGGCTGTAAGGTCTGAGACGATGATGGACTTGCTGGCAGATCAGTTCCTGTATTTATTTACAGAGAGAGAGGGACATAAGATGCATTGGAGGGAATGGTAATTTTATCGCAGGCCTGTAACTGAAACTGTATGTAATGGCATGTAACTGTATGTAATTGTATGTAACTATGTTTTAACTGCTTACTGTGTGAGTTATAATCATGTAACTATAGGTATACTGTACATTGTAATATATATTGAATCCATATCCTTTTAATAACAAATATATACATCAATGAGCCTTGGAACTCAGATAATGTGTGGGTGTATTGTTTTCTCTTATGGGATGCAGTGTTTTGCGATGTATAGCACACATTCATGGGATATGGTAATAAGAGATGCAGGCATTTACAATATATATTAGAGCGGGCATTTTAAATATTTGTGAGAAAGCAATTTGGCATTCTTAAGGTCGACAGTCACCAGGTTGACATGTTTTCAAGGTCGACAGGGTTTCTAGGTCGACATGTTCTAGGTCGACAGGTCAAAAGGTCAACATGAGTTTTTCACATTTTTTTTTACTTTTTCATACTTAACGATCCACGCGGACTATGATTGGGAATAGTAAACTGTGCCGAGTTATTAAACTTATGACAACCGTAATATTCAAGGTTCTTGGCATATATTGGCCAGTATATGAGCCTGCCCACCTACTTCACAGTGACCTTGTCGGACAAGTCCCTAACACTATAGGGGTTCACCTCTGGGGCACAGAGCACCCCCAAACTACCCCAGCCACACCACCCCAGGACATCACACAGAAAAGGGATAGAAGTGAGAGATCAGTGCTAGGCAGATGAAAAAGGCAGCTGAGTGTTAAAGGAAAAAAAGGAGGACAGCAGTAAGGTGTCAGAGTGTTAGAAAGTGAGGTTAGCTGATCAGTGTTTCAAGTGTAAAAGATATGTGATAAATGCTACATAAATATAAAACAAACACAAGGTGATATATGTGTTAAAAATAAGTGTAAGGTGGTGATGCCCCAAAGTGGTAAAGCCAGAGCAGTCCAGGGAGCTCCACGCCCCAAAAGTTCACCCCCAAACTGACTTTGTATATAATTGAAAGGATCTTACCTAAGCTTTTTGTGCAGTCAGCATGTGCTGGTTCCCTTTTTAAAAGCCTGAGAGGTAGTGGGTGCGGTGCTAATCCAGAAATGAGGGCTATCCAAGCCCTCAGGTATGTATACACACAAATAATATAGACTATATTTTGGAGAGGGGGCCTGGACTGCACACCCTGGCTTCTTGTAATGGCTCCTTATACAATGCCCACAGTAGTGCTCCTAATGCAATGCCCACTGTAGTGGTAGTGCCCACAGTGGTAGTTCCCTTTATATAGAGCCCATAGTATTGGTGTCCCTTATGCAGTGCCCCAGTAGTAGTGCCCCTTATGTGTCCAGCAGTGATGCTCCTTATGAAGTGGTAACTATGCAATGCTCTCATTAGTAGTGCCCCCATATTAATGCCCCCAGTGGTAATGTTCCATGTAGTATTGTCCCCAGTACTAATGCCCCATGTACTATTGCCCCTAGTAGTTATGCCCCTGTGGTTATGCCCTCAGTAGATATGCCCCCAGTAAATATGCCTCCTGTAATTATGCCCTCAGTAGTTGTGCCCCCCATAGCTATGCCCCCTCTAGTAGCGCCGCTTACACATACACAAAAAATTAGCACAATATAATATATAAGTCCCGCTCCTGCTTCCGACCGCTGCCTTCCTTCCTTGCTGTCCGCTCCTCGGAACTGTGGGAGAGACGTCATGACGTCTTATAGCGCACAGCACACTGCTAGAGCCGGAAGTCGGAGCTCACTCCTGCCTCCTGCTGCCGCTGTAAGGAAGGAGCCGGGCACCCACTGGTAACAAAATCTCAGCGAGCTCCCGGCATCTCCATGCGCGCCGGCTGACATCCTGGGTTAGGTGAGCTGGAGGAGGCGGAACTGGTTCCATCTCCAGTTCTGCCTCACTTTAACCTCTGGTCCACACTGATAGACAATGAAGCACAGCATGGGTAAGTTCTTCTTATGTATGTTACTTGCAATATTTGTGGCCCATATTTCCTTGCCATCCTGTTGTAGAAGGCTGTTAGTAGCCATAAGGAAAGTACTCAAAGTTTTTAAAAATAAGAAATTGTTTTCATGAAATTAAAGTGTTTCCAGCATTTTATATTACAGAAAAATGTCTCTACAGTAAATTTTTATTGATTTATACAAGTTGGAATAAACACTTTTACCTAAAACCTCTTCCATCCATACTGTTATGGATCAAAGGGTCAACAGTCAGAAGGTCGACATTGTTTAGGTCAACACCAAATGGTCAATATGCACAAGGTCAACATGGTGAAAAGGTCAACAGTGTCGACAGGTCGACGTGGACATGGTCAACAAGAGTTTTTGATGTTATTTTGATGTCATATTTTCCCTTCCAGCACGTGGACCCCCAATTAGTGCACTGTGTCCCTCACATGACTCGCTTCAAATGTCATGCTTCAGACAAGGGGGGTCATTCCGAGTTGATCGCTAGCTACCGTTGTTCACTGCGTAGTGATCAGTGAAAAAAAACGGCTAATCTGCGCATGCGTATGCACCGCAATGTGCACACACGTCATATGGGTACGAAGTCTATTGTGGTATTTCACTGGTTCTAGCGAAGATTCCAATCGCACAGCCGAATGCCAGGAGATTGACAGAAAGAAGGCGTTTATGGGTGTCAACTGACCGTTTTCTGGGAGTGTTTGGAAAAACAGACGTGGCCGGGCGTTTGCTGGGCTGGTATCTGACGTCATTACCGTGTCACTCGTCGCAGCAATAATCGCACAGGATAAGTACTGTAACTACAGGGAACGTCTTGTTTTGCACAAAATGTGTTTGCAGGCGCTCTGCTGCACAGGCGTTCGCACTCCTGCAAAGCGGAAATACACTCTCCCGTGGGCGGCGACAATGCGTTTGCACGGCTGCTAAAAACTGCTAGCAAGCGATCAACTCGGAATGACCCCCAAGGTACCTTGCTTAGCTCGGCACAAGGTGCCGCTATGAATTGTAGTCCATGTGGATGGTAAAGTATGAAAAGTCCTAAAAATTGAAAAAAAATCTAATAAACGTTAACCATTGTCATTTCAACCATTTGAACATGTCGACATTTTGTCCATTTGACCATATGCATGTCAACCATTTGTGTGGACCTATTACTAATCGACCTATAATCCAGATACCATCAATACAACAGTTGTACATATATGTCCAAAATTATTTAACCTAGTATTGAACTTTTTAAATTCATCTGACATGTATTTATTTGCTAAATTATGCTATTAAAGGCACCTCCAAGAGTACTGTTAATTAGGAGGGGTGAACCAGAGGTTCAGCACTGTGTCCTGCAGCGTTGGCTCCTACTTGCTTTTAGGAGGGGGGCTGCTGCTACCCCTGTGCCTGGAGAGGAGACAGCCAGCTCTGGGTCCTGGCACCTGTGCAATGGTTCTGGAAGGTGCCAGTACCAGTGCATGTAGAGAAGATGAAGTGCGACTGCACAGGCGCAACTCCCTGGCATCTATGGACTGTATTGGCTTAGACCATAGAAGCTGGCTAGGGCTGCATGAAAGGCAGGGAGTGGCTTCCTACAGGAATCTTGCTCTCTGCTTATCGCAGCCCAGTCTAGCAGTCCCAGAGGGAGGAAATGGGATACATACAATATCCCAGCAGACAGGATGCCGGCTGTCACTATACCGACAGTGGAATCCCGTCTGCAGGAATCCCAGCATCAGGGCAGCAAATCCCCTCACAGGCTTGCTGCACTCACCACACATCGGATGTGCCTCCCACAAGTTCAACTCCCACTCAGTTTGTGGCATGGATCCACCAACCAAGTGGGAATACCTGGCTGGTGTCGGGATTCCGGCTGTCGGTTTATTGGCAGGTGTCTGGATACCGGCGTCAGTCTCCTGAATGATAGGATCCCGACAGCCGGTAAACTGACTACATCCCGGAGGAAACACCTACTGAAGTGGGCAGAACAGGGAGAAAAATACCAAGAAACCATGGTCCCGGTGGAGAGGACAGGACCTAATGATGCAATTATGTGGCACCCCACTATTCTGTGGTGCCCCACTGCAGCACAGGCCCGTGTATATTGATGCCTCGCAACGCAGCACTGCATAGGTTAACTATCCCCTAACTTTTAGTGATGTCAGCAGGAGCTGACATGGAGGGCACTAGGACCCAGGGGAGTGAAGCCTAGAATCAGAGAAGCCCAACTGTCACAGTCAGAGAGCAGGGAGAAAAGTAACCTACGATTGGCTGACCCCCTGACATTTACAGAACAGGAATGAAAAGGCCTTTGGATTGGCCGTATGGAGAGCGGGAAGCTGAGGAGGCGGGGTTACTGCTCTGAGGAGAGTGTGTGAGGCTGCAGCGTGGAGAGTCATCCAAAGAACCCTGAAGGGGTGACCAGCAGCGAAGGGTGAGCAGTCGTATGTGGAGCCGCCTGTGCCTGACCGTGGAGTGAGACACCAGGGATGGAAGCATTGCAGCCGCTGAGAGAGAAGCGCTGACAGGAATCAGGTCAGTGTGCAAGCCGCAAGTGAAGCAGCAGGGAGTCCCTGTCATCACAGCTGGGAAGCACTGAAGAGGCTGACTGACAGAGGGTGGAGTACAGCTGCGGGGAACAGTAAGTAATCTTGCCCCTTCACATTGTGTCTGTGACAGTGCCTCAGCACAGCCAGCCATACCCCAGTGACAGCCAGGACTCCTTTTTGTGTCATCCTCCAGTCAGCCCTGTTAAAGTCTGACAGCACAGCCTAAGACCCCTGTCACCCATCACCTGAGACTGCCAGGGTCAGACAGACATTTGGAGGTGATGTCAGTCAGTGAAGCCATTTCAGCAGCAGCTCAGAATGACACCCAGCCAACACTTGCAAACTCAGCCAGGTGCTTCCCTCATGCAGCAATAACTCCCCTTTGTTAATATAGACAGAGAGAGAGAGAAGAGACTTTCTCAACTGCAGAGACCTGAGATATATGACTCCTGTCAGCCAGCCAGTACAGAAGCAGCACAGCCTTGCCCGACAGGCAGAGCCCAGGGAGAGAATTTGATGCTTTTAGTCTGCGCAAGGTCACCTGGGGATAACGACAGTGTTGCGTTGAAGGAATGAGGAAAAGAGGTTGCTACCTATTAGGACTTACCTTAAAGAGGGTGATATTAGTCAGCACTAGTACCAACAGAACCAGCCTGGGCAAACAGTATTGATCCACCTTACCCTTGATAGTCAGTGGCTATCTGACAGAAATTGCATCCAGCTATCTCAGTCCCTATTTGCCTCAGGATTTGTACTGAAAGACTTCCTATAGGATATCTGAGACAATACACAAAACCCAGTTACTGCCGGACTGTACTCCTACACTCTCTAGCGGACACTTGAGATACTATAAGGAACATTAAAGTTAATAGTAATTCTACAGCCACCTTGTGGACACTTGGGACACTAATTTGAACACCGTTCCTGGTTACTTGCTGCCAGTAAATTGGTAGATTAAGGTTATGGTTCATAGTGACGTTATAGTATACGATAACTAATTTGTTAGAAGTTTGTTTACGACAAGTGTATTGAAGAAATACTTGTAATTGTATGTTCTCCTAAAAGCCATGAACTTGTTATATGTAGCTAAAATGTTTAATGCTTGACTATATTGCCTGTGATACCATATGATCTTGAACTGATGATCTTCTGCATATTGAGCTATTCTTATATGTATGGTGGCATTGCTTAATTTAAATTCTACCCTGCTAACCCATTTAACCCGACAGCAGTGACACCTTATTGGTGATAATAAAATACCAGTCACTGTCCAAACGTGTGGTGACTTGTTTGTCTGGGGTCTGTTCGGAGATCCTCATCCTTCTGCCGGGTGTCCAGAGGTGACAAGAAAGCAGAGTCCAAGAAGACTGGGACCAACATCACCAGGGGAAATTAAGGTACTAAACACTGCCACTACACCACCTGATGGCCTGTGACAAGTTGACGTCTACGAACAGGATCAAATCAGATTGAAGCGAGATGTCAGAACCACAGCCCTCATCACCCATGCCAGCCGAGGCGGAAGGATCAGGTCAGGAGGAAGGACTCTCCACCAGCAGCAATGACATCACCCATCACTATGCCATATTACATGGGGGCTCCATGGGCTTCCCTGGCACAAGTACTTTCAGAGACGTCAGAGATAATAGGGGTCATTTTTACTCGTTCGCTCGCTGCTTTTCATCGCATCCGAGCGAACGGGACCCTACTGCGCATGCACCGGTGCCGTAGTGCGCCAGCGCTTGCCAGACAGCCGAAGGCCATAGCAGGGCTGCGATCGCCTCTGCTTGATTGACAGGCAGGCGGTCACTGGGTTGGAGGGGGCGGAATGGCGGCATTTGACTGCCATTACGTGGCCGGACCGAATGGGGGGCGTGCCGCATCGGCTGCGTGACATGACACGCAGCCGTCGCGGGCCAAAAAGCGATGAGTAGCTCCCAGCCAGCATGCTAAAGCTGCACTGGTCAGGAGCTACTCTTGAAGTGCAAAGGCATTGCCGCTGTGCGATGCCTTTGCACTTCTGCTGGGGGGGCTGGCACTGACATGCGGGGTGGACTAGCCCTGTGCTGGGTGTCCCCCGCATGTCAGGGAACATTATCATATCTGTGCTAAATTTAGCACAGCTATGATCAACTCGGAATGACCCCCAATATGCGGACTTTGTTTCAACTATACACGCTGAGTGAAGCGCAGCAGGTGGCGATACTAATTGCTCAACTGAAAGGATCCACTCTGCGTGAGGTGAAATCCTGGGAGAACAAACAGAGAGCAACTGTCGAGGGCATATTGGATAAATTGAGGACCACTTTCGACTCACGGACAGTCACCAAGCTCAAAGAACTACTATATGCCTGGAAACGGAGACCTCACGAATCATTGAAGGATTTTGCTCTGGGGTTGCATGAGACGATGAAAGCTGTGACGGCTTTGGACCCAAATGAAGGACTGCAAAAAGATAAGATCCTTAGTGACCACTGTATTAAGGGAGCAAGAGGAGAAGCCACTTGTGCTCAGCTGAAGCTGTGGAAGGGGCAGAACATTGGGTGCACTTTCGCCAATGATGGATGCCCTTAGAGGGAACCAGGTGAGATCAGGAGGTGACCTCTCGTCCAAATGCCTGACCAATGAAGAGCATGAGGATGTCCCGCAGCCTATGCGATGTATAGCTTATACCACCAAGGGAACGGTTACCCAGCAGTCCCGATCAGCCCTGGCCCAAGACGAGGGCCTGGTCAGCGCACTGGCAGAGATATGACAGGGTATGTCTGACATGGGTCGACAACTACAAGCACTTCAACAGAACCAGCAGAGTCGGGTGCAGTGATTGGCACCAAGATCTTGGAGGAAAGAACATGTTGCAATGGGATTTCCCAAGATCTTCAGGCCGACATACTACAGACCCGTTCGATTCACAGGGGTGGCCGATATGTAGACGGTGCCATCAGAGCAGTCACATCGAAAGAAACTGCCAGTGAGGCTTTAAACAATGATATCCCGACGCGAGGGACTGCCCCTCGGAAGGAACCTCGGCAATAGGTCCATCGACGCAGGAATGGTGGCCTCAATATGTTGGACAGTGCCCTCATTTGAAGATTTGGGTCAACGGAGTTGAAATGCCAGCTCTTCTGGATACTGGGTCTCAAGTGACTACGATTCAACTTGCAGAGCTTCAACGACATTGGGAAAGAGAGATTGTGATGCCCCCAAACACATGGCACCAGCTATTTGCTAGCAACGTAGAGCAGATAAAGTTCCGTAGCTACTGGGAGGCAATCTTAACAATTGGTAAGGCTAGGCAAAAGCGGCAAGGAAGTTTGGTGACCACAGCGAACAGTGGACAGTGTTTCCTTCTTCTGAGGAAACAGCCATTGACAGTAGGCTGAGAAACGCGTCAAGAGTGCTCCTTGTTTGTATGGACACAAATGATCAAAGCAGCATACCAGTCTCCCCACGCTAATAAGGCACCTGTACGATCCCGTGAGGTGAGAACAGCGCGCAGTCGCTGCCAGATACCACCCCGAGGGGCTACAGAAATACCAGCTGTGCTTCGGTATTTACACGGAGAGACGGGCCGCGAGATCCCTAGCACAAGCAGAGCAGCTGAGTGCTATACGGGACAGTGACGGACACCTGGCGGGAGGTGCAGCCATGGACATTATTGGTGAGATCAGCCGTATATATGGCCTCCAAATTACAGCCTGAGCGAGTACGAATGCACTCTGGAGTATGCTTTCAATCAATAGGAGTTCTACTGCATATGCCAAATTTCAAGCACTAGACGGGGACGCCCATTAGGACTCTCCATGTGAATTGGTTACAGCATTTTCTGGACAGGAGACTTTATCACTGGCAGTGTGCATTGAGAAATCATAAATATTAGCGTGCATAAATCAGTGATACTGATACTAATACAAAAATGCACCATTGTCCCAGCGGGAGGATAAAAGTAACCTTTGAATACACTCAGGAAATGTGGTGACTTTATTTCTCCAGATATGTCTGGGACTGTGAATACCAGTGAATTTATTCATTAAATTCTCAGGGGGCTGTATAAAGGAATGATAATTGCTAGATCCAATTGCATAGTGTTGAGTAATTTGTATTCACTTGGAATGATACAATTGTTTCATTTGGAATAGAGTGTGTCGATATATTGAAAGTGTATCCACTGTGCACAGCTGTGATATTATTAGGTATCATTAGAAAAGCAATTACGGTCTTTGCTATGCTTTAATGTCCATTTGTTATAGATATTTTCCATTTAGACTGTAGGTATTGGTATATTAATTGTTTGTGAATTGATGATTTTAAATCTTTTAAAATAAAAAAAACCCTTCAATTGTGGACAGCGCTTTCAATTTCTTGTTTTTGTTATACCTTCCAGAGAGTAATGGAGCACTGTTTGGGACACAGGAACTTCGATATGGTCCTGCTTTACCTAAATTATGTCATAATCTACTCCAGGAACTATGAGGAGCACCTCCAGCACTTGGATGAGGTGTTCGCCCAGTTGACCAAATGCGGGCTGAAGTTAAATCCATCGAAGTTTCATCTATTGAAGCCGAAAGTGCAATACCTTGGACACATCAGTGCCGAGGGTGTGAAGCCAGATCCAAAGAAGATCTGTGTTGTGAGAGATTGGCATGTACCAAGGACAGTGAAGGATGTCTGAAGCTTCTTGGGCTTTGTTGGCTACTACAGGTGCTTCATTGAAAACTTTGCAAAAGTGGCTACTCAGTTACATAAGCTACTGCGAGGCAAGTCGGGTCAAGAGCGGAGAAGTGCGGCCAGAGGCACAACAGACCTCCTTTGATCAGCTGAAGGCATCATTGATTGAGGCACCACTATTAGCCTATCCAGACTATGGGAGGCCTTTCAAACTGCATACCGATGCCAGTCACCATGGGCTAGGAGCCGTACTATCCCAGGATGAAAAGAGATTATACTGGCGCCGGCTGTTGGTCAAATAATGAAATTACAGTATATAAAATATGACACTTAATTTATTTATACATTCATAAAAAGCAAAATGAAATAAAAACTCCCATTTCTCAAAAAGGGAAAATAGTATAAATATAGCAATTGCTGAGATTCGTGAATCTAAAAATGCAGGATAGCACTATTTTTGTTGGTTATATATAGTGTCCACGGCTTCTGGCTAAGACTCTTATTTCCACATTGCTCACAAGTCATTAAGTGATACAATTTGTTACCAGACTTGCTTCCGGATGTGAGTCCCCCTAGGTATCTTGTGCAAATAAGATCCAGATGGCAACAGGGAAAAATCCGGATCTGTGATGGACTTGTCTTGGATTCTTATCCAGTGGATGCAGAGAGTCCATATATTGCCAGGGAATCTGTTAAAGTATGTCCAATGCCAGTGGTCCTGCAGAGTGTGGCTCATTGCGTTTCGCTGGTCTGATCACTACCAGCTTCCTCAGGAGCATATACCCAGTCTATGACTGGTACATTATATATACCATTATAATTAGGGAGTAGTTGGAAACAGCTGTTGTATCAATAAATCTAACTTAACAAAAAATCAGAAGACAGTAACAACAGAAGGCAGTCCTTTACATACCAATATTCATCTCTATCTTTATTATTAAAAAAGAGAAGCAGAAATTTGTAAAAAAAAAGAAAATAAAGTGCAAAATCTACGTCATGTGATCGACTCCGGTCACGTGTCTATTATCGACCAATGAGTACAGAATGTAAGATGTTTGTATATTCCACCCGGGGTCACGTGACCGTCCCCGGAAACGTGATCCCACGGACGGCTGGCCTCCCTCCCCGTGCGTTCCACATAATAAGGAAGTGGTGTGCGCTCAATGGAGCGCATAGTCCTGAATACGGAAGTGAGTGCTGCATTCCACTGATTGTGGAGCGCGGCACTGCAGACACGATACATGACTTTAAATGTTCATTATATAAAGAGAAAAGAATATATATATATATAATCAGTAACTCAGTATCAGAAGGATTGAGAGGACAAGGAACATCAGTAGTAATAACAATTCATTCAAATGTGACCCCTATCGGTCCTAAAGAAATTTTAAACGAGACATGCAGAATGGAATGATGCTGCTATTACTATCCAGCGGCCCATTAACCCATTACTGGCCACATGCCAATCCCAAAGGACTATATATGTATAGATCTTCATATGCCCATGTATGCTTGGTATTTATATTCCTCTTTTGCTGACAAGATGAAGTCATTGCCAGCTATTGACCTACACTGCATAATCAAATCCTATTATTCTCAAATGGATGGGGGAAGGAAAATGGGGAGGGAAGAGGAGTGAGTGGAATGACCCCCCATAATTACAGGAGGAGAAGGAAAGAAAAGAAGGGGAGAGGGAGATGGGGGAATATGAATATTACTAATGTCCATATAAGTAACTGAATCGGATACAGACCTGGACAAAATATCAAAATACAAAAAGGGAATACACTCATATTTATGACTTCTTAAATAAGATAAGATGTAGCTCTATTGTATCGTATTTAACTTGATACTCTCATTTAGTCCATCTGAATATAAGCAACCAAATTTCAATATCCAGTACACTTCCCTAGAACAAAGCCTATTGAACCTATCGCCCCCTCTGGGTGTGGGGGCAACATGCTCAACACAAATTATGGATAAACTGCTTGGATCTCCAGAATGAATTTGTGTGAAGTGTCTTGATACACTATGTTTGTCAAAAAATTTTAAAATATTTCTGCGGTGCTCCATGAACCTGACGTGTAATGGTCTTGTGGTCCTCCCCACATAATGTAGGCCACATCCGCAAGTTAGTAAATAAATGACAAAATCCGTGTCACAATTCATAAATGACTTCAATTTATATTGTTCAGTATTGCCAGGTAGAGTAAGGGAACATGTTTTTTTCGGCATATATGTACAGGTAGTACAGCGAGTTTTCCCACATCTGAAACACCCAGTGGGTTTAGTGGGTAACCACTCACACCCTACAGGTATTTCTTTTCTCTTTTCATTAAGATCTAAAAAGGTGGGGGCTAATATTGTCTTGAGAGATTTATTTCTCCTGAAGACCACCATAGGTTTAGAAGGTAGTACTTGGTTTAAAGTTCGATCTTGTTTCAGAATTCTATAATTTTTAGAAACAATGGATTTTATTTTATGAGATGAAGTATTGTATTTACATACAAATGCTAATTGTCTTTCACTGTTAGTATTAGCTTTACTATCTTTATTCTAAGTCTTAGGCATAAGAAGTCTAGTCCTATCCATATTATAAACATCATGATAAGCTTGTTTCAATAGATTTTCTGGATATTTTCTACATCTCAGGGAATCCATCAGTTCAAGCGCCTGAGTTGAAGACGTATCAAGATTAGAACAATTTCGTCTGAGTCGCATCATTTGCCCCTTAGGAATATTATATTTCCATGGGGCATAATGAGCGCTCTCAAAGTGTAAATAAGAATGTGTACTTACAGCCTTAATATAATTTGATGTGACAATTTGATGATTGATAATCTCAAGGGTCACATCCAGGAAGTCTATACATTTACTGCTAAAAGTGGATGTGAAAAATAAATTATACGTGTTATCATTCAAATGTGATATAAAAGAAGAAATACTCGAAGAATCCCCATCCCAAATAATAAAAAGATCATCAATGTAACGGCCATAGAAGACCAGGTTCCCCTCCCAGCTGCTTCCCCACACTAGGGAGTCCTCCAGGTCTCCCATGTATAGGTTGGCATAACTGGGGGCGAACCTGGTCCCCATGGCCGTCCCCGTGATTTGTAGATAATACGTGGAAAGAAACAAAAAATAATTATGTGATAAAATAAACGAGATAGATTGAAGTATAAACGCCTGGTGTTCTGCGCTAAGGTCTCCATCAGAGGACAATTTCTTTGAGATCACATCGATCCCTACAGAATGTGGAATATGCGTATATAACGCTTGTACGTCCAACGTTAAAAATTGATAAGTGTCTTTCCACTGTATATTATTAATTTTATTGAGGAAATCTGTTGTATCCCTAAGATGAGACCTCAGCACAGAGACACGTGATTGAAGAAATGAATCAACATAATATGAAATATTTGACATGATAGAACCAATACCAGAAATGATAGGTCTCCCGGGAGGTGCAGTGAGGGATTTGTGGATCTTGGGGAGAAAGTAAAAAGTGGGAGAATTGGGAAAATTAGGTAGCAGAAAACCATACTCTTCCCTGGATATGACCCCAGTTGACACTGCTGTGTCTAGCATAACTTTGATTTTTTGAGAAACATTTCAGTAGGATTTTTATCCAATTTTCGATAAAATTTTTGATCACCAAGTTGTCGATTAGCTTCTCTTATGTACTATCCCAGGAGCAGGATGGCCAACAGAGAGTCATTGCATACACCAGCTGGGGTCTGAAGACAACCGAACGGAATTGTGAGAATTACTCGACCTTCAAGTTGCAGCTTCTTGCCCTTGTCTGGGCCGTAACCGAGAAATCAAAAAACTACTTTCTAGATTGTTACAGACAATAACCCGTAGGCACACTTGTCTACAGCCAGCCTGCCAGCTCTGGAACAGCGGTGGATGTCCCGTCTCACTGGCTTCTGCTACATGGTAGTCTACCGGAGTGGAAAATCTAACAGAAATGCAGACGCATTGTCCCGCCTGCTCACTGAGGACATAGCTAAAGATGAGAAGGATTGGTCAGAAGATGTAGAGACCCCAACTTTCAAACCACAAAGGAAGAGATACTGGATCATCACTTCTGACCCTGTTGCCGCCACGTCTGATACAAGCCCTGATATCCCGCCCTGTGACAACTTAGGGTTTGATTGGGCGAAAGTGCAACACTAGAGCCCAGTGATGCAAGAGTTGATGGGTCACCTTCGTCACAAGAGCTGACTGACACAGACCCAGAGGGCCATTGCCGATCCCGAGTTGGTCAAACTGCTACGACACCGAGACCATATCAGCGTCAAGCATGGACTAGTGGTCTTAACCAGTACCGATCCCAGTACGAATCAGACCATCGTACAAACTTTGCTGCAGAGACAACAAGCCCAATTCCTGTTGACCGCATATCACAATCAGTCCAGTCACTTTATCACCCAGAAAATGGAAGCCACATTAAGGAGGAGGCATTTCTGGGTCGGCATAAGAGAGGATATTGAGCTGTGGTGCCGTGATTGCATGGCCTGCAACCTGAAGAGGAGTCCTGAAGCCAGCAAAAAGGATCCACTGCATCCCATCAAAAGCCATCGGCCATTGGAGCTTGTTGCCCTGGACCATGTAAAACTTGAACCCAGTCCCAGTGGGTACCAGTATGCCTTAGCAATGACTGATTACTATAGCAAGTTCCTGGTTGTTGTCCCTGTTCGTGACTTAACTGCTAAGACCACCACAGAAGTATTCCTCAAGAACTTTGCCAGGTCCTATGGGTACCCCGATCGGATCTTAACCGACCAAGGCCCAGCATTGAGTCACAGCTGTTTCTGGAGTTAGGCACCCTATATGGATGTCGGAAGCTGAGGATGACGGCCTATCACCCTCAGTATAATGGACTGTGCGAGAGAGTGAATCAGATGGTCATCAATATGCTGCGAAGCTTGTTTGCTGAGAAACGCTCACAATGGCCAACACTGTAACCCGAGTTGGCCTACCTGTACAACAATACTAAGCATTGTTCCACTGGCTTCACCCCTTACTACCTTATATTTGTACATCAAGGAAAGCTTCTAAAGGACCTAGAGCTGACTCCTGAAGTGACTGAGCCAATGATTCCACAGATTGATTGGGTGCGGGAGCACCAACACGTACTAAATCTGCACGAGAAATAGTTGATCAGCGCATGGACGCGGCACATCAGCGTCAAGAGATGGGTTATAACAGCAATGCCCATGCTATGCCGCTGCAACTCGGAGATTGCGTATGGAAAAAGAAAAACCACAGTTCGAGTAAGCTTGATGCCATGTGGGAGGATACCCCGTACATTGAGGTGGAGTCCCTACTGATGGACTGTATGCCTACAGAATTCAAAAAGGAAAAGATGGTCCCATCAGCACAGTACCTCGTGATCAGATTAAAAGATATACCACCAAGGTGTCTGAATCCCAACGAGAGGATGTACCTGTGACAGAGGTATGGGGACCTTCAATCGGTGTCCCACTACTTGACCCCATAGAGCTACTTCTCTTCATGTGTGGCTCAGTTCCTTCAGGCCCGTCAGAGGTGATCACCCTAGAAAAGCCAGTACCCAGGCCTGTTGAGAATCTAAGTGGTCCCAGTCATGCTGTTGAGCAATCTGCCAGTTATGTACCTGACCCTACGGTCAGAAGGTCAGACAGATAGTTCACTATATACATACTTAGCTGTGATTGTAAAAATTGCATTTTTGATGTACTTTGTATTCATGCCAATTGAACTCTTAAGTAATGCATGAAGGACTACTTAACAAAGTATATGGACATCCAAGTTTAAAGTTAGCTGTTGTGTATGTTGCTATGAGAAAGACTGTCAGGACATTGGGGGTAATTCCAAGTTCATCGCAGCAGGAAATTTTTTAGCAGTTGGGCAAAACCATGTGCACTGCAGGGGAGGCAGATTTAACATGTGCAGAGAGATTTAGATTTGGGTGTGGTGTGTTCAATCTGCAATCTAATTTGCAGTGTAACAATAAAGCAGCCAGTATTAACCCTACACAGAAACAAAATAACCCACCCAAATCTAACTCTTTCTGCAAATGTTATATCTGCCCCCCCCTGCAGTGCACATGGTTTTGCCCAACTGCTAAAAAATTTCCTGCTGCGATCAACTTGGAATTACCCCCCTTGTACATAACTGTTGCTTTTGTGTGAGGACACGCAACCTTCAAGTGGAGGGATAAATATATGTGGCACCCCACTACCCTGTGGTGCCCCACTGTAGCACAGGCCAGTGCATATTGATGCCTTGCAACACAGCACTGCATAGGTTAACTATCCCCTAACTTTTCGTGATATCAGCAGGAACTGACATGGAGGGCACTAGGAATCAGGGAAATGAAGCCTAGAATCAGAGGAGCCCAACTGTCACAGCCAGAGAGCAGGGAGAAAAGTACCCTATGATTGGCTGACCACCTGACATCTATAAAGCAGGAAGGAACGGGCCTTTGGATTGGCCGTATGGAGAGCAGGAAGCTGAGCAGGCGGGGTTACTGCTCTGAGGAGAGTGTGTGAGGCTGCAGCATGGAGAGTCGTCATCCAGAGAGCCCTGAAGGGGTGACCAGCGGCAAAGGGTAAGCGGTCATATGTGGAGCCACATGTACCTGACATGGAGTGAGACACCAGGGCAGGAAGCATTGCAGCTGCTGAGAAAGAAGCGCTGACAGAAATCAAGTCAGCGTGCGATTCGCAAGTGAAGCAGCAGGGAGTCCCTGTCATCACAGCTGGGAAGCACTGAAGAGGCTGCCCGACAGTCAGAGGGTGGAGTGCAGCTGCGGGGAACAGTGAGTAATCTTGCCCCTTCACATTGTGTCTGTGACAGTGCCTCAGCACAGCCAGCCATATCCCAGTGACAGCCAGGACCCCTTTTTGTGTCATCCTCCAGTCAGCCCTGTTTAAGTCTGTCAGCACAGACTAAGACCCCTGTCACTCATCACCTGAGACTGCCAGGGTCAGATTCCTGTCAGCCAGCCAGTACAGAAGAAGCACAGCCTTGCCCGACAGGCAGAGCCCAGGGAGAGAATTTGATGCTTTCAGTCTGCGCAAGGTCACCCGGGGATAGCAACAGTGTTGCGTTCAAGGAACGAGGAAAGAGGTTACTGCCTATTAGGAGTTACCTTAAAGAGGGTGATATTAGTCAGCACTGGTACCAACAGAACCAGCCCGTGCAAACAATATTGAACCCCCCTTACCTTTGATAGTGCGTGGCTATCTGACAGAATTGCATCCAGTTATCTCAGTTCCTATTTGCCTCAGGATTTGTACTGAAAGCCTTTTTATAGGATATCTGAGACAATACACAAAACCCAGTTACTATTTACTGCCGATTGTACTCCTACACTCTCTAGTGGACACTTGAAATGCTGTAAGGAACACAAGGTCAGGGCGTACCGCAAAAAGGGGTGTGGTCACACAAGGAAGGGGTATGGCCACAATGGTACCCACAATTCAAATAACGCCACACAGTATTACAATCTTATTCACATTACCCCAAACGTAGTGCCCCTGATTCATATTATACCACACAGTGGTGCCCCTTATTCACATTACGCCACACAGTGCTATCCCTTATACACAATGCGAACAGTAGTGGTCACACAGTGGTGTTGCAAGGTGCCATGGTGCCCGGAGCAAGAGTATGGTTCATCACCCCCTCCTCTATACTGATTTGGGGGCATGTTAAATTTGAAAAGAAAAAGATACTTTAAAATGGGTGACTGGGCCAGTTCTAGACCTTGAGGAGCTCAGGCCAAAAAATACCTTTGGTGCCTGCCATGCACAAAACAGGGACAATGGGGTAAATTTACTAAGATTCGTATTTTCCCGTTTCAGGTCAAAGTTCAATCACGAATGACATCGAAAGTGTAAAACTGCAACTTTTTGAATTGGTTACGACGGATTTACTAAGCTGTCGTATTCGGGTTTTTCTTTTGTTCCGATGTCGATGTCATTCGTGTTTTTTTTTTAATTTTTACGGCAGTGATTAGCAAAACACTGCCGACTTTTTTACAATGAATCTCGGCCGGATCTGTGTGATCCGTGCTGGGGTTCATTTTTTTTTTTTTTTTTAAATTAAACACTGTAAAATCCAAAAAAAAAATTGCGTGGGGTCCCCCCTCCTAAGCATAACCAGCCTCGGGCTCTTTGAGCCGATCCTGGTTGCAAAAATATGGGGGAAAAAATGACAGGGGTTACCCCATATTTAAGCAACCAGCATCGGGCTCTGCGCCTGGTCCTGGTTCCAAAAATACGGGGGACAAAAAGAGTAGGGGTCCCCCGTATTTCTAAAACCAGCACCGGGCTCCACTAGCTGGACAGATAATGCCACAGCCGGGGGTCACTTTGATATAGTGCCCTGCGGCCGTAGCATCAAAAATCCAACTAGTCACCCCTGGCCGGGGTACCCTGGGGGAGTGGGGACCCCTTCAATCAAGGGGTCCCCCCCCCCAGCCACCCAAGGGCCAGGGGTGAAGCCTGAGGCTGTCCCCCCCCATCCAATGGGCTGCGGATGGGGAGGCTGATAGCCTTTTGTGATAATGAAAATATATTGTTTTTAGTAGCAGTACTACAAGGCCCAGCAAGCCTCCCCCGCATGCTGGTACTTGGAGAACCACAAGTACCAGCATGCGGCGGAAAAACGGGCCCGCTGGTACCTGTAGTACTACTACTAAAAAAATACCAAAAAAAAGACAAGACACACACACCTTGAAAGTAAAGATTTATTACATACATGCACACAAACATACATACATACTTACCTTATGTTCACACGCAGGTCGGTCCTCTTGTCCAGTAGAATCCATGGGGTACCTGTAGAAAAAATTATACTCACAAAATCCAGTGTAGATCGGTCCTCTTCAAATCCATTTGTAATCCACGTACTTGATTAAAATAAAAAAACGGACACACGAGCCACGAACTGAAAGGGGCCCCATGTTTTCACATGGGACTCCTTTCCCCGAATGCCAGAAACCCACTCTGACTTCTGTCTAAGTGGGTTTCCTCAGCCAATCAGGGAGCGCCACGTTGTAGCACTCTCCTGATCGGCTGTGTGCTCCTGTACTGAGTGACAGGCGGCACACGGCAGTGTTACAATGTAGCGCCTATGCGCTCCATTGTAACCAATGGTGGGAACTTTCTGCTCAGCGGTGACGTCACTTTAGGTCAACCGCAGGGCAGAAAGTTCCCACCATTGGTTACAATGGAGCGCATAGGCGCTACATTGTAACACTGCCGTGTGCCGCCTGTCACTCAGTACAGGAGCACACAGCCGATCAGGAGAGTGCTACAACGTGGCGCTCCCTGATTGGCTGAGGAAACCCACTTAGACAGAAGTCAGAGTGGGTTTCTGGCATTCGGGGAAAGGAGTCCCATGTGAAAACATGGGGCCCCTTTCAGTTCGTGGCTCGTGTGTCCGTTTTTTTATTTTAATCAAGTACGTGGATTACAAATGGATTTGAAGAGGACCGATCTACACTGGATTTTGTGAGTATAATTTTTTCTACAGGTACCCCATGGATTCTACTGGACAAGAGGACCGACCTGCGTGTGAACATAAGGTAAGTATGTATGTATGTTTGTGTGCATGTATGTAATAAATCTTTACTTTCAAGGTGTGTGTGTCTTGTCTTTTTTTTTGGTATTTTTTTAGTAGTAGTACTACAGGTACCAGCGGGCCCGTTTTTCCGCCGCATGCTGGTACTTGTGGTTCTCCAAGTACCAGCATGCGGGGGAGGCTTGCTGGGCCTTGTAGTACTGCTACTAAAAACAATATCTTTTCATTATCACAAAAGGCTATCAGCCTCCCCATCCGCAGCCCATTGGATGGGGGGGGACAGCCTCGGGCTTCACCCCTGGCCCTTGGGTGGCTGGGGGGGGGGGACCCCTTGATTGAAGGGGTCCCCACTCCCCCAGGGTACCCCGGCCAGGGGTGACTAGTTGGATTTTTGATGCCACGGCCGCAGGGCACTATATAAAAGTGACCCCCGGCTGTGGCATTATCTGTCCAGCTAGTGGAGCCCGGTGCTGGTTTTAAAAATACGGGGGACCCCTACTCTTTTTGTCCCCCGTATTTTTGGAACCAGGACCAGGCGCAGAGCCCGATGCTGGTTGCTTAAATATGGGGGAACCCCTGTCATTTTTTCCCCCATATTTCTTCAACCAGGATAGGCTCAAAGAGCCCGGGGCTGGTTATGCTTAGGAGGGGGGACCCCACGCAATTTTTTTTTTGGAAAAAAAACACTTTCCCACCCCTTCCCACTGATAGACATGCACGGATCTCATGGATCCCTGCATGCCTATGCAATCACGAATATAAAAAGCAGGTCTGCTTTTTTTTAGCACTTTTTTGCGATTTGTAATTTTTCACGGCAGTGCTTTCCTCTTTGGAGATTTGCACTTTTTAGTAAATGACCGAGTTCTACTAATTTGCTGGTGTATTTTGACCGATGGTGTATTCATTCGTATTTTTTTACAACTACTTCCAAAAAAATACGAATGCCCTCATCTCTGCCGTGATTTGAGTTTAGTAAATTACCGAGATGACACTTTGAAGAAAAAACGGCATCTCGGTCAAAATCGGGACCTTAGTAAATTTACCCCAGTGTGTTCCAAAAATATATGGGCATGGCCACAGAATAGTACCAATTCACATTACACCGCACAGTAGTGTCCATCAGTCACATTACACCTCACAGTAGTGTCCGTTATTCACATTACACCGCACAGTAGTGTCCGTTATTCACATTACACCGTAGAGTTGTGTCCGTCAGCCACATTACACCACACAGTAGTGTTCGTCAGTCACATTACACCACATAGTAGCGTCCGTCAGTCACATTATACCGCACAGTAGCGTCAGTCAGTCACATTACACCGCACAGTAGCGTCCGTCAGTCACATTACACCGCACTGTAGCGTCCGTCAGTCACATTACACTGCACAGTAGTGTCCATCAGTCACATTACACCGCACAGTAGCGTCCGTCAGTCACATTACACAGCACTGTAGGGTCTGCTATTCATATTTAATCACACAGTAGTACCCTTATACATATTAGGCCACACAGGAGACCACCTTATACACGTTTGCCAGGTAGATCCGCCTATGCACATTATGCTAGGTACAGCCCTCCACAGCATGGCCCCAGTACCTGAAGGATGTCCCGGCTCCGGTGCTACTCCTTCTCTGCCTTCTCCTCCCCCGTCTCTCACAGTCTCTGTTACCACTGCAGCGGCTCTGTAGGATGTCAGCAGTGATGCCGAGATGGGGGGTGGCAGGTACTAATCACCCAGGCCTGTGACTAATGGAGGGGCATGGCACTCCCTATCCTGTCCCTTCTTATAGGGCAGCAGCAGCATAAGCTCTCTTCTTAGCAGCACAGCACATGCTGCTGTGTGCTGTGCTGCAGAGATGCAGAGAGACTGCTGCTACTGCTGAGCCTCTGTCTATTGTTCGGCTTGTGGGGGGAGTGATCACACAGATCACCCCCCCCCCCTTGAACTGACACTGGCTTAGGGGGGTCATATCCCCCCCAATGCTGCAAAGATGTTATTTTTTACCTTTTTCATAAGGGGGCGTGATCACGCATCCCTGAGATTAGGCCACACCCCCAAAATTTTGCCCTTCCCCGCATACCTGTCAAGTAGCAGTGGATGTTCTTGGCAGTGGCGCTGTGTGTGGGCTGAGGTTGCGCACTACACACAGTCTATCTGGGGAAGGGAGGGAGCGGCGCTACATGCTGCCAGCGCTGCTACCTGTCATCCAGTGTGACAGGCACAGTGGCAGCCGGCATCAGCAAGGTAGCATAGCTGGGAAAGCACCTCTTCAGCTGGGCGCCTCCCTGCACTGCATACCCTTGCTGAGCGTGTAGCGCCGGCTCTGACTATGGTTAATAGTAATTCTACAGCCACCGTGTGGACACCTGGGACACTAATACGAACACCATTCCTGGTTATGTGCTGCCAGTCAATTGGTAGACATTTAAGGTTATGGTTAATAGTGACGTAATAGTATACAATAAATAATTTGTGAGAAGTTTGTTTACGACAAGTGTATTGAAGAAATGCTTTTAATTGTGAGTTCTCCTAAAAGCCGTGAACTTGTTATATGTAACTAAAATGTTTAATGCTTAACTATATTGCCTGTGATACCACATGATCTCAAACTGCTGATCTTCTGCATATTGATCTATTCTTATACTGTATATGGTGGCATTGCTTAATTTCAATTCTACCCTACTAACCCATTTAATCCTGACAGCATTATTGGTGATAATAAAATACCAGTCACTGTCCAAATGTGTGGTGACTTGTTTGTCTGGGGTCTGTTCGGGGGTCCTCATCCTTCTTCTGGGTGTCCAGAGGTGACAAGAAAGCAGAGTCCAAGAAGACTGGGACCGACATCACCAGGGGAAATTAAGGTACGAAACACCGCTACTACACCACCCGGTGGCCTGTGACAACTATATGCTAATCACATAATTTTAGCCATGCCCCTATGCAAAATATGGGCAAATCGTATCATTTCCCCCGTGAGGGGGCATGACCTAATGATGCACTTAGCCCAGTTTTTCCCCCCATCAACGCCCAGCTGCTTCTCCTCTCCAGGCATCTCCTAGAGAGGGGATTAGTAAAGTTGGTAAGTATAGTATGTATATGGGGAGCAGTATGAGTTACCGTTGCATGGGATCCCGATGCTCAAAATACCGACGGCAGGATCCCGATTTTTATGAAGCCAACTGGGGTGTTCTCCCCTCTCCCCAGCCCTCTAATCCTCCCTTCCCACAGCCTAAACCTAACCTCCCCCTTGGTGCCTAAACAGTGCCAGGGACACATATGCCCCCAGTGCCCCATATGCCCCCCAGTGCCAGCTACACACATACCCCCAGTGCCCTATATGCCCCTCGAGTGCCAGGTACACATATACCCCCAGTGCCAAATATGCTCCCCCAGTGCCAAATATGCCCCCCTGGTGCCAAATATGCTCCCCCAGTGCCAAATATGCCCCCCCGCCGTGCCAAATATGCTCTCCCGGTGCCAAATATGTCCCCCAGTGCCAACTATGCACCCCCCCGGTGCCAAATATGCCCCCCCCCAGTGCCAAATATGCTCCCCCAGTGCCAGGTACATCCCCCCCTGGGCTCCCCTGCTGCTGTACCTTTTGGAAAGGAGGACACGGAGGGCACAGCGCACGCCTCTCCTGTGTGTCCCTCCTGCGTCTTCGGCGGCAGTGGCGTGTCTGTCAAATGAAGTGCCGGTTCGTGAGCCAATCAGAGCTCAGAAACAGGCACTTCATTTAACAGTAACGCCGCTGCCGCCGGAGCCCCAGGAGGGACACACAGGAGAGGCGCGTGCTGTGCCCTCAGTGTCCTCCTTCCCAAAACAGAATCAGTGGCGGCGGCGGCCTCCAAGCGACTGCAGGGGCTGCGGGGCCCTAGTTATGCCACTGACTTCGGGGGTGGGAAGGTTAGGCTGTGGGGAGGCGGGGGTTAGGGTTAGGCACCCACGAGTAGGGTTAGGATTAGGCACCCCCGGGGAGGGTTAGGTTAGGTATCCCCGGGGAGGGTTGGTGTTAGGCTGCAGGGCAGGGTTTGTAAGGGTTAGGTACCTCATTGTTTAGGTGTCGGGATTCCCAGCGCCAGGATGCTGCAGTCGGTATTTTGACTGCCGGCATCCTGACCAAACAGGTGAGTTCTCCACTGATCCTAGTAGTCCTTGCAGTCACTATGTGGCAGTGCCGTTTCTAGGGGCGGGCGAGCTGTGCAACCGCACGGGGCGCCCGCCGCGGCACTTTGTGTGTCCTTATCTCCTCTCCTCCCTCTTCCCGAGCGCTCCTGCTCGGGGGGCGGAGTTTTGCGGAATGACGCGTTTGCGTCGTGACGTCACGACGCAAACGCGTCATTCCACGAAGCCCCGCCCCCCGAGCAGGAGCGCTCGGGGAGAGAGAGGAGAGGAGATAAGCCTGGAAGGAGGAGGCGGCCGGCGCGAGGGACGTGAGTCGGCGGTACCCGAAGAGCGGGAAGATATAAGTATTATCTCTATCTCTCTCTCTCTCCCCCTTCCTCCCCCCCCCCACTTGACACCTGCCTGCCGCACTGTGTAAAATGGGGATACCTGCCTGCCGCACTGTGTAAAATGGGGATACCTGCCTGCCGCACTGTGTAAAATGGAGATACCTGCCTGCCGCACTGTGTAAAATGGGGGCACCTGCCTGCGTACTGTGTAAAATGGGGATACCTGCCTGCCGCACTGTGTAAAATGGGGGTACCTGCCTGCATACTGTGTAAAATGGGGATACCTGCCTGCCGCACTGTGTAAAATGGGGGCACCTGCCTGCGTACTGTGTAAAATGGGGATACCTGCCTGCCGCACTGTGTAAAATGGGGATATCTGCCTGCCGCACTGTGTAAAATGGGGACACCTGCCTGCGTACTGTGTAAAATGGGGGCACCTGCCTGCGTACTGTGTAAAATGGGGACACCTGCCTGCCGCACTGTGTAAAATGGGGACACCTGCCTGCCGCACTGTGTAAAATGGGGGCACCTGCCTGCGTACTATGTAAAATGGGGATATCTGCCTGCCGCACTGTGTAAAATGGGGGCATCTGCCTGCGTACTGTGTAAAATGGGGATATCTGCCTGCCGTACTGTGTAAAATGGGGATACCTGCCTGCCGCACTGTGTAAAATGGGGGCACCTGCCTGCCGCGCTGTGTAAAATGCGGACACCTGCCTGCCGCGCTGTGTAATATGGGGACACTTGCCTGCTGTAATGTGTAAAATGGGGACTTTTTTTATTTTTATTTTCCCCCCTGTGGTGGGCGTGATTATATCAGATGAGGCCACGCCCACTTTAATGAGACCACACCCATTTTAATCAGGCCACACACCCTTGTCGGGAGCGCGCGCACCTTTGGCGCGCACATGCTTTTTCTTTTTATAGCTATATGGGGGGGGGGGGGGGGCATTTTGAAATCTCGCACTTGGAGCCAAATTGTCTAGAAACGGCCCTGCTATGTGGTGTCAATAACTGTGAGCAACAGGACAAGACAGTAGTGTAAAGTTAGGTACACGGTGTGTGATTGGTCGAACCGACAATCGGCACAATTTTTCAGCCAGTGGATGGGTTCAATATCGGAACCACACACTAAGCATTTTTTATATGTTACCGATTTTCTGTCACACCTTACTGAATTTGCATATGTCCGCCCACAATTGAGTATGAGGTAACCAGGATACCATAGGAGTATGGGCAGATTATTGAGAAGTATTAGAACATGAGGACATGGACTGAAACTGTGGGGAGGTAGGTTCAGGGGAAATATGAGGAAAAATGACTTCACCGAAAGGGTAGTGGACAAGTGGAATAGCCTCCCATCAGAGGTGGTAGAGGCTAAGGCAGTAGAGCAAGTTAAACATGCTTGGGATAGACATAAGGATATCCTTACAAAGAAAATAAGGATCAAATAAGGTTTGATGTATAAATATGTTAAAAAGGGGCAGACAAGATGGGCCAAGTGGTTCTTATCTGCCGTCACATTCTGCGACACCTTATGCCAACATTGGCCCTCATTCCGAGTTGTTCGCTCGGTATTTTTCATCGCATCGCAGTGAAAATCCGCTTAGTGCGCATGCGCAATGTTCGCACTGCGACTGCGCCAAGTAACTTTACTATGAAGAAAGTATTTTTACTCACGGCTTTTTCTTCGCTCCGGCGATCGTAATGTGATTGACAGGAAATGGGTGTTACTGGGCGGAAACACGGCGTTTCAGGGGCGTGTGGCTGAAAACGCTACCGTTTCCGGAAAAAACGCAGGAGTGGCCGGAGAAACGGTGGGAGTGCCTGGGCGAACGCTGGGTGTGTTTGTGACGTCAACCAGGAACGACAAGCACTGAAATGATCGCACAGGCAGAGTAAGTCTGAAGCTACTCTGAAACTGCTAAGTAGTTAGTAATCGCAATATTGCGAATACATCGGTCGCAATTTTAAGAAGCTAAGATTCACTCCCAGTAGGCGGCGGCTTAGCGTGTGTAACTCTGCTAAATTCGCCTTGCGACCGATCAACTCGGAATGAAGGCCATAGTATGCAATAAAACTGGTCAATTAACATGTTATTAGCAAATCAGTCCAATAATTGTATTGTATGTGGGTACATTTAGTATATAGCAGAGGGAGCAGTACTGGCAGGACATGCTTCATATTTGCACACTGTATATTTATTTATATAGTTAACTATAATACATGTAAAAGTATGAATTCTGGTTACACAGTGTTCACATACATGAGGAAAGCAAGCCGAAGGCTGCCTAAGCCTGAAGCCACATAAGCACCCTGGGTTTTTGTGACTAATGTGTTAAAGACAGGGCAGTGCTAGCTTAGTGATATCATGTAGGGTCAGGTGTTTTTGTCTGCCTATTAAAGAGATTGTAGGAGGGGTGTATATATAATACAGTACTTATAGGCAGGTCCTGTGGGCCATCTTTCTCTTTGCCATTTGGAAGTACTGTAGTAAGCATCACTGTGTTTTCACTGTATTGTTTAAAGCTTGTGCATATTCTATATTGCTGTCCCTTTTTCGTTTTTGGTAGCTAATTATGCAGTCACTATATTTGTAGACAAAACTTGTATTGTTTGCAGATTCCTGGGCTTTTCCCCTTTTTCCTCTCTACCCCTGCTGTTCCCACTTCAGCTATCTGCCCGTATTCCCCTTGCTGCTGCCATGCCCCACCCGTGTAGGTCTTCGCCCCCGCCACCTGGTTGAGGCTGCTCGCCCGCTTACCTCTGCGGGACCCACGCGGCCTCGTGTGCGGGTGGTTGCTCCCCCTCCTGCCTCCCCTGCCATGTTTGCTGGTCGCAGCGGAGGCCCTCCGCTGGCAGCTCCTCTCCTCCTCTGCCCGCTTTGACTGACGTCAAGCGCGGGGCTCCTGCGGCGCTAGTGCTCCCTCCGGCTGGGACTCCGTTAGCGTGCTTGGCCGGAGTTCCGGGCAGCGCTGCAGCTGGTGGGGTGACGTCCAGCACCCTTCCGCCGTGCTCCCCTGCGGGGGACTGCAAATTAGTTAGTTGTTTGTCTTGTTCCTCCATGGGGCTGGGTGCTGCTGGGGATTCAGTTGCTGGGCTGCCACATGATGTCAGTGGTATGTCTGGCGTGCTGTTTCCCCATGCAGGCGCCCCAGTGTCTGCCCCTTCCACCTTTGGGTCCTCCCTTTTCCCTAGCCAGCAGTCCCTAGGAATTTGTACAGGGGCACTCCTAGTCTCCCAGATCCTGCTGCCCCCATCAGGGAGCTTGTCTCACATAGTTGGTATGCAGCACCTTTTACGCCTGCCAGTTCTGCCCTGCCCCCGTGTTGGGTTACCTGGCCATCCGTCTCCAGTCCGGCCTTCGGCTTACTGAGCGGGACTCCTGCGACCGCGCTTACTCCTCCTCCCCAGCTTTCCCTTACCTCCCCCCCCTTTGCCATCTCGACCCCTCCTCCTTTGTCAGCTTTTTTTGCTCCCCCCTGCCCCCTCCCTCCGAATCTCCATTAGGTGTCGGGGATGTGAGCAGGCTTTCACCTCCCGCAGTGTCCTCTGTGACTGCAGAGCAACGGGGGTCATCGATGCTGAGGATTGGGATCTATAGAGCGGGCGAGGCTGGGGGATCGAGTGTCCCCGAAGAGGAGTTGCCTGGTCCAGTTGCCAAGGCCGAAGATGCCGGAGGTCCTCCAGGGAGCGGTGAGCTTATTGTTACTTTATGCTTCTTCTGCAAGTTCTTCCACCAGTTCTTCTTCTGTTACAGGGTCTACCGCATCCCCTAGACACCCGCTTAATCGGCTATGCTGATTGTACATCACATTAACAAGATGGATAGGAGAGCCAAGGGATAGGGTGTTGCCATGGTGACGGAGCCTCCCCTGTTTACGGAGATGGTCCATTGCACGAACACCGTGGTTATTAGGTGTTTGCGTAAACGTATGAGGGAAAGATTAGGATGGGTAAATATGTAGATATGGTCACCCTTACAGATGACATGAGGTAGGCTTTTGATAAGGCTGGGAGGTTTAGGGGCATTGGTGAAAATGCTTTTCGGAATTTTCATTCGGTGGCTCCAGGGTCTCTTGGTCTTTTCGGCTTGCTACACCGATACCAGGCCAGCTGAATATCATTACATAGTCAACTATTTGTTCCTGGTCCACGAAATGTGCTTAACCTCCAAAGGGTATGCTTGGCGGGAGTATGATGAAAAGTTCCGTCGTAATAAGGTCGGCTGCCCGACCTTGCCCATGGGGTTTAAGACGTGGAGGTGTGGCTAGATATCACGGTAAGCCCCCTGTAGATGCCCAGTGCAGCGAGCAGCTCCCGGGCGTCCGCACGAGTCCGTCCGCTGGAAATAAGGGTAAGTGTTTTGCCTTAACGACGGCAAGTGTGTCCGAGGGTCCAGTTGTCGTTTTTGCTGCTCCTGTGGAGTGTGTGGTGGGGGTCACCCGGCATAGGACTTCACTTCCGCTTCCAGTGCCGGCCCTCTGATGCTGCTGATGCACTCGGAGGCAGTAAGTAAAGCGTTTTCTCCTATTAGGATTGATGAATTAATTAAGTGGGTGGTTTTTTACCCAGGTACCCTGTCCGATCAGTTTTTGTTGGATGGTTTCCGTAATGGGTTTAGGCTACCCATTGCGGATTCCATTATTGTGGTCTCCTGCCGCAATTTGAAGTCTGTGCGTGATTTCCCGCAGGTGGTCTCCCGGAAGTTTCAGTCCGAATAATGACGGCAGCCCGACCTTGCCCATGGGGTTTAAGGATGTGGAGGTGTGGCTAGATATCACGGTAAGCCCCCTGTAGATGCCCAGTGCAGCGAGCCACTCCCGGGCGTCCGCACAAGTCCGTCCGTGGAAATAAGGGTAAGTGTTTTGCCTTTAACGACGGCAAGTGTGTCCGAGGGTCCAGTTGTCGTTTTCGCCGCTCCTGTGGAGTGTGTGGTGGGGGTCACCTGGCATAGGACTTCACTTCCGCTTCCGATGCCCGGCCCTCTGTGGCTGCTGACGCACTCGGAGGCAGTAAGTAAAGCACTTTCTCCCATTAGGATTGATGAATTAATTAAGTGGGTGGTTTTTTACCCAGGTACCCTGTGCAATCAGTTTTTGTTGGATGGTTTCCATTATGGGTTTAGGCTACCCATTGCGGATTCCGTTATTGTGGTCTCCTGCCGCAATTTGAAGTCTGTGCGTGATTTCCCGCAGGTGGTCTCCCGGAAGGTTCAGTCCGAAGTACGCTTGGGGCGCACGTGTGCCCCTCCCCCCCCCCCCCCCCGTTGCCGGGGCCATGTATTGCGCCCTTGGGAGTGGTTCCCAAGAAGACCCTGGGTCAGTTCCGCCTCATTCAGCACTTGTCACACCGACATGGAGGTCCGGTCAATGACGCTGTCCCGTCGGAAGCCTGCCGTGTTCGGTACCAATCTTTTGACGATGCCCTTCAGTTAGTTAGGGCGGCTGGCCCCGGTGTGCTGTTGGTCAAACTGGACATTTGAGTCCGCCTTTTGCCTTCTTCCAATCCATCTCGATGCCCTGCGGTTTCTGGGTTTCCGTTTAGGGGGCAGTTTCTATTAGTGATGAGCGGGTTCGGTTCCTCGGAATCCGAACCCCCCCGAACTTCAGCCTTTTTACACGGGTCCGAGGCAGACTCGGATCTTCCCGCCTTGCTCGGTTAACCCGAGCGCGCCCGAACGTCATCATCCCGCTGTCGGATTCTCGCGAGGCTCGGATTCTATCGCGAGACTCGGATTCTATATAAGGAGCCGCGCGTCGCCGCCATTTTCACACGTGCATTGAGATTGATAGGGAGAGGACGTGGCTGGCGTCCTCTCCGTTTAGAATAGAAATAGATAGTGAGAGTGAGACACTTGATTTACTGGAGCTTAGGAGTACTCAGAGAGTGCAGAGTTTACTAGTGACTGACCAGTGACCACCAGTGCAGTTTTATTATTATTTAATATAATCCGTTCTCTGCCTGAAAAAAAACGATACACAGTGACACAGTATACCATATCTGTGCTCAGCCTCAGTGTGCTGCATCATCTATGTATATCTGACTGTGCTGAGTGCTCACTGCTCACACAGCTTAATTGTGGGGGAGACTGGGGAGCAGTTATAGCAGGAGTACATTAACAGTGCACACTTTTGCTGCCAGAGTGCCACTGCCAGTGTGACTGACCAGTGACCACTGACCACCAGTATATTGTGATTGTCTGCCTGAAAAAGTTAAACACTCGTCGTGTGGTGTTTTTATTCTATAAACGCATTCTGCTGACAGTGTCCAGCAGGTCCGTCATTATATAATATATACCTGTCCGGCTGCAGTAGTGATATATATATATTTTTTATGTCATTATCATCCAGTCTATATTAGCAGCAGACGCAGTACGGTAGTCCACGGCTGTAGCTACCTCTGTGTCGGCAGTCGCTCGTCCATCCATAATTGTATACCACCTACCTGTGGTGTTTTTTTTTTTTTTCTATCTTCTTGATACTAGTAGCTTACTTTAGGAGTCTGCAGTGCTGACAGTGTCCAGCAGGTCCGTCATTATATAATATATACCTGTCCGGCTGCAGTAGTGATATATATATATTTTTTATATCATTATCATCCAGTCTATATTAGCAGCAGACGCAGTACGGTAGTCCACGGCTGTAGGTACCTCTGTGTCGGCAGTCGCTCGTCCATCCATAATTGTATACCACCTACCTGTGGTGGTTTTTTTTTTTTTCTATCTTCTTGATACTAGTAGCTTACTTTAGGAGTCTGCAGTGCTGACAGTGTCCAGCAGGTCCGTCATTATATAATATATACCTGTCCGGCTGCAGTAGTGATATATATATATTTTTTATATCATTATCATCCAGTCTATATTAGCAGCAGACGCAGTACGGTAGTCCACGGCTGTAGCTACCTCTGTGTCGGCAGTCGCTCGTCCATCCATAATTGTATACCACCTACCTGTTGTGTTTTTTTTTTCTATCTTCTTGATACTAGTAGCTTACTTTAGGAGTCTGCAGTGCTGACAGTGTCCAGCAGGTCCGTCATTATATAATATATACCTGTCCGGCTGCAGTAGTGATATATATATATATATTTTTTATATCATTATCATCCAGTCTATATTAGCAGCAGACGCAGTACGGTAGTCCACGGCTGTAGCTACCTCTGTGTCGGCAGTCGCTCGTCCATCCATAATTGTATACCACCTACCTGTGGTGTTTTTTTTTTTTCTATCTTCTTGATACTAGTAACTTACTTTAGGAGTCTGCAGTGCTGACAGTGTCCAGCAGGTCCGTCATTATATAATATATACCTGTCCGGCTGCAGTAGTGATATATATATATTTTTTATATCATTATCATCCAGTCTATATTAGCAGCAGACGCAGTACGGTAGTCCACGGCTGTAGCTACCTCTGTGTCGGCAGTCGCTCGTCCATCCATAATTGTATGCCACCTACCTGTTGTGTTTTTTTTTTTCTATCTTCTTGATACTAGTAGCTTACTTTAGGAGTCTGCAGTGCTGACAGTGTCCAGCAGGTCCGTCATTATATAATATATACCTGTCCGGCTGCAGTAGTGATATATATATATTTTTTATATCATTATCATCCAGTCTATATTAGCAGCAGACGCAGTACGGTAGTCCACGGCTGTAGCTACTTCTGTGTCGGCAGTCGCTCGTCCATCCATAATTGTATACCACCTACCTGTGGTGTTTTTTTTTTTCTTCTATCTTCTTGATACTAGTAGCTTACTTTAGGAGTCTGCAGTGCTGACAGTGTCCAGCAGGTCCGTCATTATATAATATATACCTGTCCGGCTGCAGTAGTGATATATATATATTTTTTATATCATTATCATCCAGTCTATATTAGCAGCAGACGCAGTACGGTAGTCCACGGCTGTAGCTACCTCTGTGTCGGCAGTCGCTCGTCCATCCATAATTGTATACCACCTACCTGTGGTGTTTTTTTTTTCTATCTTCTTGATACTAGTAGCTTACTTTAGGAGTCTGCAGTGCTGACAGTGTCCAGCAGGTCCGTCATTATATAATATATACCTGTCCGGCTGCAGTAGTGATATATATATATTTTTTATATCATTATCATCCAGTCTATATTAGCAGCAGACGCAGTGCGGTAGTCCATGGCTGTAGCTACCTCTGTGTCGGCAGTCGCTCGTCCATCCATAAGTATACTAGTATCCATCCATCTCCATTGTTTACCTGAGGTGCCTTTTAGTTGTGCCTATTAAAATATGGAGAACAAAAATGTTGAGGTTTCAAAAATAGGGAAAGATCAAGATCGACTTCCACCTCGTGCTGAAGCTGCTGCCACTAGTCATGGCCGAGACGATGAAATGCCATCAACGTCGTCTGCCAAGGCCGATGCCCAATGTCATAGTACAGAGCATGTAAAATCCAAAACACCAAATATCAGTAAAAAAAGGACTCAAAAATCTAAAATAAAATTGTCGGAGGAGAAGCGTAAACTTGCCAATATGCCATTTACCACACGGAGTGGCAAGGAACGGCTGAGGCCCTGGCCTATGTTCATGGCTAGTGGTTCAGCTTCACATGAGGATGGAAGCACTCAGCCTCTCGCTAGAAAAATGAAAAGACTCAAGCTGGCAAAAGCACAGCAAAGAACTGTGCGTTCTTCGAAATCACAAATCCACAAGAAGAGTCCAATTGTGTCGTTTGCGATGCCTGACCTTCCCAACACTGGACGTGAAGAGCATGCGCCTTCCACCATTTGCACGCCCCCTGCAAGTGCTGGAAGGAGCACCCGCAGTCCAGTTCCTGATAGTCAGATTGAAGATGTCAGTGTTGAAGTACACCAGGATGAGGAGGATATGGGTGTTGCTGGCGCTGGGGAGGAAATTGACCAGGAGGATTCTGATGGTGAGGTGGTTTGTTTAAGTCAGGCACCCGGGGAGACACCTGTTGTCCGTGGGAGGAATAGGGCCATTGACATGCCTGGTGAAAATACCAAAAAAATCAGCTATTCGGTGTGGAAATATTTCAACAGAAATGCGGACAACATTTGTCAAGCCGTGTGTTGCCTTTGTCAAGCTGTAATAAGTAGGGGTAAGGACGTTAACCACCTCGGAACATCCTCCCTTATACGTCACCTGCAGCGCATTCATCATAAGTCAGTGACAAGTTCAAAAACTTTGGGCGACAGCGGAAGCAGTCCACTGACCAGTAAATCCCTTCCTCTTGTAACCAAGCTCACGCAAACCACCCCACCAACTCCCTCAGTGTCAATTTCCTCCTTCCCCAGGAATGCCAATAGTCCTGCAGGCCATGTCACTGGCAATTCTGACGAGTCCTCTCCTGCCTGGGATTCCTCCGATGCATCCTTGCGTGTAACGCCTACTGCTGCTGGCGCTGCTGTTGTTGCTGCTGGGAGTCGATGGTCATCCCAAAGGGGAAGTCGTAAGACCACTTTTACTACTTCCACCAAGCAATTGACTGTCCAACAGTCCTTTGCGAGGAAGATGAAATATCACAGCAGTCATCCTGCTGCAAAGCGGATAACTGAGGCCTTGGCATCCTGGGCGGTGAGAAACGTGGTTCCGGTATCCATCATTACTGCAGAGCCAACTAGAGACTTGTTGTAGGTACTGTGGAGCAGGGCAGGCTCAGGACTATATGACTGTGACAGCCCACTGGGTAGATGTATGGACTCCCGCCGCAAGAACAGCAGCGGCGGCACCAGTAGCAGCATCTCGCAAACGCCAACTCTTTCCTAGGCAGGCTACGCTTTGTATCACCGCTTTCCAGAATACGCACACAGCTGAAAACCTCTTACGGCAACTGAGGAAGATCATCGCGGAATGGCTTACCCCATTTGGACTCTCCTGTGGATTTGTGGCATCGGACAACGCCAGCAATATTGTGTGTGCATTAAATATGGGCAAATTCCAGCACGTCCCATGTTTTGCACATACCTTGAATTTGGTGGTGCAGAATTATTTAAAAAAACGAGAGGGGCGTGCAAGAGATGCTGTCGGTGGCCAGAAGAATTGCGGGACACTTTCGGCATACAGGCACCACGTACAGAAGACTGGAGCACCACCAAAAACGCCTGAACCTGCCCTGCCATCATCTGAAGCAAGAAGTGGTAACGAGGTGGAATTCAACCCTCTATATGCTTCAGAGGTTGGAGGAGCAGCAAAAGGCCATTCAAGCCTATACAACTGAGCACGATATAGGAGGTGGAATGCACCTGTCTCAAGCGCAGTGGAGAATGATTTCAACGTTGTGCAAGGTTCTGCAACCTTTTGAACTTGCCACACGTGAAGTCAGTTCAGACACTGCCAGCCTGAGTCAGGTCATTCCCCTCATCAGGCTTTTGCAGAAGAAGCTGGAGACATTGAAGGAGGAGCTAACACAGAGCGATTCCGCTAGGCATGTGGGACTTGTGGATGGAGCCCTTAATTCGCTTAACAAGGATTCACGGGTGGTCAATCTGTTGAAATCAGAGCACTACATTTTGTCCACCGTGCTCGATCCTAGATTTAAAACCTACCTTGGATCTCTCTTTCCGACAGACACAAGTCTGCTGGGGTTCAAAGAACTGCTGGTGACAAAATTGTCAAGTCAAGCGGAACGCGACCTGTCAACATCTCCTCCTTCACATTCTCCCGCAACTGGGGGTGCGAGGAAAAGGCTCAGAATTCCGAGCCCACCCGCTGGCGGTGATGCAGGGCAGTCTGGAGCGACTGCTGATGCTGACATCTGGTCCGGACTGAAGGACCTGACAACGATTACGGACATGTCGTCTACTGTTACTGCATATGATTCTCTCCCCATTGAAAGAATGGTGGAGGATTATATGAGTGACCGCATCCAAGTAGGCACGTCAGACAGTCCGTACTTATACTGGCAGGAAAAAGAGGCAATTTGGAGGCCCTTGCACAAACTGGCTTTATTCTACCTAAGTTGCCCTCCCACAAGTGTGTACTCCGAAAGAGTGTTTAGTGCCGCCGCTCACCTTGTCAGCAATCGGCGTACGAGGTTACATCCAGAAAATGTGGAGAAGATGATGTTCATTAAAATGAATTATAATCAATTCCTCCGTGGAGACATTCACCAGCAGCAATTGCCTCCACAAAGTACACAGGGAGCTGAGATGGTGGATTCCAGTGGGGACGAATTGATAATCTGTGAGGAGGGGGATGTACACGGTGATATATCGGAGGATGATGATGAGGTGGACATCTTGCCTCTGTAGAGCCAGTTTGTGCAAGGAGAGATTAATTGCTTCTTTTTTGGTGGGGGTCCAAACCAACCCGTCATTTCAGTCACAGTCGTGTGGCAGACCCTGTCACTGAAATGATGGGTTGGTTAAAGTGTGCATGTCCTGTTTATACAACATAAGGGTGGGTGGGAGGGCCCAAGGACAATTCCATCTTGCACCTCTTTTTTCTTTCATTTTTCTTTGCGTCATGTGCTGTTTGGGGAGTAGTTTTTGGAAGGGCCATCCTGCGTGACACTGCAGTGCCACTCCTAGATGGGCCAGGTGTTTGTGTCGGCCACTTGGGTCGCTTATCTTAGTCACAAAGCTACCTCATTGCGTATCTTTTTTTTCTTCTTTGCGTCATGTGCTGTTTGGGGAGTAGTTTTTTGAAGGGCCATCCTGCGTGACACTGCAGTGCCACTCCTAGATGGGCCAGGTGTTTGTGTCGGCCACTAGGGTCGCTTAGCTTAGTCACACAGCTACCTCATTGCGCCTCTTTTTTTCTTTGCGTCATGTGCTGTTTGGGGGGTGTTTTTTGGAAGGGCCATCCTGCGTGACACTGCAGTGCCACTCCTAGATGGGCCAGGTGTTTGTGTCGGCCACTAGGGTCGCTTAGCTTACTCACACAGCTACCTCATTGCGCCTCTTTTTTTTCTTCTTTGCGTCATGTGCTGTTTGGGGAGTAGTTTTTTGAAGGGCCATCCTGCGTGACACTGCAGTGCCACTCCTAGATGGGCCAGGTGTTTGTGTCGGCCACTTGGGTCGCTGAGTTTAGTCATCCAGCGACCTCGGTGCAAATTTTAGGACTAAAAATAATATTGTGAGGTGTTCAGAATAGACTGATAATGAGTGGAGATTATGGTTATTGAGGTTAATAATACTTTGGGATCAAAATGACCCCCAAATTCTATGATTTAAGCTGTTTTTTAGGGTTTTTTGAAAAAAACACCCGAATCCAAAACACACCCGAATCCGACAAAAATAATTTGGTGAGGTTTTGCCAAAACGCGTTCGAACCCAAAACACGGCCGCGGAACCGAACCCAAAACCAAAACACAAAACCCGAAAAATTTCCGGTGCTCATCACTAGTTTCTATGTCAATAGGTGCTTGCATATGGGGTGTTCATCTCTTGTGCCTACTTCGAGAAATTCAGCTCTTTCTTACATTGGTGTAGCCAGTCGGCCTCTGGCCACACATGGGTTACCCATTACTTAGACTATTTTCTCTTTGTAGGCCCAATGAATAGTTCAGTTTGCAGTGATGTGTTGGGTCTCATCCAGCATTTGTTAGTTCTTCTTGGGGTCCCCATGGCCCCCAATAAGACTGAAGGTCCCACTGGTTGCCTCAGTTACTTGGGGATCGAAATCGACTCAGTGGACGGTTGTTGCCGGCTGCCCGTCGGTAAGGTTCATAAACTCCTTGGTCTTATAGGCGATTGTCTCAGCTGACGTAGGGTCAGACTTAAGCAGGTACAAATTTGCAGCTGTGCTTCGGTGCTGCCTGTTGGCTTTAGGTTTAGGTGCTGCGGATGATGGGACCCTTTCCTTACGGATTGGGACAGCTACACAGGCTGCGGTTGGGGGTCTCCCACTGGTGGCTATACGTGGGATTGGCTGTTAGAAGTCTACAGCCCATATGTCTTATTTTAGTTTGGATAAGGTTAGCTTGCGCTGACTTTGTGCTTCCAGCCATGTGGCTTTACTTTGTTTGTTTCTTTGTTGCAGGATGCTCTGGGGTTGTGCGACCTCAGGCGACTTGGTCCGGCCTGGATCGATGGGGTACAGCCGAGGGTGCCGGCTGTCTAGTAATCTGGGCCTCGCAGTTTGAGGTAGTTTTATTTCTTTAGTTTCAGTGCGGCAGAGAGTGGGGCCTATTCCTTTCGGATAAGGGCAGCTGCTCTGGCTGCATCTGGGGTATTACAGCGGCGGCTATACAGGGGCCTGGCCGCTGGAAATATTCAGCTGGTATGTTTTCTATACGTGATTATGTTTGTGGCGCCTGTTGCGCTAACCCAAAAACGTAGTTTACACGTCAGTTTTTGAATGGCTCGCATTCAGGATTTGAGGGTGTGAAGTGAATTTTAAAATTTTCCTCCGAGGGGGCCGAATTACAATTGGCACTCTTACGGTCCATGGGAAGTTTTTTGAGTTTTCTCCTTCACTTGGGTTCTTGTCTGGGGTTGTTGTAATGTCTAAGTTTGAATGTTGCTGCTGTTAAGGTTTTTCTATTCATATATTTTTTGTCCGGAGAGGCATCCTATGGCGGGACAAACGGCTGGCTTTTTCGGTGACAGGATAGTCTGTTGGATAGGGGTAAGAGGTTTGTGGTTTTCTGTTTCAGCTTCATTGGTTACTTCGGAACAGATTTGGCTAGTTGGCCATTCATGCATTTTTGGGAGGAGAAGCTTCCTATGACAGGACAAATGGCTGACTTTTTAGGTGACAGGGTAGTCCATGGGTTAGGTGTGATAGGTTTGAGTGGGGTCGTTTCTCTGAGGCTTCTTTTCCGTCACGGACGAAGGTGAGGCCGGCTCAACTAGATCGTCTTTCACCCATGCAGGAATGGCATGGGTCAAGTTAAGGGCATCGACCTCATCCTAAGTGTCGAGATGGTTTTGGTGCTTCCGAGCCTCTTGGTCTCAAGTGAGAAGTGGCATGGTCAGATATTGTGCCCTGTTTTCACTGGCGGTGCGCTGGCCGCATCTCTGCAGTAAGAGAAGGCTCGTAAGAAGGTCTATTCTGCTGTGGTTTGCGTATGGTAAGGCCATTTGGTGGTTTAGCTGTTCTGCATCCTCTACTGGTCCTCCGTAACGGCCAGTTTATAGGGAGTACGGTGTTCACATTTCCCCAGCATGCATTAGTGCGTTTTTTGTGGGTGTTTTTAACTTTTGAAGGGTTAGTTTAGGGTTTGGTTTCTTTTTGTTGGAAGGTGACTGCGGTTTGGGTAAACCTTGTTGTGGCGGAAAGTCGCTACCAGCCAGCGGTCAAAAGCTTGCATAAGTGGTCATTGTGGGTCACCCCTTTTGGTAAGACGGCGAGTGTGTCCTCCCCCTGCAGGTGGCCTAGGACATTCCCGTGCGATTTCGTCCATTGCTCTGTTAAAGTAAAGGGTGGTGAGTCCTACACAATGCGGGTTATGCTTTAGGAGGCGGTGGTAAGTCCCCTCCTAGGTTGTTTGGTATTATTCTAGTTGACTGGTGCTGGTGAGTTGGTAGCGCCTTTCTTTGCCATCCTCCAGTACATAGTTTAAATTAGGTCATCAAACAATAAATACCTGTTGACCTTTTATATCTAGCAGTTGGTGTCCGTGTTATTTCTTAGTACTAAGCTAGTTTAAGTATATATGTTAAGTGTGTCACAATAAAGTCATGGGCGACTTATGGCATCCAAGGGTCATAACTGGAAAATCAGTAGAGACTTTGTACTGGCACCATACTGCATATAGAGAAAGGGAACATCAGAGACCCCTATTTCTCTGAGCAGAATTTAATGTTGGACCCTCAATGCATGGTAATACATCACAGACCACAGCTCTCTAATGACAGGTGCTCACCTGGTCCTGCTCCATGGCATACTATTCTCTAATGTTCCTAGCATTAATATGTAGAGATGAGCGGCTTCGGTTCACACGGGTCCGAGGCAGGCTCGGTTGTTCCCGCCTGACTCGGAAAACCCGAACGAGGGAAAACATCATCATCTCACTGTCGGATTCTCGCAAGATTCGGATTCCATATAAAGAGCTGCGCGTCACCACCATTTTCACTTGTGCATTGTAGAGAGAGCGGAGAGAATGTGGCTACGTTCTCTCAGTGGAAATCTCAATATCAGTGCTCAGTATCAGTGCTTACTTATTGCTGCTCAGTAATACTAGTAGTGTGTCTCTCCTGCTCAGTATCAGTTCTCAGTAGTATCCTCATCAGTGCTCCGTATCACGCTCATTGTCTTGTGCTGCATTGTGGTGCTTAGCATATTACAGTACATTACTAATAGTCCAGTGCTGCATCTTGCTGCTCAGTGTCAGTTCTAGTATCCTCATCAGTGCTCAGTATCACTGCTCATTGTCTTGTGCTGCATTGTGGTGCTCAGTATACTACAGTACATTACTAATTGTCCAGTTTCTTGTGCTGCATCTTGCTGCTGTAGGGTGCTGTGGTAGTGTCCTGTCACTGTGCATAGGTCATCATCATTCCAGTCACAGTGGTATCTGGTATCTATCTAGTGGTATCTAATTCCAGACATTACCGCCGTCTAATTCAAGATATATTACTGGCATATAATTCCCCACATTAAAAAATGGAGAACAAAAATGTGGAGGGTAAAATAGGGAAGTGGATCAAGATCCACTTCCACCTAGTGCTGAAGCTGCTGCCACTAGTCATGGCAGAGATGATTCAATGCCATCAACGTCGTAGGCCAAGGCCGATGCCCAATGTCATAGTAGAGAGCATGTTTAATCCAAAAAGCAAAAGTTCAGTAAATTAACCCAAAAATCTAAATTAAAATCGTCTGAGAAGCGTAAACTTGCCAATATGCCAGTTGCGACATGGAGTGGCAAGGAACGGCTGAGGCCCTGGGCTATGTTCATGGCTAGAAGTTCAGCTTCACATGAGGATGGAAGCACTCATCCTCCCGCTAGAAAAAATAAGAGTTAAGCTGGCTAAAGCACAGCAAAGAATTGTGTGTTCTAAATCACAAATCCCCAAGGAGAGTCCAAATGTGTCGGCGGGTGCGATGGCTGACCTTCCCAACACTGGACGGGAAGAGGTGGCTCCTTCCACCATTTGCACGCCCCCTGCAAGTGATGGAAGGAGCACCCACAGTCCAGTTCCTGATATTCAAATTGAAGATGTAACTGTTGAAGTACACCAGGATGAGGATATGGGTGTTGCTGGCGCTGAGGAGGAAATTGACGAGGTGGATTCTGATGGTGAGGTGGTTTGTTTAAGTCAGGCATCCAGGGAGACACCTGTTGTCCGTGGGATGAATAAGGCCATTGACATGCCTGGTCAAAATACAAAAAAAAATCACCTCTTCGGTGTGGAATTATTTAAACAGAAATATGGACAACTGGTGTCAAGCCGTGTGTTGCCTTCGTCAAGCTGTAATAAGTAGGGGTAAGGACGTTAACCACCTAGGAACATCCTCCCTTATACGTCACCTGGAGCGCATTCATCAGAAGTCATTGACAAGTTCAAAAACTTTGGGTGACAGCGGAAGCAGTCCACTGACAACTAAATCCCTTCTTCCTCTTGTACCCAAGCTCCTGCAAACCACACCACCAACTCCCTCAATGTCAATTTCCTCCTTAGACAGGAACACCAATAATCCTGCAGGCCATGTCACTGGCAAGTCTGACGAGTACTCTCCTAACTGGGATTCCTCCGATGGATCCTTGAGTGTAACGCCTAATGCTGCTGTTGTTGCTGGCGCTGCTGTTGTTGCTGCTGGGAGTCGATCGTCATCTCAGAGGGGAAGTCGGAAGACCACTTGTACTACTTCCAGTAAGCAATTGACTGTCCAACAGTCCTTTGCGAGGAAGATGAAATATCACAGCAGTCGTCTTGTTGCAAAGCGGATAACTCAGGCCTTGATAACTATGTTGGTGTTAGACGTGCGTCCGGTATCCACTGATAGTTCACTTAGAGGGACTTAGGGAATTGCTTGAGGTAGTGTGTTCCCGGTACCAAATCCCATCTAGGTTCCACTTCTCTAGGCAAGCGATACCGAGAATGTACACAAACGTCAGAAAAAGAGTCACCAGTGTCCTAAAAAATGCAGTTGTACCCACTGCCCACTTAACCACGGACATGTGGACAAGTGCAGCAGGGTAGACTAAGGACTATATGACTGTGACAGCCCACTGGGTAGATGTATTGCCTCCCGCAGCAACAAAAGCGGCGGCACCAGTAGCAGCATCTCGCAAACGCCTACTCGTTCCTAGGCAGGCTACGCTTTGTATCACTGCTTTCCATAAGAGGCACACAGCTGACAACCTCTTACGGAAACTGATGAACATCATCGCAGATTGGCTTACCCCAATTGGACTCTCCTGGGGATTTGTGATATCGGACAACGCCACCAATATTGTGCGTGCATTACATGTGGGCAAATTCCAGCACGTCCCATGTTTTTCACATACAATTAATTTGGTGGTGCAGAATTTTTAAAAAAATGACAGGGGCGTGCAGGAGATGCTGTCGGTGGCCCGAAGAATTGCGGGCCACTTTCGGCATTCAGCCACCGCGTGCCAAAGACTGGAGCACCAGCAAACACTCATGAACATGCCCTGCCATCAGCTGAAACAAGAGGTGGTAACGAGGTGGAACTCAACCCTCTATATGCTTCAGAGGATGGAGGAGCAGCAAAAGGCCATTCAAGCCTATACATCTGTCTACGATATAAGCAAAGGAGGGGGAATGCACCTGACTCAAATGCAGTGGAGAATGATTTCCATGTTGTGCAAGGTTCTCCAACCCTTTGAACTTGCCACATGTGTAGTCAGTTCAGACACTGCCAGCCTAAGTCAGGTCATTCCCCTCATCAGGCTTTTGCAGAAGCAGCTGGAGAGATTGAAGGAGGAGCTAAAATGGAGCGATTCCGCTTGGCATGTGGGACTTGTGTATGGAGCCCTTCATTCGCTTAATCAGGATTCACGGATGGTCAATCTGTTGAAATCAGAGCACTACATTTTGGCCACCGTGCTCGATCCTAGATTTAAAACCTACGTTGTATCTCTGTTTCTGGCAGACACAAGTCTGCAGAGGTTCAAAGACCTGCTGGTGAGAAATTGTCAAGTCAAGCGGAACGTGACCCATCAACAGCTCCTCCTTCACATTCTCCCGCAACTGGGGGTGCGAGGAAAAGTCTAAGAATTCCGAGCCCACCCGCTGGCGGTGATGCAGGGCAGTCTGGAGCGAGTGCTGACATCTGGTCCGGACTGAAGGACCTGCCAACGATTACTGACATGTCGTCTACTGTCACTGCATATGATTCTCTCACCATTGAAAGAATGGTGGAGGATTATATGAGTGACCGCATCCAAGTAGGCATGTCAGACAGTCCGTACATATACTGGCAGGAAAAGGAGGCAATTTGGAGGCCCTTGCAGAAACTGGCTTTATTTTACCTAAGTTGCCCACCCTTAAGTGTGTACTCCGAAAGAGTGTTTAGTGCAGCCGCTCACCTTGTCAGCAATCGGCGTACGAGGTTACTTCCAGAAAATGTGGAGAAGATGATGTTCATCAAAATGAATTATAATCAATTCCTCCGTGGAGACATTCACCAGCAATTGCCTCCAGAAAGTACACAGGGACCTGAGATGGTGGATTTCAGTGGGGACAAATTAATAATCTGTGAGGAGGGGGATGTACACAGTGAAAGGGGTGAGGAATCGGACGATGAGGAGGAGGTGGACATCTTGCCTCTGTAGAGCCAGATTGTGCTAGGAGAGATTGATTGCTTCTTTTTTGGTGGGGGCCCAAACCAACCCGTCATTTCAGTCACAGTTGTGTGGCAGACCCTGTCGCTGAAATGATGGGTTTGTTAAAGTGTGCATGTCCTGTTTATACAACATAAGGGTGGGTGGGAGGGCCCAAGGACAATTCCATCTTGCACCTCTTTTTTCTTTCATTTTTCTTTGCATCATGTGCTGTTTGGGGACAATTTTTTTGAAGTGCCATCCTGCCTGACACTGCAGTGCCACTCCTAGATGGGCCAGGTGTTTGTGTCGGCCACTTGGGTCGCTTAGCTTAGTCACACAACGACTTTGGTGCAGCTCTTTTTTTCTTTGCATCATGTGCTGTTTGGGGACTATTTTTTTAAGTGCCATCCTGTCTGACACTGCAGTGCCACTCCTAGATGGGCCAGGTGTTTGTGTCGGCCACTTGTGTTGCTTAGCTTAGCCATCCAGTGACCTTGGTGCGCCTCTTTTTTTCTTTGCATCATGTGCTGTTTGGGGACTAATTTTTTGAAGTGACATCCTGCCTGACACTGCAGTGCCACTCCTAGATGGGCCAGGTGTTTGTGTCGGCCACTTGGGTCGCTTAGCTTAGTCATCCGGCGACCTCGGTGTAAATTTTAGGATTAAAAATAATATTGTGAGGTGTTCAGAATAGACTGAAAATGAGTAGAAATTATGGTTATTGAGGTTAATAATACTATGGGATCAAAATGACCCCCAAATTCTATGATTTAAGCTGTTTTTGAGTTTTTTTTAAAAAAACACCCGAATCCAAAACACACCCGAATCCGACAAAAAATTTTCAGGGAGGTTTTGCCAAAACGCGTCCGAATCCAAAACACGGCCGCGGAACCGAATCCAAGACCAAAACACAAAACCCGAAAAATGTCCGATGCACATCACTAATTTTAACCCTCCCAAAACCAGAAGGGATTAAGTCAGTGGTTCCCAAACTTTTATTAATCATGGCGCCCTAGAATATCAGAAATTTTTCACGGCACCCCTAGGCCAAAAGTTTCTTATAGAGAATTTTAGAAAACAAAAAGTACATTATGTTTATGTGTCATCCTTAGTTTCTTTAGTGTGGTGCGGGACAATATTTGCTTCTGTTTGTCCTCATATTTTATAATTGGCAGCCACAAGCACTGGTTTTGTCTATTACTTTGATCAAAAATAGTTTGAATTGGTCCTGGACCACCAATCCAAGGCTCCCCTGCTAGTGTCCTGAGGCACCCCAGGGTGCCTAGGTACACAGTTTGGGAACCACTGGATTAAGTGTAAGATTACACTATTGGGTCCCTGGGTCATTAAAGCAGGGGCTGATGCTCTTATCTCTATTGCTGTTTGATGCTTGGAGATCTGGTCCTGTAATCAGCCCAGACCTATTTTTACAACATGCTTCAGGAAGAAAAGTTCACACTCTTCTGGCAATAGTTTCTCTGAGGGGTTTCCCCAGGGGCACTTAATTACCTAAAGCTTAAAAGGTCTAGTAATACCAAGTATTTCTTTTCCCCTACATCAAAGGAGATTTGACACCTCTGGTGGGCAGTGTCACCTCTGGGTTATATTGTAAACAACCTCTGTTCCAGCAAAGTAATTACGTTTCAACCCTTTGTCATCCTAATGGTGCCCATACACTTGTGAGATTATCGGTACTAGTCTTTGATTTCAACCACATCTGTGAGAGAAATCGGGGGATTGTATGCACATTTTAGGTATCTTTCGACACAATGCGTGGGCACGCCGGTCGAATCTCGCGTCTCAAGATATTATGTGCTGCACTTAATATTTCTCAAATCGGAGCGTGATCGCATGCTCTTTTTTACCACTTTCAATGTATCACACCGTGATATGCGATATGAGAAGACAGGAGACGACTTCCTGGCCACTCCTCTTTCCCTAACTGCTCACATGACTGGAGAGGAGGCTGCAAGCATGCTGCTGAGCTCCCAAACACCGCACAATGTAGGCAGGCTATTCCACTGGCCACCAATGATTATTCCTCTAGACCAACACTGCCCACCCTTTATGCTGCTCTACCCACGTTTATATAGGCCCCTGCCCAAAATACTGCGCCACTGCAAGCCCCAGCCAGCCACGCCCTAAACGCCATTATACTGCGCCATTGGCCACCAATGACTACTATTCTTTTTTAACAACACTGCCCACCATTTCTGCTGCTCTACCCATGATTATATAGGCCCCTGCCCAAAATGCTGCACTACTGCAAGCCCCATGCGGCCGCGCCCTAAACGCCATTATACTGTGCCACTGACCACCAATGATTATTATTCTTTTTTAACAACACTGCCCACCGTTTCTGCTACTCTACCCACGATTATACAGGCCCCCTGCCCAAAATGCTGCATTACTGCAAGCCCCATGCGGCCGCGCCCTAAACGTCATTATACTGTGCCACTGCAACCCACATCCCACCGTTATGCTGCTGGAACCTGCACACCAATGTATTCTCACTACATATTTCAGATAACTCACACCAGTAACTAGAAAACAAACTTTATTTAACCTGAATAGTTTAACTTTTTTCATGTTTTTTAATTTTCCTTTTTTTTTTGCATTCTGCAGATGTCCTATGAGAATCGTGACTTTCTTTCTGGCTTCATCAGCCTGTACCGCGAGGAGGAGTGTCTGTGGCTGACGTCCTCACCCGACTACAGCAACAAGCAGAAGAGGGAGGCTGCTTATACGCGCATGGTGCAGTACTCCAAGCCCACCTTCTCTGCTTCCTCAGTGGCCTCGGTCCGAAAGAAGATCGCCAATCTACAGACAGTCTTTGTCAAAGAAAATCACAAGGTGGAGGAGTCAAAGAGGTCCGCAGCTGTGCCGCAGCTGTGGTACTTTAAGATCTCAACTTCCTCCTGGAGAAAAGGTCTGCTAAGGACTCGGAGTCCATGGTGGTCATGGCCGAGTTTGAGGAGGGAAGTCTGGACGTGGAGGAGGCCGAAGGGATAATGTGCTTTTTAAATAGTTTTTACATAATACATTCCTCCTGCCATGCCACAGCTCCCTCCCCATTGAAGAAGGCATTATATTTTTCCCTGACCTCTTTTGCCTTTGCAGTGCCGCGTATAGTTGCTGCAGGTGGTTCCACCAAGCAAATTTGCGCTGTCACCACTGGCTGGTTGGGATCTTCCGGTCCTGCTGGCAGCAAAGGCATTTTGCCTCATGGCCTTGCGACTGAGCATGTTGTGTAGTATACAACATGCTGTTACTACACAGTCAATTTTGTCCAGTCTCATGTTAATGGGTTTGTGGAAGATCCTGAACCGGTTGCTGAGAATGCCAAATGCATTCTCAACAGCCCTGCGGGCCCTAGAAAGGTGGTAGTTGAAAATGCACCTATCGTGGTTCAGGACTCTTTGCGGGTAGGGCTTCTTTATGTGTTCGTGCAGTGCGAAAGTCTCATCTGCCACGAACACAAATCCCAGACCATTCTTTGTTTGCTCCACAGGTGGCAGAGGAATGGAGTTGGTGGTGAGCCTATCACAGAAGCGTGTATTTTTCAAAGATCCACCATCCGAGCAACGACCATTTTTCCCAACATCCAGGAAAATAAACCCATAGTTTGCATTGACCACCGCCATGAGAACAATGCTAAAGTAGCCCTTGTAATTGTAGTAGTCCGACCCGCTGTTGGTGGGTTTGGTGATGCGCACATGCTTCCCGTCTATTGCACCACCACAGTTTGGGTAATTCCAGCGCCTGTCAAAGTCCTCTGCAATTGCTTGCCATTCTGCCACGCTTGTAGGGAACGGTAAAAGAAAAAAAAAATAGTTTGACTATCCACTAAATATGTTTCTCTTTACCCTACAGACACCTGAAGAAGACCTCAGCCGTACCCCTGGCCTCATCAACCAAACTCTCCGCCGCGACCTACTGGCAAGAGGAAGCCACGGAAAACAAAATTTGTAGAAGACCCTCTCCTAGCGGAGGCCCGTTCACAGCTGCTACGTAAACCAGATAAGTTTGACGACTTTGCTTCATATGTCAGCAAAACTATGCGGAAGGTTTCTGCGCAGCAGCAGGTAGAGTGCCAGCACCAGGTGTTGCAGGTTTTGTACCAAACACTCTCAGGGCATCTGACACTAGAGTGGAGCATTCATGGCCCAGAACCTCAAGCACCTGCTCCTCATCTCCCATTGACCTTCAGTTCACCACCACCCACCTACCCTACATCTACTACTCCGCATCCCAGCTATCATTCCGGTTATCTGCAACCGCAGGCCCAATCCAACTACCTTTCCGCCACTTTCCATCCTCCTCAAAACCCTCCTCATCAAACCATCCACCCTCCCCATTTTCGTCAACCCCCAACCCCATCCACGCACCTTTCCCCCACTTTCCAATCTCTTCCTCAAACCAGCTACCCTTCCCAAGCCAGCCATACATCCACCATCTCCTCCGCAATTATGACCTCCTTGATGTCACAGGGGGGACAAGTGGACGAGGAGGAGGAGACAAGTCTCTTTCAAATGTAGGGTGATTCTCAATTACTGGTGCCCTTGTTATACATACCAACAGATGTGGTGTAGTCTGATACTACGGTGATGGTCAACGCTTTCAGGCGGACAATGCACACATGCTGCTAGGGACTGGTTGATGGTACTGGGGACCCATCTTCCTGCCCCTAGCAGCATGTGTGCATTGAGCCCCTGGCTGCGGTGCCACTCAACACCGCAGTATCAGAATGCACCATATCTGTTGGTATATATAACATTCCTGCTGCCCTGGTATATACTGTGATAGATCTGTTGCACTATGATATACTGCGTTTTAGTGGCGCCACTTTCAGGTGGACAATGCACAAATGCAGCTTTGGTCCGGTTGATGGTGCTGGGGAGCCTGAAGCCGGGCCTACCTGCATGTGTGCATTGTGCCACTGAAAGCGCTGCCACTCATAAAACACTGTATATCATACTGCACTGTATATCATACAGCACTTATATATTGCAATAGATGTGGTGTTTTTTGATATTACTACGTTGAGTGGCACCACAGCCAGGGGCACAATGCACACATGCAACTTGGTGTAGGTTGATGGAACCGGGGACCCATCTTCCTACCCCAAGTTGCATGTGTACATTGTGCCCCTGCCTGCGGTGCCAGTCAACGCCGTAGTATCAAAATGCACCACATTGTTATATATAGCATTTTTATTTTCTCATACGTCCTAGAGGATGCTGGGGTCATCATAGAACCATGGGGTATAGACGGGATCCGCAGGAGACATGGGCACTGTAAGACTTTGAAAGGGTGTGAACTGGCTCCTCCCTCTATGCCCCTCCTCCAGACTCCTGTTTTAGAATTGTGCCCAGAAAGACTGGACGCACTGATACATATGGTCTTAACGCCTACCCAAACTTGCTCGCTCAAGAATTGCTCTACTGAGTTTCTCTGAAAATATACTTTTTGTTAGGTTTTTATGTTCAGGGAGGCTGCTGGCAACAGTCTCCCTGCTTCGTGGGACTTAGGGGAGGGGAGTATGACCCACCTCCAGTGAGTTCAAGGGCTCTGCTTCTGGCTACAGGACACCATTAGCTCCTGAGGGTAGTGATCGCTGGGTACGCCTAGATGCTCACTCCCGCAGCCTGCGTCACCCCCTTTCAGAGCCAGAAGTCAGAAGACAGGTGAGTAGAGGAAGAAAAGAAGACTTCAGTGACAGCATTTATCTGAGGTACCGCAGCGCGCGGACGCTGCACGCAGAGCTCCCACATACATGCAGCACTACAGGGTGCAGGGCGCGGGGGTGGGGGGGGGGCGCCCTGGGCAGCTAATATATCCTCAGTGGACATCTGGCAAGAGGGGACATTAGTGCCGAGGCACTGTCCCAAAACCCCCGCCAGTATAATCATACAAGAAGCGGGACGGAAGCGCGCCATTAAGGGGGCGGAGCTTCATCTTCACAGCTCACTCAACGCCATTTTCTCTCCATCAGGGTGCAGAGACGCTGGTTCTTCCTTCACACTGACAGGTGAGACACATCAGGGTGCAAAACAGGGGGGGGGGGGGACTGGCTAAATTTGGTGCAATATACTTTATATAAAAAGCGCTATAGGTCTGGAGCGTTTATTGGGTGCTTCAGAACTGCTGTTTGGGCGCTGGGGTGTGAGCTGGCAAATCCCCTCTGTGTCTCTCTGACAGGCTTCACTGTGGGTCTGTCCCCTATATGCCCGGTGTGTCTGGGGGTGTTTGGTGCACGTGTGTTGACATGTCTAAGGCTGAAGGCTCTTCCCAGGAGGAGGCTGTATTAGGGACACAAACGGCTGCGGGGGTGACCCTGTCGGCACCGCCGACGCCGGATTGGATAAATGTGTTGAACGCCTTGAATGCGAATGTGGTTCTTATCAGTAAGAGGCTAGATAAGTCTGAGTCTCAGACCCAGGCATGGAAGAAATCTGTAGAAGATATGTTATTGCAAAGTCAGGTCCCCTCAGGGTCACAGAAACGTACGCTGGCCCATTTGGCAGACACTGATACAGACACGAATTCTGATTCCAGTGTCGACTATAGCGATACCAGATTAAATCCAAAATTGGCAAAAAGCATTCAGTACATGATTGTGGCGGTTAAAGAGGTACTACATATCACTGAGGACCCGGCTGTCCCTGATAAAAGGGTCTGTATGTATAAGGAAAGGAAACCTGAGGTAACATTTCCTCCCTCTCATGAACTGAACACGCTATTTGAAAAACTATGGGAAGCTCCTGACAAAAAGTTTCAGATTCCCAAAAGAATTACGGTAGCTTATCCGTTTCCCTCGGCGGATAGGGAAAAGTGGGAGTCACCCCCCACCGTGGACTAGGCCCTGTCACGTTTGTCTAAAAAGGTGGCTCTTCCGTCACCTGAAACGGAGGCCCTTAGGGATCCTGCGGATCGTAAACAGGAAACTACGTTAAAGTCCATTTATGCGACCACAGGTACACTACTCAGACCTGTCATTGCATCTGCGTGGGTAAGTAGTGCTATTGAAAAGTGGGCAGACGACTTGTCTTCTGAAATAGATACCCTAGTTAGAAATAGCGTCCTCTTGACACTGGGTTATATCAAGGACGCTGCAGCATACCTTAAGGAAGCTGCGAGAGATATTGGTCTTTTGGGATTTAAGGCAAATGCCATGGCAGTCTCAGCTAGACGAGCGTTGTGGATACACCAATGGAATGCTGATGCTGATTCCAAGAAAAGTATGGAATCTCTACCATATAAAGGTAAGGCCTTATTTGGTGACGGCCTTGATGATTTGGTGTCTACTGCTACCACGGGTAAGTTATCCTTTTTACCTTATGTTCCTCCACAGCAAAAAAAAAAACGCATCACTATCAGATGCAGTCCTTTCGGCCCAATAAATACAGAAAGGGCCGAGGTTCTTCCTTCCTTGCTACTAGAGGAAGGGGAAGAGGTAAACGATCACCAGCCTTGTCAGGCTCCCAGGAGCAGAAGTCCTCCCAGGCTTCTGCCAATTCAACCGCATGACGTTGGGGCTCCTATGCGGGAGGCCGCACCGGTGGGGGCACGTCTCAAACTCTTCAGTCAGTTTTGGGTTCGTTCGGACCTAGACCCATGGGTTTTACAAATAGTATCCCAAGGGTACAAGCTGGAGTTTTCAAGACGTTCCCCCTCGCCGTTTTTTCAAATTGGCTTTACCAGCTTCGCTTCTGGACAGGGAGGTAGTTTGCGACGCAATACAAAAGTTGTGTCAAAATCAAGTTATCGTCAGGGTTCCCCAGTCACAACAGGGAGAATGCTTTTATTCAAGCCTGTTTGTGGTCCCGAAGCCGGATGGCTCGGTCAGACCAGTCCTAAACCTGAAATCCCTAAATTTCTACCTAAAAAAATTCAAATTCAAGATGGAGTCTCTCTGAGCAGTGATATCCAGTCTGGAGGAAGGGGATTTTATGGTGTCGGTGGACATAAAAGATGCCTACTTACATGTAACCATTTATCCTCCGCATCAGGCTTACCTGAAATTTGCAATTCAGGATTGTCATTACCAATTTCAAACGTTGCCGTTTGGTCTCTCCACGGCTCCGAGGATTTTCACCAAAGTGATGGCGGAGATGATGGTTCTCCTTCGCAAGCATGGAGTCACGATTATCCTATACTTGGATGATCTCCTGATAAAGGCGAGATCCAGGGACCAGTTGGTGCAAAACGTTGCACTCTCCCTGACAGTTCTTCAGCAACATGGCTGGCTCCTAAATTTGCCAAAATCACAGTTGATTCCGACGACGTGGTTGTCGTTTTTGGGAATGATATTGGACACAGAACTACAGAGAGTCTTTCTTCCAGTGGACAAGGCTCTGGAACTTCAGAGTCTGGTCAAACAAATTCTAAAACCAGCAAGAGTGTCAATCCATCAATGCATTCGGTTGCTGGGAAAGATGGTTGCGGCCTAAGAGGTCATTCAGTTTGGCAGATTCCATGCCAGAGTGTTCCAGTGGGACCTGTTGGACAAGTGGTCCGGGTCCCACCTACACATGCACCGGAGGATAATCCTGTCTTCCAAGACCAGGGTATCACTCCTGTGGTGGCTGCACAGCTCTCACCTCCTAGAGGGGCGCAGGTTCGGGATACAGGACTGGATCCTGGTGACCACGGATGCAAGCCTCCGAGGCTGGGGGGCAGTCACAATGGGAGTAAACTTCCAAGGAAGATGGTCAAGTCAGGAAACTTGTCTCCACATAAATGTTCTGGAGTTAAGGGCCATTTACAACGGCCTTCTGCAAGCGGAACATCTTCTTCGAGATCTGCCTGTACTGATCCAGTCGGACAATGTAACAGCAGTAGCGTACATAAACCGTTAGGGCATAACGAAAAGCAGAGCGGCAATGGCAGAAGCCACAAGGATTTTCTGCTGGGCGGAAAAGCATACAAGCGCTCTGTCAGCAATCTTCCTTCCAGGAGTGGACAACTGGGAAGCAGACTTCCTCAGCAGACATGGGGGTAAATTTACTAAGGTGGGAGATTTTTAGAACTGGTGATGTTGCCCATAGCAACCAATCAGATTATATCTATTATCTGCTAGAAGCAGCTAGATAAATGGTAAGTAGAATTTGATTGGTTGCCATGGTCAACATCACCAGTTATAAAAATCTCCCACCTTAGTAAATTTACACCCTGATCTCCATCCAGGAGAGTGGGGCCTCCACCAAGAAGTCTTCGCAGAGGTGACAAGTCGTTGGGGAGTTCCTCAAATAGACATAATGGCATCTCGTCTCAACAAGAAGCTTCAGAGATATTGTTCCAGGTCAAGGGACCCTCAAGCAATTGCAGTGGATTCGCTGGTGACACCGTGGGTGTTTCAGTCAGTGTATGTATTCCCTCCACTTCCTCTCATTCCAAAGGTTCTAAAGATCATAAGAAGAACAAAGATCCGGGCGATACTCATTGTCCCAGACTGGCCAAGGAGGGCTTGGTATCCAGATCTACAGGAATTACTCATAAGAGATCCCTGGCCTCTTCCTCTGTGCGAGGACTTGTTACAACAGGGGCCGTGCGTGTATCAGGACTTACCGCGGCTACGTTTGATGGCATGGCGGTTAAGTGCAAAATCCTAGCCCGTAAGGGTGTTCCCAGTGAAGTCATTCCCACACTTATTCAGGCCAGAAAAGGGGTAACATCTAAACATTACCACCGTATTTGGAGAAAATATGTTTCTTGGTGTGAATCCAAGGGGGCTCCTACGGAGGAGTTTCGGCTAGGACGTTTTCTCCATTTTCTACAAGCAGGTGTGGATGCGGGCCTAACTTTGGGCTCCGTTAAGGTACAGATTTCGGCCTTATCGGTTTTCTTTCAGAAACAATTGGCCTCCCTTCCAGAAGTTCAGACTTTCGTGAAAGGCGTGTTGCACATCCAACCTCCATTTGTGCCTCCAGTGGCACCATGGGATCTTAATGTGGTGTTGCAGTTCCTTCAATCACATTGGTTTGAACCTTTACGGAAGGTGGAGTTAAAATTCCTCACTTGGAAAGTGGTCATCCTGTTGGCCTTGGCATCTGCAAGGCGGGTGTCTGAGTTAGCGGTCTTGTCTCACAAGAGCCCTTATTTGATCTTCCATGAAGATAGAGCTGAATTGAGGACACGTCAACAATTTCTACCGAAAGTGGTTTCCTCTTTCCACATGAACCAACCTATTGTGGTGCCTGTGGCTACTGATGCCTTTGCTGAGTCAAAATCTCTGGATGTGGTCAGAGCTTTGAAGATTTACGTCGCCAGAACGACTCAGAAAAGGAAAACAGAGGCTCTGTTTGTCCTGTATGCTCCCAACAAGGTGGGGTGTCCTGCTTCCAAGCAGACCACTGCACATTGGATCTGTAACACGATTCAGCACGCTCATTCCATGGCTGGATTGCTGTTACCGAAATCGGTGAAAGCCCATTCTACTAGAAAGGTGGGCTCATCCTGGGCGGCTGCCCGGGGTGTCTCGGCATTGCAACTTTGCAGAGCAGTTATTGGTCGGGGTCAAACACATTTGCAAAATTCTACAAGTTTGACACCTTGGCCGATGAAGACCTTAAGTTTGGTCAATCGGTGCTGCAGAGTCGTCTGCACTCTCCCACCCATTCTAGAGCTTTGGTATAACCCCATGGTTCTATGATGACTCTAGCATCCTCTAGGACGTATGAGAAAATAGGATTTTAATACCTACCGGTAAATCCTTTTCTCTTAGTCCGCGCCCATCCCAGTGCGTACTATGGCCCTCATTCCGAGTTGGTCGCAAAGAGTCTTCGCAATGCAAATGTACGAAAAGTAAGTATCTGCGCATGCGCAAATGCGTGATTACGCATGCGCGAGTATATACGTACGACAACTGTGCAAAATTACTCAGAAAAAAAAAGCCGTAACTGGCAAACGAAAACGAGGAGTGGCGTGGGCGTGGCAGAGGCGAGACTTCGCAATGCTCCGACATGGGCGTGAAAGTGGGCGTACAGTGTGGGAGTATGCAACTCGCAATGGGCGTGTTTTTCGCAATTAAACATTGTCGCTGTTAAAACTAACATAGGAAACCGTAGCAGCCTTCACGCATCAGCCGAGTAGGTCTGCAGTTACTCTACATTTGCGAAGTACTGTTACAAGTGTGTATGCAGTAATTAGCAGTTAATTGGAGAGCACATTCATCTGATGTCCAATTACTTGTTAATTAATGCGCAGATGAAAGTTACCAACCAGCAATTGTCTGAACCCACATTACATGTTTATTCTACTCACATATAAATCTCACACACAGCCAAATAAGGGTGTTATTTGTGTTCAAGTTGGTGTGTAAGCATTTGTTAAACTTGTTTTAATGTGTGTAAGACTAACAAATACAAACAAGTGTAATTTTTGGTAAAAGAATTTGAAATCTGAAACTTTTTTAAAAAAAAAACCAACACCCACATAATGCAGCATACACTTTAATTTAGTCAGAAAAGTAACATTAATATTTGTTTATAATATCTGACAATGTTTTAAATGATGTCCTGTTGACCATAGATAATTCTAAAAAGTGTCGTGTCTGTTTACTTAATATGGACATTAAAGTGTGGTGCAAAGCATACCTGTATTTTTTGGTAGATGCAATTTTTTTGCAGAAATTGCAGATTGGTCTACAAGTGTCTATATGCAGACCTAATCTTTCTGGAACTAAGATTTACCTAATGCATTACCTTGAAGAAACTGCACAATTTTGTAATTTATATTTTTTATTACTGTAGTAATATTTCACAACATTAAAACAACATGGCTACACGTGAATCTCACAGGCAGAGATGGACCAAGCAGCAAGCAGATGGCACTGACAAAAAATATATAGCAGAACTCAGTACTCTGCCAAATTCTGCTTCTGACAAAAGTATATTTTGTAAGCATAAAAAAAACATATTACACACCCTGCCACACCAAAATTTGTACTCAACTGAGAAAGAATTAGGATCCACCACACAAACACAACAATACATAGCACACTAGTAAGAGGAAGATGGCTCAGGTGTTTATACAAATAAACTCACAGGCTACAATACCTCCAAACCGAAAGAATACATTTCACTAAGAGGGAGTTATCTATTCTGGCCACACAAGCCAACTCCAAAATAACATAGAGGCAACATCAAAAACATGGGTGCTGCCCATCTGGAGAGACATCACTTTCTTTTTTTTCTCCCCACCTGAGGCTGTTCTTCTTGGCAAGGTCTGCGGAGCGACCTTCGTTGGGCCTGCCCAGTGGGCTGTTCTTCCTGGGCAGGGGCAGGGGAGGGAGCCGATGTGGGTGGCTCTCTGCCACTGTGGGCAAGGGAGACAGCGATGGCCTGGAGCACTTGCAAGATGTTATTTGCAAGGCTTTGGAATGAGGAGGCAAGTTGTTCTTGGCCCAGCCTGATCTCTGCCAGACCTTGGCAGAGTTGAGCAACACCTTGCTCAACACTGGTTCGGTGCTCAGTGAGCCGGACAGCTATCTGGCTTACCTCCCGGATGACCCCGTCTTGAAACGTATTTAGGCTCTCACCATACCTAGCGATTTCAAGCAGGATCTCCGGGATAGCAGAGGGTTGGGTGGGGGGGCCAGTAGGAACCTGCAGAGGTGGGATTTGTTGGCCCACACTGCCAGACCCACTAGGTCCCTCCACCTCAGCCTCAACCACATAACCCTCCTGTGACTCAAACTGATCACCCCCCTGTGCTGTGTTTTGTGGCAAGCAAATAGAAGAATGTGTGGGGAAAAAGTTGGAGACAAAATTAGTTTTTTATTATACATACAGTTAAAATTGCAGACAAATACATGTGTAAACGTACCTTCCAAGTCATGTCCCGTCAGGATCTCAGGCAGGTCCGTGTCCATATGAGACACCCCTTGGCCCTCCTCATAACTGACACAGTCCATCGCCATCTCCTCCAAGTCAGTAAACTCCACAGCGACAGGTGGTCCTCCACCTGTAGCCCTTGAGGCATTCCACTCCGCAGACCTCTTTGCCTTCAGGCGGGATTTGAAGTCGGCCCACCTACATATGTATTGTGAAAGAGGGACAAAGTAGACTCTTATTATTTGTCAACGCAAATATATAGGACACGTGTTCTGCTTGTGTTTGCTAGACATAACATCACATGTCACTACATTTTTTATTTAACTTAGCACAGAAAAAGGACTGCCAAGATGCACTTACCGTCGTCTCACTTCCTGCGATGTTCTGACGACAGAGCCAACTTCATTCACAGATTTAGTGATGTCTCTCCAGATGCGATCTTTTGAAGCAGCCCCCATGTTTTTTGGGCCTCTATGTATTTTGGACATGGCCTGCGTGACCAAGACACGCAACTCCCTCTTAGTGAATGCAGGCTGTCTTTTCTTCCGTCTGGAGGTAGCCTGTGAGGTTTCTTCTTGTTGGTCAACACCATCTTCCTCCTCACTAGCAGCTTCTGTCTGTTGTGTTTGTGTGGCTAAAGCCAATTCTCCCTCAGTTTGGTCACTATGTGTGTGTGGCAGGGTAGCCACACTCAATTGTTGGGGTTCAGAAGCAGACATTTGCAGAGTACTAGGTCCTGCCTCTTAACCATCCGCAGAGGCGTATTCCAACATGCCCCTTTGGCAATCTAGGCGTTTTTTCGCCAATGCCATCTGCTGCTCTGCAATGCGGTCCATCTCGGCTGCTATTTGCTCACGAGAAGCCATGTTTGCGATGACGTGTGTTCGCCGAGGTGTGTGCTTATTTATACCTACGTGCGTCGCGTTAATTCACACAGGTGTACAGTATGTTAATCTGGTTAATGATTGCACTGCTTATTTAAGGGCCTACTTTGCACGCTGTGACTGTAGGTAGTTTGGAGTTCGTCTTTCACTGTGGAGTTTGTTGGCCTGTGCGTGAAGGTGCTATTGGATTTTTCAGAGTGAGTAATTGTCAAGCATACATTTGTCCTTTTTTTCGCGTTTAGAATATAGACAGTGTTGCATTTTGTCTGCGAATTTACGTTTGTGAGTATTCAGGAATTCGTCTTGTTCCTTTTTTTTGTAATAAGTTTTTATTTTATGTTGATTGTTTGTTATTCTTTTTAACACATATATATTTTGCTAGTCCATTTTTGGCAATAAACCTGTGCTTCAGTGCTTTTACTGTCATTTTTGTTCTCTTGTAGGCGAATTTGTTTGGGTGACGTAACACTATTATGTTTTTTCCAATTAGTGTGCTATATAACACCAATTGGTCGTTTCTTTCTTTTGGATCAGGTAAGTTCCCTTGGCCTGTGTTGGTGCCTGTTTGTGTTAATGGTCTGTATGTTGTTTTTTACTGTCATTTTTGTTCTCTTGTAGGCGAATTTGTTTGGGTGACGTAACCCTATTATATTTTTTCCAATTAGTGTGCTATATAACACCAATTGGTCGTTTATTTCTTTTGGAACAGGTAAGCAGGGCTGTTTCTAGCCAATTTGGCTCCCAGTGCGAGATTTGAAAATGCGCCCCCCCCTAGAAAAAAAAACTTGAACGGGCTCCCGGCAAGGGGGCATGGCCTCGTCTAAATGGGTGTGGCCTCATTTAAATGGGCATGGCCTCGTCTGAAAAGACTACCTCACAAACCAGTTTTTGACCCTGCTCCAACAGATCACGACCACCACAGGGAAAAAAATTCTACCATATTAAGCCCCACACAGTAATGCCCCCTGCACCATATTATGCCACACACCCCAATGCCCTTGATACATTAAATCCCCACACTACGGCAGGCAAGAGTCCCCATTTCACACATTACGGCAGGTGTCCCCATTTTACACATTGAGAGAGAGAGAGAATACTTACAGAGGCAATTACCGCTCTTCGGCCCGCCTCACCAGTCGCTCCTCGCGCCGGCCTATCCCTCTTCCTAACTTGGATCCCCCTCTGTACTCCGCTCGGGGGGGGGGGGGGGGGAGTTTTGCGTCGTGACGGGGTTGCGTCGTGACGGGGTTGCGTCGTGACGTAATGACGCAACAGCGTCATTCCGTGAAACTCCGCCCCCAGAGCGGGTTACTCGGGGAGAAATAGGAGGGGGAAGCAGGGAGTCACAGTTAGTGCCACGGCGGGCGCCCAGTGCGGTTGCACTGCTCGCCTGCCCCAAGAAACGGCCCTGCAGGTAAGTTCCCTTGGCCTGTGTTGGTGCCTGTTTGTGTTAATGGTCTGTATGTTGTTTTTTACTGTCATTTTTGTTCTCTTGTAGGCGAATTTGTTTGGGTGACGTAACCCTATTATATTTTTTCCAATTAGTGTGCTATATAACACCAATTGGTCGTTTATTTCTTTTGGAACAGGTAAGCAGGGCTGTTTCTAGCCAATTTGGCTCCCAGTGCGAGATTTGAAAATGCGCCCCCCCCTAGAAAAAAAAAACTTGAACGGGCTCCCGGCAAGGGGGCATGGCCTCGTCTAAATGGGTGTGGCCTCATTTAAATGGGCATGGCCTCGTCTGAAAAGACTACCTCACAAACCAGTTTTTGACCCTGCTCCAACTGATCACGACCACCACAGGGAAAAAAATTCTACCATATTAAGCCCCACACAGTAATGCCCCCTGCACCATATTATGCCACACACCCCAATGCCCTTGATACATTAAATCCCCACACTACGGCAGGCAAGAGTCCCCATTTCACACATTACGGCAGGTGTCCCCATTTTACACATTGAGAGAGAGAGAGAATACTTACAGAGGCAATTACCGCTCTTCGGCCCGCCTCACCAGTCGCTCCTCGCGCCGGCCTATCCCTCTTCCTAACTTGGATCCCCCTCTGTACTCCGCTCGGGGGGGGGGGGGGGGGAGTTTTGCGTCGTGACGGGGTTGCGTCGTGACGGGGTTGCGTCGTGACGTAATGACGCAAAAGCGTCATTCCGTGAAACTCCGCCCCCAGAGCGGGTTACTCGGGGAGAAATAGGAGGGGGAAGCAGGGAGCCACAGTTAGTGCCACGGCGGGCGCCCAGTGCGGTTGCACTGCTCGCCTGCCCCAAGAAACGGCCCTGCAGGTAAGTTCCCTTGGCCTGTGTTGGTGCCTGTTTGTGTTAATGGTCTGTATGTTGTTTTTTACTGTCATTTTTGTTCTCTTGTAGGCGAATTTGTTTGGGTGACGTAACCCTATTATATTTTTTCCAATTAGTGTGCTATATAACACCAATTGGTCGTTTCTTTCTTTTGGATCAGGTAAGTTCCCACGGCCTGTGTTGGTGCCTGTTTGTGTTTGTTCAAAGTGTTTTGATTATGTTTGTTTTCCATCTTGATAATAAATGTTTTGTTTTTTACCAGGATTGATCAGCAAAGTAGTGCTGTTCTTGCCTGGACTAGCTACTAAAGGGCTAACTTTTTGTGTGTTTTTTTTATATTTTTTTAACCAATTAGTCATAATTTTTTAGTAGGTGTTTGTGATGTGTTTGATGCTCTGAGTTTTTAATTGTTAAATTTTTGTTAAATTAAAATTTGACATATGTAGCTTTAAAAAAAAACTTATTTTTTGTTTTCTTTTTTGTGTTAATTTTATTTTTGTTCCTGAATTGAACCCAGAAAATATGTCTTACGCTCCTGCAGTAAGTTGACACCCCCTTTTTTTTTAAATTTATTGGTTGTATATTTTTTGAACTTAGTTTTTGTCTTATTCAACATATCTGTTTTTTTTTTTATAAGTGTGTGATGTCAATATTTATCGCAGCCGAAGCCCTACCTCCCCAACCCACGCCAGCACTCCCACCCCAACCGCCAGCCCCACAACCACAACCGGCTCCTCATCAACCAAGGCAACGGAGGCGTGCTAGGCCACCAATTTTCCGACCCCGTGTCCTACTTTTTGGGATGCCAGATGATGTGGTTGTGCGTAGATACAGGCTGCCACCACATCTAATCCTAGACACTCTCTCCATAATAGAGAGTGATCTGGAGTCTTCAATTCGGTATCCTACAGCAATACCACCATTGACACAATTCCTTGCTGTGTTACATTTTTTGGCTTCAGGGTCTTATCAGCATGTGGTAGGAGACCTGGTTGGCATGTCGCAGGGCCAGTTCAGTAAGGTCCTGCGGCGTGTCTGCCAGGCTTTCCTAAAGCGTGTGAAGCAATTTATTGATATGCCTTTGGATGTTGGTGCCCTAGATGTGGTGAAGCGGCAATTTGAGGAAGGTGGTAGTCGCTTCCCACATGTTATTGGGGTTGTGGATGGCACACATGTAGCTATTCAGCCACCAAGACATAATGAAGAAATTTTTCGAAACAGGAAACTGTTTCATTCTCTGAATGTAATGGTTGTTTGTGGGCCATCCCTCCAGATCCTTTCCCTGAATGCAAAGTTTACTGGAAGCTCCCATGATGCATATGTCATTAGACAATCAGGGATATGGCACAGATTAAGATCAAGTCAACGAGCAGACATGTGGTTATTGGGTGAGTTGGTCCACATTTTTCTGGCAAAAAAATAATTGTTTTGCAAAATATACTCTTTCTAATTTTGGTTTATCATCAAACAGGAGACCGTGGATATCCTTGCACCCCCTGGCTCATGACTCCTTACCGTAATCCCAGGCCAGGACCACAGACGGCATTTAACTCCGCGCTTACTGCCACTAGGCAGCTGGTGGAGCGCACAATTGGGGTCCTTAAAGGGCGGTTTCGTGTGCTCCACCGCACTGGTGGCGACATCATGTATTCGCCGGAGATGGCAAGTAAAATAGTGGTCCTGTGCGCTATACTACACAATATCGCGGTAAGGAGTAGCGTAAAGCTTCCTCAGACAGAGGAATTGCCTGATGAGGAGCCAGGGGTTGTTCGACACTTCGGTGGGGGGAGTGTTACACGGAGGGGGAGCCAAGTCAGGGCAAGCATTGTTGCGGAATATTTCAGGTATAGTGTTTTTATATTTTATTTTTTAACCAAATTAAAAGCACAGTATGCTTATGTATTATTTCTAATGTTGTAATTTTGTTGGATATTGTAAGGTCATTGTGTAATGCTTTTGGTGTGTTTGAATGTGTAATATTTATTATACTAAAAATCCGTTAACACGTTAAGCTTACAATTTTTTGTTAGAAATAATAAAACTGTGATGTTGCTAAATAGTGTCCTTATTTGTTTTCTATCCTAAAATCCTGATTATTTAAACAAACACACAAACAAATGAAACTGAATGTTGCCCACTTTGTGACTGTCCAGCTGAATGATCACACAAACTGTGGTGAGTACAGAGATATGTATTGAAATTTAGTCAAAACTGTGTGTCTCTGTGTCTGTGCTTTTTTTATTAATAAAATTTTTTTTTTTATTGCAAAAAATTTTGCTTCTGCGAATGCGTATTTCCGCTCGTGCGAAATAACACTCTGCTCTTCACAGCATTGCAAAGATCAATAAAGTTATTAGAAATGACAACATAGATTTTGGACCAATCACATGCTATCAGACACTATAAATATATGCCCAAATAAGGGAAACGCCATTGCCATGATGCGTGCTGCACCTTTCACCAGGCGGGAGCTCCGCGTCCTGGTTGCGGTGATGGACCGCCGCGTAGGCCGCGTTGGGCGCTTCATCCCAAATCGGGTTAAGCGCGAGGCCTACGCGGAGTTCCGCCGCCTGCTGCGGACTTGCGTCCGCAGCAGGCGGACAATCATCCAACTAGAGAGGAGGTGGAGTGATCTCCGCAGGAGGACTCCAGAGCTGTTGGCGGAGATCCGCCAGCAAATACGGGCAATGCATGCACGCAGTAAGTTACATTACATAAGATTATTAGCATAAATTGTGCAAATTTACACTAAGTGGTAGGCTAATTGCAACACTGAGTGACCATTTTTTAAAAATAGGACAGTGTGTGTGGTTAGGGCAAACAGTACTGACTGTAGCAAAGTGTCACCAAACAAGTGCATGTTTTCCTGAATTAATAACCAGGCAGGAAACTGTACCCAAAAACTTGATCAGTGCTGTCTATATAATAAGGTGCCTGGAATAGTGATCTGGTGATGTTGCCTAGACCAATCAATATGACTCAATGGAATAGATTAAGGAATAAGTTTCAAAATAATAGTTTGGACTCATTTTGTTTGCTGTGGGCAACATGAAGAGTATTTTAAAATGTGTTTTTTACAATAAAAAAAACCACTGTCTTTTACATGGAACAGAACAGTGAAATTTCTAATTGTTTAGTATGTAATTTAACATGCTAACTAAATTTTGCAAATAATATCATTATAGGACGACAACAACGGCAGACCTCTCAGCCCCCTTCCCCTTCCCAGTCCCCCTCCCCTTCTCACTCCCCCTCCCCTTCCCAGTCCCCCTCCCCTTCCCAGTCCCCCTCAGCTTCCCAGTCCACCTCAGCTTCCCAGTCCCCCTCAGCTTCCCAGTCCCCCTCAGCTTCCCAGTCCCCCTCAGCTTCCCAGGCCTCCTCAGCTTCCCAGGCACCATCAGCTTCCCAGGCCCACTCCACTTTCCACTCCCCTTCTCAGCCCACCTCTCCATCTCTTTCTGTGACCCCTTCTCCTCCTTCCCATACCCCTTCTCCTTCAACTTCCAACTCTCCTTCTCAGCCCCCCTCACCCTCTATTGGCTTAACTTTCTCTCCGCCCCCCTCGCCCTCTCAATCAGACCCACCCTCTGAAATTACATCCCCAATCCAGCCTCCTTCCCCCATCCAGCCTCCTTCCCCCATCCCTCCTCCTTCCCCAATCCCTCCTCCTTCCCCAATCCCTCCTCCTTCCCCCATCCAGCCGCCTTCCCCCATCCAGCCGCCTTCCCCACCCAGTGAATGGGCAGAAGAAGCCCCTGATGAGATATCTGGGAACCATCATGTTGCAGAGGAAAGTAAGTGTTTTAACATGTTAAAAATAATGATTACCTACTTACACTTACAATGACAAAACATGCAGTGTTGTACTGTTGGAATTCTTGTACCAAGGACAAATTTTTGTGTTATTCTTCATGGTCTACATGTTGCATTTACATTTTTGTGAGTGTCATTATATGTACAGTGTTTATCTGTGCAATGTTTTGTGTGTCCACTCTAGGTCGACACTCATTAGTTCGACAGGGTTGCCAGGACAACAGGGTTTATATGTGTTAGGTTTTCTGGGAAACAGTTAGACCTGAGTGGAGTTTAGTATGTTGTTGGTCTTTTACACTTGTGCCTGTGTATTCTTAATATTTGCACTTACAAATCACATGCTTCACTTTGTTAGGCAGCCTAATGACACAATGATTTGTGGTGTGAAAGTTACACTCACAAAATGATTATTGGATAAAGTCAAACCTGTTTGACCTTATTTAGTAAGGGCAGCTTTCAGGGAGTGTGGGCATGCTAGGATATGTTGTCCTTCTGAAGATGTTGATATGCAGTGTGATGATGCAGGACCAAACACATAAAAAACCCAAAAATATCACACCAGATGTTAATGAATGCCAACATGGTGTAACATTGACGAAGATGGTAGTTATCTTTAACATGGGATGTCGCCCATAGCAACCAATAAGATTATACTTTAAAATTGTGGAACCACTTCTCCAAGATAATATTCTTATTTTTGGTTGTTTGCTATGGGCAACGCTCCATCTTAAATAGAACTCACATAGTAGTAAATGTACCCCATGGTCTTGTAAACTGTTAAAATAAAAAAAAAAACATGAGCAGGCTTGTGTGTTGTTCTGCTAATGATTGTACCATAAAACAGCCATGATGTAGTAACTTTGCCATTAAGCAGGCCTGTCCAAACTGCGGACCTACAACTGTTGAGAAACTACACATCCCAGCATGCCCTGACACAGCTTTGGCATTCCCTGGCCCCAAAACTGTGTCAAGGCATGCTGGTATATGTAGTTTCACACCAGCTTGAGGGATGCAGTTTGGACATGCCTGCATTAAAGTGTGCTTTGTGCCTTGCTTGTATAATAAGTAATGTGAGTAAGTTATTAATGATTATGTTGTCTCTTAATTTCAGATGTTGCCGTTGGAGATCCAACATCTTTTGCGTCCATTCTGGGCAACATGAGGCAACATCTACAGGCCTTGCTGGGTCTTGTTGACCAGCTGCAAACATTTAATTAATTTTTGAATAAAAAAAAAAAAAAAAATTATGTTTGTATTATTATAAAATAAACCAAAAAAAATAAAAAAAAACATTTTTTCAAGTTAAGCGGGTGTTTATTATTTATTAATGCAATAAAGGAACAGTAGATTGCCTATCAGACATTTATTACCTTACACATTTCATACATCTAACATAAGTTTGTTTAAAAATGTAAAAATACATGTTGTTATTGTCTAAATAAACATGCAAACACCTTCATTCACATACTAAAACTGTACTCAAAAAAACAAAAAAATAAATTAGACCAAGCACATTTCAAACATCTATATTTATAGTTCAAATAAATAAATGTGGATGTACAATTATGGCTACAAAGTGTTCTTCAGGTATTTTAAAAAGACTTAATTGATCATGAACATTACAAATCATTTCACTAATTGGATTCGTAATTGAGGAGGGCTTGTGGACTTTTAATTGAAAGGTGTTATTCCACTTAATAGTAAAAAAAACCCCATTGTGGTGCGTTTGTCCGCAAAAGTGTGCACTTTTAATGATAAATGTGTAAATCTACTACAAATTAGTATTTTTACGATGAAGTATGTGTTAATGCGATGGTTTCGCATTGCTGCGATGTTTTCGCATTGTTGCGATGTCATTTGGCGTACGCCCACTTTGTGTAATACTGCGTACGAATGAGCAAAAATACGTTGGGGGCGGATGTTCGCAAATTTACTACATTAACGCAACTTTACGAATAGGTTGTGCGAACGAAAAACTTAGCGACCAACTCGGAATGAGGGCCTATATCTGCAGTTATTAGTTGTGGTTACACACATGTTGTGTTACGTTTATAGTCAGCCTGTTGCTGCAAGTGTTCATGCCGTTGGCCTGTGTTCTGTTGAATGCCACATTGTGTGGCATGCTTGAGGTGTGAGCTGGTATGAATCTCACCTTAGTTTAACAATAAATCCTTTCCTCTAAATGACCGTCTCCCTGGGCACAGTTCCTATAACTGGAGTCTGGAGGAGGGGCATAGCGGGAGGAGCCAGTTCCCACCTTTTTAAAGTCTTAAAGTGCCCATGTCTCCTGCGGATCCTGTCTATACCCCATGGTTCTATGATGACCCCAGCATCCTCTACGGACTAAGAGAAAAGGATTTACCGGTAGGTATTAAAATCCTATTTTTTTTTCCATATAATACATGTAGTGATACACATGTGGTGCATCATGAAAACTTTTTACTATTGGCTGACATTTAGCCATGTCAGCCACATATGTCTTGAAATAAAAAGAACATATTTTTTCATAAGCAATTTCATGTGCTTCATCATGAAAATGTTATACTGTTTGAAAAAGTTCAGCCATGTTGGCTGCATTTTTAAAAAAGTTACAGGCATTTTTCTATACGTTTCTCCAGTGGGAATGCTGACCTGGATATATATAGCCACAGATGTGGTGCATTAGTGGCACCGCAGCCGGGGGCACAATGCACACATGTAAGTTGGTGCAGGTTGATGGAACCGGGGACCCATCTTCCTACCCCAAGTTGCATGTGTGCATTGTGCCCCTGCCTGAGGTTCCACTCAATGGTATAGTATCAAAATGCACCACATTTGTTGCTATATATAGCATTTTGTTATCATGTCCTAAATGTAATGATGCATAATGAAACCTTTATACTGTTTGAAAAAGGTCAGCCATGTTGGCTGCATATACAATTATGTCTTGAAATAAAAAGCATGTATTTCTCTTACGTCCTAGAGGATGCTGGGGTCCATATTAGTACCATGGGGGTATAGATTGGTCCACCAGGAGCCATTGGCACTTTAAGAGTTTAATGGTGTCGGCTGGCTCCTCCCTCTATGCCCCTCCTACCAGACTCAGTTTAGAAAATGTGCCCGGAGGAGCCGGTCATAGCTAGGGGAGCTCTACAGAGTTCTCTTGGTAAAGAGTATTTTTCTTCCTTTTCAGGATTTTTATTTTACAGGGAGGTTGTTGGGGACAGCCTCCCTGCAGCGTGGGACTGGGGGGGGGGAGCAGTGTCCGCCCCACGGGGCTTGAGCCATTGCTCCCACTGACTGGACGCTGGCTCTAGAGGGGTCTGATCGTGCCCCGCCGCAGGGTAACGCTAACCCCGGCAGCCAGCCGCCACCCCCTCAGGAGCTGAAGAGTGGTGAGTGAGTCACTGTCCCTCTTTGCAAGCGGGGGGCAGTGTGAAGAGGGTGGCTACAGGGTCAGGAGCGCGGTCTTACCCACAATCCTGGAAGGCCCAGCGGTACCTTGGTGAGGCGCTAGGAGGGAGGGCCCTGGGCCAGCTCCGGACCCTACACTGGTCGTTTCAGGCATGTCGGGGTCTGCAGATCCAGGTCAGCACAATCCTCCGGGCCAGTATAATCCTCATGTCAGCGGGAAGACAGCGCCATTGAAGGGGGCGGAGCTTCTCCTCAGAGCGGACCCAGCAGCGTTCAGCGCCATTTTTCCTGCCTGCAGTCACGGTTCACTGGATCCAGGTCCCTCCAGAGCTTTCTCCAGCAGTCTGTATGGTACCAGGGGACTGTAGAAGGGAGGGGAGGCTGCTTAAGGGCTGTGTCACCTATTAAGGGACACAGCCAGCGCTGGAAAGGGACTCCCTTTACCGGAAAAGCGCTGTGTGTGGGTTGACTCCAATCTCTGTGTCTCTCTGCCATTCATGGGGGGAAACTCTGTCTACATAATACCCTGTGTGTTTGTGGGGTGTTTGAGTGTGTGGGAAAACATGTCTAGGGACACTGTTTCATATGCTGCAGAGGATTTGTCTTCCCAGGAAGACTCCATTCCATGTAATCAGGATTGCACTGTTTTAGCGCAGATCCCTGCTAGAGAGCCAGAATGGTTAGTCTCTCTGAGAGGGACTATTTCTTAGATATCTGATAGAGTTGCTGGGACTGAGCATGCCACTCAGGTCCTCCAGTCCTCTATGGTGGTATTGTCTGATTCTGCCTCCTTGGGGTCCCCTGCGGTACATTCTCATAAATGTGCGCTTGCAATTTTGCAGGATGACACGGACACCAACTCTGATACTGCAGACGGTGATGGGGATGTGTTGAGGGGGACGGCATCACTTGCCAAGGGGATGCAGTTGATGATTGAGCCTGTTAGGGATGTTTTAAACATTTTGGACACAGCCCCGGTACAGGTGGAGGAGGCCTTCTTTACGGATAATAAGAAGCCCCCCCTCACCTTCCCGGCATCCAAAGAATTGAATGCTATCTTTGATAAGGCATGGGAAACTCCGAAAAAGAAATTCCAGATTCCCAAGAGGGTCTTGGTGGCTTTTCCCTTCCCAGAGGAAGATAGGAAGAGATGGGAGCCCCCTGCTGATAGTCGACACCTCTGTATCCAGGCTGTCCAAGCAGGTGGTATTACCGGTCCCGAGATCTACCTCGTTAAAGGACCCGGCAGATCGCAAGGTGGATGCTACACTAAAATCCATTTACACGGCTTCAGGGGCTATATTGCGGCCTACTATAGCCTGTGCTTAGATAACTAAAGCTATTGCCAGGTGGTCAATCACTCTGCAGGAGGAATCGACTACGCTGGACAAAGGTGACGTTGATTTAATTTTACGTAATATTCAGGATTCTGCAGGGTTCCTGGTGGATTCCATGAAGGACCTGGGTTCCATGGCTGCGGGGATCTCCTCCATGTCCGTCTCGGCTCGCAGAGGTCTCTGGCTGCGCAACTGGTCTGCGGATGTGGAATCCAGGAAGTGTGTGGAGGGCCTACCATACAAGGGTCAGGCTCTCTTTGGGCAGGCGCTGGATGCGTGGATTGCCACGGCTACCGCGGGTAAGTCTCCTTTTCTCCCCTGCACCGGCTATGGAGAAGCCTTTTACACCAGCCACGTCACAGTTCTTTCAGGCCATGAGGTCTAGAAAGAACAAGCCTTCAAACACCTTCTTCAGAGGTTGTCGTGCCAAGGGAAAGAAACCTGCTCCCGCAGGCTCCCAAGCCCAGAAGCCCGCTTCTGATACCCCTAAGTCCGCCGCATGACGGTGGACAGCTAGGCCTGGAGGAAGGTAAGGTGGGGGCAAGACTCCGGCAATTCAGCCATGTCTGGGTGTCGTCGGGCCTGGACCCCTGGGTCACGGATATAGTGTCCAGGGGGTACAGACTGGAGTCTCAAGATCCCCCGCCTCACCGTTTCTTTAAGTCAGGCTTGCCAGCTCTGCTGGCGGACAGAACAATTCTTCTGGAGGCCGTCAGAAAATTGATGGTGTCAGAGGTCATTGTTCCAGTTCCACCTCAGCAGTGGAACAAGGGTTATTATTTGAACCTTTTTGTGGTACCAAAACCGGATGGTTCGGTACGACCTATTCTAAACTTAAAGTCTTTGAATCCTTATCTCGGGGAGTTCAAATTCAAGATGGAATCTCTGAGAGCTGTCATCTCAGGACTCACGGAGGGGGAGTTCCTGGTGTCACTGGACATCAAGGATGCTTACCTCCACATTCCCATTTGGTCGCAGCATCAGGCATATCTCCGGTATGCACTGTTGGACGATCACTATCAGTTCCAGGCGCTGCCGTTTGGCCTCTCCACAGCACCAAGGATCTTCACCAAGGTGGTGGCGGAGATGATGGTTCTCCTCCGCAAGCAAGGGGTGAACATAATTCCATATCTGGACAATCTCCTGATCAAGGCGTTGTCCAGGGAGAGGTTGTTGCGATCCATCGTGCTCACGACACAGCTGCTAAGGATGCACGGTTGGATCCTGAACCTTCCAAAGTCTCATCTGGAGCCAACAAGGAGGCTGTCTTTTCTGGGAATGATCCTCGACACGGAAGTGCAGAGGGTTTTTCTCCCGGTGGAGAAGCATTGGTGATTCAAGCAATGGTCCAGGATGTCTTAAAACCTACCCGGGTATCGGTTCATCAATGCATCCGTCTTCTGGGGAAGATGATTGCAGCCTACGAGGCTCTGCAGTACGGCAGGTTTCATGCTCGACCTTTTCAGCTGGACCTATTGGACCAGTGGTCGAGCTCTCACCTACACATGCACTAGAGGATACGCCTGTCTCCGAAGCCAAGGATTTCACTCCTCTGGTGGCTGCAACTTTCTCACCTTATGGAAGGCCGAAGGTTCGGAATTCAAGACTGGATCCTTTTAACCACAGATGCAAGTCTAAGAGGTTGGGAGCAGTCGCTCTGGGAGTAACCTTTCAGGGAAGGTGGTCGAATCAAGAATCCCTTCTCCCAATAAACATCCTGGAGCTAAGGGCCGTGTACAACGCCCTTCTGCAAGCAGCACACCTTCTACAGGATCGGTCTGTTCAGGTGCAGTCGGACAACGTGACCACGGTGGCCTACATAAACCGACAAGGCGGAACGAAGAGCAGGGCTGCCATGTCAGAGGTGTCAAGAATCCTCCTCTGGGCAGAAAGACACGTGGTGGTGATGTCGGCAATCTTCATTCTGGGAGTAGACAACTGGGAAGCAGACTTCCTCAGCCGCCACGATCTCCATCCGGGAGAGTGGGGCCTCCACCCGGAGGTGTTCGAGGAGGTAACCGGTTGGTGGGGGGTTTCTCACATAGACACGATGGCCTCCCATCTCAACAAGAAGCTGGGGAGGTACTGTTCCAGATCAAGAGACCCACAGGCAGTGGCGGTGGATGCACTGGTGACACCGTGGGTGTTCAAGTCAGTGTATGTGTTCCCTCCACTTCCTCTGATACCAAAGGTTCTTCAGCTGGTCAGAAGAACAAAGGTTCTGGCAGTCCTCATTGCTCCGGACTGGCCAAGGAGGGCTTGGTACGCGGATCTGCTGGATCTTCTGTTAGAAGATCCAAGGCCCTTACCTCTTCGGGAGGATCTGCTACTGCAGGTGCCGTTCGCTTATCAAGACTTACCACGGCTACGTTTGATGGCATGGCGGTTGAATGCCAGATCTTAGATCGGAAAGGTATCTTGAGTGAGATTATTCCTACCCTGATACAGGCTAGAAAGGGGGTAACGTCTAAACATTACCATTGTATTTGGTAAAAATATGTTTCTTGGTGTGAATCCAAGAACTTCCTGCGGTGGAGTTTCAACTTGGACGTTTGCTCCTTTTCCTGCAAGCAGGTGTGGATATGGGTCTGAGATTGGGCTCCATCAAGGTCCAAATCTCTGCTTTGTCCATCTTCTTCCAAAAACAATTGGCTGTCCTCCCTGAGGTTCAGACCTTTTTGAAAGGGGTTTTGAACATCCAGCCTCCCTTTGTGGCGCCGACGGCTCCCTGGGATCTGGACGTGGTGCTGCAGTTCCTGCAATCTGCTTGGTTTGAGCCTCTGCTGGAGGATGACATCAAGTTTCTCACGTGGAAGGTGGTCACTTTGTTGGCCTTAGCTTCTGCTCTATGCGTGTCGGAATTGGGAGCTTTATCCTGGAAGAGTCCCTATCTGATCTTCCATGAAGATAGGGCGGAACTTAGGACTCGTCCACAGTTCCTGCCTAAGGTTGTATCGGCTTTCCATATCAACCAGCCTATTGTGGTGCCAGTGGCTACTGACTCCTCAATTGCTTCAAAGGCCTTGGATGTTGTGAGGGCTTTGAAGATTTATGTGAAGAGGACAGCTCGTCTTTGAAAGACTGACTCCTTGTTTGTCCTCTATGATCCCAAGAAAATTGGGTGTCCTGCTTCTAAGCAGTCGATTTCACGCTGGATCAGGTTCACCATCCAGCATGCATATTCTACGGCAGGATTGCCGTGTCCAAAATCTGTAAAGGCACATTCTACTCGTAAAGTGGGCTCTTCCTGGGCGGCTGCCCAGGGTGTCTCATCTCTACAACTTTGCCGAGCTGCTACTTGGTCTGGGTCGAACACATTTGCCAAGTTTTTTACAAGTTCGATACTTTGGCCTCTGATGACCTCAAGTTTGGTCAAGCAGTGTTGCAGGAGCCTCCACACTATCCCTCCCATACTGGGAGCTTTGGTACATCCCCATGGTACTAATATGGACCCCAGCATCCTCTAGGATGTAAGAGAAAATAGGATTTTAATTACCTGAATGGTATATCCTTTTCTCGTAGTCCGTAGAGGATGCTGGGCGCCCGCCCAGCTCTGCGTTTTCCTGCTTTGGTTTTAGTTGTTCAGTACTACCTTGTTCCTAGGTAAGTTCTGCATTATTTACTGTTTCAGTGCTGTTTCAGCTGTTGCTGAGTTGTTCCGGCATGTTGGCCAGATTTGCCTGTTGTGTGAGCTGGTATGAATCTCGCCACTATCTGTAATTCCTTCTCTCGAAGTATGTCGTCTCCTCGGGCACAGTTTCTAGACTGAGTCTGGTAGGAGGGGAATAGAGGGAGGAGCCAGCCCACACCATTAAACTCTTAAAGTGCCAATGGCTCCTGGTGGACCCTTCTATACCCCCATGGTACTAATATGGACCCCAGCATCCTCTACGGACTACGAGAAAATGATTTACCGTTAAGGTCATTAAAATCCTATTTTTTTCCACGCAAATTCAGTTTGCAAAATAAAATATTTTGTTATACGACAAGCAATGTGTGGTGTAATTTTCTTACCTTGCAGTACTTATACTGAAGCACTTTGATAATAGCCTTGCAGTTTTGCCAGATAAATCTGGTGTGCTTTTGGTCAGCATGCGATGCGCTTGAATTCGATCATCCGATACCACCCGATTTCTGGTCGTAAGGGGCATGAGATAAATCTCAGGATTGTATGCGCATCGAATGCACTAAAAATGCACTTTCGATGAGATTTGTCTCAAGGTGAGCTTCAAGGGAAATCGGGCATTGCACAAGTGTATGGGTACCATAAGACATTTTCCTCAATACAATATACATTGACACATTACCCAATGCGAATAATACAATTTTTTAATCATACCCATTCTGATATAAAATTGGGCATTCCCTACATAGAAGGTCCAATTACTACAAGCCTAGCACTAGTACTACTGCACCAACAAACCCAAACGAAGATTCACCTGAATATACAGTATAAAGGCAATTACCTTAAATGCCTAAATGAAAAACACCATTAGTGTGCCAACCGGGACCTTTACTGTTATAATATTGGCCCTCATGCCGAGTTGTTCACTCGCAAGCTGCTTTTAGCAGATTTACTCACGCTAAGCCGCCACCTACTGGGAGTGAATCTTAGCTTCTTAAAATTGCGAACGACGTATTCGCAATATTGCGAATACACCTCTCTTAGCAGTTTCTGAGTAGCTCCAGACTTACTCGGCATCTGCGATCAGTTCAGTGCTTGTCATTCCTGGTTTGACGTCACAAACACACCCAGCGTTCGCCCAGACACTCCTCCGTTTCTCCAGCCACTCCCGCGTTTTTCCCAGAAACGGTAGCGTTTTTCCGCACACACCCATAAAACGGCCAGTTTCCGCCAAGTAACACCCACTTCCTGTCAATCACACTACGATCACCAGAACGATGAAAAAGCCGTGAGTAAAATTCCTAACTACATAGCAAATTTACTTGGCGCAGTCGCACTGCGGACATTGCGCATGCGCACTAAGCGGAAAATCGCTGCGATGCGAAAAAAATTACAGAGCGAACAACTCGGAATGACCACCATTGTATTTTACATTTTTACACTTTTACAATAGTGCTTTCATTAAGATGTATGACACTGGTTCCCAAACTGTGGGGGTAATTCAGATCTGATCGTAGATGTGCTAAATTTAGCACATCTACAATCAGTTTCTCAGACATGCGGGGGGATGCCCAGCACAGGGCTAGTCCGCCCCACATGTCTGGACCTACCCCCCACCCCCCCACCCCCGAAGGGTGCAAAAGCATCGCACAGCGGCAATGATTTTGCATTCGCTGAGTAGCTCCCTGCCAGCGCAGCTCCTGCGCACTGGCAGACCGCTACCCGCCGTGGCCCTCTGGTCACAGCAGCTGCATGTGACATCACGCAGCCACCATGTCCCACCCCCCACAAAGGTCCGGACATGCTTCCGTTGTCTAGGCCCCGTCCCGCCAAAGGCAAACTCCGTTGGCACGCCCCCTCCTGCACCGCGACCACTTCTGCCTGTCAATCAGGCAGGGGCGATCGCAGCTCTGAGATGCTTTTAGCACTTCGCTGGGCTCCCAGGGTGCGCACGTGCAGTGCGGTTGCTGTGCATGTGCACTTCACAGAACGATTCAGACTGCAATCGCTGCCACTGCAGTGATCCAGTCTGAATTAGCCCCTGTGTCCTCAAGGCAACCTATCATTTTATGGTTTTACGGTGGATTTTACCTGGTCTGTAAGAATGTTTTATTGGTCTAGTTTGGGTAACCCTTGATATACGCCTTTACTGTTGTTTTTTATGTGTATGTTTAAAATGTTTACAAGCAGCAATTCCACAATGGATGCACAAGAGATGCTCCAAAGAGTATTTTTATACTACGCACCATTGTAATGTTTTATAGTGTGAAGGCACTTTTCTAATGTTTATTGTAATTTTGCTTTTAGTAACATGGGCCCTCATTCCGAGTTGATCGCTCGCTAGCTGCTTTTAGCAGCAGTGCAAATGCTAGGCCGCCGCCCTCTGGGAATGTATCTTAGCTTAGCAGAAGTGCGAACGAAAGGTTAGCAGAACTGCTCGTAAAAATTTTCATGCAGTTTCTGAGCAGCTCCAAACCTACTCCTACCTTGCGATCACTTCAGTCAGTTTAGTTCCTGCTTTGACGTCAGAAACACGCCCTGCATTCGGCCAGCCACTCCCCCGCTTCCCCAGCCACTCCTGCGTTTTCACCTGACACGCCTGCGTTTTTTAGCACACTCCCGAAAAACAGTCAGTTACCACCCAGAAACACCCACTTCCTGTCAATCACTCACCGATCAGCAGAGCGACGAAAAAGAGTCGCTAGACCTTGTGTAAAACTGCATAGTTTTGTGGGAAAGTACGTCACGCGTGTGCTCTGCGGCTCGTACGCATGCGCAGTTTTGCCTTTTTTTACCTGATCGCTGTGCTGCGAAAATCGGCAGCGAGCGATCAACTCGGAATGAGGGCCATTGTGTGAAGGGATCTGCTGCTTTTATCTGCCTATTTGTTAGTGTTCCCTCTAGGTGCAGGAAGCTGATTAGTGAGGAGGGCATATTTTAATTCTATTGGGCTTAATTGTACTGTAGATGGTATACTGTATATCACTACATCTACCATAGCTACAGATGTAGCCATGATCATCTTTCTGCAATGAAGCATGCTGCATGGCAGGCCAGGCTATGACTATTCGCACCCAGCGATCACTACATTAATTCCTTTAGTCGTGAATAGTCATAGCCTGGCATGCCATGCAGCAAGCCATGTTGCAGCGTGCCGCATTGCAGCAAAGATTAGCATGGCTACATCTGTATATATGTAATATTTGGTGCTTAGAAAATAAAATCTGTATTCCACACACAATCAGTAACCTGCTCCTACAGTGAATGCTACATGATATCAGGCAAAGGTAATAGCATCGCTTCCCCACAACCTGTTCTGTTCAGGGTTGGTGAGCATGCCTACGCATGCTTTCACTAAGACATGCTATGAAGGGAATCACAGCCTGCAATTTGCAACAAACTAAATAGACAGATCTATAGTCTTTGGGTTTCTGAGACCCATGTGCATGATAACGCATTTTCTGGCATTAAACTGTACTGTTATTGACCATTCCTCTAGTCTACCAACAGTAGATCCTCAATAATTTGTTTAACCTCTCCTGGTGTGTCTTTCCTATTGCATACTTTTATGTCATCTTCAAAAATGCATACTATCCTTTGATACCATTTGCAATGTCCCTAACAAAGATATTAAAAAGCACTGGTCCAAGTACAGATCTCTGGAGTACAGCACTTGTAACTTTCCCCTCCTGACACTGCACTTCATTTACTACAATTGATTTCTAGTAGCAACCAAATTCTTATCCATTCACCTCTCTTAGAATCCAAACTTACGCTTTCGAGATTATTTAGCAGACTGCGATGTGGGACCATGTCAAAAGCCTTACTAAAGTTTAGATATGTTACATTGACAGCCCTGCTTTCATCTATTATATTAATCACAGAGTCAAAAAAGTCAATAAGATTTATTTGGCATGATCTCCCCTGGTGTTTGGGATCATGTAAATTGCTGGATTTGAGATACTGTATACCACAATTCTTATTTTTAATAGTGTTTCCATCAATTTCTCTACTACTGATGTAAGGCTCACTGGTCAATAGTTGCTTGCCTTTTCGTTGCTTCCACTTTTGTGCAGTGGGACTACCTTCGCTATTTTTCAGTCTTCTGAAATTACTCTTGTAGCGAGTGACTGGTTAAATAATTCTGTTAATGGTGTTACCAACACCTCTTTAAGCTCTTTTAATATTATTGGATGTATCCCATCTTGCCCCATTAATTTATCCACTTTCAGTTTTGAGAGTTATGTTAGGACCTTCTCTGTAAATGTACTTGTATCTATCTAATTTTTATGAATGTTCTTACAACTTAACTGTGGACCCTTCCCCTCTTTTTCTGTAGTGAATACTGAGCAAAATAAATTATTTAGATGATCTGCTATTGCTTTGTTTCTTTCGACCAGACTTTCACTCACTGTTTTAAGTCTTATTATTTCTCAGTCTACTTTTCCCCTTTCACTTACCATGTTATGTACCTAAAAACGTTTTGCCCCTTTACCTACTAGCTGGGCATTTTCTCCTCAGTTTGTGCCTTTGCATGTCTGATTACCTTCTTAGCCTCCTTCTGCCTGACAACATACTCCTCTTTGTCTTCATTATTTTGAGTATGTTTATACTGTATTTCCTAAAGGCCATCTTTTTTTGCTTTCAAACTAGTCATACTATGGGGCCCAGAGCTGAGAGAGGCCACCTTCCCTGTCACAGTTACATGTGTTATATATAGGGGTGTAGCTACCATAGGTACTGTTACTGCCTAGCAGTGCAATGCCTCATCTACTGGTGTGATCTCCAGCTCCTGTGACACGTTCCTCCTGCTGGTGCTGTGACTGCCTACCAGTGTAATGCCCCACCTACTGTTGTGATCTCCACCTCCTGTGACATGATTCTCCTGCAGGTGATGTGACTGCCTACCAGTGTAATGCCTCACCTACTGTTTTGATCTCCACCTCCTGTGACATGATTCTCCTGCAGGTGATGTGACTGCTTACCAGTGCAATGCCTCACCCACCGGTATGATCTCCACCTCCTGTGACACGATCCTACTGCTGGTGCTGTGACTGTCTACCATGCTGCTTTAGCCTTGCTTACTACCACTGTGGGTAATGCTAACAGTTTGCTTAAGCCCAATTTGTGTTGGGCCCGGCTTATAGCTGACTTACTCCAACCTACATGAGGCCACTTTTCATATATTTCCTGGGCCACTTTACGTTCCCAATCTGCCCCTGTCTGGCATGGAAGAAATGTGAATGATAAATCAATGTAAATGTACCAGGAGGTATTGACAAGCCTTTATAATATTATCTTATACTGTGAATTTCTTACCCTGTTTCCAAGACAATTAATTAATTTAACTTGTTAATTAAGTGAAAGGAAGACATGATATTTTCCAGGAGATGTATCAAGCCGTGGAGAGAGATAAAGTTGAGTATTTGCCCAAATCAAATGAAGCTTCTAACTACAGGTATCATTTCATGTACTGTGCTAGATAAGTGACAGAAGATGATTGGGTGGTTTGGACATCTGCACTTTATCTCTCTCCAATGCTTGATACATCTCCCCAAGAGTGCTGTATATAAAATATATGTCTGGCTGCTATACAGCAGGCCAGGAGCTCCAGCAGGACAGTAGAGTAACAGTCATATCAGTAATAATTTGCGGACACTGTGAAATTAGAATTCACTAAAGACGGGAGACTCAGTCAATGAATACATCAAACATTTTTTAGTTTATGTTAAAATATAAAAAGTTTATTAAGTGGAATATTTAATAAATAATATTTGCAAGACATCTCCAAAAACAGTCAGTTTTGGGGGCTGCCCACAAATATTAACCAGCCCCTGAATGTATGTATTGGGGACTGCAATGGATATTTGAGATATCTATTGCGTTCCTCCTATTTTGAACACAAAAGCAGCCACCAAAAGTTTCTACGCCAGATGGTAAACTGTGAAACTCCCCAAGCACCAGAATACAAAGCATTTCTGAGCTTGGCACGGCAGCTAATGCCATTTCTAAATGGCTTTTGTAGCCTGTGGGCTACATTATGCAATAATTCCCAGGAGAAGGGTCTTTGGGATCCCTCTGCATTACTGTCTGCTCTCACATAGGCAGTCTGACAATTGCACATGTGAACTGGCGCAGCCGGGATCTAAACCCAGAAGTAAAGTGATCGCATTAGCAATTATTTTACTTCTTATACATTGCAGGGACGAGATTGGTACGCATTATGGCATAAAAGCTACACCTCTGGACTCACAAAGAGTCATCCTTCAGCACTCAGGAGAGGAAAACCCCCTTGGGGGGAAACCTCTGGGGAACCATGGCCTCAGGATCGCCCTTCCCTCTGGGCATTAAGAGGTGTACTAATAGAGGGGTCAGTATGCTATCCCAGCGCATGGGATCCCGGAGGTTGTCATACGGATGCCGGGATCCCAGTACAGAAAAGACCGACAGGGGTTAGTAAGGGGTGTTCTCCCCTCTCCCCACCCCCCTAACCCTGCCTGTCGACAGTCTAACCCTAACCTCCCCCATTTGTGCCTAACCCTCCCGCAGAGGTGCCTAATCTTAACCTCCGTCTCTGCTGCCTAAACCTAACCCTCTCTTCCCCGCAGCCTAACCACTCCCGGGGGTGCCTAACCCACCCTACCCAAAGCCTAACACTAACTTTCCCCCAACCGCAGCCTAATCCTCCCCCCACCCACAGCCTAATCTTAACCACCGCCTGATGCCTAAACCCAACCCCCACCTGATGCTTAAACCTAACCCTCCCTTCCCCGCAGCCTAACCACCCCTGGGGGTGCCTAACCCTAAGAAACCCTAACCAACCCTACCCGCTGCCTAACCCTAACCTCCACCCACCCACAGCCTAAACCTAACCCCCACCTGACGCCTAAACCTAATCTCCCCACCTGATGCTTAACCTAACCCTATCCTCCCCTGCAGCCTAACCACCCCCGGGGGTCCCTAACCCACCCCACCCACAGCCTAACCCTATCCCCTCCTCATGATGTCTAACCCTCTCCCCACCCCCCTAACCCTGCCTTTCCGCAGTCTAACCCTAACCTCCCCCCTTTGTGCCTAACCCTCCCGCGGAGGTGCCTAACCTCCGCCTTTGCTACCTATACCTAACCCTCCCTCTCCCGCAGCCTAACTACCCTCCTCCGTCCCTGCTGCCTAAACCTAACCCTCCCTCCTCCTTTCCTCACAGCCTAATCACTCCCAGGGGTGCCTAACCTGAACCCACCCTACCCGCAGCCTAACGCTAACCTCCCCCCACATGCAGCCTAAACCTAACCCAGTGCCTGATGTCTAAACCTAACCCCCTGCCTGATGCCTAAACCTAACCCTCCCTCCCCCGCAGCCTAACCACCCCCAGGGGTGCCTAACCCTAACCCACCCTACCTGCAGCCTATCCCTAACCTCCCCCCACCCACAGCCTAAACCTAATACCCCCGCCTAAACCTAACCCTCCCCCCACAGCCTAACCACCCCCTGGGGTGCCTAACCCACCCTATCCGCAGCCTAACCCTAACCTCCCCCCACCTGCAACCTAACCCCCCGCCTGATGCCTAATCTTAACCCCTCCGCCTGATGCATAAACCTTACCCTCCCTTCCCCGCAGCCTAATCACCCCCCTCCCTCCGTGCCTGATGCCTAAACCTAACCCCCTTGCCCAGCCCTAAACCTATGATCATGGGAATACGGGCGTCGGTATCCTTGCCGTTCAGAGTTCCAACATCGGGATTCTGACGAGTGTCGGGATCCCAGTGTCAGTATTCTAACTTCCGTAAACCCGACAGCCGGCATCTTTACCGCATCTCCTAATAGGTAATGCATATGTCCCAACATTTGGAGCATGTGTCCGCAGCTCTCCTCCCAGGGCAGCTATTCAGGGATCACCCACTGCGTGTAGACAAAGAGGAAGAGATGAAAAATCATTGTTAGTGGATGAACAAGCAGAGAGACAAACTGCAAACAGTGGGGTGGTTGTGTAGAGAGAAAAATCTCTCTATGTAAATATGTTATTCTAACTACTGAGGACATGGAAAATACCTAAAATAAGGACAATTATCCCAAAGGGCCCATTGTTTTTATACAATACACACATTGGAGGGATAAATTCTCTCTTATAGTAATTAGTGGGTACCTTCAGAAAAGAAATTTGACCAGTAAATAATAAAAGCTATAAATTGCTAACATTTAGGGGTCAATCCAATTAGGTACAAGTTACCATTGCTGTGACGTTTCAACAACATCCAAACTCACACCCTTCATGACCAGATTCAGCCTATGGGGCTACCGGAAAGTGCGGCTGTTGTAAGACAAACTCGCACCTAATTAAACTGACCCCTTAGTTGTTAAATGTGATAAAATAGTAAAATATAATGGTGTAATTGTGGGCCCGATTCAGTTGTGGTTGTTGAAGCGATCGCTGCTGCAATCTTGCCATTCACAATTGCATCATGAGTCTGAGCAGTCGTAGGATGAGCAAGTCTCCTAGACACAGGAGGCTCTCCAGCAGCAACACAGATTGCAATGGGTAATTATGCACGCACATGGAACAGCGTTTGAACGGACCTGACACGCCTGTATACGTTACCACCTCAAACGCTAACTTCCTGTCAATCACTTTGCGATGGGATCCTCTATGTGAGTTTGATTTAATTTCGTGCGCAGTGCAGTTTACACACATACGCAATGAAAAAGCATTGAGGACTCAGGCCCCCAGGGCGGTAAGGAGAAGGACTCTAGGGAAAGGACTATGTCACCTTTATTATATGTAAAGATAGGGAAACAGTCACTTGTTACAGCTCCAATTCACATCATTTATACCATTCTGTATCATTTCATCATTTGGTTATTCTATGGGGGAGATGTATTAAGCCCTGCAGATGATAAAGTGGAGAGAGGTAAAGTACCAGCCAATCAGCTCCTAACTTCCATGTTACAGGCCGTGTTTGAAAATTGACAACTAGGAGCTGATTGGTTGTTAGTTTATCTCTCTCCACTTTATCACTCTCCCAGGCTTTGTACACCTGCCCCCAGTTCATTGATATACTGTAAATGTCAGCCATTTTACTACCTCCCCCGATCTGTGTGTTCTGTATCATGCTCTCCCCACCCTTCCTGTTTTTCTGTATTACAGTATGTACTACATCTCGCAACCCCCAAAAGTGTATGTCCTTCCTCTATATGTCCTACAGAGTATGCCACAATCTCTATGTTTTTGTATTGTGCCCCCACACCATCTGTATGTGCTATACCAAGTTGCCCTCTTCTGCATGTTTTGTGTTGTCCGCTCTCCCCCACCATAGACCCTATGTTTTGTACTGTGCTCTCAATACCCCCCACCACACACACAATTACACAAGTATGGTAACTTACCTCCTGCATGCTATTCTCCAGTCACTAATTCCTCTGTGAGCCTAGCACTAGTACTACTGCACCAACAAACCCAAACGAAGATTCACCTGAATATACAGTATAAAGGCAATTACCTTAAATGCCTAAATGAAAAACACCATTAGTGTGCCAACCGGGACCTTTACTGTTATAATATTGGCCCTCATGCCGAGTTGTTCACTCGCAAGCTGCTTTTAGCAGATTTACTCACGCTAAGCCGCCGCCTACTGGGAGTGAATCTTAGCTTCTTAAAATTGCGAACGACGTATTCGCAATATTGCGAATACACCTCTCTTAGCAGTTTCTGAGTAGCTCCAGACTTACTCGGCATCTGCGATCAGTTCAGTGCTTGTCATTCCTGGTTTGACGTCACAAACACACCCAGCGTTCGCCCAGACACTCCTCCGTTTCTCCAGCCACTCCCGCGTTTTTCCCAGAAACGGTAGCGTTTTTCCGCACACACCCATAAAACGGCCAGTTTCCGCCCAGTAACACCCACTTCCTGTCAATCACACTACGATCACCAGAACGATGAAAAAGCCGTGAGTAAAATTCCTAACTACATAGCAAATTTACTTGGCGCAGTCGCACTGCGGACATTGCGCATGCGCACTAAGCGGAAAATCGCTGCGATGCGAAAAAAATTACAGAGCGAACAACTCGGAATGACCACCATTGTATTTTACATTTTTACACTTTTACAATAGTGCTTTCATTAAGATGTATGACACTGGTTCCCAAACTGTGGGGGTAATTCAGATCTGATCGTAGATGTGCTAAATTTAGCACATCTACAATCAGTTTCTCAGACATGCGGGGGGATGCCCAGCACAGGGCTAGTCCGCCCCACATGTCTGGACCTACCCCCCACCCCCCCACCCCCGAAGGGTGCAAAAGCATCGCACAGCGGCAATGATTTTGCATTCGCTGAGTAGCTCCCTGCCAGCGCAGCTCCTGCGCACTGGCAGACCGCTACCCGCCGTGGCCCTCTGGTCACAGCAGCTGCATGTGACATCACGCAGCCACCATGTCCCACCCCCCACAAAGGTCCGGACATGCTTCCGTTGTCTAGGCCCCGTCCCGCCAAAGGCAAACTCCGTTGGCACGCCCCCTCCTGCACCGCGACCACTTCTGCCTGTCAATCAGGCAGGGGCGATCGCAGCTCTGAGATGCTTTTAGCACTTCGCTGGGCTCCCAGGGTGCGCACGTGCAGTGCGGTTGCTGTGCATGTGCACTTCACAGAACGATTCAGACTGCAATCGCTGCCACTGCAGTGATCCAGTCTGAATTAGCCCCTGTGTCCTCAAGGCAACCTATCATTTTATGGTTTTACGGTGGATTTTACCTGGTCTGTAAGAATGTTTTATTGGTCTAGTTTGGGTAACCCTTGATATACGCCTTTACTGTTGTTTTTTATGTGTATGTTTAAAATGTTTACAAGCAGCAATTCCACAATGGATGCACAAGAGATGCTCCAAAGAGTATTTTTATACTACGCACCATTGTAATGTTTTATAGTGTGAAGGCACTTTTCTAATGTTTATTGTAATTTTGCTTTTAGTAACATGGGCCCTCATTCCGAGTTGATCGCTCGCTAGCTGCTTTTAGCAGCAGTGCAAATGCTAGGCCGCCGCCCTCTGGGAATGTATCTTAGCTTAGCAGAAGTGCGAACGAAAGGTTAGCAGAACTGCTCGTAAAAATTTTCATGCAGTTTCTGAGCAGCTCCAAACCTACTCCTACCTTGCGATCACTTCAGTCAGTTTAGTTCCTGCTTTGACGTCAGAAACACGCCCTGCATTCGGCCAGCCACTCCCCCGCTTCCCCAGCCACTCCTGCGTTTTCACCTGACACGCCTGCGTTTTTTAGCACACTCCCGAAAAACAGTCAGTTACCACCCAGAAACACCCACTTCCTGTCAATCACTCACCGATCAGCAGAGCGACGAAAAAGAGTCGCTAGACCTTGTGTAAAACTGCATAGTTTTGTGGGAAAGTACGTCACGCGTGTGCTCTGCGGCTCGTACGCATGCGCAGTTTTGCCTTTTTTTACCTGATCGCTGTGCTGCGAAAATCGGCAGCGAGCGATCAACTCGGAATGAGGGCCATTGTGTGAAGGGATCTGCTGCTTTTATCTGCCTATTTGTTAGTGTTCCCTCTAGGTGCAGGAAGCTGATTAGTGAGGAGGGCATATTTTAATTCTATTGGGCTTAATTGTACTGTAGATGGTATACTGTATATCACTACATCTACCATAGCTACAGATGTAGCCATGATCATCTTTCTGCAATGAAGCATGCTGCATGGCAGGCCAGGCTATGACTATTCGCACCCAGCGATCACTACATTAATTCCTTTAGTCGTGAATAGTCATAGCCTGGCATGCCATGCAGCAAGCCATGTTGCAGCGTGCCGCATTGCAGCAAAGATTAGCATGGCTACATCTGTATATATGTAATATTTGGTGCTTAGAAAATAAAATCTGTATTCCACACACAATCAGTAACCTGCTCCTACAGTGAATGCTACATGATATCAGGCAAAGGTAATAGCATCGCTTCCCCACAACCTGTTCTGTTCAGGGTTGGTGAGCATGCCTACGCATGCTTTCACTAAGACATGCTATGAAGGGAATCACAGCCTGCAATTTGCAACAAACTAAATAGACAGATCTATAGTCTTTGGGTTTCTGAGACCCATGTGCATGATAACGCATTTTCTGGCATTAAACTGTACTGTTATTGACCATTCCTCTAGTCTACCAACAGTAGATCCTCAATAATTTGTTTAACCTCTCCTGGTGTGTCTTTCCTATTGCATACTTTTATGTCATCTTCAAAAATGCATACTATCCTTTGATACCATTTGCAATGTCCCTAACAAAGATATTAAAAAGCACTGGTCCAAGTACAGATCTCTGGAGTACAGCACTTGTAACTTTCCCCTCCTGACACTGCACTTCATTTACTACAATTGATTTCTAGTAGCAACCAAATTCTTATCCATTCACCTCTCTTAGAATCCAAACTTACGCTTTCGAGATTATTTAGCAGACTGCGATGTGGGACCATGTCAAAAGCCTTACTAAAGTTTAGATATGTTACATTGACAGCCCTGCTTTCATCTATTATATTAATCACAGAGTCAAAAAAGTCAATAAGATTTATTTGGCATGATCTCCCCTGGTGTTTGGGATCATGTAAATTGCTGGATTTGAGATACTGTATACCACAATTCTTATTTTTAATAGTGTTTCCATCAATTTCTCTACTACTGATGTAAGGCTCACTGGTCAATAGTTGCTTGCCTTTTCGTTGCTTCCACTTTTGTGCAGTGGGACTACCTTCGCTATTTTTCAGTCTTCTGAAATTACTCCTGTAGCGAGTGACTGGTTAAATAATTCTGTTAATGGTGTTACCAACACCTCTTTAAGCTCTTTTAATATTATTGGATGTATCCCATCTTGCCCCATTAATTTATCCACTTTCAGTTTTGAGAGTTATGTTAGGACCTTCTCTGTAAATGTACTTGTATCTATCTAATTTTTATGAATGTTCTTACAACTTAACTGTGGACCCTTCCCCTCTTTTTCTGTAGTGAATACTGAGCAAAATAAATTATTTAGATGATCTGCTATTGCTTTGTTTCTTTCGACCAGACTTTCACTCACTGTTTTAAGTCTTATTATTTCTCAGTCTACTTTTCCCCTTTCACTTACCATGTTATGTACCTAAAAACGTTTTGCCCCTTTACCTACTAGCTGGGCATTTTCTCCTCAGTTTGTGCCTTTGCATGTCTGATTACCTTCTTAGCCTCCTTCTGCCTGACAACATACTCCTCTTTGTCTTCATTATTTTGAGTATGTTTATACTGTATTTCCTAAAGGCCATCTTTTTTTGCTTTCAAACTAGTCATACTATGGGGCCCAGAGCTGAGAGAGGCCACCTTCCCTGTCACAGTTACATGTGTTATATATAGGGGTGTAGCTACCATAGGTACTGTTACTGCCTAGCAGTGCAATGCCTCATCTACTGGTGTGATCTCCAGCTCCTGTGACACGTTCCTCCTGCTGGTGCTGTGACTGCCTACCAGTGTAATGCCCCACCTACTGTTGTGATCTCCACCTCCTGTGACATGATTCTCCTGCAGGTGATGTGACTGCCTACCAGTGTAATGCCTCACCTACTGTTTTGATCTCCACCTCCTGTGACATGATTCTCCTGCAGGTGATGTGACTGCTTACCAGTGCAATGCCTCACCCACCGGTATGATCTCCACCTCCTGTGACACGATCCTACTGCTGGTGCTGTGACTGTCTACCATGCTGCTTTAGCCTTGCTTACTACCACTGTGGGTAATGCTAACAGTTTGCTTAAGCCCAATTTGTGTTGGGCCCGGCTTATAGCTGACTTACTCCAACCTACATGAGGCTACTTTTCATATATTTCCTGGGCCACTTTACGTTCCCAATCTGCCCCTGTCTGGCATGGAAGAAATGTGAATGATAAATCAATGTAAATGTACCAGGAGGTATTGACAAGCCTTTATAATATTATCTTATACTGTGAATTTCTTACCCTGTTTCCAAGACAATTAATTAATTTAACTTGTTAATTAAGTGAAAGGAAGACATGATATTTTCCAGGAGATGTATCAAGCCGTGGAGAGAGATAAAGTTGAGTATTTGCCCAAATCAAATGAAGCTTCTAACTACAGGTATCATTTCATGTACTGTGCTAGATAAGTGACAGAAGATGATTGGGTGGTTTGGACATCTGCACTTTATCTCTCTCCAATGCTTGATACATCTCCCCAAGAGTGCTGTATATAAAATATATGTCTGGCTGCTATACAGCAGGCCAGGAGCTCCAGCAGGACAGTAGAGTAACAGTCATATCAGTAATAATTTGCGGACACTGTGAAATTAGAATTCACTAAAGACGGGAGACTCAGTCAATGAATACATCAAACATTTTTTAGTTTATGTTAAAATATAAAAAGTTTATTAAGTGGAATATTTAATAAATAATATTTGCAAGACATCTCCAAAAACAGTCAGTTTTGGGGGCTGCCCACAAATATTAACCAGCCCCTGAATGTATGTATTGGGGACTGCAATGGATATTTGAGATATCTATTGCGTTCCTCCTATTTTGAACACAAAAGCAGCCACCAAAAGTTTCTACGCCAGATGGTAAACTGTGAAACTCCCCAAGCACCAGAATACAAAGCATTTCTGAGCTTGGCACGGCAGCTAATGCCATTTCTAAATGGCTTTTGTAGCCTGTGGGCTACATTATGCAATAATTCCCAGGAGAAGGGTCTTTGGGATCCCTCTGCATTACTGTCTGCTCTCACATAGGCAGTCTGACAATTGCACATGTGAACTGGCGCAGCCGGGATCTAAACCCAGAAGTAAAGTGATCGCATTAGCAATTATTTTACTTCTTATACATTGCAGGGACGAGATTGGTACGCATTATGGCATAAAAGCTACACCTCTGGACTCACAAAGAGTCATCCTTCAGCACTCAGGAGAGGAAAACCCCCTTGGGGGGAAACCTCTGGGGAACCATGGCCTCAGGATCGCCCTTCCCTCTGGGCATTAAGAGGTGTACTAATAGAGGGGTCAGTATGCTATCCCAGCGCATGGGATCCCGGAGGTTGTCATACGGATGCCGGGATCCCAGTACAGAAAAGACCGACAGGGGTTAGTAAGGGGTGTTCTCCCCTCTCCCCACCCCCCTAACCCTGCCTGTCGACAGTCTAACCCTAACCTCCCCCATTTGTGCCTAACCCTCCCGCAGAGGTGCCTAATCTTAACCTCCGTCTCTGCTGCCTAAACCTAACCCTCTCTTCCCCGCAGCCTAACCACTCCCGGGGGTGCCTAACCCACCCTACCCAAAGCCTAACACTAACTTTCCCCCAACCGCAGCCTAATCCTCCCCCCACCCACAGCCTAATCTTAACCACCGCCTGATGCCTAAACCCAACCCCCACCTGATGCTTAAACCTAACCCTCCCTTCCCCGCAGCCTAACCACCCCTGGGGGTGCCTAACCCTAAGAAACCCTAACCAACCCTACCCGCTGCCTAACCCTAACCTCCACCCACCCACAGCCTAAACCTAACCCCCACCTGACGCCTAAACCTAATCTCCCCACCTGATGCTTAACCTAACCCTATCCTCCCCTGCAGCCTAACCACCCCCGGGGGTCCCTAACCCACCCCACCCACAGCCTAACCCTATCCCCTCCTCATGATGTCTAACCCTCTCCCCACCCCCCTAACCCTGCCTTTCCGCAGTCTAACCCTAACCTCCCCCCTTTGTGCCTAACCCTCCCGCGGAGGTGCCTAACCTCCGCCTTTGCTACCTATACCTAACCCTCCCTCTCCCGCAGCCTAACTACCCTCCTCCGTCCCTGCTGCCTAAACCTAACCCTCCCTCCTCCTTTCCTCACAGCCTAATCACTCCCAGGGGTGCCTAACCTGAACCCACCCTACCCGCAGCCTAACGCTAACCTCCCCCCACATGCAGCCTAAACCTAACCCAGTGCCTGATGTCTAAACCTAACCCCCTGCCTGATGCCTAAACCTAACCCTCCCTCCCCCGCAGCCTAACCACCCCCAGGGGTGCCTAACCCTAACCCACCCTACCTGCAGCCTATCCCTAACCTCCCCCCACCCACAGCCTAAACCTAATACCCCCGCCTAAACCTAACCCTCCCCCCACAGCCTAACCACCCCCTGGGGTGCCTAACCCACCCTATCCGCAGCCTAACCCTAACCTCCCCCCACCTGCAACCTAACCCCCCGCCTGATGCCTAATCTTAACCCCTCCGCCTGATGCATAAACCTTACCCTCCCTTCCCCGCAGCCTAATCACCCCCCTCCCTCCGTGCCTGATGCCTAAACCTAACCCCCTTGCCCAGCCCTAAACCTATGATCATGGGAATACGGGCGTCGGTATCCTTGCCGTTCAGAGTTCCAACATCGGGATTCTGACGAGTGTCGGGATCCCAGTGTCAGTATTCTAACTTCCGTAAACCCGACAGCCGGCATCTTTACCGCATCTCCTAATAGGTAATGCATATGTCCCAACATTTGGAGCATGTGTCCGCAGCTCTCCTCCCAGGGCAGCTATTCAGGGATCACCCACTGCGTGTAGACAAAGAGGAAGAGATGAAAAATCATTGTTAGTGGATGAACAAGCAGAGAGACAAACTGCAAACAGTGGGGTGGTTGTGTAGAGAGAAAAATCTCTCTATGTAAATATGTTATTCTAACTACTGAGGACATGGAAAATACCTAAAATAAGGACAATTATCCCAAAGGGCCCATTGTTTTTATACAATACACACATTGGAGGGATAAATTCTCTCTTATAGTAATTAGTGGGTACCTTCAGAAAAGAAATTTGACCAGTAAATAATAAAAGCTATAAATTGCTAACATTTAGGGGTCAATCCAATTAGGTACAAGTTACCATTGCTGTGACGTTTCAACAACATCCAAACTCACACCCTTCATGACCAGATTCAGCCTATGGGGCTACCGGAAAGTGCGGCTGTTGTAAGACAAACTCGCACCTAATTAAACTGACCCCTTAGTTGTTAAATGTGATAAAATAGTAAAATATAATGGTGTAATTGTGGGCCCGATTCAGTTGTGGTTGTTGAAGCGATCGCTGCTGCAATCTTGCCATTCACAATTGCATCATGAGTCTGAGCAGTCGTAGGATGAGCAAGTCTCCTAGACACAGGAGGCTCTCCAGCAGCAACACAGATTGCAATGGGTAATTATGCACGCACATGGAACAGCGTTTGAACGGACCTGACACGCCTGTATACGTTACCACCTCAAACGCTAACTTCCTGTCAATCACTTTGCGATGGGATCCTCTATGTGAGTTTGATTTAATTTCGTGCGCAGTGCAGTTTACACACATACGCAATGAAAAAGCATTGAGGACTCAGGCCCCCAGGGCGGTAAGGAGAAGGACTCTAGGGAAAGGACTATGTCACCTTTATTATATGTAAAGATAGGGAAACAGTCACTTGTTACAGCTCCAATTCACATCATTTATACCATTCTGTATCATTTCATCATTTGGTTATTCTATGGGGGAGATGTATTAAGCCCTGCAGATGATAAAGTGGAGAGAGGTAAAGTACCAGCCAATCAGCTCCTAACTTCCATGTTACAGGCCGTGTTTGAAAATTGACAACTAGGAGCTGATTGGTTGTTAGTTTATCTCTCTCCACTTTATCACTCTCCCAGGCTTTGTACACCTGCCCCCAGTTCATTGATATACTGTAAATGTCAGCCATTTTACTACCTCCCCCGATCTGTGTGTTCTGTATCATGCTCTCCCCACCCTTCCTGTTTTTCTGTATTACAGTATGTACTACATCTCGCAACCCCCAAAAGTGTATGTCCTTCCTCTATATGTCCTACAGAGTATGCCACAATCTCTATGTTTTTGTATTGTGCCCCCACACCATCTGTATGTGCTATACCAAGTTGCCCTCTTCTGCATGTTTTGTGTTGTCCGCTCTCCCCCACCATAGACCCTATGTTTTGTACTGTGCTCTCAATACCCCCCACCACACACACAATTACACAAGTATGGTAACTTACCTCCTGCATGCTATTCTCCAGTCACTAATTCCTCTGTGAGCCTAGCACTAGTACTACTGCACCAACAAACCCAAACGAAGATTCACCTGAATATACAGTATAAAGGCAATTACCTTAAATGCCTAAATGAAAAACACCATTAGTGTGCCAACCGGGACCTTTACTGTTATAATATTGGCCCTCATGCTGAGTTGTTCACTCGCAAGCTGCTTTTAGCAGATTTACTCACGCTAAGCCGCCGCCTACTGGGAGTGAATCTTAGCTTCTTAAAATTGCGAACGACGTATTCGCAATATTGCGAATACACCTCTCTTAGCAGTTTCTGAGTAGCTCCAGACTTACTCGGCATCTGCGATCAGTTCAGTGCTTGTCATTCCTGGTTTGACGTCACAAACACACCCAGCGTTCGCCCAGACACTCCTCCGTTTCTCCAGCCACTCCCGCGTTTTTCCCAGAAACGGTAGCGTTTTTCCGCACACACCCATAAAACGGCCAGTTTCCGCCCAGTAACACCCACTTCCTGTCAATCACACTACGATCACCAGAACGATGAAAAAGCCGTGAGTAAAATTCCTAACTACATAGCAAATTTACTTGGCGCAGTCGCACTGCGGACATTGCGCATGCGCACTAAGCGGAAAATCGCTGCGATGCGAAAAAAATTACAGAGCGAACAACTCGGAATGACCACCATTGTATTTTACATTTTTACACTTTTACAATAGTGCTTTCATTAAGATGTATGACACTGGTTCCCAAACTGTGGGGGTAATTCAGATCTGATCGTAGATGTGCTAAATTTAGCACATCTACAATCAGTTTCTCAGACATGCGGGGGGATGCCCAGCACAGGGCTAGTCCGCCCCACATGTCTGGACCTACCCCCCACCCCCCCACCCCCGAAGGGTGCAAAAGCATCGCACAGCGGCAATGATTTTGCATTCGCTGAGTAGCTCCCTGCCAGCGCAGCTCCTGCGCACTGGCAGACCGCTACCCGCCGTGGCCCTCTGGTCACAGCAGCTGCATGTGACATCACGCAGCCACCATGTCCCACCCCCCACAAAGGTCCGGACATGCTTCCGTTGTCTAGGCCCCGTCCCGCCAAAGGCAAACTCCGTTGGCACGCCCCCTCCTGCACCGCGACCACTTCTGCCTGTCAATCAGGCAGGGGCGATCGCAGCTCTGAGATGCTTTTAGCACTTCGCTGGGCTCCCAGGGTGCGCACGTGCAGTGCGGTTGCTGTGCATGTGCACTTCACAGAACGATTCAGACTGCAATCGCTGCCACTGCAGTGATCCAGTCTGAATTAGCCCCTGTGTCCTCAAGGCAACCTATCATTTTATGGTTTTACGGTGGATTTTACCTGGTCTGTAAGAATGTTTTATTGGTCTAGTTTGGGTAACCCTTGATATACGCCTTTACTGTTGTTTTTTATGTGTATGTTTAAAATGTTTACAAGCAGCAATTCCACAATGGATGCACAAGAGATGCTCCAAAGAGTATTTTTATACTACGCACCATTGTAATGTTTTATAGTGTGAAGGCACTTTTCTAATGTTTATTGTAATTTTGCTTTTAGTAACATGGGCCCTCATTCCGAGTTGATCGCTCGCTAGCTGCTTTTAGCAGCAGTGCAAATGCTAGGCCGCCGCCCTCTGGGAATGTATCTTAGCTTAGCAGAAGTGCGAACGAAAGGTTAGCAGAACTGCTCGTAAAAATTTTCATGCAGTTTCTGAGCAGCTCCAAACCTACTCCTACCTTGCGATCACTTCAGTCAGTTTAGTTCCTGCTTTGACGTCAGAAACACGCCCTGCATTCGGCCAGCCACTCCCCCGCTTCCCCAGCCACTCCTGCGTTTTCACCTGACACGCCTGCGTTTTTTAGCACACTCCCGAAAAACAGTCAGTTACCACCCAGAAACACCCACTTCCTGTCAATCACTCACCGATCAGCAGAGCGACGAAAAAGAGTCGCTAGACCTTGTGTAAAACTGCATAGTTTTGTGGGAAAGTACGTCACGCGTGTGCTCTGCGGCTCGTACGCATGCGCAGTTTTGCCTTTTTTTACCTGATCGCTGTGCTGCGAAAATCGGCAGCGAGCGATCAACTCGGAATGAGGGCCATTGTGTGAAGGGATCTGCTGCTTTTATCTGCCTATTTGTTAGTGTTCCCTCTAGGTGCAGGAAGCTGATTAGTGAGGAGGGCATATTTTAATTCTATTGGGCTTAATTGTACTGTAGATGGTATACTGTATATCACTACATCTACCATAGCTACAGATGTAGCCATGATCATCTTTCTGCAATGAAGCATGCTGCATGGCAGGCCAGGCTATGACTATTCGCACCCAGCGATCACTACATTAATTCCTTTAGTCGTGAATAGTCATAGCCTGGCATGCCATGCAGCAAGCCATGTTGCAGCGTGCCGCATTGCAGCAAAGATTAGCATGGCTACATCTGTATATATGTAATATTTGGTGCTTAGAAAATAAAATCTGTATTCCACACACAATCAGTAACCTGCTCCTACAGTGAATGCTACATGATATCAGGCAAAGGTAATAGCATCGCTTCCCCACAACCTGTTCTGTTCAGGGTTGGTGAGCATGCCTACGCATGCTTTCACTAAGACATGCTATGAAGGGAATCACAGCCTGCAATTTGCAACAAACTAAATAGACAGATCTATAGTCTTTGGGTTTCTGAGACCCATGTGCATGATAACGCATTTTCTGGCATTAAACTGTACTGTTATTGACCATTCCTCTAGTCTACCAACAGTAGATCCTCAATAATTTGTTTAACCTCTCCTGGTGTGTCTTTCCTATTGCATACTTTTATGTCATCTTCAAAAATGCATACTATCCTTTGATACCATTTGCAATGTCCCTAACAAAGATATTAAAAAGCACTGGTCCAAGTACAGATCTCTGGAGTACAGCACTTGTAACTTTCCCCTCCTGACACTGCACTTCATTTACTACAATTGATTTCTAGTAGCAACCAAATTCTTATCCATTCACCTCTCTTAGAATCCAAACTTACGCTTTCGAGATTATTTAGCAGACTGCGATGTGGGACCATGTCAAAAGCCTTACTAAAGTTTAGATATGTTACATTGACAGCCCTGCTTTCATCTATTATATTAATCACAGAGTCAAAAAAGTCAATAAGATTTATTTGGCATGATCTCCCCTGGTGTTTGGGATCATGTAAATTGCTGGATTTGAGATACTGTATACCACAATTCTTATTTTTAATAGTGTTTCCATCAATTTCTCTACTACTGATGTAAGGCTCACTGGTCAATAGTTGCTTGCCTTTTCGTTGCTTCCACTTTTGTGCAGTGGGACTACCTTCGCTATTTTTCAGTCTTCTGAAATTACTCCTGTAGCGAGTGACTGGTTAAATAATTCTGTTAATGGTGTTACCAACACCTCTTTAAGCTCTTTTAATATTATTGGATGTATCCCATCTTGCCCCATTAATTTATCCACTTTCAGTTTTGAGAGTTATGTTAGGACCTTCTCTGTAAATGTACTTGTATCTATCTAATTTTTAGGAATGTTCTTACAACTTAACTGTGGACCCTTCCCCTCTTTTTCTGTAGTGAATACTGAGCAAAATAAATTATTTAGATGATCTGCTATTGCTTTGTTTCTTTCGACCAGACTTTCACTCACTGTTTTAAGTCTTATTATTTCTCAGTCTACTTTTCCCCTTTCACTTACCATGTTATGTACCTAAAAACGTTTTGCCCCTTTACCTACTAGCTGGGCATTTTCTCCTCAGTTTGTGCCTTTGCATGTCTGATTACCTTCTTAGCCTCCTTCTGCCTGACAACATACTCCTCTTTGTCTTCATTATTTTGAGTATGTTTATACTGTATTTCCTAAAGGCCATCTTTTTTTGCTTTCAAACTAGTCATACTATGGGGCCCAGAGCTGAGAGAGGCCACCTTCCCTGTCACAGTTACATGTGTTATATATAGGGGTGTAGCTACCATAGGTACTGTTACTGCCTAGCAGTGCAATGCCTCATCTACTGGTGTGATCTCCAGCTCCTGTGACACGTTCCTCCTGCTGGTGCTGTGACTGCCTACCAGTGTAATGCCCCACCTACTGTTGTGATCTCCACCTCCTGTGACATGATTCTCCTGCAGGTGATGTGACTGCCTACCAGTGTAATGCCTCACCTACTGTTTTGATCTCCACCTCCTGTGACATGATTCTCCTGCAGGTGATGTGACTGCTTACCAGTGCAATGCCTCACCCACCGGTATGATCTCCACCTCCTGTGACACGATCCTACTGCTGGTGCTGTGACTGTCTACCATGCTGCTTTAGCCTTGCTTACTACCACTGTGGGTAATGCTAACAGTTTGCTTAAGCCCAATTTGTGTTGGGCCCGGCTTATAGCTGACTTACTCCAACCTACATGAGGCCACTTTTCATATATTTCCTGGGCCACTTTACGTTCCCAATCTGCCCCTGTCTGGCATGGAAGAAATGTGAATGATAAATCAATGTAAATGTACCAGGAGGTATTGACAAGCCTTTATAATATTATCTTATACTGTGAATTTCTTACCCTGTTTCCAAGACAATTAATTAATTTAACTTGTTAATTAAGTGAAAGGAAGACATGATATTTTCCAGGAGATGTATCAAGCCGTGGAGAGAGATAAAGTTGAGTATTTGCCCAAATCAAATGAAGCTTCTAACTACAGGTATCATTTCATGTACTGTGCTAGATAAGTGACAGAAGATGATTGGGTGGTTTGGACATCTGCACTTTATCTCTCTCCAATGCTTGATACATCTCCCCAAGAGTGCTGTATATAAAATATATGTCTGGCTGCTATACAGCAGGCCAGGAGCTCCAGCAGGACAGTAGAGTAACAGTCATATCAGTAATAATTTGCGGACACTGTGAAATTAGAATTCACTAAAGACGGGAGACTCAGTCAATGAATACATCAAACATTTTTTAGTTTATGTTAAAATATAAAAAGTTTATTAAGTGGAATATTTAATAAATAATATTTGCAAGACATCTCCAAAAACAGTCAGTTTTGGGGGCTGCCCACAAATATTAACCAGCCCCTGAATGTATGTATTGGGGACTGCAATGGATATTTGAGATATCTATTGCGTTCCTCCTATTTTGAACACAAAAGCAGCCACCAAAAGTTTCTACGCCAGATGGTAAACTGTGAAACTCCCCAAGCACCAGAATACAAAGCATTTCTGAGCTTGGCACGGCAGCTAATGCCATTTCTAAATGGCTTTTGTAGCCTGTGGGCTACATTATGCAATAATTCCCAGGAGAAGGGTCTTTGGGATCCCTCTGCATTACTGTCTGCTCTCACATAGGCAGTCTGACAATTGCACATGTGAACTGGCGCAGCCGGGATCTAAACCCAGAAGTAAAGTGATCGCATTAGCAATTATTTTACTTCTTATACATTGCAGGGACGAGATTGGTACGCATTATGGCATAAAAGCTACACCTCTGGACTCACAAAGAGTCATCCTTCAGCACTCAGGAGAGGAAAACCCCCTTGGGGGGAAACCTCTGGGGAACCATGGCCTCAGGATCGCCCTTCCCTCTGGGCATTAAGAGGTGTACTAATAGAGGGGTCAGTATGCTATCCCAGCGCATGGGATCCCGGAGGTTGTCATACGGATGCCGGGATCCAAGTACAGAAAAGACCGACAGGGGTTAGTAAGGGGTGTTCTCCCCTCTCCCCACCCCCCTAACCCTGCCTGTCGACAGTCTAACCCTAACCTCCCCCATTTGTGCCTAACCCTCCCGCAGAGGTGCCTAATCTTAACCTCCGTCTCTGCTGCCTAAACCTAACCCTCTCTTCCCCGCAGCCTAACCACTCCCGGGGGTGCCTAACCCACCCTACCCAAAGCCTAACACTAACTTTCCCCCAACCGCAGCCTAATCCTCCCCCCACCCACAGCCTAATCTTAACCACCGCCTGATGCCTAAACCCAACCCCCACCTGATGCTTAAACCTAACCCTCCCTTCCCCGCAGCCTAACCACCCCTGGGGGTGCCTAACCCTAAGAAACCCTAACCAACCCTACCCGCTGCCTAACCCTAACCTCCACCCACCCACAGCCTAAACCTAACCCCCACCTGACGCCTAAACCTAATCTCCCCACCTGATGCTTAACCTAACCCTATCCTCCCCTGCAGCCTAACCACCCCCGGGGGTCCCTAACCCACCCCACCCACAGCCTAACCCTATCCCCTCCTCATGATGTCTAACCCTCTCCCCACCCCCCTAACCCTGCCTTTCCGCAGTCTAACCCTAACCTCCCCCCTTTGTGCCTAACCCTCCCGCGGAGGTGCCTAACCTCCGCCTTTGCTACCTATACCTAACCCTCCCTCTCCCGCAGCCTAACTACCCTCCTCCGTCCCTGCTGCCTAAACCTAACCCTCCCTCCTCCTTTCCTCACAGCCTAATCACTCCCAGGGGTGCCTAACCTGAACCCACCCTACCCGCAGCCTAACGCTAACCTCCCCCCACATGCAGCCTAAACCTAACCCAGTGCCTGATGTCTAAACCTAACCCCCTGCCTGATGCCTAAACCTAACCCTCCCTCCCCCGCAGCCTAACCACCCCCAGGGGTGCCTAACCCTAACCCACCCTACCTGCAGCCTATCCCTAACCTCCCCCCACCCACAGCCTAAACCTAATACCCCCGCCTAAACCTAACCCTCCCCCCACAGCCTAACCACCCCCTGGGGTGCCTAACCCACCCTATCCGCAGCCTAACCCTAACCTCCCCCCACCTGCAACCTAACCCCCCGCCTGATGCCTAATCTTAACCCCTCCGCCTGATGCATAAACCTTACCCTCCCTTCCCCGCAGCCTAATCACCCCCCTCCCTCCGTGCCTGATGCCTAAACCTAACCCCCTTGCCCAGCCCTAAACCTATGATCATGGGAATACGGGCGTCGGTATCCTTGCCGTTCAGAGTTCCAACATCGGGATTCTGACGAGTGTCGGGATCCCAGTGTCAGTATTCTAACTTCCGTAAACCCGACAGCCGGCATCTTTACCGCATCTCCTAATAGGTAATGCATATGTCCCAACATTTGGAGCATGTGTCCGCAGCTCTCCTCCCAGGGCAGCTATTCAGGGATCACCCACTGCGTGTAGACAAAGAGGAAGAGATGAAAAATCATTGTTAGTGGATGAACAAGCAGAGAGACAAACTGCAAACAGTGGGGTGGTTGTGTAGAGAGAAAAATCTCTCTATGTAAATATGTTATTCTAACTACTGAGGACATGGAAAATACCTAAAATAAGGACAATTATCCCAAAGGGCCCATTGTTTTTATACAATACACACATTGGAGGGATAAATTCTCTCTTATAGTAATTAGTGGGTACCTTCAGAAAAGAAATTTGACCAGTAAATAATAAAAGCTATAAATTGCTAACATTTAGGGGTCAATCCAATTAGGTACAAGTTACCATTGCTGTGACGTTTCAACAACATCCAAACTCACACCCTTCATGACCAGATTCAGCCTATGGGGCTACCGGAAAGTGCGGCTGTTGTAAGACAAACTCGCACCTAATTAAACTGACCCCTTAGTTGTTAAATGTGATAAAATAGTAAAATATAATGGTGTAATTGTGGGCCCGATTCAGTTGTGGTTGTTGAAGCGATCGCTGCTGCAATCTTGCCATTCACAATTGCATCATGAGTCTGAGCAGTCGTAGGATGAGCAAGTCTCCTAGACACAGGAGGCTCTCCAGCAGCAACACAGATTGCAATGGGTAATTATGCACGCACATGGAACAGCGTTTGAACGGACCTGACACGCCTGTATACGTTACCACCTCAAACGCTAACTTCCTGTCAATCACTTTGCGATGGGATCCTCTATGTGAGTTTGATTTAATTTCGTGCGCAGTGCAGTTTACACACATACGCAATGAAAAAGCATTGAGGACTCAGGCCCCCAGGGCGGTAAGGAGAAGGACTCTAGGGAAAGGACTATGTCACCTTTATTATATGTAAAGATAGGGAAACAGTCACTTGTTACAGCTCCAATTCACATCATTTATACCATTCTGTATCATTTCATCATTTGGTTATTCTATGGGGGAGATGTATTAAGCCCTGCAGATGATAAAGTGGAGAGAGGTAAAGTACCAGCCAATCAGCTCCTAACTTCCATGTTACAGGCCGTGTTTGAAAATTGACAACTAGGAGCTGATTGGTTGTTAGTTTATCTCTCTCCACTTTATCACTCTCCCAGGCTTTGTACACCTGCCCCCAGTTCATTGATATACTGTAAATGTCAGCCATTTTACTACCTCCCCCGATCTGTGTGTTCTGTATCATGCTCTCCCCACCCTTCCTGTTTTTCTGTATTACAGTATGTACTACATCTCGCAACCCCCAAAAGTGTATGTCCTTCCTCTATATGTCCTACAGAGTATGCCACAATCTCTATGTTTTTGTATTGTGCCCCCACACCATCTGTATGTGCTATACCAAGTTGCCCTCTTCTGCATGTTTTGTGTTGTCCGCTCTCCCCCACCATAGACCCTATGTTTTGTACTGTGCTCTCAATACCCCCCACCACACACACAATTACACAAGTATGGTAACTTACCTCCTGCATGCTATTCTCCAGTCACTAATTCCTCTGTGACCCCTCCCGTCGTCTTCAACTGACACTTTGTAGATCTCTTTGCCAGAACTCTGCCAAATGATGATCTAAATAACCAGAATTTCCTGGTCAGGCATACTATGTGTATGATTATACTACAGGTTGAGTATCCCTTATCCAAAATGCTTGGGACCAGAGGTATTTTGGATATGGGATTTTTCCGTATTTTGGAATAATTGCATACCATAATGAGATATCATGGCGATGGGACCTAAACCTAAGCACAGAATGCATTTATGTTACATATACACCTTATACACACAGCCTGAAGGTCATTTTAGCCAATATTTTTTATAACTTTGTGCATTAAACAAAGTGTGTCTACATTCACACAATTTATTTATTTTTCATATACATCTTATGCACACAGCCTGAAGCTCATTTAATTAGAGATGAGCGGGTTCGGTTTCTCTGAATCCGAACCCGCCAGAACTTCATGTTTTTTTTCACGGGTCCGAGCGACTCGGATCTTCCCGCCTTGCTCGGTTAACCCGAGCGCGCCCGAACGTCATCATGACGCTGTCGGATTCTCGCGAGGCTCGGATTCTATCGCGAGACTCGGATTCTATATAAGGAGCCGCGCGTCGCCGCCATTTTCACACGTGCATTGAGATTGATAGGGAGAGGGCGTGGCTGGCGTCCTCTCCGTTTAGAATAGATTAGAGATACACTTGATTTACTAATTTTGGGGAGCATTAGGAGTACTCAGTACAGTGCAGAGTTTTGCTGATAGTGACCACACCAGTTTTATTTATAATCCGTTCTCTGCCTGAAAAAAGCGATACACAGCACACAGTGACTCAGTCACATACCATATCTGTGTGCACTGCTCAGGCTCAGGCCAGTGTGCTGCATCATCTATTATCTATATATAATATTATATATATCTGTCTGACTGCTCAGCTCACACAGCTTATAATTGTGGGGGAGACTGGGGAGCACTACTGCAGTGCCAGTTATAGGTTATAGCAGGAGCCAGGAGTACATAATATATTATATAGTGAGTGACCACCAGACACACAGTGCAGTTTATTTAATATATCCGTTCTCTGCCTGAAAAAAGCGATACACACAGTGACTCAGTCAGTCACATACCATATCTGTGTGCACTGCTCAGGCTCAGGCCAGTGTGCTGCATCATCTATATATATTATATATCTGTCTGACTGCTCAGCTCACACAGCTTATAATTGTGGGGGAGACTGGGGAGCACTACTGCAGTGCCAGTTATAGGTTATAGCAGGAGCCAGGAGTACATAATATTATATTAAAATTAAACAGTGCACACTTTTGCTGCAGGAGTGCCACTGCCAGTGTGACTAGTGACCAGTGACCTGACCACCAGTATATATAATATTAGTAGTATACTATCTCTTTATCAACCAGTTTATATTAGCAGCAGACACAGTACAGTGCGGTAGTTCACGGCTGTGGCTACCTCTGTGTCGGCACTCGGCAGCCCGTCCATAATTGTATATACCACCTAACCGTGGTTTTTTTTTCTTTCTTTATACATACATACTAGTTACGAGTATACTATCTCTTTATCAACCAGTCTATATTAGCAGCAGACACAGTACAGTGCGGTAGTTCACGGCTGTGGCTACCTCTGTGTCGGCACTCGGCAGCCCGTCCATAATTGTATATACCACCTAACCGTGGTTTTTTTTTCTTTCTTTATACATACATACTAGTTACGAGTATACTATCTCTTTATCAACCAGTCTATATATTAGCAGCAGACACAGTACAGTGCGGTAGTTCACGGCTGTGGCTACCTCTGTGTCGGCACTCGGCAGCCCGTCCATAATTGTATATACCACCTAACCGTGGTTTTTTTTTCTTTCTTTATACATACATACTAGTTACGAGTATACTATCTCTTTATCAACCAGTCTATATTAGCAGCAGACACAGTACAGTGCGGTAGTTCACGGCTGTGGCTACCTCTGTGTCGGCACTCGGCAGCCCGTCCATAATTGTATATACCACCTAACCGTGGTTTTTTTTTCTTTCTTTATACATACATACTAGTTACGAGTATACTATCTCTTTATCAACCAGTCTATATATTAGCAGCAGACACAGTACAGTGCGGTAGTTCACGGCTGTGGCTACCTCTGTGTCGGCACTCGGCAGCCCGTCCATAATTGTATATACCACCTAACCGTGGTTTTTTTTTCTTCCTTTATACATACATACTAGTTACGAGTATACTATCTCTTTATCAACCAGTCTATATATTAGCAGCAGACACAGTACAGTGCGGTAGTTCACGGCTGTGGCTACCTCTGTGTCGGCACTCGGCAGCCCGTCCATAATTGTATATACCACCTAACCGTGGTTTTTTTTTCTTTCTTTATACATACATACTAGTTACGAGTATACTATCTCTTTATCAACCAGTCTATATATTAGCAGCAGACACAGTACAGTGCGGTAGTTCACGGCTGTGGCTACCTCTGTGTCGGCACTCGGCAGCCCGTCCATAATTGTATATACCACCTAACCGTGGTTTTTTTTTCTTTCTTTATACATACATACTAGTTACGAGTATACTATCTCTTTATCAACCAGTCTATATATTAGCAGCAGACACAGTACAGTGCGGTAGTTCACGGCTGTGGCTACCTCTGTGTCGGCACTCGGCAGCCCGTCCATAATTGTATATACCACCTAACCGTGGTTTTTTTTTCTTTCTTTATACATACATACTAGTTACGAGTATACTATCTCTTTATCAACCAGTCTATATATTAGCAGCAGACACAGTACAGTGCGGTAGTTCACGGCTGTGGCTACCTCTGTGTCGGCACTCGGCAGCCCGTCCATAATTGTATATACCACCTAACCGTGGTTTTTTTTTCTTTCTTTATACATACATACTAGTTACGAGTATACTATCTCTTTATCAACCAGTCTATATATTAGCAGCAGACACAGTACAGTGCGGTAGTTCACGGCTGTGGCTACCTCTGTGTCGGCACTCGGCAGCCCGTCCATAATTGTATATACCACCTAACCGTGGTTTTTTTTTCTTTCTTTATACATACATACTAGTTACGAGTATACTATCTCTTTATCAACCAGTCTATATATTAGCAGCAGACACAGTACAGTGCGGTAGTTCACGGCTGTGGCTACCTCTGTGTCGGCACTCGGCAGCCCGTCCATAATTGTATATACCACCTAACCGTGGTTTTTTTTTCTTTCTTTATACATACATACTAGTTACGAGTATACTATCTCTTTATCAACCAGTCTATATATTAGCAGCAGACACAGTACAGTGCGGTAGTTCACGGCTGTGGCTACCTCTGTGTCGGCACTCGGCAGCCCGTCCATAATTGTATATACCACCTAACCGTGGTTTTTTTTTCTTTCTTTATACATACATACTAGTTACGAGTATACTATCTCTTTATCAACCAGTCTATATATTAGCAGCAGACACAGTACAGTGCGGTAGTTCACGGCTGTGGCTACCTCTGTGTCGGCACTCGGCAGCCCGTCCATAATTGTATATACCACCTAACCGTGGTTTTTTTTTCTTTCTTTATACATACATACTAGTTACGAGTATACTATCTCTTTATCAACCAGTCTATATATTAGCAGCAGACACAGTACAGTGCGGTAGTTCACGGCTGTGGCTACCTCTGTGTCGGCACTCGGCAGCCCGTCCATAATTGTATATACCACCTAACCGTGGTTTTTTTTTCTTTCTTTATACATACATACTAGTTACGAGTATACTATCTCTTTATCAACCAGTCTATATATTAGCAGCAGACACAGTACAGTGCGGTAGTTCACGGCTGTGGCTACCTCTGTGTCGGCACTCGGCAGCCCGTCCATAATTGTATATACCACCTAACCGTGGTTTTTTTTTCTTTCTTTATACATACATACTAGTTACGAGTATACTATCTCTTTATCAACCAGTCTATATATTAGCAGCAGACACAGTACAGTGCGGTAGTTCACGGCTGTGGCTACCTCTGTGTCGGCACTCGGCAGCCCGTCCATAATTGTATATACCACCTAACCGTGGTTTTTTTTTCTTTCTTTATACATACATACTAGTTACGAGTATACTATCTCTTTATCAACCAGTCTATATTAGCAGCAGACACAGTACAGTGCGGTAGTTCACGGCTGTGGCTACCTCTGTGTCGGCACTCGGCAGCCCGTCCATAATTGTATATACCACCTAACCGTGGTTTTTTTTTCTTTCTTTATACATACATACTAGTTACGAGTATACTATCTCTTTATCAACCAGTCTATATATTAGCAGCAGACACAGTACAGTGCGGTAGTTCACGGCTGTGGCTACCTCTGTGTCGGCACTCGGCAGCCCGTCCATAATTGTATATACCACCTAACCGTGGTTTTTTTTTCTTCCTTTATACATACATACTAGTTACGAGTATACTATCTCTTTATCAACCAGTCTATATATTAGCAGCAGACACAGTACAGTGCGGTAGTTCACGGCTGTGGCTACCTCTGTGTCGGCACTCGGCAGCCCGTCCATAATTGTATATACCACCTAACCGTGGTTTTTTTTTCTTTCTTTATACATACATACTAGTTACGAGTATACTATCTCTTTATCAACCAGTCTATATATTAGCAGCAGACACAGTACAGTGCGGTAGTTCACGGCTGTGGCTACCTCTGTGTCGGCACTCGGCAGCCCGTCCATAATTGTATATACCACCTAACCGTGGTTTTTTTTTCTTCCTTTATACATACATACTAGTTACGAGTATACTATCTCTTTATCAACCAGTCTATATATTAGCAGCAGACACAGTACAGTGCGGTAGTTCACGGCTGTGGCTACCTCTGTGTCGGCACTCGGCAGCCCGTCCATAATTGTATATACCACCTAACCGTGGTTTTTTTTTCTTTCTTTATACATACATACTAGTTACGAGTATACTATCTCTTTATCAACCAGTCTATATATTAGCAGCAGACACAGTACAGTGCGGTAGTTCACAGCTGTGGCTACCTCTGTGTCGGCACTCGGCAGCCCGTCCATAATTGTATATACCACCTAACCGTGGTTTTTTTTTCTTTCTTTATACATACATACTAGTTACGAGTATACTATCTCTTTATCAACCAGTCTATATATTAGCAGCAGACACAGTACAGTGCGGTAGTTCACGGCTGTGGCTACCTCTGTGTCGGCACTCGGCAGCCCGTCCATAATTGTATATACCACCTAACCGTGGTTTTTTTTTCTTTCTTTATACATACATACTAGTTACGAGTATACTATCTCTTTATCAACCAGTCTATATATTAGCAGCAGACACAGTACAGTGCGGTAGTTCACGGCTGTGGCTACCTCTGTGTCGGCACTCGGCAGCCCGTCCATAATTGTATATACCACCTAACCGTGGTTTTTTTTTCTTTCTTTATACATACATACTAGTTACGAGTATACTATCTCTTTATCAACCAGTCTATATATTAGCAGCAGACACAGTACAGTGCGGTAGTTCACGGCTGTGGCTACCTCTGTGTCGGCACTCGGCAGCCCGTCCATAATTGTATATACCACCTAACCGTGGTTTTTTTTTCTTTCTTTATACATACATACTAGTTACGAGTATACTATCTCTTTATCAACCAGTCTATATATTAGCAGCAGACACAGTACAGTGCGGTAGTTCACGGCTGTGGCTACCTCTGTGTCGGCACTCGGCAGCCCGTCCATAATTGTATATACCACCTAACCGTGGTTTTTTTTTCTTTCTTTATACATACATACTAGTTACGAGTATACTATCTCTTTATCAACCAGTCTATATATTAGCAGCAGACACAGTACAGTGCGGTAGTTCACGGCTGTGGCTACCTCTGTGTCGGCACTCGGCAGCCCGTCCATAATTGTATATACCACCTAACCGTGGTTTTTTTTTCTTTCTTTATACATACATACTAGTTACGAGTATACTATCTCTTTATCAACCAGTCTATATATTAGCAGCAGACACAGTACAGTGCGGTAGTTCACGGCTGTGGCTACCTCTGTGTCGGCACTCGGCAGCCCGTCCATAATTGTATATACCACCTAACCGTGGTTTTTTTTTCTTTCTTTATACATACATACTAGTTACGAGTATACTATCTCTTTATCAACCAGTCTATATATTAGCAGCAGACACAGTACAGTGCGGTAGTTCACGGCTGTGGCTACCTCTGTGTCGGCACTCGGCAGCCCGTCCATAATTGTATATACCACCTAACCGTGGTTTTTTTTCTTTCTTTATACATACATACTAGTTACGAGTATACTATCTCTTTATCAACCAGTCTATATATTAGCAGCAGACACAGTACAGTGCGGTAGTTCACGGCTGTGGCTACCTCTGTGTCGGCACTCGGCAGCCCGTCCATAATTGTATACTAGTATCCAATCCATCCATCTCCATTGTTTACCTGAGGTGCCTTTTAGTTGTGCCTATTAAAATATGGAGAACAAAAATGTTGAGGTTCCAAAATTAGGGAAAGATCAAGATCCACTTCCACCTCGTGCTGAAGCTGCTGCCACTAGTCATGGCCGAGACGATGAAATGCCAGCAACGTCGTCTGCCAAGGCCGATGCCCAATGTCATAGTACAGAGCATGTCAAATCCAAAACACCAAATATCAGTAAAAAAAGGACTCCAAAACCTAAAATAAAATTGTCGGAGGAGAAGCGTAAACTTGCCAATATGCCATTTACCACACGGAGTGGCAAGGAACGGCTGAGGCCCTGGCCTATGTTCATGGCTAGTGGTTCAGCTTCACATGAGGATGGAAGCACTCAGCCTCTCGCTAGAAAAATGAAAAGACTCAAGCTGGCAAAAGCAGCACAGCAAAGAACTGTGCATTCTTCGAAATCCCAAATCCACAAGGAGAGTCCAATTGTGTCGGTTGCGATGCCTGACCTTCCCAACACTGGACGTGAAGAGCATGCGCCTTCCACCATTTGCACGCCCCCTGCAAGTGCTGGAAGGAGCACCCGCAGTCCAGTTCCTGATAGTCAGATTGAAGATGTCAGTGTTGAAGTACACCAGGATGAGGAGGATATGGGTGTTGCTGGCGCTGGGGAGGAAATTGACCAGGAGGATTCTGATGGTGAGGTGGTTTGTTTAAGTCAGGCACCCGGGGAGACACCTGTTGTCCGTGGGAGGAATATGGCCGTTGACATGCCAGGTGAAAATACCAAAAAAATCAGCTCTTCGGTGTGGAGGTATTTCACCAGAAATGCGGACAACAGGTGTCAAGCCGTGTGTTCCCTTTGTCAAGCTGTAATAAGTAGGGGTAAGGACGTTAACCACCTCGGAACATCCTCCCTTATACGTCACCTGCAGCGCATTCATAATAAGTCAGTGACAAGTTCAAAAACTTTGGGTGACAGCGGAAGCAGTCCACTGACCAGTAAATCCCTTCCTCTTGTAACCAAGCTCACGCAAACCACCCCACCAACTCCCTCAGTGTCAATTTCCTCCTTCCCCAGGAATGCCAATAGTCCTGCAGGCCATGTCACTGGCAATTCTGACGAGTCCTCTCCTGCCTGGGATTCCTCCGATGCATCCTTGCGTGTAACGCCTACTGCTGCTGGCGCTGCTGTTGTTGCCGCTGGGAGTCGATGGTCATCCCAGAGGGGAAGTCGTAAGCCCACTTGTACTACTTCCAGTAAGCAATTGACTGTTCAACAGTCCTTTGCGAGGAAGATGAAATATCACAGCAGTCATCCTACTGCAAAGCGGATAACTGAGTCCTTGACAACTATGTTGGTGTTAGACGTGCGTCCGGTATCCGCCGTTAGTTCACAGGGAACTAGACAATTTATTGAGGCAGTGTGCCCCCGTTACCAAATACCATCTAGGTTCCACTTCTCTAGGCAGGCGATACCGAGAATGTACACGGACGTCAGAAAAAGACTCACCAGTGTCCTAAAAAATGCAGTTGCACCCAATGTCCACTTAACCACGGACATGTGGACAAGTGGAGCAGGGCAGGGTCAGGACTATATGACTGTGACAGCCCACTGGGTAGATGTATGGACTCCCGCCGCAAGAACAGCAGCGGCGGCACCAGTAGCAGCATCTCGCAAACGCCAACTCTTTCCTAGGCAGGCTACGCTTTGTATCACCGCTTTCCAGAATACGCACACAGCTGAAAACCTCTTACGGCAACTGAGGAAGATCATCGCGGAATGGCTTACCCCAATTGGACTCTCCTGTGGATTTGTGGCATCGGACAACACCAGCAATATTGTGTGTGCATTAAATATGGGCAAATTCCAGCACGTCCCATGTTTTGCACATACCTTGAATTTGGTGGTGCAGAATTTTTTAAAAAACGACAGGGGCGTGCAAGAGATGCTGTCGGTGGCCAGAAAAATTGCGGGACACTTTCGGCGTACAGGCACCACGTACAGAAGACTGGAGCACCACCAAAAACTACTGAACCTGCCCTGCCATCATCTGAAGCAAGAAGTGGTAACGAGGTGGAATTCAACCCTCTATATGCTTCAGAGGTTGGAGGAGCAGCAAAAGGCCATTCAAGCCTATACAATTGAGCACGATATAGTAGGTGGAATGCACCTGTCTCAAGTGCAGTGGAGAATGATTTCAACGTTGTGCAAGGTTCTGATGCCCTTTGAACTTGCCACACGTGAAGTCAGTTCAGACACTGCCAGCCTGAGTCAGGTCATTCCCCTCATCAGGCTTTTGCAGAAGAAGCTGGAGGCATTGAAGAAGGAGCTAAAATGGAGCGATTCCGCTAGGCATGTGGGACTTGTGGATGCAGCCCTTAATTCGCTTAACAAGGATTCACTGGTGGTCAATCTGTTGAAATCAGAGCACTACATTTTGGCCACCGTGCTCGATCCTAGATTTAAAGCCTACCTTGGATCTCTCTTTCCGGCAGACACAGGTCTGCTGGGGTTGAAAGACCTGCTGGTGACAAAATTGTCAAGTCAAGCGGAACGCGACCTGTCAACATCTCCTCCTTCACATTCTCCCGCAACTGGGGGTGCGAGGAAAAGGCTCAGAATTCCGAGCCCACCCGCTGGCGGTGATGCAGGGCAGTCTGGAGCGACTGCTGATGCTGACATCTGGTCCGGACTGAAGGACCTGACAACGATTACGGACATGTCGTCTACTGTCACTGCATATGATTCTCTCAACATTGATAGAATGGTGGAGGATTATATGAGTGACCGCATCCAAGTAGGCACGTCACACAGTCCGTACTTATACTGGCATGAAAAAGAGGCAATTTGGAGGCCCTTGCACAAACTGGCTTTATTCTACCTAAGTTGCCCTCCCACAAGTGTGTACTCCGAAAGAGTGTTTAGTGCCGCCGCTCACCTTGTCAGCAATCGGCGTACGAGGTTACATCCAGAAAATGTGGAGAAGATGATGTTCATTAAAATGAATTATAATCAATTCCTCCGCGGAGACATTGACCAGCAGCAATTGCCTCCACAAAGTACACAGGGAGCTGAGATGGTGGATTCCAGTGGGGACGAATTGATAATCTGTGAGGAGGGGGATGTACACGGTGATATATCGGAGGGTGAAGATGAGGTGGACATCTTGCCTCTGTAGAGCCAGTTTGTGCAAGGAGAGATTAATTGCTTCTTTTTTTGGGGGGGTCCAAACCAACCCGTCATATCAGTCACAGTCGTGTGGCAGACCCTGTCACTGAAATGATGGGTTGGTTAAAGTGTGCATGTCCTGTTTTGTTTATACAACATAAGGGTGGGTGGGAGGGCCCAAGGACAATTCCATCTTGCACCTCTTTTTTCTTTTCTTTTTCTTTGCATCATGTGCTGATTGGGGAGGGTTTTTTGGAAGGGACATCCTGCGTGACACTGCAGTGCCACTCCTAGATGGGCCCGGTGTTTGTGTCGGCCACTAGGGTCGCTAATCTTACTCACACAGTCAGCTACCTCATTGCGCCTCTTTTTTTCTTTGCGTCATGTGCTGTTTGGGGAGGGTTTTTTGGAAGGGACATCCTGCGTGACACTGCAGTGCCACTCCTAGATGGGCCCGGTGTTTGTGTCGGCCACTAGGGTCGCTAATCTTACTCACACAGCTACCTCATTGCGCCTCTTTTTTTCTTTGCGTCATGTGCTGTTTGGGGAGGGTTTTTTGGAAGGGACATCCTGCGTGACACTGCAGTGCCACTCCTAGATGGGCCCGGTGTTTGTGTCGGCCACTAGGGTCGCTTATCTTACTCACACAGCGACCTCGGTGCAAATTTTAGGACTAAAAATAATATTGTGAGGTGTGAGGTATTCAGAATAGACTGAAAATGAGTGTAAATTATGGTTTTTGAGGTTAATAATACTTTGGGATCAAAATGACCCCCAAATTCTATGATTTAAGCTGTTTTTTAGTGTTTTTTGAAAAAAACACCCGAATCCAAAACACACCCGAATCCGACAAAAAAAATTCGGTGAGGTTTTGCCAAAACGCGTTCGAACCCAAAACACGGCCGCGGAACCGAACCCAAAACCAAAACACAAAACCCGAAAAATTTCAGGCGCTCATCTCTACATTTAATACAATATTTTAATAACTTTGAGTATTAAACAAAGTTTGTGTACATTGAGCCATCAAAAAACAAAGGTTTCACTATCTCAGTCCCACTCAAAAAAGTCCGTATTTCGGAATATTTGGATATGGGATACTCAACCTGTACTACATTTTGTTATGTACTTTCATTTTTATTCATTTGCAATTTATCTCTTTTATTGACTTTTTTATTCAAAACCCAAGATCCTTTCTCATAGAGACCAAGTTATCTGCTCCAGGTTTTATCTTCCCTAGTGCTAGGATCATGTTAGTATCATACACTGGGCATAATTCAGACCTGATCGCAGCAGCAAATTTGTTCTCTAATGGACAAACCATGTGCACTGCAGGTGGGGCAGATGTAACATGTGCAGAGAGAGTATGGTAACTTACCTCCTGCATGTTATACTCCAGTCGTTGCTACCTCTGCGACCACTCCCGTCGTCTTCAACTGACACTTTGCAGATCTCTTTGCCGGTCACCCGACACTCTGCAAATCTCTTTGCCAGATGATCTAAAAAACACAAAAGACTATCATTAAGCATAGTACTAGTTTAAGTACAATAAAATGTCCATAAGTCAACCAGTTTCCCAATTTTCCTTAAGCCAAACAAGATACTTTCAAAGTTATCAATATCCCATCTATCTATATTATTACCTTTTTCATCCCAAAGCCACGATCCTGCCTCATAGAGACCCAGGTTATCTGCATCCCCTGTATGTGTGCTTATCCTCCATACTGCCCTCTTTATACCTGTAACGCTACATTTTTATTCCTAAATATGTCGTTCCTTCCTGTGCTTCTCCTATTATTGTGACCGTGTACCTGTATTCCCTGTTCTGTCTACCTTGTCTTGCCTTTCAGCTGACTATACTGCACTCTGTCTTCCTTACCTCTCTCCATCATACCCTGCTATGTAGGACTCACCTCCTCCTACCTGTCTTCCTGCATGGAAACTGGAAATGTCAGCAGCTCTAGATAGAATGTTACAGGAAGAAGCATTGTGATGTCACGAACTAGTGATGTCACAAGCTAGGTGTGATGTCACAGTAACCAGCAGCAAAGCTACACAGTTGCAGATATCTTACATATGCATTTTCTACATCAATTACAACTGGATATACATGAGTTTCTAGTTTAAAAAAAATGAAACTAGTGTAGAAAATGAAGTATAAGGCAATGTTGTACAGAGTGCCTCAATATATAGGTAAAGGGAAAACATAAGAGACAGGAATTTCTAGACTAAATCACCGCTTAATTTTTATAAGGAAATAAAACTCTTTGTCTAAGAGGCTGAATTAATCATTTTCCTTTATTTGTGTGTGTGTGTGTGTGTGTGTGTGTGTGTGTGTGTGTGTGTGTGTGTGTGTATATATATATATACATATATATATATATACTTGCAAAGCAGTCGGCACTCCCAAGCTCTTAAAACAACTTGCTCCGTGCCAGTTCAGAAAATCATCATGTAGGTCCAGAGAAGAACGGCACTGGAGACAGTCACATGCAGTGAAAAAATGTATTTAAACAGGCTACAGCTGTTTCAGGGCTTCTGCCCTTTCCTCAGGCCAAATACATAAAGAGACAAAAGAGGGCATGCTGACATAGCATATTGTTGAATGTTAACATGTATGATCTTAAACTCCATGTATAAATGTTCTGTTGCGAGATTTCCATTATATGCTCAGAATATTGCTACTGTGACAGATGATTTAGTATATCCTTGCTGGAATACCTGGCGTTGCCCCGGATTTTAAGAATGTCTGTTTACAAAAATAAATGTAAATATTAAACAAACAGTAACATTGTAGATAGCTGAATACCCGTGCTTTGGTACGGGATGAGGATGGTAAATTAGAATGGTAGTTTCTTAATTTACGTTGATTGGAGATATAGTATATTGTAGTGATGTGCACCGGACATTTTTCGGGTTTTGTGTTTTGGTTTTGTATTCGGTTCCGCGGCCGTGTTTTGTATTCGGACGCGTTTTGGCAAAACCTCCCTGAAATTTTTTTGTCGGATTCGGGTGTGTTTTTACAAAAACCCCTCAAAAAGAGCTTAAATCATAGAATTTTGGGGTAATTTTGATCCCATAGTATTATTAACCTCAATAACCATAATTTCCACTCATTTCCAGTCTATTCTGATCACCTCAAACCTCACAATATTATTTTTAGTCCTAAAATTTGCACCGAGGTCGTTGGATGACTAAGTTAAGCGACCCAAGTGGCCGACACAAACACCTGGCCCATCTAGGAGTGGCACTGCAGTGTCAGACAGGATGGCACTTCAAAAATAGTCCCCAAACAGCACATGATGCAAAGAAAAAAAGAGGTGCACCAAGGTCGCTGGATGGCTAAGCTAAGCGACCCAAGTAGCCGACACAAACAACTGGCCCATCTAGGAGTGGCACTGCAGTGTCAGACAGGATGGCAGATTTAAAAAATAGTCCCCAAACAGCATATGATGCAAAGAAAAAAAGAGGTGCAATGAGGTAGTTGTGTGACTAAGCTAAGCGACCCAAGTGGCCGACACAAACACCTGGCCCATCTAGGAGTGGCACTGCAGTGTCAGACAGGATGGCAGACTTAAAAAATAGTCCCCAAACAGCACATGATGCAAAGAAAAAAAGAGGTGCAATGAGGCAGCTGTGTGACTAAGCTAAGCGACCCAAGTGGCCGACACAAACACCTGGTCCTTCTAGGAGTGGCACTGCAGTGTCAGATAGGATGGCAGATTTAAAAAATAGTCCCCAAAGAGCACATGATGCAAAGAAAAAAAGAGGTGCAATGAGGTAGCTGTGTGACTAAGCTAAGCGACCCAAGTGGCCGACACAAACACTGGGCCCATCTAGGAGAGGCACTGCAGTGTCAGACAGGATGGCAGATTTAAAAAAAAAAAAGAGGTGCACCAAGGTCGCTGGATGGATAGTATACTTGACGACACAGCGGTAGGTAGAGCAGTTGGCTACTGTACCGTACTGCTATATATTATATACTGGTGGTCAGCAAAATTATGCACTGTCCTCCTACTATATATATACTGCGCAAAACTTAAATGCACCACAGGTACGGAATATGGATGGATAGTATACTTGACAACACAGAGGTAGGTAGAGCAGTGGACTACTGTACCGTACTGCTATATATTATATTCTGGTGGTCAGCAAAATTATGCACTGTCCTCCTACTATATATATACTGCGCAAAACTTAAATGCACCACAGGTATGGAATATGGATGGATAGTATACTTGATGACACAGAGGTAGGTAGAGCAGTGGACTACTGTACTGTACTGCTATATATTATATACTGGTGGTCAGCAAAATTATGCACTGTCCTCCTACTATATATATACTGCGCAAAACTTAAATGCACCACAGGTATGGATGGATAGTATACTTGACGACACACAGGTAGGTAGAGCAGTGGACTACTGTACCGTACTGCTATATATTATGTACTGGTGGTCAGCAAAATTATGCACTGTCCTCCTACTATATATATACTGCGCAAAACATAAATGCACCACAGGTATGGAATATGGATGGATAGTATACTTGACGACACAGAGGTAGGTAGAGCAGTGGACTACTGTACCGTATTACTATATATTATATACTGGTGGTCAGCAAAATAATGCACTGTCCTCCTACTATATATATATACTGCACAAAACTTAAATGCACCACAGGTATGAAATATAGATGGATAGTACACTTGACGACACAGAGGTAGGTAGAGCAGTGGACTACTGTACCGTACTGCTATATATTATATACTGGTGGTCAGCAAAATTATGCACTGTCCTCCTACTATATATATACTGCGCAAAACTTAAATGCACCACAGGTATGGATGGATAGTATACTTGACGACACAGAGGTAGGTAGAGCAGTGGACTACTGTCTGTACCGTACTGATATAATACTGGTGGTCACTGGTCTGCAAAATTCTGCACTGTCCTCCTACTATATACTACAATGCAGCACAGATATGGAGCGTTTTTCAGGCAGAGAACGTAGATATTTTCACTTCAGCACACTGAGCACAGATATTTGCAAGCACACTGAGCACAGATATTTGCAGCACACAGATATTTGCAGCACACTGAACACAACTGAGAGAACGCTGCACACGTCCTCTCCCTATCATCTCCAATGCACGAGTGAAAATGGCGGCGACGCGCGGCTCCTTATATAGAATACGAATCTCGCGAGAATCCGACAGCGGAATGATGACGTTCGGGCGCGCTCGGGTTAACCGAGCAAGGTGGGAAGATCCGAGGTGTCAAAGTCAGAAAAATATCCCTATACACGCTGCCATATTTGCACCTCACGCTGGTCCGCGCTGCGCATGCGTGCGCTTTCCCGTGATAGCGCATACCCGCTGATGCGTGCACCCGCTCGCATCGGTATGCGTATTTACGGTAAAGAGTATGTAGTCGTAGCGTGCGACCCAATCGTTACATATTTCCACAATTAACGTAGTTTATAGATCATGGTCCCTTTGATAGATTCTGAAAGTTTGGTTAATATAGAATGTCCCTGAACGGAGGAATCCCTCTTTGTATTGTAGGAAGGGTCTAACAGGAGTCATACAGTAGTGTTTGGTACCCATCGGAAGAGTATTTAAATAGCAATATTCCGGTGTTGGTTTGGAGCGTATTAATCGCTCGTGCGAATAGTTATGGACATAAGAAGTTTATGTCCATTACTATTATTTACTCTTACTCAGGTATGCGGCGGGAAACCTAGTTTCCCACCCACCTGAGCTGTTTGAAATCGTCACAGCCCACCTGTATGAATCACCCTATGACCTTTTGTTATAATGCGAAGCCGAATTCCTGCGTCCAATGGACAATGAGGTTGTAGGGACCATTAGATTGCATTGTGTGAGTAGCATAAAAGACGGGCCTGTGGCATCCAGCTTTCACTTCTCATCAAACGGTTCTCATTGCTGATAATCGGGAAGCTGGATGTCCAGAAGCGCTTGCGATCGTTACCCTTGTGCGTAAGTTTCTCTCCGTAATCATATTGTCTTACTGTGAGCCATTTCTCTCATCTCTACCTCTCTCTCTCTCTCTCTACTCTTTCTCTCGTATTTTTTCTTGATTAGATTGTATTGTATTGTATTTATAGTGTAGTTATTTGGTTAGGAAGTCTCTGTTATATTGTAGTGTATCATTTGTACTGTGATTCCTTTTTACAAGTATATTAGTTATAATACATTTAATAGGCTTTGGACCCTAAACAAGTATCTGTGTATTTTCTCATAGTGTTAAGTGTTCACAGAGCGTCGGTGACGCTCAAGCAGCTTTGTAGTTAATCAGGTTACACCAGGTTGCACTTACACATTGTCTCTACATAAAGGTATACTGTGTATCTCATTATTAAAGGTATAGATATCAAGGTATAGCGTTGTGAGCATCGGCGCCGCTGGTGATCTCCTCGTGGTCTCGAGCGTCCGCTACGCCATAGCGAATCATTACGTTTGTCTGTAGCCAATAGTGTGCCAGTCTGTGATCTCTGGGCCGTGAGCGAACGCGACGCTTGAGCGTCTCGCCTACGGCTGAGCGATCGTTACGCAAGTAGCGTACCCTAACGGTACTTCTTACGCAGTCAGCGTACAGTGTTCTAAGACCTCATAAAGGGTTATTTATACGATAAAGGAATACAGCTTTATCAATTGGGGGCCGTCCAGTACTTCACATATCTGCACTAGGTAGATCAGCAGACATTATCCCTCAGCAAAGGGCGGGAGGTTGTCTCGTAGTGCTGGCGGGATAAGCGTCTGCTTCGCTTAGATAACGAGTGCTGAAGGAATCCGGGAACCGGAGGTAAGAACAAAACGCTAGTGTCTTTTAAAACTGTAATTTTTTTTTTTTCTTCTCCTTCTGTCTTGCGTACACACGCACGCATACATATATATCTGCATTTCTTTTTCATTTTCGTATATCACTATCCTGTTTGCCAGTTTTATAGTTGATAGAAAAGTGCTAAAAGAGACTTGCTGTTATTTCATAGTTTAAGAATAGAGGTAATAGTTAAAGTATAGACAAACACACAGGTTTGCCTGGGAGATAAGGCAAAGCCAGTGGGGTATGCGGTAGATGATCAGGGATCGTTTACATTGATAAAAGTATATTGTGTTACGGTGGATCTTTGTTTTGCGTACACGTGTCTCTAACAAAGACTAGCGTACGCAATCCAAAGGCCGACGCACGCAGCGTTCATTACGCAACGTAGCGTCCGGTTACGCCCACGTAGCTCAAGTCACGATAAGTTGAAGTAACGCAAAGGCGATAAGTAACGCACAGCGGTAGATAACGCGACGCGGTAAATAACGCAAGTCTATTTTTGGAAAATCTGAAATTTAGTTTAACAGATCCTGCTCCTAATTGGTAACACAGCTGGGCTAAAGAAAATTTCTGCGCAGAAATAGATATAGAAACGAAAGTGTACATGTGTTGAGTGAGTGTGTTTTTATTATTACAAGTTTATATAACTTAAAGGTTGAACCACAAGAAAAGTCGAGTACTCGTGAGGTACACGCGTGTAAGTGACGTGCACGGTGGCTAGGGAGGCATCCTTGGTTAAACATAATATTTGAGCATTAGAGTATAGCGGACCAGTATAGAACAAGACCAGGAGGTCAGACCAGGAGGTCGTACAGAACAAGACCAGGAGGTCATAACAGACCAGGAGGTCATAAGGAGACAAAGAAGTCCGCTATAAAGGTAAGAGGCACAACCCCGGGGGTTGGTGCAGAACCCATATAGGCCATATAAGCTCTAGCTGAAGGAATTCGCAGCCGAAATTTTCGATTCCATTGATCTCTCAGTACATAACAAGTAGTGCTTATGTACTGAACGATTGTACCGCACGTCATTGTGTGCATTAGTAAACCTGACTAGTATCATTTTGCGTACAAAGGTCATAAACGCTAGTTGTACATTCTGACGTGATTTGTGTAATTTTTTATTTTTGGAAGGGAAGTTCGCTGGTCACTCAGGAACTATCTAACAACCCCACCTTTACTGGAAAGAGTAAGTGTCCTGCGGGTAACCCTCACATGTTCCAGTAAACAGAAGGTTTATAGGGGCCCTGTATCGAGTACGCCAGCACCATATCGGTGTGATCAGGTCGTATTGGTCGAGGTGGGCGAGTGAGTGGGGTACTCGGTAAACCGCCACCGCCGGCCTATTTTGAATAATTTGGTTTGCTGTAAGGGTTCGCTGAAGACCGTGATATAAAGATCAAAGGAGTAGTAAGCAACGCCTGCAGATTATGGGGGCCAGTTGTTCAGGTAGGGGGCGATCAACCTCGGTTCGGGTTGATTCAGAGAACCGACCAGTCGGGTCGGCAAGGTACATCATGTGTGAGAAATATGGAAGTCACACAGAGGTTTTATGTGATGAATGGGAGAGAATGACTGTACAAGACAGGGAGAAATTCCCAAGAATAGGTAGCTTCAGCCCAGAAGTGTTACAAAATATAAGGAGGAGGATATGTCTCATAAAATCGACAAAGAGACGAATTCAGCATCATGATTATTTACAGTTGTGGCAACAGGAAGGTGAGATACAGAGAGGTTTGGCTCTGGCGGCGGGATCTGGGGCAGTCAGGAAACTGATAGCCACAGCACCGCCACCACCTTACATTGCAGGAGAGAAGTTGATTGCGGAGAAAAACGCACTGGGGTGTAAAACACAAACTCTTAGCAACCCTGTAAATGTTAGTGATGTTAACCAAGTAACCCATGCAATTATTAACCCGTGCAAGTTGTACCCTGTTTTGAACTTTCCTCAGGAGTGTGATCAAGAAGACGATTCGGCAACAATTTCAGCGCTCTCTCTAGCGGCCACCATATCAGAAACCACAGTAGGAACTGCTCCACTCACGAGATTAGTGAAGGCCCCTAGCGGAGGGATAGGTGAGGTCGTGTCAACGGGTAAGTACGGCACCATGCATTATGCTGAGACAATTGTACCACAACAAGCTGTAGAATCTACACAGAGTGAAGCTGTTAGAATAAATCCAGTTAAGGTGATAGTAGTTCCCAATGGGAAAACAGATGCATCAGGAGCCACACCCGTTAGGAACATTGCCATGTATTGCCCGTTTACTAGAATGGAATTGAGGACCATAGTGTCTGAATTCCCAGACCCCAGAAAAGATTTAGTTGCAAGCCAAAAATACATCAGGGATCTAGGAAACACTTTAGAGCCCAATAATAAGGATTGGCAGATAGTGCTAAGAGCTTGCTTACCTTCAAATGTCGACTCAGTTCAATTCTTAGCTGATTGTGGACTAGATAAAGATGTACCGCTTTCAGATGTGTACGACAAAGATAATGTAAAAAGAATAAATTTACAGTTAAAGGAGTATTTCCCAGCCGTTGTAAAATGGAACAGAATATTCTCCATTAAGCAAAAGGAGTCCAAAACGGCAGCAGAATATTTTCACCGGGCACTATTAGAAATGGCAAAATACACTGGTATAGAAGACATTAGGACCAACCCAAACCATCAAGAAGTAGCAGTATCGGTACTGATGGATGGTTTAAAGGAAACATTAAAGGCTAGGGTACAGACCACGCAACCATGTTGGCGAGGTCTGTCAGTGTCCACTTTGAGAGAGGCTGCTATTGATCACGACAGAAACATCACCAGGCACAGAGAATCGCAAAGTGATAAGTTAATGTCAGTAAGTATACAGGCGCTGACCACAAAACAGCCTGCGTATGTACCATCAAATCCTGTAAGTAAGTCAACTGTGATAACATGTTATTCCTGTAACAGACAGGGACACTATGCACGAGACTGTAGAGTAAGAAATGTACCAAAATCATACCAACCCCCTAGACAACGACACAACACAAGACATTGGGATCAGGATCCACAGAGGCGGAGTTATGAGCCACATACAGGGGAAACAAAAAGATACCCCCCGAACAGAGATTGGCATGCCTCTGGTAGTTCCCAGCTAACTCCCCCACAAGTAGTTGCTGCCAGCGGGATTCAGGGAGGTCAGCATACCCAATAGGGGTGTGGCCATACCTGTAATCTGCAGCCAGTGGAATTGATTGCAAGCCTTGGAAATGAACCCGAGATCGCAATCAATGTAGCTGGTAAAACTTTAAACTTTCTTGTAGACACAGGGGCGGCCAAGTCAGTGATAAATTCGACAGTGGGCATGAGAACCACTGGTAAGACAATTCCAGCCATGGGAGTAACAGGAGTAGTCCAGCATTACCCTGTTAGCAAACCAGCCGAGATTACAATAGGGCCTTTGCATACCAAGCATTCCTTTTTGCTGGCTGCATCGGCACCAACCAATCTCCTGGGAAGAGACTTACTATGTAAAATGGGGTGCGTCATTTATTGTACTTCTGAAGGTGTATTCTTGGACATACCTGAGAATCACGCTCAGGAAGTACGAGACATGTTAGACTCCCCATCAAAATTAATGTCACATTCCATTATGACAAATAGGAATCCGTCCCAAGTAGAAGAGATGACTTCCCAGATACCAGAGTCACTTTGGACAAAAGACGGACAAGACACTGGATTAATGGCAAACGTAGCTCCAGTAGTTGTACAAGTAAAAGATGGTAGGATAGCTCCAAAAATCCCACAGTATCCTCTGAAGCCAGAGGTGGAGTTAGGAGTTTTCCCAGTAATAGAGCGCTTGCTACAACAGGGCATTCTGGTAAGAACGTCCAGCACAGCCAATAGTCCCATCTTCCCTGTTAAAAAGAGTGGGGGGAGGGGTTACAGACTAGTGCAGGATCTAAGGGGGATTAACAAAATAGTTGAGAGTCAGTTCCCCGTAGTGCCAAATCCAGCTGTCATCCTAATGCAAATTCCTCCCACTGCCAAATTTTTCACTGTTATTGACCTCTGCTCCGCTTTCTTTTCGGTACCTCTGCACCCTGACAGCCAATATTTGTTTGCATTCACATACAGAGGAGTCCAATACACGTGGACTCGATTACCCCAAGGTTTCATAGATAGTCCAAGTATATTTTCCCAGGCTTTGCATGATTGTTTGCAGTCTTTCCAACCAGACAGTGGATCAGTATTGATACAGTATGTGGACGATTTATTACTGTGTTCAGATTCACTGGAAGCATCTCTGAAGGATACGAAACAGCTCCTGTTTCATCTTTCAGACACAGGTCACAAGGTTTCCAAAGACAAGTTGCAATTATGCCAAACTAAGGTAAAATATTTGGGACACTGTCTAACACAAGGACTGAGACACCTGACCGCTGATAGAATCCAAGCAATTAGAGACATGACCCTACCACAAACCCAGCAACAGATCAGAACGTTTTTAGGAATGTGTGGGTATTGCCGTAATTGGATCCCAGGGTTTTCCATATTGGCGCTACCTTTGCAGGAAATGGTCTCCTCAAACAAACCTGATAGGATTTTGCATACAGACGAATCCGAAACAGCATTTGAGAGACTCAAACAGTGCCTAACGCAGGCGCCAGCGCTAGGTATGCCAGACTATGGGAAACCCTTTGAACTATACGGAACAGAAAGTGCTGGTTGCGCAGCAGGTGTACTAACCCAAAAACACGGTGATGCCAGCAGGCCAGTTGCATACTACAGCGCTCAGCTAGACACGGTAGCGCGATCCCTCCCCACATGCTTGCGAAGCGTTGCTGCAATAGCATTGCTAGTAACAAAAAGCGAAGATGTCGTGCTAGGCCACAACCTCACAATCCATACACCACATGCAGTGTCAGCCTTATTGAATTCTGCCCAAACCAGACACGTCTCATCAGCGAGGTTTACAAGATGGGAATTGGCACTAATGGCCCCAGTAAACATCACCATAAGGAGATGCAGTGCATTAAATCCTGCAACATATCTCCCAGGTGTGCCTGGTCAGGCACAAAGGGTGGAAGGTGAGAGTGATGGGGAAGGAGGATTTAATACAAAGGAAGATACACATGATTGTATGGAATATTTGACCCAAAATTTTACCGCAAGGCCTGACATCAGTGACAATCCACTGGAAGATGCAGAACTCACGTTCTACACGGACGGTAGTTGTCACAGACAGTCAGACTCGGGAGACTTGTGTACTGGATACGCAGTCGTAGATGACCAAGACACCATAGAAGCGGAACCGCTAGGCCCACCTCACTCAGCCCAGGTTGCTGAACTGGTCGCCCTAACCAGAGCATGTGAATTGGCTAAGGGTAAGTCAGCCAATATCTACACCGATTCTAGATACGCATTCGGGGTAGTCCATGATTTCGGAGCCCTATGGCGCCTCAGAAATTTCATGACGGCAGCTGGTACACCGATAGCGCATGCAGCTCACATAAAAAGGCTTCTAACAGCGATACAGAAACCCGACAGAGTGGCTGTTATCAAATGTAAAGCACATACATATAGTCAAGACCCAGTATCACTTGGTAACAGCCGAGCAGACGAAGCTGCTAAGTTAGCAGCTGCTACCCCCATACCGACAGACACCACACAACTGATGGTATTCAATACCATCAACACACAAAAGTTGTGTGAGATGCAGAATTTGTGTTCCACACAGGAAAGAGCAGTCTGGAGGGCAAAGGGATATGGCCAGGAGTCCTCAGGGCTCTGGACGGATGGACATGGTAAACCAGTGGCCCCCAGAGCATATCTTCCATGTCTGGCTGAAGCAGCTCACGGGCTGACTCATCTAGGCAAGGAGGGAATGTGCAAATTGGTAAGAGCATACTGGTGCGCCCCAGGATTCTCCTCTCATGCGAGTAAAAGAGCAATGTCATGCCTTACCTGTCTGAGAAAGAATATTGGAAAGGCAATACCTACAGAACCATCCCATATCCCACCTGCCGGCGGCCCTTTTCAGGTAATACAAATTGACTTCATTCAATTACCCCCTTGTCGAAATTTGAAATATGTACTTGTTTGTATAGATGTTTTCTCGAATTGGGTCGAAGCATTTCCAGCGGCTACAAATACCGCTATGTTTACAGCTAAGAAAATTGTGCAGGAATTTGTATGTAGATATGGTATCCCTAGAATAATCGAAAGTGATAGGGGTACCCATTTTACAGGTGATGTCTTTCAAGGAATGTGTAAGTTGATGGGAATTGATAGCAAGCTGCACACTCCGTACCGTCCACAGGCGAGTGCGAAGGTCGAAAGAGTGAACAGCACGATTAAAAATAAATTGAGTAAAGTAATGGCAGAGACAGGATTGACGTGGCCAGAAGCTTTACCCATTGTTTTGTATAGCATCAGAACCACTCCCAGGTCCCCTCTTAATCTGTCCCCCTTTGAAATCTTGTTTGGTCGACAACCGCATGTCATGATTAACCCTCAGGATGATTTGAAATGTAACAATGAAGTAACTGTAAAGTACTTGATTAACATGAGTAAACAGTTGAGGAACCAAAATGATAATCTGAAGTTAGTGATTCCTGATCTACCTGATAGTAATTGTCATGACATTGAACCTGGGGATTATGTAATGATACAAAATTTTCTACGCTCAGGTTGTCTTATTGATAGATGGGAAGGACCATACCAGGTCTTATTGACTAGCACCACAGCATTGAAGGTTGCTGAGAGAGAGACTTGGGTCCATTCATCCCACTGCAAGAAGGTTGCTGATCCAGAGAAGTCCCGTGATAAGGAACAGACGGTAGAGGTTGTATCACTGGAGTGTCTGTTCCAGGAGGACTGAGGCGGCACCTGAGCCTTGAAGACCGAAAGCAGTTGTCGACTCCCCAATCCCTTTTATTGTTTTTCTCCACTTCCCATCCCCTCTCCCTTGAAATTTCTTTTTCCCCCTTCTCATTCTTCTCCATTTCCTCCTCAAAGATGGACTTGCCCCAAGAGACTGTGATCCGGATTTTCCTGTTAACCATGATGTTGACTAGAGCAGTCTGTTCCGGCGAGAGTACCATGGAGGTCGAGAGAGGTTCTGGAATGGGTTCCGATTATGATGATGGAGGCGTAGTTTTCCAAGATCAACCTAACCAACAAGCAAAGGCGAGTATCAGAAAGCGATCCGATAGCATTGATCATAGAAGAAATTGTGACGGATTGTTAGCTGAAGAAAACTGTATCTGCAGGCTTTGTAACAATGTCATTGAGGATGGGTGCATAAAGAAATGCCAATCCAGTTTTAATATCCATATGGACCGGCATCCATTGAGTGACTATCACTCCTTAGTGGGTAATGTGTTAAACAAAACAGATTGTTGGGTATGCTCTCAAGTACCTCAGGGTCATAGCAAATCAGGGCTAGTACCATTTCCTTTAACGATAGGGGAGGTACTTGAGTTAAATGGTGGGAGACCGGTGGACAGGAGGTTTAATATCTCCAGCCCTCCTAGTTTGAAGCTCCACCAATACCATGTGGATAGGTCCCTCTTATGTTTTAACATCTCCAATCCCCGACAGCCGGGAAATTGGGAAGTGTCATGGAGCAACCTGACCGTGACCTTCTCGCATAGAGCAGATAGAATGCCTACAGATACAGAGCTTGTACGCCACATAGCCAGTAGAGGAAAATCTTTCAGGTATAGATATACCTTAGGAAATAGGATTACTAGAGTTGGAGAAGTATCACCAGGATACTGTGCACATATCGTACAACCTGATACGTGTATTAAGCAGATGGAAGAATTAGGGTCAGGAGATTTCACCTGGAAGGTGTGTAATATGGTAATGTCCTACTCCGTCCCTTATGTTCTCCCCGATGATGCATATTTCATATGCGGGAGAAAGGCGTACAAGTGGCTTGCCCCAAACTCTGAAGGATTGTGTTATATTGGAAAAGTATTGCTTGAAGTGATGACTGTAACACATGACAAAATGAAAGACATACACCGTGGTGCCCAAGCTCCTTATACTCACACTCATTACGAGCACCGAGTTAAAAGACAACTGTCAGAAAGGTTAGAGCATCCGGCCTCTGATCTGATCCATGAATCCACCGGGATTCAGGTTCTGGTGGCGTTAGATTTCACTCGCACCGCTCGAGGAGTGATGAATTATAGATACATCTCTGCGCTTGCAAATTTGTTAGATAATATCACTGAAATGTATGATGACACGTTTAGATACACTGGAAGAGAACTCCAAGCTTATAAAACAGAACTGGTACAGCATAGAATGGTTCTTAATTACCTCACAGCAGTGACAGGCGGATATTGTGTTACATTGGCAACGCAATACGGCGTGAAGTGTTGCACGTACATCACGAATAGCACCGAGGATCCGGTAGAGGTCATAGACCAAAAGATGGATGATATTCTCCAATTAAAGTGGGAATTTCGCCGAAAACACAATCTCACTCTTGCTGCTGTAGGTAATGAGCTGACTGGTTGGGTGTCATGGTTGAACCCGCGAAATTGGTTCTCCGGTTTAGGAGACTGGGCTCAAGGAGTCATAATGGATGTTGGAAAGTTTCTCCTATGTATTTTAGGTGTTGTTATATCTATTGGATTGATATTTAGATGCGGGCAGGCTTTAATGAGGTGCAAGCAAAGTACAAGAGTGATGAGTTTGAGGAGTGAGGAAACTGTAATTAACCTGGATTTGATTTATGACCCAATGATAGAAACCAGGATGTGATGAAAAATGCGATTATACGGTCCGTTTCTTTCACCTGTTTTTCTGCTTTTCTCCAAGATAAAAAGACCCCCTTGGACGAGGAAGTTGACGAGACGCTATACAGACAACGGATGGACCAAAGAAGGAGTTTTGACCACTTGAGAAATGGACATTTGATGAACTTTGCCATGGATCCCCAGTTTCCCTAGTATTCTTAAACTTACGCTAGCCCAACATTTTTTGTAAATCTGATGGCATTGACAAAGCTTATTGCTCATGCCTAACGAGCAAAACAGCGCAAAGAAGACGACTTTCAACTGATACCGAACAAAACTTCGACGACAGATGTACATTTACCTGACATAGAATATCATTGCATTTTCCATAAGTGTTCTTCATCTTCATCTCTACAACCCTCAGGTAATAACACACATAGTATAGGGAATACAGGCACAGATATCAGCAATCACATATTCCCCCATTCATGTATCATCAACTAAAATGTGCTCCCCATTTTGTTCAAAAGCCGAAAAGAGCTCGGTAAAGTTTGACAGCCCATCCACAGACCTGTACCACGGGATAAGAAGGAATTCAAATGTATACTTCGCAATACCTCGAAGCTTGATTTACAACACGTTCGGCACGATGATACATGACCCCCCCAAACATGGACTCATACACACATGCTTCTGCTATCTCACTAGGTCATACCCTTTTCACACCTACTCCTCTCTTCTTCCTTACCTAACCATGGAAATGAATTAACCCCTGACTTATATTTTTCTCCTTTTGAAATGTTTTAGAAGGTGGCAGTTATTATTGACTGCCAAAGGGTGGACTGTCAAAGTCAGAAAAATATCCCTATACACGCTGCCATATTTGCACCTCACGCTGGTCCGCGCTGCGCATGCGTGCGCTTTCCCGTGATAGCGCATACCCGCTGATGCGTGCACCCGCTCGCATCGGTATGCGTATTTACGGTAAAGAGTATGTAGTCGTAGCGTGCGACCCAATCGTTACATATTTCCACAATTAACGTAGTTTATAGATCATGGTCCCTTTGATAGATTCTGAAAGTTTGGTTAATATAGAATGTCCCTGAACGGAGGAATCCCTCTTTGTATTGTAGGAAGGGTCTAACAGGAGTCATACAGTAGTGTTTGGTACCCATCGGAAGAGTATTTAAATAGCAATATTTCGGTGTTGGTTTGGAGCGTATTAATCGCTCGTGCGAATAGTTATGGACATAAGAAGTTTATGTCCATTACTATTATTTACTCTTACTCAGGTATGCGGCGGGAAACCTAGTTTCCCACCCACCTGAGCTGTTTGAAATCGTCACAGCCCACCTGTATGAATCACCCTATGACCTTTTGTTATAATGCGAAGCCGAATTCCTGCGTCCAATGGACAATGAGGTTGTAGGGACCATTAGATTGCATTGTGTGAGTAGCATAAAAGACGGGCCTGTGGCATCCAGCTTTCACTTCTCATCAAACGGTTCTCATTGCTGATAATCGGGAAGCTGGATGTCCAGAAGCGCTTGCGATCGTTACCCTTGTGCGTAAGTTTCTCTCCGTAATCATATTGTCTTACTGTGAGCCATTTCTCTCATCTCTACCTCTCTCTCTCTCTCTCTACTCTTTCTCTCGTATTTTTTCTTGATTAGATTGTATTGTATTGTATTTATAGTGTAGTTATTTGGTTAGGAAGTCTCTGTTATATTGTAGTGTATCATTTGTACTGTGATTCCTTTTTACAAGTATATTAGTTATAATACATTTAATAGGCTTTGGACCCTAAACAAGTATCTGTGTATTTTCTCATAGTGTTAAGTGTTCACAGAGCGTCGGTGACGCTCAAGCAGCTTTGTAGTTAATCAGGTTACACCAGGTTGCACTTACACATTGTCTCTACATAAAGGTATACTGTGTATCTCATTATTAAAGGTATAGATATCAAGGTATAGCGTTGTGAGCATCGGCGCCGCTGGTGATCTCCTCGTGGTCTCGAGCGTCCGCTACGCCATAGCGAATCATTACGTTTGTCTGTAGCCAATAGTGTGCCAGTCTGTGATCTCTGGGCCGTGAGCGAACGCGACGCTTGAGCGTCTCGCCTACGGCTGAGCGATCGTTACGCAAGTAGCGTACCCTAACGGTACTTCTTACGTAGTCAGCGTACAGTGTTCTAAGACCTCATAAAGGGTTATTTATACGATAAAGGAATACAGCTTTATCAGAGGCTGCCTCGGAACCGTGTAAAATAGGTGAAGTCGGGGGGGTTCGGATTCCGAGGAACCGAACCCGCTCATCACTAGTATATAGCCATATCTTGCTTCCCTGATGCACTTTGTGTAGTGGCCACACCCCTTTTTGGTCCCCCAATGGACCCTGCTCTTCCCACTATACAACTCTCCATTCCCCTCCTCACATCATGTCACTGGCCCTATCACATGCAGCCCTGTCATCACTGAGATATCATGCATGTCAATATTGTGTGTCCTGCTGGCCCACCCCTAGGGGTTCTAGTGGTGTGTTACCCTCACAGTGTTTGTTCCCAGATTGTAAGTCATATGTGTAGCAAGTTTGGTGTAAATTGCTCCAGGCATTCCAGAGTTATGCTGACTGCTGAAAATTTCTGTGCTGCTGCCTCACCCCTAGGGGTGCTAAGTGTTTGTTCCCAGCTTGCAAGTCATATGTGAACCAAGTTTGTTGTAAATTGGTCCAGGCATTCGGGAGTTATGCTGTCTCCTGACATACTCTGTGCTGCTGTCCCACCCCTAGGGGTGTCTAACCCCCAGAGAATTTGTTTGCAGATTGTAAGTCAGATGTGTACCAAGTTCGGTGTAAATCGCTCCAGGCTTTCCACAGTTATACTGTCTGCTGACATACTCTGTGCTGCTGTCCCACCCCTAGGGGTGCTAGGGGTGTCTGACCCCCGCAGTGTTAGTTTCCACAGTGAAAGTCATATGTGTACCAAGTTTGTTGCAAATTGCTGCAGGCATTCCAGAGTTATGCTGTCTGCTGATATACTCAGTGCTGCTGCCTCACCCCTAGGGGTGCTAGGGGTGTCTTCCTCCCACGGTGTTTGTTCCCAGATTGTAAGGCATATGTGTACCAAGTTTTGAGTACATTGCTCCAGCAATTCCGGAGTTATGGTGTCTCCTGATATACTCTGTGCTGCTGTCTGCCCCCCTAGGGGTGTTAGGGATTTCTAATTGTTTTAGTTTCCTCCGCCGTGTTTTATTATGCTTGTATATAAAATTTCACGATCGTCGCTTGTAAACTGTGGATTTGTATAGAAAGACAGAATGATGGATTTTCGCTTTTATATAGTAGATACCCTTAGAATTACTTTGATATGTGACTGTCATACTTGGCAACATTTTATAACAAGTGCCAGGGATGCTTGGTGGCTGAGCCCAGTGCATGGTGGAAAGTCATGTGCGGATCTGTCTAGGAGGTCCTTGGTGCACTACAACTCCCATTGTGTCATGTTTACTGGACTTCATTATAATGTGATGATTTGTGTTTAATTCATGTTAATTATTCATGTTCCATACATTTTGATTTATACCACTTAATATGCACATAACACAGTGTTTATAGGGCCTAATTCAGACCTGATCGCTCGCCTGCGTTTTTTGCAACGCTGCCATCAGGTCAGAACTGCGCATGCGTATGCACCGCAATGTGCAGGCACGTCGCACAGGTACAAAGCGGTTCGTTGCTCTGCGATGGGTTTGTGCAAAGAATCCAGGGGACGATAGCAAGAAGATTGACAGGAAGAAGGCATTTGTGGGTGTCAACTGACCATTTTCTGGGAGTGGTTGGAGAAACGCAGGCGTTCCCAAGCGTTTGCAGGGCGGGTGTCTGACGTGAATTCTGGTCCCGGACAGGTTGAAGTGATCGCAGTGGCTGAGTAAGTCCTGGGCTACTCAGAAACTGCACAAAATCTTTTTGTACTGCTCGGCTGCACATGCGATCGCACACTTGCACAGCTAAAATACACTCCCCAGTGGGCGGCGACTATGTGAATGCAGGACTGCAAAAAACAGCTAGCGAGCGATCAGGTCTGAATTGGCCCCATAGATCCTCCAGAAACCCCATGGGGCTGTTTTAGTGGTCCATCTCAGGTTTGGCCATCCACGTGTGAGGTTAAGTTGATCAATAATCCTGGGCCGCAGCTCCAGAGGCGGGATGGGCCTGCGTGTGGCCAGCTGTACAGTGGAGACATCGGATAACAGCCCATGTCCTCTCCAGTGACGTGCGGTGGGGTGAGCGGGTGAGGCAGAGCCTTTCCTGTCACACTAACGTTTGTGCCAGAGTTTTTACTGTATAAAGTATATGAAAAATACATGGGGGTATATTTACTAAGGTCCCGATTTTGACCGAGATGCCGTTTTTTCTTCAAAGTGTCATCTCGGTCATTTACTAAACTCAAATCTCGGCAGTGATGAGGGCATTCGTATTTTTTTTGAAGTCAAAGAAAAAAAATACGAATGAATACACCATCGGTCAAAACGCGGCTGTTTAAGTATGAATCTCGGTCATTTACTAAGAAGTGCAAAGCAAAAAAAAAAAAAACACTGCCGTGAAAAAATACAACTCGTAAAAAAGTGCTAAAAAAAAACAGACCTGCTTTTTTGAGCCGTGATTGGATAGGCATGCACGGATCCATGAGATCCGTGCATGTATATCAGTGGGAAGGGGTGGGAAAGTGTTAATTTAAAAAAAAAAAATTGCGTGGGGTCCCCCCTCCTAAGCATAACCAGCCTCGGGCTCTTTGAGCCGATCCTGGTTGCAGAAATATGGGGAAAAAAATGACAGGGGTTCCCCCATATTTAAGCAACCAGCATCGGGCTCTGCGCCTGGTCCTGGTTCCAAAAATACGGGGGACAAAAAGCGTAGGGGTCCCCCGTATTTTTAAAACCAGCACCGGGCTCCACTAGCTGGACAGATAATGCCACAGCCGGGGGTCTCTTTTATACAGTGCCCTGCGGCCGTGGCATCAAATATCCAACTAGTCACCCCTGGCCGGGGTACCCTGGGGGAGTGGGGACCCCTTCAATCAAGGGGTCCCCCCCCCAGCCACCCAAGGGCCAGGGGTGAAGCCCGAGGCTGTCCCCCCCATCCAATGGGCTGCGGATGGGGGGCTGATAGCCTTTTTGTAAAAGTGTAAGATATTGTTTTTAGTAGCAGTACTACAAGGCCCAGCAAGCCTCCCCCGCATGCTGGTACTTGGAGAACCACAAGTACCAGCATGCGGTGGAAAAACGGGCCCGCTGGTACCTGTAGTACTACTACTAAAAAAATACCCAAAAAAAGACAATACACACACACCTTGAAAGTAAAGTTTTATTACATCCATCCACACAAACATACATACATACTTACCTTATGTTCACACGCAGGTCGGTCCTCTTGTCCAGTAGAATCCATGGGGTACCTATTGAATAAATTTTACTCACCAGATCCAGGGTACCAGGCTCCTCGGATAATCCTTTTGTAATCCACGTACTTGATTAAAATAAAAAAACGGAGACCCGAGCCACGCACTGAAAGGGGACCCATGTTTTCACATGGGCCCCCTTTCCCCGAATGCCAGAAACCCACTCTGACTTCTGTCTAAGTGGGTTTCTTCAGCCAATCAGGGAGCGCCACGTTGTGGCACCCTCCTGATCGGCTGTGTGCTCCTGTACTGTATGACAGGCGGCACACGGCAGTGTTACAATGTAGCGCCTATGCGCTCCATTGTAACCAATGGTGGGAACTTTCTGCTCAGCGGTTGACCGAAAGTGACCTCACCACTGAGCAGAAAGTTCATACATGGTACATGGTACATGGGCTGTATTATTTTTAGCAGGAAAAAAGTAGAACTCCTCCCTCAGCGCCTCACACCATAATATTTTTTTAAAAAGTTTTAAAAACTTATCTTTGTAGGAGGAGGAAACTGATAGATCCAGGTTGTCCTATCCGTATTGATATAAAGTGATACAATCCAACAACAGGTAGCATGTAAAGACATAAAGCATAACAAATCTAGTGCAGTATGTTTTTAAAAGAAAGCATATTATAGAGGAATTATAGAGAGAATCAACTCCCTTTAATGTGATAAGCAATAACAAATATAAAAATGCAAGAATAAGATAAAATTTTAGTAAACGAACGATCCATGGAAAAGATCCATATATCAGTGCATATATTACACACTAGCACAATATCCAATATTGATGTGGGTGGCTTCCTACCAGATTTTGGATTAAATAAAGCACATACTGTAATAGCTGGAGGGATTTCCCAAAGGTTCCCAAGATGGTCTCAGCATCAAATGGGGCTCAGTCTCCTCCTACGCCTGGTGGATACACCAGTCTTCCTTCTATAAGCCAATGCGTTTCAATCAGTAAATATGATCTTTTTCAAGGCATGAACATGGATGCTATCTATAAGGGTATATATACCTACTGGGGCAATATCTCCTAATTACTGGGAGGGGCAACCCCCTTAACAAAATTCTCATTAAAAATATACAAATGATAGTATACACAATGTCTTCCTACCTAATATCTTGATCCTATATCTAATAAATCTGCCTCTGATTACAATCCCCTTAAAAACAAATGAAAAAACACTTAAAAAAGTAAATTTATAAAAACACTGAAACAGGAAGTGCGTCATATTTCTGGTCAGTGTTCCAATATACACTGTACATCCCTCTGGGAACCATATTCTGTCTTCCCAATCTTCTGTTAAAAGAGATCTCCATAGTGCAAACCCCCAAGTGGTGCTGGACCGATCACATGACCGGAATTGAAATGCCGCAAAACTGGAAGTTCCCCGGCAGCCACTTTAAAAGTAGGCAAAATTATTTAATGATGTTTTGAGAAAGTTAAATCCAATAGGATGCTTATTTATGGTTGCTGATAGTCCATGGGAATAATAAACTTGTTGGAAATTCTTGTTTGCTCTATATACAAGAGCAACATATTCATGTGAATTATCCGGAACTGGAAGCGAGTCCGTGGCCATCTTGGAACAGGTGTTCATAGCAGCAATTGTGAGTCCGTGGCCATCTTGGAAAAGGTGTTCATAGCAGATGTATTAAGCCTAGATAAGTGATAAAACAGTGATAAAGCAGTGCTAAGTATAAGGTGATAATGCACCAGCCAATCAGCTCCTAACTGTAAATTTACATATTGGAGCTGATTGGCTGGTGCGTTATCACCTTGCACCTATCACTGCTTTATTACTGCATTATCCCTTCTCCAGGCTTAATACATCTGCCCCATTGATTCTTATCGTTAGGTTGCATAAATATCCCATCAGAGTTTCATTGGTATTCATAAAATAAGCCAAAAATTGACCTTTTCTGACATAAAAGAAATACTTTGTGGGTTAGATTCTACAGACAATGTTCCATCATGCATATTCCATTACAAAATATGTTCAATCAAGGACCATTTGATCTTGAAATCTTTATTTATACCCCTTGGTTGCAAAGTTTTTAAAAAGTAGATATATTGCATCTCCATTTTTTGCTAACTCTCTGGTAATGTCATTCCTTCTACAATTATTTTAAACTTTTTTTAAAGCACCAAAGTTAGTTATCTCTTTATAGTCTCCATCATGGACATCTTTAAAATGAGAGGACAGGGCATGGGTCTCCAAACCCTTCTTTATATTGTGTAGATGCTCCACAAACTTTATTTTCAAGTTTCTAGATTTTCTGTCTATATAAAACATTTGACAGCTACAATCTATAAAATATTCGACATTCTATGAAATGCACTTAATAAATTCCTCTATTTTTTTTTAAATATTTTAATTTATATTCACATATATGCACTTATTGACCCCTTTAACACATTTACACATGATACAAATTCCACATCTGAAAAAACCTTTTGAAAGCACCATGGTATTTCCTTTAGGTGGATAGAAAACACTTTTAGATTTTTTGCTTTCCTATAGATAAAACAAGGTTTATCAGAGATTGAATTTTTTAGAAGAGGATGTCCTTCAAAATTGACCTGTGGTTCTTAATAATTTGTTCCACCTGTCTGAATTTTGTATTGTAGCCTGGAATAAAGGTCCATTTTTGGCTTATTTTATGAATACAAATGAAACTCTGATGGGATATTTATGCTATCTAACTATAAGAATCAATGTTCTGGACAATTGCTGCTATGGACACCTTTTCCAAGATGGCAACGGACTCACTTCCAGTTCCGGATAATTCACATGCATATGTTGCTCTTGTACACAGAGCAAACAAAAATTTCCAACAAGTGTGTTAATCCCATGGACTATCAGCAACCATAGAAGACCATAAATAAGTGTCCTTTTGGATTTAACTTTCTCAAAACATCATAAAATCATTTTACCCATTTTCAAAATGGCCACCAGGGAATTTCCGGTTTTGCGGCAATTGAATTCTGGTCATATGATCAGCCCAGCACCATTTGGAATTTTGCACCATAGAGATGTCTTTTAACAGGAGCTTGGAAAGACAGACTATGGTTTCCAGAGGGATGAATATAGTGGGACACTGACCAGAAGTACAGTATAATGCACTTCCCGTTTAGACGTTTTTATAAATGTACTTTTTTAAGTGTTTTTTTGTTTTGTTTTTAAGGGGATTGTAATCAAAGGGGGATTTATTAGATAGAGGACCAATGTATTAGATAAGAATACATTGTGTATACTATCATTGGTGTGATACCCCAGCAAATGGCCCTCTGTGTGGGTATCACACTTGTTTTAAAAAAGGGATCTTATCTGTGCTGCCTGATACCCCAGTAATATGTATGTGTATGGGTCATTATTTATGGTAATATAATGTCAGGCAAAGTTGTTTTAATCTGTAATGCAGATAATTCCCGGCATCCTTGGCAGTTGCTCATGATGTCAGGAGCAGGTTACATGAGTGGTGTCATGTGGTACAGAAAGGGACAATGGTGGTAGTTCCAAGTTGATCGCAGCAGGATTTTTGTTAGCAATTGGTCAAAATCATGGGGAGGCAGATATAACATGTGCAGAGAGAGTTAGATTTGGATGGGGTGTGTTCAATCTGCAATCTAATTTGCAGTGTAAAAATAAAGCAGCCAGTATTTACCCTGCACAGAAATAAAATAACCCACCCAAATCTAACTCTTTCTGCACATGTTATATCTGCCTCCCCTGCAGTGCACATGGTTTTGCCCAATTGCTATCAAAAATCCTGCTGCGATCAACTTGGAATTACCCCCAATGTGGGATAGTTGGGGGAGCCCTGAGGTAACCATTGGGAGGACATGTTGTGCTGCTGAGGGACTGCTGGGAGAGCGCTGAGGGACTGGAGCACAGAGCGGAGGATGCGCTGCATGTCGCAGCAGTTTAAGTAAAGAAATTTATTTCCCCAAAAGTGAGACCTACTGCTACTGAGATCATTCTGGTTTGGCTCTGGTGTATGTGAGGTGCTGGGAGACGCAACTGGGAGGTACAGGACTGCTGAGATACCTCATTGCTGGAACAGGTCAAAGGGAGCAGCACACCCATGGGCAGAGTTATCCAGGAGACACCAGAACCTCCCATTTAAAGTGACAGAAGGGTGCAGCTGCTGACAGCTGTTAATCCCCAAAAAACAACAGGAAAGGTATCTTTAACTAATTGACACCACACCTCAGTAAACATCAACATTAAAGTAAGATGTTCAGTTTGAGACACTTCAGTAGTATTCCTGGCAGAAACCTTTGCTACTGTAGTTTACAGCTGCAGAGTACATCTGTTCTACATTGAGGTGGTCTGTGAGATTATCAAAGGTAACCTCCCCAGTCAAGCTTCATTCAAAGAAAGATAGGATTTCAGACCTACAGCATTATTCAGGTTGCCAACCAATAAGCTAATTTGCAATAACTAAGTTACGGAAGTTTAAGTGATTGAAGCAGCCAATAAACTGTATTATTGTCCCCTGGATATTAAACCTCTGCTAGATAGTCAACAAGAAAGGAAGCTCAATAATGTTTTTAACTCCTATTGAAATTACAGGAACACTACTCAGGAATTCGTTGTTAACGTGGAGAGATTATGGGGGTCATTCTGACCCGATCGCACGCTGCAGTTTATCACAGCAGTGCGATCGAATCAGAACTGCGCATGCGCCAGCACCGCAGTGTGCCGGCGCATGCCAGACGGCTGAAGGCAGTCGGAGTGCTACGATCATTGATCAGGTTTGACAGGCAGAGCGATCGCTGGGCATGGGGGGGACGGCGGCGTCTGGCCACCATTTTGTGGGCGCGTTCCGGTCAACGCAGGCATGGGATGTCACACGCAGCCGCTGCGACCAGGAGCAGCGACGAACAACTTCCGGTGGCAGGCAGGAGCAGGAGCTGTGCTGGGCGAGAGTTACTCTTCAAGTACAAAAGCATCACCGCTGTGCGATGCTTTTGTACTTGTGCATTGGTTGGGCCGGACATACATGCGGGGCGGACTGTCTGTGTCCCTGATCGTAGCTGTGCTAAATTTAGTACAGCTACGATCAACTCGGAATGACCCCCTATAAACAGTGCTAGGAGCTGCAAAGCTCTTGCGTACCACAACTATAGCATAGTCACTGGCACTGTATGTGTGACAGGAGAAAGTGAAACAGGTGAAACTGTATTGTAAGGACAGCTTGGGGTTTATTATCGTATATATTTAAATTTGTTTATTATTTTTGTGTGCATTTCATTGTCAGAACTGAAGGTGTACATCGTATACTGTTTAAACTAATTGATGTGTGTTCTTATAACTTTCATTGTTAAACTTGTTCTTTATTAAATTACAACTTGAAATGGTGATGGAAAAATAGTTCACTTGCATATGAAATTATATTGCTCACCCCTCTGTGAAGAGCCGAAAAGAAGATCATACTACAAGAGAAAATTAAAGGTAACAACAGAGATACTTACCTGTTCCCTAACTGTGATATTTACCTGGGTCATCACATTACATTTGGCATCATCAACAGGATACAAACACAGTGTCATCTAATAAAGGGGAATCATCAAACACTTGTCCAACCATGGCCAGCATAAGTGCAATTACATTGCTGTATTACTTCAGGGCCCCATGGCTTCCAACTTACAGTGGAGATATCCGAGGATCCAAAGGGAATGTCTTCATGGAGTTTAAAAACAAAGTGGAGTCTGTGTTCTGCTTGTACCCACTAACACAGATACAGCAAGTGGAGATTCTGATAGGGCAATTGAAAGGCATGGCCCTGAGAAAGGTAACTTCATGGCCAGCAAATCAAAGGAAAACAGTAGGCCTCATCCTGCACCCACTAGCTATCATATTTAATATGAGAACGTTAGCCGAACTTGATGTGGCCTTTTACATGTGAAAGCAGCAACCAGAAGAGAAACTGCGTGACTTTGCTCTCAGTCTACAGGAAGCACTTTGAGACCTACAAGTTGTCGATCCAACTGAGATCAGACCAACCAATGAGATATTGATTAATCAGTTTGTAGAGGGGTCCCACACTGAGATCGTGAAGGCACATTTATGCCTTCTTCAAGTTCATTTACCAAGTAGCTCATTTTTGTGCTTCAAAGAAGCGGCAATTAAAATGGTAGGAACATTACAGGAGCAAGAAATGTCCTGTTCTGAGAGGCTGGGGTACCAAGAAAAGAAATACCAGCCAAAGTCCGCAAATTGGGACATAATGGATAGAGACACACACACACAGGGGTATAGCTAGAATTCTGTGGGCCCCATAGCAACATTTTGAAGGGGCCTCTGTCCCAATGCTTCTAGAGGGACTCCTCTCCAGAGCAGTCATTAATTTTATGCCCCATAATAGTGTCCTAATTTGTTTTATGAACCATAGTAGTGCCTTAGCTTCAATGTTATGCCCTATAGTAGTGCCAAGGCTCGGACTGGCCCACAGGGGTACAGGGGAAACCACTAATAGGCCCCACTGCCTGGGGGCCCCTCCTCCTCTAGGGATCAGGTTCTAGACTGTGCACTTGAATTATACATTATACATATGTTACCTTATACTGCATAGGATTATGATGTATTCTCTACAGTACATTGCTGTCATTAATCTGGCACATTATCATGCATGCACTAGCATTAATTACTATATAAATTATCAAGGAGTCCAGACCAGGTACTCTATAATGGTTAGCCAAACCTCTGTGGTTGCTGGCCACACCCACTTTGGAGGCTGGCCACAGCTCTAATCATGGGCCCCTACCACTGCATACCCCCGGTGGGCCCTTCATGCTCCAGTCCGACACTGGTAGTGCCCATGGTAATGTTATGCCTCATAACAGTGCACTAGTTTGATGAACAATAGTAGTGCCCTAGTTCACATTATATTAAATTGTAGGGCTGCCAGTACACATTATGAAACACAGTACCCGCAATTCACATGATGACATATAGGCCCTCATTCCGAGTTGATCGCTCACTAGCTACTATTTGCAGCCATGCAAACGCATAGTCACCGCCCACAAGGGAGTGTATTTTCACTTTGCAAGTGTGTGATTGCATGTGCAGCTGAGCAGTACGAAAAAGTTTTTTTCAGTTTCTGAGTAGGTCTGAACTTACTCAGCCCTTTTGATCACTTCAGCCTGTCCGGTCCCGGAATTGATGTCAGACACCTGCCCTGCAAACGCCTGGATGTGCCAACGTTTTCCCTACTACTCCCAGAAAATGGTCAGTTGACACCCATAAACGCCCTCTTCCTGTCAATCTCCTTGCAATCGGTTGTGCGAATGGATTCTTCGCTAGAAGCATTGCACAGCAACGGTGCTGTTTGTACCCGTACGATGTGCATGCGCATTGTGGTGCGTATGCATGCGCAGTTTTGCAGTTTTTTTAACTGATCGCTGCGATGCGAAAATCGTCAGCGAGCGATCAACTTGGAATGACCCCCATAGTGTCTCCTGTTTGTATTATGCCACATTGCAGTGCCCCCAGTTCATATTATGCCACACTATTGACAATGCCTATTCTATACCTTGTATAAAACACTCTAAAAGGTTAAAGAACACAGTACGCAATTGGCGTATGGAATACCGTAAGAGTACGCACGTAGCGTAGCGAACGCTTAGCCGTGGACGAGACGCACGAGCGGCACGTTCGCTCACGGCTTAGAGCGTAAAGGCAAGCACGCTATAGGCTGCCGACTAACGTAATGATACGCTATAAGCGTAGCGGACGCTCGAGACCACGAGGAGATCACAAGCGGCGCTGACGCTCACAGAGTTAAACCTTTATAACTATGCCATAAACAATGTACTTATACTGTAAACCCTTGTGCAGTGATAAGGTGTAAATGCAACACGGTGTAACCTTGTTAGTTTAAAAGCTGTATGAGCGTATGTGACGCTCAGAGAACCCCTTAGCAATATAATAAACACTCAAATACCGGTCTAAGGGTCTAACGCCTTTTAAGGAAATGAATGAACGTTCAATTGCAAAAGAATAATACAATACAAGTTATACACTACCAAGATAACATAAAATACCTAACCGAATCACTACACATAAAATACACTACAGATACAGTTACATTTAAAGGGGAAGGAGAGAGAGAGAGAGAGAATGGCTTATAACATTAAATAAGAGACAATATGGTTGCAGAGAACTTACGCACCAGGGGAAACAATCGCAAGCGCCTTTCTGGATATCCAGCTCCCGATTATCAGCAATGAGAACCGTTGAAGAGAGTAGAGAGCTGGCCCAGATCGGCTTGTCCTTTTATACACTACACACAATACAGTGCAATGGTCCCTACATTCTTATTGTTCATTGGACACAGGAATTCGTCTTCGCATTATAACAAAAGGTCATAGGTTGGTTCATACAGGTGGGCTGTGACTATTCCTAACTGCTCAGGTGGGTTGGAAACTGGGTTTCCCGCCGCATGGGTAATAAAGTGCAAATATAGTAAATGTCCATAAACTTCTTATGTCCATAACTATACGCACGAGCGATTAATCCGCTTCAAACCAACACCGGCATATTGCTAATTATATTCTCTTCCGATGGATACTAAACACCACTGTGTAACCCCTGTCTGACCCTTCGTATCAAACAAAGAGGGATCTCTTTGTCCCCGAACATACTACATTAACTAAACTTTCAGATTCTATCAAAGGGACCATAATCTACAAAATACATTATATGAATAAAATATGTTACGATTGAGTCGCCCGCTAGACGCACACAAACTCTACCGTAAATGTGCATACCGTGCGCCTGCGGGTGCACGCAACTGAGAGTATGCGCACGCACGGGAGGGCTCATGCACACGCAGCAGGCACTCGCATGAGGTGCATATATGGCAGTGTGTAGCGTGATATTTTTCTGACTTTGACAGTCCACCCTTTGGCAGTCACCAATAACTGCCACTTCCTAAAACAGTTCAAAAAGAGAAAAATATATGTCATGTATAATACATTTCTATGATTGGGTAGGGGAGGAGAGGAGAAGGTAGGAAAAGGGTATGACCTAGTGAGATAGCAGAAGCATGTGTGTATGAATCCATGTTTGGGGGGTCATGTATCATCGTGCCGTACGTGTTTTAAATCAAGCTTCGAGGTATTGCGAAGTATACATTTGAATTCCTTCTTATCCCGTGGTACGGGTCTGTGGATGGGCTGTCAAACTTTACCGAGCTCTCTTCGGCTTTTGGTTGCAACAAAATGGGGGAGCACATTTTAGTTGATGATACATGAATGGGGGAATATGTGAGTGCTGATATCTGTGCCTATATTCCCTATCGACTATGTGTGTTATTACCTGAAGGTTGTAGAGATGAAGATAAAGAACAATTATGGTAAATGCAGTGATAAACTATGTGAGTTTAATATACATTTGCCGATTGAGGTCTTGTCTTGTGTCTTGTCTTGTCTTGTCTCGATGTACATGTTGACTGTAGTCTCCCGATGCTTTTGCTATAGACGGTGTGCAAAAAGCTTTTTCAATGTCCATAGACTTACAGAAAGTGTTGGGCTAGCGTAAAATTAAAGGTACTAGGGATATGGGGGGTCTATGGCATAGTCCATCAGTTGTCTGTGTAAAAGGTTGTCAAATTCTTCTTCCAAGCGGATGTCTTTGTACCTTGGAGGAAAACAAAGGAGAAACGGGTGAAAGAAACGGACCGTGGAATCACATTTTCATCACAACATTGTCTCTATCGTTGGGTCATAAACCAAATCAGTCGTTGTTATTACAGTATCTTCACTTCTTAAACTCATCACTCGGGTGCTACGTTTACACTTTGTCAAAACCCGAACGCATCTAAATATCAGACCGACCAATATGATGACACCCAGAGTACACAAAAGAAATTTCCCTACATCCATGATAATTCCTTGAGTCCATTCTCCTAAACCAGAGAACCAATTTCGTGGGTTCAACCATGACACCCAACTGGTCAGCTCATTACCCACAGCAGCGAGTGTGAGATTGTGTTTCCTTCGGAACTCCCATTTTAATTGCAAAATGTCATCCATCTTTTTGTCTATGACCTCGACCTGGTCCTCGGTGCTGTTTGTAATATATGTGCAGCACTTTATTCCATACTGAGTCACTAGGGTAACACAATACCCGCCTGTCACAGCTGTGAGATAATTGAGAATCATCCTATGCTGAACCAGTTCTGTTTTATAAGCTTGGAGCTCCCTTCCGGTATACCTGAATGTGTCATCATACATTTCAGTGATATTGTCTAATAAATTTGCAAGCGCAGATATGTATTTATAATTTATCACTCCTCTGGCGGTACGAGTGATATCTAACGCGATTAGGAATTGAATCCCGGTGGATTCATTGATCAGGTCAGAGGCCGGATGCTCTGTTCTTTCTATTAGGTGCCGTTTAACGATGTGTTCGTAATGAGTGTGAGTATAAGGAGCTTGGGCACTGCGGTGAATATCCTTCATTTTAGTGTGGGATACGGTCATTACCTCAGGCAGTACTTTTCCAATATAACATAACCCTTCTGAGTTTGGGGCAAGCCACTTATACGCCTTCCTCCCGCATATGAAATATGCATCATCGGGGAGAACATATGGGACGGAGTAGGACATTACCATATTACACATTTTCCATATGAAATCTCCTAACCCTAATTCTCCCATCTGTTTAGTACACGTATCAGTTTGTACGATATGTGCACAGTATCCTGGTGATACCTCTCCAACTCTCATGGTCCTACTTCCTAGGGTATACCTATATCAGAAATATTTTCCACTACCGGCTATGTGGCGTATAAGTTCTGTATCTGTAGGCATTCTATCGGCTCTGTATGAAAAGGTCATGGTTTGGTTATTCCATGACACTTCCCAATTTCCCGGCTTTCGGGGATTGGAAATGTTAAAACATACTAGGGATCTATCCACATGATATTGGTGGAGCTTCAAACTAGGAGGACTGGAGATATTAAACCTCCTGTCCACCGGCCTCCCACCACTTAGCTCAAGTACCTCCCCTATAGTTAAAGGGAAGGGCACTAATCCTGATTTGCTATGGCCTTGAGGTACTTGAGAGCATACCCAACAATCTGTCTGATTTAACACTTTACCCACTAAGGAGTGATAGTCACTCAATGGATGCCGGTCCATGTGGAAATTAAAACTGGATTGGCATTTCTTGATACACCCATCCTCAACTACACTGTCACAGAGTCTACAGATACAGTTCTCTTCAGCTAACAATCCTTCACAATTTCTTCTATTGTCAATGCTACCAGATCGTTTTCTGATACTCGCCTTTACTCAGTGATTATGTTGTTCTTGGAAATCTACGCCTCCATCTCTGTCATCAGAACCCATTCCAGAACCTCTCTCGACCTCCATGGTACTCTCGCCGGAACAGACTGCTCTGGTCAACATCATGGTCAACAGGAAAATCCGGATCACAGTCTCTTGGGGCAAGTCCATCTTATAGGAGGAAATGGAGAAGAATGAGAAGGGGGAAAGAAACAATTGAGGGAGATGGGATGGGAAGTGGAGAAAAACAATAAAAGGGAACAGGGAATCGACAACTGCCTCCGATCTTATTATTCTCAATGCTCAGGTGCCGTTTCAGTCCTCCTGAAACAGACACTCCAGTGATACAACTTCCTCTACCGTCTGTTCCTTATCACGGGACCTCTCTGGATCAGCAACCTTCTTACAATGGGACGAATGAACCCAAGTCTCTCTCTCGGCAACCTTCAATGCTGTCGTGCTAATCAATAAGACTTGGTATGGTCCTTCCCATCTGTCAATAAGGCAACCTGAGCGTAGAAAATTCTGTATCATTACATAATCCCCAGGTTCAATGTCATGACAATTACTATCTGGCAGATCAGGAATCACTAACTTCAAATTATCATTCTGATTCTTTAGCTGTTTACTCATCTTAACCAAATACTTTACAGTCACTTCATTGTTACACTTCAAATCATCCTGAGGGTTAATCATGACATGCGGTTGTCGACCAAACAGAATTTCAAAAGGGGACAGATTAAGAGGGGACCTGGGAGTGGTTCTGATGCTGTATAATACAAGGGGCAAAGCTTCTGGCCATGTCAATCCTGTTTCCGCCATAACTTTGCTCAATTTATTTTTAATAGTGCTGTTCACTCTTTCTACCTTCGCACTCGCCTGGGGGCGGTACGGAGTGTGCAGCTTACTATCAATTCCCATCAACTTACACATTCCTTGGAAGACATCACCTGTAAAATGGGTACCCCTATCACTTTCAATTATTCTAGGGATACCATATCTACACACAAATTCCTGTACAATTTTCTTAGCAGTAAACATTGTGGTATTTGTGGCCGCAGGAAATGCTTCGACCCAATTTGAAAACACATCTATACAAACTAGTACATACTTCAAATTTCGACAAGGGGTAATTGTATGAAATCAATCTGTATTACCAGAAAAGGACCGCCTGTAGGTGGGATATGAGATGGTTCTGTTGGTATTGCCTTTCCAATATTCTTCCTCAAGCAGGTGAGGCATGACATTGCTCTCTTTCCCGCATGGGAAGAAAATCCTGGGGCGCACCAATATGCTCTTACCAACTTGCACATCCCTTCCTTGCCTAGATGAGTCAGCCCATGTGCTGCTTCAGCCAAACTTGGAAGGTATGCTCTGGGTGCCACTGGTTTACCCTGTCCATCTGTCCAGAGTCCTGAGGACTCCTGGCCATATCCCTTTGCCCTTCAAACTGCCTTTTCCTGTGTGGAACACAAATTTTGCATTTCACACAATTTCTGTATGTTGACGGTATTAAATACCATCAGTTGTGTGGTGTCTGTCTGTCTGGGGGTTCCAGCTGCTAACTTAGCAGCTTCGTCTGCTCGGCTGTTACCAAGTGATACTGGGTCTTGACTATATGTATGTGCTTTACACTTGATAACAGCCACTCTGTCGGGTTCCTGTATCACTGTTAGAAGCCTTTTGATGTGAGCTGCATGCGCTACCGGTGTACCAGCTGCCGTCGTGAAATTTCTGAGGCGCCATAGGGCTCCGAAATCATGGACTACCCCGAAGGCGTATCTAGAATCGGTGTAGATATTGGCTGACTTGCCCTTAGCCAATTCACATGCTCTGGTCAGGGCAACCAGTTCAGCAACCTGGGCTGAGTGAGGTGGGCCTAGCGGTTCTGCTTCTATGGTGCCTTGGTCATCTACGACTGCGTATCCAGTACACAAGTCTCCCGAGTCCGTCTGTCTGTGACAACTTCCGTCAGTGTAGAAAGTAAGATCTACATCTTCCAGTGGGTTGTCACTGATGTCAGGCCTTGCCGTAAAATTTTGGGTCAAATACTCCATACAATCATGCATGTCATCTCCTGTATTAAATCCTCCTTCCCCATCACTCTCATCCTCCACCCTTTGTGCCTGTCCAGGCACACCTGGGAGATACGTTGCAGGATTTAATGCACTGCATCTCTTTATGGTGATGTTTACGGGGGCCATTAATGCCAATTCCCATCTTGTAAACCGTGCTGATGAGACGTGCCTGGTTTGGGCAGAATTCAGCAAGGCTGACACTGCATGCGGTGTATGGATTGTGAGGTTGTGTCCTAGCACTACATCTTCGCTTTTTGTAACTAGCAATGCTATCGCTGCAACACTTCGCAAGCATGTGGGGAGGGATCGCGCTACCGTATCTAGCTGAGCGCTGTAGTATGCTACTGGCCTGCTGGCATCACTGTGCTTTTGGGTTAGGACGCCTGCCGCGCAACCAGCACTTTCCGTTCCGTACAGCTCAAAGGGTTTCCCATAGTCTGGCATACCTAATGCTGGTGCCTGCGTTAGGCACTGTTTAAGTCTCTCAAATGCCATCACGGATTCGTCTGTATGCGAAATCCGATCAGGTTTGTTTGATGAGACCATCTCCTGCAAAGGTAATGCTAGAATGGAAAAACCTGGGATCCAGTTACGGCAATACCCACACATTCCTAGAAATGTTCTGATCTGTTGCTGGGTTTGTGGCAGAGTCATGTCTTGAATTGCTTGAATTCTATCAGCGGTCAGGTGTCTCAGTCCTTGTGTCAGACAGTGTCCCAGATATTTTACTTTAGTCTGGCATAATTGCAACTTGTCTTTGGAAACCTTGTGTCCTGTGTCTGAAAGATGAAACAGGAGCTGTTTCGTATCTTTCAGGGACGCTTCCAGTGAATCTGAACACAGTAGTAGATCATCCACATATTGGATCAATACTGATCCACTCTCTGGTTGGAAAGACTGTAAACAATCATGCAAAGCCTGTGAAAATATACTTGGGCTGTCTATGAAACCTTGTGGTAATCGAGTCCATGTGTATTGGACTCATCTGTATGTGAATGCAAACAAATATTGGCTGTCGGGGTGCTGAGGTACTGAGAAGAAGGCGGAGCAAAGGTCAATAACAGTGAAAAATTTCGCAGTGGGAGGGATTTGCATTAGGATGACAGCTGGATTTGGCACTACGGGGAACTGACTCTCAACTATTTTATTAATCCCCCTTAGATCCTGCACTAGCCTGTAACCCCTCCCCCCACTCTTTTTCACAGGGAAGATGGGACTATTGGCAGTGCTGGATGTTCTTACCAGAATGCCCTGTTGTAGCAAGCGCTCTATTACGGGGTATACTCCTAACTCCACCTCTGGCTTCAGAGGGTATTGTGGGATTTTTGGAGCTATCCTACCATCTTTTACTTGCACAACTACTGGAGCTACGTTTGCCATTAATCCAGTGTCTTGTCCATCTTTAGTCCAAAGTGACTCTGGTATTTGGGATGTCATTTCTTCTACCTGGGATGAACTCCTATTTATCATAACGGTTTGTGACATTAATTTTGATGGGGAGTCTAGCATGTCTCGTACTTCCTGAGCGTGATTCTCAGGTATGTCTAAGAATACACCCTCAGGAGTACAATAAATGACACACCCCATTTTACACAGTAAATCTCTTCCCAGGAGATTAGTCGGTGCCGATGCAGCCAGCAAAAAGGAATGCTTGGTATGCAAAGGCCCTATTGTAATCTCTGCTGGTTTGCTAACAGGGTAGTGTTGTACTACTCCCGTTACTCCCATGGCTGGAATTGTTTTACCAGTGGTTCTCATGCCCACTGTCGAATTTATCACTGATTTGGCCGCCCCCGTATCTACAAGGAAATTTAATGATTTACCAGCTACATCAATTGTGATCTCGGGTTCACTTCCAAGACTTGCAATCAATTTCACTGGCTGCAGATTACAGGTGTGGCCACACCCCTATTGGGTATGGTGACCTCCCTGAATCGCGCTGGCAGCAATTACTTGTGGTGGGGGTAGATGGGAACTATCAGAGATTTGCCAGTCTCTTCTTTGGGGATACCTTTTTGTTTCCCCTGCATGTGGCTCATAGCTCTGCCCTTTCGGTCCTTGATCCCAATGTCTTGTGTCAGGTCGGTGTCTAGGGGATTGATATGAATTTTGTATTTGTCTTGCTTTACAATCACGTGACATGTGTCCCTCTCTGTGACAACTATAACATTTTATACCTCTTGACTTACCCACAGGGGTCACAGTTCTGGGCTGAGGTGGCCGGGTAGTGAGGGCCTGTATGCTTACAGCCATTAATTTATCACTCTGTGACTCCCTGTGTCTGATGATATTCCGATCATGCCCAGCAGCAGCCTCACCCAATGCATCCACTGACATACCTCTCCAATCAGGCCTAGTGGTTTGTATTCTATTCCTTAAAACCTCTTTTAGACCGTCCATTAATACTGAAACAGCTACTTCCCTGTGGTGTACATTTGGTTTAATGTCATCTATACCAGTGTACCTAGCCATATCCTGCAGAGCCCGGTGAAAATACTCTGGTGTGGATTCACCTTCTTTTTGTTTTATTGTAAAGATTTTATTCCACTTTACTACTGCAGAAAATATACCCCTAACTGTAAGTTGATTCTTTTTACATTATCCTGATTATACTCGTCTGTTAGTGGTACTTCCTCATCTAACTTGCAATCAGCGATAAACTTTAACGGATCAACACTGGGGGGTAAACATGCCCTTAAAACTGTCCTCCAATCTTTGTTATTTGGCTCTGCAGAATTTCCTAGCTCCCTAATATACTTTTGACATGCAGCTATGTCTTTTCTAGGATCAGGGAATTCAGACATCATTGATCTTAATTCTGCTCGGGAAAAGGGACAGTGCATGGCGATGTTCCTGACAGGAGTTGCCCCTGAAGTGTCAGTTTTCCCATTTGGCACTGCTATTACCCTAACAGGATTAAGTCCAACAACATCATTCTGAGTAGATTCTATAACATGTGGTGAAATGGTTTCAGCATAGTGTATGGTGCCGTACTTACCAGTCGATACGACCTCACCTGTCCCTCCGCTAGGGGCCTTTGCTACTAATCTTACGGGTTGAGTCGTGCCTACTGCTGTTTCTGATATGGTGGCTGCTAGGGAGAGTGCTGATATTGTTGTGGGCTCATCCTCTTGGTCACAATCCTGGGGAAAGTTCAAAACAGGGTACAACTTGCACGGATTAGTGTTAGCATTAATTACTTTGGTTACATTATCCTTAACTTCTACACATTTAACATGACCCTGAGTGCCATTCTCTGCAACCAATTTCTCTCCAGGTATGTATGGTGGTGGGGGAGCAGAGGCTATCAGTTTCCTGATAGGGTTAGATCCAGTGGCTTGCGCCAACCCCCTTTGTATTTCACCTTCCTGTTGCCACAATGTTAAATAATCATAATGTCTAATACGCCTTTTTGAAGACTTAATCAGGCAAACTCTTCTCCTTAAATTCTGTAACACTTCTGGGTTAAAACTACCTACCCGGGGAAACTTTTCCCCGTCATGCACAGTCATCCTTTCCCATTCATTGCACAACATTTCTGTGTGATGACCATATTTCTCACACATGATATACCTTGCCGACCCGATTGGTCGGTTTACCAAATCAACCTGAACCTGGGTTGATCGCCCTTACCTGAACAACTGGCCCCCATCTCTGCAGGCGTTGCTTTCACTACCTCTGACTTCCAATCAGGGTCTCCGGCAACCCTTACAAAAACCAAGATGCTCGGGGTAAAGCTGCGGTGGGGGTTTTGCAACGAGGTCCGCCCACTTAACTCCGCCCACGCTGGCCAATACGGCGACCAAAGTTCCCAGAGGTTCCATACCCAGCCTAGGGCACCTAAGTACGTCTACTTGCTCGGGCGTGTGGGAGTGTCTTACCCTCCCCAGCAAGTGTCAGTCGCTGGAATGTCCCTGAGTGATCAGGCTACTTCCCTTAAAATAAAAAAATTACACAAATCACGTTAACAATGTGCAAGTAGCGTTCTTCTGAATTCAAGACACGCTAATGCACACAATCACATGCGGTACAATCGTATCTGCACACAAGCAACTAATCTTATGTGCGGAACGATCAGTGGAATTGAAAATTTCGGCTGCGAATTCCTTCAGCAATGAGCTTCTTTGGCCTATATGGGTCTAGCACCAACCCTCTTCGGTTGTGCTTCTCTACTTCTAGTCTGCTGTACCTGAACCTCCTGTTCTGTGACCTCCTGTTCTGTGACCTCCTGGTCTGTTATGTACAGCAGACTCTACTGCTCATAAATGTGTCGAGACTAACAAGGGACGCCTCCCAAGCCACCCCACGCTATCACTCTCGCTGGTGTACCTCTTTCTACTGGCCTATGGTTCCCACTTCCGTAATAAAAGAGAAATCTTATATATACACACCCTCTTACCACATGTACACTTTAATTTTTATTTCTGCGCAGAAATCCTTTCATTTGGTATTAGCCTAACCCAGAAGAATTGCAACAGAGAAAGTCTTTTTCTTTTAACTTTTAAACTTTTTGATTTGAGATAGATCTGTGTTATTATCGCGTTACTTCCTTATCGCTTACTAAACAATACTATCGCGCGGTTTGTATCATGTGGGCGTATCCGTACGCTCCGTTGCGTAATACACGCTCCGTGCGTCGACCCTTGCTGCGTACGCCCTGCCCTTGTAAGGACACGTGTACACAGACCAAGTACGTCCACAGTTACACACTACACGTTTATCAATGTGAATGATCTTTAACAGTAATCCTTCACTGAACACCACTCAAATCTCCCTTGTATTCTAGGCGAGATTGTGTGTGTGCCTTTTACAATTATTCCCTTAAATATTACTTTTAACTATTAATAACAACAAATGTCTCAACACGTTTATCACTAGTATGTGGCAATCAGGAGAATGAGGCACGAAAACAATACTAAACAAGAAATACAGATGTGTATGCTTATTGCTTACGTTCGCAAAACAGAAACTAAACAGGTTTTAAAAAGACAATAACGTACTGTTCCTACCTTTTGGTTCCGGATTCCTTCAGCACTCCTTACTAAGCGAAGCAGACGCTTATCTGGTCAGCACTACGAGGAATATTACCTCCCGCCTTTTGCTGACAGATAATGTCTGCTGGAATTACCTAGTGCAGATATGTGAAGAGCGGGCGAGTCCCCAATTGACAATGCCTATTCTATACCTTGTATAAAACACTCTGAAAGGTTAAAGAACACAGTACGCAATTGGCATATGGAATACCGTAAGAGTACGCACGTAGCGTAGCGAACACTTAGCCGTGGACGAGACGCACGAGCGGCACATTCGCTCACGGCTTAGAGCGTAAAGGCAAGCACGCTATAGGCTGCCGACTAACGTAATGATACGCTATCAGCGTAGCGGACGCTCGAGACCACGAGGAGATCACAAGCGGCGCTGATGCTCACAGAGTTAAACCTTTATAACTATACCATAAACAATGTACTTATACTGTAAACCCTTGTGCAGTGATAAGGTGTAAATGCAACACGGTGTAACCTTGTTAGTTTAAAAGCTATATGAGCGTATGTGACGCTCAGAGAACCCCTTAGCAATATAATAAACACTCAAATACCAGTCTAAGGGTCTAACGCCTTTTAAGGAAATGAATGAACGTTCAATTGCAAAAGAATAATACAATACAAGTTATACACTACCAAGATAACATAAAATACCTAACCGAATCACTACACATAAAATACACTACAGATACAGTTACATTTAAAGGGGAAGGAGAGAGAGAGAGAGAGAGAGAGAATGGCTTATAACATTAAATAAGAGACAATATGGTTGCAGAGAACTTACGCACCAGGGGAAACAATCGCAAGCGCCTTTCTGGATATCCAGCTCCCGATTATCAGCAATGAGAACCGTTGAAGAGAGTAGAGAGCTGGCCCAGATCGGCTTGTCCTTTTATACACTACACACAATACAGTACAATGGTCCCTACATTCTTATTGTTCATTGGACACAGGAATTCGTCTTCGCATTATAACAAAAGGTCATAGGTTGGTTCATACAGGTGGGCTGTGACTATTCCTAACTGCTCAGGTGGGTGGGAAACTGGGTTTCCCGCCGCATGGGTAATAAAGTGCATATATAGTAAATGTCCATAAACTTCTTATGTCCATAACTATACGCACGAGCGATTAATCCGCTTCAAACCAACACCGGAATATTGCTAATTATATTCTCTTCCGATGGATACTAAACACCACTGTGTAACCCCTGTCTGACCCTTCGTATCAAACAAAGAGGGATCTCTTTGTCCCCGAACATACTACATTAACTAAACTTTCAGATTCTATCAAAGGGACCATAATCTACAAAATACATTATATGAATAAAATATGTTACGATTGAGTCGCCCGCTAGACGCACACAAACTCTACCGTAAATGCGCATACCGTGTGCCTGCGGGTGCACGCAACTGAGAGTATGCGCACGCACGGGAGGGCTCATGCACACGCAGCAGGCACTCGCATGAGGTGCATATATGGCAGTGTGTAGCGTGATATCTTTCTGACTTTGACACTATATAGTGCTTCCACTTCATATTGTGCCACATTACAGGGCCCCAGTTCATATTATGTAACATTATAATGCCCCCCAGTTCATTTTATACCACATTACAATAAGAAGATCCAGGGCATAATTAGATATATTGTAGGCCCCAAGGCAAAAGTTTGTAAGGACCCCTATGTGTGGTTTGGTTCTCTAGAAATCCGAACCCGCCCAAATTCTGTGTATTAAAAACCTGGTTTGGATCTCCTGAGGAAATCCGATCTGAGTCCAGGTTCGTATCTTCCTACAGTTCAGAAATCAAATTTGAAATCTAAATTTAGGGTTTTGGATTGCCAACATTGGCCCTCATTCCGAGTTGTTCGCTCGCAAGCTGCTTTTAGCAGCTTTGCACACGCTAAGCCGCCGCCTACTGGGAGTGAATCTTAGCTTATCAAAATTGCGAACGAAAGATTCGCAATATTGCGAAAAGACTTCTCTGTGCAGTTTCTGAGTAGCTCGAGACTTACTCTTCCAGTGCGATCAGTTCAGTGCTTGTCGTTCCTGGGTTGACGTCACAAACACACCCAGCGTTCGCCCAGACACTCCTCCGTTTCTCCAGCCACTCCCGCATTTTTCCCAGAAACGGTAGCGTTTTTCACACACTCCCATAAAACGGCCTGTTTCCGCCCAGAAACACCCACTTCCCGTCAATCACATTACGAACACCAGAACGAAGAAAAAACCTCGTAATGCCGTGAGTAAAATACCTAACTGCATAGCAAATTTACTTGGCGCAGTCGCAGTGCGAACATTGCGCATGCGCAATTAGCGGAAAATCGATGCGATGCGAAGAAAATTACCGAGCGAACAACTCGGAATGAGGGCCATTATATGATTTTTAGCTATTTTTATCCATTTTCAAAAAATCCAAAACCCCAAATTTGGATTTTAAATCCAAATTCTGAATCAAAACACTTGAGGGTGGTTTTGCAAAACCAAAACAAGACATTTGAATTAGAACCAAAACCAAAACAGACTCCATGTACATCTGTAGTATCTACCAATGGTAAAAAAAATTATATAACACATGTATCTTTGACAGGAAAGGTGGGTCCCTTTCAGCTCTGGGCCCCATAGCAGCTGCACTCCCTGCACCTATGGTAGCTACGCCCTTGGACACACAGGAAGAACTTGCTATACAGAGTTCTCAGTCCCCAAGGACCAATTTATTAAGTACTATAGGAGTACAGGTCACTGAGCTGACTCTGGGGATAACGGAAATGTCACAGCAATTGTAGCATTTCATGCAGCACCAAGAAAACTGCAGAGGAGAGAAAGACTGGAGCATTCATGATGGACAGTCCAGGAGTGTGCACTTTCATCCTGTAGTCCAGAATCAAATTGAAGTAGTTACCACACCAACTACAGACCCAGGGCCTAAAGTCAGTGAAAGAGAAGTTATGGGGAAAGTCATTTGGTTTAACATGCGATATGGCTATGGCTTCATAAATCGGCATGACACTAAGAAAGATGTGTTTACTTTGTACATTACACTGCAATAAAGAACACCCCCAGAAAGTATTTCCTATGCCTGGATAACGGAGAAACAGTTGAGTTTGATGTTGTGAATGGAGAAAAAAGTCTACAGGCAGCAAACGTCACTGGCCCTAGTGGTACTCCAGTTCAAGATAGCAGATATGCAGCAGATTGCAAGCATTAGTGGTACTATCCTTGTAGCAAAGGTACTTCATTTTATTACCAGCAACACTACTGATATTACAAAGATGGAGAGGAGTGCAGGAAGCAGAAATTGTGACAGAAAGTAGTACAAATCAACAACAGCCTTATCAGAGGCGTCGCAGCTTAACATACTATCCAAGGAGATCGCACAGATGCAGACAACAATAAGCTGATGTCCAATTGCAGAGTGAACTATTAAGAAGAACAGATGTCCAAAATGTGGTGGAACCAAGTAGATGTATGCAGCAGAACTTGCAAGAAATTATTGGACCACCACTTCCGGATGAGCTACCATCTCAGTGTGCATCTAGAATGGATGCAACCAATTCAGTATACATCGTATACTGTTTAAACTAATTGATGTTTATTCTTATAACATTCATTGTTAAACTTGTTCTTTATTAAATTGCAACTTGAAATGTGATCAAAAAATAGTTCACTTGCATATAAAATTATATTGCTCACCCCTCTGTGAAGAGCTGAAAAGAAGATCATGCTAAAAGAGAAAATTGAAGGGTCTAACAGAGATACTTACCTGTTCCCTGACTGTGATATTTACCTGGGTCATCGCATTACATTTGTGTTTGTATTTAATGATCATTTTTGTTAATGGGGAGGACTCTACCAGTAATTAGGAGATATTGGTGGTCATTCTGAGTTGATCGCTCGCTAGCAGTTTTTAGCAGTCGTGCAAACGCTAAGCCGCCGTCCTCTGGAGTGTATTTTAGCTTAGCAGAAGTGCGAACAAAAGGATCGCAGAGCGGCTACAAAAAAAAAATTATGTAGTTTTAGAGTAGCTCCAGACCTACTCAGCGCTTGCGATGACTTCAGACCATTTAGTTCTGGATTTGACGTCACAAACACACCCTGTGTTCGGCCAGCCATGCCTGCGTTTTTCCTGGCACGCCTGCGTTTTTTCGAGCACTCCCTGAAAACGGTCAGTAGACTCCCAGAAACGCCCTCTTCCTGTCAATCACTCTGCGGCTGCCATTGCGACTGAAAAGCTTCGCTAGACCTTGTGTAAAAATACATTGGCCGTTGTGAAAGTACGTCGCGCGTGCGCACTGCGCCGCATACGCATGCGCAGAATTGCCAGATTTTTACTTAATCGCAGCGCAGCGAACATTTTCAGCTAGCGATCAACTCGGAATGACCCCCATTGCCCCAGTAGGATACCCTCATGGATAGCGTCCATGTTCATGCCTTGAAAAAGATCACATTTACTGATTGAAACACGTTGGTTTATAGAAGGAAGACTGGTGTGTCTACCAGGCATATGAGAAGACTGAGCCCCATTTGAAGCTGAGACCATCTTAGGTACCTTTGGGAAATCTCTCCAGCTATTATGTGCTCTATTTAAGCCAAAATCTGGTAGGTAGAAAACCCTCATCAATATTGGATATTGTGTTTGTGTGTAATATACTGCTCAGATATATGGATATTTTCCCTCTAACTTTTTTTATTAAAATTCTATCTTATTCATGTGTTTTTATATTTGTTATTGCTGATCACATTAAAGGGAGTTGATTCTCTCTATAATTCATGTGATCTATATGGTTTCTTTTAAAAACGTACTGCACTATGGGCCTAATTCAGACCTGATCGCAGCAGCAAATTTGTTAGCAAATGGCCAAAACCATTTGCACTGCAAGGGGGGTGGGGTGGGGGCAGATATAACACGTGCAGAGAGGTAGATTTGGGTGGGTTATATTGTTTCTGTGCAGAGTAAATACTGACTGTTTTATTTTTACACTACAATTGAGATTTCAGTTTGAACACACCCTGCCCAAATCTAACTAAAGAGAGGAGCCGGGAGTACACAGTGAAAAACATGAGGTCTTCCAGTGTACTTTATTACAGTATGTTTGTTGATTTTGTATAACATCCATCTACATGATTTTCGAATTCCAATCAGGCGAGGCGGAGGGGGGTCGACAGTGTTATTTTAAGTACAGTGTAGAATATCCGCCTGCTACAATCAGGACGGTGGATGACGACACTGACTGATTATATACTGTACAGTATGAATATGCCAAGATACTCTATTTTAAGTACTACTGTGTATACTGTAGGTGAAGGGGGCCTGCCTTCTACAATCAGTGGGGCACTGACAGAGCCGGCCCTAACCAATATGATGCCCTAGGCAAGATTTTGGCTGGTGCCCCCCTAGCACCGCCGCTAGTTCCGCCTCTGACCCTACACCCCTTTCCCAGCACCATCACCCCCCACCCATAGCAGTTCTTTTTTTTTTTTCTACCTACCCCCTGTAATTTAAATAAGAACAGTGTGCACATTCGGTGCACAGCCCAAAAAGGTATGTGTTTTTTCTGGCAAGGGGCATGGCCACACAATAGTACCCCCAATTCAAATTATGCCTCACAGTAGTGCAACTTTATTCACAATTTATCATGCGATAGTGTCCCTTATTCACATTACATCACACAGTAGTACCACTTTACCTTATATACGTTACTCCTCACAGTAGTGCCCCTCATTCACATAACATCATACTAAATTGTTCCTTATTCACATTACACCACACCATATTGCTCTTTATTCTCATTACACCACACCATATAGCTCCTTATTCACATTACACCACCCCATATTGTTCTTTATTCACATTAGACCACACAGTAGTGCCCTTTCTATACGTTACGCCACACAGTAGAGGACCTTATACACATAATGCCACACATTGGTAATGCATTTATACACAATATCACACAGTAATGCCCCTTACACATATGACACCCATTATTAATGTCCTTATAAACATAATGCACCTTACACATTATGCCAACCTTTATTAATGCCCTTATACACATAATTTCCCTTACACATATGCCGCACATTGTTAATGTCCTTATAAACATAATGACACACATAATGTCCCTTACACATATGCCGCACATTATTAGTGCCCCGTTCTACACATAATGACACACATAATGCCCCTTACACATATGTTACACATTATTAATGCCCTTATACACATAATGACACATATAGTTCCTGGCGTGAGTCAACTGGCAGTTCTGCTAATGTCGGATGCCTATTTTTTCTGAAAATGCATCGTATTTGCATTGCTATGTGGCTAGGGTGCACAAGCAGCTTCTGCTGATTAAAATGATATGTGGCATGCCTATATACTGTGTGCGACTGTGGCTCTGCATACAAAATGCTACACACAGAATATAGGCATGCCGCATATCATTTTAATCAGCAGAAGCTGCTTGTGCCCCTAGGCATACCAGATGCCCTAGGCAATTGCCTAGTTTGCCTATACCTAGGGCCGGCTCTGGGCACTAATATATAATCAATACAGTCACACTGACTGAGGGGTGTAATGATGGGTATCATAAAATGTGGTCAGTGAGTGAGGTGGGAAAATAATGATTATTTTAGGTGATGGGCTTGCTACAATCAGTAAGCCTGGATTACTCTATACAATGCGGTCAGTGAGTGCTACATTCAGTGAGGGGAGCCCTTATTTAAAATGCACTAATTGAGGGGTGTAATAATGGAAACTAGAGGTAAGGGGACATGGTGCAATCAGTGAAGGGGGAAGTAATATATTGTCATAGAATATAAGGAGGAAAAACAACAAATAATGTAAGAGTCATAAATCAGGAATGAAAGATAGTGCTATGGATTGTTTGAGTAATGAGGGCCTAAATCGATATCTTGCTTAGGGCCCCATGAGGTCTAAATCCACCTCTGCTGGCTGCACACCTCTTGTTATGGCCCTGGAGTATCAGCTAAACGAGATGAATACACATGAATCAGCTAAAAGAGATGAATACACACTAGCCGATCAGAAGAAGGAGGGGGTTGATAAGAATGCGCCAGAGGGCGCATCGTTAACGACATTGAGTGTATACACTGAATGAGATTGTGAAAGATCTCGCTCAGATTGGCCCTTCTGAGCGAGATCTTTCACTTTCTCGTCTAGTGTGTACAGGGTTTAAATAAGATTTTACTTACCGATAAATCTATTTCTCATAGTCCGTAGTGGATGCTGGGGACTCCGTCAGGACCATGGGGATTAGCGGCTCCGCAGGAGACAGGGCACAAAAGCAAGCTTTTAGGATCACATGGTGCGTACTGGCTCCTCCCCCTATGACCCTCCTCCAAGCCTCAGTTAGGTACTGTGCCCGGACGAGCGTACACAATAAGGAAGGATCTTGAATCCCGGGTAAGACTCATACCAGCCACACCAATCACACCGTACAACTTGTGATCTGAACCCAGTTAACAGTATGATAACAAAGAAGTAGCCTCTAAAAAAAAAAGATGGCTCACAACAATAATAACCCGATTTTTGTAACAATAACTATGTACAAGTAATGCAGACAATCCGCACTTGGGATGGGCGCCCAGCATCCACTACGGACTATGAGAAATAGATTTATCGGTAAGTAAAATCTTATTTTCTCTAACGTCCTAGTGGATGCTGGGGACTCCGTCAGGACCATGGGGATAATACCAAAGCTCCCAAACGGGCGGGAGAGTGCGGATGACTCTGCAGCACCGAATGAGAGAACTCCAGGTCCTCCTCAGCCAGGGTATCAAATTTGTAGAATTTTACAAACGTGTTCCCCCCTGACCACGTAGCTGCTCGGCAAAGTTGTAAAGCCGAGACCCCTCGGGCAGCCGCCCAAGATGAGCCCACCTTCCTTGTGGAATGGGCATTTACAGATTTTGGCTGTGGCAGGCCTGCCACAGAATGTGCAAGCTGAATTGTACTACAAATCCAACGAGCAATAGTCTGCTTAGAAGCAGGAGCACCCAGCTTTTTGGGTGCATACAATATAAACAGCAAGTCAGACTTTCTGACTCCAGCCGTCCTGGAATTATATATATATATATATTTTCAGGGCCCTGACAACGTCTAGCAACTTGGAGTCCTCCAAGTCCCTAGTAGCCGCAGGCACCACAATAGGTTGTTTCAGGTGAAACGCTGACACCACCTTAGGAAGAAACTGGGGACGAGTCCGCAGTTCTGCCCTGTCCAAATGGAAAATCAAATATGGGCTTTTGTAAGACAAAGCCGCCAATTCTAACACTCGCCTGGCCGAGGCCAGGGCCAACAGCATGGTCACTTTCCATGTGAGATATTTCAAATCCACAGATTTGAGCGGTTCAAACCAATATGATTTGAGGAATCCCAACACTACGTTGAGATCCCACGGTGCCACTGGAGGCACAAAAAGGGCTGTATATGCAATACTCCCTTGACAAATGTCTGGACTTCAGGAACTGAAGCCAATTCTTTCTGGAAGAAAATCTACAAGGCCGAAACTTGAACCTTAATGAACCCCAATTTGAGGCTCATAGACACTCCTGTTTGCAGGAAGTGCAGAAATCGACCTAGTTGAAATTTCTTCGTGGGGCCTTCCTGGCCTCACCCACGCAACATATTTTCACCACATGTGGTGATAACGTTTTGCGGTCACCTCCTTCCTGGCTTTGACCAGGGTAGGTATGACCTCTTCCGGAATGCCTTTTCCCTTAGGATCCGGCGTTCAACCGCCATGCCGTCAAACGCAGCCGCGGTAAGTCTTGGAACAGACATGGTACTTGCTGAAGCAAGTCCCTTCTTAGCTCCCGAGGCCATTAGTCCTCTGTGAGCATCTCTTGAAATTCCGGGTACCAAGTCCCTCTTGGCCAATCCGGAGCCACGAGTATAGTTCTTACTCCTCTATGTCTTATAATTCTCAATACCTTGGTTATGAGAAGCAGAGGAGGGAACACATACACCGACTGTTACACCCGCGGTGTTACCAGGACATCCACAGCTATCGCCTGAAGGTCTCGTGACCTGGCGCAATACCTGTCCCGTTTTTTGTTCGGGCGGGATGCCATCATGTCCACCTTTGGTCTTTCCCAACGGTTCACAATCATGCGGAAAACTTCCCGATGAAGTTCCCACTCTCCCGGGTGGAGGTCGTGCCTGCTGAGGAAGTCTGCTTCCCAGTCGTCCACTCCCGGAATGAACACTGCTGACAGTGCTATCACATGATTTTCCGTCTAGCGAAAAATCCTTGCAGTTTTGCCACTGCCCTCCTGCTTCTTGTGCCGCCCTTTCTGTTTACGTGGGCGACTGCCGTGATGTTATCCCACTGGATCAATACCGGCTGACCTTGAAGCAGAGGTCTTGCTAAGTTTAGAGCATTATAAATTTGCTCTTAGCTCCAGTATATTTATGTGGAGAGAATTCTCCAGACTTGATCACACTCCCTGGAAATTTTTTCCCTGTGTGACTGCTCTCCAGCCTCTCAGGCTGGCCTCCGTGGTCACCAGCACCCAATCCTGAATGCCGAATCTGCGGCCCTCTAGAAGATGAGCACTCTGTAATCACCACAGGAGAGACACCCTTGTCCTTGGATATAGGGTTATCCGCTGATGCATCTGAAGATGCGATCCGGACCATTTGTCCAGCAGATCCCACTGAAGAGTTCTTGCGTGAAATCTGCCGAATGGAATCGCTTCGTAATAAGCCACCATTTTTACCAGGACTCTTGTGCAATGATGCACTGACACTTTTCCTGGTTTTAGGAGGATCCCGATTAGCTCGGATAACTCCCTGGCTTTCTCCTCTGGGAGAAACACCTTTTTCTGGACTGTGTCCAGAATCATCCCTAGGACCAGCAGACGTGTCGTCGGAACAACTGCGGTTTTGGAATATTTAGAATCCACCCGTGTTGTCGTAGAACTACTTTAGATAGTGCTACTCCGACCTCCAACTGTGCTCTGGACCTTGTTCTTATCAGGAAGTCGTCCATTTTCTTTGAAGACGAATCCTCATTTCGGTCAGTACCTTGGTAAGGACCCGGGGTGCCTTGGACAATCCAACGGCATCGTCTGAAACTGATAGTGACAGTTCTGTACCACGAACCTGAGGTACCCTCGGTGAGAAAGGCAAATTTTTGGGACATGGAGGTAAGCATCCCTGATGTCCCGGGACACCATATAGTCCCCTTCTTCCCGGTTCGCTATCACTGCTCTGAGTGACTCCATCTGGATTTGAACTTTTGTAAGTGTTCAAATATTTCAGATTTAGAATAGGTCTCACCTAGCCTTCTGGCTTCAGTACCACCATATAGTGTGGAATAATACCCCTTTCCTTGTTGTAGGAGGGGTACTTTGATTATCACCTGCTGGGAATAACGCTTGTGAATTGTTTTCAATACTGCCTCCCTGTCGGAGGGAGACATTGGTACAGCAGACTACAGGAACCTGCGAGGGGGAAACGTCTCGACATTCCAATCTGTACCCCTTGGATACTACTTGTAGGATCCAGAGGTCCTGTACGGTCCCAGCGTCATGCTGAGAACTTGGTAGAAGCGTTGGAGGGCTTCTGTTCCTGGGAATGGGCTGCCTGCTGCAGTCTTCTTCCCTTTCCTCTATCCCTGGGCAGATATGACTCTTATAGGGACGAAAGGACTGAGGCTGAAAAGACGGTGTCTTTTTCTGCAGAGATGTGACTTAGGGTAAAAAACGGTGGATTTTCCAGCAGTTGCCGTGACCACCAGGTCCCACGGACCGACCCCAAATAACTCCTCCCCTTTATACGGCAATACATCTTTGTGCCGTTTGGAATCTGCATCACCTGACCACTGTCGTGTCCATAAACATCTTCTTGCAGATATGGACATCGCATTTACTCTTGATGCCAGAGTGCAAATATCCCTCTGCGCATCTCGCATATATAGAAATGCATCCTTTAAATGCTCTATAGTCAATAAAATACTGTCCCTGTCAAGGGTATCAATATTTTTAGTCAGGGAATCCGACCAAGCCACCTCAGCTCTGCACATCCAGGCTGAGGCGATCGCTGGTCGCAGTATAACACCAGCATGTGTGTGTATACCTTTTTAGGATATTTTCCAGCCTCCTATCAGCTGGCTCCTTAAGTACGGCCCTATCTGTAGATGGTACCGCCACTTGTTCTGATAAGCATGTGAGCGCCTTATCCACCCTAAGGGGTGTTTCCCAACGCGCCCTAACTTCTGGCGGGAAAGGGTATACCGCCAATAATTTTCTATCGGGGGAAACCCACGCATCATCACACACTTCATTTAATTTATCTGATTCAGGAAAAACTACAGGTAGTTTTTTCACATCCCACATAATACCCTTTTTTGTGGTACTTGTAGTATCAGAAATATGTAACACCTCCTTCATTGCCCTTAACGTGTGGCCCTAAAGGAAAATACGTTTGTTTCTTCACCGTCGACACTGAAATCAGTGTCCGTGTAAGGTAAATGGGCGTTTTACAGCCCCTGACAGTGTTTGAGACGCCTGGGCAGGTACTAATTTGTTCGCCGGCCGTCTCATGTCGTCAACCGGCTTGCAGCGTGTTGACATTCTCACGTAATTCCATAAATAAGCCATCCATTCCGGTGTCGACTCCCTAGAGAGTGACATCACCATTACAGGCAATTTGCTCCGCCTCCTCACCAACATTTTCCTCATACATGTCGACACACACGTACCGACATACAGCACACACATAGGGAATGCTCTGATAGAGGACAGGACCCACTAGCCCTTTGGGGAGACAGAGGGAGAGTTTGCCAGCACACACCAAAACGCTATAATTATATAGGGACAACCTTTATATAAGTGTTCCTCCCTTATAGCATTTAATATATATTCATATCGCCAAATCAGTGCCCCCCCTCTCTGTTTTAACCCTGTTTCTGTAGTGCAGTGCAGGGGAGAGCATGGGAGCCTTCCCACCAGCATTTCTGTGAGGGAAAATGGCGCTGTGTGCTGAGGAGAATAGGCCCCGCCCCCTTTTCGGCGGGCTTCTTCTCCGGAGTTTGTGATATCTGGCAGGGGTTAAATACATCCATATAGCCTCAAGGGCTATATGTGATGTATTTTTCGCCATACAGGTATTATACATTGCTGCCCAGGGCGCCCCCCCCCGCGCCCTGCACCCTCCGTGACCGCTGTGTGAAGTGTGCTGACAACAATGGCGCACAGCTGCAGTGCTGTGCGCTACCTGATGAAGACTGAAAGTCTTCTGCCGCCTGGTTCCGGACCTCTTCAATCTTCAGCATCTGCAAGGGGGGTCGGCGGCGCGGCTCCGGGACGAACCCCAGGGCGAGACCTGTGTTCCGACTCCCTCTGGAGCTAATGGTGTCCAGTAGCCTAAGAAGCCAATCCATCCTGCACGCAGGTGAGTTCACTTCTCTCCCCTAAGTCCCTCGATGCAGTGAGCCTGTTGCCAGCAGGACTCACTGAAAATAAAGAACCTAAAAACTTTTTCTAAGCAACTCTTTAAGAGAGCCACCTAGATTGCACCCTGCTCGGACGGGCACAAAAACCTAACTGAGGCTTGGAGGAGGGTCATAGGGGGAGGAGCCAGTACGCACCATGTGATCCTAAAAGCTTGCTTTTGTGCCCTGTCTCCTGCGGAGCCGCTAATCCCCATGGTCCTGACGGAGTCCCCAGCATCCACTAGGACGTTAGAGAAAGGAAATTTATTTTGCTTCTGAGGAGAAATAAGTGTAACAAATATCGCAAAGAGAAAATTGAGTACATTGTTGAGTGGAGTAGGATAATAGAGAAAGGAAAGACAGACAGGGGAGAGGCAGAGATTGAGCTGTTACACAACACTAATTTGTCAGTAAGGGAATTATTTTCTGTCATTTTTAGCAGCTAACCAGTACAGTAGTTTGGTAATAATCTGTCAGTAAGTGAAATCCTGTCATTCATTTTAGAAAAATCAGTAAATTAGTGAAGTAATACTCTGCCAGTCTGTGAAATATTATCATTCCTAATAGATGATAAATTAGCAATGTGATGGTCTTTCAGTAAGTGAAATACTGTATGTCATGATAGTCAGTAAATTAGTAGTTATATGATTATCTGTCAATAAGTGATATATTGTCTGTCATGTTAGTAAAATTGATAATTAAAGGTACCTACGCATAGGGGGTCATTCTGAGTTGTTCGCTCATTGCCGATTTTCACTATATTGCGATTAGTCGCTTACTGCGCATGCGCAAGGATCGCAGAGCGCATGCACTTAGTTATTTTACAAAAAAGTTAGGTATTTTACTCACGGCATAACGAGGATTTTTCATCGTTCTGGTGATCGTACTGTGATTGACAGGAAGTGGGTGTTTCTGGGTGGAAACTTGCCGTTTTCTGGGCGCGTGCGAAAAAACGCTGGCGTTTCTGGGAAAAACGCGGGAGTGTCTGAAGAAACGGGGGAGTGTCTGGACGAACGCTGGGTGTGTTTGTGACGTCAAACCAGGAACGAAACTGACTTACTCGGCAATGGCTGAGTAAGTCTGGAGCTACTCAGAAACTGCTAAGGAATTTCTATTTGCAATTCTGCTAATCTTTTGTTCGCAGTTCATCTAAGCTAAGATACAGTCCCAGAGGGCGGCAGCTTAGCGTGTGCAATGCTGCTAAAAGCAGCTAGCGAGCGAACAACTCGGAATGAGGGCCCTAGTGCGATTCTGTCTATGGTCGATTTTGAGTACGCAATTTCCCTTGAACTCCCTGGAGCCCTGAACCACCAATATTGACTATACACATAGTGCGATTTTGATACGGCCGATGTAGACTATGGAAATTTTGACTATACTAGAAAGTTAAAATATAATGTGTATTGTTAAAATGTAAGCTCTTATTATTTAATGCTCACTGTGTTTGTATCCTGGGAAATCAAGAGCAGGTGGCTGAAGTTGCATGATTTATGTTGTCCGTCACCACCTGTGCTTTATGGTGGGTGCAGGCACTGCCAAATTTGCTCAAAATTGCTTGCTGCCCCATATCCAGCAAACACTTTTCAGCAAATCATGGATTTGCACAGGCAGGAGTATTGATTTGTTCCTGTCTGTAATAGCTGCGTGTGTGTTAAAAAAATTAATTTACAGTATAATGAAAAGCATTGTTTGTAAAATGTATTTGTATTTTTGATTTCTAGTTTCCTTCTTGCGCTGAGGGGTTTGAACTGCGGTGGAACTATTGTAATTGTGGGGAGCCATAGATGGAAAGCATATCCGGATCACTCCTCCTGCCAAGAGTTGTTCGATGTATTACAACTACAAAGGCTTCTTCAGTGTGGTTATGATGGAAACTGTCAATGCCAATTATGAATTTATTTTCATGGATGTTGGGAAAAATGGTAGACCCTGAGATGGCAGCTCCTTCAAGGACACAGTTTTTTTATGAGAGGCTGCAATCTAAAAGCCTTCACTTACCAAATGCTGAGGGCTGCAGGCATGGGCTCAACTTTATGTTTGTGGCGATGAGGCGTTCGCTCTCCATGAACATATAATAACATATAATGAAGCCATATCCACAAAGGTGGATGAAGGAGAGGTGAATATTCAATTATCAGCTGTCTCGGGCTAGGCGTACTGTGTAGAATGCGTCTGGGATCAGGCGCAGTCGATTCCGGATTTTCCACACTGCCATAGATCTTTGTGTGGATAAGATTGATTGGATCATGTTGGGGTGCTGTGCCTTACATAACTTCATGAGGCACAAGAACTTGCATACAAGGCTAACACTTACAGCTGTGCCAGAGGAAACAGACCACATTGCGGACAGTTATAGCTGGACTGCTGTAGAAAGACCACAGACACTCTCTAGTAAATTGGCTACTGCAAATGCCAAACAGGTTTGGGAGGAATACTTGATTTTTTTAAATGGAGTGGGGGCTTATGGTCTATGCACATTTGGGGAGATTACCATACTACCTTGTGTATACTACAGTCTCTTGAATTTTTTTTCTTAAATAAATTACATATCCTTTAGATTATCTGGTGTCACTATATTTACTTGTAGGTGATGTAGAGGGTTGCATGCATACTGTTAGGATACAGGAACTAAATCATGTGTGTCATGCATATACATGAGTGGTTTAAAAAAATCTAATTACAAATTGTAAAAACGTGGTTCATCCTTTGAAGGATACTGTATACTCAGCATGTCTCAGTACATGCCAGTGGATAAACTGCTGGGATAGGTAGGCGAGGTGGGCTGTGTGGGTCCCTGTGGAAAAAACGCACGCTGTTGTGGAGGGTTCCTCGGTGCATAACAAATGGATTGGTGATATGGTTTGTTGGGAGGGAGCACATTTTGGAGATGCAGCCTAGCATTACGGTATTATGTCAATGACTGCACCTAAAGGAAAAATAATATAAAACACATTAATTCATTGCCCCTCAGCACCTCTATAGTACTCAGGCCTTGAGACCCCAGCCCCTCATCACCATCCACAATCCTCAGGTCCTGATCACCTTCCACAGCCCAAAGCCCCTGGTCACCATACACAGCATGATGGCTTGACATATGACACCTTAACCTCCCATACACTGTACCTCCCTATGTACCCACCGTTAAAAATCCTGTAAAGCACATGAAAACTGTACCTCCACTTGTAGCTCCTTATATGTACCACCCATTAAAAATCATGGGACACCTGCACCTCCCTATGTACCTGAAAAGCAGAAAGCAGATATACATTGGTGGTCAGTGGCAATATATACTTACCAATTCCTGGTGAACACTGCTCCGAGTGCTCAGCTCCGCAGTCAACAAACACAAGGGTGGGCAGGGAGTGTCCGGGGAGTGACTCGATGACGTATACTGATATTGCAAGGTTTTTATCGGTCACTATATACACACAGTGCAATATGTACTAAATTCTTGTCAAAATTGAGCTGCCTGGAAAGCCTATTTTTACTTGCAATACTGACCCGGCAGTGGCGCACTTCAGCATCGCAAGGTGTTTCCACACGGTGCCATATGCACTATGTTTTCTACCAATATGGACTATATAGTCCATATCGGTAGTTCATATAACACCTTAATTGCGGCTTAATTGATGATCTATAGGGAAGTCAATTTTTTTAAATTCTTTAGTACAGTATGTGTTTAGCTGTCGTGGGGTGTTTTATGCATTTAGTAGGTTTGTTTGCAACAGTAGTGCTTGCCCACCCCCAACTCACTGTAACTTATAGTCCCTGCAGCCATCAACCTGTAATTCCATCCCCAACTTCACGTACAGTAATTCATCCACTTCCCACTATTTCTCTTATACTGTTTTGGTTATTAATCATAGCCCAACACTGTCAACCTTAAGTATCCCATCACTCTTATTACTTATCGCACTCCCCCACCCCTCTACATCGTCACCTGTGTTACTCATCACACTCCACCATCATTTCACCCTTGTTACTCATCACAATACTCCATCCCACTACATCCCCTCACCCCTGCTTTATACTGTATAATACACACGACTTACAGAATTATATTGATAACACTTTCAGCCAGTCTACAGGGACCGGAGCTCGCAGTGAATTGGCAGGGCTCCAGCTATGCTGAGTGACAATCTGCCTGTGGGTCAGGGTCAGACTCACGAGGTTCAGTTATCTGCAGCATGCAAAGCCAGTGTTCAACAGTGGGTCCCATCTCACAGTCCAGCAGCAGCAGCGGGTGCACCTTTGCTTTCTGCCCAGGCTGAACGGTATCCTGGATCCTGGAACACAGACCGTTAACTCTGCAGCAGTAGTGGATGTGCCACAAAGCTCCATTGGAAGAGCAGTGGTCACACTTGGATCCCGCTGTGAACCACACAGTTGCTGCTGCACTGTACATAAGGTGTCCCTTCAGAGCTTGGGTCCAAATGTATTAAGCCTAAACAAGTGATAAAGTGGAGACGGATAAAGAGAGATAAATGACCAGCCAACTAGCTCCTAACTGTTAGTTTTCAACACAGCCTGTTATATGGCAATTAGGAAGCTGATTGGCTGGTCATTTATCACTCTTTATCCATCTCCACTTTATCACTTGTTAAGGCATGTTAATACTAGAGATGAGCGCCGGAAATTTTTCGGGTTTTGTGTTTTGGTTTTGGGTTCGGTTCCGCGGCCGTGTTTTGGGTTCGAACGCGTTTTGGCAAAACCTCACCGAATTTTTTTTGTCGGATTCGGGTATGTTTTGGATTCGGGTGTTTTTTTCAAAAAACCCTAAAAAACAGCTTAAATCATAGAATTTGGGGGTCATTTTGATCCCAAAGTATTATTAACCTCAAAAACCATAATTTCCACTCATTTTCAGTCTATTCTGAATACCTCACACCTCACAATATTATTTTTAGTCCTAAAATTTGCACCGAGGTCGCTGTGTGAGTAAGATAAGCGACCCTAGTGGCCGACACAAACACCGGGCCCATCTAGGAGTGGCACTGCAGTGTCACGCAGGATGTCCCTTCCAAAAAACCCTCCCCAAACAGCACATGACGCAAAGAAAAAAAGAGGCGCAATGAGGTAGCTGACTGTGTGAGTAAGATAAGCGACCCTAGTGGCCGACACAAACACCGGGCCCATCTAGGAGTGGCACTGCAGTGTCACGCAGGATGTCCCATCCAAAAAACCCTCCCCAAACAGCACATGACGCAAAGAAAAAAAGAGGCGCAATGAGGTAGCTGACTGTGTGAGTAAGATAAGCGACCCTAGTGGCCGACACAAACACCGGGCCCATCTAGGAGTGGCACTGCAGTGTCACGCAGGATGGCCCTTCCAAAAAACCCTCCCCAAACAGCACATGACGCAAAGAAAAATAAAAGAAAAAAGAGGTGCAAGATGGAATTGTCCTTGGGCCCTCCCACCCACCCTTATGTTGTATAAACAAAACAGGACATGCACACTTTAACCAACCCATCATTTCAGTGACAGGGTCTGCCACACGACTGTGACTGATATGACGGGTTGGTTTGGACCCCCCCCAAAAAAGAAGCAATTAATCTCTCCTTGCACAAACTGGCTCTACAGAGGCAAGATGTCCACCTCATCATCATCCTCCGATATATCACCGTGTACATCCCCCTCCTCACAGATTATCAATTCGTCCCCACTGGAATCCACCATCTCAGCTCCCTGTGTACTTTGTGGAGGCAATTGCTGCTGGTCAATGTCTCTGCGGAGGAATTGATTATAATTCATTTTAATGAACATCATCTTCTCCACATTTTCTGGATGTAACCTCGTACGCCGATTGCTGACAAGGTGAGCGGCGGCACTAAACACTCTTTCGGAGTACACACTTGTGGGAGGGCAACTTAGGTAGAATAAAGCCAGTTTGTGCAAGGGCCTCCAAATTGCCTCTTTTTCCTGCCAGTATAAGTATGGACTGTGTGACGTGCCTACTTGGATGCGGTCACTCATATAATCCTCCACCATTCTTTCAATGTTGAGAGAATCATATGCAGTGACAGTAGACGACATGTCCGTAATCGTTGTCAGGTCCTTCAGTCCGGACCAGATGTCAGCATCAGCAGTCGCTCCAGACTGCCCTGCATCACCGCCAGCGGGTGGGCTCGGAATTCTGAGCCTTTTCCTCGCACCCCCAGTTGCGGGAGAATGTGAAGGAGGAGATGTTGACAGGTCGCGTTCCGCTTGACTTGACAATTTTCTCACCAGCAGGTCTTTCAACCCCAGCAGACTTGTGTCTGCCGGAAAGAGAGATCCAAGGTAGGCTTTAAATCTAGGATCGAGCATGGTGGCCAAAATGTAGTGCTCTGATTTCAACAGATTGACCACCCGTGAATCCTTGTTACGCGAATTAAGGGCTCCATCCACAAGTCCCACATGCCTTGCGGAATCGCTCCGTGTTAGCTCCTCCTTCAATGTCTCCAGCTTCTTCTGCAAAAGCCTGATGAGGGGAATGACCTGACTCAGGCTGGCAGTGTCTGAACTGACTTCACGTGTGGCAAGTTCAAAGGGCATCAGAACCTTGCACAACGTTGAAATCATTCTCCACTGCGCTTGAGACAGGTGCATTCCACCTCCTATATCGTGCTCAATTGTATAGGCTTGAATGGCCTTTTGCTGCTCCTCCAACCTCTGAAGCATATAGAGGGTTGAATTCCACCTCGTTACCACTTCTTGCTTCAGATGATGGCAGGGCAGGTTCAATAGTTTTTGGTGGTGCTCCAGTCTTCTGTACGTGGTGCCTGTATGCCGAAAGTGTCCCGCAATTCTTCTGGCCACCGACAGCATCTCTTGCACGCCCCTGTCGTTTTTTAAAAAATTCTGCACCACCAAATTCAAGGTATGTGCAAAACATGGGACGTGCTGGAATTTGCCCATATTTAATGCACACACAATATTGCTGGCGTTGTCCGATGCCACAAATCCACAGGAGAGTCCAATTGGGGTAAGCCATTCCGCGATTATCTTCCTCAGTTGCCGTAAGAGGTTTTCAGCTGTGTGCGTATTCTGGAAACCGGTGATACAAAGCGTAGCCTGCCTAGGAAAGAGTTGGCATTTGCGAGATGCTGCTACTGGTGCCGCCGCTGCTGTTCTTGCGGTGGGAGTCCATACATCTACCCAGTGGGCTGTCACAGTCATATAGTCCTGACCCTGCCCTGCTCCACTTGTCCACATGTCCGTGGTTAAGTGGACATTGGGTACAACTGCATTTTTTAGGACACTGGTGAGTCTTTTTCTGACGTCCGTGTACATTCTCGGTATCGCCTGCCTAGAGAAGTGGAACCTAGATGGTATTTGGTAACGGGGGCACACTGCCTCAATAAATTGTCTAGTTCCCTGTGAACAAACGGCGGATACCGGACGCACGTCTAACACCAACATAGTTGTCAAGGCCTCAGTTATCCGCTTTGCAGCAGGATGACTGCTGTGATATTTCATCTTCCTCGCAAAGGACTGTTGAACAGTCAATTGCTTACTGGAAGTAGTCTAAGTGGGCTTACGACTTCCCCTCTGGGATGACCATCGACTCCCAGCAGCAACAACAGCAGCGCCAGCAGCAGTAGGCGTTACACGCAAGGATGCATCGGAGGAATCCCAGGCAGGAGAGGAATCATCAGAATTGCCAGTGACATGGCCTGCAGGACTATTGGCATTCCTGGGGAAGGAGGAAATTGACACTGAGGGAGTTGGTGGGGTGGTTTGCGTGAGCTTGGTTACAAGAGGAAGGGATTTACTGGTCAGTGGACTGCTTCCGCTGTCGGCCAAAGTTTTTGAACTTGTCACTGACTTATTATGAATGCGCTGCAGGTGACGTATAAGGGAGGATGTTCCGAGGTGGTTAACGTCCTTACCCCTACTTATTACAGCTTGACAAAGGGAACACACGGCTTGACAAATGTTGTCCGCATTTCTGGTGAAATACTTCCACACCGAAGAGCTGATTTTTTTGGTATTTTCACCAGGCATGTCAACGGCCATATTCCTCCCACGGACAACAGGTGTCTCCCCGGGTGCCTGACTTAAACAAACCACCTCACCATCAGAATCCTCCTGGTCAATTTCCTCCCCAGCGCCAGCAACACCCATATCCTCCTCATCCTGGTGTACTTCAACACTGACATCTTCAATCTGACTATCAGGAACTGGACTGCGGGTGCTCCTTCCAGCACTTGCAGGGGGCGTGCAAATGGTGGAAGGCGCATGCTTTTCACGTCCAGTGTTGGGAGGGTCAGGCATCGCAACCGACACAATTGGACTCTCCTTGTGGATTTGGGATTTCGAAGAACGCACAGTTCTTTGCTGTGCTTTTTCCAGCTTGAGTCTTTTCATTTTTCTAGCGAGAGGCTGAGTGCTTCCATCCTCATGTGAAGCTGAACCACTAGCCATGAACATAGGCCAGGGCCTCAGCCGTTCCTTGCCACTCCGTGTGGTAAATGGCATATTGGCAAGTTTACGCTTCTCCTCCGACAATTTTATTTTAGGTTTTGGAGTCCTTTTTTTACTGATATTTGGTGTTTTGGATTTGACATGCTCTGTACTATGACATTGGGCATCGGCCTTGGCAGACGACGTTGCTGGCATTTCATCGTCTCGGCCATGACTAGTGGCAGCAGCTTCAGCACGAGGTGGAAGTGGATCTTGATCTTTCCCTAATTTTGGAACCTCAACATTTTTGTTCTCCATATTTTAATAGGCACAACTAAAAGGCACCTCAGGTAAACAATGGAGATGGATGGATACTAGTATACAATTATGGATGGACTGCCGAGTGCCGACACAGAGGTAGCTACAGCCGTGGACTACCGTACTGTACTGTGTCTGCTGCTAATATAGACTGGATGATAATGAGATGTAGTATGTATAAAAAAGAAAAAAAAAACCACGGGTAGGTGGTATACAATTATGGATGGACTGCCGAGTGCCGACACAGAGGTAGCTACAGCCGTGGACTACCGTACTGTACTGTGTCTGCTGCTAATATAGACTGGTTGATAATGAGATGTAGTATGTATGTATAAAGAAGAAAGAAAAAAAAAACACGGGTAGGTTGTATACAATTATGGACGGACTGCCGAGTGCCGACACAGAGGTAGCTACAGCCGTGGACTACCGTACTGTACTGTGTCTGCTGCTAATATAGACTGGATGATAATGAGATGTAGTATGTATAAAGAAGAAAGAAAAAAAACCCACGGGTAGGTGGTATACAATTATGGATGGACTGCCGAGTGCCGACACAGAGGTAGCTACAGCCGTGGACTACCGTACTGTACTGTGTCTGCTGCTAATATAGACTGGATGATAATGAGATGTAGTATGTATAAAGAAGAAAAAAAAAACCACGGGTAGGTGGTATACAATTATGGATGGACTGCCGAGTGCCGACACAGAGGTAGCTACAGCCGTGGACTACCGTACTGTACTGTGTCTGCTGCTAATATAGACTGGATGATAATGAGATGTAGTATGTATAAAGAAGAAAGAAAAAAAACCACGGGTAGGTGGTATACAATTATGGACGGACTGCCGAGTGCCGACACAGAGGTAGCTACAGCCGTGGACTACCGTACTGTACTGTGTCTGCTGCTAATATAGACTGGATGATAATGAGATGTAGTATGTATAAAGAAGAAAAAAAAAACCACGGGTAGGTGGTATACAATTATGGATGGACTGCCGAGTGCCGACACAGAGGTAGCTACAGCCGTGGACTACCGTACTGTACTGTGTCTGCTGCTAATATAGACTGGATGATAATGAGATGTAGTATGTATAAAGAAGAAAAAAAAACCCACGGGTAGGTGGTATACAATTATGGATGGACTGCCGAGTGCCGACACAGAGGTAGCTACAGCCGTGGACTACCAGTACGGTCGTTTTTTTCAGGCAGAGAACGGATTATATTAAATAAAACTGCACTGGTGGTCACTGGTCAGTGGTCAGTCACTAGTAAACTCTGCACTCTCTAGTACTCCTAAGCTCCAGTAAATCAAGTGTCTCTGTCTCAATCTCACTCTCTCTCTTCTAATCTAAATGGAGAGGACGCCAGCCACGTCCTCTCCCTATCAATCTCAATGCACGTGTGAAAATGGCGGCGACGCGCGGCTCCTTATATAGAATCCGAGTCTCGCGATAGAATCCGAGCCTCGCGAGAATCCGACAGCGTCATGATGACGTTCGGGCGCGCTCGGGTTAACCGAGCAAGGCGGGAAGATCCGAGTCGCTCGGATCCGTGTAAAAAAAGCTGAAGTTCGGGCGGGTTCGGATTCCGAGGAACCGAACCCGCTCATCTCTAGTTAATACATTTGTTGGAGCCCAGAGGCATGATTCTCCATTGCCTCTGGGAGTTCCACACCAGCCTATTATTACAGAAGATTGTAATGCTTGACTTTTAACTGCAAGCTGTGTTTTACCTTAATTTGTGTCTTCCATCTGCCAAGGTCCTAGTACAGTACATGTCTGTACATGGCAAATTTTACCTGGCGGAGCTGCAGTCCTACATCCCATAGGTAAAATTCACCACTGGTGGGGAATCTAGGGGATCTGCATAAAATTCTTTGCAGCTGGTGACTCCAAGTGTACCGGGAGTCTCCTGCATGATGCAAGAGGGTAGTCAACTATGATTTAGGAGAAAATCCAGATAAAAGATGTAAGCATTCAGATAAAGAATGTTAGCATGCTAAATTTCCTGGGTGTTTTGGCAAGGTTGTATGAAGCCAGGTGAATAGACCCCTAAAACCTACTGTTAGTCTTTATCTATAGTAGCCTCTTTTCTCACAGAGTGGTGTATGCTCACTGCTCATTCTCCCCCAGGACATAACATGCAGAGCCGTACCTAGACTTTTTGGTGCTCTGTGCCAAAAAGAGAATTGGCACCCCCATTTTTTCCAATAGGGACATAAGGCACATGACTTGTGGGAAACGACATGGCAAAATTGATTCCAGAGAAAGCCCATGCTATGATGGCCCATCCAACATTTTGTTATACAGTATATATATATATATATATATATATATATATATGTATTCTTATAAGTAGGCACTCTCCAGTCCATAAATGTGCTTGAAGGAAATGTGTTATATCATACTCACAAAGATACAAATGCAAGGCTTCATTATATGCATGTAGACAGAATCACAGCGACGTTTCGGTCCATCCGTAACATTGTCAAGCGTGTCAGCAATACAAGCCACCAGCATAACAACATAGCAGAGTCATTGCAGCAGAAGTCACATACCTGTTCCCTGGAGACCTCTTAAATACCCCCATTTCAAATGGCCAGCACAATATCCTGCTCATTGCAGGAGATGTGCTCCACCTGCTCCCGTCACGCCGTGCGTTCCACTGCCGCATGTCCGGACCCGGCGTGCGTTCCATTGCCGCGGATGAGTAAACGGCTATAGCAGTACTTCCGGTTCAAAGGTATCTCAACAACAGTTTCCCTAGTGATGTCGCTGAGCATAGCAACGCTTCCACATAGCGACGCGCAAACAGTGCAAAACACTAAACCAAACTCATCAGAAGTATACCTTTATTATAATGGCCATAAAAACAACAAATGCTGGAGTGGACAAATAATCTACGTAAGTTATAATCTCCAAGATCTAATTTATCTCCACTACCAGGAAAGCTAGTATTACTTTATCACATCAGATACATCTAATACATACAGCTCACCAGCCACCTTTGAAAATTAGGTATAATCCTATATATTATTAATCTAAACCATTTCATGGGATAATCCAAGAGGAATCCGGGTAAGACCTATTATTACAACAACACACATCACTATAATTATATTAAAAAAGACAAATAACACAAATGATCATGGTGTATAGTGCAATTAACCCACGGCCAAATAAAGTGCGCGCGCGAACTCCCATATAAGAACCTCGGTTCTATATAGTAGGAACAAGCACACACACAGATAGCCCAGGTCCTTGCTCACAACACCATAACCAGCAAACTGGGTCATTAAAATACAATGAAAGACAGTGGAAAAAAGTCCACAATGGTATGATGGAGCAAAAACTTTTTTATCTCAAAAAATTCTTTAGGACAAGCTGTTCGTTCAATCCTCTTGGGGAAATAGTGTCCAACCTAAAGATCCATTCAGACTCACGTTTATGCAATTTTAATAAACGGTTGCTACTTCTGATGGATGGTGGAATCCAGTCAATAATGCAACATCGTAACATAGGAATTTGGTGTCCAGCCACAACCCAGTGTCTGGCAACTGGCTTATCCGAGCTTCCTGACTCCAGGGCCTGTCTAATTGAACATCGATGGTTTACCATCCGATCTCTAAACCGCCGTTTAGTGAGTCCAACATACACCAGTCCACATGGTCAAATAATAAGATAATCACATGATCCAAAAGACAGTGTAGACGGTGTTTAATCGCAATAGGTGCCCCACTATGTGGGTGTGGGAAAGTGGATCCTGGCATTATTGATCGACACGTCATGCAATCTAAGCACTTGAAACATTCTTTCTTAGAAGATCTTAACCATGTGCCACTTGTTCCCTTGGGTGGACCAGCAAAAGGTCGCATCAGCATCTGCTTTAGATTCGCACCTCGGCGATATGCCATCATTGGCTGTTGCTGGAACTCTCTACCAAACTTGGGATCAGAGGATATAATGTTCCAATTTTTGTTGAAAGCATGCTGTACATTCAATGCCTTGTCATCATATCTACTGGTGTATATCATTCTGCTCGCTGTTTTAGCTTTGTTAGTAGAAGCCTGCATTGTAATCTTTTGGCGTGCTTTTTTCAAACACCCCTCAATGTTCTTATGAGAGTAACCCCGCTCTTTCAGTCTATTCTTAACCTCCAGAATCTGTTGTTCAGCCAAAGATTCATCTGAGTTGATTCTCAAAACACGCATAAATTGAGAAATTGGTAAACTTGCCTTTAAACTTGGCGAGTGATGGCTAGTCGCATATAATAACGAATTCCTATCCGTCTCTCTTTCCTATAAAGTGTGGTATTTATACGGTTATCCTTTATCTGGACCGTCACATCCAAGAAGTCGATTGTATCCTTATCAATCTTAGCTGTCAATTTTATTGGTGTCTGTAACTCATTTAGAGTCTCCGCCATCTGCCAAAACCCAGTCTCAGTACCATTCCATAGCAAGAAAATGTTGTCTATAAACCTATAGTACTGTACAATGTTATTTCCAATCACAAGAAGAATATATTTAGTCTCAAACCAATGCATATAGATATTAGCATAAGCAGGTGCCAGGTTAGACCCCATTGTGGTCCCTGACACCTGCCTATACAATCCACCTGCATACAAAAAATGATTATCCTTCAATACCAGACCTAATAGTTCGATCAAAAATTCAATAGGTGGACCAGTATGTCCAAAAGATATTAAAGCATCACGTATAGAATTCATCCCGGTCTCATGTGGTATTACCGTATGTAATGAGTTTACATTAAGAGATGCTAAATAAATACCGTCATAATTCACTGTCTGATCACGTCTGATTTTTTCAAGAAAGTCATATGTGTCCCTCAAATAACTGGGAATCTTTAATACTATTGGCTGCAAAAATGCATCAATAAACTTAGCAATTGGCTGTAACACAGACCCTTGCGCCGATATAATCGGCCGTCCGGGAGGGTCCACTAAGGTCTTGTGGACCTTAGGTAATGTATAGATGTAGGGACACACAGGAAATTCAACTGTCAAAAAATCAGCAGTGTCTTGATCAATCCAACCACTACGTACACCTCTGCTAATAGCTGCATCAACCCTAACTTTAATTTCACTAATCACTTTAGCAGAACAAGGTTTATAAGTTGAAACATCAGACAACTGTCTTCTTATTTCACTATCGTATTTGTCCCAGTTTTGTAGTACAATCGCCCCGCCCTTGTCTGCGGGGCGTATGGCCAGATTGTTATTCTCACGTAATGATCTCAAAGTTAATCTCTGACCTCTAGACAGATTATCATATCTATTGAAACTATCATCATTCCTAATGTCAGCTTCCATCACCCAGGAAAAAGTTTTTATACCAGGGTTAGTTGAAGGAGGGTCAAATAAGCTAGGCAATTTAAATCTATTACTACTAGCAGGTTCACTATGACCACAGGGTCCAAAGAATTCCCTAAACCGAAGTTTACGACTAAAGTCGAAACTGTGGACCAGTTTAAATTTAGTCGTAAACTTCGGTTTAGGGAATTCTTTGGACCCTGTGGTCATAGTGAACCTGTTAGTAGTAATAGATTTAAATTGCCTAGCTTATTTGACCCTCCTTCAACTAACCCTGGTATAAAAACTTTTTCACGGGTGATGGAAGCTGACATTAGGAATGATGATAGTTTCAATAGATATGATAATCTGTCTAGAGGTCAGAGATTAGCTTTGAGATCATTACGTGAGAATAACAATCTGGTCATACGCCCCGCAGACAAGGGCGGGGCGATTGTACTACTAAACTGGGACAAATACGATAGTGAAATAAGAAGACAGTTGTCTGATGTTTCAATGTATAAACTATGTTCTGCTAAAGTGATTAGTGAAATTAAAGTTAGGGTTGATGCAGCTATTAGCAGAGGTGTACGTAGTGGTTGGATTGATCAAGACATGGCTGATTTTTTGACAGTTGAATTTCCTGTGTGTCCCTACATCTATACATTACCTAAGGTCCACAAGACTTTAGTGGACCCTCCCGGACGGCCGATCATATCGGCGCAAGGGTCTGTGTTACAGCCAATTGCTAAGTTTATTGATGCATTTTTGCAGCCAATAGTATTAAAGATTCCCAGTTATTTGAGGGACACATATGACTTTCTTGAAAAAATCAGACGTGATCAGACTGTGAATTATGACGGTATTTACTTAGCATCTCTTGATGTAAACTCATTATATACGGTAATACCGCATGAGACCGGGATGAATTCTATACGTGATGCTTTAATATCTTTTGGACATACTGGTCCACCTATTGAGTTTTTGATCGAACTATTAGGTCTGGTATTGAAGGATAATAATTTTTTGTATGCAGGTGGATTGTATAGGTAGGTGTCAGGGAACGCAATGGGGTCTAACCTGGCACCTGCTTATGCTAATATCTATATGCATTGGTTTGAGACTAAATATATTCTTCCTGTGTTTGGAAATAACATTGTACAGTACTATAGGTTTATAGACAACATTTTCTTGCTATGGAATGGTACTGAGACTGGGTTTTGGCAGATAGCGGAGACTCTAAATAAGTTAAAGACACCAATAAAATTGACAGCTAAGATTGATAAGGATACAATCGACTTCTTGGATGTGACGGTCCAGATAAAGGATAACCGTATAAATACCACACTTTATAGGAGAGACGGATAGGAATTTGTTATTATATGCGACTAGCCATCACTCGCCAAGTTTAAAGGCAAGTTTACCAATTTCTCAATTTATGCAAGTTTTGAGAATCAACTCAGATAAATCTTTGGCTGAACAACAGATTCTGGAGGTTAAGAATAGACTGAAAGAGCGGGGTTACTCTCATAAGAACATTGAGGGGTGTTTGAAAAAAGCACGCCAAAAGATTACAATGCAGGCTTCTACTAACAAAGCTAAAACAGCGATCAGAATGATATACACCAGTAGATATGATGACAAGGCATTGAATGTAAAGCGTGCTTTCAACAAAAATTGGAACATTATTTCCTCTGATCCCAAGTTTGTTAGAGAGTTGCAGCAACAGCCAATGATGGCATATCGCAGAGGTGCGAATCTAAAGCAGATGCTGATGCGACCTTTTGCTGGTCCACCCAAGGGAACAAGTGGCACATGGTTAAGATCTTCTAAGAAAGGATTTTTCAAGTGCTTAGATTGCACGACGTGTCGATCAATAATACCAGGATCCACTTTCCCACACCCACATAGTGGGGCACCTATTGCGATTAAACACCGTCCACACTGTCTTTTGGATCATGTAATTTATCTTATTATTTGTCCATGTGGACTGGTGTATGTTGGACTCACTAAACGGCGGTTTAGAGATCGGATGGCAAACCATCGATGTTCAATTAGACAGGCCCTGGAGTCAGGAAGCTCGGATAAGCCAGTTGCCAGACACTGGGTTGAGGCTGGACACCACATTCCTATGTTACGATGTTGCATTATTGACTGGATTCCACCGTCCATCAGAGGTGGCAACCGTTTATTAAAATTGCATAAACGTGAGTCTGAATGGATCTTTAGGTTGGACACTATTTCCCCAAGAGGATTGAACGAACAGCTTGTCCTAAAGAATTTTTTGAGATAAAAAAGTTTTTGCTCCATCATACCATTGTGGACTTTTTTCCACTGTCTTTCATTGTATTTTAATGACCCAGTTTGCTGGTTATGGTGTTGTGAGTAAGGACCTGGACTATCTGTGTGTGTGCTTGTTCCTACTATATAAAACCGAGGTTCTTATATGGGAGTTCGCGCGTGCACTTTATTTGGCCGTGGGTTAATTGCACTATACACCATGATCATTTGTGTTGTTTGTCTTTTTTTAAATAATTATAGTGATGTGTGTTGTTGTAATAATAGGTCTTAACTGGATTCCTCTTGGATTACCCCATGAAATGGTTTAGATTAATAATATATAGGATTATACCTAATTTTCAAAGGTGGCTGGTGAGCTGTATGTATTAGATGTATCTGATGTGATAAAGTAATACTAGCTTTCCTGGTAGTGGAGATAAATTAGATCTTGGAGATTATAACTTACGTAGATTATTTGTCCACTCCAGCATTTGTTGTTTTTATAGCCATTATAATATAGGTATACTTCTGATGAGTTTGGTTTACTGTTTTGCACTGTTTGCGCGTCGCTATGTGGAAGCGTTGCTATGCTCGGCGACGTCAGTAGGGAAACTGTTGTTGAGATACCTTTGAACCGGAAGTACTGGCATAGCCATTTCTGCATCCGTGGTAATGGAACGCACGCCGGGTCCGGACATGCGGCAGTGGAACGCACGCCGTGATGGGCGCAGGTGGAGCGCATCTCCTGCAATGAGCAGGATATTGTGCTGGCCATTTGAAATGGGGGTATTTAAGAGGTCTCCAGGTATGTGACTTCTGCTGCAATGACTCTGCTATGTTGTTATGCTGGTGGCTTGTATTGCTGACACGCTTGACAAAGACCGGATGGACCGAAACGTCGCTGTGATTCTGTCTACATGCATATAATGAAGCCTTGCATTTGTATCTTTGTGAGTATGATATAATAAATTTCCTTCAAGCACATTTATGGACTGGAGAGTACCTACTTATAAGAATCTATATTTATCAGAAATCACCCATATAGGGTATCATCTGTGTAGAAGCACCCCAAAGATGAACTTTTGATGAGAGTGCAGGACTTCCCCATTGGAGATATATATATATATATACATATATATATATATATATATAACTCAATGTACGGAGAGCACTCCAAGTGAAAAGATTAACAGTCCCGGTGCCAGCGCTAGGTATTTCTTGCCGAAATCCAATATAAGCGTGAGGGTAATCCGCAGCACACGGTAATAAATGCAAACGAGAGATAGCAGAATAACTGCAACGTTTCGATATTTATTATATAGTCTTCAGGCACAACAACAATACAAACATACAACTGACCTTATATCCCGTCTCACCCACATGGCAGGGATCGCGTCCGGAAACAGGGGGACGACGCACAGAAGTGACGTCATCACCACCCGTCCGTTGCTATGAATCCGAGCCAAACAATAACATTAAAAACAAGATAAAATCGGCTGATAGTTACAAACAGAAACATTCTATGGGAGTATAATCAGTAACATATCAAAAATGAGATATACACAATGGCATATAACAAAATCCAATGAGCATTTTAAATACACGCAGATATGCCTGAAAACTCATTCAAACCCTTGGGAGATAAGGTTTGTAAACGGTGAATCCACCGAGCCTCACATTTCAACAATTTAGAGGCACGATCGCCCCGTCTTAAATCTATTGGTATATGATCAATGATCATGTACCGTAATGTAGCCAAACTGTGCCCCGCCTGCATAAAATGACGGGCCACTGGTTGGTCACTATGGTTAGTAGTAATAGCTTGTCTAATCGCATATCTATGAGTAGCCATACGTTCTCGTAGGGTGCGCTCAGTCTTCCCTACATAACTGAGTCCGCAAGGGCATGTGATAAGATACACAATAAAACGTGTAGTGCAAGATAACCGGTGTCTAATATAAAATTTCTTACCGCTGTATGGATGACAAAAACTGTCGCCAACAACAAGGGAGCGACAGGTAGTACAATCCAGGCAGCGGAAGCACCCATTCTTGCGTGTAAGGAAACCTCTAGTAATAGGTTGTTGCTGTAAATCAGTGACATCAGTGCGCATAACTATATCTCTAATATTGCGGCCACGAGTATAGCAATTCATCACTCGCATCTGTGTAAGATTTAGTGCTCCATCAGATTGGACAATAGGCCACAATTTCTTACTGATCTGGCTAATAGACCCACTAGCAGGATTGAAGTGATTAACCCATGGCATAACACAATTAGTAGGTCCCTTCCTGTTACATCGAGGAATACGTAACGCTTTTGGCTGCTCCCTTGTTGTTGGTGACAGTTTTTGTCATCCATACAGCGGTAAGAAATTTTATATTAGACACCGGTTATCTTGCACTACACGTTTTATTGTGTATCTTATCACATGCCCTTGCGGACTCAGTTATGTAGGGAAGACTGAGCGCACCCTACGAGAACGTATGGCTACTCATAGATATGCGATTAGACAAGCTATTACTACTAACCATAGTGACCAACCAGTGGCCCGTCATTTTATGCAGGCGGGGCACAGTTTGGCTACATTACGGTACATGATCATTGATCATATACCAATAGATTCAAGACGGGGCGATCGTGCCTCTAAATTGTTGAAATGTTAGGCTCGGTGGATTCACCGTTTACAAACCTTATCTCCCAAGGGTTTGAATGAGTTTTCAGGCATATCTGCGTGTATTTAAAATGCTCATTGGATTTTGTTATATGCCATTGTGTACATCTCATTTTTGATATGTTACTGATTATACTCCCATAGAATGTTTCTGTTTGTAACTATCAGCCGATTTTATCTTGTTTTTAATGTTATTGTTTGGCTCGGATTCATAGCAACGGACGGGTGGTGATGACGTCACTTCTGTGCGTCGTCCCCCTGTTTCCGGATGCGATCCCTGCCATGTGGGTGAGACGGGATATAAGGTCAGTTGTATGTTTGTATTGTTGTTGTGCCTGAAGACGATATAATAAATATCGAAACGTTGCAGTTATTCTGCTATCTCTCGTTTGCATTTATTACCGTGTACTGCGGATTACCCTCACGCTTATATATATATATATATATATACTAAGTTTTCCTTATACGCTATTATTAATGATGTAGTAGACCTCGATCATTAATTATGCCGGGGTAGTATGTTATTAAATAATGTACTGTTAATGAGCAACTTCCCCCAAGTTAGGCCTCTTGCCAATAGGCCTATAGAGATTACTGCAAATAGTTGTTTTTTCGGGTGCGCTCTGAGTTCAACGGATCTTACCAATATGGATGTGAACTGTGGATGTTCTATATATCTCATAAAATGACACCCAAAGTTTATAATACAATTTTATTGTTAAAATACAAGTAAAACTTCAAGAATTCAATTTAAGTACATTCTCTTATATAAAAAATAAAATTTCAACTGTTCAAGGGTTTTATCTGCCCATGCAATGTTTTGTTAATACAACGATTAAAATTAAAAATTGTTGTTTCAACCAACGCGTTTCATCTATTGCGACTTCTTCGGGGGTGTCTTTGGGTGTAAGAAAGGAAAAAATAATATTTTATCGTACAGCACAGAAGTATATAAAATTGATACAATCAATAGTTAAAATAGATTACATTATTTTTACCTTATCTGGTATCCAATTTCCTCCACATAATTTTTATAGTTTTCTAATTTTACCATATATGTTTTACAACCAGAGTAATAAATAATGCTCATCAGTTAAAAGACTCTATAGTTATCTAAATATTGTTTGAACAATTTGCTTACTATATGTCCTATTATTGGACTCTCTTTTAGATGGAAACACCATAAGTGAGAGTAAACAATATACTTACTATTTGTCCTATTATTGGACTCCCATTTTGTGGGAACAGAAAAATTCCTCACTCATAAATGGACCACCGTAAGTAAGAGCAAACAATTATGCCTAAATGGATAAAAACATACATTTGAATGTTTTATTATATTTTTAATATTTGTAGTATTATTTTTGCTCCAATATAGACATTCTATATAGTATGTAATTGAATGGGTAGAGTACTTACTAATAACACAGTCTCATGTGGATTACATTAGTGGATAACAGCTGACTTGGTTTCTTAAAATTCCTATAAGTAAATTATTTTATATTTATATTCTATATTTAAACCATTGCATTAACCCCATTATAACATTTCCACGTTAGGGATACAGGTGGATACTTACTTTGCACATAAATTTTAAGTTATTTTTAGCAGTGCTTTTCCAGTTGTCCAGAATCTAATGCGACCTATTAGAAAATTATATTAGATGAGATTGATCTAATTTTATACTAAGCTTAATAACATTTGATTTAAAAAAAGATATTGTGCTTACCTGCAGCAGTCAATCACATCTATGAGGTATGGAGTCCAAAAGCAGAGTGATTGCTGTTCCCTAAGGGCTCTCTATTTAAACCCCCTCGGCCATTACATCACTTCCTGTTTCATAAAAATTTGATTTGTTTTTTAAACTACTTAATTTTCTACTATGTATATTTTCATATCTAACCAATGTTTGATTATTATTAAGTGGACCTTAAATATTCATAGATGGTCAGTGAAATTTATTTAGCTGGCATGCATGGACTTCATAGTCTGTTTTGCGTTCCAGGTCGGGACCTCCGCTTCCTGGTAGCACTCCAAGCCTCTTTGTGTGCGCGTGACATCACGAGTCACATGCACGTCACGTGACCGATCACATGGGGGCAATAGCGGACACTCATTGGAAGGACCGTTGGCATGGCGACCTGGTCTTTTCTTTTTGCTGGATGTATCTGTATCGGCGTTTAAGTTATTTTCAACGTGTCACATGACCGCGCCTGGGTCTAATCATATGGAAGCATTTTCGGTCTCCTGTGAGACCGTTGATGTAATAACAGTATTTTAGTATAACAGTATTTAAATATTAACCCTGTTTCCATCCTGATTAATTGCTAATTATAATGTTCTCATGGCACCAGTCACCTTATAATTTTATGAGTGGCTCTCATTATTAAATGCATTATACTATTTAATAATAAATAAGTATTTATTTTATTTTAATAGTGACACGCTACACTCCATTGTTTAGTGATCTCCCTTACACACTATTAATAAAATACCTGTTGCCTCTAGCAACTACCTTCTAGTGATTTATAGTGACATAGTTAGTCATGTTATTAATTTATGTTAGTGATTTATAGTGGCATAATAGATCATGTTATTAAAAATTCATCATATTGATGAAAAACATGTTGTCTCCCATTTGTCTTCTAATGATTTATAGTAGAGATGAGCGGGTTCGGTTCCTCGGGATCCGAACCCCCCCAAACTCCACCCATTTTACACGGTTCCGAGGCAGCCTCGGATCCTCCCGCCTTGCCCGGTTAACCCGAGCGCTCCCAAACGTCATCATCCTGCTGTCGGATTCTCGCGAGATTCCTATTCTATATAAGGAGCCGCGCGTTGCCGCCATTTTCACTCGTGCTTTGGAGATGATAGCGAGAAGACGTGGCTGCGTTCTCTCAGTTTCTGTGTTCAGTGTGCTGCAAATATCTGTGCTCAGTGTGCTGCAAATATCTGTGCTCAGTGTGCTGAAAATATCTACGTTCTCTGCCTGAAAAACGCTCCATATCTGTGCTGCATTGTAGTATATAGTAGGAGGACATTGCAGAATTTTGCTGACCACCAGTACATATATAGCAGTACGGTACAGTAGTCCATTGCTCTACCTCTATGTCATCAAGTATACTATCCATCCATACCTGTGCTGCATTTTAGTTGTGCGCAGTATATAGTATGACAGTGCAAAATGTTGCTGACCACCAGTATATAATATATATATAGCAGTACGGTACAGTAGTTTATTGCTCTACCTCTGTGTCGTCAAGTATACTATCCATCCATACCTGGCCTGCATTTTAGTTGTGCGCAGTATATAGTAGGAGGACAGTGCAGAATTTTGCTGACCACCAGTATATAATAAATATATAGCAGTACGGTACAGTAGTCCATTGCTCTACCTCTGTGTCATCAAGTATACTATCCATCCATACCTGTGTTGCATTTTAGTTGTGCGAAGTATATAGTAGGAGGACAGTGCAGAATTTTGCTGACCACCAGTATATAATATATATATATATAGCAGTACGGTACAGTAGTCCATTGCTCTACCTCTGTGTCGTCAAGTATACTATCCATCCATACCTGTGCTGAATTTTAGTTGTGCGCAGTATATAGTAGAAGGACAGTGCAGAATTTTGCTGACCACCAGTATATATTATATATATAGCAGTACGGTACAGTAGTCCATTGCTCTACCTCTGTGTCATCAAGTATACTATCCATCTATACCTGTGCTGCATTTTAGTTGTGCGCAGTATATAGTAGGAGGACAGTGCAAAATTTTGCTGACCACCAGTATATATATAGCAGTACGGTACAGTAGTCCATTGCTATTGATATATTACTGGCATATAATTCCACACATTAAAAAATGGAGAACAAAAATGTGGAGGGTAAAATAGGGAAAGATCAAGATCCACTTCCACCTCGTGCTGAAGCTGCTGCCACTAGTCATGGCCAAGATGATGAAATGCCATCAACATCGTCTGCCAAGGCCGATGCCCAATGTCATAGTAGAGAGCATGTAAAATCCAAAAAACAAAAGTTCAGTAAAATGACCCAAAAATCAAAATTAAAAGCGTCTGATGAGAAGCGTATACTTGCCAATATGCAATTTACGACACGGAGTGGCAAGGAACGGCTGAGGCCCTGGCCTATGTTCATGGCTAGTGGTTCAGATTCACATGAGGATGGAAGCACTTATCCTCTCGCTAGAAAAATGAAAAGACTTAAGCTGGCAAAAGCACAGCAAAGAACTGTGCGTTCTTCTTAATCACAAATCCCCAAGGAGAGTCCAATTGTGTCGGTTGCGATGCCTGACCTTCCCAACACTGGATGGGAAGAGGTGGCGCCTTCCACCATTTGCACGCCCCCTGCAAGTGCTGGAAGGAGCACCCACAGTCCTGTTCCTGATATTGAAATTGAAGATGTCACTGTTGAAGTACATCAGGATGAGGAAATGGGTGTTGCTGGCGCTGGGGAGGAAATTGACAAGGAGGATTCTGATGGTGAGGTGGTTTGTTTAAGTCAGGCACCCGGGGAGACACCTGTTGTCCGTGGGATGAATATGGCCATTGACATGCCTGGTCAAATTACAAAAAAAATCACCTCTTCGGTGTGGAATTATTTCAACAGAAATGCGGACAACAAGTGTCAAGCCGTGTGTTGCCTTTGTCAAGCTGTAATAAGTAGGGGTAAGGACGTTAACCACCTAGGAACATCCTCCCTTATACGTCACCTGGAGCGCATTCATCAGAAGTCATTGACAAGTTCAAAAACTTTGGGTGACAGCGGAAGCAGTCCACTGACAACTAAATCCCTTCCTCTTGTAACCAAGCTCCTGCAAACCACATCACCAACTCCCTCAGTGTCAATTTCCTCCTTAGACAGGAAAGCCAATAGTCCTGCAGGCCATGTCACTGTCAAGTCTGACGAGTCCTCTCCTGCCTGGGATTCCTCCGATGCATCCTTGAGTGTAACGCCTACTGCTGCTGGTGCTGCTGTTGTTGCTGCTGGGAGTCGATCGTCATCCCAGAGGGGAAATCGGAAGACCACTTGTACTACTTCCAGTAAGCAATTGACTGTCCAACAGTCCTTTGCGAGGAAGATGAAATATCACAGCAGTCATCCTGCTGCAAAGCAGATAACTCAGGCCTTGGCAGCCTGGGTGGTGTTAAACGTGTGTCTGGTATCCACCGTTAATTCATAGGGAATTAGACAATTTATTGAGTTAGTGTGACCCCGGTACCAAATACCATCTAGGTTCCACTTCTCTAGGCAGGCGATACCGAGAATGTACACAGGCCTCAGAAAAAGAGTCACCAGTGTCCTAAAAAATGCAGTTGTACCCAATGTCCACTTAACCACGGACATGTGGACAAGTGGAGCAGGGCAGACTCAGGACTATATGATTGTGACAGCCCACTGGGTAGATGTATTGCCTCCCGCAGCAAGAACAGCAGCGGCGGCACCAGTAGCAGCATCTCGCAAACGCCAACTTGTTCCTAGGCAGGCTACGCTTTGTATCACCGCTTTCCATAAGAGGCACACAGCTGACAACCTCCTACGGAAACTGAGGAACATCATCGCAGAATGGCTTACCCCAATTGGACTCTCCTGGGGATTTGTGACATCGGACAACGCCACCAATATTGTGCGTGCATTACATGTGGGCAAATTCCAGCACGTCCCATGTTTTGCACATACATTGAATTTGGTGGTGCAGAATTATTTTAAAAATGACAGGGGCGTGCAAGAGATGCTGTCGGTGGCCCGAAGAATTGTGGGCCACTTTCGGCATTCAGCCACCGCGTGCCGAAGACTGGAGCACCAGCAAACACTCCTGAACCGGCCCCGCCATCATCTGAAGCAAGAGGTGGTAACGAGGTGGAATTCAACCCTCTATATGCTTCAGAGGATGGAGGAGCAGCAAAAGGTCATTCAAACCTATACATCTGCCTACGATATAGGCAAAGGAGGGGGAATGCACCTGACTCAAGCGCAGTGGAGAATGATTTCAACGTTGTGCAAGGTTCTGCAACCCTTTGAACTTGCCACACATGAAGTCAGATCAGATACTGCCAGCCTGAGTCAGGTCATTCCCCTCATCAGGCTTTTGCAGAAGAAGCTGGAGAGATTGAAGGAGGAGCTAAAATGGAGCGATTCCACTAGGCATGTGGGACTTGTGGATGGAGCCCTTAATTCGCTTAACCAGGATTCACGGGTGGTCAATCTGCTGAAATCAGAGCACTACATTTTGGCCACCGTGTTCGATCCTAGGTTTAAAGCCTGCATTGTATCTCTCTTTCCGGCAGACACAAGTCTGCAGAGGTGCATAGACCTGCTGGTGAGACAATTGTCAAGTCAAGCGGAACGTGACCCGTCAACAGCTCCTCCTCCACATTCTCCCACAACTGGGGCTGCGAGGAAAAGGCTAAGAATTCCGAGCCCATCCGCTGGCGGTGATGCAGGGCAGTCTGGAGCGAGTGCTGACATCTGGTCCGGACTGAAGGACCTGCCAACAATTACTAACATGTCGTCTACTGTCACTGCATATGATTCTGTCATTGAAAGAATGGTGGAGGATTATATGGGTGACTGCATAAAAGTAGGCACATCAGACAGTCCGTACGTATACTGGCAGGAAAAATTTGGAGGCCCTTGCAGAAACTGGCTTTATTTTACCTAAGTTGCCCCCCCTCCAGTGTTTACTCCAAAAGAGTGTTTAGTGCAGCCGCTCACCTTGTCAGCAATCGGTGTACGAGGTTACTTCCAGAAAATGTGGAGAAGATGATGTTCATCAAAATGAATTATAATCAATTCCTCCGTGGAGACATTCACCAGCAATTGCCTCCAGAAAGTACACAGGGACCTGAGATGGTGGATTCCAGTGGGGACGAATTAATAATCTGTGAGGAGGGGGATGTACACAGTGAAAGGGGTGAGGAATCGGACGAAGAGGAGGAGGTGGACATCTTGCCTCTGTAGAGCCTGTTTTTGCAAGGAGAGATTGATTGCTTCTTCTTTGGTGGGGACCCAAACCAACCAGTCATTTCAGTCACAGTCGTGTGGCAGACCCTGTCGCTGAAATGATGGGCTTGTTAAAGTGTGCATGTCCTGTTTATACAACATAAGGGTGGGTGGGAGGGCCCAAGGAATATTCCATCTTGCACCTCTTTTTTCTTTAATTTATCTTTGTATCATGTGCTGTTTGGGGACTATTTTTTGAAGTGCCATCCTGTCTGACACTGCAGTGCAACTCCTAGATGGGCCAGGTGTTTGTGTCGGCCACTTGGGTCGCTTAGCTTAGCCATCCAGCGACCTTGGTGCACCTCTTTTTTTATTTGCATCATGTGCTGTTTGGGGGCTATTTTTTAAATCTGCCATCCTGTCTGACACTGCAGTGCCACTCCTAGATGGGCCAGGTGTTTGTGTCGGCCACTTGCGTCGCTTAGCTTAGTCATCCAGCGACCTTGGTGCAAATTTTAGGACTAAAAATAATATTGTGAGGTATGAGGTGTTCAGAATAGACTGGAAATGAGTGGAAATTATGGTTATTGAGGTTAATAGTACTATGGGATCAAAATGACCCACAAATTCTATGATTTAAGCTGTTTTTGAGGGTTTTTTATATAAAAACACCCGAATCCAAAACACACCCAAATACGACAAAAAAATTTCAGGGAGGTTTTGCCAAAACGCGTCCGAATCCAAAACACGGCCGCGGAACCGAATCCAAAACCAAAACACAAAACCCGAAAAATTTCCGGTGCACATTACTAATTTATAGTGACATAATTGATCATATTACCTGTTGTCTCCAACAACAACTTTCTAATAATTATATTGTTATATTAATTAAATAATTTTTTTATAAATACTATCGTGACACAATTAATTTCAATAAATATGTTCTTTAATTTTATAAAACTAAAAAGGAGTCTTTCAGCTAATATACATTTCACATACAGATTTAGCATAACGGAAAAAACAACCTACATTTTATATACAGGATTTGACATAATAAAGGACAATTTTTATTAATCACAAATACAACCCTAAGAAAGTTGATACATTAAGGACTTGAGTAGCTTTTTCTTTTTTTCTTCAATGTTTTAAGTAACGTTCCTTGGAAAAGATTAGCGCAATTTAGATCTGATTGACCCTTACCATACCCCCACTTTTTTACCATCTCTTCATTATTTGGAATGATTGTGTTCAGAGCCCTTCTTCATTCTTGGGGGGGTTCAAACTACAATCTATATATCTCTTTCAAGGGTGTCTAATTTAAATTGTTCATAAAAATGAAACTATATCAATACCTTTGTTGATCTCATGAGGGGCTAATGTGTTAAGGGTAAATGTCCAATAAGACTCCCTTTTAGATAGTTATAATTCTCTATTGTCTCCCTTTTCATTTTCTTTAATATGTTCCAAAATTTTGAACCTTAAGCCTTTTGTATCGGAATCATGAAATTCTGAGAAATGTCTCGGTGAACTATGAGTACTTATTTTGTTTTTACTATTTCTCAAATGTTATTGAATATGTAGTTTAATCATACATTTGATTTTACCTACGTATGCTTTTCCACATTCACAGGTAATTCTGTATACAGGTTGAGTATCCCTTATCCAAAATGCTTGGGACCAGAGGTATTTTGGATATCGGATTTTTCCGTATTTTGGAATAATTGCATACCATAAAGAGATATCATGGAGATGGGACCTAAATATAAGAACAGAATGCATTTATGTTACATATACACCTTATATACACAGCCTGAAGGTCATTTTAGACAATATTTTTTATAACTTTGTGCATTAAACAAAGTGTGTCTACATTCACACAATTCATTTATGTTTCATATACCCCTTATACACACAGCCTAAAGGTCATTTAATACAATATTTTTAATAACTTTGTGTATTAAACAAAGTTTGTGTACATTGAGCCATCAAAAAACAAAGGTTTCACTATCTCACTCTCACTCAAAAAAGTCCGTATTTCGGAATATTCCGTATTTCGGAATTTATGGATATGGGATACTCAACCTGTATAATAAATGTAGTATTACATGTGTATAGTCCTTTCAAACTGAGGGCCTTATTATTCATTTTGTCATATGTAACTGGTGATTTCTCTACAAATTTACAGCATATACATTTTGTACAAGAATAACATCCTGATTTCTTAAAAAAAATCCCAGAATTTATACTGACTGTTTCTAAAGGTCTTAGGTTTCTAGGAGCTAGAACATTTTTAAGGTTCTGAGCTTTACATAATGTGATCATAGGTTTGGAAGAAAGATGGGTGCCCAAAATTGGATCCTTTTGTAAGATACCCCAATTCTTTTCTATAATTTTCTTTGTTATACTGAGTTATGAAGGGTCTGTTGTTGGTAGTGTCTGTTCCTTTCTCAAAATTGGGATTTAGTAAATCTAATTTATTTATTTTAAAAGCCTTATTTCTTGCTTCCTCATTATGATCTTTATAATAACCTCTTTCAACAAACCTTTTGGCCAGTTGGTCAGTTTGTTCCCAATATTGGATGTCATCACTACAATTTCCTCTGATTCGAAGGAACTGTCCATAAGGTACATTGTTTTTCCAATTGTAATGATGACAACTATCTGCAAGGATGTAACTATTGGCATCCGTTTCTTTAAAAAAATTGGAAGTTTCTATTATGCCTGACGATAAACCTTCCAACTTAATCTATACTTTTTACATCTGTTTTGTGGGTAAATTTCAAATTGAAGGAATTATTGTTAATATATTCTATACATTTTTCAATACTTTCAAGTTCTCCCACCCAGATAATAATTAGATCGTCTGTATACCTTTTATACATTTTTATATGTTTTTTTCCCAGTTTGTATCATAAACAAATTTTTGTTCCCATTCACCCATAAGTATATTAGCGTTAGCAGGTGAAAATTTTGTACCCATGGCTGTGCCCTGGCTTTGAAGAAAATACACACCCTCAAATATAAAATATTTATGTTTTAAAATAAATGTAATACTGTCCAATATAAATATTCATTATTTCACTGACAATCCATCATCTTCAGATAACTTTTTCTTAACTGCTTCTACTCCTGTGTTGTGGGGTATTGAGGAATATAAAGACTGAACATCAATTGTCAACCATCTTGAATTTGGGTCCCAATTAGTTTCTTTTATGATGTTTAAGACTGTAGTAGAATCTTTTAAATAAGATTTTAAGCTCTTTTTTTAAATTCAATAATCTTTTACTGTTTTTCTTTTTTCCAATAAAACAAAAAACAAAACAATAAGTACAATACATTTCTAAGACTAGGGTAATGCGCAGATTCCCAACATTATCAATTTCTCAACACCGCTTCCAAGATGTGCATGCCTACATTTCCAAACTAACATATAAAAATCAGCATAGAGTGTCTCAGGTCATCGATGGCTGCCAAACTACAGTACATATATAAGTTTCTAGCCACGAAGCATAACTGTGCATTACAATACATATCAACAGGTAGGGGCAGAGGAGTGGCTGGTCGCAGGTACGGGCAGAGGAGTGGCTGGTCCCAGGTATCATAAAAACACATATACGAAGAAGAGTCAATTTTCCCGATGGAGATCTAGCTACTAAAATCCCAGACAACCTACTGGCATGCATCACAATCCTCCAATCATATAGATATTAACCACACAATAGCGAATATTCAGACATTCCGGCTTACCGAATATGGGGATTCAAGCCATCTACCCCATAAGTCGTGATATTTTTTCCCTGCTTTCCTGGCTAAGTATACATATTTCTCGTGAGAGGCCGTATCATTAACAAGTGACACCCAAGACTGTATTGTGGGAGCATCCTTGGCCAACCAGAGTTTGGCGATACACACCTTGGCCAGGCCAAAAACATTAATTACATAATGTCTGATAGGGGCGTCCAGTGCGTCCTCCTCCATAGCTGATAATACACAAGTCACCAGGGTACACACAACAGATGGAATTCCAGTTGACACCAGGGCACTAATGACACCAGACCAGAATGCCACAATCTTGGAGCAAAGCCAGATAATGTGCCAGAAATCTGCATCTAAACTGCCACATTTAGGACATCTGGTAGAGTGAGTACCCCCTATATGACATAGTCACACTGGTGTCATATATACTCTGTGTATAATAAACAGTTGAATTTGTTGATATCTAGTGGTGGTAGTGGATACTCAGAGAGCCTAATGCACCCTCCCATATCTCATCTGAAATTGATCCCAGGTCAGTTTCCCACTTATTTCTAAGAAGGGACAGATGGTCAGAGTAGTGAGACCGAAGCACACTTGTATAAATGTTGGATACCAAATGACCATTCCCTAGGCTCAATAACAGGGACCTGACTGGGGAGTCGATAATCACAGGAGGGATATCGGGAAACTGTGCATTAATCGCATGTCTCAATTGCAGGTAGCGGAAAAAATAGTAAGAGGGTACATTGTAATCCTGTTGGAGTTGCAGGAAGGATTTCAGTTTATCGCCATTATACAAGTGTCCCAGGGAGGTCACACCCCATCTCCTCCACACCGCCCCAGGCTGCAGCGAGGCCAGTTCTGGAAGACCAAGGACATTGTCCAACGGAGTATCTGGGTCTATGCCCTGGCCTAATAAGAGAACATGCACCTGTTTCCATACAAGAATGGCCTGTTTTATTATAGGGATCTTGGACAATTTAGAGTTCCCACAGAGCAACATTTGCAAGGGAGTGCCATCAAGATATTCCCGGAGAAACAGTTGTGAGTGTATAGCCAGAGTGTCTGAGTCAGTCACCCATAACCAAATGTGTGCCAACTGCGCAGCGTAGTAATAAAATTTAAAAATAGGGAGGGCTAAGACCCCCATCAGTCGTGGCCTGGACAAGCTGTCAAGCCTCAACAGTGCTCACCTACTGGCCCAGATCAAGGAAGATAGCAAACTGTCAATCTGACAGAATATTTTTAAGCTAATGAATATAGGCCATTGCTGGAGGACATACAGAAGCTTAGGTAGAAACACCATTTTCACCAAGTTGACCCTGCCCATCACCGTCAGAGGTAAATTCCCCCAAGTCCTGACCTTTGAGCGAAGGTACACAAGCTGAGGCATGATATTAAGAGAAATATAAGTACAGGGATCATTCGATACCCATATACCCAGGTACTTGAAAGAATCCACCCATTTAAGCGGGACATGGATCAAGGGGGTTACTGGGATAGGGCCCCTGAGTGGAGTAATGTTGGATTTATCCCAGTTTATTTTGAGCCCAGAGAAATGGCCATAGGCATTTATCAAGTTGAGGATAGTGGGCATAGAGGAAGCGTAATCATCAACAAATAATAAAAGGTCATCAGCGTATAGTGCTATTCTGTCCTCTTTCGCGCCCACCCTAATACCCAGGCTGTCTGGACTAGCTTTAATCAAACATGCCAGAGGCTCAATAGCAATGGCGAACAGAGTTGGGGACAGCGGGCAGCCTTGTCTCGTTCCCCTAGACAGGGGGAAGGAGTGGGACACATACCCGTTCACCGAAACTCTGGCCATGGGCAGGGAATATAGTAATTTAACATAGCTAATAAAGTTAGGACCCATGCCAAATCTACTCATAGTCTCCCATAGGAAGGCCCACTCCACCGAATCAAAGCCCTTCGCGGCATCTAAGGAGGCTATAATGGAGGAGCAGGCCTCCCCCCCGGGAAACCTGGAAATGAGTGAACAGGCGTCTCAAATTAACAGCAGTGGATTTACCAGGCATAAAGCCTGTTTGGTCAGGGTGAATGATTTTGGCTATAACACGGTTAAGTCTGGAGGCCAGGACCTTGGCCAGGATCTTAATATCCGTGGGCAGCAGGGAAATAGGACGGTATGATTCAACCCTCCTGGGGTCCTTATCCGGCTTAGGAATTACTATGATTAATGCCTCCGCCATAGACGAGGGAAGCATGTTTTGGGCAAAGATGGTATTATATAGGCTAAGCAGCTGGGGGGCAAAAAATTTGGCGTGCTTCTTATACAGCTCTGACGGGATGCCATCAAGGCCCGAGGCCTTACCATCAGGGGAAGCGGTGATCGCCATCTCAATATCTTCCAATGAAATCGGAGCATAAAGAAGAGCTCTGGCCTCATTGGAAATGCAGGGCAATTGAATTCCATCTAAATAATCACACAATTCTAGCGGGGAACAGGTTAATTTGGAACTATATAGCGCCTGATAATATGAAACAAATTCCACTACAATCTGGGGGGTGCGGTCCAGCACTGTCCTGGCCGAATCTATAACCTCCACCACCGTATGAGAGGAACGGTCCCCCCTTGCAAGATTAGCCAAATAAGAACTTGGTCTGTCCCCTGTAACATACTGGACATGCGAGGAAAAGAGAAGTCTGTGCTGGGTTTTCCCCCACAGATACTCCTTCCATTCTCCCTGAGCAGTGAGCCAGTCCAGCCTAGAGGCATCCAAGCCATCCTGCATATATACCTTTTCAGAAGCAACAACCCGGGTCTCCAATTCAGCTTCACGCTTCCTAAAGGAGGATTTAAGACTTCCCACTCGTTTAATCAAAGTCCCTCTCAGGAAAGCTTTAAATGTATCCCACAGTAGAGAGATATCGGTGGTGTCACTATGCATATCAAAGAACTCCAGCCAGCTAGCTTCCAGTTCAGATCCCTCACCCATATGCGTCAACCAGAACGGGTTAAATTTCCACACTGCCTGTCCTCGCTGACAGTCTAAATCAATATGTAACGATATAGGGGAGTGATCCGAAATACCCCTAGTCTCATACCTAACACTGTAAACTTTAGGCAAGAGTTCCCGAGAAAGGGGAGCCAAGTCTATCCTAGAGAAGGAAGAGTGAGAGTGTGAAAAACATGAGTACTGCATCAGATCGGGGTACTTCAATCTCCAGGGATCAACCAAACCCAGCTCAGAGACCGTGTCTGCAAACGAAGATCGCCTAGGCAGAGGGATGGAAGATGCCGCAGATAACCTATCCATCTCATGGTTTAAGAAAATACAATATGAGAGTGCGCTTATCAAATCCGATGTAGATTTTATTTTTTTATTTTTTTATAATAATAAAAAACTTTTTATTGTATCCATACAATTCTATATAATCTAATATCAGCCGGCCGGCTATATACAAAACTTATTTCCAATAAAAAATACTGACATAATTTTAAAACATCGGATTTGATAAGCGCACTCTCATATTGTATTTTTTTGTCTATATTGGGGTAAATGACCTAGTACCCCTGAGAGAGCTGCTGCCGAATCCGACAATTGCAGCGCCAGGAACACTGTGCTGTCATGGTTTAAGACATTGTTAAAGTCACCCATACAGATAGCGGCTACCCCAGGGGATGCAGCCATAAAAACAGATGCCTTTTTAAGCACATCGTGCGAGTATGGATGGGGCACATATACAGCCAGCAACAGTAGGGGGACGGAGTTAATTTTACATTTTAAAAACACATATCTACCCCATTGATCCGTCTGCACACTATCAAACGAGAAGGGAACAGATTTTTTAATTAGGATCGACACTCCCCGGGACGCAACGATATGCATGGAATGAAAAGCCCACCCCACCCATGGCTTCTTGAGAGACATAATTTTAGTACCTACTAAGTGGGTTTCCATCAGGCAAGTAATATCCGATGCGTAGTGCTTGATCTGTCGAAGTACTAGGAAGCGCTTGATTTTGTCATTGATCCCCCTTACGTTCCATGACAGAAGCGTAACCAAAGCTATAACAAAGCATCCATTTAATGAAGCAGAGCACCCGCGACCAGCCATCTCCAGCACACAGTAAAAACAATATGCCCGCAATGAGTCGCGACAGAAACATAATAGAAATAAGCACAATGCACACCTGGAAATAAAAACAAAAAAATAACATTATCTGTAAATAACGCCCAGCCCCACCCCGTATACCACTAAAAACTTGCAGCATACCTGGTTCCCTAACAATCAAAATTCCCTAAACACTAACTATAAGAACTACCACAGAGAAATACCTTTACATACTCTACTGGTATAAAAACAAAAACAAAATCCAATATCCAATCGGAGGCCAAGAATTTAATGACCTTAAGGCAGGAGAAACTCCCAGCTAAAGTCAAATATCCCCCTAGGCCATCCCAGCAACCCCGACTAAGAAAAACTAGGGATCACACAATGGGACGAACACAGAGCAGATGGCCCAGAAAATAAATAAATAAATAAATAAATAAATACATATATATATATATATATATATATATATATATATATATAAACACAAATTCCCAAGTGCGCTAAGGTGGAATGTATTTACACACTTCTTCCAGCGTTAATTTCGTCGGAATGTAGACTGGAGGATATTTAAATCTGGGGACCTGTTACAGACACCCCTCACCAGAATAGTCACCCAAACAAGAGGCCAACAGGTCAATTAATAAAAAGTTATTTTAATAACGTACAATTGAACATATGGATTTTTACACACTTCACAATATAAAATTGTATAAATAAAATACAACCAAAAGAATACACAGCCAACACGTTTGTAAGATGGATCCTAGATACTCCCTCACCTTTTACAAGGTGCGAGCTCGACAGGGAGCATCTTCACAAACTAGGTTGTGATCCTTTGACTGACAAACCCACTGCGTTTCGTCTTATCGACTTCATCAGGGGCAACGAGTATAGAAAAAGGGGGTAATTTGCTCACGATGGATTTGTATAAAGGATCATTGCCTCAAATAAAAGTTTATTCAAAGTTTTTCTATGTCGGAACTTAGTAAATGGAGCTCTTATATCAAGGCTCCTGAAAAATGTTCCTTCTAAGAATTATAGTCAATTAGGTGGTGATGTTTTATATGGACTACCTTAAAGCTAATTAGGTGTAAATCCTTATAGGACTGCCTAGAGGAATTATTGATTTTAGTCTCTTAGGAGTGCTGACAACCGAATATCGGCATTTTTGTAAACTACCTAAAATATGGTATCCAATTTTTTACAATCGAGACTATTTCTGATTCAAATGTTGACCCTCATATAATAAAACTCAAGAGTTAAAAGGCTGGCTTGACAATCTCAAAAGTATAAATGATGTGGCTTCCTCAATAGGTCTCACAGAGTAGATCCTGGGAGAAGTTTTGCTGCATGTGGAATTCTGTGACTTCCAGGATACACAACTTGTTCCGGTGCCCTGCTTGCAAATAGCATGTAGTGAAAATGAAAAAAGCCGGCACTTTTAGAGACTCTATGAAAGAACTTGACACAGCACAGCAGCTATAGTCAACGTTTCAGGACAAAATCCTTTTATCAAGACCAACTGCACAGTGAAAATACAAACATATAAATACATTACCAATCGCCGCGTGTGAGCACCATCCTCCGCTCTCCGGGACTCTCAGTGACGTCATGGGCGCGCGCCGGCGACCCTGCATCCACGGGGGCGGAGCTAATGTGAAGTATAACCGAAGGATAAAATTGTGCAAAGGATAAAATTGCCTGTTTTGAACAGACCCACAGTGATCTGATACATTCAGACACGTCACGACAACTTGTGGACAAGTTAACGGCTGATCTGGCGAAATATAGGACTGATCTTATTGAATTCAAAAAAGCTAAGCGGAACACAGTTGATAGAGACTATCAAGAAAATCTGGTGTACAGCTGGGCATATAACTGCAATACCAACAGTGGTAAAAAACCAAGATATAGACGCCAAAGAAAATTCAACACAGATACTGATAACTCCAGTGCCATTTCCTCCAGTGAGCCGGAATGTGCAGGCAGTCAACAGTCCAAAAACTCCTCAAAACCCCCGGCAGGGGTGACAACAAGGGGCCAGAGAAACCCCAGAAAAGGAGGTACACCAGGCGCGGCGGACAGTGGGCGCGCCAAATCCAAAAAAACTGCGAGCAAGAAAGCCTAGTCTTTAATCTGTCATCTAGGACTCTCACGCAGGATGAAATTTCGGTGCTTAACAAGGGGCTTTTGTATGTCCCTACGCATAACCCTGATGCCTTTTGTAATAAAATTGATCTATATAAATTTGGACGCAGACTACGTCTGAAAGAACATTTTGCAGAAACTCAACAGAAGACATCTGAGGTACCTACACTATTCAAGCCTTCAACCTTTGATCCGGTTTCTCACAACACCACTATCAAATGCTTTATCAATTTCATGAACAATATCTACGATGAGACCCAACCAGCAAACACCACAAGTGGTGCTAATTTATCTGCTGCAGAACATAGAGCTTTAAAAGCATTAGGTTCATATTCTGATATAGTCATACGCCCTGCAGATAAGGGCAGGGTGTTGTGGTACAAGATCTTATGGCCTACAAGTCTGAGATCTATATACAACTTGCAGATACACGTACGTATCATCTGTTGCTTGAAGATCCGACTGTCAAGTATAAAGCAGAAATAGACGCATTACTTAGTGAAGCGGTTGTCACTAATGTGATTGATGCCAAGACACAAGCGATTTTGTCTCAGGATTGGCCGGTCATTCCAGTGCTATACACAATCCCGAAGCTACACAAGAACCCTACATGCCCTCCTGGCCGTCCTATTATTGCGGCCCGTGAATCTTTATACTATATGACCTTTAAGTATTTGGATATGTTTCTCCAGCCGATCGTAAGTGAGCAAGCTACTTGTCTTAAAGACACCACTGCCTTTTTGACTCAAATTCTGGCACTAACTCCATTGCCAGACAAATATCTTATGTGCACAGTAGATGTCGTTAGCCTATACACCAACATCCCCCATCATCAGGGTATAGAGGCTATCAGACGCTGTATCACTGGCAACACGAGATATACTGGGCCAGATGTCAATTTTTTCATTCAGCTTTTAGAGCTCACTTTGAAACGCAACTATTTTATCTTCGACGGTAAACTGTATCAACAACAGTCAGGGTGTACGATGGGTTCTTGTGTAGCTCCCAGCCTGGCTAACCTGTTCATGTGTGAGGTAGAAAAGGATCTGTTTCTCATGAACCCCATGGTGTCGAGTAAGATTAAGTCATACCATCGCTACATCGATGATATCTTTATCCTGTGGTCAGGTACAGAAGAGGGATTCAATAGTGCCATGAGTCATGTTAATTCATTAGACACCTCTATCAAATTCACTTTCTCTTCCAGTTTTGACACTATTCATTATCTAGATGTTACGGTCACACAGGATCACAACCATTGCTTACATACGACACTTTATGTAAAAGACACAGACAGGAACACCACCTTACACGCCAATAGTCATCACCCTCCTGCCATGAAATGGGGATTGCCCTATTCCCAATTTCTAAGGATTTATCGCATTTGCAGTGACAGTACGGATGCAAGCAATCAGATTGATATTATGTTACGCAAGTTTTTGATTAGCGGTTACAAACTTAAATACCTTAAAAAAGCTAAGGAAAAGGTACTAACCAAGAACCGTAGTGATTTACTCCAAAAAAGTGCTTTTACGGACTCCAGAGACCGAATAGTGTGGCCACAGGACTTTTCTACTAATAGTGTCTACACGGCCAGCTAAGCCAAGCGGATCTGGCCTATCATATCAAATGATAAAGCACTACCTACTTTTAAATAATCTTCCATTCTCCCAGCATTCCGCAGGGGCAGAAACATTAAGGACATCATTATACACAATGATATTTCCAATTTCAACAAGGTGACCTCTACACATTTCCTTACACGCAAACCAGGCAATTACAAATGTTTGGGCTGCACCACATGCAGTTGTCTAGAAACGGGACAATTCTTTCAAAACCCGAGATCGGGTAAGAAATTCACGATTAATGCCCCATATACATGTTCCAGTCATTTTGTTATCTATTACATCAAATGCCCATGCGGACTCCTCTATATTGGGAAAACCATCCGCCAATTCAAGGAAAGGATAGCCCTCCACCGATCAAGCATTAGAGCAGCTTTGGAGGGGAAAGGCTCTGACCAACCAGTGGCTCGCCACTTTAAATATTGCCATCATAACTTAGCGTCAATTCGCTATAAAATCATAGATGGAGTGCCTGAATCCAAAAGGGGTGGAGATCGTGGTAAAATTTTATTACAGAAAGAAGCACGCTGGATCTATACCCTACAAACAGTCAAACCACTGGGTTTGAATGAGATTCTTTCCTATACATGTTTTTTATAATTGTGTAGTAACTCCTGGTTTACTGTTTTTATGTAGCTTCAGTTAGTGCATGTGAAGGACATTTACTGCTATTAAGGGCCTCATGGCAGTTGCCTCTTTAAGCATAGTGCTATATAGCATTGTCTGTATCTACCGATTGGTTTACTGAGTGATAGTTATAGTGCCCAGGACTGATACAGGTCTTTATCTTACAGTGTCAATCGCATCTGATGGGTTGTGTTACGCTATCCCTCTTTGATGTATATGCTCCAATTGTTCATTTATTTTAGAGTATATTTAGACCGGTTCATTCTCTATACTGGTTTTTGCGCTGATGCTCTAAGTTACCCATGTGTATTGTATACATCTAATGCATTCTCATTGTTTGGTATGTGCAGCCGGGTTTCCATGGTGATGGGTTATACTTCACATTGGCTCCGCCCCCTGTGGATGCAAGGTCGCCTGCACCGGCGCGCGCCTATGATGTCACTGAGAGTCCCGGAGAGCGGAGGATGGTGCTCACACGCGGTGATTGGTAATGTATTTTATATGTTTGTATTGTCACTGTGCAGTTGGTCTTGATAAAAGGATTTTGTCCTGAAACGTTGACTATAGCTGCTGTGCTGTGTCAAGTTCTTTCATAGAGTCTCTGAAAGTGCCGGCTTTTTTTGTTTTTATATATATATATATATATATATATATATAAACAAACCCCTCCCGAAACAGCACTCACATATAGCATAACATGTATTCAGGAAACAATATACTTGTTAGCGGAGAAACTAAGTGCAGGAGTTCAATCATCGGCTAATGCCCGCTGTGCCGGGAAGCGTCTATCCAGCCACACCGATGCTTCGCGGGGAGTCATGAAGAATTTCGTTTCTCCGTCTGAAACCACCCGCAGATTAGACGGTAAGAGCATGGCATAAGGGAAATTCAGATCTCGCAGCCTACGTTTCACAGGAACTAATTGAGCCCTAACTTTTTGAACGTCAATGGCAAAATCCGGAAAGACTTAAATCGGGGTTCCATTCCACCTGAGAGGACCCTTAGTGCGGGCCAATTTCAAAATCACATCCCTATCCCGATAATGAAGGAGCTTGGCTATAAAAGTACGGGGAGGTGCCCCTGGGGGTAATGGACGTAGCGGGACTCTATGAGCACGCTCCACTGCAAAATGTGAGGTAAACTCCTCCGCTCTAAATGCATCCAACAGCCAGCGTTCAAGAAATTTTTCGGGGGAGGCATCCTCCTCCTTTTCAGGCAGGCCAACGAAGCGGACATTATTCCGTCTCAATCTTCCCTCCACATCCGTCATCTTTTTGTGCACATCTGACATCTGGGATTCCAGAGTAGTGGTACGCCTACCGAGTGGTGAAACAGTGTCCTCCAGCGTGTAAATGTGTGTTTTAACTTCACCGACCCTTTCCCGCACTCGCTGAAGGTCCTGGTGTATAATAGATAAGTCCGCCGGGACCTGCCCGATCTTGACGGCCAAGCGGGCTTCGCCGGCAGTGACCGCATCAAGCACTTTCTGTAGAGCGGAATCTTTGGCCTCCACAGATGAGGAGCTATTAGAAGGTGACGACGGTGGCGGTGACGAAGCCGACTGTGCATCCCTCCCCACGTTGGGTTCGTACCGGAGGGTTCCTGGCATATTTCTCTAATTTTGCTGTGGCCGCAGTGTTCTGGTGTTGTCTGACCATCATGGCCGAACTAGCGGCGGAAATCAAAGAAATTTTAAACAGTCCCGTCACCCACTCGCACGGAAATGTAGTATATCAAAACTTTCCAGATGCTGCTCACAAAGAAATATAGTATATCAGAATTGTCCAGCCGCTGCTTGTGAATAAATGTAGTATATCAAAACCGATCAATTACCGCCTGTGAGTATAATTAGTATATCAGAACTGTCCAGTTGTTGTGCAAGAGACCTAGAGGATAAATACAGTGGGCCACTCACACAATCCAGGAGAAATGTCACAACAGGGTAACCCCCAGCATAGAAGATATTTGCAGCATGTACTGAAGTCTAATAAATCCTTAAGCAGCCTGCCCAACTGTATCAAATGCAAAGTGTGAGGTGTTGAGTAACAAGGGGTTAATCTGGCACAGTCCCACTGTATGGTGCAGAGCAGGCAGCATGTACGGGAGTAAGGGGGCACCTGCAAAGCCCCCCCTGATCACATTCCGTCTCCCAAGCCGCTTCAGAGGTCGCCCTGGAGGTCAACAAGGGAGCCGGAAGGTAAAGGCAAGAGCCGCAGGACAGAGGAAGGAGAGCAGCGGCGGCACCCGCGGCAGCTCAGCGGGAGATCCCGCGGACACTCACCACGGCACTGGCAGGGTCGCGCAGGTCATATAGCAGTGCCTCCCGGGATCCGGCTCTACACGGCGGCGGCAGCAGAAGCGGGTGCAGGCCGCGTACAGGGTGCAGGGCGGCGGCCGGATACGATCCTCCAGCGCGGTGAAGCTGGAGAGCTGCGTTCCACGTGACAAGGCAGGCCCAGGAACTCTGCACACTTAATCAGGCCAGTCGCAGCGGGAAAGGGACAAACGGGTCCCAAATCAGCACAGGGGCCCCTCCACTCCCTTAGACAGGTATCGGGGCAGCTTTTAGGCCCAGGGGGGACACAGGATAGGTCTGCAGGATATTAAAGCTGGAGAGCTACACAGCCTGTGTGCTGCTCCATGTCCGCCGAAGCCACGCCCCCCAATATTTTAAGTTCTTATCATATTTTTGCATTTTCAATTCTATAAAGTGTGAGAGATTAGCTGTTAAGGAGTCAATCCCTGATATAATTTTCTAATATCTTACTTTGTGATTTGGATAGTTGCCTGTTTGTGATGTTGATGGTTCCTGTCAGTTCCCTTCTGGTGGATTGAACTGATTTTTCCTTTTTTTTGGTGATCCTCCCTCTGCCCATCTTTCTTTTTCTCCATTATATAACCTTTTCTTTATACCTTGTAGGGAGTCTATTCTGTGGTGAAGCTCTTCTTTTCTCTGGATATATTGGAACTGTGTCCCCCTTTTCTGATCTAAAAAATGCCTTCTTGTTGAAGACGGTGGTGAAAACAAGGGTTCATACCTATTTTTGGTCGGGAGCAGTTCATTTTGTTCTTTAACTCTATCCTGAGGGGCAAACCTTGCTGGTCCTCTTCTATTTCTATTAACTTCCTGCCATTCGCCATTTTTCTGATAATTCCTATAACCACTTATAGATCTATCTCTGTTGTGATTGTTACTTTGATACCTATATCTGTTAAACTGACATTCCTGTGGTTCTCTAGTACTGTAGTTTCTGTCCAATTTTGTACCTTATTGTTCTCATAATCCCTTTTGTCCCTAATGAACTTCTTTTGTTTTCTTAATATATAATTTTCCAGTTTATTTAATCTATTTTGTGCAAATTCTACTACCTTTTTAAATGTTTCATTATTCTCAAACTTGATATACCTTTGAGAAAGTCACGTGAGCTTGACAAAATGCGTTAGGACTCCTCCTTCATCGTTGTCATTCTCATACAATCTGGTACAATCACAGTCTCCGGTTACGTGTCCATCTTGAGATGGGGGAGTTACCAGCCTGCGCTGCCCGGTAGCAGTTGTGCACACGGCCGGCCGGCATCCACGATTGACAGCATCTCTAATTGGAAGTGATCAAGCAGCCGCACACGAGGTGAGCACAGCCCTGCACCAGATCTCCCTTGCAATAGGACCAGGTAACCAGCGTTGTGGGGCACCACATATACCGGTTCTGTTAGCTTCCTTCCAGTCGCAATTTGCATATACACAGCTGCTCCCCACCCGATATTATCTGCTATAAAAGTGCACTTTCTACCATATAGACGTGTTTGGAATTCCCTGCCCGAGGGAGTTGTAATGGCGGAATCTGTCAACACCTTTAAGAATGGGTTAGATAAATTCCTAATGGATAAGGATATCCAGGGGTATGGTGCATAGTCATGCATTATAGTTACTATAAATAGGGATAAAATGCAATGGCTGACAGCAGCATCAGTCAGAAATTTTAGTCAAATCATCATGCATAGGAGACCACAAATAGGTTGAACTCGATGGACAATTGTCTTTTTTCAACCTCAGATACTATGTTACTATGTTACTATGGACTGTTTGTGAACGGAAAAAGTGATTTTACAGGACACTTCATATTCACTGTGATTCATTTCACAAAATTGTGAGAGACTGGTTGATTATCCAGCTACCAAATTTCCTCACCTAAAAGCGATGAGAGTAATGGACACTTTGTTCTTATATTTATAGTTGTTACATTTATAAATAGTCTATGTTCTAATGTTGCCCAATTCAAATTGATACCTTTTATTTATTGATTCCCTGGCTATGTCAGATTACTGTGCACAGTATTTTTATTAAATTGCTTTGTATTTATATATAAAAATATTTTGTATGCATTTATCAGAATAGTCTATTGTCTCACTGATACACAGTGGCAGGTCCGGCGCTACCCGCTCAGCAAAGGGATGCAAAGCAGGTAGGCTTGCTTTGAATCCCTGTGCTGTGCCTGGGACCCTGCTGCTGCCGGCTGCTGTGCCTGTCACATCTTTTGACAGGCAGCGGCGCCGGCAGCTTGAGCCTCCTCCTACACCTCCCCCCGCCTTCCTGCAGTGTCCATGTCCTGCCCGAAAAGGGGGCGGAGCTACACAGTGCCGAGGGGCAGAGCTACACGGGACCAGGCTTCAGTGCAGAGGAGGACAGAAGCTGCTTGTGCTACTACAAATCCGGCCAGCCAGCCAGATGGTATGTTGAGAGAGTGAGTGAGTGAGAAGGTGTTTGTTTGTGTGTGTGTGTGTGTGTGTGTGTGTGTATCAATGTGTGTGTGTATCTACAGTGTGTGTGTGTGTGTGTGTGTGTGTACCAGCGCCATAACTACGTGTGTGCCAGGTGTCCCCTCTCCTTCCGCATTGGCTGCCCGGCGCTGCTGTGAATGCTGGGATGCGCTTCCCTCATTCCAACATTCACAGCGGCGGCCAGCCAATGCCGAAGGAGAGGGGACTGCTGCAGCAGCCCCTCTACCAAGGACGTAGCGCTGCTGCGGCTCCAGTCCAGGGGGACGCTGTCTGCCATAATGTGTAAAAAGGGGGAAGCTGTCTGCAATAATGTGTAATAAGGGGGACGCTGTCTGCCGTATTGTGTAATAAGTGGGATGCTGTCTGCAGTAATGTGTAATAAGGGGGACGCTGTCTGCCGTAATGTGTAAAAGGGGGGCGCTGTCTGCCGTAATGTGTAAAAGGGGGACGCTGTCTGCCGTAATGTGTAAAAAGGGGGACGCTGTCTGCCGTAATGTGTAAAATTGTGGACTGGCGGCTGTAATGTGTAAAAGGGGCTCCTTCTGGTGTAGTGGCGCTACTGTGCAGCGTAATTTGAATAATGGAGACTACTGTGCACCGTAGTATGAATTGGTATTATTTTGTGGCCACGTCCCTTACCCATGAAGCCACGCCCTTATATATTTTTTGTGCGCCTACGGTGCACACTGCCCCAGTCTTGCATAGGAGGGGTAGAGCTATTATGTGTATAAGTGCCACTAGTACTGGGGCTATTGTGTGAATCAGTGGTGCTACTACAGGGGCTATGTGTATAAGCGGTGCTACCACAGAGGATATTATGCGTATAAGTGGTACTACTACTACAGGGTCTATTTGTATAATCGGTGGTACTACAGGGGGTATTATGTTTATAATCGGTGCTACTACAGGGGCTATTATGTGTATAAACCGCACTTCTATGCGCGGGGTAATGTGAATAAGATTGTGCTACTGTGTGGCGTAATTTGAAATGGGAGTACTATTGTGTGGTACCACCACTTCCTTGTGAGACCACACCCCTTTTTTGCAGCACGCTGTCCCTTCGTAAACTATGGGAGGGCGCAAATTTATAGTTTGCAGGGGGGCGCTAAACACCCTAGCACCGGCCCTACACAGTGGTATTTATATTCAGCTGCATATTCTTCTATCGTCCACAAATCCCAGGCGCAGTTGATCGATCCTTTTTTTGTCCTTGCATTATTATTAAAAACCTGCAGGGGTTTATTTGCATCAGCGAATGGGAGCTGCGGTGATTTGAGGAATCTTTCCAGCTGACAATGTTTGGTTTTTGAAATTCAGCATCTAGGTTATTTTTTTTATAATATTCTCAAACTTAAGTAAACTGGATTCGATGTTAAGCATTTCTTCCTCAATCTTTTTTAGTTCTTTCTTTCTTTCTAAAATTAGCAATTCAATTAATTTCAAGGATCGTTCCTCTAAAATTTTATTCCAATTTGTCATAAATTCTACATTCAAATTCCCAATTGTAGGGTTTTTTAAAAGTCGTAATCCTCTCGGTACTCTAGCCACTTCTATATATTTTTCTAATGTGATGATGTCATACCAACTTTTCAATTCACATGCTGACAGTTTTTCCATACCATTAATGAGGTTATAGAAATCCTCCTCCTCTCTGTTCACACCCATTTCCACTACATCTATCTTCCTTAAAAATATTTTTACTGTTTTGTGTCCATTTAGACCTTTTTCTAAATATAGGCATCTTCCTTTGAGCAGCAATCAGGTTGAAAGGCAAGAAAAATAGTAATACTGAGTTTTCCTTATGCGCTATTCTGAATGATATAGTAGACTCCGATCAATAATTATGCCGGGGTAGTATGTTATTAAATAATGTACTGTTAATGAGCAGTTTCCCCCAAATTAGGCCTCTTGCCAATAGGCCTATAGAGATTAATGCAAATAGTTGTTTATGGGGTGCGCTCTGAGTTCAATGGATCTTACCAATATGGATGTGAACTGTGGATGTTCTATATACCTCATATAATGACACCCAAAGTTTATAATACAATTTGATTGTTAAAATACAAGTAAAACTTCAAGAATTCAATTTAAGTACATTCTCTTACATAAAAAAGAAATTTCAACTGTTCAAGGGTTTTATCTGCCCATGCAATGTTTTGTTAATACAATGATTAAAATAAAAAATTGTTGTTTCACCCAATGCGTTTTATCTATGGTGGCTTCATACGGGATGTGTTTTGGTGTAAAAAAGGAAAAAATAATATTTTATCATACAGCACAGAAGTATATAAAATTTATACAATCAATAGTTAAAATAGATTACATTATTTTTAACATATCTGGTATCCAATTTCCTCCACATAATTTTTATAGTTTTCTAATTTTACCATATACTTTTTACAACCAGAATAATAAATAATGCTCATCAGATGAAAGACTCTATAGTTATCTAAATATTGTTTGAACAATTTACTTACTATATGTCCTATTATTGGACTCTCTTCTAGAGGAAACACCATAAGTGAGAGTAAACAATATACTTACTATTTGTCTTATTATTGGACTCCCATTTTGTGGGAACAGAAAAATTCCTCACTCATAAATGGACCACCGTAAGTAAGAGCAAATAATTATGCCTAAATGGATAAAAACATAAATTTAAAGTTTTATTATATTTTTAATATTTGTAGTATTATTTTTGCTCCAATATAGACCTTCTATATAGTATGTAATGGAATGGGTAGAGTACTTACTACTAACACAGTCTCATGTGGATTTCATTGGTGGATAACAGTTGACTTGGTTTCTTAAAATTCCTATAAGTAAATTATTTTATATTTATATTCTATATTTAAACCATTGCATTAACCACATTATAAAATTTCCTCATTAGGGATAAAAGTGGATACCTACTTTGGACATAAACTGACATAAATAATCTTCAATAAATTTTAAGTTATTTTTAGTAATGCTTTTAAACAGTTGTCCAGAATCTAATGCGACCTATTAGAAAATGATATTCAATTAGATTGATCTCATTTTATACTAAGCTTTTTAACATTTGATTTAAAAAATATATTGTGCATACCAGCAGCAGTCAATCACATCTGTGAGGTCTGGAGTCCAAGAGCAGAGTGAATTCTGATCCCTAAGGGCTCTCTATTTAAACCCCCTGGGCTGTTACATCACCTCCTGTTTCATAAATATTGGATTTTTTATTTAACATAGTAACATAGTATCTGAGGTTGAATAGAGGCAAATTGCCCATCGTGTTCAACCTGTTTTAAGTTGTGATGATTCTACATACTTGCTAAATAATGTTTTATGACTAGTTAGCTACTATAACTCATGTTACCCCCGGATTAACCACGTTGATATTTTAAGTATTATAACCTTGGATAGCTTTTTCATTCAGAAATGTATCCATTCCTTTTTTAAATCCAATTACAGAGTCCGCCATTACCACCTTCCCTGTCAGGGAATTCCACATCCTGATTGCCCTAACAGTGAAGAACCCTTTCCTCCGTTGCGTTCGGAACTTTCTCTCCTCCAGTCGCAACGAGTGCCCACGTGTCCTAAACTGCGTTCTTTTAATAAATAATTCCTCTGATAACTCTTTGTGATGTCCCTTTACATATTTGAAGATATTAATAATATCTCCTCTAAGGCGCCTCTTTTCTAGTGTATACATATTCAGCCTAGTAAGTCTTTCCTTATAGTCCAGTCCTTCTAGGCCTTTAATCAATTTAGTAGCTCGCCTTTGAACACTTTCGAGTTCACTGATGTCTTTTTTATACAATGGTGCCCAAAACTGAACACAATATTCCAGGTGCGGACGTACCAATGCCTTATACAGCGGCATGATTACATCCGAGTCCCTTATCTTAATTCCCCTTTTTATGCACACTAGCACCTTACTTGTTTTCTTTACTGTGTTTTGACATTGTGTACGGTTATTAAGCCTATTATCAATGAATACCCCCAAATCTTTTTCCAACTCTGTTTCCCCTAGGCGTTCCCCATTTAATATGTAGGATGCAAGTTTGTTTTTAGTCCCAAAATGAATAACCTTGCATTTGTCTGTATTGAACCTCATTTTCCATTTAGACGCCCAGAGTTCAAGTTTATATAGATCATTCTGCAAGGACTCCACATCCAATTCTGAACTAATTACCTTAAACAGTTTAGTATCATCTGCAAAGATTGACACTGTGCTTTCCAGGCCTATTTCTAGGTCATTGATAAATATGTTGAACAGTAGTGGTCAGAGTACGGACCCTTGTGGTATTCCGCTGACTACTGGGGACCAGGTTGAGGACTTCCCGTTGACCACTACTCGCTGTACCCTGCTATCCAACCAGCTGCTTATCCATGTGCAAATAGTTTTTCCTAGGCCAGTCTCCTTTAATTTGATCATCAGTCTCCTGTGAGGAACTGTATCGAAGGCCTTTGCAAAATCTAGGAAGACCACATCCACTGCTTTTCCTTGATCAAGATTATTGCTCACTTCATCGTAGAAGCTAATTAAGTTAGTCTGACATGACCTGTCCCTCACAAACCCATGCTGGTTCTTGCTAATAATCCTAGCGGACTTTAGATACTCCTGTATGATGTCCCTTAGAATTCCTTCCAATATTTTCCCCACTATAGATGTTAAACTAACTGGTCTGTAGTTTCCCGGAAGATTTTTGGATCCCTTTTTAAATAATGGCACTACCTCAGCTATATGCCAATCCTTTGGTATCATACCTGATCTAATTGAACTATTGAAAATCAAGTATAGGGGTCGTGCTAGTTGTGAACTAAGCTCCATAAGAACCCTCGGGTGAAGTCCATCAGGACCAGGTGATTTATTAATCTTAATTTTGCTTAGTCTCTCCCGGACTACTTCTTCGCTTAAACAAATATCTAACCATGAATCATTACTGTCACAATTGTTATGCTCTACTCCCACCATCAGTTCTTCACTGGTGAATACTGATGAAAAGAATTTGTTCAGTATTTCCGCTTTTATTTCATCATCATTTATCAATTCTCCTAATTCATCTTTTAATGGACCTATATTCTCCTTTTTTAATCTTTTACCATTTATGTATTTAAAAAAATTTTAGGATTGGTTTTACTCTCTATAGCGATTTGCTTTTCATTTTCCATTTTAGCTGCTCTTATTGCTTTTTTTGCATTTCTTATTACACTCCTTGTAATACTTGAAAGACTCCTCCTTTCCATTAGATTTAAATGCTTTGAAAGCCGGCTTTATTTAATCCATTTCTGCCTTAACCTTCTTGTTAAGCCACATCGGTTTGAGTTTAATACTCCTGTGTTTACTCCACAAGGGAATAAAGTTATGAATATTGCTATCCAGCAACCCTTTTAAAACATCCCACATTTCCGAAGTGTTCTTGTTATTAAACAGAACCTCCCACTCTATATCGTTAAGTGCACATCTAAGCATACTGAAATTAGCCATACTAAAATTAAACTTCTTAATTTTCTACTTTGAGTATTTCCATATCTTACCAAAGGTAGATTATTATTAAGTGGACCTTAAATATTCATAGGTGGTCAGTGAAATTTATTTAGCTGGCATGCATGGACTTAATAGTCTGTTTTGCGTTCCAGGGGTGGGACCTCCACTTCATGGTAGCGCTCCAAGCCTCTTTGTGTGTGCGTGAAATCATGCATCACACGTGCATCATGTGACTGATCACATGGGGACAATAAAGGACACTGATTGGTAGTAACAATCACAACAGAGATAGATCTATAAGTGGCTATAGGAATTATCAAAAAAATGGCAAATGGCAGGAAGTTAATAGAAATAGAAGAGGACCAGCAAGGTTTGCCCCTCAGGATAGAGTTAAAGAATGAAATGAACTGCTCCCAACCAAAAATAGGTATGAACCCTTGCATTCTCCACCATCTTCAACAAGAAGGCATATTTAGATCAGAAAAGTGGGACATGGTTCTAATATACCCAGAGAAAAGAAGAGCTTCACCACAGAAAAGACTCCCCACAAGATATAAAGAGAAGGTTATACAACAGAGAAGAGGAAAGAGGGGCAGTGGGAGGATCACCAAAAAAAAGGAAAAATCAGTTCAATCCACCAGAAGGGAACTGACAGGAACCATCAACATCTCAAACAGGCAACTATCCGAATCACAAAGTAAGATATTAGAAAAAGGAATAAAATTTGCTCCTGATTCTCACATCAATAGATTTGACTTATTTGTGGATCTAACTAAATTTGTTAGTTATTATGACTTTACAATGATATTTCCTTTAAAACCCAATACAAAAATTAGCATATGAACCAATTAAAAAACCATTAGTCTTGTGCCGCTCTAAATATTACCCAGTGGAGTCAAAAGGGAGTAATATAGACATATTTTCTGATTGTGTAAAAGAAGAATTTGGGAAAATAAAGATCAGCAGTCAACATGGTCAGAAATGTAATCTTAATACAATAGAAAAACAAGCAATAAAACAATTAAAAACAGACACCTCAATTGTAATAAAGTAATAAAGCAAGCTGATAAGGGGAAAGCAGTCCCCTGGGAGACCAATTATATCAGAGATCGGCTCCTTAGCAGCTAATCTCTCACACTTTATAGATTTAAAATTGCAAAAATATGATAAGAACTTAACATCTTATTTAAAAGATTTTACTACAGTCTTAAACATCATAAAAGAAACTAATTGGGACCCAAATTCAAGATGGTTGACAATTGCTGTTCAGTCTTTATATTCCTTAATACCACACAACACAGAAGTAGTAGCAGTTAAGAAAAGTTATCTGAAGATGATGAATTGTCAGTGAAAGAATGAATATTTATATTGGACAGTATTACATTTATTTTAAAACATAATTATTTTAAGTTTGAGGGTTTGTTTTTTTCTTCAAAGCCAGGGCACAGCCATGGGTACAAAATGTGTACCTGCTTACGCTAATGTACTTATGGGTGAATGGGAAAAAAAATTTGTTTATGATACAAACTGGGAAAAAAACATATAAAAATGTATAAAAGGTACATAGATGATCTAATTGTTATCTGGACATGAGATTTTGAAAGTATTGAAAAATGTATAGAATATATCAACAATAATTCCTTCAATTTGAAATTTACCTACAAAACAGATGTAAAAAGTATAGATTATCTGGATCTTAAGTTAGAAAATGTATCGTCAGGCATAATAGAAACTTCCACATTTTTTAAAGAAACGGATGGCAATAGTTACATCCCTGCAGATAGTTGTCATCATTACAATTGGAAATGGAAACACAATGTACCTTATGGACAGTTCCTTCGAATCAGAAGGAATTGTAGTGATGACATCCAATATTGGGAACAAACTGACCAACTGCTCAAAAGGTTTCTTGAAAGAGGTTATTATAAAGATCATATTAAGGAAGCAAGAAATAAGCCTTATAAAAGAAATAGATTAGATCTACTAAATCCCAATATTGAGAAAAGAACAGACACTACCAACAGACCCTTCATAACTCAGTATAACAAAAAAAAACAAATTTAGAAAATTACAGAAGAGAGTTGGGGTATCTTACAAAAGGATCCAATTTTGGTCCCCCATCCTCCTTCCAAACCTGATCACATTTCGTAAAGTTCAGACCCTTAAAAATGTTCTAGCTCCAAGTAACTTAAGACCTATAGAAACAGTCAGTATTGGGTAATTTAAGCCCTTTGATTAGATGTATAATTGGCTTTAGCTGTAGCCTTTGTTAATTAGACATAGTATACTGTGTGTTTGCCATCAGTTATGGTGCAGTTGTCTGAGGGGGCAGTTTTCTGAGTTTAGAAATATAAGAAGTTTTGAAATTACAAAGTTAGGTAATTTAAAAAAAAACAGTTAAACCAACAGTTGAACAATCATTGAAAAACATTGGAAACCAGGTAATTTCACCATTTAACTTGCATTTTCCTTAAACACTTACAGTACCTATCTATACTTTTATCTTTAAAAACACCATGTTCCACAAACTGTTTTTCCTAATAGCACTTCATGGTATCCTCTATAAAATGGCAACATCCTTTACTATTCCTGTTATTCATTGCTTTGTACACATTGCAGTCTCATTAATCCACTCCCATCTTATTAACACTCATGAGCTTTTAACCTTTCTAAGTACACTAACTGTAACATCCTCACCCTAAGAAACTATCACACACCTCCCACAGCTACAGATGTGTCCACTTACATCTTTGCTTTTTTACCAATTTGGCACAACATGCAAAACACGGCTAAGCTGTTTTTCATGAGTAGCAAGTGGATGAATTTTAAAATAATAGAATATGTATAAAGTAACATATTAAAGCAAATTAAGAAAAAACACAAGGCATGGCTAAATCTCTGAGTTTATGGCAAGCAAAACCGTGCCATACATGGCGGGATATAGCAAAGATGTATGTGGACACATCTGTATACCTATCTCTTCTGCTTCTACTAGCTGGTGACATATCACCAAATCCAGGTCCCATCCACATACCAAGCTCACATTCAGCTGACTCACAATGGAATATAAATCCAACAAACCTTATCAGTATCACATGTCTCCTATCTCCCTCCAAGTCACTAAAATGTGCTTTATGGAATGCATGCTCTGTTTGCAACAAATTAACATCTATTCATGACCTTTTCATAGCAAAACAAACTCAATATGCTAGCTATAACAGAAACATGGCTCACACAATCAGACACTGCCTCCCCTGCAACACTGTCACATGGTGGCCTCCACTTCACACACACCCCCAGGCCCAGTAGCAGTAAAGGAGGTGGGGTTGGAATATTACTGTTCAAATCTTACACTCACATAATTTTACCACCTGTTCCCTTACTCGCATTTACATCATTTGAAGTACACTCTATTAGGATTTTCACCCCTTTCTCTCTGCGTGTTGCAGCTATCTATCGCCCACCTGGGCAACCCAAAAAGTTTCTGGAAGATTTTTCTGCTTGGCTCCCTCACTTTTTTCCTCTGACATCTCCACCATCGTTATGGGTGATTTCAATATCTCTATGGGCAGTCCACAATCTCCCCATGCCTCTAAACTACTCTCTCTAACCTCCTCTCTTGGCCTCTCCCAATGGACTGACTCCCCTACTCACCAGGAGGGCAATTGCCTTGATCTTGTATTCACTAGAGTATGTTCTGTTGCTGAACTCACTTACACTCCTTTCCCTCTCTCAGATCACCACCTTATCACCTGCATGCTCTTCTCCATTACTTCAAACTCAATGTCCCTAAAGTCTACCAAGCCACCTCTAACCCGCAGAAATATTAATGCTATTAATTTGCAACAACTATCTACCTCACTGCAACCATTGCTCTCACCAATTTCTACATTCACCTCTCCTGAGACTGCTGTGTCACACCTTAAACAAACTCTAGAAACAGCACTTGATGAAATTGCTCCAGCTACCCATCACACTCCACGTATACTTATATGTCAACTGTGGCACTCTAAATACATTTGACACCTACAAAAACTCTCACGTAAAGTAGAACGCCAGTGGCGTAAATCTCGTAGTTCAAGTGACTTTCTCACATATAAGACCGTGTACCACTCTTATCGTAATGCTCTGGACACTGCCAAACAAACATATTTCCAATCTCTCACCTCTGCTCAAGCCTCTATCCCCAAGTGACTTTTTAATACATTTAAATCACTTCTTGTCCCTCCCTCACCCAACCCACCAGCCACTGTCAGTGCACAAAATCTTGCTTCCTATTTCAAGGACAAGATTGAAAATATCCAAAATGAAATGGTATGCTCTTCCACAGCCAGTGACCTGCTCAATTCCCTGCCTGAACCCTCTAACACCTTCTCCTTATTTGATCCCACAAATGAAGATGAAGTATCTGCACTCTTTTCATCTGTCTACTCTACTACCTCTCCTCTTGACTCTATATCCTCACAAATTAGTAAAGCTGTCTGCTGTGCTCATCCCAATCTTAACTAAAATCTGTAATCTCACTCTGTCCACTAGTATCTTTCCTTCTCTGTACAAGCATGCAGTGATTACTTCCATTCTGAAAAAAACAAAACTCTGACCCTAACTCTCTTTCAACCTACCGTACCATCTCTCAGCTCCCATGCCCCTCCAAGCTACTTGAGAGACTTGCCTACACTCGCCTCACACACTTTCTTAACTCACACAGCCTACTTGAACCACTTCAGTCAGAATTTCATGCCCAACACTCCACAGAGACAGCACTGACTAAGTTAGTGAATGATTTGGTCACTGATAAATATAAATGCCATTACTCACTACTTATTCTTCTTGATCTCTCTGCTGCTTTGACACTGTTGACCACTCTCTTCTCATGCAAACACTACAATCCCTAGGGATTCAGGACACAGTCCTTTCTTGGTTCTCATCCTTCCTATCTAATCGCTTCTTCAGTATTAATTTCTCTGATTCCACCTCCTCTTCGCTACCTCTCTCAAATGGAGTACCGCAAGGCTCAGTCCTAGGTCCTCTGCTTTTCTTTATCTATACCACATCTCTTGGCAAACTAATCAACTCTTTTGGATTTCAGTACCATCTGTACGTGGAAGATACTCAAATCTACCTATCCTCCCCAGATCTGTCACCGTCTGTATTGGGCCGGGTCATTGAATGCCTTTCTGCCATTTCCTCTTGGATGACCTCTTGTCACCTCAAACTTGATATTTACAAAACAGAAATAATTATATTTTCACCGGCCAATAGTAGTTACCAACCTGATATCTCTATCACTGTTGAGAACTCAGCAATCATCCCTACCCCACAAGCTTGCTGCCTAGGTGTCATTCTTGACTCTGAACTGTCCTTTGTTGCTCACATTCAATCTGTCTCAACATCATGTTACATACATCCATGAAACATATCCAAAATACGACCATATCTTACACAAGACACAGCAAAAACTCTAATCCATGCTTTCATTATCTCCCGCATTGATTATTGTAATAATCTCCTGACCAGTCTTCCCAAACATAAGCTCTCACCACTAAAATCCATTTTGAATGCAGCTGTGAGGCTAATCTTCCTCGCAAGATGTTCATCATCTGCAGATCCACTCTGTCAGTCCCTCCATTGGTTACCGGTACTCTACCGTATTAAATATAAAATATTTTTACTGACATACAAGGCTATTAACCAAACTGCAACAACATTCATCTCTTCACTCATCTCAAAATATCTCCCTACCCGACCTCTCAGCTCTGCACAAGATTTGTGTCTCTCATCCATGCGCATTACTTGTTCACACTCAAAATTACAGGACTTTATCCTGGCTTTACCCACTCTGTGGAATACCCTCCCATGCACACTAAGACTCACCCCTAGTCTCCAAACCTATAAACGTTCCCTGAAAACTCACCGCTTCAGACAAGCCTATCAAATTCCAGACCCACCCACATAACCTTCATTGCTTCCCTATCTAATGACATCCTCTTTATACAGTACACATAAAATCACATATCTTGTCTTTCTTTACTCTCACTCCCTCCTGACACTTGGCCAACATTGCTGGGTGATCATATCATACAACCCATTAAGAACCTAGCAATCTGGTGGACCGTTATGCAATAGATAGCATCTATCTTTGTGTATCAATACCTATTTACCTATAGATTGTAAGATTGTGAGCATGACCTTCCTACCTCTATGTCTGTCTGTTTTTACCCAGTTTTGTTCTATTACTGTTGTTCTAATTGTAAAGCACAACGGAATATGCTGCGCTATATAAGAAACTGTTAATAAGTAAATAAATAATAAATTAGTATGAATTCTGGGAATTTTTTGAAGAAATCAGGATGATATTCTTGTACAAAATATATATGCTGTAAATTTGTAGAGAAATCACCAGTTATATATGACAAAATGAATAATAAGGCCCTCAGTTTGAAAGGACTATATACATGTAATTCTACATTTGTTATATACAGAATCACCTGTGATTGTGGAAAAGCATACATAGGTAAAACCAAACGTATGATTAAACTACATATTCAAGAACATTGGAGAAATATTAAAAACAAAATAAGTACTCATAGTTTACCGAGACATTTCTCAGAATTTCATAATTCCGATACAAAAGGCTTAAGGTTCACAATTTTGGAACATATTAAAGAAAATGAAAAGGGAGGCAATAGAGAATTAGAATTATCTAAAAGGGAGTCTTATTGGATATTTACCCTTAACACATTAGCCCCTCATGGGATCAACGAAGGTATTGATATGGTTTCATTTTTATGAACAATTTAAATTAGACACCCTTGAATGAGATATATAGATTGTAGTTTGAACCCCCAAGAATGAAGAATGGCTCTGAACACAATCATTCCAAATAATGAAGAGATGGTAAAAAAAAGTGGGGGGATGGTAAGGGTCATTCAGATCTAAATTGTGCTAATCTTTTCCTAGAAACGTTACTTAAAACATTGAAGAAAAAAGAAAAAATTCCTCAATTCCTTAATGTATCAACTTTCCCAAGATTGTATTTGTGATTAATAGAAATTGTCAAATCCTGTATATAAAATGCAGGCTGTTTTTTCCATTATCCTAAATCTGTATGTCACTGTGAAATGTATATTAGCTGAAAGACTCCTTTTTAGTTTTATAAAATAAAAGAACATATTTACTGAAATTAATTGTGTCACGATAGTATTTAGAAACATTTTTTATTTCATTAATATCAATCCCAGGTGAGTCGGCACTCAATAAACAGCAAACAAATACCTCTGTGCTCCAGAGCCAAACACGTACTGTATGTCATGAAAGCATAAATCCAAAAAAGAGGACGGCACTCACAGATTTTCATAAAGCGTGTGTAATCCAATAGAATACTTTTCAAATATCCATCAATGTTTCGGTGTCAAAACACCATCATCAGGATGCGTATAAATGAACAAATGTAACACAGACAAATATTAATGAAATTAATTAAACATTTCATTAATATCACAATATAATTATTAGAAGGTTGTTGTTGGAGAGAACAGTTATATGATCAATTATCTCACTATAAATCACTAGAAGACAAATTGGAGACATGTTTTTCAACAATATGATGAATTTTTAATAACATGATCTATTATGCCACTATAAATCACTAACATTAATTAATAACATGACTAACTATGTCACTATAAATCACTAGAAGGTAGTTGCTAGAGGCAACAGGTATTTTATTAATAGTGTGTAAGAGAGATCACTAAACAATGGAGTGTAGTGTGTCACTATTAAAATAAAATTAATACTTATTTATTATTAAATAGTATAATGCATTTATAATGAGAGCCACTCATAAAATTATAAGGTTACTGGTGCCATGGGAACATTATAATCAGTAATTAATCAGGATGGAAACAGGGTTAGTATTTTATTACTGTAATACTAAAATACTGTTATTATATTGACGGTCTCTCAGGAGACCGAAAATGCTTCCATATGATTAGACCCAGGTGCGGTCATGTGACACGCGGAAAATAACTTCAACGCCGATACAGATACATCCAGCAAAAAGAAAAGACCGGGTCGCCATGCCAACGGTCTTTCCAATCAGTGTCCGCTATTGCCCCAATGTGATCGGTCAAGTGACGTGCGTGTGATGCATGACGTCATGCGCACACAAAGAGGCTTAGAGCGCTACCAGGAAGCAGAGGTCCTGCTCCTGGAATGCAAAACAGACTATTAAGTCTGTGCATGCCAACTAAATAAATTTCACTGACCACCAATTAATATTTAAGGTCCACTTAATAATAATCTAACATTGGTTAGATATGGAAATATACATAGTATAAAATCAAGTAGTTTAAAAAAAAAATAATCCAATATTTATGAAACAGGAAGTGATGTAATGGGTTTAAATAGAGTGCCCTTAGGGATCAACAATCACTCTGCCTTTGCTCTCCAGACCTCACAGATGTGATTGACTGCTGCTGGTAAGCACAATGGGGGTAATTCCAAGTTGATCGCAGCAGGAAATTTTTTAGCAGTTGGGCAAAACCATGTGCACTGCAGGGGAGGCAGATATAACATGTGCAGAGAGAGTTAGATTTGGGTGTGGTGTGTCAATCTGCAATCTAAATTGCAGTGTAAAAATAAAGCAGCCAGTATTTACCCTGCACAGAAACAAAATAACCCACCCAAATCTAATTCTCTCTGCAAATGTTATATCTGCCTCCCCTGCAGTGCACATGGTTGTGTCCAACTGCTAAAAAAATTCCTGCTGCAATCAACTTGGAATTACCCCCAATATCTTTTTTAAATCAAATGTTATAAAGCTTAGTATAAAATTAGATCAATCTAATCTAATATAATTTTCTAATAGGTTGCATTAGATTGTGAACAACTGTTTAAAAGCACTGCTAAAAATAACTTAAAATTTATTGAAGATTATTGATGTCAGTTTATGTCCAAAGTAAGTATCCACTTTTATCCCTGAGGAAATTTTATAATGTGGTTAATGCAATGGTTTAAATATAGAATATAAATATAAAATAATTTACTTATAGGAATTTAAAGAAACCAAGTCAACTGTTATCCACTAATGAAATCCACATGAGACTGTGTTAGTAGTAAGTACTCTACCCATTCCATTACATACTATATAGAAGGTCTATATTGGAGCAAAAATAATACTAAAACTATTAAAAATATAATAAAACATAAAAAAATGATGTCTTTATCCATTTAGGCATAATTGTTTGCTCTTACTTACGGTGGTCCATTTTTGAGTGAGGAATTTTTCTGTTCCCACAAAATGGGAGTCCAATAATAGGACAAATAGTAAGTATATTGTTTACTCTCACTTATGGTGTTTCCATCTAAAAGAGAGTCCAATAATAGGACATATAGTAAGTAAATTGTTCAAACAATATTTAGATAACTATGGAGTCTTTCAACTGTTGAGCATTATTTATTATTCTGGTTGTAAAAAATATATATGGTAAAATTAGAAAACTAAAAATTATGTGGAGGAAATTGGATACCAGATATGGTAAAAATAATGTAATCTAGTTTATCTATTGATTGTATCAATTTTATAAACTTCTGTGCTGTATGATAAAATATTCTTTTTTCCTTTTATTCACCCAAAGACATCCCTGATGAAGTCGCCATAGACGAAACGTGTTAAATTGCATGGGCAGATAAAACCCTGGAAGAGTTGAAATTTCTTTTTATGTAAGAGAATGTACTTAAATTGAATTTTTTTAAGTTTTACTTGTATTTTAACAATAAAATTGTATTATAAACTTTGGGTGTCATTATATGAGGTATATCAGTTCACATCTATATTGGTAAGATCCGTTGAACTCAGAGCGCACCCCAAAAAACAACTATATATATATATATATACAATCAAATATAAAACCACAGCACTCGCCACCCCAGAAGCGGGGTGCAATGTCTGCACTCACCACTCAAGGGGTGGGGGGCATATAGCGCATGGCCACCTACTTAAATATATACAAACAGAAAATTTAGCACTCACCAAAGCAAGCTCACTTATCCTCACAACATCAATAAATAAATGATGGGGGTTTAGTTAGTGAATTGGCCAATGCATGGAAGCCTGCAAACTGCTCACCAAGGTACCCCACCTTCTTGCAGGTCCTACACAATCACAGTCTTAAAAATTAAAACCTGGCAACTGTATGACACATAATATAACTGCAAATATGCCCACTAGGATTAATGTGTACCTGCCACATACCTTATGGCTTTTAAAGGTACACTAGTCACCTGACACTGGCTGATAAATTACTAAGGAACAACTGACACAGGTTTAGAACAATTGAGTTTACATAGGGGTGCATGAAAAAGCTTGTGGCCACAGTTAATAAGAGTTAATCAAAGATTAACCCTGCAATATACAAAGAAATATAAAACCACAGAACTCGCCACCCCAGAAACGGGGTGCAATGTCTGCACTCACCACTCATAAAGTGGGGTGCATGTTGTCCATGGCCACCTACTTAAATATATACAAACAGAAAATTTAGCACTCACCATAGCAAGCTCACTTATCCTCACAAAATCAATAAATAAATGATGGGGGTTTAGTTAGTGAATTGGCCAATGCACTGAAGCCTGCAAACCGTTCGCCAAGGTACCCCACCTTCTTGCAGGTCCTACACTATCACAGAGTCTTAAAAATTAAAACCTGTCAACTGTATCACACATAATATAACTGCAAATATGCCCACTAGGTTTAATGTGTACCTGCCACATACCTTATGGCTTTTAAAGGTACACTAGTCACCTGACACTGGCTGATAAATTACTAAGGAACAGCTGACACAGGTTTAGAACAATTGAGTTTACATAGGGGTGCATGAAAAAGCTTGTGGCCACAGTTAATAAGAGTTAACCAAAGATTAGCCCTGCACTATACAAACAAATATAAAACCACAGCACTCACCACCCCAGAAGCGGGGTGCAAGGTCTGTACTCACCACTCATAGGGTGGGGTGCATGTAGCCCATGGCCACCTACTTAAATATATACAAACAGAAAATTCACTAACTAAACCCCCATCATTTATTTATTTATTGATGTTTTGAGGATAAGTGAGCTTGCTATGGTGAATAGCAAGCTTACTTATCATCACAACATCAATAAATAAATAAATGATGGGGGTTTAGTTAGTGAATTGCCCAATGCACAGAAGCCTGCAAACCGCTTGCCAAGGTACCCCACCTTAACACATAATATAACTGCAAATATCATTTGGGCATATTTGTAGTTATGTGTGATACAGTTGCCAGGTTTTATTTTTTAAGACTCTGTGATAGTGTAGGACCTGTAGCTCAAGTAGAGAAAAGAAGACTCTTGTGTGGGTGCACTCTTGAATGTCGGTAAATACCAAGCATGGATACTGTTTAAAACATAACTTTTATTAAATTGCCAATAAACTATTGGTTGACTCACAATACCCCACTAGAGTATACGAGGAGATGTGAATGAAAGACAAAAATTGGTTGAGGAAAGCACTAGAAATGGCTACAATTTTATTCCCTTAATTGGGAATTGATAAATTGACCAGAACATTCAATTTGTATATCTATTTTTAGTGTAAGCTTATCTGTCTTCTTTTCCCTTTCTTCTTTTACCCCCAACTTCCAATTTTGGGTAAACTATTTAGTACATTAAATTTTTATTGTAATCGTATCTGTCCTTTTCCCCCCTTTTTTTTCTCTTTTCCTTTCTACATTCTCATTACCTAAGACTATATGGTATGAGAATCCATCTCATTTTATACTCGAGCACATTGTTTTTTAGGCATATAATAAAATTGTAGCCCTTTCTATAGTGTTTTCTTCAACCAATTTTTGTTTTTCATTCAAATCTCCTCATATAATCTTTAAAGTGGGATATTGTGAATCAACCAATAGTTTAGTGGCAATTTAATAAAAGTTATGTTTTAAACAGTATCCATTCTTGGTATTTACCGACATACAAGAGTGCGCCCACACAAGAGTCTTCTTTTCTCTACTTTAGCTACACATACTGGTCTCTGACTCTGGGCGCACCACCAATTTGGGCACGGCAATAGTGACATATGTCAGGTTAATTGTCCCCCTTTGGTATTACAAATTCAATAAAATTATTTCTCTGGTGCCGAGTCGCCCCCTTTTTGGTTGCATAGTGTAGGACCTGCATGAAGATGGGGTACCTTGGCGAGCGGTTTGCAGGCTTCCGTGCATTGGCCAATTCACTAAGTAAACCCCAATCATTTATTTATTGATGTTGTGAGGATAAGTGAGCTTGCTATGGTGAGTGCTGAATTTTCTGTTTGTGTATATATATATATGTTTCTAGTGGTAAATCGGTTGCGCCTTCAGTGTTCGTGAATAATATGTTACAAATCCTTAAGTGATAGTTAGAATATGCGTACCAGACATACGTGGAACATTCGCCTTATTTAGGGTGTCTTTGCATCTGGATGTTCCTTACTCGTACTGACTCTCCGTTCCCATCCGTCCAGGCATTGGTGTGGAGTTTGTACGTATATGCAAGACAATGTGTCAATATACTGCTCTTAAAAAGTGACTTGGTGCTATTTTTGTGCAAAGTTTGCAATAAAGTGAGTATGTGCAGAAGAAGTGCTGTAAGTGCTTATTAAAAATATATATAATATGAATAAAAATGAATAAAAATGAATATGTTACTGGCAGTGTGCTAATTCCCTTTTTTCCTTAGGTAATGTGCTTAAATACCATTTATTAAGGGTGCAACACCATATAGCTCAGTAATTCAGAGGAGATCTAGAGAGGAGGTATATTTATATGAGGCACTTACATCTAAAGTTGCAATGAATTAGAAAGATGCTGCCGTCATTCCGTCATCAGACTTATATACCTTTAAAAAAGTCCCATGCGGGAAGGAAAAGCCTCTGATAGTGTAGTATCATTTAAAAAAACATTTTAATAATACATAAAGCGACAAAAAACATATAGATGGACTCGTACAATTTAAAAATGCATATAAGCTTATCTGTTATTTCCTCAGACATGAGCGGAGTGCCGGTATGTCTGAGGAAATAACAGATAAGCTTATATGCATTTTTAAATTGTACGAGTCCATCTATATGTTTTTTGTCGCTTTATGTATTATTAAAATGTTTTTTTAAATGATACTACACTATCAGAGGCTTTTCCTTCCCGCATGGGACTTTTTTAAAGGTATATAAGTCTGATGACGGAATGACGGCAGCATCTTTCTAATTCATTGCAACTTTAGATGTAAGTGCCTCATATAAATATACCTCCTCTCTAGATCTCCTCTGAATTACTGAGCTATATGGTGTTGCACCCTTAATAAATGGTATTTAAGCACATTACCTAAGGAAAAAAGGGAATTAGCACACTGCCAGTAACATATTCATTTTTATTCATTTTTATTCATATTATATATATTTTTAATAAGCACTTACAGCACTTCTTCTGCACATACTCACTTTATTGCAAACTTTGCACAAAAATAGCACCAAGTCACTTTTTAAGAGCAGTATATTGACACATTGTCTTGCATATACGTACAAACTCCACACCAATGCCTGGACGGATGGGAACGGAGAGTCAGTACGAGTAAGGAACATCCAGATGCAAAGACACCCTAAATAAGGCGAATGTTCCACGTATGTCTGGTACGCATATTCTAACTATCACTTAAGGATTTGTAACATATTATTCACGAACACTGAAGGCGCAACCGATTTACCACTAGAAACAAATTTGAAAATTAAGTTCCCCTGGGAATTGGACATTTTGAAATCTGGTTGCGACACCATTTATTTTGGGAGTGTTTTTCTAAATAATTAATTTGCTATACTTTGCACTATTTCATGTGTAACTTATGATCTCCCATCTCAGGGATATCTGGTTATAGAATATTCAGGTTGTAGCGCTATCTGCACCTTTTGTACACAATATATATATATATATATATATATATATATATATATATATATATATATATATTATACACACATTTATAGAACACTACAAGAGAATTAATTTGGACACAAAACCTATGCACTTAACTTGACAGCTTGCTGTTATTCAGTTACAATATTCTTTATTAAATAGCACACTTCAATATACTGCCATACCCAGGATTCAAACCTATAACTTGTTGCATTCTAGTCAAGCACCGTACTCATTGATCTATTTAATACTGCATAAAATCAGAAATTTCTAACAATACAAAGCTACTTGTACTTTGTAAAAAATATATCAGCATTGCAATTAAGCAGATCTATGTAGTGTGCAGCCACACATCCAATATCTTTTAGCCACAAATGACATACTGTAGATATGCTCAGCTACAATGGTAATCATTTTTTTCACAAAGTATAAGGTAAGCATCAAATAGAATTATCTAAGTTTAGAATTCTCTAGCTTATAATACAAGGGCAGATAGCTCAATGAATATTGTCTGACTGCAATGCCACAGGCAATGGGTTTGAATCCCGGGTGTGCCAGCATCTTGAAATGTAATAATCTATAGATTGTAATCTTGTGAGCAGTGCCTTCCTACCTCTATTAGCATTTGTTATTACCTAATTTTGTTTTATCATTGTTTCTTATTGTAAAGTTCCACAGAATTTGCTGCGCTATATAAGAAACTGTTATTAAATAAATTGAATAAATAATAAAGGACAGTGTGATTGAGTAACAAAGAGCTATCAAGCTAAGTTCATAAATGTTGTATAGGCATTAATACCAGAAGGAGTGGTGGTAGGCAACAGCGGTGGTCAAGAGTTACCTTCACAAAGAGGGAAGCTGTAAGTGAAACTTATACCCCTTTTCCACTAGAAGTCTTGGGTCTGACCTAGGATATAAACATGGTTCCAGGCCAGGTCAGACCCAAGATGGACCCCTTTTCCACAATGACGCCGACCCGGGAATATCCCGGGTTGGCGCCGTTTACACTGTACCCGGGTGCAATGTCTTCTGGCTGGTGCTTGGAGATGACATCATCTCCAAGCGCCGGGAAAACCGGCAATCAGGACTCTTGGGGCATGGCCTCGGTCCTGCTAGGCCACGCCCCCAATGTGATGCTGCCCACCGTCATGCTGGGGACAAGCCCAGCACTCTGGAAGCTGCTGGGCTTCCCCCAGCCTCCAGCACACACTGTCTCGGCCAGCGTTGCTGTCTGCATAACAGGACAGACAGCAGTGCTGACAGCATGCAGTGCCCGCCCCCAACCTCCCAACTGCCCGCGGGACACTGCGGTCATGGAGGTATGGGCTCTTAACATGCTGTAAATGGGTCCCGGGTCAGATGACCCGGGTAACCTGTTTACACTACACCCTTATTCCTGTCATTCCCAGGTCCAACCCAGGTAGCTACTCGGGTAGGATTCCCGAGTCAATTGACCCAGGTTTTTTCAGAGGGAGCCTTTTCCACTACCAAAAAACCGGGTAAGTGCTTGCCCGGTGCAAAAACCCAGTTTTTTTGAGCTAGTGGAAAAGGGGTATCATTAAAACAGATCACTGACAAAGGTTGCCAACGGTGCCCCCTACCCTTCTGCGCTACTGTATGTGCGGTGGTACACTCCGCACACACCTAGTTACGCCCCTGATCAACATGTATACACTTTACATTCACATAAAACATACATATTATATGGTATACACATATCTTACAAACTACATTTACTCCAAATTCTGACTCTATCATACTAAAAAGAAATAGAAAATAGCAATAAAGTATTGTGCAAGGTGAGCAAAAATGCCAGTACCATATATCTCGTAAGTCTAGAGTCTTTGGAAACAGCTATCGTGCGATAATATTCTAATACTGCAGGAGGCATCTTGTGTAAATAGATGCTTCCTGCATGCTTGTCTGATTTGCTGCTGCGTACAAAGACTGTATTGACACATTGTATTATATATTATTGCATATTTGATTTTGTTCCATTATTTTTTAAATAATTATTGTCTACATAATTTCTCTACTTTTCATCGTTATTTTATATTTGAATAGCAATTTTAAGTATATTTGTGAAGGAGATGTATCAAACTTTGGAGACGAATAAAGTGGAGAAATTGCCAAAAGCAACAAATAAATGACAGTTAGAAGCCGTTTGATTGCATTGTGCAACTTGTCCACTTTATTTCTCAACCTGGTATTGCTTTGTAAATGATTACCGTTTTAAAAATATGGGCATTTACCCCTTGGAATGAATTGCCAGCATAAACAGCAGCACAGACAAACACCACCCCACCACTGCCCCCATTACATATGGTAGGAAGCGCAGACCACAATGCCAGCTCGCTAGTATTTTCATCTGTGCATATCTGAAAATTTACAACCAGTTGAGTATTGAGAAGTGGATTACTGGCATTCACGTTCAGGAGGAACACATTCACTTTCAGTAGGTATTTTGTATATTGTGTGCCTATACAAGACAGATGCAAAGTACAATATGCACCTTCCAACTTGCCACAAAGCACGCATCTATGCAATTTATCTATAGTTGTAACTAGCGGCGACTCCTTCCTTCTGATAGGAGAGGAGGCTGTTGCTACCCTTGCCGTGCCTGGAAAGGAGAGAGCCAGCCCTGGACAGCCAGGTTTTTCACAAGCGCACAAGAGGCCCTCTGCATATCCACAAAACACCGGCTTCTATGGACTGCATCGCCTGCAGGCCAAAGAAGCTGGATAGGGCTGCTCAAAAGTCAGGTAGTGGCTTCCTAATGGAAGATCACTCTCTGCTAATCTCAGTCTGCTCTGGCAGTCCCAGAGGGAGAAAACGCCTCCCAATGGGATTGCCTGTATTGTGGGTGACTGGCAGGTAGCACTTCCAAGTTTGTAGACTATATTTATTTAACAGCTCTTTATATAGAACACACATATTGCACAGCATTTTACAGAGAATATTAAGTCAATCATGATTTAAAAATAAATTCTAAAAAGAAAAAATAGATTTAAAAAAGGGAAATTATAAATATAATCTATACTGCAGTTATGTCTGTAGTTGCATTAATGTTTTATTAAATGTGTGAATATACTGTAATAATTAGGAAAGCTCATTAATGTTGTTATGCCAATGTACTAGAAGAAATGAAGGAGCTAGGACACATCATATAAGAACATCATCCAAAAGCAGAAAGAGAAAATGTGCCTTCTCAAGTCTAAGCTTGCGAGGCGTTCAGGAATGTTCTTATGAAAAATTAAAAAAACATATTTTAAAGTATTTCTACGTGTCAGATATGGTTAAGAAATGCATCAATCACCAAGACATAATATCTAAAACTTTTCTCTGCCATTAATTCATTTAGTCCATAAGGACTGTCTTCCATTGCATGTCACCACCATTAGTAGATTTTGGTACTAGGGAGGCATGCCCTTATATTTTAGCAATGATCAAACGCATGATAATTTGCTTAAAAAGCATAACAACTTACATATGTTAGTAAGTATTCCGAATTGCCTCCTTAACTCTTGCACAGTGAACATTCAGGTAAACATTGTGCAGTCTTTTGATACCAAAGAAAATGATCCAACGCTCATGGGAAATAAGTGGATCAGATTTAATGTGTCTGTGATGATGTGCTTGGGGACACGTAGTTGGTCAGGCAAATTAAGCATTAGTCAGTGAGTGAGCAGGGAGAAGCAGAAAATAGGAAACAGGTTGTACTGAGGTTATTTTCAGGCTAGTTACACACAGTTTCAGAATTAGTTCCACATAATGGTGCTTTTCCACTTATGGAGATTATATTAGCATTTCACATTAATTACTAAATATTGAAAGAACTATAAAAAAAACCTGATACATTTGTTGTTTATTTTGAAGTTCTATAAATGTACACAGCAAATTAGGGATTGTTCTAAGGACCCAAGGGCCTGATTGAGTTGCATGCACTGTCAATCTTGAACGTGAAGGAGTCTTTTTTTTCTTCTGCACACTAATTTATTGTAAAGGAGGTGTGTGTGTGTGTGTATGTGTGTGTGTGTGTGTGTGTGTGTGTGTGTGTGTGTGAGGGGGGGGGAGGGTGGCGGCCCCATACCCTAATTCTGAACAGAAGAGATGCTACCTTGCTGAGACTGGCAGGGCAACAGAAAAAAAGGACAATGCAGGTGCACACCCTCAGCACTAAGAACACCGCTAATTAAAACACTTAAAATAAACTCTAAAATGTACAGTGAAGTAACATTGAGGTTCTTAGCACAATGTTTGGCCAAAAATGTGGGCCCCCCTACCACGTCACAGTGACCTCATCAAGTTAGTCCCTAATATTCCTAATACTGACATACAGTAATATATAAATTTAACCAGAGTACTTACAGCGCATGCATCCAGATAGCACACAAATTCAGAGTTGCAATTGAGGCAAACAGAAGACACACTCGCAGAAATGTGTTGACAATGTAGTGGCTGTTGATAAGCAGTGGCAGGGAGTTGGCTCAGTGGATGCACAGAGATTGTCCGACTTATGGGCATGTTATGAGAATGTCACAAGCGTGTCGCTGAAAGTGGTTGCTCAACCATTCAAATAGGATACTATTAGGATAGGATACTCAGACATAGAAACTGCACTTGCAAGTTTTGATGGTGCTACTGATGGTGTGTCTAAACTCTAAATATGTATCAATTGTTATTTCAGCGTCTATGGATGGGGACAGCGTCTATGGATGTTGACAGTGGGCGTCAAAGTCCTTGCACTTTTGGATGCACGGATATACATCAGGGAAGTCACAGATGGGTGACCGCCAAAAAACACAGATTTAGCTGATGAGCTAAATATACAAAAGGGTAGTTTCCTCAACAATTTGAAACACCCACAGATAACCAATGTTTTTCCTCTCTAAACCATTGGATTACTATTTACTGGTTTGGATGGTCCTTTTAAAGCAGCCACTTATTGTACTTGCAGTAGATTTACAATGTCCATTAGAGGGGCAAGAATTCCCCCTTCCTCAACTCCCCCTTGGCCTGATAGTATATGGTAATAAATAAGTGGTGCTTTATATGACTGGCATAGAAATATGCCTCCTTTATTGTAAATAAATATGTCCTCTATTTTGCAAATAAATAGTAATGTGCCCCCTTTATTGTTGCCAATAGCTGATAAATCTCCAAATAAAATAATTTTTATATTGTGAGCTTATATAATATTTACAGATATACAAAAAATATGACAGTAATGGCACTCTACACACATGGATAATTCTGACCCAATTTCCAAATGTATTTATCTTTCATTAGGGAACAAGTACATACAAAAAACACTTCCATGGCATTCCGCATGCTCCTGGCAGACTGCACCCAGCAACGACAGGTGCAAGATTGCTGTGGAAACACAGTAGCAAACTATCACCAATAATTATGCCGTAAGGAAGTCTGCATCAATACAAAGGCATAGTGAGTGAAGGCATACTGAGTGAAGGCATACTGAGTGAAGGCATACTGAGTGAAAGCCTACTGAGTGAAGGCATACTGAGTGAAGGCATACTGAGTGAAGGCATACTGAGCAGAGGGGAGTCACATCAGTGATACAGTATATACAAAGCTGTTACTGGGTTGGAATCAAGCTCTGCAATGTGCTCCCTGAGCTCACCTTTGCACACCTATGTTATGGTTTGATAGGTGTACCGACTGAATCAAACTCCCCACCTTACAAATTCCAAATTAAATACAACTCTTTATTCTGGGTTGTATACTGTATTTCATATTTCATTACATTAGATCTACAATATGAACATTACTACAGTTTTTATGTTTCATAATTATGTAACGTATGTTATATTTGTAAATAGTATAATAAGATTTTGAATAAAACTAGAATTCTTACTATACTTTACATAAAGTTAATTATTTTGAACAACAAAAGTATAAAATGTTAACAAAATGTAATGAACAAACATCAACAGGGGTTCACTTACTCTCCCAAAAGTATACTAATTGCCTCAAGTTCTATCTCAATTGCCTTAATGTCTTTTATTGACGTTCAAACCACTGAAGACACCCAGCACCTGTGTATGTGAAGAAAAAAAACTATTTTGATTAACAATATAGGTCATGGAATATTTATTGTTCCTTTCTTAATATAACATGGCATGCATGCTTGGAAAAACAGCACCGTCTGTTATATATCTAGATTATATTACAAGCTTTGCAATGTCTTACATACTACATATAGGTATGTTTAAGTATGGTTCCATAGTCAGAGTGTGTTGCTACCTTGGACCTGGGAGCAAATCTAGCACCTGTTTAGCTTTTTTATGAGGCATCTAGGTTGATTATTGTTATGCAGCTTGTAAAAATATCAAATACTAGATGCTATCTTCTGCAGTGACTCATAGATAGTGCAAAATGTTGCCATGAAATGCATACAGTGAAATACATAAAACAGCTGATAGTTATGTAAAGTAAAAGAGAAAATATTGATTAATTACTTTGTCAGGGTATTTTTCTACACCTCTTCTTCCATGTCCAAGACCTTCAGATAACCCACATCTATTGCATACCTCAGCTCCTTCATGCCCTCCTCTGCAATCTAATACATTTCATCCTTGTCCTCCTTCTGGCTTCTGCATGCTTTACTGTACTGTACTTCTCCACTTACTACATCACCTTCTCACCTACTTCTTCCATGGCTTCTTCCTCCTTTATCTCCAGCATGGCCTCCTACTGTTTTACTTCCACTAAGGAAACAAAGCAATGCATAGTTTTGAGGTGGTATAGAGTAGAGATGTGAGGGTTTGGTTTTCTGAAAACTGAACCCACCCGAATTTCTTACAAGACATCAGAGGGCTAGGGTGTACGGCTGTGAGCTGCAGCACTGTGACTGTGTCAGTGAATGGCTGTGGACTGCCGCACTACTGTGTTAGACTGTGAAGAACTGTGGGGTGCAGCCATGGGCATTTTAAGAGAGGAGGGGAGCCGTGTGCTGCCTCCTCTCCCTGGCACCGTAGGCTCTGCCATTGTGCTGGAGTCTACTGCGCATGCGCAGGTCTCTGGAAACATGCCAGCATGGTCTGGAGACTAATTACGTACTGTGCATGCGTCGTGGCCATTTTGGGAGTGATTTTTGTCATGGCTGCTGCAGCTGCAGCGCTCGTCAAGGGACTCCGGAGAGGTAAGTATTAAAACAACATGGGTGCTGGACCCAGGGGCCCGTGTGTACTGAACACATTTCACCCATGATAGAAATGCCAATGAGTGCAGCACTGCAGTGACTGTCAGACTGTCAGTGAAGGGCTATAAGCTGCATCACTGCTGTGACTGTGTCAGTGAAGCATACCTCCCAATATTCTGGACTAGCAACTAGGGGCTCCTAGAAGATGGTGTGGCCTCGGCAAAGGGGCAAAGGGACGTGGCATAGTGGGAATGCTGTGATCGCAAGCCACGCATCCCATTTCTTCACTGTGTGAGCTGCTGGCCATGCCCCCAGTCCTTCTGTCTCTTGTGAGTAGACACTGTGCACATGTGCACAGCATCTATTCACTGCTAGCAGCAAGTGACAGGGAGTCTCCCAATCTCCCACTTATGGGACACTGGGAAAATCGTGACAGTTGGGAGGTTTGGTGAAGGTGTGTGGGCTGCAAAATTACTGTCAGTGAAGGATTGTGGGGTGCAGCACTGCTTTGACTATGTCAGGCTGTCATTGAAGGTCTGTGAGCTGCATCACTGCCGTGACTATGTGAAGGGCTGTGGGCTGCAGCACTGCTGTGACTGTCAGTGAAGGGCTGTGGGCTGCTGCACTGTGTTGTTTGTTCGGTGAAGGCATCATGTTAAAACATTTTTTAAATAAAACTGCAAAATATAACATTCATTAGGTGCCAGAGTGCCACCATTACTAGAAGTGCCGTGAGTCACAGTGTGTAAAAAAAACATTTTTTTTTTTTAATGTTATTTAGGTTCAGGCATTGTTTTGTAAAATAATAACGTTCATTAGGTGCCAATGTGCCACCATTACTAGAAGCACTATGAGTTTCAGTGTGTAATAAGGAAATCAGAGTAGGGGTACCCTCCCCTGGGGTAGATGGTTATTTGCAAACACATAGCAGCAGGAAAACAGCACACCAGCCAAGGTTTTTGTGCAATCTAGCCATGGCTAGTGTTATTGTGCAGTATAAAAACAAAACATAAAAAGAAATCATAACCCTTCTGGGCACTAACTAAACATAATAGATTCCCTCTCTCAGAGTGGTAGGACCTAATGCCCCAACCACAAACACAGAAATATGCACAGTACTACAGTACTACAGTCAGTAAATCACAGTGTCTCATAATATGCATGCTGCCTTTTACCCCAGGTAGTGAGACCCTGAGCCAAGTCCTGACACAGCTTATATCAGCTTCTTACAGGTGCAGGCACTCATTAACCTGCTCTCAGACGGAAGGCCTAAAAACCTGAAATAGGCTTTATGGGTGGTACCATGCCTTCTCTCTCACACCCATATCCCCAGGACCCCTTATCCAGCTTTTAATAAAAAGCCCAAACTCTAATTAAGTCTGTTTAGAAGAACAGACATTTCCTGTGGGTTTAAATTATATAGGTCAAAAACTAGGGACAAACATATCTCCCTTTTATCACTTTACCAGTACTTTTATCGCTATATATATATATATATATATATATATATATACACTGCTCAAAAAAATAAAGGGAACACTAAAATAACACATCCAAGATCTGAATGAATTAAATATTCTTATTAAATACTTTGTTCTTTACATAGTTGAATGTGCTGACAACAAAATCACACAAAAATTATCAATGGAAATCAAATTTATTAACCCATGGAGGCCTGGATTTGGAGTCGCACTCAAAATTAAAGTGGAAAAACCCACTAAAGGCTGATCCAGCTTTGATGTAATGTCCTTAAAACAAGTCAAAATGAGGCTCAGTAGTGTGTGTGGCCTCCACGTGCCTGTATGACCTCCCTACAACGCCTGGGCATGCTCCTGATGAGGTGGCGGATGGTCTCCTGAGGGATCTCCTCCCAGACCTTGACTAAAGCATCCACCAACTCCTGGACAGTCTGTGGTGCAACGTGGCGTTGGTGGATGGAGCGAGACATGATATCCCAGATGTGCTCAATTGGATTCAGGTCTGGGGAACGGGCGGGCCAGTCCATAGCATCAATGCCTTCGTCTTGCAGGAACTGCTGACACACTCCAGCCACATGAGGTCTAGCATTGTCTTGCATTAGGAGGAACCCAGGGCCAACCGCACCAGCATATGGTCTTACAAGGGGTCTGAGGATCTCATCTTGGTACCTAATGGCAGTCAGGCTACCTCTGGCGAGCACATGGAGGGCTGTGCGGCCCCCCCCCAAAGAAATGCCACCCCACACCATTACTGACCCACTGCCAAACCGGTCATGCTGGAGGATGTTGCAGGCAGCACAACGTTCTCCTTGGCGTCTCCAGACTCTGTCACATCTGTCACATGTGCTCAGTGAGAACCTGCTTTCATCTGTGAAGAGCACAGGGTGCCAGTGGCGAATTTGCCAATCTTGGTGTTCTCTGGCAAATGCCAAACGTCCTGCATGGTGTTGGCCTGTAAGCACAACCCCCACCTGTGGATGTCGGGCCCTCATACCACCCTCATGGAGTCTGTTTCTGATCGTTTGAGTAGACACATGCACATTTGTGGCAGTGCTCCTCCTGTTCCTCCTTGCACAAAGGCAGAGGTAGCGGTCCTGCTGCTGGGTTGTTGCCCTCCTACGGCCTCCTTCACGTCTCCTGATGTACTGGCCTGTCTCCTGGTAGCGCCTCCATGCGCTGGACACTACGCTGACAGACACAGCAAACCTTCTTGCCACAGCTCGCATTAAGGTGCCATCCTGGATGAGCTGCACTACCTGAGCCACTTGTGTGGGTTGTAGGGAGGTCATACAGGCATGTGGAGGCCACACCCACTACTGAGCCTCATTTTGACTGGTTTTAAAGACATTACATCAAAGTTGGATCAGCCTGCAGTGTGTTTTTCCACTTTAATTTTGAGTGTGACTCCAAATCCAGACCTCCATGGGTTAATAAATTTGATTTCCATTGATCATTTTTGTGTGATTTTGTTGTCAGCCCATTCAACTATGTAAAGAACAAAGTATTTAATAAGAATATTTCATTCATTCAGATCTAGGATGTGTTATTTTAGTGTTCCCTTTATTTTTTTGAGCAGTGTATATATATATATATATATATATATATATATATACAAGTAGCCATGCTCATTGTACCCGCGGCCCAGCTGCCATGGGTGCAACTTAATATACTAGGCTGTAACTAGCCACAGCACAATGTGTTTTCTATGGTAGTGCGTGCATCATAGTACACAGGCTTTTTCAGGTCACAAAGTTGAGCATGGCTACATTTATCTATCTATCTGGGGTAGAACATGGTGGCATTTCAACTAATTGAGGCTTACTAGTCTGATTGCATTATGTGAAGATGCACACATGTTTTTGACTGTCATTAAATGATGACTCTGAGGAAGTTGCTGACCCCTAGAGGAGGCGGAAAAACGCGTCAGGAGCCCCTATTTCAGGCTGCACAAGCCGGCATTGTCCCATTAACTGTGAGAAGGATATTATCCCTGAACGGCTGTCTCTCCAGGTGACCTATAAATGGGAACCCATAAGGGATCCAGAGACATCAGGACCTCTCCAGTGGGTTGCAACCCAAGACCTTTTTAATTGATATTAATTGTCCTGGCCAAGACTACGAACTGCTGCAAAGTTTAAGCACATTCAGTGTATGGAATCCTCCCCATGAGAGACTATCTTTTTTAACCCCTGATTGGGGAAAACTAGAGGAATTTGTCCAGTTGTGGACTTTTCTGGATGATTGCACAGCTATTGAGATAAAGGGAGAGTAAAAATATGCCCCTAATATAATAGTCATTGCTGGTCATTCACCCTTTGCACAGAAATTGCCATTTTATGTATATGTTTAAAGTGTTTTGTAATGCTGGCCGGTGTGTATTTATTGATTGCACTGTATTATTATGTTTTTATAAATTATGTCTTACTAAACAGTAAAATCATTTACATCCAAGTCTCCGGTCAGCGCTGTCTTGTTCCTGTATTTTTTTCTTGAGCATTAAATGGTTGGTTTGTTTATAATCACTGTTGATGCTTGCCCCATGTTCCAAACAGCCACCTGTAGATTATCATTATATACCTTTGTATGTTAGATACATTTCACGCTGATCGTGTTAAGGCATGTCTTGAGAAAGATTCTCTTGGATGAATTGAAACGTTGACTGTGAAAAGCCATAAATATACCTCAATAAAATATTTCTGAACTAGTTTAAACCCTATTGTGAATGGAGAATGCCCTTCCATATGTTTGGAGAAGTATATTTGTGGACCCACTAGCAATATTGGTATCCACTGGGAGCACTCCTTTTAGAACACTTGACTTGCAAGAGTGCAGGATTCACCTGGATATATATATATATATATATATATATAGAGAGAGAGAGAGAGAGCGAGAGAGAGAGAGAGAGAGAGAGAGAGAGAGCGAGAGAGAGAGAGAGAGAGAGTTATGGATTGGTCGGCACTCCTATTCTGCAGTGCAACTGCCAAGTTTCCTTCCTTGTAAGAATATGCAGGTTGATGTGGTCCTATAGAGAGGGGTACTCTCAATGTATAAGAAGAACCAGGCGGCACTCAAAGGACTGATGAAAAGGATAAAGTTTAGTGCATCATGCATCCAATAGTGGCATAGCTTGCCAACGTTTCAGCGCCACGCAGGGCGCTTTTTCCAAGGCTGTATGCCGTGAAACAAACATGCATACAGCCTTGAAAAAAGCGCCCTGCGCGGCACTGAAATGTTGGCATGCTATGCCACTATTGGATGCATGATGCACTAAACTTTATCCTTTTCATCAGTCCTTTGAGTGCCGCCTGGTTCTTATACATTGAGAGTACCCCTCCCTATAGGATCACATCAACCTGTGTGTGTGTGTGTGTATATATATATATATATATATATATATAAAAAATGTAATATACTGTATATTGTGGCAGCAGGGCCACGTGGCCACAGCTGAGCTAAAAATGGTTTTCAGGTACAGCATGGGTTGGGACATACCCCCTGATTTCCTGGGTGTAGGGTGTTTGGTAGGTCTGGTCTTGGCTTTGCAGCTAGCTGGGATCACCAGGCAGGTAATAGCACTTGAGAGCTTGACTTAAATATCTCCTGGGAACAAGGTTCAGGGCAACTGGTGCTTGGTTTAGTGTCACAGTGTTGGGAACAGGAGGGTCCACTGCACAGATACACGGCACAGCACACGGCACAGATACAATGTAGCGCCTATGCGCTCCATTGTAGCCAATGGTGGGAACTTTGCGGTCAGCGGTGAGGTTACTTTCGGTCAACCGCTGACCGCAAAATTCCCATCATTGGCTACAATGGAGCGCATAGGCGCTACATTGTATCTGTGCCGTGTGCTGCCTGACAGACACTACAGGAGCACACAGCCAATCAGGAGAGTGCCACGACATGGCGCTCCCTGATTGGCTGAAGGGACCCTCTTTGACAGGAGTCAGGAGGTGTCCTGGCAGTCGGGGAAAGGGGTCCCATGTGTAAACATGAGGCCCCTTTCAGTGCGTGGTCGGGTTTCCGTTTTATTATTTTGCCAAGTACGTGGATTATACAAAGGTCTGATTCTACACTGGATTATGTGAGTATCATTTTTTTCACAGGTACCCCAAGGATTCTACATGGAGAAGAGGACCGAGCCTCGGGGGAACATAGGTAAGTATGTATGTATGGAGGTGTGCATGTATGTAATAAACTTATACTTTCACGGTGTGTGTGTCCTGTTTTTTTGGGGGTATTTTTTTAGTAGTAGTACTACAGGTACCAGCGGGCCCGGTTTTCCACCGCATGCTGGCACTTGTGGTTCTCCAAGTACCAGCTTGCGGGGAGGCTTGCTGGGACTTGTAGTACTGCTACTAAAAACAATATTCAAATTTTTTCACAAGGCTATCAGCCCCCCATCCGCCGCCCTTGGATGGGGGAGACAGCCTCGGGCTTCAACCCCTGGCCCTTGGGTGGCTGGAGGGGTAGTCCCCTTGATTTAAGGGGTTCCCACTCCTCCAGGGTACCCCGGCCAGGGGTGACTAGTTGGGTATGTAATGCCAGGGCCACAGGGACCAGTATAAAAGTGTCCCCCGGCTGTGGCATTATGTACCTGGCTAGTGGAGCCCGGTGCTGGTTTCAAAAATACGGGGGACCCCTACGCTTTTTGTCCCCCATATTTTTGGAAACAGGACCAGGCGCAGAGCCTGGTGCTGGTTGATTAAATATGGGGGAACCCCTGTCATTTTTTCCCCCATATTTTTTCAACCAGGACCGGCTCAAAGAGCCTGAGGCTGGTTGTGCTTAGGAGGGGGGACCACACGCAATTTTTTCCCAAAATTTTAAGACTTTAATCAACTTTTTAAGGTACACAATGAAGCCCTGCACGGATCTCACAGATCCGGCCGGGATTCCTTGTGTTTTGTCAGGCAGTGTTTTACTCATCACTCCCGTAAAACACTGCCTGATATTACGAATCACATCGACATCTGGAAAAAACGATTGTGTAAAACTCGGCAGCTTAGTGAATGATCGTATCAGGATTCAAAAAGTTGCAGTAAAATGCACCCAATACCATTCGAGTTCAAACACCCTTCAAAATGGCCAAAAACACGAATCTTTGTAAATATACCCCCCGGTGTGCAACCTTCATATCCCAGCGTGCCAGGGAGCGCGTTCACTGCAAAAAGGGGGTGTGGTCGTTAACAAGGGGGGCATGGCCTCGCGGGGACGTCACCCCGGGGGCGTGCCCAGCATCTCCGGAGATGCTAGGCTGTACTGGGCTGCCCCCGGAGACTGTCTCCCAGCGCTGTCGGCTCCTCTGCTATGACAGGAGCCGGGTGCTGTAGCAGAATTTCACACTGCAGCGCTCGGCTCCTGTCACTGCGGAGGAGCCCGCAGTTTGGTGTCACCCCTTCTAGGCGTCACACCCGAGTGCGGGCCGCACCCCCCACGCCCGGCTCGTGACGCCACTGCCTCAGACCACAAAAAATTAATCACTGCATGCAAATCACAAGTGGGGAGGCCATTTTTTCTTGCACTGCAGTCACAAATGAACTGATGTAACATATTCAAACCTGCACAGTAGTGACTGGTGAGAAAGCAACCTACTGTAGTATAGAAAGCTTTAATAAGTGCGGCCAACAGAAGTTTTAATATACAGTAACTTGAAGTGCGGATATTTTTTGACCTACCCTCATCTATATATATTTCTGCAGCGGGGTACACTGTGTTCCACAGGGAATACATATGGGTCTAGAGCAGGAACTTGGATCCAGAGGCACTATCAGGCAAAGCTTTGACTGTCCCAGGATGCATTGGGGCCTCCTCTATAACCCCGCCTCCAGGCACTGAGAGCTCAGTTTTCGAGTGGTGCCTGCAGGCAGCAGGTCACTAACAAGCGAGCTGCACTGGGCAACCCTGAAAAAGCTGAAGACTTCAAAGGACGCAGCACTGTTATGTCAGGGTGACATTCATCGCTGTGTCTCCGTCACCTCCCAAGCGGCGTTGCATATTCCCGCGGCCCAGATTCAGGGTACTTGTGGCGGAGATGCTCCAGCTTAGGCACACAGTCGCAGACCCTCTCCTGGTTCGCGTGGCTGCTACGAAGGGAGGAGGTAAGAGGGTCCCCCAGATGGGACCCGCCACTAAATCATGTTCATGTTGCAGTTTAGAGAGATGGACTGTGATGCTGGCATGGACACTGTTACCGAGCAGGATCCCCACTATATCCGCCAGGGCACAAGAGCACAGGTCGGGTGAACTTATGCCTCTATTGGTAAGGCTTCGTAGTACCGGCAGTGAGGCCCAGCATAGGGGAGACGGCGCTTGACCTGTAGCCCCTCCTCTGGCCCAGGGCGCCATCTCCTTGCAGATTTCCCGCCCTGGAGCTGCCTCACACTCTCCCTCAGTTCCTGACTGGGCGCCATCTTCTGAGCATAGCTGCAACTGGTCTCTGGGATTGCAGGGTAAGGTCTCCCCTGTAAAGTAGCCTATCCACAGCTCTGAGACTTTACAGACACTTGAGTATTCTACATGTCTTATTACAGACAGCGTTAGTTAATACAGAGTGTACCTATTGCAGAATATATTGTACGAGTATTCTGATATATACCTGCAGTCTAGGACAGTGTTGTGTTATATATATACTAGTCCAGTGCAGTTTTATCGTGCATATAATAATCTCTGCATTGCCATGTGACTGTGTGTACCTGTACCTGCTGTATGGTTTCACTCTCATGTGTATCCCATCTAAGGTAGCTATCACTATATTCTATACCCGAAGGGACTAGGGACCTAATTCAGACATGATCATAGATGTGCTAAATTTAGCACATCTACGATCAGTCACACAGACATGCAGGGGGACGCCCAGCATTTCAGGCTCGACCCCTGCACAAGTATAAAAGCATCGCAGGAGCTACTCATCGCGGTGAGGGTTGCAGTGGCTGCGCGTGATGTCACGCAGCTGCCGCGACCCACCCCCCCAATGGTCCGGGCACATCTGCATTGCCCGTACCATGCCCCATAAATGTCGGCCAAACACCGCCGGCAGTGACTTGCGGTGGGGTGAGGCAGGTGAGGAAGAGCTTTTCCTGTTATACTAACGTTTGTATCAGAGGTTTGACCGGATAAAGTATATGAAAAATACAAAGAATATTATTGAAATATCTTCTTTGCATTATTCTAATCATTTTTATAGCCAAAACTCTGCAGTGAAAAGTCTATGGCATGTGAGGCAGTGCCTCACCTGGCTAACTTTTCCTCACATCTCTGATTAAAACTCATCAAATTTCCAGGAGTTTATACTGCTGCACCTGTGTACAATGACCATATGTAAGTTTTGGCTCATATAGTGAATGTAAAACTGGCTCTGGTGCTAGCCAGTGCCTCCTGAGCTATTTAGCTCACCGCACGTTCCTGACCACCAGCCCGCCCCCTCCGGCCCAGCGACCGCCTTTGCCTGTCAATCAGGCAGAGGCGATCGCAGGGCTGAGACAGCCTTTGGATCTCTGGCATGCGCTGGCGCCACAGCGTGCAGTTCAGACCTGATCGGCTGCTGTGCGAAAAAATGCACAGCACCGATCAGGTCTGAAATAGGCCCCTGGTGCATCAGGGTCTCTAATATAGGGTACACAGTACTTATCGCTATACGGATATTTTACTGTGTCTCAGTCACGTACACTGGGATGTAGTTCACAAGTGTGCGTATTCTGACGCTGTTTGTGTACTCTGTCCGTAAGTTGTGTACTCTGTCTGGCTTCATTATACTAATAGCCTGGTTGTTGCTTTATTACAATGTCTAACAACAAGGACAGTAAAACTCTGGAAGCTCCTGTAAATTGCAAGGCATGCTCCAGAAGTTTACCTGAGGGGGAAGTATTGTGTGATGGTCTGTGTACTAAATACCATACACCTCTCAGTCAGCCTGCAGCTCCTGTAACTACAATGGAGCCACCCTGGGCTATGTTCACTACCCTCCCGGGGGCTCTGGTGGACCGCTTAGCCCCCCCCTTCCCCCCATGGGACCTCCGGTGCCACTGCAACCACAAGTTTTCCATACTGTCCAACATTTTACACATAGAAATTGGTACAAATTAGGAAAGGTGGCGTGGCCATGGGTAAAGGGGGCATGGCCATGCCCCTTTTCCTATACTTTCAATGGAAAAATGGAGAGTCAAAAATCGGTACAGACCATAGAAAAAAGGTACTGTACCTGCCAAAAAGGTACAGTTGGAGTGTCCCTATAGTACATCCGCCTTGGGCGGAAAGTTTGTCTACACAGCTGCAACAGTTAAATCAGTCTTTGGTTAGACAGAAATCTACCCCAGGTCACTCTCATGTCTCTGGATCCTCTAAGCGGGCTGCTTCCTCCTCACAATCCACTAACCTCTGATGTTTCATCTGATGATGAGGGGGAGCATACGGTCCCGTCAGACTCTGAATCATGTGTTACTAACAAGGATTCTGCCTTCCAGGTTGATGTCCCAGCCCTGGTGAATGCTATTAAGCAGATCCTACAACTCACTGAGGATGAGGATTCCACTACAGTGGACAAGAAAACTGATATATGTTTAAGCAACAGAAGGTGGTTAAAACTGTATTTCACCATTCTGATCATCTCGTGGACATCAGAAAGGAACCCTGGTCTACCGCAGGTAAGAAATTCCCTCTCCCTAAATGAGCTTTGGCTCGCTTTCCTCTCCCTGCAGAGTTATGTAGTAAGTGTGAGAACCCACCGCCAGTGGAATTTCATGTCACCTGTCTTGTGGTGTCATCTACTCTGCCTGTCACCACTGTCACCTCTCTGAAGGAACCGACAGATAAGCATGTGAAGAGATGCCTGAAATCTATATATTCCCTCGCAGGGGCCATTCATAGGCCCACTATAGCTGCATGTTGGGACGCAAAGGGTATTGAGGTGTGGGTTCAAGTGTTAGAGGATGTGCTGCCCAAGGATATTTCTTACAATGCCAGACAATACATGTCTCACATATGCACCGTGGCCTATTACATTCAGGAGGCGTCCTCTGAGGCGGGGGTACTGGCAGCCAAAGCGTCATTCACGTCTGTCCTGGCTCGCCGGATACTGTGGTTAAGGTCATGGAAAGTGGATCTGGACTCCAAGAAAATCTTGGAGGTACTTCCCTTCACTGGGGACATTTTATTTGGAGAGGACCTAAATTAAAATAGTGTCTGAATTAGCAGCTGCTAAGACTACTTTTCTTCCTCCTACTAATCCTTCTACACAGAAGGTGAAGACTACCACTTTTTGTTCCTTTTGACCTCAAGGGAAAGCTAAGGGCTCCCAAGACCACCAAGCCCAAAACGAAACAGTCCTGGGCAGCCCATCAGCCTGCTTCAAAACAAGACAAGCTTGCTGCATGACAGGGTGGGAGGCCGACTTCTACAGTTCACCTGGAAATTGTCTCTCACGGGTATTCTGTCTCCTTCAAGAGACGGCCCACTCACCAGTTCTGCACCACGGTACTCCCTTCGGATCCGTTGAAGGCACAAGCTCTACAAACGGTGGTAGGTTCCCTGCTGAGTACAGGAATGGTTCCTCAGTCCCAGCATGGTAGAGGCTATTACTCAACCCTGTTTCTTGTACAGAAACCCAATGGATCTTTTCGGCCTATTCGCAACCTCAAATCACTGAACAAGTTTGTGAGGGTAGCCAGGTTTTGCATGGAAACATTGCGCTCTATTGTGCTAGCGATGGAACCCGGAGATTACATGGTATCCCTGGATATACAGGATGCTTATCTGCATATTCCTATTGCCATATCGCATCAGCAGTTGCTGCAGTTTGCTATTGATGACAGTCACTACCAAATCCAGGCTTTGCCATTTGGACTGGCCACGGCTCCTCGGATCTTCACCAAGGTTATGGCCATGATGACGGCGCACCTCCGCTGTCAGGGAATCAGAATCCTACCGTACTTGGACGACATGCTGATTCTGGCGAGTTCACATGATGTCCTCCTCAGTTCATTAACGGTGAGTGGCTTACAAGCCCATGGATGGCTGATCAACTGGAAGAAGACCTCGCTGGTCACAGCTCAGAGCATGGTGCACCTAGGGGCGCTCCTGGACACACACAGTCAGAGACTGTTCTTGTCTCCAGACATGGTCCTGAAAATCCTGGACAGGATAAGACACTTCATCCATCACCCCAGAGTGTCGATTCACTCGGCGATGCAAGTACTTGGTCTGATGGTGTTGACATTCGACATAGTGGAGTACGCTCAATTTCATTCCCGCCCTCTGCAATTATTAATTCTTGTCAAATAGGATGGCCTGCCTCATCGGATCAGATCCCAAAGGATCTTGTTGACTCTGTAGGTTTGTTTATCGCTGACCTGGTGGCTCCAGGACCAGCAATTGAGCAGGGGCCATCCATTCTGGATACCCGACTGGGTCCTCCTGATGACGGATGACAGTCTGAGAGGATGGGGAGTGGTGTTGGAGCAACACTCTTTTCAGGGTCGGTGGACCAAGGAAGAATCACTGCTCCCGATAAACATCCTAGAGCTGAGGATGGTGTTCAATGCATTATCACTTGCCCTGCCTCTGGTACGGAACAGACCGGTTCAGGTGGCATACATAAACTATCAAGGAGGCACTCGAAGCTACATGGCTATAAAGAAAGTGTCCATAATCCTTTGTTGGGCAGAACGCCATCTGCCGAGTATATCGGCAGTGTTCATTCAGGGTGTCCTGAACTGGGAAGCAGACTTCCTCAGTCATCAGGACGTACACGCCAGAGAGTGGAGTCTTCATCTGGAAGTCTCAACTCCTAGTGGACAGGTGAGGTCTACCGGACGTAGACCTAATGGTGTCTCGACACAATCACAAGGTTCCGGTCTTCAGATCAAGGACAAGGGATCCTCAAGCAGCATTCATGGACACGCTGGTGATTCCATGGAACTTTCGACTGCCTTACGTGTTACCTCCAGTGTCACTCCTGCCCAGAGTTCTATGGAATTTCAAACAGGAAGGAGGAGTGCTGCTTCTAGTCGCTCCAGCATGGCCCAGAAGACATTGATTCTCAGACCTACAGGGTCTATCAAAGGGGCATCCCCTTCTACTTCCTCAATGACCAGATCTCCTCGTACAGGGCCCTTGTCTCTACCCAGACCTGGCCAGACTGGCTTTGACAGCGTGGCTCTTGAGGTATCACTCCTGAGAGCCAGAGGATTTTCTGAGGTGGTTATTTAAACGATGTTGAAAGCCCACAAACTGGCCTCTGCCCAGATTAATTACAGGGTTTGGAAATCTTACTTCACTTGGGTGCTGAAAAGAATTATGATGTCAATGGACTCAGAACTTCCAGAATACTGGCTTTTGTGCAAAGAGGCCTGGACTTAGGTCTTCATCTGGCCTCCCTCAAGGTTCAAATATCTGCCTTGTCGGTTTGGTTTCAGAGAAAAATTGCCTCCATGGGATTTGTCTGTTGTGCTGAATGCTCTGCAAGAGTCTCCATTTAAACCTCTTGAATCGGTGGACCTTAAATGGCTCACAGCCAAGGTCCTGTTCTTGCTGGCAATTGCCTCTGCAAGACGGGTGTCGGACTTAGGTGCTTTGTCCTGTCGTCCACCCTTTCTCATATTCCACCGGGACCGGGCGGTTCTACGAACTCGCACAGTTTATTTGCCTAAGGTGGAGTCATCTTTTCACCTTAACCAAGAGATTGGGGTTCTGGCCTTTGTCTCTTTGGATTTATCTCCCAAAGAACATTCTTTGGATATGGTTAGGGCTTCCTGTTATCTATGTGGAGAGGACTGCCCTTATCAGGAGGTCAGATTCCCTTTGTGTTTTGTTTTCACATATGTGACTGGCCTGCGTATACGTAGACCTTGGCCTGATGGATTATAATTGTGATTGTACAAGCCTATGCACAGGCTGGACTCCCATTCCCATAAAGCCCATTCTACTCAGTCTGTTGGACCTTCTAGGATGGCCCGCTGTGGCGCGTCCCCAGAACAATTGTGCAAGGCGGCTACATGGTCCTCAGTGAACACGTTCATTAGGTTCTATGCCTTTGATACTTCCACCTCCCAGGATGCTTCCTTTGAAAGCCAGGTTCTCTTACCTGCTATGGCGCATCCCCACCCTTGAGGACATCCCTGATGTATTCCCTGTGGAACACAGTGTACCCCTCTGCAGAAAAGGAGAGTTATGGTAGACTTACCATGGTTAACTCTCTTTCTGCGAGGTACACTGGGTTCCACAGGGCGCCCGCCCTGAGGCACCTACCTTCTTTGGGTTGTATGGCACTAGCCGCTGGTACTCTCTCCTGTCGTTAAATTGTGGTTCTATGTGGCTAACATCTGCCTTCTCTTTTACTTACCTGCTCCTGTATTGGACTGGTTAATGAAACTGAGCTCTCAGTGCCTGGAGGTGGGGTTATAGAGGAGGCACCAAGCATCCTGGGACAGTCAAAGCTTTGCCTGATGGTGCCTCTGGATCCAAGATCCTGCTCTACACCCCGATGTATTCCCTGTGGAACCCAGTGTACCTCGCAGAAAGAGAGTTAACCATGGTAAGTCTACCATAACTCTCTCTCTCTATATATATATATATATATATATATATATATATAAATATATTTACTGTATATATAAACTGTTTATGAACGGTGAAGAAATGAAGCACCTACTAGTGTTTAAATAAAAATTAGAGAAATGGCACTACTTATCTGGCATAGATATGTTCAGTTACATGTCCACGAATGGAGCAGGGACGTGTGGTGAGGCAAATGGCTCAGGAGGCACTGACTAGTACTAGAGCAGATGTACACACAATATATTGTTAGCAGCCATGGCGCGGCTTGTGGGAGACGTAGGTCCTGGTCGTTGCCAGGCGACCAGGATGCTGCATCTCTTCCAGCCGCTGGGGTGGCCAGGTCCCACCCAGTGTATGAGTGAGCAACCGTTTCACCATCTGAGAGCCACCAGGTGCCTAGCAAATGGGAAGCTGGACGCAAGCAGCATTTCCGGTTGCTAGGCAATGAGGATGTCAGTGACTGCTCCCTGTGGCCATGCAGCAGTGCAGCTGCTCATCCTTTGGTAATCATTGGCCTCTCTGGATTCCTGTGGGCTGATAAGAGCAGCTGCCATATATATTCTCTCCTTGCCACTCTCTCAGTGCTGGTTATAGTTCATCCTTCTGGGCTGTAACACACGTGGCGGATTTTGCCGGCCGGGAAAAAGCCGGATGGCTTTTTCCCATGCCGGTATTGTATTTAAAAGTGTAAGCTGTAGGGTCCTTTCACACGGCACGGCCCCAGCCCGGCTGCTGGGTTGCAGCCGGAAATATCCAGTGGAAGGTCCGGCTGCCAGGCCGGGGCCGTGCTGTCTTTGTAGGCAGTGGACCGTATGTGTGAAGGGGAGCTTTCACACACATTTTTTAACCGCCACCACTGCTGCTGCACATGGACACAGCATTACACATGGCTGTTGTGTCTGAAAAACCCTCCCGGATGGCAAAAAGCCGGACAAAGTTTGTCCGGCTTTTTGCCATCCAGGAAAAACCGGAGCGTGTGTTACAGCCCTTAGATATGAAACTGCTGGTTCTGTGTACTCCTGAATTTCTGCAATATCCAGCCCTGTCTGCCGCAGCATCAGGTTCAGTGTGGGTTTTCCCACAGAGTATACTTATACTTTCTTTGTTCTTAGTTCTTTGTCTTTCTAATTGTTACCCCTGATTACTTGTTTGCATTTTACTAACAATAGTACCATACATTAGCATATCATATTTTCATTATACACTGCCTTCATTTCTTCTACAGTCTTTCTGCATTGCACCTCTTTAATCGTTATCATTGTAGTACGCGTAGTCTGCTCCCAGACCTTTTCTAGCCATTAGTTCTTTTCTTTCTGTCCTTGTATTTTCTACCAACAGGTAGCTTTGGTCATCTCAGGGGTAAGCTCGTACTATCGCTAGTGGCGTAAGTCCTGGCAGCATTCTAGTACCGGTAGGCATGTCTGGCATTATGGGAAGGACGGCTGTTATAGGCTAGAAGACTTGCTGGAGTACTCTAGGAGTCTTACTGCAAGGTGTCCAGGGTTACTGTCCAGAACATTAGCGTCCTTCCGACTCATCAATGTCCTTCCGACTCATTCTACCAAGATCTCCTCACCAGTCGGTCCAGGTATTCTTCTTGAACCGTGACATATATAAGCTAAATGGTTCATGTGGGCATTATACAATGGTTCAGCAGTGTATTCTCACATATTTACATTATGGCCCTCATTCCGAGTTGTTCGCTCGGTATTTTTCATCGCATCGCAGTGAAAATCCGCTTAGTACGCATGCGCAATGTTCGCACTGCGACTGCGCCAAGTAACTTTACTATGAAGAAAGTAATTTTACTCACGGCTTTTTCATCGCTCCGGCGATCGTAATGTGATTGACAGGAAATGGGTGTTACTGGGCGGAAACACGGCGTTTCAGGGGCGTGTGGCTGAAAACGCTACCGTTTCCGGAAAAAACGCAGGAGTGGCCGGGGAAACGGTGGGAGTGCCTGGGCGAACGCTGGGTGTGTTTGTGACGTCAACCAGGAACGACAAGCACTGAAATGATCGCACAGGCAGAGTAAGTCTGAAGCTACTCTGAAACTGCTAAGTAGTTAGTAATCGCAATATTGCGAATACATCGGTCGCAATTTTAAGAAGCTAAGATTCACTCCCAGTAGGCGACGGCTTAGCGTGTGTAACTCTGCTAAATTCGCCTTGCGACCGATCAACTCGGAATGAGGGCCTATATTTTTTTGAAAGAAACTGTATATGAATTATATTATTCTGACAAATAATAAAAATATTCTGTACAGTATCTTAACTACTTTGTTTGAAGCTATCAATGTATATTTATTTATTTGTTCTGAACTTTTATCCTTAATTACATTTACATGTGCTTATTTTCTAAACACATTAGCAGATCTCATTGATTTTATTTGATAGAGATAATGCAGAATCTACACACACAACAAATACAAATTAAACAATGTCTCAGAATCCTCCAAGTCATCCACAGATGTTTACAATTCAGATGGCTCCACCAAGTTTGAGGTTAAGATATGGAGGATACTACACAATGATAGTTTGCATCTTACAACAACCAATTTTATAGGCCAAGGTAGCAAATGAACATAGTTTTTAAAAAATTCAGCAAAGTTTGAGGCGTGTGATATGTAACTTTCTCTGATGATTATGTTACAGAGACTACAGTAGCTGCAGACAGGTGTCATCGGGGGGCGGGGTGCGGGGGTTGAGAGACACTGCCGTGACTGGGGCCCTGGGCCCGGAGAGAGATGTGGGCCCACTACATGAGCAAAGGCTTAGTGTGCATGCAGATCGCCCCCTGGAATAATTTCCCCAACAAAGCCTGCGCTGCATGCATAGCTCACAGTATTGGATCCTGGGAGAGTGGTGTGAGGAGCACCCTGTAACACACATTCACTGTTGGAACTGCCGGGGTACTGTACTGGAGCCCGCTGCCATCGACCCTAACATAGCCCCAGAAATGCCTCAGCCAAACCTGTAAGCTCATTTTCCAGGAACCCACTGCAATGCCAGATGCGCTAGCGGCGTGCCCAATTCGATTTCTCTGTGTCCCCAACTTGGCACTCCTCCTGCACTCTGTGGGGAGAAGTCATCACATGCTGATGTTTCTCTGCCTATACGCAGGGCCGTCTTTTTGTATGGGCTCAATGGGCAGTTGCTAAAGTGCCCCAGGAGTATAAGGGCACTTGGCTAATAGCTGAGGGTCCCCTATTTCCAGGGGTACCAGAATTTTGAAAATCGTCCCTGGGGAACTGAAGATATCTGACTTCAAACGGTGATCCCCATCCGAGCCTATTAATTGCTCTTCCCAGCCAGATATCTAGGGTTCTCTCTGACTTACAGTTTTTCTGAGGGTATACTCCAAAAGCTCGGACTCTTCCCTTTCAGTGGACACTGGCAGCTTGTTCATGCCCAGAACCCCAGATATCAGCCTTCAAGCATCTGGTTCCTGCCCCAGCTCCACACGCCTGGGATGCAGTTTTATATATTCGTTGGTGGATTGCTCTGGCTGCTGAACTCTGATCCACAAATCCCCAGTACCCCCTGACAGGTGGGACTGTCTCGTTTTTTGTATCCCATTGAAAGCTGAAAAATCTTTTTCTAGAAACTGGAGATACAGTAACTGCAGTCAAGCAAGCTTCCCTCTCACTGGAAAATGAAGAATATTAAGCCCACTCCACTATCCACCCCTCCTCTGCATCTTAAACATGCCCTACCACCCTGGAAGTCATGTACCAGATCCCCTTCATTCAGACTAATGCCCCCTTCTACAGTTTAGTGTTCTCCCTCCCCCCATATCTCTCACCATCTGTGCAGTAAAGGAGTAATTAGTAGAAATTACAGCTCCAGGTCCTACATGCTGAGTGGAAGGTAGAACACTTCTACCACCTATTGTACCACTGATTCCCTTCCCCGGTGAGTTCTAGGGTCATAATCTGTGTGCTGCATGTATGTGCCAGTGACGCAAAGTGAGGGGCACGGAGGGGAAGGGGCAAGGCTCCTGTTACTGCACCATTTGTTGACTAGATGCAAACCAATGAATACACTGCACTTTGCGTGACCACCACTAGAACGGGGTAAGCAGAATAAAGTGAAATGGAAACTTAAGCTTTTTTCCCTACTGTATGTCTCTCTTTTTTCCCCCCTGTGTGCCTCACTCTTCAGTGTCTTCTCACCACCGCATCTCCCTCATGTCTTCCTCCCTCTCCCCCACATCTCCCTCTCTCTCTGCCCAGGACTCTCTCTCTCTCTCTGCCCCAGATATTGCTCTCCCTCTCTGTCTCTGCTCCATGCCTCTCTCTCTCTCTCTGCCCCAGATATTGCTCTCCCTCTCTGTCTCTGCTCCATGCCTCTCTCTCTCTGCTCCAGATTTCTCTCTCTAAGATAGGAGAACAAAGGGGGCAGGGATGAGGGGAAAGCAGGTATTGTAATTAAGCTATGACCCACACTGCATAGTATTGATGGTTGGCAGGGCTGCCATCAAAAATTAGTTAGGCCCGGGACTGAAAAAATAGGCAGCACCCCTCCTCAAATTAAATAAAATAAATAAATAAATAAATACTGTATATGTGGCCGAAGACCCCATCAGCCAAAATGGCAGCGCTGCTCTGAAGGGGTTAACCCTCCGTGCCCAGCGCAATTTTACAGAGACAATGGGTGCTAGGAATCCCATTCAAATGTACTTACAACGCTGGGCGCAGAGTGTTTGAAAATGTGTCTTCATGTTATATAACTGCGCTGTGCACAGTTGGAGTTATAGACTGCACGTTTTATAATGTATTTGTATCTAAGATGCGCTTAGTGACTTCTGGAAGTCATGGTACACTCTCATATAGGAAGTCATATGCTAAGTAACCTCCTAGTGTGATAAGACATTTTGATTTGTTGGTCAGTGCACAGCAGGTAGTGTGCTGGGAGTGTGATTTTTTTAGACAAAGGTGTTAATCAAGAGGGATTTCCTTATTCCATATGTAAAGTGTCATACGGGGTTTGGATCCTGTATTTATTTATTTAGCTGGTTTGATTGATATACATATCCTACATGGTAATGCAGGAAAGGGAAGCGGAACATTTGTTTGAGAAATAAAATACAATACGTATTTTGAAGCTATGTGATAAATGTATCAAAGGCGAATTATAAACTGCCAGGTGGTAATGGAAGCAGTTTAAATAACACGAAACTTTGTGTGTGACAGAAAGGAGGACATTTATTTATGCAGTTATATCCTTTTAAAATGTAATTTACTTATTTATATTTTGTAAGATATCCTGATTGGATGGAAAAGACTTGGGGTGGGACTACCCATGAGATACAGTGTGTTTTTTTTACCAGTGACGTGCGGTGAGGTCACTTGTTGGGGAGGCACTGGCAGCTAACAAGCCCCCCCCGCCCTGGAAAAAAAAAAAGTGTGGTCCCCCGACACATCAGTAAAACCAGCACTACGCAGAACCAGCCAGGGGGAGTAATGCCATAGCAGGGGAGACACTCAGTGTGGGGTCCCCCTGCCATAACATTAATCATCCCCCCGAACCAGTCAGCCCAGGGTTGGAATTCCTCGGAAAGTGGGAACCCCAAAAAATAAAAATGGGGTCCCCCCTCCCGAGCAATAACCAGCAGTGGGCTGATAGCCCAGTGCTATGCCCCACACCCCTGGTGGCGGTGGGTGCGGGGTTCATTGTATGTTAATATTGTTCTTTACAGGTGGCCTACAGGTCCCAGCAAGCCTGCCCCAGCATGCTGGCACTTGGAGAACCACAAGTGCCAGCATGCCCGGACATAAAGGGCCCGCTGGCACCTGTAGTCCACCTGTAAAGAAAATATTAAAATAAAACACCACACGTCTTAAAAATACTGTAAGTTTTATTAAACTGGATCTTCACCTGGGGGCGGCGGCCTTTAAGCCCTTTTGCGTGGCCGCCGCCTTCCCAGGGCTTCCTGCGTCTTCACCTGGGGGGCGCCACATCCCCAGGGCTTCCAGCGTCTTCACCTGGTGGGCGGCGGCTGCTAAGCTCTTTTGCATAGCCGCCGCCCATCCAGGACTTCCGGCGTCTTCTTTCTTCAGGAGATCTTCACAGCTCCTCCTCCGCCGTCGGACTGACGCTCCTCTGCATCGCGCTGACTTATATAAGTCAGCCGGAGGGGGCGGGGCGATTACGTGGTGAGCCGTGATTGGCTCGCGGCGGCCATCTTGAATTTAAAAAATGACGCTGAGGCACCCTTTGTGAAACTGGTACCGCTCCGCTGCCAAACTCTGCAGGCTAAAGGTAAACTTCCGCCGCCCGCACCGCCGCCGCAACCCGCCGCCCGCACCGCCGCCGCCCCCACCACTGCCGCATCCCTCCGCCCGCACCACCGCCGCATCCCGCCGCCCGCACCTCCTCCGCCAGCGTCGCCCACACAGTGATTGACAGCGGATCCAGTGACGGATCCGCTGGCCAATCACTGTGGCCTCACTGACAGGGACGTGCTTTCATAGGTTGAAAGCACGTCCCTGTATGAAAGCGGCACCTCTAATCAGTGGCGGAACTAGTGAGCGGTGGGCCCATGTGCGACAAAATGGCTTGGGCCCCCCCATCCCATCCAAGTCCACCCCCTCACCCCTGGAGAGGATATGGTGAGGGGGACCTGCTCAGGGAAGTGGATACCTAGCAACAGTGCCGTAACTAGACATTTTAGCACTGTGTGCAAGAAACAGCATTGGAGCCCCACCCCTGCATGCAAAACAGGGGCAGTGCGCGCCGTAGGCGCGCGCAAAAATACATAGTGGCATGGCTTCGTGGGGAAGGGGTGTGGCCACAAAATAATACCAATTCATAAAACGGTGCACAGTAGTCTCCATTATTCAAATTACGCCGCACAGTAGCACCACTACACCAGGTAGAGACCCTTTTACACCTTACGGCGGACAGATTCCTCTTTTTACACATTACAGCAGACAGCGTCCCCTTTTTACACATTACGGCAGACAGCGTCCCCCTTTTTTACACATAACGGCAGACAGCGTGCCCTTTTTACACATAACGGCAGACAGTGTGCCCTTGTTACACATAGCGGCAGACAGCGTGCCCTTGTTACACATAGCGGCAGACAGCGTACACTTTTTACAAATAACGGCAGACAGCGTGCCCTTGTTACACATAGCGGCAGACAGCGTGCCCTTGTTACACATAGCGGCAGACAGCGTGCCCTTGTTACACATAGCGGCAGACAGCGTACACTTTTTACAAATAACGGCAGACAGCGTGCCCTTGTTACACATAGCGGCAGACAGCGTACACTTTTTTCACATAACGGCAGACAGCGTGCCCTTGTTAAACATAGCGGCAGACAGCGTACACTTTTTTCACATAACGGCAGACAGCGTGCCCTTGTTAAACATAGCGGCAGAAAGCGTACACTTTTTACACATAACGGCAGACAGCGTGCCCTTTTTACACATAATGGCAGACAGCGTGCCCTTTTTACACATAATGGCAGACAGCGTCCCCTTTTTAAACATTACGGCAGACAGCGTGCCCTTGTTACACATTACGGCAGACAGCGTGCCCTTGTTACACATTACGGCAGACAGCGTGCCCTTGTTACACATTGCGGCAGGCAGATTCCCCCTTTTTACACATTGTGGCAGGCAGATTCCCCGTTTTTACACATTGCGGCACACAGTCCTCCTCTTTTGTAGGAAAGAAAGAGAAAGAAAGAAAGAAAGAAAGAAAGAAAGAAAGAAAGAAAGAAAGAAAGAAAGAAAGAAAGAAAGAAAGAAGAATTATACTTACCCTCTCAGCTGGCTCAGGCTCCTCGGTGCAGCGTCAGACGATTCCCGGGCAGTAGAGGAGGTGGAGGTGGAGGAGGGAGCCACAGCAGCGCTGTGTTATTGGTGGAGGCGCTGCTGCTGCTGCCCCTCTGCTTCACTATAGGCTGTTCTCGGAAGACAGCCTATAGTGAAGCAGAGGGGCAGCAGCAGCAGCGACTCCACCAGTAGTAAAGCGCTGCTGCGGCTCCCTCCTCCACCTCCCTCCTCCTCCTCCCTCCTCCTCCTTCCCCCGTACCGCTGCTCCTCTCATCTCCGGGCGGCTGTGCGCTGCGGAAAGCGGTTGCCCGCAGCGCACAGCGGCATGTAATGAGTCAGTTTGACTCATTACATGCTTGGGCCCCTGGACAGAGGCGGGCCCCAGTGCAACGCACTGCTTGCATTGGCGGTAGTTCCGCCTCTGCCTCTAATGGTGCCACTTTCCCATATATTTTCAATGGGCTTTTACTGCCCATGGCTAGTCCCCGCCCGTGCTCGCCCCCCCGCTCCCATACCTTTCCCCAGTGACAACGGGAGGCACCACGATCGGTGCCTCCCAAACACATAAAGAGAGGAGCAATGATAAGAATAATATTAAGAGGATACATATGACACAGAATATGTGTCATATGCATCTTCTTTGTATTATCTTAATCATTAACGACAGGGGAGGCACTGCCTCCCCTGCCTCCCCTGACTGCACGTCCCTGGTTTTTACTAGAGATGTGCGGCGGACACTTTTCGGGTTTTGTGTTTTGGTTTTGGATCTGGATCTCTGCTCGTGTTTTGGATCTGGATTGGTTTTGCCAAAACCACCCTTTTGGGTTTTGGTTTTGGATCTGGATGATTTTTGAAAAAACAACAACCATAAAAACAGCTAAAATCACAGAATTTGGGGGTAATCTTGATCCTATGGTATTATTAACCTCAACAACATTCATTTCCACTCATTTCCAGTCTATTCTGAACACCTCATAATATTGTTTTTAGGCCAAAAGGTTGCACCGAGGTAGCTGGATGACTAAGCTAAGCGGTACAAGTGTGCGGCACAAACACCTGGCCCATCTAGGAGTGGCACTGCAGTGGCAGACAGGATGGCAGTTTTAAAAAATAGGCCCCAAACAGCACATCATGCAAATAAAAAAAGAGGTGCAAGATGGAATTGTCTTGGGCCTTCCAACCTACCCGGGCCATCCCACTGACAATTCTAAATTCCTTTGCCTTATAACAACCCTTTATGAAGCTAAGAACACTGTACGCTGTTTACTTAAGAAGTACCGTAATGGTACGCTAGTTGCGTAACGATCGCTCAGCCGTAGGCGAGACGCTCAAGCGTCACGTTCGCTCACGGCCCAGGGATCACAGGACACGTTATTGGTTATGTCTAGGGTAATGATTCGCTATGGCGTAGCTTACGCTCGAGACCACGAGGAGGTCACCAGCGATGCAGACGCTCACAACACTATACCTTTAAGTTAAAACCTTATACCAATGAAATACACTGAATACCTTAATGTGAGTACAGGGTGTAAGTGCAACCTTGTGTAACCTGACTAACTACAAAGCTGCTTGAGCGTCACCGACGCTCAAGTGAACACTTAACACTATAGAAAATACACAGATACTGGTTTAGGTTCCAAGGCCTATTAACTGTATTATATCTAATATACTTGTAAAAGGGGATAACAGTACAAATGATACACTACAATATAACAGAGACTTCCTAACCACAGAACTAAACAATAAATACAAAAGGACAATACTACTCTGACCTAACTGCAATACAATACAATACTATCTAATACAATACAATACTAGCCTAGTCTAGGGGAGATATGAGAGAACAGACCAGAGAGAGAGAGAGAGAGAGAGAGAGAGAGAGAGAGAGAGAGAGAGATGAGATGAGAGAGATTGGCTCACAGAAAGACAATGATTACGGAGAGAAACTTACGCACAAAGGGTATGATCGCCTGCGCCTCGATATCCAGCTCCCGGCTATCAGCAGATAACCGTTGATGAGAGAGTGAGAGCTGGATGTGGTCGGCCTGCCTATTTATGCCCCACACACAATGCAATCTCCTGGTCCTACAATCCCATTGTCCATTGGCCGAAGGAATTCGGCCCTGTATCATAACAAAAGGTCATAGGGTGATTCATACAGGTGGGCTGTGACGATTTCCAACAGCTCAGGTGGGTGGGAAACTGGGTTTCCCGCCGCATACCTGAGTATGTGTAATTAATAGAAATGGACATAAACTTCTTATGTCCATAACTATTCGCACGAGCGATTAATACGCTCCAAACCAACACCGGAATATTGCTAATTAAATACTCTTCCGATGGGTACCAAACACTGCTGTATGATTCCTGTTAGACCCTTCGTACGATATAAAGAGGGATTCCTCAGCTCTGGGACATTGTATTTTAACCAAACTTTCAGAATCTATCAAAGGGACCATGATCTATAAACTACATTAATTGTGAACATTTGTAACGAATGAGTCGCACGCTACGACTACATAAACTCTACCGTAAATACGCATACCGCGCCTGCGAGTGCACGTTATTGCGGGTATGCGAATCCACGGGAGAGCGCATGCACGCGCAGCGCGGACCAGTGTGCGGTGCAAATATGGCAACGTGCATTGAGACATTTTTCTGACTTTGACAGTCCACCCTTTGGCAGTCAATAATAACTGCCACAAAACATTTAAGGAGAAAAATGTAAGTCAGGGGTTAATTGATTTCCATGGTTGGGTAGGGGAGGAGAGAGGAGAAGGTGTGAAGAGGGTATGACCTAGTGAGATAGCAGAAGCATGTGTGTATGAATCCATGTTTGGGGGGTCATGTATCATCGTGCCGTACGTGTGGTAAATCAAGCTTCGAGGTATTGCGAAGTATACATTTGAATTCCTTCTTATCCTGTGGTACAGGTCTGTGGATGGGCTGTCAAACTTTACCGAGCTCTTTTCGGCTGTGGTTGTAACAAAAATGGGGATGCACATTTTAGTTGATGATACATGAATGGGGGAGGTATGTGGTTGCTGATATCTGTGCCTGTATTCCCTATCGTCTATGTGTGTCGTTACCTGAGGGTTGTAGAGATGAAGATAAAGAACACTTACGAAAAATGCAATGATATTCTATGTCAGGGAAATGTACATCTGTCGTCGAAGTTGTTTTCGGTATCTGTTGAGAGTCGTCTTCTTTGCGCTGTTTTGCTCCTTAGGCATGAGCAACAAGCTTTGTCAGTGCCATCAGATTTACAAAAATGTTGGGCTAGCGTGAGTTTAAAAAATACTAGGGAAACTGGGGATCCATGGCAAAGTTCATCAAGTGTCCATATTTAAAGTTGTCAAATCTTCTTCTTTGGTCAATCCGTTGTCTGTATACATCTCGTCTCGTCAGCTTCCTCGTCCAAGGGGGTCTTTGTATCTTGGAGAAAAGCAGAAAAACAGGTGAAAGAAACGGACCGTATAATCGCATTTTCATCACATTCTGGTTTCTATCATTGGGTCATAAATCAAATCCAGGTTAATTACGGTTTCCTCATTCCTCAAGCTCATCACTTTTGTACTTTGCTTGCACCTCATTAAAGCCTGCCCGCATCTAAATATCAATCCAATCGATATAACGACACCCAAGATACATAGTAGAAACTTTCCAACATCCATTATGACTCCTTGAGCCCAATCTCCTAAACCGGAGAACCAATTTCGCGGGTTCAACCATGACACCCAACCAGTCAGCTCATTACCTACAGCAGCAAGGGTGAGATTGTGTTTTCGACGAAATTCCCACTTTAGTTGGAGAATATCGTCCATCTTTTGGTCTATGACCTCTACCGGATCCTCGGTGCTATTTGTGATATACGTGCAACACTTTATGCCGTACTGTGTTGCCAATGTAACACAATATCCGCCTGTTACTGCTGTAAGATAATTAAGAACCATCCTATGCTGAACTAGTTCTGTTTTGTAAGCTTGAAGTTCTCTTCCAGTGTATCTAAACGTGTCATCATACATTTCAGTGATATTATCTAACAAATTGGCGAGTGCGGAAATGTATCTATAATTCATCACTCCCCGAGCGGTACGAGTGAAATCTAACGCTACCAGAACCTGAATCCCGGTGGATTCATGGATAAGATCAGAGGCCGGATGCTCTAACCTTTCTGACAGTTGTCTTTTAACCCGGTGCTCGTAGTGAGTGTGAGTATAAGGAGCTTGGGCACCACGGTGTATGTCCTTCATTTTGTCATGTGTAACAGTCATCACTTCAGGCAATACTTTTCCAATATAACACAATCCTTCAGAGTTTGGGGCAAGCCACTTGTACGCCTTTCTCCCGCATATGAAATATGCATCATCGGGGAGAACATAAGGGACGGAGAAGGACATGATCATGTTACAAACCTTCCAGGTGAAATCTCCTGACCCTAATTCTTCCATCTGCCTAATGCACGTATCGGTTTGTACGATATGTGCACAGTATCCTGGTGATACCTCTCCAACTCTAGTAATCCTATTTCCTAAGGTATATCGATACCGGAAAGATTTTCCTCTACTGGCTATGTGGCGTACGAGCTCTGTATCTGTAGGCATTCTATCTGCTCTGTGTGAAAAGGTCATGGTAAGGTTGCTCCATGACACTTCCCAATTTCCCGGTTTTCTGGGATTGGAGATGTTAAAACATAAGAGGGACCTATCCACATGGTATTGGTGGAGCTTCAAACTAGGAGGGCTGGAGATGTTAAACCTCCGGTCCACCGGTCTCCCACCACTTAGCTCAAGTACCTCCCCTAACGTTAAAGGAAATGGTACTAGCCCTGATTTGCTGTGACCCTGAGGTACTTGAGAGCATACCCAACAATCTGTTTGGTTTAATACGTTACCCACTAAGGAGTGATAGTCACTCAATGGATGCCGGTCTATATGGATATTAAAACTAGATTGGCATTTCTTTATGCATCCATCTTCAACCAGATTATCACAGAGCCTACAGATACAATTTTCTTCAGCTAACAATCCATCACAATTTCTTCTATCGGATCGTTTTCTGATACTCGCCTTTGCTTGTTGGTTTGGTTGATCTTGGAAAACTACGCCTCCATCATCATAATCGGAACCCATTCCAGAACCTCTTTCGACCTCTATGGTACTCTCGCCGGAACAGACTGCTCTGGTCAACATCATGGTTAACATCAAAATCCGGATCACAGTCTCTTGGGGCAAGTCCATCTTTGAGGAGGAAATAGAGAAGAATGAGGAGGGGGAAAAAGAAATTTTAAGGGAGAGGGGCTGGGAAGTGGAGAAAAACAATAAAAGGGAGAAGGGAGTCGACAACTGCTTTCGGTCTTCAAGGCTCAGGTGCCGCCTCAATCCTCCTGGAACAGACACTCCAGTGATACAACCTCTACCGTCTGTTCCTTATCGCGGGACTTCTCTGGATCAGCAACCTTTTTGCAGTGGGATGAATGGACCCAAGTCTCTCTCTCAGCAACCTTCAATGCTGTGGTGCTAGTCAATAAGACCTGGTATGGTCCTTCCCATCTATCAATAAGACAACCTGAGCGTAGAAAATTTCGTATCATTACATAATCCCCAGGTTCAATGTCATGACAATTACTATCTGGTAAATCAGGAATCACCAACTTCAGATTATCATTTTGATTCCTCAACTGTTTACTCATGTTAATTAAGTATTTTACAGTTACTTCATTGTTACATTTCAAATCATCCTGAGGGTTAATCATGACATGCGGTTGTCGACCAAACAAGATTTCAAAAGGAGACAGATTAAGAGGGGACCTGGGAGTGGTTCTGATGCTATACAAAACAATGGGTAAAGCTTCTGGCCACGTCAATCCTGTCTCTGCCATTACTTTACTCAATTTATTTTTAATAGTGCTGTTCACTCTTTCGACCTTCGCACTCGCCTGTGGACGGTACGGAGTGTGCAGCTTGCTATCAATACCCATCAATTTACACATTCCTTGAAAGACATCACCTGTAAAATGGGTACCCCTATCACTTTCAATGATTCTAGGGATACCATATCTACATACAAATTCCTGCACAATTTTCTTAGCTGTAAACATAGCGGTATTTGTAGCTGCTGGAAAAGCCTCGACCCAATTCGAGAAAACATCTATACAGACAAGTACATATTTCAAATTTCGACATGGGGGTAATTGAATGAAGTCAATTTGTATTACCTGGAAAGGGCCGCCGGCAGGTGGGATATGGGATGGTTCTGTAGGTATTGCTTTTCCAATATTCTTTCTCAGACAGGTAAGGCATGACATTGCTCTTTTACTCGCATGAGAGGAGAATCCTGGGGCGCACCAGTATGCTCTTACCAATTTGCACATCCCCTCCTTGCCTAGATGAGTCAGCCCGTGAGCTGCTTCAGCCAGACATGGAAGGTATGCCCTGGGGGCCACTGGTTTACCATGTCCATCCGTCCAGAGCCCTGAGGACTCCTGGCCATATCCCTTTGCCTTCCAGACTGCTCTTTCCTGTGTGGAACACAGGTTCTGCATCTCACACAACTTCTGTGTGTTGATGGTATTAAATACCATCAACTGTGTGGTGTCTGTCCGTGTGGGGGTAGCAGCTGCAAGCTTTGCAGCTTCGTCTGCTCGGCTGTTACCAAGGGATACTGGGTCTTGGCTATATGTATGTGCTTTACATTTGATAACAGCCACTCTGTCGGGTTCCTGTATCGCTGTTAGAAGCCTTTTTATGTGAGCTGCATGCGCTATCGGTGTACCAGCTGCCGTCATGAAATTTCTGAGCCGCCATAGGGCTCCGAAATCATGGACTACCCCGAACGCGTATCTGGAATCGGTGTAGATATTGGCTGACTTACCCTTAGCCAATTCACATGCTCTGGTTAGGGCGACCAGTTCAGCAACCTGGGCTGAGTGAGGTGGGCCTAGCGGTTCCGCTTCTATGGTGTCTTGGTCATCTACGACTGCGTATCCAGTACACAAGTCTCCCGAGTCTGACTGTCTGTGACAACTACCATCCGTGTAGAACGTGAGTTCTGCATCTTCCAGTGGATTGTCACTGATGTCAGGCCTTGCGGTAAAATTTTGGGTCAAATATTCCATACAATCATGTGTATCTTCCTTTGCATTAAATCCTCCTTCCCCATCACTCTCACCTTCCACCCTTTGTGTCTGACCAGGCACACCTGGGAGAAATGTTGCAGGATTTAATGCGCTGCATCTCCTTATGGTGATGTTTACGGGGGCCATTAATGCCAATTCCCATCTTGTAAACCTTGCAGATGAGACGTGTCTGGTTTGGGCAGAATTCAATAAGGCAGATACCGCATGCGGTGTATGGATTGTGAGGTTGTGGCCTAGCACGACATCTTCGCTTTTTGTCACTAGCAATGCTATCGCCGCAACGCTACGCAAGCATGTGGGGAGGGATCGCGCTACCGTATCTAGCTGGGCGCTGTAGTATGCAATTGGCCTGCTGGCATCACCGTGTTTTTGTGTTAGTACACCTGCTGCGCACCCAGCACTTTCTGTTCCGTATAGTTCAAAGGGTTTCCCATAGTCTGGCATACCTAGTGCTGGTGCCTGCGTTAGGCACTGTTTGAGTCTCTCAAATGCTGTTTCAGATTCGTCTGTATGCGAAATCCGATCAGGTTTGTTTGAAGAGACCATTTCCTGCAAAGGTAGCGCCAATATGGAAAACCCTGGGATCCAATTACGGCAATACCCACACATTCCTAAAAACGTCCTGATCTGTTGCTGGGTTTGTGGCAGTGTCATGTCTCTAATGGCTTGGATTCTATCAGCGGTCAGGTGTCTCAGTCCTTGTGTTAGACAGTGTCCCAAATATTTTACCTTAGCTTGGCATAATTGCAACTTGTCTTTGGAAACCTTGTGACCTGTGTCTGAAAGATGAAACAGGAGCTGTTTCGTATCCTTCAGAGATGCTTCCAGTGAATCTGAACACAGTAATAAATCGTCCACATACTGTATCAATACTGATCCACTGTCTGGTTGGAAAGACTGTAAACAATCATGCAAAGCCTGAGAAAATATACTTGGACTATCTATGAAACCTTGGGGTAACCGAGTCCACGTGTATTGGACTCCTCTGTATGTGAATGCAAACAAATATTGGCTGTCAGGGTGCAGAGGTACCGAAAAGAAAGCGGAGCAGAGGTCAATAACAGTGAAAAATTTGGCAGTGGGAGGAATTTGCATTAGGATGACAGCTGGATTAGGCACTACGGGGAACTGACTCTCAACTATTTTGTTAATCCCCCTTAGATCCTGCACTAGCCTGTAACCCCTCCCCCCACTCTTTTTAACAGGGAAGATGGGACTATTTGCGGTGCTGGACGTTCTTACTAGAATGCCCTGTTGCAGCAAGCGCTCTATTACGGGAAAAACTCCTAGCTCCACCTCTGGCTTCAGAGGATACTGTGGGATTTTTGGAGCTATCCTACCATCTTTTACTTGCACAACTACTGGAGCTACGTTTGCCATTAATCCAGTGTCCTGTCCATCTTTTGTCCAAAGTGACTCTGGTATCTGAGATATCATCTCTTCTACTTGGGATGGATTCCTATTTGTCATAATGGAATGTGACATTAATTTTGATGGGGAGTCTAACATGTCTCGTACTTCCTGAGCGTGATTCTCAGGAATGTCCAAGAATACACCTTCAGGAGTACAATAAATGACGCAACCCATTTTACATAGTAAGTCTCTTCCCAGGAGATTGGTTGGTGCCGATGCAGCCAGCAAAAAGGAATGCTTGGTATGCAAAGGCCCTATTGTAATCTCGGCTGGTTTGCTAACAGGGTAGTGCTGGACTACTCCTGTTACTCCCATGGCTGGAATTGTCCTACCAGTGGTTCTCATGCCCACTGTCGAATTTATCACTGACTTGGCCGCCCCTGTGTCTACAAGAAAGTTTAAAGTTTTACCAGCCACATTGATTGCAATCTCTGGTTCGCTTCCAAGACTGGCAATCAACTTAACTGGCTGCAGATTACAGGTATGGCCACACCCCTATTGGGTATGCTGACCTCCCTGAATCCCGCTGGCAGCAACTACTTGTGAGGGAGTTAGCTGGGAACTACCAGAGGCATGCCAGTCTCTGTTTGGGGGATATCTTTTTGTTTCCCCTGTATGTGGCTCAAAACTCCGCCTCTGTGGACCCTGCTCCCAATGTCGTGTGTTGTGTTGTTGTCTAGGGGGTTGAAAAGACCTTTGTACATTCTTTGTTCTACATTCTCGTGCAAAGTGTCCCGGTCTGTTACAAGAAAAACATGTTATTACACTTGCCTTACCCACAGGATTCGGTGGTACATACGCAGGCTGCCTTGTGGTCAGCGCCTGTATACTTACGGACATCAACTTATCACTTTGCGATTCCCTGTGCCTAGTGATGTTTCTGTCATGATCAATAGCAGCCTCTCTCAAGCCGGACACTGACAGACCTCGCCAGCATGGTTGCGTGGTCTGAACCCTAGTCTTTAATGTTTCCTTTAAACCATCCATCAGTACAGATACTGCTACTTCCCGATGGTTTGGGTTGGTCTTAATGTCTTCTATACCAGTGTACTTTGCCATTTCTAATAGTGCCCGGTGAAAATATTCTGTTGCCGTTTCGGACTCCTTTTGCTTAATGGAAAATATTTTATTCCATTTAACAACGGCTGGGAAATACGCCTTTAGCTGTAAATTTATCCTCTTTACATTATCCTTGTTGTACACGTCTGTAAGCGGTACATCTTTATCCAATGCACAATCAGCTAAAAACTGAGTTGCATCAACATTGGAAGGTAAACAAGCTCTTAGCAGTATCTGCCAATCCTTGTTGTTGGGTTCTACGGTGTTACCTAGATCCCTGATGTATTTTTGGCTAGCAACTAAATCCTTCCTGGGGTCAGGAAATTCGGACACTATTGTTCTTAATTCCATTCTGGAAAATGGAGTGTACATGGCAATGTTCCTTATGGGAGTGGCTCCAGACACATCTGTTTTTCCATTGGGAACTGCTATTACCCTTACAGGAGCAATTCTAACAGCCTCTTCCTGTGTAGATTCTACAGCTTGTTGTGGTACAATTGTTTCAGTGTAGTGCATGGTGCCGTACTTACCCGTTGACACGACCTCACCTATCCCTCCGCTAGGGGCTTTCACTAATCTCGTGGGTGTCGCTGTGCCTACTGTGGTCTCTGCTATGGTGGCTGCAAGAGAGAGAGCTGAAATTGTTGCTGAATCGTCTTCTTGATCACACTCCTGAGGAAGGTTCAAAACAGGGTACATCTTGCACGGGTTAATACTTGCATGAGTTATTTGGTTAACATCATTAACATTTACAGGGTTACTAAGAGTTTGTGTTTTACAACCCAGTGCGTTTCTCTCCGCAATCAACTTCTCTCCTGCAATGTATGGTGGAGGAGGAGCTGTGGCAATCAACTTCCTGACTGCCCCAGATCCCGCCGCCAGAGCCAAACCTCTCTGTATCTCACCTTCCTGGTGCCATAACTGTAAACAATCATGATGTTGAATTCGTCTCTTTGTTGATTTTACGAGACATATCCTCCTCCTTAAATTTTGTAACACTTCTGGACTAAAGCTACCTATTCTTGGGAATTTGTCCCTGTCTTGTACAGTCATTCTCTCCCATTCATCACATAAAGATTCGGTGTGAATTCCATATTTTTCACACATTACATATCGTGCCGACCCAACTGGTCGGTTCACAGAATCAACCTGAACCAGGGTTGATCGCCCCCTACCTGAACAAATGGCCCCCATAATCTGCAGGCGTTGCTTATTCCTCCTTGAATATCAAGGCTTTCAGCGAACCCTTACAAACAAACCAAGATGTCCTTGGGCAGGCCGGCGGTGGTGGTTTATCAAGTACCCCACTTACTTCTCGCCCACGTTGGCCTGTGCTGCAATCACTGTAGCCAGAGCTGCTGGACCCAACCTAGGGCCCCTGTGAACCTTTAGTTTACTGGAACAAATGAGGGTTACCCGCAGGACACTTACTCTTTCCAGTAAAGTTGGGGTTGTTAGATAGTTCCTGAGTGACCAGCGAACTTCCCTTCCAAAAATAAAAAATTACACAAATCACGTCAGAATGTACAGATAGCGTTTGTGACCACTTTACTCTAATGGTATTAGGTCAGATTACTAACTACTGCACACAATTACATGCGGTCCAATCGTTCAGTACACGAGCACTACTTGTCATGTACTGAAAGATCAATGGAATCTATGTTTCCGGCTGCGATTCCTTCAGCCAGAGCTTGTATGGCCTATATGGGTTCTGCACCAACACCCCAGGCGTTGTGCCACTGGACTTTTATAGCGGACCTTTTACCTTACGACCTCCTGGTCTTGTTCCTTATGGTCCGCTATACTCTAATGCTCAAATATTATTTAACCAGGGATGCCTCCCTGGCCACCGTATATGTCACTTACACGTATGTCCCTTGACGAGTACCCGGCTTTCCTTTTGGTTCCACCTTAAAGTTATATAAACTTTTGTATACAAAACACACTCACTCAACACAAGTACACTTTTGTTTCTATATCTATTTCTGCGCAGAAATTGTCTTTAGGCCAAAAGTGTTACCAATTAGGAGCAGGATCTGTTAAACTAAATTTCAGATTTTCCAAAAATAGATTTGCGTTATTTACCGCTTCGCGTTATCTACCGCTGTGCGTTACTTATCGCCTTGCGCTTAATTATCGCTTTGCGCTAATTCAACTTTTTCGTGACTTGAGCTACGTGAGCGTAACCGGACGCTACGTTGCGTAATGTACGCTGCGTGCGTCTGCCTTTTGGATTGCGTACGCTAGTCTTTGTTAGCGACACGTGTACGCAATGCAAAGGATCCACCGTAACACAATATATTTTTATCAATGTAAATGATCCCTGATCATCTACCGCAATCCACACTGACTGCCTTGTATCTCAGACAAACCGTGTGTTTGTTCTATACTTTAACTATTACCTCTACTATTAAATAACAGCAAATCTCCTTTTAGCACTTTCTATCAACTATAAAATTTGGCAAACAGGAATAGTGATATACGAAAAATGAAATACACAAGTGAAAAGAAATGCAGGTATGTATGCGTACGCAAGACAAAAGAAAAATAAACAGTTTTAAAAAGACACAAGCGTTTTGTTCTTACTTCCGGTTACCGGGTTCCTTCAGCACCCTTTATCTAAGCGAAGCAGACGCTTATCCCGTCAGCACTGTGAGACAACCTCCCACCCTTTGCTGGAGGGATAATGTCTGCTGATCTACCTAGTGCAGATGTGAGAAGTATAGGACGAGCCCGCAATTGACAATTCTAAATTCCTTTGCCTTATAACAACCCTTTATGAAGCTAAGAACACTGTACGCTGTTTACTTAAGAAGTACCGTAATGGTACGCTAGTTGCGTAACGATCGCTCAGCCGTAGGCGAGACGCTCAAGCGTCACGTTCGCTCACGGCCCAGGGATCACAGGACACGTTATTGGTTATGTCTAGGGTAATGATTCGCTATGGCGTAGCTTACGCTCGAGACCACGAGGAGGTCACCAGCGATGCAGACGCTCACAACACTATACCTTTAAGTTAAAACCTTATACCAATGAAATACACTGAATACCTTAATGTGAGTACAGGGTGTAAGTGCAACCTTGTGTAACCTGACTAACTACAAAGCTGCTTGAGCGTCACCGACGCTCAAGTGAACACTTAACACTATAGAAAATACACAGATACTGGTTTAGGTTCCAAGGCCTATTAACTGTATTATATCTAATATACTTGTAAAAGGGGATAACAGTACAAATGATACACTACAATATAACAGAGACTTCCTAACCACAGAACTAAACAATAAATACAAAAGGACAATACTACTCTGACCTAACTGCAATACAATACAATACTATCTAATACAATACAATACTAGCCTAGTCTAGGGGAGATATGAGAGAACAGACCAGAGAGAGAGAGAGAGAGAGAGAGAGAGAGATGAGATGAGAGAGATTGGCTCACAGAAAGACAATGATTACGGAGAGAAACTTACGCACAAAGGGTATGATCGCCTGCGCCTCGATATCCAGCTCCCGGCTATCAGCAGATAACCGTTGATGAGAGAGTGAGAGCTGGATGTGGTCGGCCTGCCTATTTATGCCCCACACACAATGCAATCTCCTGGTCCTACAATCCCATTGTCCATTGGCCGAAGGAATTCGGCCCTGTATCATAACAAAAGGTCATAGGGTGATTCATACAGGTGGGCTGTGACGATTTCCAACAGCTCAGGTGGGTGGGAAACTGGGTTTCCCGCCGCATACCTGAGTATGTGTAATTAATAGAAATGGACATAAACTTCTTATGTCCATAACTATTCGCACGAGCGATTAATACGCTCCAAACCAACACCGGAATATTGCTAATTAAATACTCTTCCGATGGGTACCAAACACTGCTGTATGATTCCTGTTAGACCCTTCGTACGATATAAAGAGGGATTCCTCAGCTCTGGGACATTGTATTTTAACCAAACTTTCAGAATCTATCAAAGGGACCATGATCTATAAACTACATTAATTGTGAACATTTGTAACGAATGAGTCGCACGCTACGACTACATAAACTCTACCGTAAATACGCATACCGCGCCTGCGAGTGCACGTTATTGCGGGTATGCGAATCCACGGGAGAGCGCATGCACGCGCAGCGCGGACCAGTGTGCGGTGCAAATATGGCAACGTGCATTGAGACATTTTTCTGACTTTGACACCACCCACCCATATGTTGTTTAAACAGGACATGCATAGTTTAATAAACCCATCATTTCAGCGACAGGTGGTCCTCCTGGAAAAAGCTTGCCAAGTTCTCTGAATCATAGCTAGCTACAAACATACCACCTCCTTCTTTGATGACTTTTCACATTATGAGAAGAGGCAAGAGGAAGAGGACAGTGTCAAGAAGGTGATTAACAATTAGAGAGGCACATGCAATCAGGAACAACACACAGGCTTTCAAACTAGTGTATACCACAGGATCAAGATTGGATATTTTCCCCTCCATGGAGTCTGGAGACTTACAGTATTTTGTGAAATCTCGTTAGTTTCTTTATTTCCGTTTTTTTATAGCATTTTTATTTACATATTTTGTGGCAGATGCCTTATTTTTGTTTTTCACAGATCCCAGCTGCACGCATGTGAGCATACCTGTGTGTCCCAGTTACAGACATGTGAGCATACCTGTGTGTCTTGTTAATATTTTTCATATTTAACTTTTAAATAAAGCAGCCCCTCCTGAGCCCCCACAGCAGCCCCGGATGGGGCAAGTTGAGTTCGATACAGTACTATGCAGGACTGAGCAGTGAATTGTTAGTTATTGAGCCCCTGCCCTAGTAAAGCTTACCGCTCTACAGTCAAAAATAATTTCATACTATAAGTAGGACTGTGGGAGGAAGCAATGCTAACCTCTGTGCCCACAGCATGCCTCAGCCTGGCAAGCCAGACATCTTCCTGGCTGTAAGCCACTATGAGACTTCATACTGGGCCTTATTCAGTAACTGTTTGTGCCTCACAGGAGCTCCTGGCCCATCTAGTGCTGCACTGCAAAGGAAAGCTGATGCAATGCAAGATCACTGAAATTGTTCTTCTAACACTGCGAGGTCTTGCGATAACCCTACACAGCCCTTAGGAATGAACCCTGTACAGTGTACAACAAATGAGCATCTTCTAAATAAATAATACCAAAATGTGGAACATCAATAATAAATCCAAATTAAGGGTGACAAATTGGAGCCATTCATTTGAGTGAGTCCCTAATATGAAATAATTGAGAAGAACCTCTCTCTAATGCTCCGGAAGAAAATATCACTTTTACCTCTCTGGCAGTTGCGCTGGAATATGATTCAGTCTTTTCTGAGTCATACTGACTTTGGCCACAAATGTGGTCTTTCCCCACTTTATTTAAAAACACTTCGGCTATTTCCATTTCCGCCTTTGCGGCTATGTTTTCACAAATCTGTTTGTGATGTTGAAGCTTGTGTCATATCTGCTCTAGGCTTTCATTTAAACCTAGGATCAAGTACAGCAGCACCCCTGCAATTATACGGCCGCGCCCCTGGACTTTTACAGCATAGGCAGCACCCCTGGAGAATTACACAGCACAGCAGACAGGCAACAGCTCCCCTGGACTTAAACGGCAGTGGGGCAGCACCCCATGACTGATAGGGCAGAGGGGCAGCACCCCATATATGGCAACACCTCTGGAATGATGTGGCAAAAAAGGACGGGCAAGATGTAATTGTCCTTGGGCCCTCCTGCCCACCCTTATGTTGTATAAACAGGACATGCACACTTTAACAAACTAATAATTTCAGTGACAGGGTCTGCTACATGATTGTGGCTGAAAAGATTAGTTTGTTTGGTCCCCCATTAAAAAGAAAAAAAACAGTTAATCTCTCCTTGCACAAACTGGCTCTACAGAGGCAAGATGTCGTCCTCTTCCTCAGATGCCCCCCCTGCTTCAGTGTTTACATCCTCATCCTCACAGAGAAATAATATTCCATCAAACCACATCATTTAGGTGTCAGTGGATTGCTTACACAAATACTAGAGATATGCAGCGAGCATTTTTCGTGTTTTGGTTTTGGATTCGGGTCCGCGGTCGTGTTTTGGATTCGGACGCGTTTTGGCAAAACCACCCTTTCGGGTTTTGGATTCGGATGTGTTTTGGATTCGGGTGATTTTGGAAAAAAACACAAAAACAGCTAAAATCATAGAATTTGGGGGTAATTTTGATCCTATAGTTATATTAACCTCAATAACAATAATTTCCACTCATTGCCAGTCTATTCTGAACACCTCACACCTCACAATATTATTTTTAGTCCTAAAATTTGCACCGAGGTCGCTGGACGACTAAGCTAAGCAACCCAAGTGGCAGGCACAAACACCTGGCCCATCTAGGAGTGGCACTGCAGTGTCAGACAGAATGGCACTAAAAAAAATAGTCCCCAAACAGCACATGATGCAAAGAAAAAAAGAGGTGCACCAAGGTCGCTGGATGGCGGTTGCTGGATGGCTAAGCTAAGCGACACAAACACCTGGCCCATCTAGAATTAGACTCCAGTATCATGTGAATTATAAGGCAATATCACTGGAATTATTCGTTATAATCAATGGAATTATTAGTCCAAATCACTGGAAGAAAATCACAAAATCACTGGAATTAAATGGCAGTAATGTCGGGAATTATATCAAATGGCAGTACCACTGGACATATACAGAAGTGTCAGACAGGATGGCACTTTTAAAAAAAAATAGTCCCCAAACAGCACATGATGCAAAGAAAAGAGAAAAAGAGGTGCACTGACACTGAGCACTGACCAGTGATTCTGAGCACTGATGATACTACTGAGCAGGGATACTGAGCACTGATGATACTACTGAGCAGTGATACTGAGAACTGACACTGAGCAGCATAAGATACTGAGCACTGACCAGTGAATCTGAGCACTGATGATACTACTGAACTCTGATACTCAGAACTCACACTGAGCAGCATGATGCAGCACAAAACACTGAGCACTGACAAGTGATACTGAGCACTGATGATACTACTGAGCACTAAGCAGTGATACTGAGAACTGACACTGAGCAGCACAAGACACTGATCACTGACCAGTGATACTGAGCACTGATGATACTACTGAGCAGTGATATTGAGCACTGATGACACTACTGAGAAGTAGAGATGAGCGCCTGAAATTTTTCGGGTTTTGTGTTTTGGTTTTGGGTTCGGTTCCGCGGCCGTGTTTTGGGTTCGAACGCGTTTTGGCAAAACCTCACCGAATTTTTTTTGTCGGATTCGGGTGTGTTTTGGATTCGGGTGTTTTTTTCAAAAAACACTAAAAAACAGCTTAAATCATAGAATTTGGGGGTCATTTTGATCCCAAAGTATTATTAACCTCAAAAACCATAATTTACACTCATTTTCAGTCTATTCTGAATACCTCACACCTCACAATATTATTTTTAGTCCTAAAATTTGCACCGAGGTCGCTGTGTGAGTAAGATAAGCGACCCTAGTGGCCGACACAAACACCGGGCCCATCTAGGAGTGGCACTGCAGTGTCACGCAGGATGTCCCTTCCAAAAAACCCTCCCCAAACAGCACATGACGCAAAGAAAAAAAGAGGCGCAATGAGGTAGCTGTGTGAGTAAGATTAGCGACCCTAGTGGCCGACACAAACACCGGGCCCATCTAGGAGTGGCACTGCAGTGTCACGCAGGATGGCCCTTCCAAAAAACCCTCCCCAAACAGCACATGACGCAAAGAAAAAAAGAGGCGCAATGAGGTAGCTGTGTGAGTAAGATTAGCGACCCTAGTGGCCGACACAAACACCGGGCCCATCTAGGAGTGGCACTGCAGTGTCACGCAGGATGTCCCTTCCAAAAAACCCTCCCCAAACAGCACATGACGCAAAGAAAAAAAGAGGCGCAATGAGGTAGCTGTGTGAGTAAGATTAGCGACCCTAGTGGCCGACACAAACACCGGGCCCATCTAGGAGTGGCACTGCAGTGTCACGCAGGATGTCCCTTCCAAAAAACCCTCCCCAAACAGCACATGACGCAAAGAAAAAAAGAGGCGCAATGAGGTAGCTGACTGTGTGAGTAAGATTAGCGACCCTAGTGGCCGACACAAACACCGGGCCCATCTAGGAGTGGCACTGCAGTGTCACGCAGGATGTCCCTTCCAAAAAACCCTCCCCAATCAGCACATGATGCAAAGAAAAAGAAAAGAAAAAAGAGGTGCAAGATGGAATTGTCCTTGGGCCCTCCCACCCACCCTTATGTTGTATAAACAAAACAGGACATGCACACTTTAACCAACCCATCATTTCAGTGACAGGGTCTGCCACACGACTGTGACTGATATGACGGGTTGGTTTGGACCCCCCCAAAAAAAGAAGCAATTAATCTCTCCTTGCACAAACTGGCTCTACAGAGGCAAGATGTCCACCTCATCTTCACCCTCCGATATATCACCGTGTACATCCCCCTCCTCACAGATTATCAATTCGTCCCCACTGGAATCCACCATCTCAGCTCCCTGTGTACTTTGTGGAGGCAATTGCTGCTGGTCAATGTCTCCGCGGAGGAATTGATTATAATTCATTTTAATGAACATCATCTTCTCCACATTTTCTGGATGTAACCTCGTACGCCGATTGCTGACAAGGTGAGCGGCGGCACTAAACACTCTTTCGGAGTACACACTTGTGGGAGGGCAACTTAGGTAGAATAAAGCCAGTTTGTGCAAGGGCCTCCAAATTGCCTCTTTTTCCTGCCAGTATAAGTACGGACTGTGTGACGTGCCTACTTGGATGCGGTCACTCATATAATCCTCCACCATTCTATCAATGTTGAGAGAATCATATGCAGTGACAGTAGACGACATGTCCGTAATCGTTGTCAGGTCCTTCAGTCCGGACCAGATGTCAGCATCAGCAGTCGCTCCAGACTGCCCTGCATCACCGCCAGCGGGTGGGCTCGGAATTCTGAGCCTTTTCCTCGCACCCCCAGTTGCGGGAGAATGTGAAGGAGGAGATGTTGACAGGTCGCGTTCCGCTTGACTTGACAATTTTGTCACCAGCAGGTCTTTCAACCCCAGCAGACTTGTGTCTGCCGGAAAGAGGGATCCAAGGTAGGCTTTAAATCTAGGATCGAGCACGGTGGCCAAAATGTAGTGCTCTGATTTCAACAGATTGACCACCCGTGAATCCTTGTTAAGCGAATTAAGGGCTGCATCCACAAGTCCCACATGCCTAGCGGAATCGCTCCCTTTTAGCTCCTTCTTCAATGCCTCCAGCTTCTTCTGCAAAAGCCTGATGAGGGGAATGACCTGACTCAGGCTGGCAGTGTCTGAACTGACTTCACGTGTGGCAAGTTCAAAGGGCATCAGAACCTTGCACAACGTTGAAATCATTCTCCACTGCACTTGAGACAGGTGCATTCCACCTCCTATATCGTGCTCAATTGTATAGGCTTGAATGGCCTTTTGCTGCTCCTCCAACCTCTGAAGCATATAGAGGGTTGAATTCCACCTCGTTACCACTTCTTGCTTCAGATGATGGCAGGGCAGGTTCAGTAGTTTTTGGTGGTGCTCCAGTCTTCTGTACGTGGTGCCTGTACGCCGAAAGTGTCCCGCAATTCTTCTGGCCACCGACAGCATCTCTTGCACGCCCCTGTCGTTTTTAAAAAAATTCTGCACCACCAAATTCAAGATATGTGCAAAACATGGGACGTGCTGGAATTTGCCCATATTTAATGCACACACAATATTGCTGGCGTTGTCCGATGCCACAAATCCACAGGAGAGTCCAATTGGGGTAAGCCATTCCGCGATGATCTTCCTCAGTTGCCGTAAGAGGTTTTCAGCTGTGTGCGTATTCTGGAAAGCGGTGATACAAAGCGTAGCCTGCCTAGGAAAGAGTTGGCGTTTGCGAGATGCTGCTACTGGTGCCGCCGCTGCTGTTCTTGCGGCGGGAGTCCATACATCTACCCAGTGGGCTGTCACAGTCATATAGTCCTGACCCTGCCCTGCTCCACTTGTCCACATGTCCGTGGTTAAGTGGACATTGGGTACAACTGCATTTTTTAGGACACTGGTGAGTCTTTTTCTGACGTCCGTGTACATTCTCGGTATCGCCTGCCTAGAGAAGTGGAACCTAGATGGTATTTGGTAACGGGGGCACACTGCCTCAATAAATTGTCTAGTTCCCTGTGAACTAACGGCGGATACCGGACGCACGTCTAACACCAACATAGTTGTCAAGGCCTCAGTTATCCGCTTTGCAGTAGGATGACTGCTGTGATATTTCATCTTCCTCGCAAAGGACTGTTGAACAGTCAATTGCTTACTGGAAGTAGTACAAGTGGGCTTACGACTTCCCCTCTGGGATGACCATCGACTCCCAGCGGCAACAACAGCAGCGCCAGCAGCAGTAGGCGTTACACGCAAGGATGCATCGGAGGAATCCCAGGCAGGAGAGGACTCGTCAGAATTGCCAGTGACATGGCCTGCAGGACTATTGGCATTCCTGGGGAAGGAGGAAATTGACACTGAGGGAGTTGGTGGGGTGGTTTGCGTGAGCTTGGTTACAAGAGGAAGGGATTTACTGGTCAGTGGACTGCTTCCGCTGTCACCCAAAGTTTTTGAACTTGTCACTGACTTATTATGAATGCGCTGCAGGTGACGTATAAGGGAGGATGTTCCGAGGTGGTTAACGTCCTTACCCCTACTTATTACAGCTTGACAAAGGGAACACACGGCTTGACACCTGTTGTCCGCATTTCTGGTGAAATACCTCCACACCGAAGAGCTGATTTTTTTGGTATTTTCACCTGGCATGTCAACGGCCATATTCCTCCCACGGACAACAGGTGTCTCCCCGGGTGCCTGACTTAAACAAACCACCTCACCATCAGAATCCTCCTGGTCAATTTCCTCCCCAGCGCCAGCAACACCCATATCCTCCTCATCCTGGTGTACTTCAACACTGACATCTTCAATCTGACTATCAGGAACTGGACTGCGGGTGCTCCTTCCAGCACTTGCAGGGGGCGTGCAAATGGTGGAAGGCGCATGCTCTTCACGTCCAGTGTTGGGAAGGTCAGGCATCGCAACCGACACAATTGGACTCTCCTTGTGGATTTGGGATTTCGAAGAATGCACAGTTCTTTGCTGTGCTGCTTTTGCCAGCTTGAGTCTTTTCATTTTTCTAGCGAGAGGCTGAGTGCTTCCATCCTCATGTGAAGCTGAACCACTAGCCATGAACATAGGCCAGGGCCTCAGCCGTTCCTTGCCACTCCGTGTGGTAAATGGCATATTGGCAAGTTTACGCTTCTCCTCCGACAATTTTATTTTAGGTTTTGGAGTCCTTTTTTTACTGATATTTGGTGTTTTGGATTTGACATGCTCTGTACTATGACATTGGGCATCGGCCTTGGCAGACGACGTTGCTGGCATTTCATCGTCTCGGCCATGACTAGTGGCAGCAGCTTCAGCACGAGGTGGAAGTGGATCTTGATCTTTCCCTAATTTTGGAACCTCAACATTTTTGTTCTCCATATTTTAATAGGCACAACTAAAAGGCACCTCAGGTAAACAATGGAGATGGATACTAGTATACAATTATGGACTGCCTGCCGACTGCAGACACAGAGGTAGCCACAGCCGTGAACTACCGTACTGTACTGTGTCTGCAGCTAATATAGACTGGTTGATAAAGAGAAGATGTCTATGTAACTATGTATGTATAAAGAAGACTGAAAAAAATCCACGGTTAGGTGGTATACAATTATGGACGGACTGCCTGCCGAGTGCAGACACAGAGGTAGCCACAGCCGTGAACTACCGTACTGTACTGTGTCTGCAGCTAATATAGACTGGTTGATAAAGAGAAGATGTCTATGTAACTATGTATGTATAAAGAAGAATGAAAAAAAAACCACGGTTAGGTGGTATACAATTATGGACGGACTGCCTGCCGAGTGCAGACACAGAGGTAGCCACAGCCGTGAACTACCGTACTGTACTGTGTCTGCAGCTAATATAGACTGGTTGATAAAGAGAAGATGTCTATGTAACTATGTATGTATAAAGAAGAATGAAAAAAATCCACGGTTAGGTGGTATTACAATTATGGACGGACTGCCTGCCGAGTGCAGAGACACAGAGGTAGCCACAGCCGTGAACTACCGTACTGTGTCTGCTGCGACTGGATGATAAATGATATAAAAAATATATATATATCACTACTGCAGCCGGACAGGTATATATTATATATTATATAATGACGGACCTGCTGGACACTGTCTGTCAGCAGAATGAGTTTTATTTTTATAGAATAAAAAAAAAAAAAACACACAAGTGAAGTCACACGACGAGTGTTTAACTTTTTCAGGCAATCACAATATAAGTATACTACTAACTATACTGGTGGTCAGTGTGGTCAGGTCACTGGTCAGTCACACTGGCAGTGGCACTCCTGCAGCAAAAGTGTGCACTGTTTAATTTTAATATAATATGTACTCCTGGCTCCTGCTATAACCTATAACTGGCACTGCAGTAGTGCTCCCCAGTCTCCCCCACAATTATAAGCTGTGTGAGCTGAGCAGTCAGACAGATATATAATATATATAGATGATGCAGCACACTGGCCTGAGCCTGAGCAGTGCACACAGATATGGTATGTGACTGACTGAGTCACTGTGTGTATCGCTTTTTTCAGGCAGAGAACGGATATATTAAATAAACTGCACTGTGTGTCTGGTGGTCACTCACTATATAATATATTATGTACTCCTGGCTCCTGCTATAACCTATAACTGGCACTGCAGTAGTGCTCCCCAGTCTCCCCCACAATTATAAGCTGTGTGAGCTGAGCAGTCAGACAGATATATATAATATTATATATAGATAATAAATGATGCAGCACACTGGCCTGAGCCTGAGCAGTGCACACAGATATGGTATGTGACTGACTGAGTCACTGTGTGTATCGCTTTTTTCAGGCAGAGAACGGATATATTAAATAAACTGCACTGTGTGTCTGGTGGTCACTCACTATATAATATATTATGTACTCCTGGCTCCTGCTATAACCTATAACTGGCACTGCAGTAGTGCTCCCCAGTCTCCCCCACAATTATAAGCTGTGTGAGCTGAGCAGTCAGACAGATATATATAATATTATATATAGATAATAGATGATGCAGCACACTGGCCTGAGCCTGAGCAGTGCACACAGATATGGTATGTGACTGACTGAGTCACTGTGTGTATCGCTTTTTTCAGGCAGAGAACGGATATATTAAATAAACTGCACTGTGTGTCTGGTGGTCACTCACTATATAATATATTATGTACTCCTGGCTCCTGCTATAACCTATAACTGGCACTGCAGTAGTGCTCCCCAGTCTCCCCCACAATTATAAGCTGTGTGAGCTGAGCAGTCAGACAGATATATATAATATTATATATAGATAATAGATGATGCAGCACACTGGCCTGAGCCTGAGCAGTGCACACAGATATGGTATGTGACTGAGTCACTGTGTGCTGTGTATCGCTTTTTTCAGGCAGAGAACGGATTATAAAGTAAACTGCACTGTCCTCACTAGTAAACTCTCTCCACTCAGTCTCTACACTTCTACAGTAACAGTACTCCTCCTAGTCAGCTCCAGTAAATCTCTCTCAGTCTCTTATAATCTAAATGGAGAGGACGCCAGCCACGTCCTCTCCCTATCAATCTCAATGCACGTGTGAAAAATGGCGGCGACGCGCGGCTCCTTATATAGAATCCGAGTCTCGCGATAGAATCCGAGCCTCGCGAGAATCCGACAGCGTCATGATGACGTTCGGGCGCGCTCGGGTTAACCGAGCAAGGCGGGAAGATCCGAGTCTGCTCGGACCCGTGAAAAAAACCATGAAGTTCTGGCGGGTTCGGATTCAGAGAAACCGAACCCGCTCATCTCTACTGAGAAGTGATACTGAGAACTGACACTGAGCAGCACGATGCAGCACAAGACACTGAGCACTGACCAGTGATACTGAGCACTGATGATACTACTGAGCAGTGATACTGAAAACTGACACTGAGCAGTACAAGACACTGAGCACTGACCAGTGATACTGAGCACTGATGATACTACTGAGCAGTGATACTGAACACTGATGATACTACTGAGCACACTGAGCAACACAATGCAGCACAAGACACTGAGCACTGACCAGTGATACTGAGCACTGATGATACTACTGAGCAGTGATACTGAACACTGTTGATACTACTAAGAACTGACACTGAGCAGCACGATGCAGCACAAGACACTGTACTAGTATTAGTATTAGTGAGCAGCACAAAAGCACTCTGGAATTGTCACACCCCAGATACCACTGTGACTGGAATGATGATGACCGATGCACAGTCACAGGACACTACTACCACAGCACCCTACAGCAGCAAGATGCAGCACAAGACACTGTACTAGTATTAGTATTACTGAGCAGCACCATGCAGCACAAGACAATGAACACTGATACTGAGCACTGATATTGAGAACTGACACTGAGAGAACGTAGCCACGTCCTTTCTGTACTCTCTACAATGCCGAGTGAAAATGGCGTCGACGCGCGGCTCTTTATATGGAATACGAATCCAGCAAGAATCCGACAGCGGGATGATGACGTTTTGCCTCGTTCGGGTTTTCCGAGTCAGGCGGGAATAACCGAGCCGGGCTCGGAACCGTGTTTGACACGTGGAGTTCGGTAGGATTCGGTTCTCGGCAAACCGAACCCACTCATCTCTAGCTAATACCCAAAGTTTCTGAACTTGATAATGACGTATAATGAATGCAATGCAGGTGACGTAAAAGGGAGGATGTTCCTAGGTGGTTAACGTCCTAATCCTCACTTATTATGGATTGACAAAGGCAACAGATGGTTTGACACCTATTGTCTGGATTTGTGGAGAAATAATTCCACACCGAAGAGGTGGCTTTTTTGGTATTTTGCCCAGGCATGACAATGGACTTTTTCATCCCACGGACAACAACTGTCTCCACTGGTGCCTTATTCAAACAAACCACATCACCATCATAATCCCCAATGTCAACTTCCTCCACAGCACCAGCTACACCCATATCCTCCTCATCCTGGTGTACTTTTACAGTGACATCCTCAATCTCAATATCAGCAACTAGACTGGCGGTGCTCCTTCCAGCACTTGCAGAGGGCATGCAAATAATGGTAGTAGCTTCCTCTTCCCATACAATGTTGTGAAGGTCAGGCCTAGACATCGCAACCGCAGACAGTGCCTGCACCCCTGTATTTTCACAACACCTGTAATTTTTCAGCATATAAGACAAGGCCAGTGTACATCTGTTTTCACTGTGACCCCTGTGATTTACAGCATACAAGGCCAGTGTACTTTTATTTTAACAGCAGCACCCCTGTATTTTTACAGCACACAGGACCAGTATACATTTATTTACTGCACCCCAGAATTTTTACAGCATACAAGACAGGGCCAATGAACATTTATTTTTACTGCTCCACAAATATTTTTTTTACAGAATACAAGACAGGGCCAGTGTACACTTATTTTCACTGCTCCCTAGATTTTTTACAGCATACAAAACAGGGCCAGTGTACATTTATTTTACTGCACCCCTGAATTTTTACAGCATACAAGACAGGGCCAGTGTACATTTATTTTACTGCTACCCAGAATTTTTACAGCATACAAGACAGGGCCAGTGTACATTGATTTTCACTTCACCCCTGAATTTTTACAGCATACAAGACAGGGCCAGTGTACATTTATTTTACTGCACCCTAGAATTTTTACAGCATACAAGACAGGGCCGGTGTACATTTATTGTACTGCACCCCAGAATTTTTACATTATACAAGACAGGGACAGTGTACTTTTATTTTACTGCACCCCTGAATTTTTACAGCATACAAAACATGGCCAGTGTACATTTTTTTACTGCACCCCAGATTTGTTATAGCATACAAGACAGGGCCAGTGTACATTTATTTTTACTGCTCCCCAGATTTGTTATAGCATACAAGACAGGGCCAGTGTACATTTATTTTTACTGCTCCCCAGATTTTTTAGAGCATGCAAGACAGGACTAGTGTACATTGATTTTCACTGCTCCCCAGATTTTTTACAGTAAACATGACATGGGCCAGTGTACATTGATTTTCACTGCAACCCAGATTTTTTACAGCCAGCACCCCTGTATTTTCACAGCATACAGGAGGATAGTGCCCCTGCCTCCTGTACAACACCATGACAGCCAGGCAGCAACACTCATGTACAGCTGCAGCACCCCTAACAGCACATGAAACACCAGTGACAGCCAGGATAGCACCCCTAACAGCACAGGTACACCACAATGACAGGAGCAGCACCCCTACAGAGCACACACTGACCCCAGCTGACGCCACCACCCACAGATCGAGACAGAGGTCTGTCTCCTTCACTCTCCAAGTCCGGAGTGAAAATTACTCTTTATATGGAATCCAAAACCCGCAAGAATCCGACAGCAGAATGATGACAGTTTGCCTCATTCTGGTTTCCGAGTCTGGCGAGAAGTCCCGAGCCGGAGTCCAATTCTGGCTCGGAACGGGATGTTTGGGGTGGTTCTTTTCTCTGAGAACCAGACCCACTCATCTCTATTTTTTACTGTATAAAAAGGCCTGTGAGCTCCGTGTATTATATATACAATCTACTTTCTGCTGTAAACATCTGCTGTATTGTTGAGTTCTTTTTAGATCTATTTGGGCAAATAGACATCTTCTGACTTAAGACAACCACTTTATCTTGTGACCTGTAGGGCTATACCAAACATAGCTCCATTTTCCGGCTGTTTTGGCTAACACCCAGCGTCTCCAAGCTCCGCCTCCTGCCAGCTACCATGCTGAGTCTTGGTCAAGTGACCAGTGGGGATCAGTCAATGCCCCACAGGTGTGGTAGAACAGCGTTTCGATGCATACAGAGCAGAACCGTGGTTCCAGATGCCACGTTCAAGGAGAATTCTGGTGGTGGCAGCATTGCACCCACCCACTGCGCAGTGGGTGGAATAAGTAACAGGCAGTTACTGACAGTAAGCAGGAATCCCCTAATTGGCTAGGTCCCATGTGACCTAAATGCCATTCTGTGACAGGGCGGGACGCGAGTCGGTGAGGGCTTTCGTGCCGTCCGGTCACAATATATATAAAACATGTAAATAAAAAAGGCGGGCAGCCAGCGGCATGAGTGGCTCGGGCTCTCACCGCAGTGCCCCCAGTGCCCCCTGATGGCGGCCATGATGGTAGGTCACAGGGAAGAAACCTGCTACCACCTTGAAGCAGAGCAGCGGGGTCTGTCTGCTTTATAGCAAGACTGACTCAGATAATCTTTTATTGTAGGTCATCTGCTATGCAACCTACTGTATGTCTTTACCAAGCTCTTGATGGGGGCCTAAGTCGCTTAACAGGTGATATAACCCTGACGTCACCATTGCTTTTGTCATCCAATATCAGTTGTGTACATTTTGCATAGCAAACACCTACTCGTTGCAGGAACATATTTTTCTTTTGTTAAGTGTATACTTCTATTTAATATATACTTTATACTTTATGTGCAATTTACTAATTGTACACTGCAGTGTAAAAGGACTACATTGCGATACAGTACATAACAGAGACACAAGCAAAGAATTCTGGGATGAGCTGTAAAAATTTAAATAATGATTAGTGATCTTCAGTTTAGTGCAGTTTGAGAAAGGCAATGGCAGGATTTACTGTCTTGGAATTTAAGGGAACTGGGAGCTAGTTTAAAACCCAAATGAAAACGTCTTTTTCATGTCATGTTGCTGGCAGAGAAAAAAATGTGTAGCTTCATATTTTGTCTGCTCATGTGCGATATAAAACGTGTGCTTTCATTCTGTTGTCATGGGACCATAATACTTTTGCACATAGAACATGAACATTTTACAGCATGCACTAAATAAAAGATGAAGTAGAAAATTCTACACCTTGTATTCTGTTTAAAGGTACAGTTTCACCAAACCTGCATAGCAAAAATGAGAAGCAACAAACTGTTAATGTTTGTTTTATTAAAGGCATTACCTTTGATATTTTGTAGTAAATAGTTTTCCTTTATTTGACTAAATGAAAATAGTTTTTGTTACAGTTCATTTTTACAATTTAATGAATATGCGATAAATCCACCTTCTTGTACACTAGCTGGGATACCTGGCGTTGCCTGGGTTGAAGACTGGACACTAAAGTACTACAACATAGGAACAAGAGAGCAGGTGCACCATGGAACCATTAGAAGCAATATAAATATAACTATACATCACATCTGAGGTTCTTGGCATAAATTGGCCAATATTTGAGCTTGCCCACCAATCATCAAGGTAACCTCATCGGACACGTCCCTAACATTATAGGGGTTTTCATCTGGGGTGCAGGGAACCAACAAACTGCCATAGCCATACCACCGCAGGGTACACAAATAAAGGAAATCAGTGAAAAATTGAGTGTTAGGCAAGTTAAAGTAGCTGCTGAGTATTAGGAAGACAGCAGTAAAGTGTCAGAGTGTTAAAAGGTGAGGTTAGCTGATCAATGTTACAAGTAGTGATGTGCACCGGACATTTTTCGGGTTTTGTGTGTTGGTTTTGGATTCGGTTCCGCGGCTGTGTTTTGGATTCGGACGCGTTTTGTCAAGAACCTCCCTGAAAATTTTTTGTCGGATTCGGGTGTTTAAAAAAAAAAAAAAAACCTCAAAAACAGCGTAAATCATAGAATTTGGGGGTCATTTTGATCCCATAGTATTATTAACCTCAATAACCATAATTTCCACTCATTTTCAGTCTATTCTGAACACCTCACACCTCACAATATTATTTTTAGTCCTAAAATTTGCAGTAAGGTCGCTGGATGACTAAGCTAAGTGACCCAAGTGGCCGACACAAACACCTGGCCCATCTAGGAGTGGCACTGCAGTGTCAGACAGGATGGCACTTCAAAAAAGTAGTCCCCAAACAGCACATGATGCAAAGAAAAAAGAGGTGCACCAAGGTCGCTGGATGGCTAAGCTAAGCGACCCAAGTGGCCGACACAAACACCTGGCCCATCTAGGAGTGGCACTGCAGTGTCAGACAGGATGGCACTTCAAAAAACAGTCCCCAAACAGCACATGATGCAAAGAAAAAAAGAGGTGCACCGAGGTCGCTGGATGGCTAAGCTAAGCGACCCAAGTGGCCGACACAAACACCTGGCCCATCTAGGAGTGGCACTGCAGTGCCAGACAGGATGGCAGAATAAAAAACAGTCCCCAAACAGCACATGATGCAAAGAAAAAAGAGGCGCAATGAGGTAGCTGTGTGACTAAGCTAAGCGACCCAAGTGGCCGACAAAAACACCTGGCCCATCTAGGAGTGGCACTGCAGTGTCAGACAGGATGGCAGATTAAATAAATTGTCCCCAAACAGCACATGATGCAAAGAAAAAAAGAGGCGCAATGAGGTAGCTGTATGACTAAGCTAAGCAACCCAAGTGGCCGACACAAACACCTGGCCCATCTAGGAGTGGCACTGCAGTGTCAGACAGGGTGGCACTTCAAATAAAAAGTCCCCAAACAGCACATGATGCAAAGAAAAATGAAAGAAAAAAGAGATGCAAGATGGAATTGTCCTTGGGCCCTCCTACCCACCCTTATGTTGTATAAACAGGACATGCACACTTTAACAAACCCATCATTTCAGCGACAGGGTCTGCCACACGACTGTGACTGAAATGACTGGTTGGTTTGGGCCCCCACCAAAAAAGAAGCAATCAATCTCTCCTTGCACAAACTGGCTCTACAGAGGCAAGATGTCCACCTCCTCCTCATCGTCCAATTCCTCATCCCTTTCACTGTGTACATCCCCCTCCTCACAGATTATTAATTCGTCCCCACTGGAATCCACCATCTCAGGTCCCTGTGTACTTTCTGGAGGCAATTGCTGGTGAATGTCTCCACGGAGGAATTGATTATAATTCATTTTGATGAACATCATCTTCTCCACATTTTCTGGAAGTAACCTCATACGCCGATTGCTGACAAGGTGAGCGGCTGCACTAAACACTCTTTCGGAGTACACACTGGAGGTGGGAGGCTACTTAGGTAAAATAAAGCCAGTTTCTGCAAGGGCCTCCAAATTGCCTCTTTTTCCTGCCAGTATACGTACGGACCGTCTGACGTGCCTACTTGGATGTGGTCACTCATATAATCCTCCACCATTCTTTCAATGGTGACAGAATCATATGCAGTGACAGTAGACGACATGTCAGTAATCGTTGGCAGGTCCTTCAGTCCGGACCAGATGTCAGCGCTCCAGACTGCCCTGCATCACCGCCAGCAGGTGGGCTCGGAATTCTTAGCCTTTTCCTCGCAGCCCCAGTTAGGGAGAATGTGAAGAAGGAGCTGTTGACGGGTCACGTTCCGCTTGACTTGACAATTTTCTCACCAGCAGGTCTTTGAACCTCTGCAGACTTGTGTCTGCCGGAAAGAGAGATACAACGTAGGTTTTAAATCTAGGATCGAGCACGGTGGCAAAAATGTAGTGCTCTGATTTCAACAGATTGACCACCTGTGAATCCTGGTTAAGCCAATTAAGGGCTCCATCCACAAGTCCCACATGCCTAGCGGAATCGCTCTATTTTAGCTCCTCCTTCAATCTCTCCAGCTTCTTCTGCAAAAGCCTGATGAGGGGAATGACCTGACTCAGGCTGGCAGTGTCTGAACTGACTTCACGTGTGGCAAGTTCAAAGGGTTGCAGAACCTTGCACAACATTGAAATAATTCTCCACTGCGCTTGAGTCAGGTGCATTCCCCCTCCTTTGCCTATATCGTAGGTAGCTGTTGCTGCTCCTCCATCCTCTGAAGCATATAGAGGGTTGAATTCCACCTTGTTATCACCTCTTTCTTCAGATGATGGCGGGGCAGCTTCAGGAGTGTTTGCTGGTGCTCCAGTCTTCGGCACGCGGTGGCTGAATGCCGAAAGTGGCCCGCAATTCTTCGGGCCCCCGACAGCATGTCTTGCACGCCCCTGTCATTTTTTAAATAATTCTGCACCACCAAATTCAATGTATGTGCAAAACATGGGACGTGCTGGAATTTGCCCACATGTAATGCACGCACAATATTGGTGGCGTTGTCCGATG